>NC_138781.1:25073039-26312583 GCF_965178545.1 Coloeus monedula
AAATTACTTCTGCAAAAACCAGGGAAAAGATAGTTCAGGTTATATGCACTTATGACTGTAAACTGTGTGGTGCATTGAACAGTGAATGGCTTAAAAATCTATAACCTTTTGGAATGAAACAAGAAATTTGACCTAAATCATACCCCCTAGTGTGCAGTTAGCTATTCATGTACATAATCTGCTGCACTTGGCAAAGCCTGTGAGTGTTGTATTCTTGCCTTTCACTGTCTCCACAGTAGTAATAATAATACAACAAAAATTGTGCTGATGGGATAGGAGGCTATTGTACTGGAGACAAAATAAAAAAAAAAACGGTGATGCCATTCTCTCTTTGTACTGAAAGAGCCCATGGGAAAACTGTCCCTTTATTTCCCACAATATTTTCTTTTTCACAGAAAGTTGAATAGCAGGAAAACGTAGGAAAGCCTTGTTTCTCAGCCTTTAAGGGCCTCTGCAAATATATTAAAAACACCTTGTGCAAATTCTGTACTTTGTCTGATAATTATAAATTAAAGAGCTTTAGGATTTTTCCCATATGTTTAAAGCATAGATCTCAAAAGGTGACAGTAAATTATATTCTCTGTAAGGGGCTAAGATGGAAAACCCCCCATGTTTCAGCCTTACTACTGGTGCTCTCCACACCTTTTAGGGCAGCCTTCATGTACATAACCCTTATTGGGTTTTATTATTTACTTATCAATAACTCAGGGGACAGGGAAGTAAAAAACTCTAAACTTCCACATGGACAAGCATATGTGTTTTTGAACAAAATTATAGTAAAATGCAGCAGTAATATTAGTTACTACTAGTATTGATTTTGAAATCTTTGAATGGAGATCATGTTTCCTCAGTGTTCATTCAATAAAGTTTAATTAAGTTTAATTTTTTCCCCAGAAAGTTTCTGATCTCACCAAATCAAGGGATGAATCAGGAGTAAGTATGATTAAAGTTGTTGGCCTCCCATTTTTTGTGTTATTTTTCTTGAGGTAGTGTGTGCATATATATATGTCAATAAGAAGGCTGTGCTTTCTCCTATCACATAATGACCAGTTTTGCTAAATGATTAACTATTACCCAATTACTCCTGGGTTCTCTCTGGTGATACGTCAATGATCTGTAGAGTTTTAAAACTACGTTGTACTCTTAATCCTCAAGACTACCTGTTGGAAGCTGTTTAACAGTTTGATGTGGCTGAAAACCAGACATGGACCCTTTCTGATTGCCTTGTGGACCTTCAGTGGTCCACAGCCACTAGTAAATGTATTTTGACAGCCACTAGTAAACGCTGATATATTTTCCAAAACTACCTATATCGCGTTCCACATTTGAAGAGAGCTGGTGGTCTCAAACTAATGTCTTGTTCTCGAATTCTGGAGCCAAGGTCCTGGTGGAGTGGGCCATTCACTGAGGCTTGCTTCTGGAGGAGTTTGCAGTGTGCTCTGGGGATGTGATTGCCCCACCATGTAGGCTGGGCACTTGTTTGCTTTTGCTCTCAAGTCAGCCCGTTTGCCAAACTTGTTCTTAGTGGAAGCCAGGGCATTTGAGAGATATGTGCGTGTGTGGGAGAGAAGAGCTCATGTTCAGTCAGCCTTGCCTTTGTCGGAGGCTGTGCTTAAAGTGCAGAGCATGCCCACATCTTAAACCTGGGATGCATTCTTTAGTTCCCCAAACTGGAAGTTCTTATAGTGCCTGGGAAGGTCAGCTGCATCTAAACCCACAAAATGGTGTGGAAACAGAAACTATAATTGCTGTCCTCAAAAATCAGTTTGGCTGTCACCTAGCTCTTGAAACACAGGCAGTCTCTAAAAACTCACTTTTTCTCCTTTTTTCCCCTTTTCTGGTGTGTTCTTACCCTTGAACCCCCAGACTCAGCCCAGGTGTCCTCTCCCTGTCTCTCCAAGGCTGCTCCATCTAGTTCACATTCCTTGAGCCCATCTGCCAGATTCTGTGCTCCATGTCGAGTTGCATCTGACAGCATCTGCTCCTGCTTTTAGTGGACCCTGGTTTTAATGGGACTCACCTGAAGTAAAAGGAGTCTCAGGTAATTTTTGCCTTTGCTTAAAGAGATATTTGCCTTCATCCATGCTCTGACCAGCAACCTATGTGTCTTCTGCAGTAGGTGCCTTCCCAGTCTTTCCCACTGAAGCTGCTCCACATAAGTCTAAAGTATTAGTTTCTTTGGGTGCAACAGAGCATGTGGGAGAAAGAGAAAGGACTCTTCAGCACCTTGCTTCAAATGCTCAGAAAGAGGAGTCTTTGGCTCCAGACACTCAAATACAGCATTGTATTATAAACTAAACAGTCGCTGCCTATAATATAAACTAACCCTGAAACAAAGACTAGAACCCAGGGGCCTCTGTTAGGGATTAATGTTCGCTCTCTTGCATCTGCTTTTTCTGGTCCAATGAATCCTTGCAGAAAAGAAATTAATAGAAAATAGCTTCAGTGGTTAAAAATGCAATCTCCATTCCTCCAGTCCTTCTCACCCATTAGCCAGCAGTCACTCTAGGAATGTGGATTTCAGTTTTCTCTAGACAAAAAAACTCCAACTCCCCCCAAAAACCCCCAAACAAACCACAAACAAACAAACAAACATGTTTCTCCTATTTGGGGAGAATGCTTTAACCACAGAAAAGATAAATGGAAGACATAGATTCCTTGGTTCTTAGTCCTCTCTCATATTCAAATTCTTTGCAGATGTCCTTTAAATTATACTATTAGACATCTGCATTTATCATCTTGCCTTGTTACCTGGACGTACCTTTTTTCTCTTCTGTTGATCAACAGGAATGGTTGGCTAAGGCAGGCTCTGAGCATTCATCTTGCTTAGTTAGTATAGCCAGATAAGCCCTGGGAAGTACAGAGGGAGTGGTAGTGTTGTTTATTCTACTTTTTGAGAACTTTCTGTATATTTCTTACAGCCAGCGCTCTTCCCTGCTTGTTAAATCTATAGCTGTCTTGACTTCAGAAATGAAATCAATGTGTAATGTTTTTAACCTAGTTACATCCTTACATACATCAGCGGCAAAGCAAAGCGTATTTTGTTATAAGAAAGAAATGATATCTGGGTAAGTCTTCCAACAAAACCTGTGTGATGGCAGCATAGCTTGTTCTTTGATGTCTCTCTGGCAGTTGTCATAACTGGGTTAAGAAGCAGACACTAGAGCATGCATTTTTCATGTTTGGGTAAATGGCTTTAAGTATCACGTTGCTGGCCATGTACCACTAGGGTTATCTCAGGAGGAGGGTGGAAAAGTCAGAGGGGTTAGTTTTACCCCCCATATGGAATGAAAATACATATTTTAATGTCTGAAATACTTTCAGGATGGAGAAAATGAGTCTTTGTTCCTCTTCAGGAGAGACTAGTAGACATCTTGAAGCAAAGTTCTATGTTAGGTTTTAGTAAGTCATTAAATTTACCCCTGGGAAGCACTTTGGTACTTTTATGATGAACAAGATATTTTATATAGGTTTTGAAGAAGTGGTCATATCAATGATAGCAGCAGATATCACTGACATCTGAGCATTGTATAAGAAATACATAGAAAAGAAAGTGAAATCAAAAACATCAAAATACAAGGCTCTTATTTTTCTAGATAAGTGACCTGCAGCTTGAGGTTTAGATTGTTACCTCTCTCATGTTATCCATCTCTAAAATCTTACCAATTTACAGCTTGCATTTGGCTGCCTTTTACTGTCAGAAAACATCTTTAAATTATCCTGCTAGGTCACAGAATCATAGAACAGCTGGGGTTGATAGGGACCTTTGAGATCATCTAATTCAAAGCCCCCTTCAGTGGATAGAGACACCTTTCACTCAGAGCTCCATCCAGCCTGGCCCTTAAACACTTCCAGGTATGGTGCATCCACAGCTTCTCTGGGCAACGTGTTCCAGTGCCTCACCACCATCACAGTGAAAGTTTTTTTTCCTAATATCCAACTTAAACCTACTCTTTTTCAGTTTGAATCCGTTTCCCCTTGTCCGGTCACTTCATGCTGTTGTAAAAAGTCTCTCCCTCTTTCTTGTAGGCTCCTTTCAGGTACTGGAAAACTGTAATTAGGTCACCCCAAAGCCCTTTCTTTTCCAGGCTGAACAAATCCAAATCTCTCAGCCTTTCCTCACAGGTGGTGTACTCCATCTCTCTAATCAACTTGGTGGCCTCCTCTGGACTTACTTCAACAGGTCCATGTCCTTTCCTGTGCTGGGACCCCAGAGCTGGATGCAGTGCTCCAGGTGGGGTCTCACTGGAGCACAGTAGAGGGGCAGAATCCCCTGCCTGACCTTGATGGCCACACTGCTTTTGGTGCAGCCCAGGACACATTTGACTTTCTGGGTTGTAAATGCACATTTCTGGGTCATGTCCAGCCTCCCATCTGCCAGCATCCCCAAGTCCTTCTCAGCAGTGCTGCTCTTGATCTGTTCATCCTGCAGTTCATCTCTGGAGCAAGCTGGGAAATTCACAGAAAGTAACACAGTGCAATGAGGAAGACCAGTTAATGTGTGGTGAATGTAGAGTCACAACATTTGGAATTTCGCTGTGTCCATTCCCAGCCACATACAGAGCCACGTATGGAGTGCTGCGTGTTACTGCACCCAAACAGTAAAAGATAACAGAGACAGAAGCTAATAGAGCAGGAGGTGACCAAGAATGCTTAGGAATCGCTTCTATATTACAAGATCTAAAACTTGTCAAGCATGCAAGTGGTTGTTATGTTAGAAACATCTGCTCTTTGTAACTGGGGCACAATTCCTGAGTCAGATTCCTGGGAAGTACAAATCAGTATTGGCTGCTGCATTGAGGACCCTCTCACAGCAGCACATCTGAGATCACTGTGCAGTTATAACTATGCTCATTAAAGCTTATTGAGAGAAAATCCAAGAAGCTTGAAAAGACCTATTTAAAATTCAGTTTTCTTTGAGGTGATACATGCAATTGGTTTTGTGGAACTCAATATAAAGGGAGTGTGTTTGGTGCAAGATGTGCAGCAGTTTTGCTAGAGTGACATGTTAGTATGTAGTCCTCAAGTTCATTCTACTCATTGCTGTAATGTTGTGTGTTTCTTGCTCATCTCCAGTGAGTTGTTGCCAGCAGCTTCTTCCCTTCAACCTTGATGGCTCTTCCATGGCACTAGGTTTGTTGGAATTGAAATGACCATGGTAAATTTAAGAGACTAAAGGGGCATGAGAGAAAGGGATGGCAAGAAGGTGTTGCTTCATTGACTGCTCCTGGTGCTGGAAGAATGGGCAGTAGTAGAGTTCTGCTCACATGATGCTTTGTGGGGGCCCTACAATTCTGCTGAAACTGAGTTAATTTTGTAGTAGGGCCATTATGGAAGAACAAGACTGAAAAGATTAAATGGTAATAGATTGTAAGGGATGTAAGAGCAGTTGTGGGTACATATCTTATACCCTGTCAGCACTAAAATAAATAGGCTAGAGATGTGCTGACCTGTTGCATAGCAACCAGGAAGAAGCACGGAACCAAATCTCTGGGTGCTTGTGATTTGTAAACCTTTACAGAACAAAGTACAAGACCTTTGCCCATCTGTTAGAAATGTTCAGAAGCTGAAGGATAAAAATGGTATATTCCCTGAAATGTAACACTTGACAACCATTTTTATTTATAGATAAATACACAGATGCAGTGTAAAAAGCCTGACTGTTTTGCCTCAAGGTTATATGGAAAAAATACTTAGTCTCTCCAGTTTTACTTAGTGTTTTCCTGAATTCATCACACACAGGAGATTCCTTTAAATACTGCAAATGCTAAGTTTTTGCAGCTGCAAATATTTGCTCATTGTTGTGATCTCGTAAACATTGATGTGCCCATTTAGCAAAATTATTTATGTTATTTGACTGAAGTCAAGTGCAAATTCTGATGCATGATGAAAAGAGGCACTCATATTTATGCAAAAATTGCTGTTGAGATGCTTCTAGCCCCTTTTGCCCATTTGAAGTGTGTTTCAAACATTATTTTCAAATGAATGCAATGTATTAGAATGCATTTATACTAGGGTAGCAACTCCCTCTGGTTTCTTGCAGACCAAAGACATTTATCTGCTTTGTACAGTTTCATAATGTGCATGCACACTTTACAGTTGTAGAAGTCATAGGTAGATCTCATGGGAATTTTTTTCTATTGTAAAAATACATAGTATTCCTAACTGTAGGAAAGATGCTAATTTGTACCAAGTAGAGATAAATATGGTACATGATAGAAATGAATAAATTTTTTTCCAGTGGAACACTTCATATGTGAGAGTTTCAATAGTAATAGTACTCCCACTCTATAAACCCATTCTTTAAAACCAAAATCACTGAGTAATATATTTTATTGGGGAACATCCTGTGCATTTCACACGAATACGTTTTGCAGTTTTGGACTCCAGTAACTGGCTATTTATGAAGGCATATGAAAAATACATGTACAGCATCTCTAAATATTGGATGCTGCCTATTTTTTTAAAGAAGTATATTAATGAATCAATTATTTATAATTAGTTACACAGGATGACTAATGCCATATGTAACAGTATTTAATGAACCCCTTGGTAAGTGCAATGGAGATAATAACGAATAGGACAACACAGGAAGGCACAAGCCAGGAAAGACCTCAAGGCTCATGAAGGGCAAAATTTCTACTCCTTCTGGAAAATTTCTAATCTAGTGCAGCCTACTGAATGAACAGTGTGTAAAAATCCCGCAAACACCAAAAAAGCAGTAAAATTCGTAGGCTTTTTTTATGTCCTGTTAGAGTTGGAAAGTGAGGTTTCTTTTGAGATGAGCTTAGGGAAGGCATGCAGGCGAGATGCTGTTCTAGAAAATAGAAATAAAAGGCTTGAAGAAAAGGGAGATCTTATATATTGTTTACTTCCTCTACTTAAAAAGTGTGCACTGTTGTAATTGTCTTTTTATTTTATTGTTTGTACATTGGACATTTTGGACTTATTTTTTCCTGTATTTAGTCCAACCTATGTACATGTCTTGCAACTCTTTGTACCTATCCTTCTGATTTTGTTACTCTAAAAAGTATCAACTTATTGGTACTGAAATTCAAGTAAACCTTTTTAGATACCTGTGGCTGTTTCTGCTCTTAAGTGCTCATATAAATGTTTTGAAAAAATATCTGCTCAAATGCTGTGATATTGATCACTGATAAAGACCTTGTTGCTTATAGAGCTGTGGTAAAACTGGCCTGTACCTGTTAAAGTACTTGCACGGCTTTTAGTCCAGTCGAGGATAAAATGCTGTTGTTTGCATGTTTATATTCTTACTGCTACCACAAATGAAATTGTTGTGAGATGTTACTACCTGTGGGATGAGCTTAGTGGAGTAGTTTGGCATATGTTCTGTACAGCAGAGAAGTTTGTGCAAACATCATTACTATTTTTAGATTAATGTAAATTGTCTTTCAAATATCTTGTTTCATACACTGAGAAGCTAAAAGGAACTTCTGGGAGCATGTTAAGGACAGGATTGTTCTCACCCTGTCTGAGACATTTACAATGGAGATTTCTAGAACTTAATGTAGATCACTCAGGGCCCTTTATCATCATTAGAGAGGAACTGGTGACTTTGGGGCATGCTTAATCTTAGCTGCTTTTAAACGTCTGCTTTAGGAAAAGTGGAATCACATCCTAGGATACCCAGACTCTAGATTTTACCTATCCTGATGGTAGGGATAGCTCTGCATGTACACTGTGGGCATCTAAGGTGCTGTGAGCCAAGCCAGTAGATGGTGATGTCCCAGAAATCAGTCTCCAGAAGCCAGCACTGCCTGTGCACAGGCCTGGGTAGCTGCCATCACGCTGGCTCTGATGTGTAAGTGGAATCAACTGTATTTCCAAGACTAAAAGGGGTCTCTGAGGCATGTTTAATGCACATGGGGAAAACTGACATCTTGAAATAGAACACTCTGTTTCATTAAAAGTCATGCCATGAGGAACCAGCTCCTTTCTTCAGTATCTCAAAGAAAGGAGAATTTTCTCTGAGTATTGGGAGTTCAGGCAGGTGCTCTCTGTGCAAGGTCCTGGTACAAGAACCTATGGTACCATGTGTGGGAACCTCTTCTGCAGTGGGAGGACTCTCTCTCCCCTTTTAAAACCATGACAATAAACTGGGCTAAACAAATAAAAATTGATCTAAAATCTAAGATTATGCATCTCCCTTGAAGAGGGAAGCCCCAGGGTGTTGCCCTACTATGAAAGTTATTTCTACACTTACTCAATGTTCAGTGTGTTTTTTCCTGTGTGTTCCTTCTCCTACACAAGGGATTTAATTGCTTCAGTACAAAATGTGCTCCTCAGTGATTCCCTCTGACCAGTGCCTTCTCCCAGGCTGGAGATTAGGTCTTGCATAAGCCTTGGGCTGTCATCTGCGCCACAGAGAATGTTTAAAGTAAATCCTTTTTACTGTTTACCTTTATCTCTCTTGGTGTAGCATGCCTTTTGGCACTCAGAATGGCATTTATTAGAAATTTGCTCTCAGTAATGAACAGTGTTAACTCCATGGTTAATGCCAAGCAGAGTGATAAGTACACTTGCCTCCTTTCTTGGTAGCAGCTTGCTGGCATCTGAGAAAGGTGCTTACATACCCTTGGTGTTCAATTTGTGCTAAAATTGTTAACAGCCAGTCTGCTGGTTGGTAAGCTGTCTGGGGGGCTCAGGCATGACTATAATATATTCAGGATGAAATATAACTGAGCTCTGGCAACATTCTTTGAAGGGAATTTAATACATCATCTTTACTGTATGTAAATCTATTTTGTTAAAAATAGAGCAAAGTTATAATAGGATTTGATCACCCTGACTGGAGCATTGTAAAAACGGGGCCAGGCACTAAACCATTGATGCTCAAATCAGGGGAAAAGCTAGTTAGCTTCCCTGACATAAAGGGAATGAATTTTTAGAAAGCCATTCATTGATATCTGACAAACAGCTTGAAAGGGATGCCAAACCCTCAGGGTTTCTGTCAGGAGCCTTAAAATGCATTTGCATATTTTTTGCATAGAAACAGGAGCTCTCTCTCTGTTGCCAAACTGCAGAACTAAAAGGATGCTAAAACTCTATCTAGTCCAAAGGGCTCTGAGGGGTAACTTCATAATCAGAATACAAATGTGTGCAACAGATTAGGAAAATGACTTCAAATGGGATTTCAGTCATATCTAAGAGAGACACAGAAATCCTGAACAGATTGGTAGGCAAAACACTACCTGCACTGCTACTGAAATATTTTTTTTTTTCTCTGGGCATTTCTCATTTAAAAAATAGTTCGCTGACGTCTACTGATCACACAGATTAATGTTGTTTGAGGTGCTACTGCTTAATTCTCTTGACATCAAATGCAATTTTTTTCTGACAGTTTTGCTTTTCCCCAGTTGATAGCAATACTGTTGTGAATAGGATGAGAGTGATGGAGGAATAAAGAAATGGTGGTCATCCACATGCAGCCAGTGTATCCAGTGGTCCCATTGTTTGGCAGCTGAATGTTCTTCCTAGCTATACCATTTGCTGTGGATTGAACCAGGGTGGATTGAACCCTGGCCTTGAAAGGGTGCCTTGCCAGCATGGGCAGCTCTGCTGAAGTGCAGAATCTGTAGCAGTGTGAGCTGCAGTTTGAGCTGCTCTTATGCCTGTCCTTTTCATTAAATGGTTTCCTTGTCTGATTCCAGATGTTATTCTATTCTTTCCTAAAAGAAAAATGCTTGCAAAGACAACAAAGCATTTGGGGCTCAGATTATGCTTAATGTGCAGGTGATGTTTTCTTGGCAATATCCTCTGTGTCACAGGCTAACTATTCCTTTATCATTTTGAGGAGGAAGCTGATGGCTGCAGAGAAATCCATGATGTGTGAAAGTGCCATGTAATTTTTAGCACGTAATTTTACTCTCTGGTCATCCACCCACCCAGGCCGTAATGTGAGTAGAGTTCTCATTATATTAACGGAGAGTTGACATTCAAATTTCCCATGCATCAAGTGAACAATAGACTTCCATTGCATATACATGGCACTGCCATTGATCTGATTGATTTTGAGCTGCAGCAGTGGATACAGTTGGTGATGTGTGAACAGGAAAGACACAGTTAACTCTTTTTGTGAATGGCTACGTTAGTCAGAACTGTCTTTGAAACAAAGTCCTAATAAGAAAATCAGTATTGATACAGTTAGATTACAGTTCGTAATGGTTATATGTTAGAAAATCAATAAATAATCTGTGATTTAAGTTATGGATTCGTGCAACACTGGTGGGGTTTTAAAACTGTAGAAAAAGATTGGATTCCTGTCTTCTTCAAAGATCTGGATCTATATCTGTATAGTATGACTTTTTATTTCCTTACCTTTCATTTTTAAGGCTTGTGTACATCAGCTTAGGCTGCCAGAGATTTAAAAGACAGGGTATTTGTGGCTTCACATCTCCCTCCTAAAGAAAAATGGGTTTAAATGGTGGAAGAGGTCTTTCAGCATCTCAGAAGAAATGGTTTTGCCCAGTTTGTGTGGTTGGCATGAAATCAGGATTGTTAGGCATATCTCCTGCCTCATAGAAAGATGGTCTGAGCACATGACTGTTGTCAAAGCAATGTGCTGCTTCATTAAAGACAAACTTAGATTTGCTGGGTTGTGTGATTTTGCTCCTTGTCTGCAGCCACCTGGGGGAATGGCCCAGCTTTCCCTGGAAAGGGTGGAGGAGATTCCTGTGCAGGATAGCTCATACTTCGGTGAGCCAGAGGGGTGCATGTGTGAAAGGTACTGAGACTGAGCTGATGGTCTGTCTGGGACTGTGTTGGTGTAATGGGGGATCCCGCCTGGCAGCTGTGCAAGGCACCTGCAGAAGCAAAAGCTCTCCCGTTTCCATTTTTTACAAGTAAAAGTATTACTTGTCTAAGAAATATGGGGCTGTTTGGGGCAGATCTCATTCTGATACTTGAAATATATTTGTGGATCTGAGTTCTACAGTCTGGCAGAGATGCTGAAGATCATGAAAATCAAAAGACTTTAGCTTCACTTTGAAAGCATTAAAGCATTATTTTGAACAGCAATAGGTTTGCTTCACAAAGGTAGTTTTCTAGTAGAGGTAATCTGAAAATATATTCCACATTTGGTGATACTCTGGTCTAATTTCTTGAAATGAAAATTGCGAAGAAAATGCTCCTCTTTCTACAGCGTCAGTATAGTCCAAGGACCAGTGCTTATATAGAAATATATTTGCTGCAATTTTAGAAGCCCTACTTTTGATATAATTAGCTATCTTTTTTTCAGTAAATAGGGAAATCATTCAATTTTCATCTTGATCTCCATGCTTTTGTTTCCAGCAGAGTCAAAATGTCAGACAAAAGTGATTTAAAAGCAGAACTTGAGCGCAAAAAACAACGTTTGGCTCAGATAAGAGAAGAGAAGAAACGGAAGGAGGAAGAAAGGAAGAAAAAAGAGGTAAATTTGCGAAACCACCTTTTAGATAGCCCATGCTTGCACAAGGGGCTTGCTGAGGTTTTGACATCTCAGTGTTGTATGCCCCAAGGTATCTGTCATGTGGAATGAGATCCTCAAACCCACGTCAGACTAACCTTAAAGTCAGAAAGCTTATTTTTAGTCAAGAATGTTGGGGTGAGGGAATTGCTTTTAAAACCATGGCACTGTCAAATGACAACAGTTTAGACAACATGATGTGCATGTGTATGGAGAAAGAGAAATTGATTTGCCACAATGCTTTTTGCTGGGCTCTCGTTCAATGCAAAGGGAGTGGAGAGTGGGAAAAGACTGAAAGAGGACTCACATTTTTTTCAAGCCATTACAATCTAAATATGTATTTTTGTACTCTGAAGACTAGTTTGATTACTAGCTAAGGTAACAGATTTACAATTATTATTCTCCAGTAAAGTAAAATATAATTGCAATTGCATTTTCATCTTCTGGCATGGGTGCATCTTTCAGTTCTGTTAAAGTTTGATTGACATATTAGTTTATTTGTCCTTGACAATATGCATTAGGTTTTTCATTAAGGGATTTGTACTTCTTTTTATTCAGTCACTTAGTGGAATAGAGGTGAGAATTGACAGGGAGTGGATATTCATTTTCATGCAAAGTCAGAGAAGCATTAAGTGATTATGCTTCCTTTCCTTCAAATGTCAACACTTACTATAGTTTAAAGCACCTGTTATCCTTTACTAATAACTGGTTTCCTTTTAAACTGACACTTTAATATTGTACATGAATTTCATGGAATTACCGTGGAAATGTGATGTGATCCAAGAAATCAGCATTCCAGTTTTGTCTGTCTTTTTAATCTCTTTTCATCTGAGCTACATTTGTGCAGTTACAGCACATGCCCCAGTGAGGCTTCTGGAGTCACTGGGGAAGTCCTCCATAAGCAGACCTTTAAATGGTAATGCTTTCAGTGTTGGTTACTAAAGAACTAGAGGAAAAGGGGCCAAGCCTGTGGCTCGAGGGAGCTTTTAGGTTCTTTTTCTTTGTCCCCTGACTCTGACTTTATGCCTCGTGGAGATCTTGTGGTGGTTGGAACTTTCCATTGGCCCCGAGAGCCATCTCTACAGATAATGCTACAGTGCATAACTGTGTAAATGGGCTGCGCTGTGGTGCCAGATGGGTCCAGGAGTGAAGGCTGACACTCCCAAAGGTGCTTGGCCATTCACACTGGTGCAGGAGAGCTGTCCACAGCCCTGCATACTGTGAGATGGTTCATGTGAAGAGCTGAGCACGGGAATATGCCTGGACCTTGACTGTAAAATCAGTATTTCCTGGCTGTATCCAAACTGAAGAATGTGGAGATGCTTCTGAATTTCCAGGTTTTCTGTTAGTGCCTGCACCAAGATCAACACCAGTCTGAGGAGCTGTACAAGTCCTCACTCTGTTTTCAGCAGAAAGGACAACCTCTTTGCAGGATTCTGGCTAATGTAGGTGCACCTACTGTTTTTAGATGCCCATAAGTCGGAGTGGGAGAAGGCTGATGTGTGGAAGCTCCAAGGAGGTGGAGATAGCTAAGCAGAGAGGGAAGGGTCTGTAGTGGGCCAAGGGCTGCCAAAGTCCTAGTTTAGAGATGTTAGTTCTTTCCTTTGCACCTGTTAGATGTTGAAGTCAATGAGAAAGTATTTCTTTTCCTAACAAGTGCTTGGGACCAAGTGTAGGACCTTAAGCTACATCACTGAAATCCAGTGAAATTTTATGCTTGATCCCTGGAGAAAGGGGCCAGTTTTATTCAGGGTAACGATACCTGTTCCTCTATGGACAGCTTTTGTTAGTTGAATAAGTTGCGCTTAATGAGTGAGAGGCAGAAAATTTCCATCGTTGTCCTGTAAAAAATCTTGCAAATATCCTTGCAAAGACTTATTTTACCATCCATTTAGGGTAAAATACTTTTACTGATATATACAGTATGAATTATCTAAGTTATAGATTACCTAAACATATCAAAATGAATTTCAAAGTGTACCTAAGCAGTAGCGCAGTATATTTCCACACATGTAATTGCTCGAGCTGATTATATATGAAATAATTGCTAGAGCTGATTATGTATGAAACAAATTGTTCTGTTTTCTTCTGGTTTAACTCAGGCTGATCTACAGCAGAAGAAGGAGCCAGCTCAGGAAGATTCTGACCTAGACCGTAAAAGAAGAGAGACAGAAGCTTTGTTACAGAGCATTGGTATATCCCCAGAACCACCTCTAGGTATTTAAGAGAAGCACACTGTAAAGCATTCAACTCTGCCACAACTAATGCTTTCTTTCTACTAAAGCATGCTTGGCTTTTTTGGTTTTTGGCTGTATTAGTGAAGTGAACTCTTCTGTTTGAATGCCTGCCATACCATTCACATATACAAGCTCATGGCATTTTGAGTACTTGTCATTGCCAAAAACATCTGTTTCATTTCTTCAAGAATTTTTTATGAACATAATGCAGGTTGATTTTGCATACCAGCAGTGATTTCTTTTCTGATGGACTGTTTTATCTTCTCTCCCATCTATCTGATGACCCAAAAATATAAGTGCTGTACTTCATTAGCCCCAAGTTTTGTTTCTAAAATTCAAATTAAGAATTTGTAAGGAAGGAGGAGCATAGTCATGTGGGAACTCCCACTGAGTTTCTTCTAAAATCAAGCAAAACTGGAGAAGGAAAATAAAAAAAAAAAAACCAAATCACAAATAGAAAAAAAGTTATCAACAGACACTATTGTAGATTTTTGCTCCGGTTTCATGTGCTTGACTTCTTTTTTGGTTTTGATGTTTTCAGTTCTAGAACCCAAAGTCTTCAGTTTAAAAATACATACAGTATCTGAGTATGGGTTACCTTGATGAAGATCTGCCTCATTTATTGAATGGTCCTAAAGCAAGAAATCCCTCCCCTTCCCCTTCCCCTTCCCCTTCCCCTTCCCCTTCCCCTTCCCCTTCCCTTTCCCCTTCCCCTTCCCCTTCCCCTTCCCCTTCCCTTCCTTCTCTTCCCTTTGGAATCATTCTCGCTGTTTTAGCTGAAATCTTGGCCTCTCTGGAGCTATCAAGCCTTGTCACTAAGTTCATTGTGACTGAATCTAGGATTTTACCCCGAGTTATTCTTGCCAGTAATATACAGGAAAAACTTCAAATTTGATGAAATAGTTAAGGTTTTATTTAGGAAAGCACCTTATACAGATGCCTGGGTGCATATGCAAGTAGGTAGTGACATTCTGAATTGGAATTTGAATTAATTAGTTGCATCAACCAACATTTATTGAGAAAAATTACTATTTTTATAAGTTATGGTAGAGTGACTGAAGCTTTTAGACACCACTTCTCAGAAGAATTGCCTGACAAGTAATGGTTAGGTTATTTTTATGAATAATAAAATATTTTTTTTTAATTATATCATGATACAAAAATAAGGTCCAAGATAAAATCAGATATATTTTTAATGTATAAAATTTAAAATACTCATTTTTATATAAGAATGAGTATATATGTCCTTATCATTTTATTAACTAAACACATATATTCATGTTGCAAATTATCAGGTTTTTTCTTAGTTAATTTTTTTTGTATTTGGTACTGTCAAAAGAACATGTAAATTTGCATATAAGATGATTCCTTTTGGTTAAAAATAGTATTGTGTTCTCTTTTGTTCCCTTTACATACACTCCCAATTAATATACAAAGCAGGCTTTAATTCCACCTTCACACGATGCCAGGTCTCAGTGTGAATATGGAATATGTAAACAACCAGACATACCTGTAACCTGCCAAAGGGCTGTCACAAAGATGAATTCACTTTTCATGCTGAAGTCATTTCTGTGACAATCTCTAGGGAGAATCTGCATTAAATGTTTGACCACATGGAAAATCCGAATCTCTTGACAGGTCTGTCATTATACATTGTAAACCATAACAAAGTATTTTAAAGTTTTCCTCTTTTAAATCTATAAAAGAAAATGGATATGGTTTAAACCAAATGGGAAGCTTTGCTTTTGCATTAAACCCCCTTTTTGTGTTTTATTCAATGTGGCTGCTTTGAAAAATATTTGCATTAAATCTTGACTGGAGCCATCTCTTAATTTTTAATATTTTTGAAAAACCATTTTAAAAGAAATCAGGGTATTTTTACTCTTTTATTTATTATTTCCTTGCTGAAGAGCTTTAACTCGGGCTGACCTTGAGCTATGAACTTCCTTTCCTGTTTCAGGAAACAAAACAGCCTTTGCATGAAATATGCTTCAAAAGCCCTGGCAAACCAAAGAGAAAATCATTTCAAGAGCTTGGGCAAATAGTGTCTAAACCAAGGGAAACTTTTCCTTGAGTGTTGAAATCATGTCCCACCCAAAATGGAAATTTTGTATGACCTACATTGCTTAAGAAAACACAATCACCAAGCAAACTAATGTGTATTCTCAGTATCTTTGGGAAATGATTTTAACTTAGCTGGATTTCCTTATTTAGCTTTTATTTTTGATGTCATTTCCACACTGCAGCCTTGGAGCATATCTGATGGACACTGGCTTTTGATTTAAATTCAGAATTTGAAAAGTGTGCTTGTTCTGTTGCCTACTTAACTTTACCAGAAGAGTTCACTTAGTTTTTTGACAAGACAAGCCCCTGATATTTCTTCATACCTTTAAAATCTTTTGCAAGTCAACTTCAAACCAGACTCAAGAAAACAAGTCCTATTTTATTTCCACAGGTATCTTCTCCATTGATTAGCTGTAAATTCCCATTGGGCTTTCAGTCCTGTCTAAATACATGTCAGTGGTAACACTTCCAGAAGATTTAAAATTCACTTGACTCTCTTCCTTTTCTTTTTCTTTCCTTCCTTATTTGCTTTCACCATTTCGAACTCTCCCACTCATTCATCCACTATCATTTTGGTCCATTGGTTTTGATTTGTCTGACACTGCTCTTCATCAGTGCAGTCGCTGCATGTGTTAACATGGGATACCTGTTATTTTCATTATTTAGTCCCAACCCCTATGTCTCCCTCTTCGAAATCAGTGAGCACACCCAGTGACGCAGGCAGCCAGGATTCAGGGGATCTGGGACCCATAGGAAGGTAAGACAAAGAGTTAATGGACTTGAATAAATATGAGGTTTTTTCACTTTGCTCTTACTTCCCCATTTTTTCCTTTTCTGCTGTAAATAAGAACATGCTGTATCAAATGTGTATTTTTGTTTCTGCATTGTCCGCTGTGTGTTACCATCCAGTAATACTGGTGTAGGAGCCCAGAGTGCCGAGGGGATTTCTCTGCCTGTTTTTAAGGGTTCTTACCTCCCTGAGCAACACTGTTTTAACCTCCAACCTTGGAAAAAATTACCAATGATCAGACAAGAACTAGAAAATACAGTGGTGTGAATTAGGTGATAGACTACTATGTAAGATTGTCACAGGGTGAAAAGTTTAGAGGTCTTGGGCTTCTCTTTGTAGTAAATAGATAAGAGTAAAAAATATCAAAATGGAGGATTGTTGTTGTTCTCTAAACCTTCTTCTCCTCCTTCTACTACTCCATGTTCTGCAGTAAAAGTAATTTGGAATGATTGGATAGAGAATTCCACAGTTCCTGCCCGTGTTACTGAATAATTGGTAGGAAAATGAAGACAATATACAGTTTTAGTAACCATTGGTTAAATTATCTTTAAAAGGCTGTGTAAATCTTGATAATGAGAGACTTCTCTCCTGCTTTCTGTGCTCTATGCTGTACCTGGGTCACGCTAGTGGCTCTGTTCCTCTGATAAGACTTAATAAACAACTATCCAGCAGCATTGAAACTCCAGGAAAAGTCTCGGTTTATCTTTGAAACTCCTTGCAAGGACTTTTAGAAAGTTCTCTCCCATCAGGAGGGATTTGATTTATGGCACGGTTCAGTGTCATACTGGTCTCAGATCTGAGGCAAATAAATGCATGCAGCAAGTGGATCTTAAACTCTGAGCCTCAGACCTTGTAGTGCAAGCAAGAGCTGAATTTTCACTTCTAAAATGGCTTACAGAATGCTCTCATGCTGTTTGGAAATACACTAAAATCAGGGGGATATGCCCAGGGATAGAACCTGTTATTCATGTTGAGTTATCTTTGTTCACATAACCAGTCCCCTTGGAATTCCTCCCCCGTGTAACACCAGGTTACCTCAGGTTCCTGTGACTGCTCTTGGCAGTGTGTGATGCTGACAGTGGCAGAGAAGAGCTTGGACAGGAGCAGGCTGAAACATCCCAGGACCCACTGGCAATTCTGCCTTGGAAACTCTGGAGAGTTTCATGCACAGTGGAAGGGAAGGGGCTCTGTTCTTGTTGGAAGGTGGAATGTGTGTGAGGGATGGAAATAAGAGTAATCTTCTTATTTTTGTTTCCATGGTGGAAATAAAAAATGAAGTGGCAATCCCAAACCAATTCCTTCTCTGGAATAGAAAAGAAAGGAGAATGTGAGGATGCTGCTGGTAAAGAAGGGTATGTTCAAGCAAGAAGAGGTGCAAGCAGCTATATTTTGAGAAGTATATGTATATTTTGAGGAGTGTAAAAGATGGATCCTAATAGCTCTTTTTGTATGACACTAATTCAACATAGAGCTGAGCTGCCAGCTCATCCAAGTCTGTGAGCCAAGTCTCTGCTAATGGCTTGAAAGCATAGTGATTGCTTTCTGTAGTTAGCCGTGCTCAGTAGACATCATACCTCTCCAGACACAGACTGTCATGTGACGGAGCTTCAGGTCACCAGATTTCATGCCACACCAGCCTGCTGCTTAGAAAAATCACACTTCCATGAGCAGAAGGTATGCTGTGTCCCTTTCAGCCAGATGCAGACACTCTCCCTTGTGGTGTGGATGCTGCACAGCTGCTATTAAATCAGCTCAGCGCTGCTCCCAGGTCTGCCCTCTAGAAGAAATGGATTATGTTAAGTTAAAAGCCCTAGCTTGTGAGATGTAGCAGTTTAAAACACAGTAAATAGTGTAATGCTGTCTTCATAAGTAAATGCAGTAGATTTCAGCAAGTCAAAGTACTCTGAGTAGAACAAAAATCGTTTTTAAGCAAAGTATAGCCTGCTGTTGAGGATGAGCTATTTACCACAGTCCTACGGGAAGCTCTGACAAAGGTGTGTGGAGACTTCTAAACTCCTGCTTTTCCTCTGAACCTTAGTGGTGTAACTTTTTTACCATTAAGGTAAAAAGGCTGTTGGAAGAATTTATTTGGCTGTGACCCATGCTAGCACTTTGGCTCTCTGTCAGCAACGAGCAGTGAAAGCACATGACCATGTGTCCTTTCAGAGGAGAATGGAGTTTGTCCCCTTCTTCTGAGCTCATGACGCACTGCATTGTGGCCTTTCGTTTTGGATCCATTTTCTGGCTTCTTGTGGCCATACTAGGAATTCAGTGGGAATCCTAAGACCTTGCTTGTATTCTACCAGTTTGCTTGGCATCTTCTCAGGCTTTGAAAGGGCTGTGCTGTGTGCCAGGAAGGCTGCTTGCAGATGTTTGCCTGGAGCGATTGGTTTGTGGTGATGGAAATATGGTAATGTCTGGTCCAGGCCCTGGGGAATGTCTGTAACCAGTGGATAATATTGAGTGGCAGTTAGTCAAAATAGTGTCACTGGGTGCAGGTAGATGTGCTCAGTGTTTGTGTGAACAGGTGCACTCAAGCCTGCATGTGTCATAGAGTGGTCAGACTTGGTGAGAAAGAATGTTGGTAGTACTGTCATCATGGTGGGTAAACAGGATGAAACCACCTCAGCTGTTTTCTCTGAGAGGTGCCCAGACCATACATCTAACTTATTTTGACTACTGCATATATTATTGCCTGTTTTTCTGTATAAACAAGGTTATCCTGCTTCATTTTAATGTATCTTTCCATTTCACTCTCTGTGATAGAGAGGATACTTTTGCTGGATCCCCTGTCATGCCATCATGCTTGTTAGATCTTTCCCTTTTCCTTATTCTGCTGTGAATTTTCTGTACTAGGCTGAGGTCAGGCTTTAGAGGAGAGCAGATTAGTTTCAAAGCTGCTAATGCCCCCATCTCGGTGATCACAGCTTGTCCGTCGTTGTTGCTGCTAACTGCTGCAGAAATGATGAGCTCACAGAGCCTGGCAGAAATCCTGTGGGCAGTCTGATTGCTCATTGCTGAAGTGTTCCCCAGAGGAAGATGATGGATATTTAAAAAAAAAAAAAAAAAAGCTGTGAAGACACAGATTTCAGCTCGTTACAGGTGAGAGGCTCGGTTGAAAGCTTTGAAGAATGCAGGAGATCTTCATGTGTTCCCATAAGAGGGAGCAGATTCTGGTACAGAACTAGGTTGTGTTCATACTTCTTTGAGTTGTTGGTTCTTCTGGTAGTTGTCAGACTTAATCCGTTGGTCCCAGTATCACCAAGTATATTTGAGATATGCTTTGATCAGCAAGCATCTGTGATTTCTTATACAACAGTGAATGGAGTTCAGCCAGAAACACAGGTTTATGGCATCTGCTTTTCAGGAAAGAAAACTGATAAACTGGAGTGTTTGAACACTGTTCAGTAGTTGTAGTCCTGGAACCACAGACCTCACTCAGTCTTACTTTGCAAGGTGAAAACTGACTGGTAACTTGCTTAGCAAGTGTAATAGTTACACAGTGAGCAAACAGGCTCCTCCAGCAGAAAAAGTGAAAGCAGCAAAGTGGTATTGAAGCTGGAAAAATATAAAACAGAAAAACTTTAAAATTCAATAGTGAGACAAATTCATCGCTGAAACAATTTACCTAAAGACTCTGTGGGGTCTTCTATCACAGGCCATCACTCATTCAGGACAATGTGCCTGGCAAACAGGCAGATAATAGGTCAAACAATAATTCATTCATTACAGTTGTACGGCCTTTTTGTTGCACAGGAAGAAAAGCTGCATGGACACAATAGTCACTTCTGCCATGCGACCTACAGACTAGTAGTGCTGCTATCCATCAGGACCATTGTCCATTATCTCCAGCACAATAGCCAGAGCAGCATTGTCTTTTCTCTGATACCATTCAGTGTATTAGAAGAGATAGGGTGGACTTTGTAATACCACTAAATTCTGGAACCATTTCTGTCTTCTGCATGCCGTGTTTCTATGGGGATTTTTTTCTGCTTTATCTTTAGTACCATTTTGCTATTTGTCAGAACCTTTTCACTGGGGAAAACATCAGGTTTCAGCAGCATTCCAGCTTCCCTCTGAGCCATGATGGCAACTGTAAGAATAAGCAGATATTAGATGGATAACAGTTCTGGAAACTGCTGACTGAATGCTTTCAGTTGGACAGGAGAGCCAAATTTTTTTCTTTTTTGTGGTCTTGGGAATCATTCCTGGGTAGGCAGAGGTGTGTTATACTTGATTCTGACGCTGCTTGTAGTTACCAGGCTACACGGAACAATTCATTGGAGCCCAGTTGTTGCTCAGAGAGCAGCTTACCTATCTCCACATTGCTTTGCACATCCCACTTTGCTTTATTGGTGCCTGTGTTGGTAGTGCTACACAGATAGGACAGAAAAATTACATCATAGCCTGAGCAGATACCCATCTCTTAATTGATGGGTCATTGGTTCACAGAACTTTCTTATATGATGTATTCAGACATGACTCATTTTCCATAAGACAGTATTGCAGGATTGCATGAAGATTCTCCTTGGAATAGGGTATGTTTGGCTCTTTTGGGATAAGTGTTTTGGTTTGTTTAGTGTTCTGTAAGCACTGTGATGATTCCCAGTGTCCTCTTGTTGATGGTCAGCTTATATAGACAGGCACAACTGCAATGTAGATTTGAATGCATGTGAAGAAAATGGCTGAGGTAAAGGCATTTGTTGAGAGCTCCTGTGCTGTAGCATAGTGTGAAGCACAAATTCACCTCTGTTAATACAAAACTGCTTTGTGATAACTGTATGCATCTCCCTGGTGGATCCTCTGAACTTTTGCTACCCTAGTGTGCTAGAGAACATGCTAACTATTATGGTAGGGCCACCACGAAACATGCCCATGAGAGGCATGTTCTGCTACCTTAGGCATTCATAAATCTCATCTTCTCAGCACTCATGGCCATGAACTCTGGATTTATGTTGTCTGAGGAAGTGCACAAGAACAAACTTTGTACAGTGCCTCAGAGACTGGCAGTGCAGTATAAGGTTTTGTGGGCTGAGCAGCTCCCTGGGAAGACTTTGTGTCCTTGCTCAGGTAGGGTCAGTCTGGGCTTTGCATGTCAGCTCAGCGTAAGAGAGCAGAAGTATATCCATGCTGGGAGGATGTGCTGTTGTGGCTGGGTAGCTTTCAGTGCTCACACCAGCCTGAATTGGTGTGTATGCCTATATAACCCACAGGGGATCTTGGGTTCGCCCTGGCATGTGGCATCTGGGAGGAGTTCCATTTGTGGACCAAGGTGTGATTTACCTGTGTGGCCCATTTTGCCCTGTATCCTTCACTGCTCCTTTATGTTCTTAGCTGGGAACATCCTACATGTTCTCAGCTAGCTTCACCATCCTACAGTAGGTTTGCACAGTAGCATCTCATTTATTGTGGACTCTGTGTGTGTGTGTCCAGTGTGTGTGCAGCACTTCCTGCTGTGCATTGGGGAACATGAGAATCCCATTAGGCTGGGTGTAAGGTTTCCTGCCTTCCATCTGCTCAGTGAACTGTACCAGGCTCAGCTGTCTTGGATGTGTAAAGGTTAATGGTTGCCCTTCTTTCTGCAAGAATTTTATCTGTGCTCTTTTGCTTTCTAACTTGTGTGTTTTGCTGTGCCTAAGTTTAGGTACCTGATTATTTTGTGGGCTCCCATAAAGGCAAAGGGATTCATCTTCTGGTGGCTTCTTTCAGATGATAATTATTTCAAAATGGTGCTTTATTTGCTATAAAATAATGTAAGATGGATTATTTTGTACTATTTCTCTGATAGCCCATTGGACTCTGCAGATTTGTCAGGTTACGGCACTCTTTCTGTAATTATTGTTCTTACTTGGATTAGGGCACTATGCAATACTTAGTTTAAATGATTCCTACCTGATTTATGTTGTTGTTCCTTTGATATATCATAGATTTTGAGATGGGTTTTATGCACTGAAATCCATTAGCTTCCTTCAGTGTATGAAATGTACTTGCAGTAAAGCAGGGTTAGTCCTTGTTTGGATGAAGCTCTAAATATTTAATGAAAATTCCTGTGAGAATGAGTTTAAGCATTGCATTAGGTAGCAAAGAAAACAAAAAATAAAGGGAAACTGGATTTCTCAAAGAGATTTTGTAGCAGTAATATGCTGGAGAAGTTAGATTACTCTGGAATCCTGATTGTCTCATCATCACTACTTTTTTAATTCTACATAAAATACATTACGTGAGCAATCCTAGAAATAGAACAGCCGTCTGCAATGCTGGAGCACTTTCCTCTGAGGAACAGTATCGCCTTTGGCTTTGGCTCATGGCATGATTTTTTGTCCACTACATCAGTTCATCTTACAGTCACTGTGACCTCTGAATGTTCCCAGTTGTATTCCAGAGAATATAGTAGCAGCTGTCACATTGGGTTGGATGTCCTTGCTGATAGAGAGTCAAGAGCATGTCTTCTTCTCTCTCATTCTGTTTGGAAGTTTGCTGACAGTATTAGTCTGCATTCGTGTATCTTTTCATCAGATGTGATCCTGTGTTGCTTTCATCTACCATGGCCACTTTGAGCCATGTTGTTATAAAAAGAAATACACTAGGATATGTTTTCTTTCACTGTGTTGATGTTCACCCCGAGATTTTATTGGCCCGGTGCCAGGAGAAGCAGATATCATTCCAGTCCTTTTTCTCTGCAGTATATTGTTTACTCAGTTTTGTATAAATAATAGGTGTTCTGATTTATAATGCAGAATCTAAACACACACACACCAGTTTTGTGTTAATCCCACATTACTTCATGTCTGTCTGTCAAACACAAATATTTCTTACTTTTCAGATACACAATCAAAAGGAAGGAGGTAGCTCTGGAGCATCTGGGCACCAAATGAGTCAAAGCATGTCATTATTTTACAGTTTGGTATTTAATCTTGCTCACTGTCAGTCAAGAAAAAAAGATACCTCTACTCCAGTGTGTTCTTACCACATAATATTTAAAATCAGAAAGATACTTTTTGTTTGATGATCGCTCATGAGTACATCTACATGTCCTCAAAGTGTTTGGGTTCTTTGGTTCTGTGCTTTTTTCCTGAAAAATCAGACTTGGCAACTCAGCTTTTATTTTCAAACAGCTTCTTACCTAGAACAGTAATATAACACATCAACAAGCTGAAAAAAGGTATCAGAATGCCATTCTCCCTTTTAAGTGTCTACTTTGCTGTTTAATTAGACAGATAAAGAAGGCAAAAGAAGAAGATGTATTTCCTATCTTCTCTTTAGCTGCAGGAAACATCTCTCACAGACATTAGCAAAACCGTGTTTCTATAATATCTGCTAAAACCACTGCCAACAGAGCCGTATTGCCTCGGGCTTAGTTACTTTATCATTAAGTAAATGCATTTGACAGGTTCTGTGCAATGATGCTCTTTCATCACTGCCACTCAGCTTTGCATTACCAGTGTTTCATTGTGTTACCACATTCAGAAATGACAGGGATCCTTCTTCACTTGTGCAAGGACAAGTGGGCCTGGGATGTGTTGCTTCAGGAGTAGCAGCTGTAACAGTTATTAGTAGTGGATTATTTTCTTTATGGAGCTTTTCTGTAAGGTCAATTTATATGTACAAAATGCTTTCTAAATGGCTGCTTTAGTGGCATATTTATTTCATAAATGGGCTGACCCAAAGGGAAGCACAGAACAATGTAAAGACTCTGAGGGAGCTACAGGAAAGACTGAGGGAAAATTACTTCATGGCAAACTTCGCTTGCATGGTGTTTCATTCAGAAAAAGAGGGATTGTAACCCTCGGGACTGTTGTGTAGTCTTTCACAGTGCAGAGTCAAGAGAAGTGTTCTGCTTGGTGGCTAGAGATAAATGGGATACCCTCTGGGATGCTGTATTGCCACTCTGTTTTGGTGGCTTTGGGCTTGGTATGGGATGTGCAGCATTGTATGGTAGGACAGAAATTAATAATGCCCAGCTGTTAAATTTTTTCCCATTTAATTTGCCATGACTCCATCATCAGGATCTCTTGGCACACATTTCATTTTAAAGTTTCCAGCAGATTTAGAGGCCAAATTGTGCCTTAAGCCTTCTTGACCTGAATGGGGATGGCTTCTGTGAAGCAGTGACAGTGTCAGGCTCCTGCCCTTGCCTGGGGGTACCCCGGCTGTCTCTGCTGTCTCTGGCCTAGGAACTCTGCTGCTTTTTAAAGAGATGCTGTGATCTCTCACACTTCCCAGCATCAGCCTGTTTACAGGGTAGTAACGAGTGGCTCTGTCGAGCTGTTTGCACATCACGGCTTGCCCTGCAGATGCAAGGATGCAAGGCTGGAGGATGGCAGATTTCTTACATTGTCTTCCCTCCTTTTGTCCCTGCAAAGAAAAACCACAATCCTCCTTCTTTACATTCAATGGATATTTAGCCCTAAATATCTAAAGCCTCTCCCTGCCAGTTGGTTGGGTTTTTTTAGCCTATAAACAAAAGCAGACACCTTAGGGACTGATATTGGCAGTTGCTTTCAAGTGTCTGTATAGCTGACCTAGAAAGGAGGGAGTGGTTTTTTGGTGCATGCCAGTTACAAAGCCTAAGTGGTCCATATTAATTAGAATCATATGCAGTCCTTTTAGCGTGTGAGCCTGTGGCATCATTAAGGATTTTCATGCTTTCCTTCCTAAAGGATTGATAGAGTTCAGTCCTCCAGATCTTTGATTATTTTTCTCATTAGCAAGCATCTCCATGCTATAAATCAAAGGAGAAGGAAAGATTGCCATTCCCAGGGTGCTTCGTAAAATGCCTTGGAAACCTGAGCCCCAGCTGCATCCAGAAGAAAATAATATTAATGTATAAAGCCCCACTTAACCATTTAGGTTATCAGCCCAGCTACACTTACTTCTCTTCAGTTATTTACAGACATATCATATATTTAGTCAGACAATCAGATGATTTTAGGGACTAAAACACTAATCCTCTTAAAACAAAACAACTTACTTGCTAAGGCCAGCTCAGCTTAAACAGTTCTCTTGCACTCAATTTCATCTTGATTTAATTAAATTGTGTGAGATCACCTCCTATGTTAAACTGTTTAACATAGTTAAACTGGTACAGTTAGTGCATACTGATGTTTTCTCCTTCTCTAGCCTATTAAAAAGACCCTTAGAAAATTCCCATTCACAATTTTATGTTTTATCGGGGAAAATAAAAATATTCTATGAGTAACTATTTTGGTAATGCAATTTTTAGGATTTTTCTTCAAATATATAGAGTGGAAATTGCTGCCACTGGTGAGATACTGCTAAATTTCTTTTTTTTTTTTTCCCAAGGAGCTTTGAAACAGTCATAGTATTCCATATAAAATTTTCCATAAGCAGAACCTATGAAAATGAATGGGTTTCCATTTAAAACTGATTCTGATTCATAAATTTTAGATGTACTTATTTACTGTAATAGTTCAACCTCAGAGAATAATTTCTGAGCTGGTCTATTAAAGTCAGATCATTGGGTCACAAGAACTTTTGACATTTTTGACTGTTAATGTGAAAAATTTTTGATAACTCTCATACAGTGAGTTCTTGTTTCAACCCTAGTTGTAGCAAAAATCTCACCCCTTTTTGGAATGATTTTGCTTTTTCTACCACAAAATAAATGGTGTAAAGGAAGGGAAACACTAGCTCTTCTTCCAGCTAGTAGTTACTGGATTTTAGCATCAAAGCAAAATTGAAAATTTGCTGAAATCTTCCTACTTCTTCAGCTGAATAATACCAGACCTAAAAGTTGTAGGTTCAAACTTTCATGTTACCTCTTTGAGTCCTCTCAAAGGTTATGGATTGCCTTTCCTAGATTTGACTATTAAATGTGATTTTGTCTTTTATGCAATTGTACCAAAAAGCCCCTTGAAGTTTATGAGAAAACTTTTCTCATATGCATATCCATGGAGTCTGGATCAAAGACTCCTAATGTGAGTACTGCAGTTCCTTTCAAGCACTTGCACAAGCTGATAGTATGTAAAACTTCTCCTGCCAAGTTCTTTCTTTACATTTGTGATCATTTGAGTTCTGTTTTATTGCATAGACTTACTCTTAGTATAAAACCAAGACAAAAACAGAGTTTGAAAAAAGAATTTTCAGGGTTTGCTAAAGGAATAAAAGAACTTGTGCCTTCCCCCTGAGCCTGTTTTTTATTACTGCACTTTCAAAATGACCATTTTGGTATCTGGCACTCAGAGTAAATCTGTGTCAGTTCTAACTATTGACCTTCTCTCCTCAGAGATCCAGGCTGCTGCCCACAGTGACCCTCCTGGTAAACCAGCATAAATTTGCAAACTAAGATTTCTGTAGCTATAGAATAAAAAGTGTGAGTATGACATTGACATGAGATCTGTAATGTAGATCTGAATCAAAGGACAGACTTTAAATATAGCAGATAAATTCAGCAGCTTGAGTTAATAAAACTGCTGATTTAATTAGTGGAATTCTGTGAAATGGGCATCAACAAGGTGTTGGTCTTTATCATTGCAGGCTTGCCAGAATTGTTCATCCTGATTTAAAAGTCAAGTGGTTTTTGAAAACTATTAAATCCATTCTGCAGCATAGCCTTGATTCAAGAAGAATTTTGAAATACACGTGTTTTAAATATTATTTGTCCATGATTTTTCATAAATACACCTCAAAAAAAAAAAAAGTGTTTTGAACTCATGCCATTCTGAAAAGGGCTCTTATGGTTGCCAGGCAGCTAAAAGATAGTGCTGTGCTCTCAGGGAGGTCAGAGTTGCTCTTTTTATTGGTGAAGACTGGAAGTCAGAGGTGCCAGCCTGCTTGGAAGTGTAAATGCAAACCCAAGCAAAACCTTCAGGCTGTGCTCCACTAGCGGTGCCAAACTCCTTGTTCTCTGAATGTATTATGGCATTTTATTTTATGATGAGCATTAGCAACCCAGCTCTGAACAAAAGAACACACAGTGAAGTCAGAGCAGACTTCTGCTCTATGAGCACAAGTGAGCGTCTTGTTAAGATGCACAAATCCTCCCTAGCTGCTGATAGCCATCTTGCTTATAATGTGCTTCAGAAAACAAGTAGCACAAGGAAGGTATTTTCTTTTTGCCAATCCTTTCAAAGTGGAACAGATCTGCAAAACAAAGCACAGATGGCAGCAGAAAAGTGGCTTAGATGCAAACCATCCATTGAGGCAAGTGGTACTTTTCCATCTCTTACTAGTAGCTTTGAATCTTCTTTTTTTTTTGATATAGTTTGTTTTGGAGACACACCTCAAATGTACCAAAAATATCAGAAAGTGAAAATTATAGTGGGGAAAATTAAAATTATAAAAATCTAGAGTGAAAGGAGTAAAAATAAAACAGCTTATCTGTACACACATTTATATTTAAGCATCTACAGTAATTTCTCATCAGCAGCTTCTTAGTTCAGGTTTTCTATTTGATCAGCAGCAAGGTAGGAGCTTTGGAGTAACTGACACAACAAACTAGGTAGAACTCTGCGAAGTAGCAAAATAATTACACAGCCTTAAATTCATTCTGGCAATATTCAGACATTAAAACAAGTAGTCTAGATACATGATAGATTACACATTGAAATTGCAAATAACACTGGATTGCAATTTGCTGATGATATTTGGTATCATATTGGAAAAATGCATTCATACACATCTTAGCATTTTATTCTGTTGGTGATTTTAAAATATGTCTCATCTCACAATTGTTGCATCCAGGTTTTTTTAAGATTGTATAACTTGGGTGTAACGTGTTTTTCGGCGTGCCCTCGGTGTGAAGATGCACAGTTTTTAGTTCTGAATCTTTTGGAAATTGTAATCCAGGGTTAAAACTGTAGTTTTATACGTGAGGCTCCTCCTTACATCAAAGTCAGAAGCAAGAATTGTGTTGGGCCTGTTGGTTAGCTCCTTTTCCCTAATTTCCTAATTCACTACTTTTGCTAGTTGCGTTTGAAGTTAGAAGAGAAGAAAGCATGAAGCAGAATGAAGCCTGCAGGCTCTCAAGTAGTAGCTGATGGCTTCCTTATCTATTTCTCAGCAGATCAAAGTGAAAGTGAGTGAACAGTAAAGATACCAACCACCTCTAATACCTACTCACAGTTGGAGTCTAAGTTGGGTGCTTGGAACTGCTGCATGGAGCAATCTCCTGCCTTTCTGTTTATATGGAAGAGTCCATGGTAATGTTTCACTGGTGGAGCCCCTCCTTTAGGTGCCTGAAGATTGTGTAAATAACCTCCTGCAACATCAAGACCCCCTCCTATCATAGATGGGGAGAATGAGAAATACACATCATTCTAGAAATACTGCTCTGGTAAGCAAAGGTACCTTGAGATTTCCTGCAGAATAGGAGAGTCCATATGCTCTGTGTGAGTCCCACCTTCATTTCAGGTCTCTTTGCTTCAGTTTAGTAGCAGTCTGTGCTCCGCTTAGTGGGTTGGCCTTTGATCACTGAAAAACCCTGGCACAGCCTAATCTGTGGAGTCATGGCACAGTCCGTCACTGAATTTTAGGGTTAGGAGGGCATTGCTATTTACCATATGAAGGGTCATTTTAGGACATTGTTGTTGCTGCAAGGGGAGATGCTTGGTTTGGGGCCTGTCAGATCTAATGGTGTTTCATTAGGGACACATATGGATATCTCAGTTCAGCAGATACCTCGGGTCTCAGTACACTGTCAGTGCAGTTTTCTCCTGGTCTGGAGAGCACAATAGCTCTTGGTGACAGGAGATGCCAGAATAGGGTGTTTGCTTTCCTTCAGTTCTGCTTGAAGGTGTGATTTGCAAGGCTGCAAAGAGGTTTCTGCCCTGCAAGAAACCCTGGGAAAGCAGAGTTTGCTGTTATTCCTGTGAGTAGCCTTTTTTTCAAAAGCATGGATTTTCAGGCCTGGTTGCTCTTGACCTGGGAAAGGGGAGTGGGGGGAGAAAAGAAGTCATGCAGAACACTTATTCTGCAGCATCAGCAACAGATGAGGAAGGATTTGATTTTGGCTGCAGGGAAGCAGAGTCAGAACTAAGCTATCAGTATGTTGCACATGAAAAGTGTTGGATTGGGGCACTTACCCAGAGCCAAGTTCTGTTGCACTATGACCATGATTACAAATATTAAATATCATTTTATGATGGCAAATTACTAAGTGTATGTGTTGGAACTGATGCTTTACATGTTTCGTACACTACTGCTAAGGCCAGACCCGAAGTTGCTTAAATCAGCTGTGAAGTTCTCACAGATTCCAGACAGTTTTGGATGTCAGATTCTATGCTTCATTAATGCATTCTGATGTTGGGAATTTTCCAACAGGTTTCAAGTGGTTTATTTTAGTCTTTTCCACATTTTTAATCTACATAATTGACATTATGCAATCAGAATAAAATCTTCTGGAAGTAAGGTTACACAGAGCATTGTAACATATGGCAGTGCCTGTTTTTCCATGGTAATAATAACAATGCTATGAAAAAGGGAATGCTTCTGTTCAAATTCCTCCCACCTTAAATTTTGCAATGGTTCTTTGTCCTCTTAGAACTGTGCTTTGAACATCTTCCTAATGCTTTGGACTTGAGTTCAGAAGAGATAAGTGTTGTTTTATTATCCAATCCTTTAGTAAATATATGACATCTGGGGCTCTTCCTCTTGTTGGTTTCTTTCTACAGGTTATTAAAAGATGATGTGTCAAAATTATCTGGTACTTTTTCAGTAGTAAGAGCTGAAACAGCACCAGCATTAATACTGTCCTGAATTTGAGAAAAAATAGGTTATTGAGATGCCTATCCAAAGGAGGAGAGTGAAAGCAGATCAGTTTAAAGAGAGGTAATAACAGTTGTACCTTGACTTCTTAGTGCAACATCTAACAGCCCTCATTCCCTTTGTGCTGCTTTAGAACAATCTGTTATTTGGTGATACAGCTTTTTATCCTTCAGTCAGCCAGGGTCAGCTGTTGTGCACTGAACATGTAAAAGGGGGATGGACCATGACACAGGGCTATTGTTTGCCACTGTGTGGGAGACTGATACAGCAACTGGCTCTGAAACAGTGTTGGGTAGTTCTGAGTAAAATAGTGTCAGTGCAGTCTGGGTGGGGGAAACGGACTGGTCTGGCTTAGCCCTGACTGTGCTGTTCAGTGAGTTTCCAGGGCTCCTTGCCATGCCTGTGTCACTCCCTTCACCCATGGGAGGAGTCTGCAGGACTGGAGACTGCTAGGGACCACTGCTTTTACCTGCTTAGTCTAATGCTCCTCTCTTTCCCCCATAAAAATATTCAACTAAGATGTTTTGCATCTCTTCTACATAGACCTGTGCCAAAATCCATTGAATCCAGTTGGGTAAACTTGGCCAACTTGTGCTCTCTGGAAGGGTCCAGAGTGGGAGCACCTCTGCCTGACTGCTGACTCCTAGGCCATACACTTGTCCTCAGGGTCTGTGGCATTACCTCCTCTGCCTCTGTCTCTGGGTGACTTGAAGTCAAGCCATTGCAGTTTTCTCTTATGAAGAAGTAAGAAAGAAAAAAGAAGAGCAACACCACCTAATCCTTTTCCTCCTGAGGAAGTGTCTGGAGGAGGAACTCATGCATTAGCTGGCAAAAGACTGGCAACTGCATTTCTGCTGAGATCCAGTGGCATTTCAAAATCCTCACTGAGAACAAGCGTAATTAGGATGCTCCCCCATACGATCAAGGAATGTCGTACGCAATGTCTGTTCATCACAACAGATTAGCTTTAATTTTCTAGTCAGGATGACAGCACAGGCTATTCAATATCATTTTTGGGTTGCTAATCTTCAAATAGTCTATTTCTTTCTTTTTTGATGTTATTGCCATGGAAACTGGCTAAATTGCAGGTCCAGATTACATCTTTACTGTTCACTCACTTTCATTTTGATCTGGTGACATTCTTCAGGTGCCAGGAAGAGACAAAGAACAAATCAGTAGTGTTCCTTGAAACACAGAGTCATTTCCTGTGCTCTCCAGCCTCCACTACATGAGCATAGCCACTTGTGTTCTGTCTCCCAGGGCAAGAGACTTGAAATTGAAGATTTGCTACCTGCAGCCTAATTTTCTTTGATAGCATTGCTCAGCCGAGCTGGAGAGGACAACTCAGCAAATGGCTTCCTCATCTGTTTCTCATGCCTTTTCAAGTGGTAACACAGCATTGCACTGTGGAGCACAAATCTAGAAAATGTTTTGCAGAAGCACTAAAACTGTTGAAAACAGATACAATCAAGAGCCAAGGAAAATTGCTATTCAAAGTATGTATCAGTGTCCAGAGTGGGGAAGGCTCTGTGTCAGAATCCAGATAATAAATACTAAGGGAAGAACACGTCTCTGCTACGTGTCTGCACATGATGGCCCAAACCATGTGTTGCTCTTTTCATATTTTTGGGGTTTGAGTGCTGTCTTGAGTGTAGGAGATCTCTAAATTTATTTTGTTTCAGCATTTTTATCTGGGTACCAGGTAAAGGTGCCCTCTCTTGTGACCTGGCCTGGATTCTTAGAGGTGGAACCTGGGGACCATACTTGTAGAGACCTCTTGCAAGTTCTTGCTTTAATCAAATAATAAAGTTTTCTTTCTGATTAAATAGCCTTTATCCCCCTACAAATTCTGTAGGTTTGAAAATGAATGTTGGGGAGAGGAAACTGAAATGAGTTATGTATATTTTCTTTTAAGAGTTTGGAAAACCTGGACATGAATGTATAAGTAGCCCTTAGGCAGCAATAAAATTAGAAACTGGCACTTAGATAGCAAGACCTAATATATGCTACTGACCTTGCTGACATTACAAGAGTAATCTTCACACAGATAGCATTTTTAATGGAATATCTATAAGGCATTAGTCATTGATGCCTTTGCCTTGCATCAGGCATTCAGATCTTGTGTCCATTTTCCACTGTACTTACGCTGCAGTCAAGTTACAAGGGAAAAATCTGTTCTTTATTGCAGTATTATTTTATCTCTGACCTTTTGTAATACAGCTGAGTTTTGGAGAAGCTTTTCTCTGTTTATCAGGATTAAGTCTTTTATTCTGATAAACATTATTATGGATCATAAGAAGTTGAGGGAAATGAGTGCCCTTATGTTGCATGAGAAGGCAGCTTTGCAGTACAGTTTTTCATTCTTCGTGTGCACAGGGGGTTGAGATTTATTCTTTTTCATTCTGAAATGACAAAAGTGCAGCACATGCCCTTGTCTGTCTCTCCAGAGAGTGAGTTAACATTGGTAATAGAATGGGTGAGTTTACTAAGGACAGGAGGTAGAATTACTTGGCTTTAAGAGATCTATTTCTAACCTAATTCAGTATCTTGTTAGTTTATATCAGTGATTCATTCGCAGAGGTTGCTGTTGTTGCAGAAAAGCTTGTGTATATTGAACACAGCTGCTTATATTGCTGGTTTTGGCTGAACCTGGTAATATGATGATCTCTATATCCTCAGAATTTGTATTCAGAAGGAATTAGGGGAGTTTTTAATTTTGACAACTATCATTATCCAGCATGTCTTCATGACTTGCATGCTTAGTGAAGGAGCACTGCACTTTGCTTTAGCCTCTGCTAGTGAGAACAATGCATAATCTAGTGTTCATACTACAGGAAGAGGTGCTCAGAAGCCAACGATGTGTTCCTGATTCTGTCATGGATTCCAGCAGTTTTCTTGCATATAAGATGTGGCTTCCTGGGTGTGGAAAAAGAGAGTAAAATTAAGACAGAGGAAGGAGCAGGCATTTTTGAAAATGTTGGCCTCAATATGTCAATTTTTGCATTTCTAAATTGGAGGATTCTGAGTATTTCACAAGACTCCGTGAAGGCTCTGTGAATGTTTGCAAGGTGTTTTAGAGCTGTCAGCATGGCAAGGTGCCCTGCTGTGCAAGGAGCAACCTCTTCACTTCAGACCACACCACTAGAACTTTTGTACATTTGGTGATAGTCTCATCTGACAGCAATCCATTAAGAGATTATAATAGAACTGATTTTCCCAGATGTATTATTGCCCTCTTCCCCAGGAATTTTATCTGGAGGAAAAGAAGAAATATTTATTTGTTTGTCCCAGATGCCCTCAGAGTATGTCAGAGCTGGTATCAGTGTGCTGTTTATTATATGCACTATGTGATGCTCATGCCCAGAGCAGTGTTGTACAGGATGGATTACTGTCTGTCTCAGGAGTGTGTGGAGGGATAAACTCTTCAGTGGAGTTCATGGCAAATTCTCAGTCTACCTTATAACAAAAATATAAATAAATTGTGCCTGCAGATTTTACAGATTGTTGTGAATCCATCAACCTGAGTTAAAGAGTTAGAAATTTTTCAGGAAAAGGAAGAAAAAACCACCCCATGTCTCATTAATCAATATGTGACAGAAAATCCAGCTTCTTTCCTTTGTTTATCAAGAATATGTAATTTTAATAAATTTTCTGCCCTGTCTCAGTTTGGCGTACAAACCTTGTTTGACGTACGGTGTCTGTCGCTTGCCCTTGGAGGTTGAATGTACTACGTAGAGCATGTAACTAAGGAGATGGGGTTTTGTTCATCCTTTCAGTTAATTCTGTGTGTTCTTTTTTTCCCTCCCCTTCACGCTGCACGGCTGATTACCACCCTAGGACCTTGCAATGGGACACAGACCCCTCAGTGCTGCAACTCCAGTCTGACTCTGAACTTGGGTATATGTCAGCTCTTTTTGTTATCATTTCTTTGCAAGAATTGTGTTGAAAATGCTTCCTAGTTGAGCCGGTTGTATGTGATTTTCATTTGCTTTTTTGACTCAAAAAGACCATAATTTAAGTTTCCTTTTTTTAGTTTCATAAATAAGAAGCTTCAGCAGATTCATCTTTGTGGAAAAAAAACCCCAACTATTTAAACAAGCTTATGAAAAGATAAATTGCTGTTTCTGTTGCCTGAAACACAATACAAATAACTATTTCATTTCAGATGAAATGTTATTATTGTGGCATATATGTGCATGTATAGTTACATTGATTTTGTTTGTACCTGTTGATTCAGACTGTTCTCTCTGAATCATTTGCAAGATACTTTTGCCCCTCCTTTCTGCCTGCTATAGTTATGCTGTTTCCACATGCAGTAATGATGTCCCCTTTTCATTTAGGAGCTGTGTATGCATTTAACATTGGGCACTTAAGTATGATCATAGTCCAAGAATAATTGGCATCTTAGTTGAGTTCAGGCCTATCAAGCTTTTCTAAAATTGTAATAGAACTAAAATTAGTATTTTATAGTTTGGGATGGAACTTCTTTATGCCATACAAGTGAAAAAAAATAGTTAATTTAGATAATGTAGAAATGCTTGCCTGCAGAGGTATTCAGGATAAACTGTTCCTCTAAAAGGACAGGTAGCAGTACCTCCAGTTCTTCAGAGCATGAGTCATAGGCAAAACCAAATCACTACACTGAAAAATTTGCTCTACCAATGAACTTAGGGGGTTGTTTTGAGTCTCCAAGCAAGTGTCTTGTGCTTTTATTTGTTCATGTGCTACTTCATTCAGCATTCTGTAAGAAAAACAACAGCTTCCCTTTAGCTGCTGATTGACAGTGCTCCCTGCTCTAGCTGCAGTTAGGTGTGTTAGGTCTATTCACTAGGAAAGATCGGAAGGAAAATATCCAGGGAGCTTTCTAAACAAAAATATTTCTCCATATCCAGAACTCCTAGGAATATTTGTCGTTTTTCATGTGAATGTGATTTCAAATAGGTCACAGTTCTGCAACTCTGGCTGGGCTGTACCAAAAAGGTAGAGTTTTTTGAGCTATTTTAACCTACAGAAACCTTTTAGAAATCCCAGCTGCTTTTTTTACAGAAGTTTGGATTAAAAGATGAGCACTCCTAGGAGCAAGGTTTCTCAAACAGCTGTGCAAAGCAAGTTCCTTTATTTGACTCGTGAAAAGATAACCCTGTATGTAGCTACAGGACTTCAATCATTTATGAGTGGTCAGTGCAAAGACAGAAAAAAAGCATGCCAAAGAGCAAATCCACAGGTGTACATTTTAATGAAAGTCCTGCCCCTTTTGAAAGAAAACTGTCTTCAAACCTCAGGCAGAGTTAAACTTCCCTCTGGTGTCCTGAGACTAGGGCAAAAAAACCAATGCAAGAGAAATCCTGCAGTCAGCAATTAAATGATGTGTATAGCAAAACACTTCTAGCAGATACATCTTTCTTGTGATACCTGTGGACAGAAGAACCAATTTTAATGCCTGGGTTTTAGTCACTGTCCTCCTACTGACATCCCATTGGCAGTTTGGAAAGGAATCTTTCCAAGCTTATGTGCTCTCTAAGATGAATATTCATTGAATTTATGAGAATTATGAGCATCTCAGATGAAAAATGGGGATGGGAAAACAATAGACCATTTAGTGTTGCCCTAAAAAGAACTAGAGACTAGAACATTACAGCCCATATCTGGTAGAGTCCAGATACTGAAAGGATGCTCCAGTTGTCCCTAAGTGCTTGGGACCAAAGGCTAGGCCAACTTTTAGTAACATGAGAACCATTAGAGGTGGCTTGACACAGGTAAAAAGCAATCAGTAAATCGTGTTCCTTCAGATAAAGAAAGACCTCCCAGTCTTCAGCAGTGATTACCAGAATATGGGTGGCACAAGGCATTTGTACAGGCACCAGCAATTCCTGAATTGGAAGTGTTTTAGATGAAAAATTCCACACATTGTCTCAGCACAGTGCTGTGGGAAGCAGCTCACTTCTGGGATACAGTGTGCAAAGAGGTTCAATACACCCAGCTAGGGGTTAAATCCTGCTCTCTGTTAGGGTCATGTTCCCCATCCTCAGGCAGTCCAGGAGATACAGAGTGACCTCATGTGAAACTGTTTTAGAATTAGGTGAGGTTCTAATTAGGTCCAGATTAGACAATTAATTAGGGATTATACTTAACCAAGACCACTGTCAAGAGACTCTTTCAATGCAAAGGCTTAAGAACCTCAGTAAATGGGAAGAGTAGCCTGGGGCAGTAGGGGACTGGTTACGTAGGGAAGTCAAACTGACCAAGCAGGCAACAGAGATTGCACATCTGGTGCTGAGGGAGGCAAAAGCACATGAGAGTTGTCTGGGGTGAGATACTTATTAAAGATTGAATTCACACAGACCCTAAGTTAAAGCACCTACAAAAATGTCAAACTACTGAAACCTCTGCTAGCTGAAGAAACTTTTTTGTCCCCAGTAATGAGGTAGAAGTTTTTCTGTAGAATTTTTGGACAATTGTAGGATTTTGTTCATATTGGCAAAGTCAGAGATGGTTGTAAGGAGGGAGACTTGTTAATTTTTCTTCTTTGAAAAGAGGAAAGACTCAGAGCTACAACTGTTTCTGCTCCAGTGGTTTGTTACACAATACAGCTGATTTGTACTGATTACCTGCTGAATCTAGTTGCAGTCAGCTTAATAACAACTCCGGCAGTAAAATAGATTAGAAAAAATATAGCTGATGTAGCGTTCATCAGCTGAAAACTTCAGTAAGTGCTACCCAATGATGTCAGTTTCCTTTTGAGACTCGCATTTCCTTTCAGACATCAGTCTTAATTGAATACCTAAACCACTGTAAATTAATTAGATCAGAACCCCTTTGACTCCTGTTTTTCTGGCAATCTGGAAAACGAAGAGGATATGGATAATGTGTAAGAATTTTCTGCTTTTCCAAATTGTTCTCTTCAATAATGTGACAAGTTGAGAAACATTGTGTCCAGGAATTTATTTCCCCATAAATGCACAAGCATGCTCACACTTGTTGATATACGTAACTGGTCTTACTTAGTTCATTTGTTTATTACATTTGCATTCTTTTCTCTGCTGAAAATTGGCATTTTTTCCAGTAAAACACTTCCAAGTAACCATTTGTATATTCTTCACTCCCTGCAGTGAGTCAAATAATACTCAGGAAATAAACTGATTTTTTCCCTCACTGCTGAGTGAGCTCTGAGAACTAAAAGTGTTCATGACCATGCTCAGCTGCCTCTCTTCTTTTTCACTTACAGTTAGCTTGCTTCCCTGTTTTATTTCATATGGTTTATTTAAAGTAAGGGAAGTAGACAAAACAGAAGGCTATAGTTGGCCCTGCTCTGGTTGTGTTTTAGGTCTCCTCCAGCCCTAGCTTTAAGACTCCAGTAATCATAAACCTACATCAATGCCACTATTAATGACTTCTGTGGAAGGGAGAATCTCCTTCTTTATAGAAATTACCCACCTTGCCAGTTAAAGACTCTCTTACTGCGCCCAGCTGAACATTTGGCAGTCCTAATCCATCCTGGTTTAAACACCACTGTTCCCTTTCCACAACTCTGTATCCCAGGCAGAACATCATAGTAATGATGGTATGAAAGAGAATTTTGTTGCAGTTAAGAGGGGCACAAGCAGGCCATTTCTCTCTCCCATTTACAATCCCTCTCAGCAGCATGATCTAGAGGTTCAACAACTGTACTTTATTATGGCAAATGGTTCCCAGGTTAATTTTCTTCACTGCAGTATGGTACTTCTCATGCATACTGTGTTGTGTATCATCTTAACAAACACTGAAGTATTTTTTTCTCTTGTTCATAACAGCAAACATTTGTTCCTGCTGCTGATTTACATTTAACATGACTAACCTTTTGATGTCATGTATTCCACCTTAGACGCAGACTGCACAAACTAGGGGTGTCAAAGATTACCCAAGTTGATTTCTTACCTCGGGAGGTGGTATCATACTCCAAGGAGACGCAGACACCTCTTGCCACGCATCAATCTGAAGGTAAGATTTACGGTTTTTTTAAAAAAAATTAATAGAAAATTTGCATTTGAGTTAAAGAATGTAATAAAAATAATAGTAAGTCATAACATGGCTGCTTATCATGTATTTTCTGCAAGCCAGGTATTGTTTATGTGATTAATGGCTGTTCTGATGACAAGAGTTATAAAAATCACTTTAAATGCAGGTGGAACCAAACTACTTCTGACTTACAATGGGTTGTGCTCAGATAGAAGTTTAATGAGAACATTTTTCCAAATAAATCATTATGAATGTAGTTAAAATAATGCTTCGATTTTTTTTTTTGCTTTCTCAAGGAAGTTATTAATTCTGTGCTTTGTAAAGAGGCAGTGTTGGAAAGTTGCCCTCAGTTGTTTGGTCATTGTAATTGTGTCCCCCTGCTGTAGGTGAAGCTTAGGGAGAAGTTGCAGCTTAGCTCCATGTACTGAAAAAGGAGGTTTGCATACTCTGATATGGACAGTCCTACTTTCTCTTTGCTGACACCATGCTGGCATCTGTACTCATGGAGCTGTTTGTTGGCTGTTTGGCTCTCTCGTTGATAAGTAAACACACAGAGTGGCAGGGGGGTGCTGATCTGCCAGTGCTGTACTGCAGGATGCTGAATGCAGGTCAGTGGTGTCATTTAAACTGAAAGCAAAACTGTACATTAGCCTGATGTTGTTTATGCACTAGAACAAAGCGGATAGAAGAGGAAAAGCTCATATCAGTCTTGACCCTAATTTTTACTATTAACAATGAAGGATCAAGAAAAGTTCAACAACCAAGTAATTTTCTGCAGAAGATAGTGTAGAACTTTACCAAGCTTCATTCAGAGAAGAAAAACACTCAAGTAGGTTCAAAATGTGGTGGTGGTGGTAAATCTGTCTAAATATAAGTTACTGTCAGGGAAAACAGAGTGAAAAAACATAGCTAGCTTTCTTCTGCAACTGGGTTACCAGGTCTGCATTAGGAAGGCAGCTGCCTTAGGGACCAGAAATAGAAACTGCTGAGCTAGATGCTCAGATTCTGCTATCCTGGAGCACAAGTTTACTCTGGTCATCTGTGGACTGAAATAGTACCTTCAAACACAGACAGCCCTTTTGCTTGGATGATGCTCCTTGAGCAGTGTGTCCAGAGAGCTTTGCCTGCTCATAGGAAGATGCTGTCTCAGAAGCCTCCCTGGATCAGCCCAGCTCATCTCTGCTCCTCTCTCTGTGGGCTGCTGAAGCCTCAAGAAAAGCCCCTGAGTCCTTGTCTTCTTTGATTAAGACCAGTTAATGCTCAACCCCAGAGCATTACCATGAGTTCATTGTTAGATCAGATGCAGAGGGTGTCCTTCCTCTCTGACACATGGCCTTTATCCAATGCAAGAACCTATGGATTTGGGAAATTTAAGACATGGCTTTGTGTTTGTGTCCCTCAGCAACTCCAGCACTCATGAGCTGACCTGTCTTTCTGAACAGGACAGCCTCACTTGAGGAAGCATCTTCTTTCAGTAAGATCTTCTTGCTTTTTTCCCAAGGAGCTCTTCAGCTATTACGAAATCCTTTTCTTGGCTAGACAAGATGACAATCTCCTACCCTTCAAGGAAAAAATCCCCAAACAACAGCATGATGCTGTGGAGCCTGGCAGTCAGGACAATGAGCAGAGAGACAGTATGGTTTGAAATGGTCCTCCCAGCACAGAGGAAAGTCACTTGTTCCTCATTTGTGTGAACAAAGATAAGTGGAAACATAAAATATCATGCACTTTAAGCTGCCTGGGCCAAAACTGTGATGGAAGAGGTCAAATATGTGGTTTTGGTGGCTGGATTTGTTATTTTTCCTATTCTCTGTGTCATCACAGCGAAGGAAGAAACATCAGCAATAGTGGTGCTCTACATGTTAAAACACAGAGAAAATATCATCCAATCACTTCCTTCAGGTGTGTGAGGAAGAGAAAGCGTAAATTATATTTTCTTTCCAATCTGCTGCTAGGGAATTCTCTGCACATAACTTGGATATGATTATGGCTGTGCATCAGTAAAGGAGATTCAGGAAAGTTTGGTTATTCTTTGAAAGGCTATTTAATTGGAAATTCTCTAGGGGGTAAATAAGCCCTGTGGTTTTGGTCTCCCAGGTCTCATGGAAATAAATTCTCAGGTTTTCAATCTCCCAAGCCTCTCTATGAATGCTGAGCCCTTCATACTGTCACTTTAAAGATGAGCAGCAGAGAGAAATTCCTCAGGAGGGCAGCTTAGAGAAGAAGTCTTTACACTGTTTCTATGCATTCATGTGATAAAACATAGCCATTATCTTTTCAAGATAAATTGTTCAGTCATTACTACAGTTATGGGCTCAGTTATTCAGCATCTGAAGCCTTAGAGTTTGAGAATAGAAAATAAGAAACTTCTTATTTACTTGGATGAGTCTGACTTCAGCATTCAGAATTCACACTTTTCACTGCCTGCCTTAAATACTGGAAATGTCAAAATGCAGAATTTTAGGATGAGATTGTTCCATGCTTGCTTCTTCTTTGGAAGACAACTAATGAAGGGTACAGCTGGTTGGAAAGATGGGTGAAAAGAGGACTTTTAGTCCATTCAGTATTCTTCAGCTTTTTTCAAAATATCCTTATCAGGTTTTCTGCATTTGCTTCTCTAGAGAGCAAGAAAGAAACTCTGAGGTACTTTAAACCTACTGCTGTCTGGAGCTTAGTGGATGTTCTTTGTGGTAATGGCTATTGCCCAACAAACCTTATAAAACTGGAAAAGGAAGGGTTCACTCTGGTAAGTCCATGTGGTGCCAGAGAGCCAGATGCTATGTTCACTTGAAGTCTCAGCTTGTCAGCTGCTAATTTTAGAAGAAGTAGTGTGGCATTATTCTTCACTGTATAAAAAACAGATTAACTCCTCTTTTCAGAACAGGTAATTTGCTTTATTTCAGAGGAATAATGGCATGTCATTTCCCCCACCAACTTTATTATTTAGGGAGATGTGTATATGCATCATTCAGTCCTTTGATCACAAGTACGTAATTCTTTTGCTTTATTTAGGTCACAGTCAGCTTCAGCCTTTTCTTTTCTTCCTTGCAGGATGACTTCAAAAACACACAGATCTTGGCTCTGGAGCCTGAGAAAAAAAATGTGCTCTTTACTTTCCCCATCCTCCTGCAATAATTGAACTTGAATTTAGGTATTTGTAGGCATTGAGAGACATTTTACTTGTGCTGCTTTTTCCATTCTGGAGTTGATTAAGACCTAGACAATGCCAAATCTTTTTTGAGAGGTCTCTGCGACACTTCCTCCACTGTGCAGAGACTCTCACATCACCTCAGGAGTGTCAGCCCCATGTAGCCTTCAATGATTGGACCCTCCAAAGCCCCTCAGACATGCTGTTTGCTGAAGGTGCACCTAGGAGAAAAGAGAAAAGCCACAGCCTGGCCTCTGCCCAGGACAGATCCCTCACTGCTGTGCAGCAGTGGAAGAAGCTTTGTATGACTGCCTGCAACCCAACTTTTCAGATAGGAAAACAGTCTGCACGTTCAGGCTCTGCTAGATGCCTGCCTCATCTCCAGCATACTGTTCTGCTCTTTAATGGGCCAGGAGGTAAAATCTCAGAGAAGGAAGGTACTCCTCTAATCTGGGTCCCCTCAGAAACCAAGGGCTGCAAGAAGGAGAAAGTCTGTGAGCCTTCTGGCTTTGCTGTCCAGTGTCAGGAGTGTTGTTATTCCTCTTTTGTGAAGTAGAAGCTACTTCATCAGTAAAATGAGATGTTCTCACATTCTGGCTTGACAGACTGTCACTGCAAATAGGTTAGTCAGAAATGCATTCCTGAAAGAGTAGGTCCTGTGTACAAGAGCAGATCTGACTCTCTAGAACAGTGGAGGTTGTGTGCACTTCATCAGTTTATCATCTTCAACAGATGTTTGTTCATGTGGGGAAAACAAATTATATGCCGTACTCACCTCCTGAGCAGGATAACCTCATCTTACATCACAAATGTAGCCAAGTTCTGGAAAAGAACACAATTGAGACCTGTGATCCATCTGTTTATGTGCTGTTTTCAAACACTAAGGGTATTTTGACTATTAGGGAAAGAAGAAAAATAAACTCTCTACTCCATCTGGAAGTAGGCTGGAATGAAGTGGCAAAATGGAGGTGGGGCTCCAGAGGCTGGGTTGGGTTCTGCATGTGTCTGACAGTGTAATTCTCTGAACTAAGGTTCCTGAAAGTTACCTTTTTTAAAGCACTGAGGGAAGAGAGGGGAGCTCTGCTCACACTCAGGCTCATGAGACACATGAGTTTGGGTATCTGTGTGTGATACCAAATGTTAAGTGTCTACTGTCGGGTGAACCAAAATTCTGTAGGTGCCACTGATTGCATGGACTAGTTCTTCACTGACAAACTTGGTAACAGAGCACTTAATATAGCCATATTAATTTCGGTTTCTTGTTATTGAGTAAAGTGCATGTGTCTAGAAGAAGTGATACATTGGCATTCGGTGAGGCCTGTGTCCTACTTCGAGTTTTGATAATTGTATGGGAAGTTATCTGGCTGGGACTGCCAAGCCCCAGTGCTATGAAAGCAAGTCAGGCCTCTGGAATTTTATCATTTCCATGATAAAATCCATAGATAAATGTATTTATACTTGGTGTTAAGGTCTTTATGATGCTGTGCTGCAGACCTCTAGCACAGCAAACTCTGCCCCAGTCCTGTTGTGCCTTGCCGTGCCTGACTGTAGCTCAGCTCTAGCTTTGTGAATGTATGCTGTACTTTGGAAAAGCCAGTCCTGGAACTAAGTGAGATCATACTTAAGCTTTCCTATGGCCAATCTGCCTAGAGCTCACGGATCAGAAGCTGGGCTTTAAGTTAAAGAGCTTACTTTGGCTTTTCTCTTCCAGAGAATTGTAAGCTCAGCTCCAGTCTGAAAAGGATGAGTCTGGATGCAAGAATAGCTTTGAACCCCTCATTTAATGGGAAACGCAGATGCATTTGTGCATTACCATGCACATAACATCTGTGTCAGGATACATGATAATGTGTCATGGAAAGGCATTGGACATAACTAAGGGGAAAGCAAAGACCTTCTGTTGTAAACAAAAGGAGGTGCTGAAAAGCAAAACTAGGATAGAAATCACTATTAAAAAGAGAAGACAACTTAAAGAATCAGTGTTAAAGCAGAAGTTATGTTTTTAAAGAGTCAGAGCCTTAGTATTAGTATGAATGGACACTAATTTTGAAATAATTTTTTGTAATTTTGTAAAATATTATGCTCTATTTTAAGCGGTATCATGTATCATTAGGTGTTCTTAGTTAGCTATAAAAATCCATTTTGCCTTTTCTTCTCAAACTGCGGGCCATCAGAGTTGTACTGTGGATCTCAATAGCTGGCATAAGCACTCTGATTCAAGACGGCTTTGTTTGATTAAATCAACAAAGCTTAATTTGTACTGTTGTACCAGACTGTACAAGATTGGATGAGACTAGAATGAAGTGGTGCAAAGATATGAGGCATTACACTGTATAGCAGTCTTTCAATAATTCCTCTTCTTTCATGCCACAACCGCATCTCCTTTTCTAAATAACAAGGTTTTCAAGGTGGATTTTTTTTTCTGATTTTAAATGCGACATGAAAATCTTTCAAAGGCATTCAGGCAGCGCACTCTGGTGGTGAAGCGCCGCGCCGCGCCCCAGGGATGCTGGCAGGGAGGGATGCAGGGATGCTGGAGTGACCTGTGGAAAAACGCTGGCCCGATCTTTTGTCTGAGGCAAGAATTATAGTTAACAGAAGGTGCTTGAGTTGTGTGACTGAGATGTATGAATGCAAGTGCTGTTTAAAGAAGTGTGAGAAGAGACCAAGGCGTTACACAGAAATTGGGGGGAAAATATATATTATTTAGGAAAGTTAAAAAACTTTTAAAAATCAGTCATAGGTATCCAGGGCAATAATACACTTGTGAAATCAGGTGCAATCCCTTGTTATTCCAATCCCTTATTGAAGTACAATTAGTAAAGTACAATTTGTTACAATACATGTATTCCAGAACAGCCACAACAGCCAGCTACCAGGTGTGGTGGGTCTGTATTCCACTCCTGGCAAGCTGCAGACATTGGGTATGTGCCTCTGAAGGCTTTCTTCAGCAGGTGGCTCATGATAATTTTATGTGGTACAGAATTAGAATAAGGACTTGGCTTAGGAAATTAGTTTCTCTGGGTTTTGTTTTGCAGAAAAATACATTTCTCACTTGCAAAGATTTCTTCGTGGAGGAAGAATGAAGAGGCCACAGTCTGGTCATGGATACTTTGGTGTTTGAGTGCAGAAGGGGACATCAAATGTCTGTTCTCCTTAAATACTTAGCAGGCTTGGGATCAAACAGCATTTCTGCGAGGCAGTCCCAGTCCATTTCTAAAAGGTGGCCTAACAGTATATTAATCAGCAATCATTGCTTCAGTATTTGCTCCCATTCCCTGTTTCTCCTTCCAGGTTTTCTCTAAAGACTTCTGGAGAAAGGCTTTTCTTAGATGGTTTTCAGATGGTCTTATGCAGAGAGCCCTTTGAATGCTAAACTGTTTTGAACAAGCAGATCTGACAATTTATTAAGCATCGGTAATTCTCAGGGAATTATCTCCTAAGAACTGGTTTAACAGAGAGAAGATTGCCTCTGGTCACACAGTTGGAGGTCTGAAGAAAGAAAACTCTTTAGAGATCTTAGACTTTTTCCCTGATCATTTCATTACACAGGGATCAAGTAACTTGACTCTCTGCAGTTCCTACACAATCTTAACAAAATCTTGGGCAGGCCTCCTGAAAACCAGGCACATACACATAGGAGTTTCCTGCTCCAAAGTGTTCCTGACCTTCTGCAGACTCTAGTTTCTTTTGCACAAGGTGCCTCTGCATTAAATGCAGGCCAAGAAAGTGTATATAGTAATTCTTTATGAGGGTGGAGATGTGTCACAGCTGAACTATGCCTTCTCTAAACCGTTCAGGCAACAGAAGATGAGGAACAAACCAAAGCTTAACTGTCTTTTGCGTGAAACAAGGACCCATTTTTTGGCCTGTGCTGCCTTGGAAGGGAGTGTTGTGCAGTTTTCTTCTGTGAATGGAAGCAGTACTGCTTCAGAGCCTTTGCAGACATGGGGAAGGATCATGCTATGCCAGCCCTCCTTGCGCCTTCTCAATCCTAATGGGTGATCTTTGCTCTGTGCTTTTAAGCAAGTGGATCCCATCCTGCACCCAGAGATGGGAAGCTGTTCTCTCCAAGAATAAACCAAAAAGCATTGTAGTCAATCTCCTTGTGCAGAAACCAACCTTCTCCTTTAGTTGCAGTGGGAAATAACGTAATTGAATGAGATCCTGGTACATCTGGTGTCGCATGATGGAAAACAAGAGAGCTGATGTTAAGAGCCCTGACCTCAGACTCCTTTAACGAGCTGCAAGTCATCTCACAGTGCCTTTGACCCATCTCTGTGTCCTGACATCTGAAACTAGCAGCGATCCATGAATTCAGAGAGATGCCCTGTAACACCTGTATGCAAATTGAATTGTTTGTTGGCTGGAAATGAAAACCTTCCTCTAAGTCTTTCTTCTCTGGAAAAGATACTGGCCATGTTCTACACATGAAGAACTGCTGAATTGAGCTGATTTGTTAAATGTTCCCCTCAAGCAACAAAATAGTTCTAACCTTATTTGCAAATATATGACTTGTAGTATGTTGCAACTTGGCTTTAACATGAGAATGAGGAAAGTGTCTCACTAATGAACAGCACCATGATTTCCCCAGTCAACACTCAGTGGAATGACAGTGGCAAATTTTTCTCTATTTGCTGTTTTCATGTGTTCCTAGTTATCACATTGTGTATCATTTCAGTAGTGTTTGAATACACTTTGAATTAGCAATGTGTATACATATTACAATGCTCAAATGAGAAGGTTCAGACCTGAAAATGTAAAAAGGGTGAAATTCAGGTTACACTGCTTCCAACAGAACAATGAAGACATGGCTTTTTGTTTTCTTCAGAAACAAAGCATGCTTTTTCCTGCCATTCCTGTAATTCCTTCTTTAGACTAATGGGTGATGCCTATTCAGTATATACAAGAAAACTAATACCCAGCACCTTCTATTATATGTTTAGTAACCTTTGGCAAATTCTGGCTTTGTAATATGGACCAATCTCCACTAGAATTAAAGACAAGATTAAGAAAAATGTGCATTGCAGAAGTAGCAGTTATTAACCCTCAGTGCTCTAATTAGCACTTATTCTTTCTAGTCCTGTAAGTAGATACAAAATAAGGGCTGAAATAGACACAGGCCATAATGTGGAAAGGCCTTCATTAGTGGTGTTAAAAAGATGTACAGAAAACTGCTTGGTTACTTCACACTTCTCAGTTTGATCCTTGGCACTTGGACTCTAAGAAATAGAAAAGATTCACATGCCAAAATCCCCTCCTCTGTTCTAACCCACAGTACTAATGTACTGGGTCAAAAATTACGCAGCTGAAAATTCTCCTGTTCAGCACCTCTCTATCTTCAATTCTATAGCTGAGCCTCAGCCTGAGAAGCTGGCCTATTGTGCCCCTCTATAGTCTGCTTTAATTGGCTCATTTCCATAGGAGAGGCCACCTGCCTTGGCTAGGGCAGTGTCAGCTGCTTGCCCTCAGACTAACTGGAGAGGGAGCCAAGGGGCTGGGCTGGGTCGAGTGAAGACTTTGGCACACCCCGCATTCCTGCCCGCCCTCAAGATGAATGGGGATGCACCCCAAGCTGGGCCTTTGTTCACCAAGTGTGTCCTCACATTCTGACCCCAGCACCTGGGCAGACCCCTCCAGACCTGGCACCCCAGGCCCCCCTTCTCCCTCCCGAGAGCTGCTCCAAGGTCATGTAAAGCCATGCTGTATTTAGTATAATGGCAAACTGTGGATCTCATCTGTATGTAGTGCTTGAGATTCCCTGCTCAAAATCAGTAGTAGCTGGATCCTTTCCAGAGAATCCTTTTGCTCTCTCACATACACCAGGAGTTACCCTGAAAACTGAAGGAAGGATCTGGATGAAGAAACTTTTAATGAAATGGGCATGTCAGTAAAGTAAAAGTCTGAGCATGAATTCCCACTGGCCACTATTAATAGAAGATGGAATTCTCTTTTGCTGCAATACAATAGACTGTCTCCACAAATAATGTCACTTTTCAACCAGACCCTGGCTGTCACTTGCCCATCTATCTTATTTAAAATAAACTTAGCATGTATTCGCTCTGAGCCACAATTACTTCAGATGTATGTCCTAGCCATTAACCTCCAACCCAGCACCCTCTCTTCCTGCAAGCTAATACCCTATTTAATGCACACAGGAAGAGAAAACATAATCATTATTTTTCTAAAATGTGTTGAGCTTGAGCCACGAAGCTTCATACTTATTTTAAGTCTGTAATTGCATGTTGTTGCTGTGGATACTCATTTTTTTTCCTCACCCCAATTGTCTTGTAGAGTTTCTTACATCTGAGCTCAGTATGGGTTCAGCTCCTCTGTGATTGGCACAAGCAGATCCCTGCATTTATGAATAGCCTCACTGATCTCAGTAGCAGCTGTTGGGTTTTGAGGACTCTCAGAATTCACTGCTTGGTTTGGAGTTGAACTTCTTTGAAGGTCTTGCCCCAACTGCACAACTGGAGAATTTTTGAAATTTTAGCCCTTAATCATGGTTGTTTCATGTTTTCTTTCTTGTCATCTCCACTCAGATGTTCACTCTTCCTCTCCTAGGCACCAATTACTCAGCAACAACATGCTCAAAACAGCCACTCATCTGCTATGAAACACAGAAAGCACTGAAGATCTTGCTTGTGACTGCATGAAGAATTCTCTGTGCTGGTATTGCATCACAGATAGTGTGCAGGTTGAAAACACAGCTGAAACCAACGTTCCAGAGTGGAGTCTCAAAATTGCTTTGACCTGTTACCTTAACAAAAGGATGCTGGGAGATGTGTGCTTTCATGGTGGGTTGACTTTGGTTGCCCATCCAGCCACTCTCTTACTCCCCCTTACTGAACAGGATGAGGGAGAAAGGAAGATGGAAGAGCTCATGGGTTGATGGGGATCACTTGTCAGTTGCCATCATGGGCTAAACAAACTCGGCCAGGGGGAAATGGATTTAGTTTATTGCCAATTAAATACATTTGGATGGTGAGAAACAAAGACAAAATTGAATTACCTTTTACCTCTCCTTTTTCCCAGGCTCAGTTTCATTCTTTCATTCCCAGCTCCTCTATCTCCCATCCACTGCGAGTGACTCAGACGGATGGGTCTGGTAGGTTGTGATCAGTTCATAGCAGCTCCTCCTGCTTCAGTGTAGGTTTTCCCCATGGGCTGCAGTTCTTCAGGACAAACCTGTTCCAGCATGGGCTCTCCATAAACCACAGTTCCTTCATAAAATATCCACGTGCCCCAGTGTGGGTTCCTCCATGGGCTACAGTGTGGGTATCTGCTCTGGTATGGTCCTTTCCATGGGCTGCAGGAGAATATCTGCTCTGGCCACTGGAGCACCTCCTTTCCCTGTTCTTCTCTCACCTTGATGCTCACAGGGCTGCTTCTCACACTTATTTTTCCTCATTTCTCTCTTTACCATGTGGTGTTTTGCTCTTTCTTGAACATGTTTTCCCAGAGGTGCCAGCAGCATGGCAGATGTTTCAGCTTTGTCCTGTGGTAGATGTGGTATGGAACTGTGTGTCTGGCACAGGGCAACTCCTGATCTCTTTTCACTGAAGCCACCCCTGCAGACCCTCCCCCCACTACCACTAAAAACCACTAAAAATCTTGTTGCTTACACCCATATTTAGAAAAATTGGTAGCTAATTAGCCAAAATTCACGTTTCTTTTACGATGTGTCTGGGATCAAGTCTTCGCTTTGCCTAATAGGCAAATGCTTTAGCCAGTAAAGTCTTAGGTGATCTGGGTTGAGCTATTTGCTGGACCAGGAACCAGAAGCATAGTGTTTGGTAGTATAGCTGAGTGTTCATTACCATCATAACATAGGGCTAATTTTTTTCTGGGTATCTAGAGCAGTCATCCTGTTTTTACCTTGACATCTATGGATCTGATGCAATGTTTTGAAGTTTTTGGCTAATTTGAGTTCCTCTCGTGTTTTCTGGTGATAGAAAATCTGGTGATAGATACCTTACTTCAGAGGAGATCCATTGCTGAGAATTCTGAGAAGTGGTAGTGGCTTGCCTGGACCAGAGGTAGGAGCTTGGTTCTGGTCAGGCCAGCTACACAGGCTATGTCTTTCTGGTGGTGATCCTACAGAATGGTCCGTGATGCCTGTGCCAAATGGTATGGGTTGGGTCATCTCAGCTCCCATAATCTCTCGGAGCAGTTAGCTGTGCCCATATTGCTTCTTGTCAGGCTCACAGTGTCCTGTGGTAGCTATCCTATCATCCCATCATCTTACCCAATGAGACAGCACAAACTCCTCCTGCATGTGTTTCACAGACTTCTTACCTGTGACATGAGACATGCTGGGATTCGCATGGGGGTATAATTGAGGCCAAAAGAGCTGAAGCCAACATAGTGTTGTGAGGGGGATATGGACCCTAGCCCAGACTGTCCTTCAGTCTGTGCCCAAGTTTCCAGACCAGTGGAACTAGTTAATTTGGTCCAGATGTGAACTGTGTATGCTGTAACATGCTCACAGTTCGTACTGATTAGGAATAAGCATCTCTTGTAATCTGCCTTTTCCTCTTTGCCAGATCGGGTGTTGCAGAAAGCTTGGATTCAGGATTTCCAAATAGGCAGGGTTCCTAAGAGTTAGGCATGTTTATGTACATTTTAGGCATGTAAGAGTTGCTGTTTAAGCAAAGATACAACAAATTTACATCTGGCTCTCATTTGTGCAGTCATGAAAAGGTGTTTAGTGAAGAGTGAGCTTCCATTTTCAAGAATGCCTTGGACAGAGTTCGGGTGGAGTGTGCAGGCACAAGTGCACTATGACACTGTGTGCTTGGGAAACATCTGTCCTGCCATTCCTAGGTTGTAACAGGATGGAGGCAGAGACAGGACAGGAGATGAATCTGGTCTCTCTTTTCTCTTTTTGTCTCTCTGTTCTATGGACAGAACTGTGTTAAAAAGCTGCCGGTATATTTACATAGTTATTTAAGTATTTTCTTATAGGTACAGCTATAGATACAATGTTTACATAATGTATTACCTATCTATATTGTATCTGTAGATTTACAGATACTCGTGGATGCATACATAAAGCTGACCACTACAAGATCTCACCACCTGCCAAGTGATACCCTTGGGCTCAGAGCAATGGTGTGAATATCAGCCTGTTTGTATAAACTTTCTATACTCAAAAGAGTGAGACAGAACCTCCCAGAAGGCAATTTACCCTATCTGTTGTATTTATCATAACACTGGAAAAATTACCTTCTATTTGTGCCTTTCTCCATTACTTACAAAACTTAGCCAATACATTCAAACTATAGCCTTCATTTTTAGATGATTGAGTTTAGATAATTCCCACCATTTTGTGATGGGAATATGGGCAAGTGCGTTATGAAGTGTTTTACTGTCATCCCCTGATACAGTTCTGGGACTGCTGTTATTGCTATTTCTTTTCTTCATCTCCTTCATCTCTTAGCTATTCCCCTTTGAAGTTGCTTCTTGTGCCTGTGTGAAAGAAAAGTGAAAAAGCAGGCATCTTATTTTCCTCTGAAACCTATGTAATTGAGGACAGCACTTTCCCAGCTGATAAAGGCAATAGGATAGAGAAAAAATAGAAAAATTACTTTGCTCTTTTATATCTTCAATTAAATAGTGTTTTCATACTATTCAGAGGACTTTATTGTGTAGACTCAATACTACACTTTTTGTGCTAACATTTATTTTGATACATCAGTCTAGTTTTTGTATTGTGTAGTTCATCAAATGCATGTTTCTGTCACATTTTGCCCAAGGCGTATGCCTTACAGTAAAGCCCTTCAAAATCCCTGCCCCAAAGAGTACTGAGCATCAAGTGGATACATTTCTAGATCTAGAAATCATAGCACCATGACTATGAAATGGACAAAACCACGACTTTGTTTACTGAGGTGTAGCGTGGGGAATATATGCTTTCATCTGTTCTTTCATCACTTTGAGCCATATCACATAGGTTTTGGGACTGTTCATTTGACCTGTGATGCTTCTTGTATTAGAGTGTCTTGATGAAGTATAAAGGATAAATACCCAAGCCGTATGTATTAGCCATGCAGCGAGGATGTTTTCAGATCTAATTACTGAATTACTTAGTACTAGTTTACTATTATCCTTAATGAATCTAGATTAGAAAAGGTTAGTAAAAGTACCTTTTCTGTTTTGCAGTTCATCAGCTTGAGATAATTTAGTAACAAAGGCTCATGTTGCAATCAGGGAAAGGACTCCCACTGACTAAAATGGGACCTGGACTGGGACCAAATTAAGTGCTTGCCATGAGCCTAAATAGCTGACATTGTCACTGACTCATCATGTGAGGCCCTTCAGTACACTGTAGAATCAGTTTATTTGTATTTGATTAAATACAAAAGTATTTTGCAAGGCTTTCCAGCTTTGAAAAACAAAGTCATTTACGTAAGAGCCAGGCAACCAAATAGCTATCCTCTTCTACCCTTGTTAGCAGGCTTAATCCTGCAAGTATTTATGCATGTTCTGTGCTCATCGTTAGTCCCCTGACATACTTGATTGTCTGATATCAGGCATGTATGTGTTTGCAGGAGGGGATCTGGTGCTGTAACATTCATTTGTTGTATCCTGTTTTGCTGATGCACTGTGAATTCTGAAGGGCAGGAAATGTGTTTGTTTTTCAAACTTATCAGCACAGAATATAGAATACATGCTATAAAGAAATACTAATCATGAAAAATGCATTTATATATCATAAAATAGTTTGGGTTGGAAGGGACTTAAGTCATTTAATCCAATTCCCCTGCAATGGGATATTTTCAACTATATCAGGGTGCTTAGAACGCTGTGCAACCTGACCTTGAATGGTTCCAGGGATGGGGCATCTGCCACCTCTCTGGGCAACCTGCTCCGGTGTTTTACCACTCTCATTGTGAAAAAACTTTTCCTTATATCTTTTAGTTTAAAGCCATTGCCCCTTGTTTTATTGCAACAGGCCCTACTAAATGTATACATTACATATATATATATATATATACATTTTAAGGGGATAATATGCTTCTTTCCTGTATTCCAGGTCGATTCACTTTGGCAACTGCTAAAAATGTGCATTTTATTATTAACACCTTTTATCAATCCAGTGAAGAATAGAAACATCAACTCTGCTCCAAGACCAGCCACATCTTGCAATAATTTATAAATGTCCCATATTAAAAATAATACAGTTACTCAAACTTTTTCAAAATGTCCCAGGGTAAGCAAATGCTTTTGTATTATTATTAGTTTTGACAAACCTGATTGTGTGCTGGCCGTTGTTAAAGGGTTCTATCTGCCTCCAAACACAGTGAGAGACAAAGAATTTTTAATGAATTTAATTAAAACTTTATGTGGTTTATGGTGTTCACCTCCAGCTGGTGTGCCATTCTTCTCTGTTGAATGAAGTTTCCTCTAATGCATAATGATGTGTTTTATAAGAGGGATGTTTGAACCCCCTTCCTAGTAGCCCTGAGGTAGTTTCCATGGCATGACACAGTGGTGAAGTATTTAAAAGCAGGTTTCTTACACTTAAGTGAATTATGTATATTTTTAAATGCACAGGCATGGATGCATAGATATGAATCTTAAAATAAATTTAAGAATCTTTTTTTCCCCTTGAAACAGTCCTTGTGGGCTAGCTTTTATGACCCGTGCTGCTGAGCATCTGTTTGTACAAATGGCACACTGACATGAAAGGGTCCTGTTATTTGACTGCTTCTGTTGGGGCTAGAAAGTTGACTGATGTGTTCTCCTTTGGTGAACACACTGACATCTGTACCAGGCACAAGGTCCTGATATTGATGGGCACTCCTAGTGCTGCTGTAATAAAAATGAACAATAACATGCAGATAGCCTCGTTAGCAAATGTTTCAGTGCATTTTATGAGACATGCTGAGACACTGCAACAAGCTGGGTCATTCCCATGGCTGGTTAGAGTTAGTGGAATCGTAGTCTTCTGAATCTCATGTGTGTTAGGGTTTTCACTCAGGCTCTCTTAAAAGAACAGTGGCCTGTGTTCTTTTCCTGCAAGCTGTCACTCAGTATTTCTTCAGTTGAGAAGTAAGCCCTTGCTAAAAGAGGTAGGCTCTTCATTAAGCACTTTCTTTCCAAAATCTTGAGTCTGGGTGTGACCAAACTGAAATACTGAGCTGTATTTTTGTGGTTCTTTGGATGGTGAGATCTCAGTTGTGCAAGAATCTTGAACAAGTTCCTCAGGGAGGGAATGAATGAAGCAAGATGTCTTGGACCAGAGGAATAGGACTTTGGAACAACTCACATCTCTACAGGGAGTAGCGTGATCCCTGGAGAAGTGTCTGCAATGGAGGCTACAGACTTCCAGTGGTTTTGCAGAGACTGGAAAACTGAGATGAATGTTGAAAGGCATCTTCATAAATAATGTGTCTTGTTCTAATAGTTGTGAGGAATTGGATAGGAAACTGGTTACAAAATCACCCTCTACCAGCATCACCCTTTTATACCATTGGTCAGTTCACTGAGGTGGTGAGAGCCTTTTATACCATTTCATTGGAAGGTGACTAAAAGAAGAGGCTTTCCAGGAGAATCAGTGTATCAGCTGGAAAACAAATAATTGGTGGTGACCTGGAGATAAGACTGTTCTCTTGGGAGGGGGGTTTCAGTGTTGAATCCACCTTTGACCTTTAACACAATTTTCTAAATTTTAGCCAATAGTAATAACAACAGTAAATCACCGTATCTTTTTTTTCCCCAACTGATGAAGAAACAAAATGATACTGGAGAGGAGATCAGTCACAAGCTAAATCAGAAAAAGTGTTTGGAGAAAACGCTGAAAAATATGACATTTGGCACTTGGTGGAATGACAAAGAGCTGAAGAGATGAAGGAGCAGCAAAAGCTGAAGAATACCTCATGGTATAGGAGGTTTCATGCCATAGGCATGAAAAAGAAAGTGTGAGGAACAGAACAAGAAGGTGGATAAATATTAGATTGTAATGAATGAAGAAATAAAAAGGAATTAAATGAAGAAATAATTGCAAGAAAGTAGAGGAAGTCCTGAAAACCACAAAGACATATTAGTATTTTCCTCAGAAATTAACAGGATTCTCCTGGAGGTAACAGAAGGAAAGGATGTGAGGAGCTGACCATCCTACATGGGAAAAAATCTGACCACAGACTACTGCGTCATCTTGTTGCATTACTCCTGATTCCAGATGCTCTGACTGCAGTCTCCAATGAAGCTTTGCTCGTTAGAGCAAATCAAATAAACTTGTTCTGGTCATCTGCAATGTACCCTTCAGGGAAGGTAGAGCTTCTGTCAGTTAACACAGGGAGCTCTTGGACTAAGTGTACCAGCAGCTGAGTGTCATGTTCTGTCCTTGGGGTCTGTTGTCAGCTGGTGGACTAGATTCTGTGCAGTGTAAACCACAGCAACTTATATTTAGTGTGAGCGTGGAGGTGGCAGTCTCAGAACTGCCACCCTGTCCATTGTGGTGTGGAAGTTTCTCTGGAGACAGGCTCACACAGCTGTAACAATGTAATAATTTTGTCATACATCATGGGATTATGCACTTCAGTATGCAGTATTGACACCAAAGGCTCTGTAACTCACCTCCTGGTAAATCCGTGCTGCTCTTTGCCTTTGGTTAATGTTGTCAAGTGGTCAAGCTTTTAGGCATTGGTCTATATTCCTGTGGTCTCCAGTTCCAAAATAACATTATGTTTAACTAGTACCCTTTGTTCCTGGAGTTACTTTTGATAAGCAGTTTTGGGAATAAAGTAGAAGAAACCTGAGAAGGACTAAAGCTTGGGACCACAAGGGCTGAGTTTCAGCTGCGTACGCCCGTGACACGCTGTTAGTGTTTCGTCAGCCCGTGAACACTGACGGTCTGACAGCGAGCCAGGGGGTCCTTTGGAGCAGAAAGGCAGGGCCCTAAGGAAGTGTAGGAGTCCACGTGCTGGTTGTAGTCTTGCTGTTAAAAAGCAAAGAGAGAAGAAATCAAGCAGGAAGGAATTCAAATTGCTGAAACTAAGGATTTGTTTCCATGGTTTGTAGATAGGTTGCACAAAGTGGCTAATTAACAAAGGAGGAAGATGCACGAGGGTCTGATTTGTCACAGGTTTTATTGGCACATGAAACCGCCACAGAAACAGAGGCTTGAAGAATGAGCTTAGTGTGAAAAAGGGAGCCTTTCTCAGTTCAGCTGAAGTGCAACGCTGCCTGCCCCAGCCTTTTTGCAGAGCAAGGGCATTGTGGAAAATGGTGCTGCTAAGAACATTTTGATAGGAAGTCAAGGTAGCCAAGCACACATCCAAGGGTGTGCCATAGGATGCTTGTCCTATGTCACTTCTAGGTGACCCAAGTGGGAAGCTTCTGGATGATTAAGGCCATTGCTGGATTTTGGAAGCAAATCTGTGCACATACATTCATAACTGTTGGCAGGACAATAGTGGAGAGCAGAAACAGGAAATCTGTGCCACTTATTCTTTTGCCTGATTTAGGGAGTTATTGAAGCAAAAAGTGGTTTAGAGAGAGTGGTCATTGTCAGGTATTGTACATCCCTGTCTGTATATACAAATTGTAGAATCATGGAATTGTTAAGGTTGGAAAAGATCTCTAGGATCATCAAGTCTAACTGCCAACCCTGTAGCACCACCATGTTCACCATTAATCTGTGTGTATGTAGATTGATGTCATTTTAGGGTGAAATAGGATGGTTTTGATGAAAAATATGGACAATTAGTAAGATACACTCTAGATATCCTTTCAATGTTTTCGGACTGGAAACACTGGTTCTGTCAGAATATAAAGAGAATCTTATGAAGATAAAAAATAATAGAAACAGACATACAAAAATAATGGACACTTAATAAGTCAGCCTGTATTTTTCCTTGTCTCTGGCTTCAGGCCAGATTGTCCATGTGTGGAATGTCCTTAAAATCATAAGCAAATTCTACCATATTTTCTTCAGAAGAAATACGAGATTTGGCTCCTGTATCTCCCTTAGATGCTTCAAAATCCCTGGATCAAAGCCCACAGAATCTCACCTGAGGAGAAATCCGAATGTGGATAATTATGCAGGAAGCTATGAGCACTTTTATGTTTTAGCTTCATTTACTATTTAAGTAGAAGTTAAAATTAAATAAAAAGATGTATCATGTCTTATCTTGACAGGTTTTTTTCCTTTGTTTTGGAATCCAATATTCACACTGTTTCTAAAGAAATAATGAAAAATTTTATGTAGAGTTAGTTTAAATCTTTCCTCCAGTAGTCTTTATACTGAAAAGTCTCTCTTTGAAAAGCAAAACTTTATACAAAGCTTGCCAGTATTGTCAAAGTGACACACTTCCGGTGACTTTTGCTAAATCTGCATAAATACTTCTGTCACTTTTAATTATTTCTTTCTGCAGTTTAGAAAGTACTTTAGAAAGTACTGTGCTATCTGTGTCCAAGTGATTAGCAAAACTCATGAACATTTCCTTTTTTGAGGGCAAACTTTTCTGTCCTATGCTTGCCCACCTGAAAAACAGTCTTCAGCTCTGAGCCCTTTGACCCTCTTGGTGATTTCAGTGAAGGGATAGCAGGAGGTATTTGAGCCAGGAAGCTGTACAGCAGAGGATATAATTCACTTGTGAAGGATGTAAATCAGTTATGCATTATAAGGATGGACATGACTCATCCAGGATATGAGTTAATCAATGTTTGTCTGGTCAACACACTTCTTTGGTCACCTTGCCTTGAACAGCACTTGCCACGTCCTACTAACCTCCTGTAGATGTGTGTCATGTAGGCAGCGATAACAATTCGCTTCTCCTACTCTAGCAGAGAAATACTTGCTGAAGCCAGTTACAAAATATCTACTGATAAAACGGAGATCAAGATATTATTTCAGTGTTCTAAATCTCCTATATAGCTGGGCTGCTTTACAGCTTTGTGCTAGACCATAAATCACATTTATGGTAGCTTTAATGCCCTTCTCCACTCCAGTGCTGTATAAGACAGCTTCAGTGTACCTGAATGTGAGGCCAGAACAATTTGCATCCATTTGAATGACTTTCCCTGAAGTGATAGCCATTTGAAGCATGATCCCATAGAGCCAAATCAGCAATGTAGCCTGAGATCTCTGCCCGCTGCCCACCCAAGGCCCACCATCCCATTCCCAGGCCAGCTTAGTTAGGTTCTGTCCTACTGCATTCCTCTGTAAACTGCTCTAGGTGTCCCTGCTTTGGCTGTGGAGCTGGGACTTGGTGATCTCCAGAGATCCCTTCCAACCCTCTGTACTCTGTGACTGTTATTCTGTGATGAGAAATCTAGCCTAGCATTCGTTTGTGTTACATGGTACTGCACAGAGAAGGTGGAAATCACCCATATAACTGAAGGAAGCTGTTTGGTAGCCTCTGAGCCTGCAACATACAGTAAGAGCATCAACGAATGTCAGGCTTGGTAGGAAACTTCAGGCTTGCTCTCAGTGCACCACTGATTCATTGCCGTGGTCACTGTTTACAACGTGGATTAATGAAGAAAGGCAGTTCATGTAAAATGATTAAAGTGCTGATTGTTCTGCAGCCTGAGGCTGAATCAGGAGAGGATGGTCTCTTTGCCTTGCTGCTGGGATCTCCTGCTTTATTGAGGTAAATGTGCATGTGCTCCATATCATTATTGGTAGTGTGTTCTGGATTTGTTATAAATATACTCATTTTGGGTCAGAATTTTAAAAAAAAAGAAGTGGTCTCTCTGATTTGTTGTAATGATGGTGTGCTGTCTGCAGTGTGTCATTTTCCTTACCCTTGTAGTGGGATAACATGCAATTAGAGACTGATGTCAGCCTGTAAAACTTTGGTGTAAAATTTTGGTCACACCAAAATACCATACTTCTTAACAAAGCTGGCAGACATGTCCTTTGGCAGCAGCTGCTTGCCATGTGATTTAAAACTTCCTGTCACTATAATTGATGTGTTTTTATTCTTTCCACTTCCTGAAGCCTGATCAGAATTAAAATTGCTGTTGGAATTTCCTGTCAAAGCAACTCATTTATTCGCCGAGCGCTGCACTGACAGTACTTTGATTGGACATTGCCTTCAGCTATTCTCAGGCAGAGAGATTGCTGTGAATTATGCTCCTTGCCCAGGTTTGACTTCCCTGCATGCCACATCTGCAAATATATACAGATTGTCCATCATGTGGTAACCTTGTCCTAATGAAAACTCCACATGTAAAATGTTATATTTGAATATCAAACTTGGCCACCTGCTGGGGCCCTGGCTTTTGTGTTTATTTAGGAAACCCCAGAGTTCTTCAACTGATTGTCTCACCGTAACTTTCATGTTACCTACCAAAAAGAGCTCTGCTATATTTCTACACTGAAAATTTATGCTGCTTTTAATATTTCCTTCAGAAAAAGCTAATGTTTGTGTGGGTTTTTTCTTTAATTTTCTGCTTCAGTATGCTGCCTGAATTCCTTCCCAGAGGTGGCTGTGTTGTGCTGCCATGTGGCAGTTCTCAGATGTTACTGCAGAGTTTGTGCAGGGCTTTGCGAACATCCAGAGTGGAAGATTCTGTGTAGATACAAGTTGTCATTATTTGCAGCGTGAGTGCAATGAGGTGGTAACTCTGTCCATTAGGAGAATCAGCTGTTAAATTCACTGTTGGATGAATCATTCAGTTGCTCCATTTGTAACTTCGTTTTCCTGTTAGAACTGCTTAGAGAATTGCAGGTTATTTTGGGAAGCTGAATAATGGGTAAGCATTGGATTGTTCTTCAGTTATAGCTGACACAAAGTCATTGTCACCTCAGAGTAGAATAGATATAATGATACTTACCTAACTGCTTTTGTAAAGTGTTTTGATAACCTAGGTTGAAAGGTACTTACAATCCTGTGAACTATTACTATTATTATTAGAGGCAATATATTATTTTTAAAGTTCTAACCTCTATTATTTTGAGGATGTAGTGGGCATGGAAATATTCACATGCAGGCTCTTTCCCTTGACCAAACTGGGTGCAAAATACTCTTCCAATATTTTAAGGAAATGCCCATGACTGCTTTGTCTGGTAGTTGTGGTATGAGGCTGCAAGCGGCCGTCTTTGATTCGCACTCTACCTGCAGCTGGTGGAAATAGCTCCCACCAGACCCTGGTTGTGGTGTAAGCTACTGTTGCATCTTTATTAAATCTATCATTTATCCTACATAAAAACAAAGAAACAACAAAAACCAACCCAAACAAAACATTTTTTTTTCCAAATAGTTGCCCTAAGAACATACTTGCCGTATATTCACCGTATTTTCTTTGTGGTCAGGAACTTGGACTTTTTATTTAACACACAGACAGGTAAACAGCATGCCCCCTTCAAGCCTCTGCAGTGCCTGTAGGAATAGAACAGTGTCCCTGGACTTTCTAGCTGAAGAAATGGGAATGGGGATGCAGGTGTTTTATGGTGATAGAAGAGGACAGTTAAAAGGGAGGAACTGTGAAAGAGAGTGGGTTACAGAGGAGCAGAGGTTCAGGGATGGATGGTGGGGAAACAAAGGAAGTGCCTGTTTCCACCTCACAGGCAGAATGTTAGGTCATCTTTCAATTCAGGGTCACTGTGCATTTAGATAAATATGATATGTAGGAGAAAATACTGAATTATGGGTTTGAAAGAAGATGGAAAAAAAAGATAAAAAGTCTGTAAGGGACGTGTCCAGCTGTGGTAGGCAGGAGCATTGGCAGGACTGTGAAGTTTCTCTGACCAAGGGATATAGTCAGAGAACTGGAAAAATGGCAATTTAGTGAAGGAAAGCAAAAGTGGAATCCTACTTGGAAAGTAAAATTGGCTCTTACTCTGAAGGTCAGAAGGGTATGACTGCTAATGACTCATTTTAGTGCAGAATTTAAGGAAGACTCTAGCTATTCAAATTTGGTCCTCTGGACAGAGCTGGCTGGATGAAACCTCTCAGTAAAGGGAGGATTACAGGGACCTACATATGTGGATTGTGAGGCATGGCAGCAGGAGCTCTGCTGGCTAGTCCTTAACAGCAGAGGTAAAGCCAGGACAGCTGATCAAGGCAGAGGGAAACATCACATTTAAAGAGTTTCCCCAGGTCGCTTACCCTAAGTAGACACCAGTTTCTCTTTGGGAAGAACGAGGCTGCACGTTGCAACATACCCAACAAAAGAGGCTCAAAGTGAGTCCCTGGCTCTGGGCTGGACTCCTGCCTGCAGTGCACGGCAAGGGGGGAGCATGGGCAGACTTCTGAAAAGGAAGGGAAAGGATAGTCAAAGTGAGTTCAGTTCTCCTGATGTGGGTTGTGTTTTTTTTTTTCAGGAGAGAGGCCAGGATAAAGAGAGAAGTATAATAAAAAACACAAACAAATACACTCAGTGGGCTGCTTCTTCAGCTGCCACGTCAGCCCAGCTGTAAATGCCCAGTGCAGGAAGAAGCCAAACCAACAGTGCCGAAGGCTCCAGGAAAGACATAATGCTGACACAACAGTATCTGAGTTCCCAACTGATTTCAATCACTAGATAAATATCAGTTTCAACCCTAAATGATATTCTCAAATAATTGTCCAATGCCCAGTTGGGCTGGATTGGTGTTCCTCTGGAACTAGCTCAGGCCAACTTTAACTGCTTGGGAGTGCGTGGCCAAGAGCAGACTTTGTGCTGGAGCCTGAAATGCCATTAAACAGGCTGTAGTTGAGAGGACAAAATGCCTCATGTGTTTAGTCTAATACACCATGGGACTTGTTTGCTACAGTTACAGTATTAAAGCTGTAATTATAGCCAGTGAACCGCAGATGTACTGTAGCCATAGGGTTTAAATGGGGTGTTATTGCAGTAGAAACCACCCCCAGTAGGTTATAAGTTCAAAGGGTCATTTCTCCCTCTCTGTTTAATCCCATACTCAAGCCTACAGACTTCTTAGTAATCATCATCAGGTATTGAACATCTTAACCAGTTTTATGTAGGTCCCTTTGGTTTCTTTTCAGTTTTTTGTTTCTGTCAGAAGAAAGACGATCGCTTAATGCTTGCATTTGACCCTGTGGTCAGTATTTAGTGCCCAGTGCAAACAGAATACCATTTTTATGATGTGCTGGTTAGATAGAGGTATGCCACCCTGCGGCAATATTGGGCTGCAGTTCTCAGTAAATAGTGATGTTGATGCTTTGTACTTGAGATGGAAAATCACAGCAGAGAATGTGGATTTTGACACAGGAGAGAACAAAAAGTAACCTCTTTGAGACAATGCAAGTACAATACATTTGAAGATGGTATTAAAATATGCTCTTATGAATTATTAAAACATAGATTTAGGGTTTCTGACCTTGTTAGCCATTGCATGCTGGCAGTCTTTATGGCACTGGCCTGAACATGAACACACACCTTTTGCTAACACGTATAGGTGTCAAGTCTAGGTTTGAAGTGACTGAAGAAAAATGTCAAAAGTCATATACTTTTTCCTCCCTGTGCTTGACAGACAAAATTTCATATTGAACCTAAAAGAGATGATAGCTGAATATTGACTTTGCATTTTAGCAGTGAGCATAACATATTTTTTTTTTCTGATTAAGCAGGACTGTAATGGTTACCATGTAGGAAAATATAGGTAATATTAAACTGAAATATGTCTGTCTAGGGATCCATTCATTTCCCCAAAATAGCTAGTTTCTATTTATATATGAATGTCTGTATGTTTATATATATTTAAATGCCCCATTTGCTACACTGGTTTTAGCTTCTTGTTAGCATCACTTCTTGTTAGCATGATGTTCTACAGCACAAGGCAGCTGGAAAAGTGAAACATGTGTTCAAGAATTTATGCAGTGTCTTTCTTTCATTAAGAGAACTAACAATAATAGGTGCATATTATAAGTTAGCAGTGCTAAGCAGTATGTTATAGCCATGTCTGACAGACATGTTGTTTACATTCATATTTTATATTGGTGAAACTGTAGCTTTTTTATCAACATGACATTTTTCAAAGGCAATATTTATACCTCTTCTTCCATAGAGAGGAAATTTAGTCGTCTAAAAACATGATACGTTTTAAATACACTTGTCTCCTTTTCAATTAGAAAATATTTCCAGTTATTTCCCCACCAAAATACGTAAGTCAGCATGTTCTGTATTCCAGGCCTTCTGTTAATTGATGAGGGGAAAATTTCTCACCTCGTACTAACAATAACCCATCTTATTTTAACACGGCTGAAACCTCTGTGGGTATGTGCAACCCTCCCTTGTTGCCCTTAGCACTTTCTTTGGGCTGCATGTACCATCATTTTGCATGTAGTGTCACTGACAGTGTCAGTGGGAGTTGTTCACATCCTACCATTTTTCCCAGAGGAATATCCTTGCCTAAACTGCCTGAACTGTGATCTCTGTGGTCCTCAGAGACAGCTAAAAATTCAAAATCTTTTCTTACATACATATACCCCAGGGAGATGGTGTGATTATGAGCTCCAAAGTCTAACTGCACTTCACATGAAATGGATATATATGTGGCTTGAAAAGACATCTCTGACAGTAAAGTAAATAAATAAACAAGTAGTTAGTTAACCTATCTGAATATTCTGTCCTTAAAGAAAGCTACCTTGCATACAGTACAATCCATTGTAGTATACAATCAACAGTGCCATATGCAGGAGATATTTGGTAACATAAATGCCAGCCTGGATCAACTCTGAGATCCATCCAATATAGTACTTTTATTTTCAACAGCATCAGAATGAGGTATTTCAGAGAAATGTTTCAGCAGCTCAGAGCAGGCAGAGGTGGATAATTCCTCCCTCTTTTCATCACACTCAGAAAAGATCTCTCTTAGTAAATTGAGATTGCTTTAAATCCTGAAGCATAAGGTTTCATTTTTGTTCCCATACTCTTCCTTTAAGCATTAACTATTACAAGCCTGGATATTACTACTCTTTCAGTACATGCTTACGCTCTCCTAAGACCATAACCCCGGTAACATCCTGTCATAATGAGCTCCAAGGTCCAATTACACCTCCTTTCAAGTTTGAATTTGCTGCTGTTCAGTTGTACAGACTGTTCTCTTGTTCTTGTACAGTGCAATAGGAAATTTCAAGCTACAGCTTAGGAGCTTTGTGTTGTAGATACACAAAGCCTGAAACATGTCCTTATCATGAGCTGGCTCTCCAAATATTACAAGGTTTTCTCTTATTCACCAGTGGATCAAATCCGTGTAGATAAAACTAGGAAGAGACAAAATCCACCACTTGTAAGGATAGAGTGAGAATGCTAATGCCCAGCAGGGCCTGCTCACTGGCCCAGTGGTTATTTAGAGGGACTCTCCTAACATTTCACCAGAAGCACCTAGCAAAGACTTCAGTGGATGCTGTGTTTCTAGCAGTCTGAGCCAGACCCTTCTAAGGGTCTGCAGCCTGATCCCTGAATGCAGCATCTGTCTTACCCAGCTTGCTATGGAGTTCTTTGTTTCTCTTGGTTGCTGGAGTTGCCTGTGTAGTCAGGGGCATCTCTAGAGAGCAGCAACATAAGAATCTAAGGTGGAATGAGCTGCCTTTAGGAGATGCCTATTTCAGCCTGTTGACCACATGGAGAGCCCAGATTATACTGGACTGAATTCAGGTAGGAGCAAACCCCCCACCTGTGTCAGCAGGCAGCAGCTGTGGAGAGCATAGCGGGTCACTGGCCCACAAACACAGTCACGTATGACACATTGTCTGGCAGGCTCTGCAGCAGACAAAGTGTTGGGAAGATGCCTTGGGAAAGAGAACATATCCGTGCAGCTGGCTATGTGCTTACTTTCCAGTGGTCAAAGTTGTCTTCCACATTTAGATGGGGCAACTAAAACTAGGCAGACCCCTGATTACTTCCTATTTCGTGCAATTGCAGATTGTAGCAACATTGCTTTTTTGCTGTGCTTATGTTTCATCAAGCTTTCAAAAAATACTAGGTCACAAGATAGAAATAGCTCCACACATTTTAGATCTTTATTAATGTGTAATTCAGAGTCTATTTTAGAAGGATGTTTGTGTCTGTTGATGATGAGCTGATGCGATCATTAGATTTCTTCTCTACATTGGCAGGCTTTTTAAAATCCTGGAGAGGAATTTTGTGACTGTGCATATTCCAGAATTTCTGTCAGTAATTACACAAAAATTTATTTGAACAAATTTAGTAAAGAAATAGTAAAAAGTAAAAACAGTACAGAGTGAACATAGCTTGTCATTTTTGTGGGGTTAAGGCAATTCAGTAATTCAAATGGCAAAGGTATGAGCATGCAGACAGGTTGGTAGACTGTTGCATTATCTTAAAGGAGGTAAGTAAATAAAATGGACCCATTCAATATTATTATTGCACTTAAAAGAAAGACTGGAAATTAGCAGGAACTAGCAAAAAAAGAAAAAAAAAGGCAATGGCTTTGGTGCTTGTATAGCTTTGTAGACTGATTTTCTGGGTAATACACTTTTGGTTCTGCTGTGAAGAATGATATTTTTGTACATTATATTCTCTGCAGTAAAATCTGCATTTCTCTACATGCAAAATATGCCTTTCAGTTATTCTGCACTTCTTATTTTACCAGAAAATTACACACTTCTTCTGGATTTGAAAATGATATCATTTTATTAATTAATTTTTACCTGGATGTACGAACTGAACACAATTGACCCATAAAACATTATCCCAAATCTCAGTAAACCTTTTCCTCTATTTTATGCAGTTTTGCTGTTGTTAGACTCTAAATCATATTTGCACTGTCTGCATTTTTATGGAGTTCAGCAGTCACCTCCCTTGTGTTGCTCATTTAGACCTATGGAATGTACCTTAATTTCAGTAACAATGAGATAAAATGGGATTTCAGGAAATGCTTATGTGGTCAAATGGCTTTGACACATGTATGTGACAACGGGAGAGCTGTTTCTGGCAAGTGGCTCTGCCAACAGTCCATACTATCTGACCATTACTTTGGGCCTGATAACAATGAAATATAATTCTCCCAGATGAGAAGGGAAAAAGGACCCACAAATGTCACTCACACTACTCAGTGCTCTGCTGAATAATGCATGGCTGCTAGAATACCACAGAGATGCAGATTTACAGAAGCAAAAAGAGAAAGGCAGCACCTCTCCAAGAGGAACCCAGGGTTCTGGATGGCATTCTGCTAGGACTCAGCCAAATTTAGAGACACTTAAAAACATGTAATGGGCACTGTGAATGCTACCTTTATAAATTTAGACTGATTGTAATGGCCGTAAAAAAGCACAATCCTTGTACGTCTGACCCTTACTGTTACAAGTGTCTGTTCTGTTAATTGGTGCTCTTGGGATGTGGAGGGCCTTATGCCATGCACTCCCCTGCAGTGAAAGGCTCCCAGAGTCCAGCTCTGACTAGGTCCTCTTTGCTGGGAAGGAATGCAGGGCTGGGAGAAAGTTGTTTTCTGAGATGAATTGTAGTTGTTTCCAGCCAGAATCTGGCATTATTTTCTGCCATTAAAATAAAACCAGCTGAAGTAGTTTCTGGATATGAATTCTTTGGTGCACTAAAAATCTCAGCTGTCTCAAGCCAACCATTCTTCTGAGGCCATTATGGAGATACAGAAGAGGAGAAGGTACAATAGATTGATTCTGTATCCCCCCCAGTTAGTTCTTTGGGAGATAATATTAGCTACAGTAATTTAGAGCAGCCCTGAGCCATGAAACATGCACACTGGTTCCAGCGCTTGGGAGGGTGTGAAGGCATAAGGGTGAGTGACAGGTATAGAAGCATGGCTCAGGACCTGAGCCAAAGTTACTGCAGTCAGGGGAAGTCTTTCTGTTGACTTCAAAAGGTTTTGAATCAAGCCCTAAGGATGAAGGAATTGATGTCTGGCTGGTTGAATTATAATACCAGAAGGATTTAGCTTCTCTTACAGGGTTAAATTTCATCCCTCCTTAGCTGTGAGACAGAAAGAAGTGTGTGAAAAAGTGCCAGTTGCCCCAAATAACATTTCTCTGAAAATCATCTTACCTATTTTCCTGTGATACTGTTCATGATCACATATTATTTTGTACACAGTGAAGTAGTTTCACTAAACAAGCTCTTGTCCAGTTTTTCAGGTAAAAGGGCTGGATACTCTATTCATAGGTGTGATTGATTGAATGTAATCTCATTTAAACCTAGAAAAATAAACTTGAAATTCTGTTGAGAATTTGATAAAGGGGAGTTCAGCGTAGTGCTATTAGAAGGAGTCAGAGTTTTGTGGAGGTGATATTGATTTGTTTTCATATAAACTAAAAATTGCAGCTGCACATAAGAGCCAGTTTGACTTTCAGTGACCCCAAGGGAATTGTTTCTTTCTCTGTAGAATAAAAGGCTGGAAGTCTCTTGCAATCATGTTGTCTTTTTTGTAGACTCTGTAAGAGTTTGGTTGTATTTCTTTACCTGCAATCAGAAAAAGACAAAATCATTAAGTGAATTACAGGAAAGAAATAGGCTATTAATTAAAAATTTGCTATGTAAATATGAACAAAATTATTTGTAGGATCTGTTTTTTTTTTCCTTCTGTCTTAATTCTATATCTCCAGTTTGGAAGTTTCTTTAAATAGTGTTCTAAGTAGTCTGTACATATACAAAGGTGTAGCTGAGGAATGAAACAATGTTCTTTTGAATTACAAAGAAGTTAATGTAATCTGTCATAAGGAAATAAAGATATCAGTAGCAGTGATATACTAGAAACTGCTGCATAAATTTAAAATTAGATATTTGTTTCAAACTTTTGCAGTGTACTAAAGACTACTGATAGTTGTTTGTGAAATCAATGTTTTTGCTTTAGCAACTGAGATTTTTTTTTAATAGGTTAGTTTATTTCAACCCAAAAGAAGAATTAGTTCATTGTAAATGACATTGAGAGATGTTAAGTAAGCAGGCTGGTTTTTTAACTGTAACATTTTGGGAACATACTGAATTGGTATATTTTGAAAGGAGTAACACATTAAACCCATCAGTTACATGAAACTGGATTCCGTGTACCGGGTGCTAACAGCAGAAACCTCACACAACACTGGAGCACCAGTTTAACTGTTTCTTGTGGTCTGACACACAACTTGGCATGTAGGGCACATGCCTTTGAGATGGACTTTTCATGAGAGTGAATGACATCTCTTTGTAATGTACTCCATGCAAAATCAGCAAAATAGCAGTCTCCAGTTTCATCAGCTATAGACTTCCCAGGCAAAATAGTGTATTTGCACAGAGACACAAAACGAAAGAACAGAGGGAGTTTAACCACAAACATCTTGATAAGTATACAGACATCATTCTCCTGTGCTGTGCTACAGTGTTGGAGAATCTTGAATGACTGAGCTGGTACGAAAGAGGAAACATAAACTTCTCTACCATTGTATTTTCAGTGTGAGTATTCGAACAACAGTACTATTACTCTCAGTCTGTGCCTTTAGACTGTGAAGGTCAGTGTGCTCTGCAGTGGCTGGTTTCGTTCTCCTTGCTCTATTAATATGGAAACTGTAGTCTGCAAGTCAAGTCATTTGCCTTCAGCAATGTGAACCGGTGGCAGAAGCAGGACTTACTGTCCATAGCCTTTGGTTTTCTTTTTTTCCAGCTACACCATATTTTCTCTGATTTTATCAGTGGAATGGTAAAAGATTCTGATTTACAGTAATGTGTAGGGCTCTATCTAGAAAACTGTGAGGAAACAGCCAGTAGAGTGTGCTGCTCTCTCATGATGGAACAGAAGAAAATCCTTAGTTGGTTTGCTTAAAACCTCCAGAATATATTTTCTTTCTATTATTCCTTAATGTAAAATTATTCTTGCCAGGTTAGACTTTCAATCCCTTTACCATTGCCTTTTCTGGAGTGGCACTCATAAAGTCAGCAGGTAAAAGAAATTTGAGTTGTGTAGAAGACACTGACAACCCCAAACCAGAAATACAGTGTAGGAGAGCAGTGGAGTGAGATTATCTAATTTTTCTTCCAGCCTGAAGTTCCTATTTTGAGAGTCCCATTCATGAAGGTCCAAAAAGAGTGTTTACATTCCCCCTCTTCCAGCTGACCTTACCAGTTATCCTCTGACCCTGTGTTATGATCTCAAAACATCTGTGCAACCCTGGTAACTTCAGTATTTGAGGGAGGGATAGGGAGGGGGAATTGAAGTTGTACAGGATCTTTCATCGCCTTTTGCTTTGGTTATACAGACTTTGCAGTATTTTTCGTGCCAGAGCATACATAAGAATATTTAAATATTTATATTTAAATAAGAATATTTAAATATTTATAAGTTATAAATATTTATATCCTAATTAATTGTTTCTGAAAAACTCTGTGTCACTGCCATATTGTCTTTTGCAGTGTTCTCATAAGGGTTTGTTTTTTGTTTGCTTTTTTACAAATAACTAACTAAAACCAGCATTTCTCAATGTGTCCAAACTTCTTCCTACATGGCATTTTCCCACCAGCTGGGAATGGAGGTGATGAGCATCCTTTGCAGCTGGTGGGTGCCACTCTTGGCTGGCAGATTAGCTGGCACAAGATGTGTTGTGACAGCATGAAAAATGTCACGCGTTGGCAAATGAACCCATGCCTTCTACCACGCATGCTGCTTTTGGACTGGGAGTTCAAAAGAAGAAAACATGAGTCATGCCTCAGAGTGCATGGGTTTTGCTGCTCACTATAATTTGAATAAGCCTCTATCTTCAATGCAAAGATTAGGAGAAAACATTGTAATAGTTCTTAATCTTTATTTCTGGTAAAAATCAATAAACAGCAAGATTGCCCCTTATATTCCCAAGTTCCACAGCATACACTTCAAAATCTGACTTGTTTTCAGACTTAATGAGACAGGATCTCTCCAGATTATTATTTTGGCTTTGTATCAAAAAATATTGTCACTCATTAAAACAAGCTTGTGCCATTAGTACAATCATAATTATTTAATTAGAATCATGAAACTGGAAACATGATTTTTTTCTGTCTTTATTGGCACAAAAAAAATCAGTCTATCAGAAGAAATTTGATTTTAACATTAATGAATTGGTATTTCTGGAAGTGATGGGAAAAGTGGCCACAGTTTAAAAAATGGACTCAATAGGTAAAACTGTAACTGTGTGTGAGATCAAAAGAGAACAGTACTCTGATGTAGACAGCTCTTCATGGCTTGTATAAACAAGTGCTCCTGTTGTTACTACCTTTGTTGGAGCTGCAGGCATCAAAATGATCACAGAAAACACCATGGAAGAAGGCAGATTTAGCAAATGCCTGAGATGACTGAGGGAAGATCACAGCTTTCCTAATGACATTTATTTAACTTTTGCAACCATATATTTAGCAGGATAGGAGTGGACTGACTTAAGTCATAATGAGCCTTTAAGGACCTAAATGCATCAGTGCCAGAGGATGTAGCAAAATCAACATGAGGGTTTTTACTGCCTAATACAAGTACCATTTCTATTAACATATAGGGGAAATACCTCTGGTGTGTTTTCCTAAAAATCCTCTAGCCATGCCTACCCACTCAGAAAGCAGACAAGTCAGGCTTTTCCTATATGCTCTATACAGGGAAAGCAATGCAAAGAAAGTGTGGAACTTCTCTGAAACTGTGCTGGCTACACCCTAGCTGAGTGTAGGCACATGGGGCTGGGGCTGAGGCATAGATTACAGCCCTCTTCCTGGCCTGTGCTCCCACCAGTCATAGTGTGCACTGTGGGACATACCTAGGGAAGCTCTGTTACAGGGCTAAGGGAGCTCAGGCTTCACCTCTTCCATGTTCTGGGTCATACACAAGCACGTGTTGCAGCATGGATGATGCATGGGCGTGTGGCTGCATGGGGAATTTTAGCATATATGGGAACTCTTGTCTCACAGTTATCCCCTTCCTGCCCTTAGTAGTATGTCATACAGGCACACCATGATCAACTCCTTGCCAGAGTTTACACGTCTGTGTTTTGACCCCAGTCTTGCATTGAGTCTTTGCCACAGCACCTCCTTCAGATTTCTGGGCTAGGAATCTAGTCCAATTCTTTCTGTGAAATGTTCATGCAAATTGTTTTTCTTTTTTGCCCATCCTAAACCCCCTCTCCCACCCCCGCACTAAAAAAAACCAAAACCAAACAAACCCAAACTAAACAAAAGCAAAAAACCCCAATACCAACCAAAAAACCCCAAATGTACATGCCACTTTTACTTTAATCCATGGGAGCTGCACAACTGACATACTGACATGAAGATAGGATTTCATGCTTCTTTCATTTGGGGTACTGTAAGAAATGAGTTTATAAAGCTTTTGCAGATTGCTGTATATAAGTATGTCTAGAGTTTAGAACACTAGTCAGTAGTGCTCAGGAGCTGTGCCTGACATAAAATATTTCGGTTAAGTAAAATTTCATGGTGCAAAAATACACTAGATTCCTAAAAGAAGGTAGAATTTAGTACTGTAAGATTCAGTCAGAGAGATAATCTCAAATACTGGAATTTTTGCAGTGAGGAAGAAAATGGAAAGAGAGTGTGCTTTGTGTGCTCGTCCTTTCCCTCTGTGCCTTTGTAATATAATTACTAGGTAAAAATGTAACAGCATAAGAAAAAGAAATGGCGTGTCTGAATTAAGTACAACCTACTGCATGCATGCAGAGGAGCAGAGGCTTCTGCTAAATTCCGTGTGTCCCTGGGCAGGGTTTTGTGAAATTGGTGCACAGTTTTTATTCAGCAGCAAAGTTCAGTAGTTGGGGTGCATTTACATGAAGAGTCAGATTCTGCAATAGATAGCAGCTTGCTATAGTCATTGCTGTATTTCTTACAGACTCTGTGAGAGCAAATGCTTCTGTGCTAGATGCTTCCAATAACACCCACTGTATTTTTTCCTTGGCACTTCAGCTTTCTCTTTCATATGGCTTGCTCTTGTTTGAAAGAACAGTATATATTTAGTTTGTTGACAGAGCTATGCTTGAGTAACACTGTCTGGGGTGATAGACTTGAGTTCCCAGAGGATAATCAGAACACCATACTCATTATCCCAGATATTGACACAACAGTCACCTATGCCAGATAGAGGAAATATATCAGATGAAGTGCACTGTTACGGCATCATTGCAGTAAGACTAAACAATCTGGAGCACTTCAAATTTTAGAGAGAGGAGGGCTGTGGCACGCATCTTATACAAGGAAAAAGTAGTTGAACAGCAATCGAACAGTGAGAGCTCTGATGTCCTAAGGTGGAAACTCTGCTCTCTCCCCAGTGGGCTCTTGCCTTGAGGTGGTCAAGGTACTACACACAAAAGAACATGTGGTAAATGCGGGTGGCTTTCGGCATCGGTCCAGGAGAGCTCAAACCCTGTTTGTCTGTGCATAGCAAAACACCTCAACCACTAAGCTCTGTGTGTTCCTGTAAACATCTCTCTTATTTATACACATGATACTTGCACACTCCCAGTGTATAGGTTCTGCCCATGTGAATCCCAGTGTTTGCATGCCCGAGGGCCAGTGCGTAAAAACTGCATCCACAAAATTACCTGTACCTAAACCAGGCTATCTTGGGTCTTTGAAACTGTGACATTTGCTGTTTCAGGGAGGTATTTTATCCTCAGAAATAAGTGCAAGATTATGCGACTGGAGTGGAATCTAGGTTTTCTAATAAGAGACATACAATACATTTTTTGACCCTTAGGAGTCTGTAGAAGGATCATTTTGTGAGAAGTCTATCAAGCCTAGGTATAACTAAATCTGTGACAACTCTCTGAATAGGCTTTTACCTCGGTTTCCCAGCACAGACAATTTACATTTTAACTAGCATGTGGTTACATTTTCTTTCCCAGGTTTAATCACTAAACATTGGAAATCTTAATTTCATCAAATGCAATCAAAGAATTTTGTATAGTAGCAATTAAAAGTGTAAAACTAGCATTCGAGCTATAGCAAATTAAACAGCTGCATTGGAGTATTTTTAGCAGTCATTCCAATCAAAATGCACAAAAGGCTTTTCTTTTTTTGAGGAGTATCTGCCGGGTGTAGCTCTGGTTTCCATAATTCAACAACCTCACTAAATATACACACATACTTTTAAAAATTCAGTTACAGAGAAGCAAGAAACTATATTTTTTCTACCAGGCAAGTCGGGTGAAAAAGTTCAGAGGGCTTGTGCTGACTGAGTTGCTTTTGCAGAAGGGGAGCTTCCAGCTGTAGTTGAAGTGTTTAAATAAGGAAACCAAGAACTACTTTGTTGTTTCTGTTACTTTTACTGTACTTCATGTGTGGCATTGAGTTTTCCATATTGTAAATGCCACACATGAAGCCAGAGGACCTTGTTTCTCATCATTCCTAGCTCCTGCCACGTTGTGGCAGTAGGTCTTTCTATTTATTTTACTTTTTTTTACTGGAATGCCCTAACTTTTTTGTATAAGTCAGCCAACAGAGTCCTACATAATCAACTATGTAATTAACCAAGAGGTAGTTCTAAGTTTCAAGTTCCAACATGTTCTACATCCCTACTCTGTTTAGAGACTGAATGAAGAAATTTGGAGGAATTTTAGAAACCTGTGCAATTCTGAGTTGCTCAGCTATGGGAATTTGCCTGCATTTCCCGAGTCTGGGAGATTTAAGAGATCTCAGTCTCGGTATGCAATGACACCTAGAAATATGGAGAGGGTCACAAGTTTTGTTTTGGTCTGGAGTGGGAGTCTTTTGGCTAAGCATTTGAGTGCAGGATGTAGATGATATTACAAAGGGACAAAGTGGATCCAAGGCATGAGTAGAGAAAGCAGTTTTGGAGTAGGGACAGGATGGGAAAGGCAGAGTAACTCCATCAGTGTATGTGCTCATGGAGAAACCAATAGAGCCATGGAGTTTGATGTAACTGTGAGGTGGGGTCCCAGCTTCTCTTCAGTCTAAGCAGAAACTTGATAACTCAAGTTATCTTGAAACTGCTGGTGACCAAAAGGATCATGGGAGTCAGAGTATGTGAAATAAACTGACATGGTTTCATATCCAGGTCTCCCATCAGCTTCTTTGTATATTTTTTTTTCTGAAAAGGAATAAAATGAATGAACACCCTAGTCATCCATTGGGACAGAGATCCTACTTTATCTAATGAACACTTAGGGAACCTGCCTCTTGGGGGCTTTTTTGTGTTGCCAGCCCTGCACTGAGAGACACTATTCCATTCTTCTAGCTTCTCCGACTTCCTCTGTTTCGCTCTTTGCTCCATCTGGCTTTTGGTCATTCTTGCTGTTTTACAGATATCTCCTGTTAATCAAAGCTGTTCTCCCTCCCCCAGTGATTCAGTTTGTTGTTTATCATGAAATGCATTAGCGTAAAGTTAATGAACTTCCACTAGAGCTCTTTCCTTTTCCTTTTCTTTTACTTGCTGCCATGAAGCATCAATCAGTATCACAACAGTAAGTGCTAGTTCAGTGTGGATGACATCTTTAGAAGTAGGGATGCAGCTGAGGAGGTGAAGGGAAGTGGCTATTTAGAGCTCAAGTCATCAATTAAATTACGCAGTGATAAAGTCACTGTCTTGTTCTTCAGTGATGTTCATGTCATGTTGCTGTGTGGGGAGGTGGTGATGCATCATTACACTCTGATGCTTTGTGATGTCGTATCAGCGCCGGAGATATTTTGGGATAGTGCCAATATTCTGCAAGCTTTGCAGGCATGAAATGCTATAATGAGCAAGAGAAATAATTACTAAATCACCACTCCCCTTACACTGGGAGCCAGGACTGGAACTCAGCTTTCTTTTAAGCCTGTTTCCCAGAGTGACAGAGGCGGCTTCCTCGCTGCTACCAAAACCGCATTCTCTAGCTGGCTGGAGAACATGTTTTCATCTGTCTTTATGCCTGCGTCAGGAAGTGACATTATGTTTTTCACAGCACTTTTGAAACCTTTCAGACAATCCTGTAAGTAAAGAAAACTAATGTTGCTTCTTTTTGTGTGCTACTGCTAGTGCACTGAGAGTCCTCCAGACCTTGACATGGCTGTCTTAGCCCCTGGCCTCTGCCTAAAGATTTAGTCTGACTTGAAAGGAAGGGATATGATGTCGTTGACCATCCCCTTGAGAAGGTTCTGCAGAGGAAGTGTGAATTGGAAAAATATGGACATTCAAATTGGGGAATAACCATTTGAAGAAGGGAGGGACTCAAGAGCCTCCAAATTACTTCATCAACTGACTTGCTCCCTAAACTCCATCTGGCATGGAAAGTGTAGAAATCCCCTTAGACACCTATTTAGGACAAAATGTCTGTGCACTGTCAGCCAGTCCTTGCTGTAGCAATGTACAGTGTGTAGTGTTCACCTGAATTCCCATGATTAAACATTTCTCTTGCCCAAGTATCTGCTTCTGATTTTTGTAGACTCGTGCTTTTGGAAACTGAAAATGCACTGAAAACCATTTTGCTGTTAACAATTGGCATGAAAATACCATCGTAAGTATATGGAACACATGATTACAGTGATATTAATTAAAATACTTACCAGTCTACCCTATTGCCAGTGCCTGAAGAGGTTTCCAAGGGATTTCACCATCAGTACTGTAAATTATTTGTCAATGAATGATGAAAATATTAGGTTGTTTATACTTCAAGGATATCCTCTTAATAAGCAACTGCCTCCCTGCTGCCCTCCTTAAATTTTTTCCCCCTTCAGAAAGGTGTCGAAGGTGGGGTTCCACTGTGGGAGTTAAGATACCATGTTTATATTTCAAAAAGCAAGCTGAAACCCTTAGAGTTTGTCTCCAGCTGAGAGAAGCACACATTTAGAAATTACAGCATTGGTATTGGCTATCTGGAGCTTTAGGAAGTGGCTGAGAGCTGGCAGTCAATTAAAACTGGGCTGGAGTTCAATATCAGAGTTATGCTGCCTGTTTTTGTAGGATGTGTTTGAATCCCAGGCTATGCTGCAATATGGTTTTGATGTAGAAGTATGTAAAAAGGAAATGTAACCCTTAAGAAGCTGTCTGCTTTTTCTGGTACAGACAGGTTGTTCTACATAACTCCAGGACCATATTTGGTCTGGAAAGTCACACCCCATGTACTGTGGTGCTGATCCTGATCCCATTTTTTGTGGTGTAAACACAGGGTAAAGCTGGTAACTTTGTTCCTTTCAGCAAAGACGTGTGATACATGTATTTTGAAGTGTGACTAAGGGATGTATTTCTGTCTGCAGCGCACTGCTGGCTTTGGAGTGTGTGCTATGCAGTGGCAGAAATAAGAAATAGTGCTTCTTCTTGACAAGAAAAGATGTAATCCATGTATTCTGTAAATATGGATGTCTAGTGGTTTAATCCCCAAACTTCCCAGCTGTGATATGGAAGATCTGCCTGATTGTAGCAAATCTCTCTGCCTGGCATTTTTAAGCCGCTGGTTTGTGCGGCTGAGTTCACAATTGCTTTCATATAAGGACCCTGAATTTTTCTTTTTACTTTTTTTCTTTATATAACTGTGGACCCTTTCAGTGTGCTATGCTTTATTCCCATTGAGCAGCACCCTAAAAGTAATTTGCCACATTGGCTCAAAGTAAGCATGGTGTCCAGATCTGTTAGTGCTATCACATTCACTGTTCACTGGAATAATATTGCTCTTATCAGACAAAGCAGATCAGGCTTGTAATCCAGAGACCTCTGGGGGTTTTTTCCTTCTTTTCCCAGTATGGTTTGGGGCTTGTAATAAGAGTGCTTTGGGAGCATTTGCCGCACTGTTGTGTATGCATGAAAAATACCACCTCCCGGCCCCACGAGTTGGAGAACAAGTTTCAAAAAGGAATATTTGCCCTAAGGGTTTTCCCCAAAGACACTGAAACTAATTAAAAGGCTCCCATTAACTTCAAGAAGTTTTGGATCCCATTGCTGGTGTTTTTGTTTTCGGAGCTCTGCCTGTAACAGAGGTTTCTGAGCCGTGGTGCGAGGCAGCCTCACTCTGGTGGCGTTCCTGTTCCCAGCAACTGATGCCCCTTGGAACAGGCCACAAATGTGTAAAACAGATTTGCCTTTTTGTAAAACCATTCTCAGATGAAACCATTTAAACGTGCTTTAAAAAAGAAAGGAAATAATTATTCCATTTGCTTTAAGGGTTAATTACACTGGCTAGCTGGACTGTGCAATACAGAAAGGATCCAGGGATCTTCAACCTAGGAGTGGAAGTCATGCCCCTTACCGGTAGAGAAAAGAATGGTAATTGCCTGCTGTGAGAATGAACGTATTTTGCTGGCTAGCAAAGAAATGGCACTGACAACTGGCAAACCCACTCTGCTGAGGAAAAAATGTATTTTTGAGGCAGGCACACAGCCAGCATTTTCATTCGGGAAGTCTCATAAGTGGAATCAAAACCCTTGCGGAGGTAACATGAAACTGTGCCTTAGAAGGTTGGTTTTTTTAATCCCACATTTAATTCTGTCAACATTTCATGCTGGAATAAGAAAAATATTCCTTAGGTTGGTTTTAGTCAATCCCCCTCATCTTGGTTTCTCCCCCCACCCCAGTTCCTTTCTCCACCCCTCTCCTCAAGACTTCTTTCAGCAACACATTTGTTTAGAAAGCACTGGTTCTTAGGTAAATGGTGATATGGTCTCCTCTGAGAAAGGCTGTGTGGGCAGCACCCAGTATTTTGAACCTGGCCCTTATTTGGGGGTATCCTACATGGATTCACATAGGAAGAGTGGTCTGGTGGACAAGTGACAGGTCTGGGGAGCGGCAACCCATCCAGGTCACCTCTGGCACACCCGTGTCTGCTGCAGCCCTTTTGGCTCTCGCCTAGCAATGGCAGTTTTGAGATGAAGTAAGAATTGTAAAACCACCATGTGATAGGGAAATTCAATTGAGATGAAAGGGCAGAGCTGAGACCTTAAAGATGGGGCAAGTCTTACACAGCCCATCTAACAGTAGCAGGCACAAAAATTAATCTATTTTAGTGCATTTAGGGAGAGAGTCCTAGGGTCATGTCTGTAAATACATTTAGGTCTTACTTAGGTCTAAGATAAGTAGACATAGTAATTGATTCTCTACAAGCCTCAAGGTGGCCATACTGGGAATTGTTTGGTACTGAGGTCTTCTTAAATTCTTCTCTATAATGTACATTTGCACCTAATCTTTTTTACTGTAATTAAGAAATGAGGACTTGTGAAATATTGACCCTCTGCCATTGTGCTTAAGGATTTATAAAGAGCTGAAACTTTGGCTCATAAATCTGTATACAGGCACTTAAACAAATAGCCTGGTTACCCAAAGTGCTGAGCACGCAGCCTTTCCGGTTGATTTTCTAGGGTTTGGCCTAAAAAAGGCTTATAGAGCTGAGCTCCCATTCTTTCCTTTCCTCCCACTGTTTTTAGTGGTTTAAACTGTGTTCCTCTCTATAGGGCTTCACTTTTGCAGTGATATCTGCTGCATTTGTTCTATGTCACTTGCAGAGAGAATCACTAAAATATGTTGTATGGAGAGTTTGAAATCACAGGTATCCTGCAATTGCCTTAACATGATGCCCCTTCTGTATCAAAAGCTTCATTTCATCAAAGTTCTTTAACAAACCAATTTTTACCTAAATGTCTGCTACTCTTTGTGTCTATCCTGGCTCACCATGCTTTGATGTACAGCATGTAATTGGAGTATGTTTTTGGTGGTTTTCTATTAGGAATTTACTAAAGTCACCTTCCTACTTTGTATACTCTGGTGAACAGCTTTCAGGTAGCAATTGTTTCTTGCCATCAGACAGAACTTGATTAATAGAAGTCCTCAAGACCATTTCTTGGTATCATTCATTTCTCCAGTCATCACTCTTCATTATAACTTGAACGCTGCAATAAATGCACCATTGTTTATGGTTTAGCTTGGAACATCCATTATGTTCTGTCTTATGATCTTTGTTGGTTCATTTGGTGTGGTTCTTTATCACAAAGAACTTTAACTTAGGGGAAATAAAATAACTGTTTGGTGCCATAAGTTTCTAATAGGGCATCCCCCCCCCCTTTTTTTTTTTAAAGAATTCATAAATGAGCAAACTTGTTGCCAGAAAATTGGTTTGTTGGGGATTTTCTGTTTGTTACAGAACAAGTAGCATAACCAAGTACGAATGTGCAACAAAAAGTTGCATAAGAATAGAGGAACCTTTGGAACAGGAGCTAGAGAAGGCTTTAACATGAACTTTTAAAAACTGGAAGCAGGAAATAAATGTTGAGGATTTTTCCAGAAATAATTTGCTGTTGTACTAAAGTTTTCTGTTCTGGAAATTTTGTGAAGACACTGCCATGGCAAAACCGAGAACACAATGAAAATTTCTCAAATTGTTAAAAGAGAAAAAAGATCTTTGATGATTGTTCATGCCAGGAAGAAAGAAAAAAAAACAACAGAAAAGGAAGATATTTTAATTGTCTGTCTGGATTTCCTCTAAACAAAGATGAAAGTAATTTTGGAGGGATTTCTACTTAGAACAGATTGAGATTTTTCTGCCCTGCATTGTTTTATAGTACTGCCAAAAAATGTAACTGATGGAGGTAAATACTAAAGATAAAATCCATTTGTTGTTAACTCTGGGAAATATTTTTTGTCTTTTTACAAAAGCATGTATAATAACTTTAATGGGATTGAAAAGTGGGGGCAGACAGAAGTCCTCTATAGATTCAGGGATACACTGCACCTGCCTACCATTTTATTTGGCCAGGGTATAAATAGAGGTCTTTGGACCAGGTTGTCATTAATCTCTCATCTTTCATTATTATTCAGTAATTTAATCCACAAAATACTTTGTGGTATATTATGACCCTTTGATTTCTAAATTATTTTCCTTGTAGATATTTTTCTCCTTGTGTGTTTATTGCATTCCTGTACCCATGGAGGAAAGTCCGGGTCTGCTAGCAAGGCCAGAGCAGTTTTCCGAACAGAAAACAGTTCACTCTGATGTTTGAATTGTAAAGTACTTCTAAAGGGAGGGTTTTAGCAGAGCAGAACTGAGCATGAACAGACATCGCTGGACTGAGTCCTTCAGAAGCAAGGGCTGGCTTTGTGCCTGGACTTGCACTCACTGAAATTGTGAGAGAGGTGTGAAATAGATCTGTGCTTGCGGTGTGTAAGGTAGGCCTCTGAATGAAAATGAACTGTAGAGGGAGGTTCTAGATGAGTTTCATTACTGTAGACCCTGGAAGAATTACAGAAGTAAAAGAACAGCCCTTTCCACTCTCGTTGTAGATACAGGTAACTGCAACTGCAGGGAGCGCACATTGGTCTCAGGCTATCAAAAAGAACTAAACAGAGGCCTTAGCTACAAACACTGTGAGGGTACTTGTTTGTTCAGAAATGCATTTACTAATAAAGTTCACTTAGCATTTTATTAGTAAATGCTGACAATAGGGATGTTCAAATAAAAAATCTCGTCTGTCCAAAATTTAAACAGCTCATATGTTTGAAGACAGAATTAATGTAATTTTTAGTCAGTTTTCACAGAATCAAGTAATGCTTGCAGCCAGAAGGGATCTCAGGAGATCATCTGCTCATCATTTTCCTCTATTACCTTTTGCACTTGAGTAAACCCATGAAACAACGTGAGGAAGCTGCAAAATACTGCCCTGGGTGAAACCTGAGTGATGTGGAGATTTGAGAGCAGAAAGATTTTCTTGTATTTCCAATGTACTTTCAGAAAAAAAATATATGTTGAACTGAAGTCCTGCAAACTTTGGAGAACTATCTGAACTCTGGGACAGTCACCAAAATCAGACTTGAAAATAAAAACCACGTTCAAAAAGAGTACTAATATGCAATTAATGTTTATGAAAGAGGCAAAATTGACATCTGAATATCTAATGTCTGTGCTTCAGAACAGAGCTGTTGGCAGCACGAGTTCAGTCCAAGCTGGACTGAGGTAGTGCTTTTCCTAAAGCAAACTGTGCCGTGTCCACAACCTTCTAAATCTTCCGTTCTGGTGAAGGATCACTCAAAAAAAGTCTCAATATTCCCTGTTTAGAGTGTTAGAAATCTTTTGCTGGTGAATTTTGGGATTTACATCACTGTAAACTGTGGTTTTGTTATCAATTTCCATTCCCTTTTACTCATGTCATTCCCAAAAGAGGTGATCAAGTATTACTTTGGTGTTACTCCTCCCAAAGGTCAACTAGGACAACCCATGTGATTACTGAGTACGTTCTTCTCTCAGCCTCACCTCTTGTGATTCTTGTTCTGGAGCTACCTACCCCCAAAATCACAGTTCCTACCACCCAAAGCACACCTTACCTTAGAGAAAGCACACCTTGATCTAGAGAAAGCTTGCTTCTAAAAATAAAAAGTTCATTCGAGATCTTGTCCTTTTTCTAAGACAACCACCCGATGTGTCAGTACTAGAAACACCTGTCCCTTAGGTTTGGAGAGACTCAGCTCTTCATCCCATGTCAATGAATCCTTTCTGGAAATAGACTACAGACCACTTTAATAATTGCTTTCTTTTGTTTGTTTGCTTTTAGTTAATAGGAAAAACCAGAAACATTCTAAACCAAATTCAAAGGGAACTTGGTCATCTCTATTTCCCCATCCAGGAGAAAAGGGGTAAAATCTGTTTTGAGTTTAGCTATCAATCTAGTAGTAAATTGAATTAAATAAGAAAATGTTTGAAAGCCGAGTTGTATTTCATTTCAACTGCATTGCTGATTTAAATGGGGTGCTGGGAGGGGAATAGGGCTTAAATATTCAGCATTTTATGATCAAATATCCCTTGTGCTTCTACCACACCTCCTCTGGAGACAAAACACAAAGTATGTTTGGAACAGCTTGTTGCTGCCACGCTGTAAGGCCCCAGTGCCTGTGGCATCAAAGCATAGCCCAAAGCAGGGTGAGGTGCTGAGCTGCACCAGTGCTGTCGGCTCGGTGCGTTTGGATGTGTGTGTGTGAGCTCGCACGTGCATGTTAGACCTTGTGCGAGCATCACAAGAGCCAGAGCTTGTGCTCTAGATATACTACAGTGGACTTCCAAGGCAAGTGAAGGAAAGGAGAAAAGGGTTTCCTGAATTGAAAAGCATTCCAGTGAAGGAAAATGCCATTTGAAGGAACAGCGGATGGGAGGGGAATAATGCTAGTTAGAGTTTTGCAAAGGCAGGGAAAGAAAGCAAGTCTGGCCTTTAATTCTGAATTCCATGAACAGTACAGGGAGGGAAGTGTATCTCTGGCATTCGTTTAATGTAAGGATGATGTACAAGTGTCTGTGTCACTAATTTGTATGGGATAGTCTCTGGTTTTTACAGTGTTAGGCAGGCTCAGCAGAGTGACAGATAAAGCAGATGAAATGAGAAAAACGACATGCACAGAAATGAAGGCTGCTATTCACTGACACGCAACAAAAGGAAATAGTAAGAATAAGCATGTTCACTTCCAGCACACCTGGGAAGTCAGGCATTAATGGCAAAGCCCCTCATCCTGATGTGGTCTTCAGGCAGTGGGCCTAGTTCAAAACCCAGCAGATCTTACCCACATTCCAGGTGCTAAAGACTTTGATTTGGTCACCCAGACAGCCTTTTGTGTAAGGTATCAGACCCAAACACAGAGCCCTGGTTTCAATTCTCGTCTCTGACTCTCAGGCTATTTCTTTCTGTTGTCATGAGGGTTCCCAGTTAGAGCCTTGACTCAAGGCTGAATGCCTTGATGGTCCTGGCTGTTGCCTGGCTGTTGGCTTGCAGTCTGGTACCCCAGGTGGAGAAACTCAGTTGGGTGGGAACACATCAAGACACTGATCCGAGCTCCGATGTCACCACCACCAGCAAGGTGGGTGTAATTGGTTGAAACCACGTGGTACAGGAGATATGAGCAGACATCCAGACATGGCTAATTAGGAAAGGGTCACACATCCCAAACTGGGAATTTGTGAACTGAGAAATGATGAGCAGTCAGGACAGACAAAACATTTGGGCAAATGCTGAAGCATGGACCGACTTGTATCAAGGTCCAGCCATGGACTGTGAGTTCTGCTGCAGCAAACACTGCAGGACGAAGCTAGAGTGGTAGCAGTACTAATGTGCTGTTGATGAAGTTTAACTTCTTACCATTTGTAAAGAGCTCTGGAGTGCACTGTCTGCTAGATTAACCTGCACTGATTTCACATCCATTTATATGGGAAGACATGTATTTTTAACATAGTTCTCCTGCATGTTTAAATGAGACATGTGTTACAATGTAATTAAGAAACTCTTCACACAATTGTCAGCTCACACTTTTCCCCCTTTGCTAATGCCTTCAATGCACAAAAGCCATGAAGAAAATCTTTCCGTGACATGATGGCATTACCAGCTCTTTTCAAGTGGGAGGACTGTACTCCTACACAGCAGATTTTCCCTGTGTTGTGGTATTCATGCAGCAAAGAGCTGTACTTCTGAAGGGTTTCTTGTTAAAGCTCTTTCATGCTTCTTGCCTTGGAGACTTCTTTTAGATTTGTAGCCAAGAGGAGGTCAGGAAGTGCTCCATGCTGCAGCTTCTTTTTCTGTGTATGTTTCTATGTGGTTCTCCACAGATCCATGGAACACATTCCCTTCCATCTCTCTCCCTTTCAGAGTAGTTTATGTTTCATTATTTGCAGATGGAAAAATGACAACTTGACAAACAGGGGAGGATCTTTTTATTTAAATCATCATCTTCTTTCAGGCTCTCATGAAGTGTAATGGGATAATACTGAGAATGCAAAAACCAATTGGATTTATTTGCCCAGTGCATTGAAAATGAACTTCTGTGCACATTTCTATGCAAGACTATCTTTAGCTGTCATTCTGCTGATGGAATTTGCCCAGCTTCATAACTTTCTAATTTGGCCAAACTACTGATGCATTTACTGATGCCATTACTGCCTTTGATTTTAGGGGGCTTAGTATGGCTTTATAAAGTCTGTATTTTCAACTCTTCTGTACTTCTTTTTTCATTGCTGAGCACACAGAATAACAACTAGGGATAGATTCAATCTTGAAAAAGCCACTAGGAATTTTTAGCAGCCTGAACCATCCCAACTAACCCAAGACACACAAGCTCTGTTCCTCAGTTTTGTTTATTCTTTTCCTACTGGGATTTACAGCCAAAACACACTAGCTGTGCTCACTCCTCACATCCCAATCACAAAACCAGAAGAGACTTTGTTGAACTGAGCAACACTGTTAAGCCCTTGTCCAACAATTTCAGATTCATTTAACCATGAGCACAAAGTTAATCAAGTTTCATAAAGATCTGTGTGTGAGCTCAGTCACATTAGTAGGAGCTCTGAAAAGTGGTGGAGTTTGAGGGCAGCATCCTCCCTGCTGCTTTGTGCCAAGCTGCTTCTCTTGTACTTCTTTCTTTCCCTGCTATTGCATTTCAGTTCTGTGGAGGAAAACACTGAGAGGATGAGGCCAGAACTTACTCAAGATCTTTCAGCAGCAAATGGAGTGGTGGGGAAGAATGGGACTCAGGGAAGAGCCTGCCTTGAAGTGGAGCCATCAGCTCATGGAAGCAATGGTGGGCACCAGCTGGCATTGCCCGGCCACCTTCCTCCATCTTCCACCTTTGCTGAGCTGCCCATGTAAGAGAGCAGTGCTTCCACTTACCTCCCTGTGAGCACAGGGTATTGACCAGAGTGCTTTCCCACCCAGCTGGCTGATCTTCCTGTGCCCAAAGCCAGCCTGTTCAGCGGTGCTGTAACCTGGAGCAGCAAGGCTGCCACTCGGCACAGCAGTGGGGTGGGCAGAGCTGAGTACAGCAGGTACTCACTGAAGAGGATCTTCTGCCTTTCTGCATCACAGGTCCTTGAGCACAATGAGTGGTCTGACCACTGCATTTGCTATTTTGTTTCACATTTGTGTCCACGGTAAGATTTGTAGTACATCCAGAAGTCTCTTCTAGCATCCCGGTTTTCTAGTACAGCAGCTGAGCTTGTGTTCATAAAAGGAAGCAATTACTTCGTAGCAGCGTGTACTGTCATGAGTCTGTTCTAAGAGCTAGGAGCAAACCCCTAAACTTTCCTGTGTCCTGTGTGATTAGAATAGGTGTTTTTACAGAAATTGATGTCATGGAATCAAAACAAAATGCTTTTTTTGCGTGTGATTTGCTCTGAATCATGGTTGTTACTGCACTATAAGACAGTTCTTCTGTTATCTTCAACCTTCTCTCCCCAAAAATCACTCCATAAAAAAACCTGTCTAGATTTTAGCCACCTGGTTATAGTTAGTTTCTTATTTTAAAATTGCTTTCAAAATAGATCAGACATTACACTGTTAAAAACAATTTTCCCTGTAGGTATTGAATATCAGACAGGGCTTGTAGTAATAACTGATAGGTATCTAGAATAATCTTCAGTATGAACTGAGACTACAAAGATCTGTCAATCACTGTATTTAACTTTAAACACAGATGATTTGAATTCATGTTAGCAGCATGAGGAAGTCAAAAAGATGGAATGGTGCTGTTGGAGAAAAGATGATAGGATTACCTCTGCTGTTAGCCTTTCCTGCTACTTGTTTGAAATACTAAATCAAGGTGAAGTTTATGAAAAAGGCTACAACGGGGGTTTGTAACTCTTCATTCCTGCTGGGATTTTCCTATTATAAATCTGCTGTCAGAAGTAAGTGCTTTACTTGTGGCTTAATTTTATGCAGGCACAAACACCTTGGTTCAACACATTTTGCCAGAGACAATCTTGACTATCTTAATGCAACAGAGTCCTCATTAACAGGGACCTGTGAAAAAGAAAAATGCACACATGCTCTTTTGTCATTGGTCATTCATGAACAGCCTGATGAAAACTGAAATAAAACATAAATCCCAAGGTGGTGTGGAGCTGGTGTGGAGACATGAGTGTTTGAATCACACAGCTTATGTGAATTACCCATCTTGGAAGAACATTACACTCCACCTTTTGAATGAAGTTTCATTAATGTAGTGGAAAGCTTACAATTTCTATTTGTTCTGCTGTGGCTGCTGAATTTAGCACCACCCCCAGTACCCAATCCCAAAACAAACACCTCTGTTGAGGTGATTTTTCCTATTTTATCCAACCATGTAACTGTACAGGGCAATTAGGACAGTGGTTTCCAAGATGCTGGTCAGACTTGCTTGTGCAATTTTTCTCCATGTAAGAGCCATCAAAACAAATTGGTAGCACTTTTCTGGCTTCGTAATGCATTTGTCCTGTTCATTTTGAGTTCTGTGTGCAAATATAGAAAGTCAGGCTCAGGCTTCAAAAGCAATAAATGCCTCTTTGCTCACTTCCTCTGAATATTGGCACTGTTTGACATACTGGGCTGTGTTTCAGGTGTGCACCAAGGTTGTTACCACTATCCGTTATCTTGTTCTCAGGAAACAATATCTGTTACTTTGTTCTCAGGACATGGATGTGAAATTTGCCTTCAGGCACTCAGAACTGAAAGCAGGGCTTGAAGTTTGTCCCATCTAAAAGAAATTATTAACCTGCAGTCCTAAGAGAGGGAATCCCAGATCACAGAAGGAAACACCTTGTCATTATGGTGATGAAAGACATCCATATCCCCAACTCAGTGTGTGCTTCTATGTTGCTTTAATATCAGATTTTAAAATTGCCACTCAAGTATGACTGCATCCCTTAGGCAGTGACTGCATTAAAGTCAGGCCCAGAAAGAATCTCTTTTTCATGCAGTGCTGTAAAATTTCAAAATAAAATTTTGTTCCAGCTTGAAAGAAGACTCCAATGTACTGACACTCCACCTTAGGTAAAATTTTGCCTTGTTTTCCAGTCTGGTTACTGAAAATGTCTATGTTTTAACAAAACTGAAAGCTTTCAATTTTACTTTGCTTTACCTCATATTTTAAAATAGTGTAAAAGTAAAAAATCCAAGAAGTACTTTTTAGTGGAAGGCCCCAAAAAATCCACTCAGAAAATGTGAAAACAAACCATTTTAATGTTGCCAGGACTGCCTCTTCATCTTGGTTTCCTTTTTTAATTTTCCCACTTGCATAGAGAAAGTGGCACCATTTTGCAAAAGACCAAGATTTTATGGAGCTGCACCTTTTTGATGGAATATGACTCCAGTGTTGCTGGCTTTTGTGATCTTCCTATAGAAGGAAGAGTCAACTAATGAAACATAATGTGCTTTGAATTATCACAGCAAAATGCTTCGCTTGTGGTGAATTCATTGGCGTGTATGCACGTTGTGTTTCCTCAGATCACGATGACAACCTCATTGCTGCCTGGTTTGTGGCATCCCAAGTTAACACATGTAACTTCACAGCTGTGAGCTGTGTTACAGCAAAAGGACACAGAGGCTAAAGCCAGCAACTTCTTTCTTTTGTTTTCCTGAAAAGAAAAAAAAAAATTGATGCAGAGGTGCTTCTTCAAGTAAAGGATCATGAGGTAGCATAACCCAGCTTATTTTATCTGCTTTCATATGGTTCTCCTGACTTAACACTCCTGTCTGTAGCTGAGAGCTTCCAAGAGCTTGCTGAGGAGAGGGTCTTGGCAGTGTTTTGGGAGAAAAGGAAGGATTTTAATTTACAGGAAGGCATTGTGTGGCACTTCAAAGCATCCATTTTCCAGAGAGGGACAGATACAAAGTAGCCACGGAAATTATTTTCCTGATGAATCTGAACGGTGAAGTGGGAAAAAGGAAGCATATTCCATTGAGGGGTTGTGGTGCAGTTCAATCTTCCCATGTGCCCCAACTGCAGGTGCAGTCTGCCTGTTTGGACATCTAAACCTACTGAAGTCTGTTGAGCTTAAGCACAGAAAAACATACCTGATCCTCCCTCTGAGTTGCAACAGATAAACTGGGTTTTAACCATAGCAATTGAGAACTGGGGTGATGGGGGTTGGGTTTTGTCTTCCTTTTTTTTTTAAATTAATGTCTTACAACCCAAGTTCTCAGAAAAACCTTGAAGTTCATCTGAGAATCCAAATTAGAGGGCATTTCTGTGTCACACAGGTATCTGCAGGTGGGTAGGGCTCCTGGCGTGCACAAAACCCCACATTGCAAGTAGGGGATTTTTGATATCTGCTTTGGGAAGACCAATGCCAGGGAGGCTGGAGAGGGGCTAGGAGGAAGGAAGAGGCCTTCCTGGGGGTGCAGGAGACTTTGATGTGTGACCCTGAGCAGAACTGCGGTGGGAAGGGTGGGAGAGGAGGTGAGAGGCACCCGGGTGGGCAGCGGGGTGCAGGAGCTGTGGAGGCAGGGAGGTGAAGACAAGGGTCAGGGTGGAGGGCGTGTGGGCAGGGGGTTCCCAGCCCCGGGGACAGCAGTGCCAGGAGCTGGGTGCTCTCCAAACAGGTTGCAACAAGCAGCTGGGGGAAACTGGCTGTGTTTTTTAACAGCTGGTTTGACATAATGAGGGCTGAGCAGCCTCCAAAGCAGCCCTGATCACATGCCTCAGGGGAAGCAGTGGCTGAAATATCAGTTTAGGAATCAGGAGATGAGAATTTTATTCTGTCATCTGCAATTGTTTCAGGAATGGCTTTGCACAAGAAGCTGATATGCTTGTGTCCTGGTTTCTCTACAACTGAAAGGTGTTGCTCGCCTGGATATCCCCATAACTGAGTCTCTGAAAGTGGAAGCTTCTCCTCTTCCAGTGTAGTAGAACAAAAACATTAAATTGAAAATGAAATTAAAATATGGCAAGTTCAAAACTGTCAGAGGGAATTCCTTTTTCACATACGCTGATGCAAATCATGGCTAACAGCAGTGACTAAGGTGAAGTGGCGTCAGTGGGAAACAGAATTAAGTGGGGTCTGTTTAGTGCCTATGGAAGTAATAAGCACATACTCATCGAGCCCTGACCCAGGTTTTCTTTTGTAGTTTAAAAATTTTTAATAAAGCATTTTTTGCACGCCTTTTCCTGAGAAAAATGTTGAAATGAATCTTTGCTCATGTAAAATGCATTCACCATATGACTAATGGTTATTTTTAAAGTGCTGAGAGAAGGGTATGCATGTGTGTGTCAAGGAGACAAAGGGAGGGAGTTTTTGTCTATTTGCTGTGGTAATTGTTTATGAATATAGTTGTTTTTTCCAATTATCCTTTCCAGTTTTAATACATTAGCAGTCTTGTCTTCATTTCTGTCGAGATTTGTGTATAAGTGTAGAGATCTATGCTCTCAGATATTTCAGTTAAAAAAGCATATGCTACATCTTAAGCATTGGGGTTTATTCATAAAGTGCCATAGAACTGAGATGGGGAGATTTGTGGAAAAGATGTCACTAAAAGTTAAACCATGGTCATACAAACAGCTATGTGGCCATTCAGCTGATTTCTGGGCCTTGGACTGAAAAGTTACTTCATGTTCAAAAATAAAGGAGGAACTCTGAAAGGCCAGAACTCATGTTAATACCTGAAGGAGAAATTAAACCCAGAGTCAGGGCTGGAGAATTTGACCTAAGGCATAGTAGTATGGCTTCATGAGCAGAGATACAGTATGGAAGTGGAGAATTAATTTCTTTGACAAAAGCCAGATTTTGTAATCTTGCTGATGCAAAAACACAGTGGAAAATAGGAGAGGTGGCCTGTGGAGTATAAAGTCATTTGCACTTGGAATAAATGAGTCTACAAGTGAAGTCCTAGTCCCCTGTATGTCAGTAGTAGCAATCCCACAGAATTTACTTGGTCTATGTTGTACTTGAGGTTTTAATACCTAGTGCCCAGCTGAGGCAACCACGATTGACCTCTGTATCAGGCACAGTGTAAGTGCCAGATACTTCATCTGTGTGTGTGTGTTTAACGTGAAAGCAGCTTTTGTTTTACAATTGCTGCTCATGCCATAGCTTGTGGGGACTGGTTTTCATTAGCATACTTAAGTTTTTGTGATTTAACACTATTGCATGATCTGAGTGTTTGAAAATGACTTGAGCAGGCCCTATCCAGAAGCCTGCCACGTGTCTCAGTGCCCTTTCCCAGGGCAGGAGTCATTTCACACTGCTGGCATGACTTGATTTCCTCCAGCAGCACAGCAGGAACAAATCCTCACAGGTCTCAGAGGCTGTGAAAATCTGCAGGGTTTAGCAACCCCTTCCTCATCCACAGAAATAAAGGGTTTCCATTTTTTTCTTCCACAAGGTTAACTGCAGTTCTAATGGAGCAGGGTATTTTAAATTTCTACTATTTGGTTTCGGAGCTGGAGGTCTGTAAATGCTACTGTAAGGCTTCTGCTGTTCAAACATTATTTCATGTTGGCATTTTTATTTGAAGGCCCAACCATGGCCAAGGAAAGGAAACTTCTGTATTTTTCTTTTTGTGTTACATCTCCCAACTGGAATATTTTCAAGCACAATAGAACTGAACATGAGCTTTGAAGAGGGAAAGAGAGGAGAAAAGGGAGTCAGCTAGAAGAGGTGATGACTCCAGTGGGGTACTTTGCAGTTTAGTTCTCTGGGGACTGAAAAATGCTTTCAACCAGTGTGATGTTGCAACAGTCCAAAAGAGGAGAGAAAAATCCACGTCTGGTCTAGACCGACCAGAAACTAAAAACAAGGGACACTTTGAATTCTTAGACTCTCACCACAACTGAAAACTGTGTTCAGGCCAAGGAACTGGAAAGTCAGTTTCTTGGGTTAGAGAAATGCTTCCCTGAAGAATCAGAAGCAGCTTTCCATTTTAATTGGTAAAGAAATTATTGTATTCTGAAGCAGTGATCCTAATATTTGAACCAGTGCAAAGGTTTGCAGTCAGGGCTATGAAGAGCTTAGTGAGATACTACAGTAAAGCATATTTTTCTGCAACATTTTCTTGCCATTTGGCTCTGTTAGTCTATCATTTGTCACAAAATGGAAAATTAAGATCCGTCTTCATAATGTACCAAAAAGAAGTCTGACTGCAAGCACAAGTCAGGAAGAGGCATAGGGACAGGAGCTGAGTGGTGTAACCCTAGATCAAGAGATGGTTATGAGAAATCATATTCTGGGGACCTGAGAATCCCCTGACCAGGAGTAATTGAATGTGGTAGTTGTTAAGGAGAGCTTTGAGAAGAAATGTTGAGTAAAAATTATACGGTATGCTTGTTTTAAGAGGGAAGTGTAGTAAATTTCAGGACAAATTTTTAAGTGGCAATAGCACAGGCAATGCCTGTGCTGTAGGCAAAATAAATTTTCTGAACTAAATGACTCCTCTCAGTCAGCCAGGCTAAGTGTTTGTTTTTGGGGTGAAATATGTATTTCCTTCATTGTGCTTGTATAAGGATAGCTGAAGCCTGAGAGGAGGACTCTAGGGATCTGGTTGTAATGGCTGGTAATAACACCTGCCCTTTATGGGATGAGGGGTGAAGTCTTGCAGAGATTTGCATTGCAGAATAAGGGATGAGATCAGAAAGCCCTTCTTAGATGTGTCAGAGATATGGGAGATGTACTTAGTTTTACAAGAATCAAGAAAATTAGGATTTTTCCCTTAGTCCTTCACTTTTAAAACTGATTTGTCATTACTAGTCTACTTACTGTGGAAGACATTAGGCTAAATAAGTTAATCCCATGGAGAGCTGCCCTGCAGTCTTCTGGATTAAAATGGTATGTGTCAAGCATTATATTATTTTATGCATAAATTTTAGAACAATATTTTCTTTAAAATTTCTCTGTTAATATACTTGACTTTGGTATAAGTAGTGTGATTCCTACAGCCCATTTTTTGCCAATATGCAAAGATTCTCTTTAATGTAACAGCACCACAGCACTTTGATAACAAAACATGACAAAAGATAACAAAGATAACAAAATCAGGGGAGTTTGAAGGTGCTAGGCAGTCTGTTCTTGTAGCACCGTGATTTTTTCTTGCAGAACTGCAGTCAAGTAACATACAGACAGACCTTTTTCTTCAGACAATTAAAATCCTGTACGTGGGAAGTGAAGGAAGAACATCATATACTTCTGTTCAAGTTTTATAGGTGCTGTGGCCATAAGATAGTTCCAGAAATTCATTCATCAATTCCATCCTTTCCTTTTCTAATGTTTTCTTGTCATCTGATGGCCATTGGAAAGCACAGCTTCATTTTGCTAGTTCGTAAGGACGAGATGGTGTGTTGGGAGTGTTCTCTAACAGGGATGTGGAGCTTCACAGGGATGACCTGGAACTTTTTTACGTTCCTCCAATGCACACTTAAGTACTTTCCTGGGTAGTGAGCAGCAGTACCATACATGCATATGATTCTTGCCTGCAAATATATTTCTCCAGCTCACATGGAATTCTCATCTGAAATTTGTTGCCTGTTTCCTGGAGCATAGGGCAAGCTCTGTTCAGCTCTGGGTTTTTTTCTTGGTATTGAGGTTTGAGTAGTGTTCCTTGCTTTGGCTAAATACATTTTAGAAGGCAGCTGCCTATTGCTGAGAAGAGCCCTAATGCAACAATATTTCCATCTGGGATGACTAACGTGCCCAGTGTACATCCAGTGTCACATCCTACTCGGCAAACAAGACCTACTGATGAATTAATTCTCTTCTTGATTCAAAGAGCAGTCAAAAGATGAAAGTCAAAAAGTCAAAAGTGAAAAACTGGACATATTTCAAAAAACGACATTTTATGAAAAATAGGTCATTCAGCCAGATTGCAAATCACAGATTTTCAAAACTGTGGAATGTCAGGCAGTCCTATTAGAAAAAAATATGTCTTCCCTTGTTTGTTGCATATTTTGCTAGTGATGGAAAGAATGTATTCATAAAGGAAAGACAGTGTTTTAACTCCTACTTAGGATAATGCCAACAGTATTCAATTTGTTTGGTCCGGACTTCTGCCAATATAAGTACGATGCATTTGTCCTTGTTCAGTTTGTAGTTCTTGCATAACAGAAGCAGCAAAGTTATTTTGAACAGTTGTAAATATAAAACTGATACAGCGGTTTCTGGTATTTCATAGTTGCAAATATGGAATCTGCATTTTGTGAAGACACTTGATTTTATTGAATGTGTCATATACATGGCTGATCCTTCTCATGCACTGAAGGAATGTCAATGTTGATCTAAAACCCCATATAATAACCCACTGGCTTCTCATATATCACTGACTCAGTCAATAAAGTATATAATTGTGATGCTAATTAAATTGCAATTTTAAAGCTGTGTCTTTAACAAAGGAATTTTTTGTACCTACCCAGAATTAAAACCAGAGCTATCAGTCTAATTCAGTATAGCTGTCAATACTAAAAACAATACACAGAAGCTTCGACTTCTTAGCTTCAGAGGTGTGGGTCTGAGGAGGTGTAAATCCTCCACCCAAGAAGAATGCACAACATGCTGCCTACTGTTTAATTGGTGCTACATGTATTAGCAGAGCAGAGACCTATAACTACATAAATCCCCCCAAAAATCAGCTATTTAGTAATCTATTTGAGTGGTACCAGTGCTAACTGCCTAAATCTGGCAATCAAAAAATGGCAAAATGGTATTCATCTGAAGAATTAAAACCCTAAGCCAATGTCATGTGCAGTCCTCTCAGATGCAATTATTTATTCTAGTATTCTAGTTTGTCTTGAATGTGCCTGGTATGTTTTTATATGCTGTAAAAGTAAATACAGCATATAAAAGCCCTGGAAAGTCCAAGTAGGTATTAAATAGTCCAGCGCTGCAGAAATGCAGGGTCTGATTTTCTGAGATCATCTGTACTCTCTGTGAATACCTGATCCAGTTCAGCACATCTGGGCATTTCTTCTACAGGTGCCAGGGAGTTGGCTACATATTCGCAGTTGGATACTTATTTCAAGTGGTTGTGGTGGCCTAGGCAAAGACCAGGCATAGAGCAGGCTCATTGGAGCTAGTAGCTGGATAACATTTGAAAATTAGTATTTACACCCAGACAAAAAACCTCCAGGTTTGTAGGGAGAGGTCATGCTCTTATTAGGGCAACTTCTATAGCTGGGAAAAGCAGACAGGCTTTTAGACAGACAAGACTACTTCTGGTCTGGAACAGGAGTATTCAAGCTAATACCAAGATGAAAACAATTGCTCTACTTCTACTTTGTCAAGCACTGTTCAGACTGTTTGGCCACCTCCTAGAGCCTGGAGAGTCATCAAACTCTTAAGAAGAAAAGGTTTTTGGTCCAGTTATCTCAGTCTGTATTAATCCTACATGTGGCTCCACCAGCTTCAGTAGACAAACATCGTTATCCAAGCATTTAATAATCATTTCCATTGAGGATTTGTTTATTTACAGTAAAAAGCAGGGTGGCCTTAGTGGGCACGACTCTAGGCTGAAACTCTGAAGCCCACTCTATCTTCCCTAAGCTGCTGGTCTGCTCAGTGTTCTGCAGTGAGTGGGTCTATCTGTCAGCTTCTGTGTGGTAACTGGGCATAACAAAACTGCAAACTCCTTGCAAAGTCCTTTTATATCTACAAAGGAGAAGTGTTGCACACAGCTATACACTTCTTCATTACTAGCTCTTTTTCATGTGGTTCATTTAATAGACATTTGAGTTCTGATAGTGTTACACCCTGTCCTATTCTGAACAGGGTGTAACACTACTACTGGTGCTGCTAGCATCTCTGTGTTTGCCAAATGTGACTAGAAGACTCCTACTACCGTGATGTAAGCAGTTAAAAAGTTATTTCTCTAAACTTCCTAATATCAGATATGCTCTTATAAGGGAAAGGCTATGTATGTTCAGGAACTACACAAGTTTCTTCATCTCCCTGGACAATTACTGCAACTGGAGTGGGCACATGTGGAAATGAATAACTGTGTAGATGTTCACAGATTCTCCAGCAAATGTACAATAAATTCTATCTTCATCACATTTAAATAAAACTCAGGAAAATGAATGCTGAAGCATTTCCCGTTATTCTTAATGTATGTGTATGTGCAGTCAAATGTGCAAATGCATAACCATACTTAGGCACAAAAGCAAATGTATGTACTGTGAACATGTGTAAGGATGTGTACATTGGCATTAAATAGTGTGCAGTATATATATATAAAAGTTATGGCAAATAAGCATTTAGGTTGCAGAGCCAAGCAATACTGGGTAGTCCAGAATGCAGGTTTCTTGGTCATTCTTAATTAGCCCTCTTGAATATGTAGGATGATACAATTTTAATTGCATGATAACATACAGGGCTTTTTTCTTAAACAGATTCTTGCTTCAGCCAGTCAATAGGGGGCAGTTTTTTAACCTTTCTGGTTTTTATCTTATTCCATTCAGTGCTCTGGCCTCAGATCTCATGTTAGTGCACATGATCAAAGTATTACACTGAACACAATAAAAACATGAATCCATTTCCAAGGTTTAGTTTTGCTGTTGCTTCCCCAACAGCATCTTAATAAGCCACAAATCCTGATGACCATACCTCTGCAAAACATCTGTGCAGGGTAAAAATTCTATTTTTTTTACAAGATTATTGCCATCTTGCAAAAGCACTTAAGCACAGGGGGAGAAAGGACAAAAATGTCAGAATGATAACTTTCAGTGAAAGCTGAAAGAGGGAGCTGTGGGAGCCTTTGCATGTGTAGAATTTCCCTAAGACTTTCTCCACCCAAAGCACAGGGCCAGTTGGCTTCAGCTCTCAGCACTTCTGCATTTCAGGCCCCAGGTGTCTCTTGCTGAGCACCCAGAAAATGAAGCCAACCACTCAAGAGGGAGGAAATTCCAGAATTATGTCATCATGCCTACACGTGGGGAGGGGAAAGGAGCTAATCGTGCCCAGGCAATCCAGATTCTGGCATTTGCTAACATTTTAGCATTTGGCTCACAACCCTATCATTCTTTTAGCTGAGTTTCTCTGTGTTTGTGTATACATTTCTCTCTAAATAAATAAGGACACCTAAATTGTCTAATCTGCTAAAAACTCTTGCACTGCCTTCTCAGTAAAATGAATTTATTTATGTTTGTGCCCTTGGAAAAAGGCACAGCATGTGTTTTAATAACCTTTACTTACTTCCATTCATTCCTACTCTGCATTAGAAGCAGGAAAGGGCTATCGGCAAGCAAATAATTTGATGCCCAAAATCAGGGAGATCAAGGACTTCTAGAGAACAGGGATAAATTTGCTTCCCTTCAATCTGAAAACCTGCTACTAAATCTCAGGTTCTAAATTTGCTACATCATCCCTATCCATTACCAAATTGGAAGTGAAGCATTAAAAAAGCATTGCAAGAAGCCTTAAAAATCAGTTGAATATTGGTTTAGTTTTTGTTTGCTGCCTGGAAATTTTCTCAAACCCTTCACCTTCTGAAACTTTCCTGCACAAGCTGGCAGGTTGGAAACAGGTTAAAAATGGAAGCTGAAATCCATATGTAAACAGCTGGTTCCAAGAGCTGGTGCTTTAGGGAATGAAAACTTTTAATGCAAGACTCACAAAACTTTTGTGGGAGCTGGTTTTATTAGTATCTGCCATAAGTGTGTCTGTGTGTACATATCTGTACACTCTGTGTTCCTATCTGTGTGTGCATGGTACTTGAGGTTAGCAGAGTGTTCACTCCCTGCTGTGCCAGGCACTCACACTTCTCACCCATTCTTTGAAACTGGGAGTGCCTCTCTCTTCCATACATCCCCATCTCCACTAGCACCAATGGCAGAAGGACCTTTTTTTACCCCTCCTGTGTGTGTTCAGCAGGAGAGCTCTTCTTGCTGACTCTCTGCTGACTGTGTTGGATGTTATCTGTCTTTCAGCCAGTGGACAGAGCAATGTGTTTACCCTGCCAAACTGAACTGCCCTGGCTTGCTCTCTAAAAGTTCTTCTTTAGTCCTTCTGTGTAGGGTACCTAGGGAAATGTAGGCACCAAAGGGAGACATCGTGAGTACCCTACCGTTTTTCCACTTCAAGTTCCATGGTCTGAAAAATCCCTGATAAAGGAGTGGCATTTGTTAGTAGTGCTTTTAATTCTGGAAATGCTTCCTCATCCATGCTGGATTCCTCCTCTCTTTCAAGCTTGTGAAGCACATGGTTATCCCTCCTCCCTGGTGGCTGGGGAGATGAGCTTTCCCTTTCTCCCCACTGCAGTCACTAGCAGTAAGGGGAGTGATGGCAGATTTTATGCCAAGATTTCCTAATTTTTCCAATAGGGAAAAGCATATCTGTCCATGCTGAGACACTGCCTTATAGTATGTGGCTAGGCCATGATCCCCAGCCAAGATACCACAGAATCACAAGAGTCACAGAATATTCTGAGTTGGAAGGGACCCACAAAGATCATCAAGTCCAACTCCTAAGTGAATGGCCTATATGGCAGCTAGCAGCATGTCCCCTCTGGGCTTCTGGGAGAAGTCCTAGGGTAGGCCACGTGGTGGGAATAGTATGGTGTCTATTATGTTATTGAAAACAAAATACAGCTGCATGTTCCTGTTGGTGGAATGCAACCTGTCAGCACCACCATCTCACAAGAAGCCAGGACTGATTGCAGCCAGCCTTCACAGGAGAGGGTGCCAGTTACCAGCCAGCTGGAGAATAATGGTATGTTTCCCCCATTAAGATGGCAGGTTAGAGCAGGAAGTGTGCCTGGAGAAGCACCATGACACGAGGAACTGTATGGTGACAGCAGGTTGCTCAGAAAGCCCCAGAGGAACTGCAGTGTTTTTCCTGATGGCTGAAAGCCCCAGGGCCAGGACAACATGCGCTCTCTCATGCCATGTACCAATACAGGGCACCAGTGATGCTTGATATGCCTTGCTATGCCAAGGTGGTTTGTCAAGCTCCAAAATAAGTGCAGCATAATTCCTCCATAGCCCATGGATTTACTCATCCTAATTGTTAAATACTTTTAGGCTATTTTCAGTCCTTGTAGTTCACAGAATCTGGAAAGTTGTGTGTCTTGATCCTCTCAAGAATGTGAGTGGGTTGGGTGTCAGCCCTGGGCACAGGGAATATGGATCACATTGCTGTAGCTGGTAACAAGTAATGAGGGCTGGGTAGACTTTGAGCCATTTTGGTTCATCACTGTCTTTCCAGCTCTGCTTGTATTATGTTTTGGTCTTGGCAATTAGAACCCTTGTAACTTCAGAGAAACATCAAGGAGTGAATGGTTTGCCCTTAAAATGAGAACATGTGGGTGTGGGGAGTGAGGGGGAGGGAGAGATGCATTTGCATAGGTCAGGAAAGGTCATTAAAACATCTGGCGGTAGTAACTGACATGTGTCAAATTTTAGTGTTCATTAAATTCGTATTAATGCGAGAATGGTTCCTAAGCTCCAAATGCCACTTTTGGTCGCTGTGTTCCCCCAGTTGATGGTGATGACTTCTCAGAACTGTGCCATGCTTGTTTCCTTGCTAGTGGCATCTGACCTGAGGTCAGATTTCTGTTTAACCTATTCCTGTAGGTCAAAAGACAAATTAATCTGGTGAGAATTGAATTGGAAATGAGTTGTCTGGATAGCAGGTGTCCCAGCTGTGGAATAGCTGCCAGGCTGAAAGATGTTTGTATCTGTCCTCATGCCATCTGAGAAGTCATATCCGAGGTCAGGGAGATATTCAGTTGACATCTGAGATGGGAAGTTATGGGGAACAGAAGTGGCAGGTGCCCTGTGCGAGCAGATTATCTTGCAGTCAGGGGGGAAATGTCTGAGAGTGCCATTCTGAGCATAAATGCAGATGTTCCATGTATTGGGCACTTTGCTTTACCTGTTCACCAGTTTATAATTCTAAAGAAGTCATAGAATTTCCAGGCCCCTTAAAGAGGAGAATCTCACAAATCTTTTTCTTCATTTTTTTTCAGAGGATGAAGACGATGAAGAGATGGTGGAGCCAAAAGCACAGGATGACTTAGAGACAGAAAATCAGGACCAGAAGCAGGAAGTGAAAGAAGGTACTTTAAAAAGTGAAAAGCACGATATTAGATGTTTAAAGGACTGGATCTTGCCAGTAGTTACTCTCATAAGTAGTTTCCATTATTGAGAGCACTGAAATTGAAACAATCACCAGTTTCATTGATTCAAAACCATATGAATAGCATAAAAGCAGAAAATTGTATCCCAGTGACCCAGCTGGTAGGCCTGAGAAGATTGCAAAATACATGAGACTTGAACTGTTTAGAAGAAGCTACATGTCTTTATAACTTGAAAACAAAGTAGAGATTCTTGGATCCCAGTACTGGTACTAATTTGTCCTCTGGCTCAAATACCCTGCTTACGTGAAAGGTTTAAAATGGGAATGCCAGGCATTCCAGCAGCTCTATAAAGTTTGTTGGTCTTCAAAGGTACTTGGAGCCCATAACTGTCTGCCTGCTTGAGAGGAACAAACTTAAACCTAGTGGTAGTCAGGAATCTTCCAGAAGAAAATAATTTCACTTGAAAAACGTTAGCTGTCAAAATCAAAATGTTTTGTGGGAACAGCCTCAAGGAACTTAAAAAAAACCCCTGAAGCCAGACAGGTCCAGCCCTTCTGTCCGTTACTCTGTATTGAGATATTCTGCATGGTTACAAAAATTCAGGTTACTACTTGATTCTGGTGCAGACAAGAGACACTTGCTTAAGTCACTGGATGTCGTAGATATGCTTGGTGTCTCTTTCCCTTTTCTTGGACCTGTCCTAGCTTTCAAATTAGAAGGAGGATGAGAAATTTGGTCTTCCTCATCTAGAAATTTACAAGACTATTGGCTATTCTAATGTTTCAATGCCTTCAACAGTCAATGCTCACCCCTGTGTTGAGTAGAGAAAAAGAACTGGAATAGCAGCAGCTCCAGGGTGGAAGGAAATGGGTGTCTTCTCCAGCATTTCTTACTTTGTATAGCCAGGACTGCTCAAATTCTGTTTAGCCGCTTCAAAGGTAGTTTACTTCTTCAGGTAGGGCCTAAGTAATTTCTTGCTATGGTGGTCATTACCAGGATAATTCTGTGAGCTTGGTTTTTCCCAAGATAATCTCACTAGGGGAAAAGTATGGAATCGTTTTACATAGAAGCCCATGAATTCTTTAACTGGGAATACAGCAGCAGATGCTTATTTCTCATCCAGGGGAGACTGGTATCTTTTCATCAGTATCAAAAAAAAAAAAAAAATCTGGTACACAGTGCCCACATTTGCTGTCCTCACCCACTGAAGTGAGTTGCAGTACCAGCCATACCATTTTGATTACAAATTGATCTTCCTTCCCTCTTAAGAGCATCATAGAAATCACCCGTGCCATAAGTCCTGCAGTGTGCAGTGCTCATTTGGGTCCTTGTAGAAATATAGAGAGAGAAAGTCACCCCCACTGCTTCTCATCATTCTGCTTCTCCCATTGGCCCCAGACACTGATGCCATGGGCAGAGGGGAGCAGTGGAGACAGCAGGAACAGGAGTCAGGCAGGTCTGCAAAGGCAGAACTGAGGACATGAGCAAGAAATGTGGCAACAGAAAAACTTCATTTTTCATGAAAATTACCCTTCTTTCCAAAACTGTGAGGTCAGCTTGCATATGGGCTTTTGCAGTCACTGCCCTAACACAGTATCTCTTTTACTAATGGCAACAGAAAGCCATAAAAACCTCTGCCACTGCACCCCATGCATAAGCACTGTCCTGAGCTGCTGAATGTCCCTGTAGTATTCAACTTACAGCTTATCCCACACCCATTTATTCCCACAGAAAAGTGATGCTAATGCTTATACATGGGGAGAAAACACAAACTCCTGCAAGAGGAGAAGAAGAAAAAAATCAAAATACAAACCTGAACTGATTTATTTCACTTTTTAATGGGATTTCAAATTAGCCTTTTATGTACGTTACTCACCAACCACCACTGCCAACATCTTTTGTTTCTTTGCTGTGTTTTAGTTAGATGGCAGTGCTCCCCTTCCCTGCCTAGCAGACCCTCAGGAGCAGTAGATCATCTGGGCTGGTCTCAGGCACACAAGCTGCAGGCTGTAAAATCAAGGCACAGCTTGCTTTAGCAGAACCGGCTTTGTGAGGTGCTAACATTTGATTGGGCTCAAGGAAGAAGAAAACTTGGTCATTGCCTGATAGAAAGTGAACTTGACCTACAGTATGTGTTGTGGTGGATAAAATAGTGGCATGCTGGTGACAGGCATTAAATGCTGTGAATCAAATGAAGCCATCATCCCCAAACTGACATGGAATGGAATCCCATTTTTTAGTGTTTGGTTTCATTCTCTCCCTGTTGGCTTTAGCCCTTTTGCCTACAAAATCCCGTTTTCCTCTCTGTTGTAATCACCCTTCTCATGTTCTGAGCAATATTCAGAGTTTGAAGCCATCATTTGTGTTTCATGGAAGTGATTAAAACCACGTTACAAGTCAAACAGGAGTTTAGAAGAACATTTCCTGTCGGTGCTGCACTCTGTGTGCCTACTCAGAATTAATAGCTTTTCTGCAAATTAGCACATAATGGGTTAAAAGCATGTTTATGTTGGCATTAAGTACTCTGGCTTCTTTTTCTCTGCAAGGCAAGACAATATTTTGCAAACTTTTTAAAGAATCTCTAATAGACATTATAGTGGCGCCATTCACACTGCTATATAGTAGTTAAGGCTGTGTCAGCACTTCCATTATGAATCCTGTTTTTCAGGGATTTATAACCCAGCCGTAAAAATTTGCTCTGGGCTGAAATTTGGTTTCAGCTCAGGGAGCACATTTTTTAACAGATTAAAAAAAATCAGCGTGGCCTTTTTTGAGTTATAGGAGTGTTAAGAAAAAATCCATGGGAGAGAGAAGTGCAGGGAGAGAAAGGCAGACCACTTTTTCATGAATATAACTCAAAAATAGTTCGGGATAAAAACTACAGGTTGGATCCAGTCTGTTCAGTCTCCCTCTCTCCAAGCCAACAGGACAAGAGTGCTCTATTTTTATAACGGTATTTTAAGAGGAAACGTGATTTTTTTTTTTTCAACATGGTTTATAGGTAGTTCAATTTAATTCTACAGACATTTATTGCATGCTTAATTTCCTCATCTTTCCCCCGCACACCCCAGAGTTGCTCTATGGGGTTTTCTGGGATTATTCAGCAGTCATGGGTGTTTGCAGGGTCTGACCCTGGTTCTGAACATGTCTCAGCACCACTGTAAGACACACAGTGCACCTGCACTGGGGCAGCCTGTCTGGCACAGCACCTCTTGCAGACCTTCACTGCCATGGAGGTTCAAAGGGCAGAGCAACAGCTTGAGCCCCCCAAAGTGGAGTGGGAGATGAAGAACTGACTTGTTGACCCCTTGAAGTGTATGAAGCCTTGGGACCACCTTGTGCCTCTTCTGTGAGGCTGCCTCTTGCCACCCATGTCTCAGGTGCATGTTCTCCCCATTATTTTTGAAAGAACCGAGTGTGGGATACCTGACGGTGAACTGGGCTGGGCTCTGCCTGTTCCCAGCCTCTCCTGACCACATAAACAAGAGACTGGTCCCAAACTGTGGCATCAAGTGGGATGGGGCTTTCCACCACCAGAGAGCTCTGGAACTCCACCTAAGGCTCCTCTTTGTGTCAGTAGAAACCACATGAACAACGGAACGGGCTAGGTCTTGAAAGTGGGCCTCAACCTGCATTTATCTGAAGCCATGGGCATACCCACAGAAACTTGTATGAAAGGCTGTGATGGGAAAGGCTGGGATCTGCAGCTCCAAAGACCTGCTGTGCCCCACTCTTGCCCTGGCCCTGTGCATGGGGCTCAGGTGTCCACAGAGCAGGCTGGGCTGGTGGGGATGGTTTCGCTCTCAACAGCTCAGGCATCAGTATTGGAAAAGCAAGACACATTGTGGTGAGGTTTGTCGTGGCCAGAAATGCCATGGTTTCACTGCCACCAACACCACAGTGAGCTCAGGTGTGCTGACCCATCCTTACAGCCAGCTCGGGCATGCTCAGGGATGGTGTCCAGCATGGCTCCTGGAGAAGCACAGGCAGTGGGAACAGCCCTGCCTGGCACAGATTCAAATCTAAGGCTCTGCAACTTGCTACTCCAGAATAAAAAAATCCCCGAATAAAGCTTGAAATCTTCCTTTTTATGTTTATGCCATGAAGGGACTTGCCAGCACAACAAAGACATGACATATATCAAGCCATGGTATGGCACATGGCAAGCAGGATATGGCATGTATCAAGCCTGACATGAAAGTGCAAAGCACTAGAAAAACGAGAGGATCACAAGGTATCAGCAGGCAAGGACTGAAAGCTGCTGAGAGCCACTTCAGACCTTGCAGTTCTCACCCTGTACCTTTCAGCCATCCTCCCTCGTCAGCACGTCTAAAGTTTACATGGATTTAAATAGATGCTGAAAGAAATAATACAGCTCTTAAGGGGTTTTAATAATCTCCTTCTGTCTCTCATTATATCTCTGGGTTGATAGCAATGCTGCTTCCTGCTTTACTGTTTTTATTAGTTTGCCCTTTCTTTTGTTCACTTACTCCTTTTGGTGTTTTTCTTTTGGTTTGGTTTTTTTTCCTTTAACAGACTTCATTTCTTTGTCAGGTTTTTAGAATTTCTGCAATTCCAGGAGAATCTTTTTTATATTTATTTAAATGTGGGTTTGTTTGGTTTTTTGGTTTTTTTTTTAATTATTATTATTTTTTAAGGGTTTTTTAGCTCCCTTGGGAGAAGACTCAAATCCTGCTACTTGAATATTTGTAAATTTGATCCTGCACTGTTACCCACCTATTTATGTTGTATTTACCACAAACATGCTTCTGCTGAATAAGAACGAGTCTGCAGCAATTTTATTAAAGATTCAAGAAGATGTTTTAATATAATTTTTTGTTTCTTTCTGTTTTGTCCAAAGAAATTTATGGACAAAGGACCTGATGTGAAATATGGTATTTCTGAGGATTATGTTAAGTCACATGAAATGATAAAATGTTCCTATTTTTTGTAAATAAGTCTTGAATAAATTGGTTGTGTTCACATCATATTCAATTATTGTTTCATATTCTAGACCTTCCTGTTCCAGCACAAGTATATAATATCTTTCATTACAGATACACCTCACAATTTCTTTCCCTGTGGTGTCCTCTGTGCATATATTGCTCTGTACAGCAATTTAATTTTAAATGTAAATTCCATTTTATTTTGTACAGTATTATACATCAGCATGAACACAGGGCTTCTTTGATACATGTTGTTGACATCATAGCCCCAGAGCCACTTGGAGAGCAGGCTGCTGGTGGGTGCAGGATCCCATCGACGTCTTGGTGTGTTCGTGGACAGATGGAATGCCTGCTGGTCCTGTTAGGCAGGACTTGGTGGCTGCACCATGGGTCCTGCTGCCATGAGCTGTGCAGGGCCACAGATGGGTTCAGCTCCTCCAGGTGGGATCAGAGCACAGGCACAACAGTTCCTTAGGAAGCTGTGGTGTCAAAACGAGCAAACTATGGAGCTTCCTTTGCAGGAGTTCTCATTGCACTCCAGGCAATAAGCATGTAACATTTAGCAGTGGTAAACGACACACTGCACTGGGCTTTGTTCAGCACAGAAGCTTAGATGTGGTTGGTTTGGGTTTTATGCCAGGGAGAGCATATACTTGATGACAAATGCTGTATTCTTGCAGGGAATTTCTGAAAATATTGTCATATCACATAGGTCTCTGTGACAAAACAAAACAAAAAACCTCTTTGATCATCTACTTAAGTTTCTCAGTTTTCCTTGAAGAGAGCCTGTGTCTCTTGAAAGCTGAGATCAAAGTCACTGTAAGCTCCCAGATCGGAAGAAAAATTGCAGAAAATTACATGGATTCTTTTTATTTTATTTGAGGTAATGGACAGACAGGGAGAAGGAACAAGGAGAAAATTGAAATGGCTCTGAAAGATAAATGGTTAGAAAACCTCCGTATTTGAAAGAGCAAACCTGTCTGTTTGGGGCTTTTTGCTTATACTTCATGTATTTACAGTAGTTATAGCAATGTTTTAGACTGGAAAAAGTAATGATGTTAACATTTTTGTAAGAAGAGATTGCCTCAAATAAAACTTAAGAGGCAGCCGAATGAAAGAAGAAAATAAGGCTAAAATATGAAGCTTAATTTCGCCAGGGGGCATCTGGTGTGTCAGTCAGATGAATGAGGTAAGCTGATTTATGCCCTAAAAACTTTAGCCAAGGTGTTCCTGATGGTTTAATAGACTGCTGGCCTCCCACAGATCATTGCTAACTGCAAGGGAGATTTTGCTGAGGTAGAACTACAATCATGTGTGCCACCATTGCTTGTGAGCACTCCACAGCTCCCAAGTTGTTTATTTTTTGCCTTTCCATTTCTATTGATTTTGGGTTGTATTTGCTTTGCAGTTATAGTCAGCAAATGGCTGAGTAATAAATTTATATTCCAAGCTGTAGAGAGGATTTGATTTAGAAAATAATTTTTACCATTTGGAGCAGCTTTAAATGAGTTTTCCAGTTGCCTTTGCAGTTATTTTCCCCCTCTTTATGCCATTTTGCTGCATTGTCATGCTTGTTGTCTTTGATTCTCAGAAAGCAGTGCTTTAGTGGTGACGATGGGATATTGCCTCATTACAGGCTTCCTTGCCAGATGAGTTCCCTCAGTGCCAATTACTATTCAGCAGTAGATGCTGCAATAGGTCAAGCTGTACTTTTTGCTAGTCATTCTTTTCCTTCCACATGCTTTGCTTCTGTGTAAAGCATTTAGGGGCAAATCGCGCTCCTGCTTGGTAATTGTCGCTCTGCTTCTCAGGGGGACCATGTGGGGGGATGCAGATATTCTCTGGATGTGTGGAGCTCCACAGGAACCACTAACCTGCTGGTAGGAAGCATAGGGCCAAGGCCACAGGAGATCATCAAAGGCTAGCGTTTCTAACTTCTTAGCTGCTCGGTCTCCTGAGGGCCAAATTGCTCCTCCTACCCTCTCTGTTTAGCTCAGGTGTAGTGCAGAGATTTTGTCTTTCAGAGCTAACGCTTTGACCGCTTGAGGCAAACTTGAGGCAAAGTGTGGTGATAGCAGCCTCTCTCAACCGCAGCAACTCTGAGAACAGGGGGAGCTGAGTACTGCAGGAGTGATGACCATGACACTCCTCCTGCCTGCTGCTGTGCCTTCCCATCCGTTCCTGCCCTGGGGCCTGGCCGTGTCATTGTACTCGGGCACTGGAGTGCATGAATCCAGTGCGAAGCGCAGGAAAGTCAGATAGTTAGCAAGGGCCACATCTCCCTGATCGCTGAAAGCAACTGTGTGGCACGGCAGAGAAACTAGAAAATCATTTTGAGTTGCAGCTTGAAACTGTGTCACTCACTGTTTAATTACACATTGAGATATGTATGACAGGGCTGGGAGTTAAACTTTGCTCTATAGTGGGTGTTCTCTGAACTGCTGAATTCCCTTTTTGGCTGCTGATGTTCTAACCCAGTATGGCCTAGGGAGACTGCAAGGTCATTTTCACAGGTAAACACCTCAAATCTGTAGTGTAAAGCCAAATGCAGGAGACCCTTGATCACTTGTTAAACTCTCACATAGGACTCTGTAATTTTGCAATAAATCTGTTTATGATATGTTGTTTGTGTTCGTAATTATAAATTTGGAACAAAATTCTCTGTCAACAGAGCTTTTTATGCTCGGAATTCAGGCTAGTTGCAGGGTTGGTTTGGGGTAACTGTAAAGATACTAGTGTCATTTCTTGAAATACAAGTAATTCTGAAGTATAACCACAATGATGATTCAAAAGCACATGTGGGAAAATGCATAATCGATACACAATATTGCCACAATATCAATATGACCCTGATAGTGTAATTGAGAATAGAATTTTGTACTGTAGCAACAGCAGCATCTCAGCTTTCATTCCCCTTGATTCTCACATTTGAGTTAAAATTTACCAACAGGTCATTAAACTGATGGAGACGTTGCATTGGTGCATTCTATAAACATAGTATTTTTCAAATGAAGGGCCAAACTGGAAATATTGGAAGTAAAGGTTTATCATCTCTGTGTACATGCAAAGAATCAACTTCATCTTGTGGGGGTCATGCTATTCTTACTGCTGCCCAAGACACCCCCACCCCCTCCCCCTCCCAGGGCAGCTTTGCCCATGGCTCAGTGGCATTTGTTGCTCTGAGTCTTAGGGTTCCTCTGCAAGGAATAACGCTGCCTTAAAGAAACTGGTGTTGGCTGGTTGCTTTCAGTTTTTCTGCCTCAGAGAATATCTTTGGTTATTCAGTTCATTACTTCACAAAAGCTCTGAAGCAAAGACAGAATTTATCAGTGACACCAAGTAGAAATTGGAAGAAGTGAAGGGAGAGATTATGTGAGCCCTTTTAATACAAAGAACTGTAGTATAAGTTAAGAAGATTATTTTATCTTCAGCTCCTCTGACAGGTCCTCTGTTACATAAGTGTTCTGCTTTTCCAGTTAGGTATTGCCTAAACGTCAGTCATGGCCATTTCCTGAAATAGGAACATTGAGTTTATTTAATTTGGGGGGTTTAAGAATTTTCCATTTCAGAATAATAAATACATTAGATATAGGATCTCGTCTGTGTAGAGGCTACATTCTGGGAATATACAGGAGTATGTTTAGACATATTAAAAACTTCTTAGTCATGATTTTAAGAGTAAAGCTTTGATTTTTCTCCTGACATTGCTACAGCAAGCTTTCATGTCAAAAGAAACCCACTGAAGATGTTGATTCATTGGGAAAGGGGTGAAATGTCATACTCCTAACTATATCTTTTCATTTTCCAAGCTCCTCCTAGAGAACTGACAGAAGAAGAAAAGCAACAAGTTCTCCATTCAGAAGAATTCCTGATATTTTTTGACCGCACAATACGTGTAATTGAGCGAGCTTTGGCTGAAGATTCAGACATCTTCTTTGACTACAGTGGCAGAGATGTAGAAGAGAAAGATGGGTCAGTTTGGGGTTTTTTTTGCTTTTGTAAAATGAGTTTTATAAAGAGAATTCAAGTAACAGGAAGCCTTAACTTTAAACAGAATTTAACATTTTTACAGCTAAGAAAAGCTCAAAATTTCTCTGTGAAGGCCTGGGTCACTTTGTCATCTGAAATTATACTGTAAAATAGCTTTGTGCTTGACTGATCTGGGGTTGGGGTTTTGTTTTTTTTTTTTTAACTTGGCATATTATTCAGCTGGTTTAATTTTTTGTTTCATTTTTAGGGTGAAATTTAAAATTCTGAACAAATAACTGAAATAGATAAATGTGTGTATACACATGTACATGTAAACGTGTACATTCCAGTAGTGTACATGTGTGTGCTTATGATATTTTCACAGATTCAAATTAGTGTTGTTTATATTCTGCTACTGCCTCAGGTCTGTAATGGATCCCACTATACCATGCATTGTGGGGATAAAATTATGATCTCCCAAAGCATTTGCAATCTAAACAGCTAAGACAAGAAGTGACAAGTTTTGTTTTCAGCAATTGATATGGGAGCAAAGCAGTAAAACTTGTTAGTTGGAGAGGAAATACATAGGTTGTAACAGCTGTGTATCTGTTGAGGCCTCATGGCAAATCAGGAGCTGTATTGCACTGAAGTTACTGGAGGTTAACCCAGAACACCATCCCTATGGACCAGCTGAGTGCGTCAGTGTGGCAGTGTTGGACCAGCACTGAGCTTCAGCCTGTCCTTACAGTGTCACACAGCATCTGCTCTCTCCACCTCTGGGAGGAGGTGCTGTACCTTTAAGATTTCAGGAGTCAAAAGTAAGAGAGGTTTGGTTATAGCTTGGAGGTGAAGGTTCAGAAAAGGGGGAACTGAATGTCAGGGCTGGGTTCATCCTGAGAGACAAAGAGGGCAGAGAGCCCAGAGTGACCCAGAAGAGTCAGGCAGGCAGTGAGAAATTAAGAAATGTGGTTTTGTGAAACAGATCTAAAATGTGTTCCTTGTTGCATCATTTTCAGCCAGACAGTCAGTGAGAGCAATTAAATCAAGGTGGCAAACTTCCCCAGGCTGAGCAGAGATCTGAGAAGTAGTCGAAAACTTTGCACTGCTTTTCACAGCATTTGAACCCTGGTACTTGAAAATTTATCACTTTGTTTGAATTCACACAGAGATGTTCAAGCAGGAGCCAACCTTTCCTTTAACCGGCAGTTTTATGATGAGCACTGGTCAAAGCATCGTGTCGTCACCTGCATGGATTGGTCTCTTCAGGTAAGATGTGAAGTTGGGAGACATATTTCCGTATCACTTCCACTTCTCCCAGTAAAACTTATGGGCAGCCTGTGTGTGCTCTTCTTTATGCAGAGCAGGATGTTATTTTTGAGATAACAGCAGGGCCTTGTGTGAGTGAAAGCACATTTCTCTGTAAAGAAGAGTAATGGACAATAATGAAGCTGTCAACTTTTTTTTTATACATCGTCTTCAAAATCAGGATATTGTGTTTAAACCCTAGGTTAACAAACCTACCAAGATGAAGTCTTTACTTTTCCTCTGCCTTTCACTACTTCAGCCCATGCAAACATTTTTAGGACAAAAAGTTTAAAATTTAACTAACTAAAATTAACTTACTAAATATGTGTAACTATACCTAGTAGTATATACAATTTAAAAAATAATGGTGAGAAATAAAATTAATTTTTCTAATATACTAAAAATAAAAAGGTGAAAGTATCTGAACAATTTGAAAAGAGGTCTTTCAAAAACTGCTGGGTCCTCTCTTCAAGTGATGGAAGAGGAGACTGCAGCTGCCCTGGGGCATACCAAAGCAACATGCCTGAAATGTACCCAGTTTCTGTGCACTGCAAGGCAGTCATTGCAGAAAAAAATTGATGATAGACCTGCTTAAACTCTCCAAAACCAATACAGTCACATCAGCAAAGTACAGAAATCAGGTTAATTAGTTACTCTGTTGGAGAGCTGGGATTAGCACACACAGACATCATCACAGGTCCTGTTAAATTAATTTAGTTCTGGTTTTACTCCAGCCCCCCTTGTCCTGTTTCATCATTGTTAGCCTGTTCCTAGGTTCTGGCCTGGAGCAAAGCATCTGGTTTCCCTGTGGAGAGAACCAAGGACACTCTGCTCCTAAATCCACAATACAGATGCAACAAAACTGCTCCAAGAAGACATGGAGCTAAAAAATGCGAGCACAAGCCAGTCTGCCCACTTGGCCCGAAACCCAGCCTCAGTCATGCCACAGGGTCTCCAGAGACCTGGTGCAGCCTGGTGTGGGCAGCAAAGGTGCTATAGATGTAGTTCAGCCCAGTGTTAAGAATAGGCTTTGCCTAATCTTAGAAGGAGCAGCTCTTTCTGCACCACATTAGATATGCACATGAGCAGAGCAAGTGCTCAAGGTCAAGTACATAAATGATGTGTGCAGACTGGAGAGAGGCAGTGGATAAGGAGCACAGGGACTTTGAATCTGTGCTTCTCTCTTTCCCCTTGAAATGGCAGCAGAGCTGCTTCCATCCCTTTGGGTACTTCCCAGGCAAGGCGGCAGCTGTCTGCACTCCGGACGTGGAGGCAGCAGAGAGGAGAAGAGTCGAGGGGTCCCAGTGAGTGTTGCTGGTAGGCTGAGGAAGTCTGGGGGGTGCACAACAGCCAGCTGCAGAGAGGCTTCTTGTAATAGCCATCTTGCACCCCATGCGTGAAATGAAGGATTTATACCTTTGCTTTCATACAAAATATCAGTCTAGCAACAGGTATGCACTATTGTGATGTGGGTGGCCTTTAAGCACATATGGATTTCCACAGAAATCAAATATAAGCCTGAGGAAACACTTATCTTAAACTGTTCACTTGTTCAGGGGCTGGAAATTACATGGAATTCTTATCTGATATTTTCCTAACAGGCAGCTCTTACTGTATTCCCAGGGCAGCAAGAAAAAAAGCCGCCTCAGAAGAGCACTGCCAAATGTAATTGTTCAGCCCCTGGGGCTTGAAGGCATGTTCTGCTTCCCACCTCTTTGTTCCAGGGTGGCCCCGCCTGCCTTCCTCTTTGTTAACTCCTCATGCTCAGCTCCCTGGCACCCCAGCAGGGGCTCCTCTGTGTGGGGGGCTTCTGCATGCTGCCCTACAGTAGCTTGGGAGTAGGGACTTGCCTCCTTGCTTTCCTGCTTTAAGTTGTACCCATGGGACAGGAGGTGGAGCCAGACAGAGGTATTTCACCTAACCACTAGCTCTGCTGCTCACACACGCTCCAGGACATGACAGTGTCCACTGTGCCAAAGAATAACTTGAATAATCATGGGAACTGCAGAACACATTGCTCAATTTTCTGCGATAAAACTGCTGCTGTGAAACAGCCTGGAGGTAAATAGAAGCTTAATCAAACAAAGGACATTGATACATCGATTAAACAAGTTATTCTGTTCCCAGTCACATGTACAATATGGTCTCAAACATGTGGGACCATTCATACCCTTCAAGTTAACTCTCTAGCCCCTTGATTCTTTCACAGAGCAACAGGAAAATGGCTTAGGTGCTTAAGGATCTTAGGGAAAGGCCCAACAGACTGAGAGTAAACACAAAGAATGATATCACCTTACTATGTGCATGGGAGGGGAGCTAACTTAGATAGCCTAAAGCCAAGAAAACCATGGTCTCCGGGATAGTGATGTGTCTTTCTTGACTCTCGGGCAACAGCCTTGAATGAGGTTTCGCACAGCACCGTTTTCATGTTGTTTTCAGTTGCAGGACATCTGGGTACCTGGTGAGGACTGAAACTGTGTAAGTGGAAGTAGATTGAGTGGAGCACTGGAGTGTGCAATGCCAGAGAGGATTTAGGGTGCTGCATTTAGCTCTGTTTTTTTAAGGGTCAAAAAGCCTCATAAAGGTGCAACCCAGCTAGCTATGACCCCAGCACCTGTGTAAATTTTAAACTGTGTTTCCAGTCAAATGCATAAAGTGATTGCAAAACCTACCAATAGACCAGCAAGATTTGAGTCAGTGTTTGTTTATGGCCAGACATGCTGCTAACCATGCTCACTAAACTTCCCAGGAGCATGAGCCAGCCCCAAAGTGCTTCAGAACTGGTACTTTGGAGCAGGTCACACACCCTAGCTGGTTGCAGTCATGCTGGCAGGAGGGGTTGTTGCTTCTGCCTGCCCAGGTATCTGCCCCTTCATGACTGCAGGCTTAGCCACTCGTGTGAATGGTACCCAACCTGTTCAGCCAAAACGTGATGGCCTGCCAAGAGCCTGCTGCACACTCTGTTTACTTGGACATGGGCCAGTGTGGGATGAAAAGGTTCAAAGGAGAAGCTGAGCTCGCTGTTCAGAAGTGGTTGTAAGCTCTGTTGCAGGAGTGGGAGAGGAGAGGGGTGAGATGGATGAGAGCAGTTGAGGGCATGGTTGGCACAACTGTGTCCAGAGAGGTGGTATCTCAGGTGTGGGATTAATCCACCCTTAGGTCTCCCTCAGGTCTTGATGAGGGAGAAGATGTGGTTGGTCTACTGCATCCTCTAAATCCCATGCAATGAATTGGGTGCTAAATTGTCCTTACAAGGTGTGCCAGCAGCCAGGGTCTGGAGGGATGTAGGTACAACCTAGTCAGAGCTTCCTTCAGATGGGAAAAGGGAGGCTATGGTGGCCATGTGTCATTGCTGATTCTTCCACACATGGGGCCAGGCTAATTTGGAGCGATGAGCTTGGATAGAAAAATCATCAGCTCTTTGATACATTATCCATGGAAGTGTACAGAAAGTGGGAAGTAACAGCTGCTGGTGGCAGAAGTTACAGCTGTATGCATTATTTCTTCCAAATGGATTTTGAGAGCAGAGTTTCAAACCCCAATAATAATGATATAAAGAGTGATGGTTTGGGTTTTTTTTATTGTTAAAGTGCATTTGGACCAGATTCAGAGCTCCCAAATGGCAGTTTCTTTGTCCTGCTTCCTTTGCATCTACTAGCTTCACTGTTCTCTTGTAAAGTGGCGGATGGCTTGGCAGGAATCTACCTGGGAAAGACAAAAAGTGACAATAATTTGCAGAAATTGAGGGAAATTGTTGAGAAATTTTGAGGGAAAGCATTTCTGGTTTACAGGAGGAGAATGTAGATCTTGCAGAACCTGAGCTGCTGACTCGTTGTCCTGCAGAAGCCACATGCTTTTCTCTGGACATGCTATAATGTCCACTGCCCTATCCCTCTAAATGGGCAAATATATAGAGGGAAGGACAGGTTACCAGAGGTGCCTAGTGTCAAACATGTGAGAGTGGACAACTGGGAGTTACTATGTAGACAGAAAGTAATTGATGTTTTGTGGATAAATTAGTACTTCTTATGGTGTTTTAACATGATGCAAGGTCATCAAGACAGTGTGAAATTCTGATTTTTCACGTTTGATATTATGTATATATAGATAGGTATATATAAACAAAGCAAATACATATGGGTGTTCCATATCTACTCCTATACAACAGTGGATAATACAAGAAAGTGTAGATCTGATTTTAGAGTGCTTATTGCATCAATCTCACTGAGTCAGTGGAATTCAAGGTCACCCTGTGCTTTACAAGATGACCTCAGCATCTTGCAAAATTGAGCTTCTGTGAAGAAAATATTTTGTTTGCCATTTGAGTCATCAAGAAGAGCTTTCACGTTGATTCCGTGCATAAGTGTATAAGAGTGCATAATGAAATAAGAAAGAATAGTTTTCAGGAATGCTGAAAAAAAAGTGAATTTCAGAATAAAAGCAAGTCAACCCTATGGTCGTAGTGTTTTATTATCAAAATCAATTAAGACAGCAGTTTGTCCCTGAAGAGATAGTTAAGCAAATACATTAAAATTATTCAAGCTGTCAAATTTTCCCTCTTCCTTCCTTTTCATTCCCTTTATAAATATTGTGTTAGTTGTCTTTTCTTAAGAATTACCTGCAGAAAATAACATTGCCCTTGTGATATTTGAGAATAACTGATAGAGAGCAAGTATCTGGGGCTTTAAGGATGTTAGGGATGAGTAAAATGTAAAACCAAAATGAAGCAGAATAGTGTGATTGAACTAGCATGTATAATAATTAAAACCAGATATTGCAGGTTTAGTGTAGATTATTTCTGTCTCATATGATTTTGTGTAGGTTTTTCATCATCCATGTTATTTCATTTGTATTTTCTTTTCCTTTCTAGTACCCTGAATTGATGGTTGCATCTTATAACAATAATGAAGATGCTCCACATGAACCGGATGGGGTAGCCTTGGTGTGGAACATGAAGTTCAAGAAAACCACACCAGAATATGTGTTCCATTGTCAGGTAAGACTGAGGAAGCCATTGGTTATATGCTAGGCAAAAGAGTTTACTACATAGTGCATCTCCCCACTGTTTATATGAAAAGGTTAAGGTTAAAAATAGGCATTTTTAGTAAAAGTACAAGTGACAGTCCAGTGTTTTTAGAAGGCAACCAGCCTTCTCCAACAAAAGCCTGTCAGGACTGCGTGTCGTTCTTTGTCTATTTAAAACAGTCCCTAGGAGATTTAGTTCATAAATCCCTCGCACTTATGAAGTAACTGTGGTGTACCACTTCCTCATCCAGGCAGTTACACATGCTTTCCCACCCACGTTAACTTCCTCGCATCCTCTGCACTCAAGCTGCCTACCCTTGCCTTGGTTCTGCTCAATATCATGTTTTGCCTTTAAAATTGGGTAGTAAACGTCACATTTTTGGACATGCGTCTGACTTCCAGCTTGATCAAAATGGTCTCGATTACAAGAACTACTCCACCAATTCCTAATTCCTGTTTGGCTGTCCTTTAGGTCAGCAAAATAGTGCTTCACTTCACTCAGTGCTACTTTACAGTCACTCTGGTTTAGAAGTTTATGGACAATTACAAAATAATTGAGTGGTTTATTTCTGTATGTCTGTTTAGTCCTCTTTTGCCACTGCTTTTGTGTGTGAAGTGGCACAGCCTCGTATTGACAGAAGTGTTCAGCTCACTGGCTCTATCTCCATCAAACTGTCCAAACTGTGGAACAGGGCTTGGGCCAAATTTCAAACCTCTTCATTAATATCCCTCTGTAGTAATTAAATACAGGACAGTGGTATTCAAAAAGCCATATGGAAAAGTTTCAGCAAGTAAAACTTAACAATCAGAGATTAGTAAAACGCAGATAATTCTGTGGTAAAAATTGCTTCTCTTGGAAGGATATGTATTACCTGTCTAATTGTGTAAGCTAAGTGTCATTTTACATTCAAGGACCAAACATCTTTTTGAACTAAGTTTATGTTTGGACTTGGGTACATTATCAGATGTAACATAGTGGGAGGGAGTTGCTGGAATTGAAGTTGCTGCTTCAACCCGATTAAGTAACCTTTAATTCTGGGCATATTTTTCTAATTTGCTATGCTGAAAAACAACTTCACAAGGAGTTTAGGCCTGCAAATGTGCCATACAGATTTATGTACGTGTGTATATATGTATGTGTGTGTGTTTGTGTATTACCTTTGAAATGAGGACTTGTATTTGCCTGGATATCGTATTCGGCAGCCAATGTGTTCTTTCAGACTGGTTAAGACCTTAGCTCAGATCCCATGTTCAGATTCTTCTATGATGTACATGCTGCTTAATGTTTTGAACAAAATTTTCAAGAGAAGAGATGGCATTTCTAGGAAGGATAATCCTTAAACTAGATTGATTTTGCAAGATAATGAGCAGATTTGGGGTAGCCCTTCTAAGCACACAGAGGAAGATTGATGAAAGACATAACAGTTTGCTCCATTAATTTAAAGTTCTATCTAGATACTCTTAAACAGAGGAGGTATGACTCACTGCATTGAAAGCAATGAGACAGGCTACCCTTGCCATTAGAAAAACACACATAGGACAAAATGGTGGCCAGGAATTTGGCATGGCTGAGCTTCTGTCTAATCCTCACATTGTTGGATGTGCCCCTTTTTAGAAATGGAACTTTAAAACCTGTGAATTGAGAGACAGATATGACACTGTGCTTGCACATGTATCCTGGATTCATGCTCTTTCAGCTAAAGGACATCAGTTCTACCCATGGGAACTACTTATTTTCTTTTCAAACTGACCATAGATAATTTGCATTTAAATCCATTATGAGTTGGATCTGTCTTGGAATCACCATTATAGGGCTTTCGATGTGGAATATCTTCTGTGCATCTTCAGATCAGATGGGGATACCCACATATGATTAAATGGGGAAGCAAAAAGTATACAACTTGGTCTCTTGAACACAGGTTTGTTCTAACTGACTCAGATGGAAAATAAGAAAAAAATAGCATCTTAGCTCAGAGTCTGGATTTCAGTTCTATAGATCATCATGTTATTCTGTTAGTGGAAACAGACTGTATTATTAGTCAGCCCCATATCATTTATATTACCATTTTGCTACAGAAACATTCCCTTATTCAGTCCTGATCCAGTTATTTCTCTAGGCCTTCTGAGAGAGAGGCCCAATTTTATTTCACAAAATACATGACCTTATAACAGTCCAGCCCAACAGCTAGAGATGAACACACACCTTATTGTTATAGCTAGGTTGCCCAGATATGATAAACACAGTACTTTGAGTGTACTCAAATAATTGAGTGTACTCAAATTTCCACAATAGGTCTCTATTTTCCTTCCCAAAGACTTTCTGAAAAAAGTGGTCTCAATAAATCCGACAGATGCTGACTAATAAACCTTTTTCCTTCCAATTTTTGGGGCTCAGAGAGCAAGATACAAGGAAGTAGAAACTCATTTCAGATGTGACTGTCAATGAGCTTTTGCAAGCCACTTCTGAGAAGCCAAATCAATAAATAGGTTTTTGAAGCCATTTCTGAGAAACTGCTAAGAAATTTCACCTCAGGAATTCTGGTAACATCAATAGAGATAGATCTGTGAAGCATCTCTGGACAGCTGAAGAGCTGGCTGGAATGCAGCAGGGAGAACTTCAGATACCAATTGTGCTAATTTGGTAAATTTTTGAAGCTAGAACCCTTAATGTTTTCCTGTCTTTCCTGATATATTATCCAGATTTAGGTGAGATGAGTACCATGGAATTTCTTCATTTTCTTTACCTCTTTCTGGGACTGTTTTTAATCTAACATAGGAGAATGTGAAATGCTGAAAGTTGCCAGAACCAAGGAGCTTCAACTAAAGTTGTCTATCAGCCATGACAGACAATGATGTAAAAATCTACTGGCAAGGACATTTTCGCCTAACTCCAGTCAGCAAAATATTTGATTTCAGTCCTCAAATGTGAGGGGTGGTATATTCTGTAAATATGAAATTCTTACCCAATTTCAAGTCATATGAAATTGTTGGCTCATTAATACAATTTAAGTAGTAGTAAATTTCATAGCTCTACAACATGTTGTGCTACAAATACGGGGTTCAATTTTAGTTATTATGCATTAAAGGAAAAATGACAATCAGCCAAGTGGACATGTTTACTCACTAATTCATGTGTACTGCCATGTGCTCTATCAGATGCTTTCTAAAATGAAACAGTCCTGCTGGCTTCTACTCTCACCTCCTATGGAATATTTTTTTTCTACATGTTTTATTTTTGCCCTTCTTTGGGTTTTTATATTTCTGCTTTATGTGCTGACAGTATTTTAGCTGTGACTCCCAAATTTTTTCCTCTGTAGCTCATCATACATCTCTTTACCACAAGGTTAGAAATAGGAAAACAGGGAAGAATGAGGGATTGGACAATTTTTTCATTTGTTTTCCTATGCAAGCAAAAATTGTTGTCTCAGAAGCAAAGCTGGAATGACAGGGTGATATCATTTGCCAAAGGAATGAATGCTCAATGCTTTCCTTAGGTAGTGAGAAATAAATGGAACATGCAGTTAATACTGCAGAGTGCAGACTGGGAATATCTTTGTAGGGAAGAGTCAGGAATATCCTCTTCCCCCATGCTGGAGCATAACATACTATTGGTGTAATCCAGAGCATTCCAAAGGCAAGACACATGCCTTTCAGAAGTACTTCATGAAACCCTGCAGATGAATCATCCCTAGTTGGGTTGGTTTGGCAGTATCCAGAGACGGAATGAATTCCAGCAACAACATGGAAATCGCATTGAATATCCCTTGGTTTAGTTGGGAGAATTTTAAGCAGTGGTTCACACTGCTTCTCTCAGGTACTGCTGGTCTGTGTTTAGGTGGGGGTGACAAAAACAAAAATAGTATCTCACAGTTATTGATGATCTAACTCAACATGTGCTCAATCCTGTATTGATTTCTGGAATGCATGGGGCTGGCCTTCTATGTGAACATTCCCATACCATTGATTGATAGAGTAGCACCAACCATATTTCTCAATATTTCTGTCTTTTTCAGAAAGTGCTTTTTATGTTCTTAATGTGTTTTTTTTCCCTGAACATACAAATAAAAATCTACATTACCCATTAATTATGAGGATTATTTGCACTACTCATCATCTCTGCCCATGATGTTGTTTCTGTTTCACAGTGGTCTGACGTAAGCTTTCTAAGCCAGAGTTACCTGAAGAAGTATCTGAAACTTTGCAGCAACATATTTGGTCAAGTGAGGCAAATGAGAACTCAGAGTTTGCAGTAGATGGGCTAGCAGATAACAGTCTGAGCTTTATACCCCTTCTTCCAGCAGGGCCTGTTAGCATGTGTACAGCACAGCTCTTCTATCAGATCTCATAGCTTCTGGGTTAGAGCTGATCTGCAGAGACAGAAGTCAGAAGGAAAAGAAATAATCAGTGTGTCTAAGGGACTTTAGGGTATTACAAACTATTTCCTTTCTTCTGGAACTAAAGAGGGGTTATTAAAATTGGTTGAGGCATCTGGATCTCAGCCTCAAACATTCATCATTTCAGGAGAGGAGGGGTGGAGGAAGACAGCTAAAGGTATTAGTTTCATGCAAATAAACCAAATTGAATGTGACTTTCTGATTTGGAGGGCTCTGCATTGTGATTGGAAAGTAAAGAATTCTGCTTTACTACACCCAATCTAATGATAACAGAAATAAAAAAAATACTACATTGACTGTCTTTTGATTTATTATGGATTATTTCCTGATCTACTAATTTCCTCTTTGTCAGCTATGTCTTTTCCAAATGTCTCGAAAGGACAGTGAGAAGTACAGGTCTGACACTTTGAAGCAACTACATTCAGTGTATTTTTAAAGAAGGAGAGCAGATACGAAGTAGCTTTTATTTGAGGAAGCAGTAACCATTTAAGAGTTCTTTCAAGGAGTCAGATTGACTTTTAGCATAATCACAAAAATATTTCAGCAGTATATCACTTTCAATAGCTGCAGCTATTTCTGTCCTTTTCCTAAAATGCCATGCAGTCAGATTTACTTGGTTAGTTTCATCTTTTTACTAAACTGTCAGGTTTTTGTGGGAAAGGGGATTTGTGTTCTGTATTTTAATTTCAAGAAAAGCTGTCCGTGCTTGGAAAATATTGGTGGATTGGGTACAGAAATCAGCTACTCAGCTGCACCACAAAATGTTTCATTCTCCCCTAGCTTTTTTGTAGTGGCTTCCATACACTGCCATTAAGTTATGTGTTTGACCACTCTTCATTGCTTATCCTGGTGTGGTCTTTCCCTTTTCAACTAAATGGATGGAGTCATAAATGCGTATCTTAGAATTAGATGCATTGAGGTAAGAGAAAGGCTATATTTAGTGGCTGATATTGGCCAGAGTTGCCTTATTTTTTTTCCTGATTTGGTTCCTTTGTTGTTGTCTGCTCTTTCAAAATCAACATAAATTCCTTCAGATGTGCTTTTTTCTCCAGCAGCCTGCCTTCTAAAGGTGCTGAGCGCCCAAATCCACAAGACTTGTGTGTGGAACAGGCTGAGGTAAAAGTCTGAATGACTAATATCCTCCTTTTCCCTTGTCCTTGAGTTTCCTTCTCTGTGGAAGCCAAACTAGAGCTCAGTCTCTAAAGAAAGGAAATACTACAAGAAGTTTAGGAAAGTCCAGAAAGTATGGTTGAAATACTTTAAAAATGAAGAAAATTTTCTCTTTTAGTTATAATGGTGCTTTTCCACAAAAACTTCCTCACCTTGTTAGCACTGACTTTCAAGCAGGGATTCAGCTCTTCAGAGACATAAAAGAAATGAAAGACCCTGAACTCCCTCTAAGCGTCACAGAATTCCCTAAGTAAAATCAATCCAAAGAACCAGCGTGTCCAGTTCCAGAGCTGACTTATCTAATTCCTCAGTTTCTAGTGAGAGAGGGTATCTGTGGTCAGTCTTTAAAGGGCTGTAAATGTCAGAGAAGACATGTGGTTCTGAGATGACTGCAAATTTTTCCAAAAAAACCACAAACCCCTTGTTTGGAAGAGAAAGTTTTTTCCAAACTGAATTTCCCCATGACCCTATGATCCTAAACATGAATCAGATTCTGCCTTTTTTCAAAGTAGTTCTCTGGTGAATGGACCTCTGAATGTCTGCCTGTGAAGACACTGAGACAGCTGTCATAGTGGGAATACCTCAGCACCCAGGGTCCCAAATGTGTTGCAGACTTTAATAGCACATACCAAAATATTGTCAGTCATACCAAGGAGGGCTTCTTCAGCAATAAAGGGGCTGTTTTGTTTTCATTTCAGTTTTGTTTCCTGCTGTGCATCATTGGTAGGATGACCTTTGTGGAGCTGTGTAGAGCTCTGCTGTGCCTTTTCTCTGGGACACTCTGTTGCTCTTACATTTGTGCCTACATGGTTATCTCCACACTGTAATAGTTAATGCAGATGCGTAGTTGCGCCATTCTGAATTACAGTCTGGGGGAAGTTCCAATTCTAACTCTATGACTGGGGGAGAAGAAGAGTTTCAGCTACAGCTTGTGATAGAAGGACATACTTATTCTGTTCCTGTTTCAAAACTTTTGTTCTCTGCCATGTTTCTGTTTGGAATAGAGCACAGTTTGTAAGAAAGAGCCCATGTCTTGTCTCTTAGGCTATCGTTTTAGATTCTTCCCTCTGTTCTCAGCTGATACCAGTTGTCTTTTTTTGCTCCTCCCATTGGAGGCTACACCACTTCTAGCCTTTGATGATTAAAAATAACTATCACTTGGCCTAAGATTAGTGCCCCAATACTTGTGGAGAGATTGTGTGTGAGTCAGTAGAAGTTACACCCACACATCTGAAGGCTAAGTGTAGTACTTGGAAAATGGTTTTTGGTGTCTTAGGTGAGAGACCTGCATGCAGCAGATTTGTAGAGGGGGACAAACAGGAGCACATGTATGAGGGACGGAGTGTCCTGTCTCCTGTCAAAGGCTTCGGTGGGGGAGGACAGAAAAGGCACTGAAAATGTGAAAATGCATATTCTGGCTTGGGTGCCACAATGTCTTAGCCAGTCCTGAAATCACCAGTCTTGCTTTACTGCTGAAATGCCGCAGCCATTAGCGTGGAATCTACTAGCATCTGCAGTTCAGAACAAAGTATGCCGTGTTTTCCACATAGCCCTTCACCTTTCAGTCTTAGAATCTCTTAAAACTGACTTATTTCCGCAAAACTCAAATCATTATTTAGACTAAAGGGATGTCACAATGTTGCATACCTTCCCTTGGGTTTTAACTGTATCTTTCCAAACCCTTAGCAAAGCTGATTTTTCCATGATGACTTGGATCTCTTGCTGTCTTGTACAGAACCCTGAAGAGCGACACACCCATCAGAGCTAATTTGTATAACAAAATAATTGTACCCTGTGTCAGTCTGTGAAATGACTGCTAATACAAAAGGTGGGTGCACTTCCCCATTAGTAATTAACAGTCTGAATTATTTGAGGACTGTGTTTATACATACAAAGTCTGCTAGCAACAGAGTGCTCCTTTGCTTAGAGCAAGGCTTAAGACAGATCACCTTCCTCATTTGAAACTGAGATTTCAATTATGAATCAAATAATTAGGAAGTGACAGCTTTGCTTGTCTTGGATAGAAAATTTCAGGCGGTTCTCACTTCTAAGACTTTTTTTGAGGGAGTAGATGTCATACACTTAAATGACACGCTGTCACTACTAGCAATAGCATTGTGCTTTTTCCAAGTGTGAAAATAGAGATTTGTAATGAACCTGTACTTAAAGATGCTATTTCTCTTCCTAAAGTTCTGTAGTCTTCCTTTCAGACCAAATATAAAGAATATGTTGGCTACTTGATACAGCAAACATTGCTTTTTTTTTTTTGTTTGTTTGTTTAAGTTTCTTTATTTCACGGATAACTTGCATTATACCTTTCTGAATTACTGGCATCTAATATGCAATTTGGAGAAAGCCTAACCTTTGAATTTGCCGAGTTAGAAATGCAGTATTTTTAAACTTTAGCTAGCTAAGGGCAAAAAAATATGTCAGTCAAAAACTATATTTCATAAGAGAAAATTATAGTGATATTGATGGTTTGCCAAAACCTCAAGCAGTGACAAAATCCACAGTGTCCTGAAAGAGATGCCTTTGCAAAACCATTCCTTTGCAGATGGCTTAGATTATTGATACTTACAAACACATGACATTATTCGTTTGACTCAGAATTTTGAAAATCTCCTTTGATAAAAAAATGCAGATTTGTCACACTATCCCAAAATTGCAGAGGAAAAGATCACCAAATTCTGCAATTTTTCCTGGGGTTGTTTTATAGTTTAGAAGTTGTTGATTCAGTTCCATTTCAACATAACCTAGTGTAAAAAGGAAGGAAGGGAAAAAAGAGCCCAATTTTCCTTTGTTGATACGAACTTTTTTTTTTTTTTTTGTATATTTGAAACTCCCAGTGCTCAAAGGGTTTTAGGTGAACAAGAAATGCAGGATCAGATGTGAAATCAATAAGTCACTGAGATCCTTCCACCGAACTTTTTTCCATAAAGGATGTAGAATACCATGCAATTCCCTAGCTGCACTGCAAATGATGGATAAACAGCCATAGGCATGACTTTTCTGTTTGGGTTATGTAACTGTTCTCAGTGCAAACTACTTGCAATGAAGAGTACATTTGGTCCAAAGTCAAGAAAATTATTTCACCTCATGATTTTTGTCTCTGTGGGAGCTCTATGTGAGGAGTGAAGCCTCTTTCTGTATTATCTGGCACAAAATATAAAACAGTTATTCTTCTAAATTGCTGTAAAAGGCCCCAGACACCAAGGAATCCATCATTACAGCCCAGGATACAACTGTCCACTGCCTTAGGTTTAAAATCAACAGTTTTCCGCCCTCTGCCCCCATGGCTGGATGACTGACAAGTACTTCCTTAGAAAGAACTTTTGTATATGGACGCCATTGATTTAATGATGATTAACACTCCCAGCTTCCCACAAAGGGAAAGCGGAAGCACGTGCCACATGGCTGAGATGCTGATATTATCCTTGGAAGATGTTTCCCATGGGGCAAAAAGAAAGAAAAGCTAAAGTAGAATTATTTTAGCGTAAGATGACAAGCAAACGTCCTACATGCAAGAAGCAATATGCTTTTAACAATTTGTCTTACTGGAGAGATCAGAGTGTTTTCATTATCTCTACAACAAAATGTGCCAGAGTGTGTTAGGACCTGTGATTAATTCATTTTGATTGCTCTTATAACACTGTTTAGTGTTTTTGTAGCTCAGAAAAAATATCAATTCCACTTCAATTCCATATTGTTCATGAACATATACTGAGTCACCAGTCATTTCATGGAGAGAAAAACATGCTTAACATTTGTTATCTCATGTTTACATCTGTAAATAAATAAAGTAGGCCAAATTTAGACTGGAGTTGTGCAGAACTGCTGACATAAGTTTTCTGGGATAAATCCATTTTTCCTGGCAGGATAAAGATGCATTATAAAATGTCCCATCACTGATGCAAGTGAATGACCCAGGGATGCTGGTTTTTGAGCAAGATGTGGTCCTCTGATACTCCAGGAGTCAGCAACTGTAGGATGGCATAACTATACTGATTTAGTGTTACTAAGGTTTTTACCCTGAGACTGGAAAACACTTATCTCAACCCTTCCTCCTCTACAACACTACTTATGGAAAAAAACTGTAGAAACCAAGCAGCATAACCTTGCAGGTGACAAAAGCAGGATGTGAAATTTCAGAAAACTAAGGTCTGTTCAGAGAAAGGGGAATTAAAATTGTCTATAATGGGTTTCATTTATTCCTCTGTGATCTTAGCTGCTTCCTAATGCTCTATGAGTGCAGAGCTAGGCTACTGATACTAGGATCTCTACCGTAATTTACTGTAGGAGACAGGAACAGTGTGGAAGCAGCCCATGCTTCCACCCTCATTCTTAAATACAGACCCGCCTGTGGTATCTTCTGTTTCCACTAGATAGCTGTTTATTTGTGCCTCTCAGTTGCTCAATCTCCACATCTATGTGCAATAATTAATTAATTTTCAATTATTTTCAATTATTTCCAGTTACATAGTGACACTACTTACAAAGGGTACATCAATGAAAGTGATGGATATGGGCAAACATAAAACCCTATTAGTCTTCCGATGACTGACATCATCTACCTGGACTTGTGCAAAGCATTTTACACTGTCCTGCACAACATCCTTGTCTCTGAACTGGAGAGACATGGATTTGATGGATGGAACACTCAGTGGATAAGGAATTGGCTGGATGGTTGCACTCAAAAAGTTGTGGTCAATGTCCAAGCAGTGACCAGTGATGAGTAGTGTCCCCAGGGGTCAGTGTTGGGACCAGCACTGTTTAACAGCTTTATCAGCAACGTGGACAGTATGATTGAGAGCACCCTCAGCACATTCACTGACCACACCCAGCTGTGTGGTTTGGTTGACATGCTGGAGGGAAGGGATGCCATCCAGAGGGACCTTCACAGGCTTGAGAGGTGGGTCTGTGCAAGTCTCATGAAGTTCAAGAAGGCCAAGTGCAAGGTCCTGCACCTGGGTAGAGGCAATGCCAAGTGGAAATGCAGGCTGGACTGAGAAGGGACTGAAAGCAGTACTGAGGGAAAGGACTTGGGGGTGTTGGTTGATGAGAAGGTCAACACAAGCTAGCAATGGGGTCTTCATCCATGGAGACAGTCAAAACCCAGCTACCCACAGTCATCCACAATCTGCTCCATCTGATCCTGCTCTGACCAAAGGGTTGGACTAGTCAATCTCTAGATGTGCTTCCCAACATTGGCAATTCAGTGAGTCTGTCTCTGACACTTCATACTCCTTTTCCCTTCCCTGTCTCTGACATTGATGTGGAAGTCAGCTGGGTAGAGACTGTCTCTAACTCTACAGAGTCTTCCCAGGACCAGCTGAACATCAGGGTGTCTGTCTTTCCTCACAGAATGGAGGTAATTTGCTTTCGGAAGGCCTGAATTTAAAAATTGCTTGTTTAGGAAAGCACTTACCAATTTACTGGGCTGTGAGCAGGCTTTTGAGTCATTAAAATCATGGAGAACTTAGAAGAAGTGATTACAATTAAGTTCATGGACTTCTGAGAAAAGATGGACTTAAGCAAGTTCTTTCCTCATCTGGGGCTTTAAAGTGTTCTTGGTTCTATGTGTTCAATCTTCTGACTGTGCCTTGGTTCTCATGGCCTTTGCATTTCTTGTGGGGGTTTGGACTCTGTGCTACACTTGAGATTTATCTGCAACTCTCTTAGAAGCAGCTGTGACTACTACACCCAGCTTCACAGGCTGAGTTGTAGATAATTGTTCCTGCAGCATCTGTACTGATTTCGAATTCATCTGTGGCTTCACATAGTCTGGTTGATCAAATACATTGGTTTGAGGAACTGCTGCCATAGAAACCACAAAACCACCACCGCAGCACGAGAATAACTTGTGTTTCTATTCCTGTTCTCCAAGTCTGGAATTTGCTATCTCTGTGGGTTCTCTAAAGTCTGACTCTGGTATTTCCAGAACTTGCCATCAAGTGATTATCTGTTGTGCTTTCACTGTGTGGAGAAGAGTCCAGGACACCAAAATCCCAGCCTAACCCATACCTCAATCCCTGGGGGATCTCTTCTACTTCTGCATAGCGTTAGGTGGGAACACCTCTGGATACTTCTTAAGCCTCACTCCTGAGGCCTGGTCTTGATTCCAGCAGGAAGGAGGTTCTGCCTGGAGAAGCGTGCAGCAATAAGAAGTTTAAGTCCTTAGACAAATGGCTGGGGCACTTTATGGGGATGGAGCTGAGCTGCCCAGACTACACCTATGTTCTGTATCAGATAATATCAGAGAGATTATATGCAGAAGTAATTCGGGAAGCGTGACCAACATGCCTGGACTTGTCCCTCACAGCCAGGTTCCCCAGGTAATTGCTAGACAGAAGTGGCTTCAGCTTCAGAGATGCTTTAGGAGTTGACTAACTGCAACACCTACAGAAGACTTTAGTTTGCATGACATTTTGAGTATGTGCTTCTCTAGATCCTATTTCATTTGCAGTGCTTAAAATAAGATGTTTATCTGCCATTTCTGACCACTGCACCAAGTAAATTTGACAGGTAGTGCTATTATTTGCTCAGTTCTAGAGGCCTTCATCAGACTGAGATGCTTTAGTAAGGATTTTGTTACAAACCCATCATAACAAAGTAGTCTCTGTGCCACAAAACTTGCAGCTATAGTTAGCAGTGGTGGCAGGCAGTGACACCATGACCCATGTCCGAAGCTGGCTACATGTATAGCAGCTCTGGTCCAGAAGCCTTTGGCTAATGCTGAGCTGAAACCAGTGAGCCCTGCTGCATGCAAGCTGCATGCCAGACTGCCATGCTCAAGCTGACACATACCATCTGCTCCAAATTGTGGGCAGCCTGTGGAATGAGCGGGAATGGCAGAAGGTCTCTGTGCTCCACCCACAGACACATGCCCTCAGGCTCCAGGTCTGAAAGGGTGCTGTAGACCCATCACTTGTCAATAATTTAATCAAAACAATTAAGAGTGCTCATGAATAACTGTTAGAGTATCATGACCTAAATAAAATAGACAAAGCAAGGAAGTGCTTGCTTCTCCAACATGCAGGCACACAAACATTAATTGTTTGACCCTGCAATCTGATAAGCAGCCAGGTCCTAATCAGAGAAAACAAACATATTTGGGTACTTGATATCTAAGTAGTTGGGTGGAAAATAAACTTTATTTTGATGTGCTGTTATTATGAAATTACTCCTTATTTCTCCAGGCTTTAATCATCTCATCATCAGTCTAACAGAGCCGGTATGATGCTCGGCAAAGACTGTATTCTGAGGCTTGCATGTGTGTGCAGTAATTCAGGGTCGCTGAATCAATTGCTTGTTGCAGTTGTGGATAAAGGCATGCAGGATCTCCCTGTATCATATTTGAGAAGTATCAGGATTATCTGTGTTTGCAGTACAGCAAGCAGTTTTGCTGCTTGTCTGAGTCACCATGACACTGCTGAATTAATAATAACAGCAAATGCACTTTCCAAAAGGGCTGAAGTGTAGATTCCCTTTTGCAAAGGCAGCTTGTGGACATTTTTCCTGATTATTTTTCTCTTGTAGTTACATGGGTTGAACCTGCAGTTACAGAGATGAAAGCAGAAAGCTCCAGCTTTCTGCTCTATTTAAAGTGAAGTCATAAGGCTGGATATTGCCTTTCTGCAGACTTGGGCAGAGTGCTCTGATTCTACTGCAATACTCAGATGTCAGCACTGACGTTAGATGTCAGAGTTACCTACCCTGTAAACTAGGCTAAGAAAGGCTGAGTTTCCTGACATACTCTTTTCCTTCTTTTTAAAGACTTAGTACTTTTTCAATAAAAATAAATTTAATTTGTGGCTACATTTCAGCTCCATTGGTTTGATGGTATAAGTGGAGCAATACCAGCTTTGGATTTAGAGCAGTCGTGTGGCTGAGTCTCTCTGTGCATCTTTCATGTGGTCTGGTGAGACATTCTTAGAATCCCCAAACATTTTTGAAGATCCTAAACTGGAGACATTCACAATTCTTCCCTCCCTTTCTACCATTAATCCTTCATGTTTTAACAAGCACTGAAGTTAATACAGCCTACACTCTTTCCTGTCACACAGGGCCCCCCTCCCTCCTTTCTTTCTCTTGAATAAAGCAATCTGTTCTTTCCCCTCCATACTCGTGTAAATCAAAGGGATAGATGTCGACACACACCATAACCAAGTATAAACTTCCTTTTTTTAATTAAACAGAATTCTGACATTTGGTTTGAAGAAGTGCTTGTTTGGTTTTATTTATTTTTTTTTAATATGTGAAGGATGTCAACTACTTTTATTTTATTTTTAGTAGAGATGAATTTTGTATGGTACCGCAAATAATCTCTAGCACAAAATCTTTCAGATGTTATTTCATAGTTTAATAGGAAGACAGTTGGAGGGGAGCAATACAGAAGTGCTGGAATTTGAAGCTTTTAGAATTAAGAGATAACCTCTTTCGTGAAGGTTTTTGTACACATAAATCATGTTTTAACTTCCTTTTCAAATTTAATTTCAAAACCAGCTGTAAATCTGTTGCTATTCTCTCTCCTGTTTTCTTATTACTACTAATTATACTTAGTTATATGAAACACAGAAATATCCAAATTCACAACAGCAGATAGTAAAAATAAACAGGACTCCTGGAAGGAACACAGCTATTTCAGTGTACAATACCAGGTATATCAGTAGCCAGAGCAAAGTCACCCTAAAGTTGCCTCTTTCAAGATACCTCACACCTTTTGTGGTGCAGAAAGGATGTTATAGGGCCCTAAACCAGAGAATCAGTGTTCAGATCTGATACTGCTACTTTCCATGATTATTCTCAGTCCATGACCAGTCAGAAAAAAAGGGCTTCATTTGGTAATTCAGTTGCTCTTTTATTTCTAGATGATGGCTCTAATCCACCTTTGCAGTTGAAGTATATCATCCATATGATGTATGGGGCTAGATATATGTGTGTATAGCAATGCAGGAATTAAATGGTCTCCTGATTGCCTGACCAGAAGAAGGTTGGGTAGCTCTCAGAGGGACTGTGAGTACTTAGACTCTTTAAATGCTGCTCTTGATGAGCAGGAGTGAGAACAAAAGGTTATGAGTAAGTTGCATGTGTACTTCTGGCCTTCCTCTTTATTTATTTATTCCTCAGGAGGGCAGACATAAGCAATCAGAGTTTCAGTCCCTGTTCTTCGGTTCCTGTGGATGAAGGACTATGAGTTTGGCATCTTTTCATGGTTTTAGCTAAGGAGCAGTACCACAGCTTTGTCCCTGTGCTCTCAGTCCCTCAAGCATTGAAAAGGATCTGCCACTTCAGTAAGAGGGCCAGCCGTGTCCTGCGGTGCATCAGGCACAGCATCGCCAGCCGGGCAAGGGAGGGGATTGTCCCGCTCTGCTCTGCACTGGGGTGGCCTCACCTCAAGGGCTGGGGGCAGTTTTGGGTGTCACAATATGAAAAAGACATTAAATTGTTAGAGAGTGCCCAGAGGAGCACCGTGAGGATGGTGAGGGGCCTGGAGGGGAAGCTGTATGAGGAGCAGCTGACGTCACTTGGTCTGTTCAGCCTGGAGAAGAGGAGACTGAGGGGAGACCTCATTGCAGTTACAACTTCCTCATGAGGGGTAGAAGAGGGGCAAGTACTGGTCTCTTCACTCTTGTGACCAGTGACAGGACTCAAGGAAATGGCATGAAGCCGAGTCACGAGGGATTTATGTTGGATATCAGGAAAAGGTTTTTCACTCAGGGGATGGTAGAGCACTGGAACAAGCTCCCCAGGAAAGTGTTACAGCACCAAGCTTGACAGAGTTCAAGAAGCGTGTGGACAAGGCTCTCAGGCACATGGTGATTCTTAATGGGTCCTGTGCAGGGCCAGGAGTTGGACTCAATGATCCTGATGGGTCCCTTCCAACTCAACATATTCTACGATTCAATAATCTCAGCTGCAAGTTGATTTCATTGCCTGCTGTTTCCTGTGTCAGAGTGATCCACAGCAGCATGCCACTGATGGTCGTGCTTTTTCACATGCATGTGGTCAGCTAGAAAATCCACCCAGGAGCTTCCTGAGAGCCTGCTGCAATATAACCTGTATTCTGGAGCCTAGAAATGCCTGTGAACTCCTCAGATTGCTTCTTCCCACTGACAAAGTATTGTTTTGAGATACATCTGGTGTCAGGCGTAGGCATATGGCACCAGTATGGCAGTGCTGGCTCCGGGGGTGGTTTCCTGCAGAAGAGGTCTGGCTGAAGGCAGTAGTCTTTGTCTATTGAGAGTTATTATTATTTAGCACCCCAGTCTTTGTGAACTTGTTCGACTGGTGGCTGGGCAGAGTGCCATCCGAGCATATAGACATGAGCAGAGACAGCCAAGTCTCCAGGGCCTTACACACATCAGATGTGGGTACTGAGGTCAGGCTTCTCACTAAGGAGAAGCTAAATGACTGTCTGTCCCAAGCACGTGTACCTGTGGTTGATGGGATATGCCATCATTAATCCAAATCTGGGCCGTATTAAGGTTCTAAAATAAAAAACAGCTTTGCCAGCCACTTGAAGTGGGCTGGGGGCCTGTTTGGATCAGTGGATCAGTGCATCAGTGGGGAGGGTGGGAGGGAGGGAAGGAGCAGGGAGGCAGAGATGGCTCCACAGTGCTCCTCCCTATGGGCTGCAGTGATCTGACCCCCCACCAAGGCAGGGGTCAAAGGGTGCTGCTTTCCTAACCTGAAAGGGACCGAGTCTGGAGAGCTGGCCAGATAAACAACACGTACCCCAATTCGATTAAGCATCGTTCTCCCTTATTGTTCAACTATGCAAGCTTATATCTACTTTTTGCAAAGATTCACACCCAGTCCCTCTGGACAGCCTCTAATTCATGGGGGAGCCGACCAGTGTATAACTTTGCCAAGGACTCTCAGGGCTGCCTGCAGCCAGGTGCTTTCCAGGCCTGCCTGCAGCCAGGGGCCTGTTCAGGGGCTTTTCCTCAGCAACCCTGGGTTGTCCCATCTTTCCAGGGGTATCATATGCCCCTGTTCCTTAAGGAATCCCTCCACAGTAACCCAGATTGCAGACCTCTCCAAGGGCTGGGCAACACTTCTGTTCGTGAGGCCCAGCCCTCTCTTTGCTGTAACAAGAGCACAGGCATCTCATGTTTTGTTTCTTAATTATGTTTTCAGCATGGTTCTTGCAGCAGCTGGGAGCAGAAGCTTTAGCATTTGAGAAGCAGGATTGCCTGTTTGCCAGGCAAAACCCCCAGTTTACCAGCCTGAGCTCTCTCTTATGCTTGGGCAGTGCATGTAGGAACATGGAACTAGGATTTGCTCCTTTGGCACTTGGAGATCTACTCGCCTCTACAGAGAGGCAGAGCATGCACAGGGGATGAGGCAGCAGCACCAGTATTGTGGCCCCACTAAGAGTAGAACATCTGGGTGGAAGATCACAAGGCCAGAAGTACTAGAAGTACTTTGGTAAGGCCACTGAGAAAGCTAAGGAGAGACAGAGAAAGCAAAATCCTGTAGGCTGTATTTGCATAGAGGGAGAAAACTGAGCATTAAGCTAAAGTAAATACTGAAATGATTCACTGCACAGTGCAATTCAGAGAAATGCAGATGACCAGACACTGGAATTTTGCCTGTCTCTTGTGGGTCCCGGCAGTTGCTCAGACAGATGCTCTGTAGCACCCATAAAAAGATAATGCTGGGAATCTCCTAGTCTAAATGCTGCTTTTCTACTGTGAGCACTAAACTCCTTGTGGAATTGCCTTCTGACTTGATTCCTCCTACATTTATTTATGCGCTGTTGCCAAATACTGTGAAACTAGCTGCTTCTGTCCTCTGCAACAAGTAACTAAGCACCTGCAGTATAAAATATTCCTAACTAAAAAACCGGGAAATTTTACCATTGCTATTGGAAAGTGCCATGAGATTTCCCTAGAAGGGTGTGGTAGAAGTGCAACCAAGGATATGCTGTTATTTTAAAAACCTGACCATGTGCTGGTTCCTCCCCCTTTGAAGTCAGTGGCAAAGCTGTTTTAGAGGAGTAAGACTACTTGAACAGGCAAACAAGAGGCAGCCTGGGGGCAGAAGAGGCTTACAAGGAATGGTTTCTGCTGCTGTCCTTGAGCACAGAGCTGTTCAGACAGACTGGAGACCTGTCAGCCACTCTCTCCCATTAAGACTAAGAAATGAATGCTTTTCAAGTTATTAAATGAATGGGCTTGATCTTACAGCCCTTACTCATCTGAGTACTGCCATTAATTTTAAGAAAATAATCACTATATTAAGTGCTATGGAATCCTTAAATTGTTAAATTCTAATATTTGACAGAATTTTTTATTGGATAGAAAAATAATGCTGACATAATTAAAAGGATATGAACATTTCACCTTTTGAAGACTGCAAACTACTTTGGAGCAAATTGTAAAACTAGAAGCAGTGCAGAGAGCTCAAGCCCATGTCATGTCTGTGGGTTATTTTTGAACTTTATGAAAAACATACTTTAGCAGTTTCTATCCTGACCATTCAGCTGTATTCTGGCATTCTAAATGCAAAAACATGCTAACCATGAAAGCAGAACGTTTAAAAATACACTGTCCACTTGGCTTCTTTGCCCTGCTTCAGAGTCTCCCAAGTTTGTTTGGGACAAACTTGGGAACTTTGTTGTGGAATGACTGTTTGAATTGGGGTTTCTTAAAATACATGTGGAGCCTTGTAGCTGCCGTGGGGTGTACACAGTGGTGGATCTGTACTATTTTAAAATCATCTGGCTATTTCACTTCATGTAAGAATATCTGTCAGCTCAGTTATAAGGAATGAGAGGGGTTGATTAAAACAACTCACGAAGCCATTAAACAAAGAGATAAAATGTAGAACATGTGCTGTAGGGTCGTTTTAATTATAATGTGGGGGGATCTGTGGAAACTGGATGGCAGCTGCAGTGTAGCTGAGTTTTAAACCCCTCTTAATAGCACCTCCATCCTGCTCCTTAGGGGTGGGGTTTCTTTTCTGTAAAGCTAGGTCCTTTGGAAATGGTGTTTGGAAGGTACCTCTCATTGCTACGACTGACCATAATGGAATTGCTGTGCTCAAGCACTTAGATATGGACTAAAATAGGCATTTATGTACACTAATCATCTAGTCATTAGGTGCTAGACTATGTAACATCAGAGAAATGTATGCAGAAGTGTTAGTCAAGGGGGAAGGTATAAAGATGTCAAGTGAACAGCCATGAGAATGCAGAGAAAGTGGGGAAGAAAAAAAGTAATGCCAGCTTTTCTCATTGTCTTGATTATCTTAGTAGGTCAAAAAACCCCTTATAGCTGTATGCTATAAGTATGTCTGTTAAGTTCATTTAGCATATAATCTGGCTTTAAGCAATTGATACCAGGCAGCCACATGAGTTCAGTAAAAAATATTTAAACTTCCCATTTTACTTTATTCTTATCAACCTAGTTATAGGCATCAAGAGTTAGCATAATTAATTCTAGACCTATCAGAAGTGGTTTCAAGTCTCATGTGAGTTCAAATCAGCCTGTAGCCATCAAAATCAGCATGAGGAGCAGTAAGGAAAGGAGGCAACACATCTGCCCGTGTCAAAGTTTTTGCAGCCCCATCCACTTCTGCCAGAGACAGGGCCATTACGTAGGTAGACATTGGGTCTAGTTCAGCTAGACAGCTCCAGTGTTCCTAATGCAACAAAGTTTGCTTAAATGTCTGCCATGCTTCTTATGCAAATGAAATACAGTAATTTAGTTAACCCTTTGTCACTGAGTAAAGTGTGTTCCCACATAGGAACACCAACACTTCAAAACACTATCCAGTCATTAAAATATAAAAGAAGATTTGCATAAAACAAAGACATAACATCCATGACCAATTACATAAAAATGGAAAATAATTCTTGAAGAAGAGCATGGAAGACTTGGAGTAACTGCTTCTTGCTCTTGGCTATAGCTTGTTGGCACATGAAGGTTCTGGGGACTGTTCCCTTGAGCACTTCAGCTGTTGCATGTTATTTTAAAGACACTGAAAAGTGGTAGTTGGGATAGATAACCACCTCCATACTGGCTTGTGGGGCACTCTACCAGGTAGCCAGGGTAACCGTCACACCAGTCTGGCTCCTTAGCATCCCCAGCTAAAGAAAATGTACAAAGACAACTCAGCTGCCATTAGGATGAGGAAAAACTCAGTTCTGCTTAAACAATGTAAAGTGAAGTGTGGTTCCCTTTGTTCTTGGAAGACCTTGGTGGCAGTGAAATCAGTCATAGAATCAAACAATCAGCTTGTCAGCTGATTCTCTCAAGACAGCACACCTTGAGGTGAACTTTGGAGGGTCTTTCACAGACTCGCCTCAAATTGCCTGAGTCAAAAGTTAGAGGAGAAACAGGGGAAGAGCTCTCCCTGATGGGATATCATGGGCCAGGATGCCAGTCTCTGTTTGGTTGGCATCTGGTTAGTTGAAGTTCTAACTTCTGGAAATGAAATTAAGCACTTTACCATCGCTGTCATGGAGAGGTTATCTCAGGTTTTTAGCATCATGCTTAGACTCATCCTGTATTTCTCTAGGACCAATGGAACAACACATTTTAGGGTCAAAGTTAGCTCTTTGCATGTGTCCTGTTGGCTTTAGTAGAATTACTGGTGTGCAAGGAGTATGAATAGAGTTCATACAGCGATTCCTAAAATACAAAATGGTAATTATAGTATGCTTCCCTAGGGAGAGAGTTGAAGATGGCTGACCATGTAACCCCTCTCTTTTCTCCCTCTTTTATTCCAGTCCTCCGTGATGTCGGTCTGTTTTGCCCGCTTTCACCCAAACCTGGTCGTTGGTGGAACATACTCTGGCCAAATTGTCCTGTGGGATAATCGCAGCCACAGGCGCACTCCGGTTCAGAGAACTCCCTTATCTGCTGCTGCTCACACGGTAAGGATAAAAATCACCTCCTCTTTTCCTTAGAGGAGATGGTCAGCAGGGAAAGGCAGCCTCCTAGTTGTGTCTACAATGGTGGTTGCCACACAGAGGAAAATGTAAGTGTGGCCCTTGAAGGGGAAAAAGTAGCTATGAGAGGTGAACAACCACCTCTTGTAAGTGCTTGATCATCATACTTTGTACAGTCAAGTCAGGACATTATTTTCGTTTCCAAGGAAGAAGGCAGGATTAAGTTCAACACTTGGGTGAGGCACCTTTGTGCCAGCACAGTGGCACTGTAATTCTTGTCCCCATTGTCTGTAAAGAGAGCTAGACGACTGCGGAGGCTGTATGTCTATCAGTCCAACATGGCAGGCAATTAGAGTCATTATTGTTGTCTTGGTGTATGCAAATTTCTGCTTTGAACCAGATTAGGCACCTTTGAGGGTCTCATAGTGAATTCCTGTAAGCAGACACTGGTGCCCTTGGAAAGAGTGGGGCAGTTTGCTTCTGTTTTCTGATAGAGCAGTACATAAATCCCTGCTGTGGTCTCCTACTCCAGACAGGGCCACAGGGCAGACTTTGCACACTAAGGGAGAGTTTGTTTCAACACAATGATGCAGGAGAGCATTTTGCTAATGCACACGGGTACTTGTAGATAATTAATGATGGTGGCAATGGGCTCTAGTGATGTATAGGAGATAAACAGGCAGAGCAGTAACACAAAATGCCTGAGAAAGAAGAGACTTCGTCTGTGATACAAGGATGATGTCTGTGATAGGAGACTCTTACATTGCAAAGTACTCATATTTTGCTGGAGGAAGAGACAAGCCTGGGTTGCCTGCTAAAGTGTCCTCATTGCTATGGCACTGACATCCAGTCCATCCCACACAAACGTCTAATGCATTCTTGAGCTCTCCTCCTCCAGAGTCTGGGCTTGGGAAGACTCTTCAGGAGAGATGGAAGGTGGAGTATCTCATCCTGGGAGTGGGCTTAGGGCAATTCCTGAGTGGAAAGGAGGAGGAAAATGTAGAAGTATGATATAGGAGTGCAGAAAAACACAGATTTTCTGTAACATAAGGAACTGAACTCCACAGAGTACTCTGAGAGATAAGATAATCTTGTTCTAGCAGAATGAAGGATCAAAGTGATAGTACTTTTGCATCTCCAGCTTTTACAATTCTGTGATTCTAATGTTTGGAATTTGCAGATCAAGGTTCGGCTTTCAGTTGACCGTGACAACATAATCCCTGGAGTTAAAAGACAGCTCCAGAAACCATGCCATGTGAATTACTGCTAAAGATTCAGTATGGGGCCAGTATTATGATTGCAAGTCTCTTATATTAAAAATTACAGGTGTGCACAGACATGCTTAGTGGGCCAGGCAATACAAATATTGTTCCCCAAATTTCCACTATCATGAATGTTGATGTAATTATCTAATGATCTGTGCCATGGGTTGCAACTTCAACATTGCTTTTCATTTCCCTAATGTTTTTGCTCATTTTGTCGCCAGTAATGTTCAATCTGCATGACAAGAAACAGTCTCTCCTGGAAGTGCAATTTAGAGATGTAGCAGACCAGAAAACTAGTGGCAAGAAACTGACTATCACTGAAAATTGAACAACTGGGACTCAAAATCTAGTGGAAAAGCAAAGATTAATGGGAAGTAATTTGTTTACACTCAAAAATCATTTAAGGCAAAATTGTACCTCCTGGAATTATATATTAAAGCAGTTTTATTATTGTAATAGAAAAATATGTAATGTTTTGCTTTTTGACAAATATAAATAAATTACTTTCAGTTGTGGATGGGCACTTTATGTGCTGTCATGGATTGATATAAATAAGTGTTTACACGGTTTAACATGAGGAAATATGATGTTTTAAGGAGTGCTCAGATTTTACAATAAGAGTTGCTTACTTTATGTTCGTACATAGGAATTACTTACATAAACTGCAAATGAGGTCTTGGTTGCAAAAGGCTGGCTTGAATCCTTGCTGCCAAGAAAAAGGATTAAATTAAGACAACACTACTTTAGCGATGTTACTTTTTGTACTGCTAGATACGTGAGCTGAATAGTCATTTTTAATTTGAACTCACGCTGTATGTGAAGAAAGGATTTTTCTCTTTTCTTACTCCTGCTTTGTTTATTTGAAACAGATAGATCATGTGGTTCTCCCTGACTTAAACCTTCCTGAAATGTAGTATCACTGATTACTGCCTGGATTCACCAGGAAAGAGAATTCTACCCACAGCTTACTCACTAATTTCCTTTCACACCCACCACACATCTGCACTTGGGACAACAGGAAATTTTAATTAAGACAAAACCCTTTTGCATCATGATTTCATTTCCAAAATAAATAAAAGCAAGCTGGCAGCAACCCTTTGAAAGGAAGGAGCCTGTTTAGACTTTCTGTTGCATACAGTTGGTTGTCTTCATCTGCTTTCCTTACATCTTTTCATTTCTGCTGTGAGTTTTATTGTGCATGAAATTGATGGCTGGTAGCCCTGATTAAAGCCAGGCCTGACATACTGAGGTGCTGCTGGAAAGACATGGCTCACTCTTCCCCCCCCCAACTAAATATTCTAGATATTCCACTGCTTGCTTTAGCTTCCTCCCACCCACTCTGTCTGTTTGGACTACTGGAGGTCAAAAGCCCATGAAAAAAATAGGTCTGTGCTTATTTCACACATCAGTACGCAGTAATCATGTTTAGCACTGGGGTCATTAGCTTACACTAAACAGCAAGAATGTCCATGGTGGGAGAGTAATAGTGTGAGACACATGTGAGGGACCAGTTGGGGTCCATTTGTTGATCTGGGAGAAACCAGGTGCCTGAAAATCTTGAGAGAAAGAAAAAAAATGGCATCAAATGGACCTTGTGACTTACTGGTGTGCACAGGTTGCCTCCAAGCACAAGGTACTATTTCAGCAGCAACTGCTTAGGCCATCTCAGTGTGGGCACAAACACTGTTTGTACAGGTGCTGCACCTTTTGCTCTTAGAGAGGGGACATTTACAGGGCCCACTCAGGTATCAAACCTGAGAGCGAGCCAGAGCTCTGAGGATTTCTGCCATTCCCCACTGACTGGGTAGGTGACCTGCAGCTGGATCTTGAAGTAGTCTGACATAAGTGGCAGTTCTGCCATTCCTTTCAGCAGGACCAAATGCTACATTCCTAACACTACATAGAGTTGGCTTAGAAGCTCCTAAGGGATCTCCTGTAAGTTGGTCCTAATTTTCTTTGATTAAGGAAAGTATTAGAGAAAAATTTTTTTTCTTTCTGCAGAGGCAGGTCTTCTATTTATTGGTAAACGCAGCAGAGAAATTAAATTTTTGTTTGCTCGACTTTTGTATATGTCTAACCCTTAATTTAGCAGTATCACTTGTAATGGTCAAAGGAAATGAAATCTTATTGTTCAGTCTGACTGATTTTTTACTCTGGAGATTGCTGAACTTGACCCATCCCTCATATGTCACCATCAGACATCAGATGACGCTTTGGGCTCAAAATGTTGCTAGGTTCTTTGGAAAAGGAATAGGCCAAGTCTCAATTATGCATACTAACTGGAATTCAGCCTCCATGGAATGACTACACTATGGTGAACCAGGTGTAACACCCTAAATTTAGTCACTCCCCACTTATAATGACAGATTTCAAAAGGTGTATTGGCCAATGCTGAAGAACATTGATGGGCTTGTTCATGTTCTTCAACTGGAGTACATTTGCAAATATTTAGCATGCAAGCCAAATTCTGACAGAGTTCAAGTTTTATGCAGCTGTTTTCTTGAACAAAGTTTTCATTTTTATTCTGTTTGGACAGTTTTCCTCTTTCTGCTGGTAATTTTCAGTGTCAAAAGCCATCAAAAAGATGGATTTTCAGTGTCAAAAGCCACCAAAAGAATGATACATGTCCCTGTGGGTGAAATCTCATCCACATAATTCGGTATTTTCACAGCATTACTCAGCTGGGTTGTTTTATTATGAGAAAAATGAAACTTTGAAAACATTTCCACCTCCATAACGTACTTTGTAAAATTTAAATGTAAAAAACATAAAAACCCAACCAAAACAATTCCTATCTGGCAAAAGCTGAGTCTTATATTTTCCAGGCATTGTGTGACTACTTAATCATTCTTTAAAATAACATATAAGACATTAGAAGTTTGTTTGTGAAAATATAAGAATGGCTCTCTGACTTCCAGTGTTATGTGTTTTCAGCATCCTGTGTATTGTGTGAATGTAGTTGGAACACAGAATGCACACAATCTTATTACTGTCTCTACGGATGGCAAAATGTGCTCCTGGAGCCTGGACATGCTCTCAACTCCACAGGTGGGTTTATTTTCACCTACACGGGGGGGAAAAGTGTCTTTGGTAGAGCAGGATACCTGCATAGTGGAACATAGCTCCTAAAAGCCAAAATCTCGCATCCTATGCAAACTAAAACCAATGGATGCACTTGAAAGAGTACAGCTTGCTTCCAGCAGTCTCTGCTAAGAGCCAAACCCCATTTCCTTTACCACAAATCATGTAATTATTGTAATACGTTAATACATAGGTCAGTTTCAAGTGAAAATGAAGTAGTCCATTTTAAAGTACGGTAATTACAGAAGTCGCCTGTGGTATACATTGCACTTATTCTACAGCATTGTTTAACAAATATGGACTAGATTGCACTGCTGCTGAACACACCCTAGGTACTGCAGGTTTCCAAGGCACACAGTCAGAAACTCAGAAACTTACTTTGCTGGCAGCCTTCAGTAGCCAAAGAAACAAACAATGCAAATCAAAAGTTTTAGAACTAATCCTCCCCCTCTGGAATGTTTGCTGCTATTGTCTTTCCCCCCACTCCTCTCCTTTGTATCAGAAATGAAAGGAAACACAGGAAAATTGCCCAAACCACTAGTGATTATAATAATGGAAACTAAACAAAGAATCTGATGCTGAAAAAGGTGTACAGAAAGCATCTTTTAAGTGTTATCTTCTGAAGTAGTACATTTTCTATTTCAACACATCACTCATTTTTATACACAATTTCTTAGAAAAAAAATTAATATCATTTTTACTAAGCATCATGGGATCTGATCTTGTTTCGAAATGCTGCGCAGAAACTCCCAGTAATGATTCCATTAATCATGCATTAATGTGCAATTACTATTGAATTATTCGCTTTTCAGCGTTGACACAAGAGGTGGGACTCCTCTATCCTAACCTGAGCCATCTGAAAGTTGATGTGTCAAGCCCAAGTTCGAAATTCAAGTTTTCTGTACAGTTGAGGTAGAGAGAGGCTGCTACTTCTGGAGGATGACTCATCCCATCCAAGTGTGAAATGCCATTTCAGATACCCACCCTGGGACATGGAACTGTCCTGTCTTAGGGTGGGAGAGGATTCTGGAAGCCATGACATCTACTCCCCTACTCAAAGGGAAGCCAACTTCGAAGTTCGACCACATTGCTCATGTAAGGCAACAGTGTGGGGCTGGTAGTTGTGCCCTGGGACTGTGAGAAACCAGTACTCTTCTGCAGTAGAAATGGAGGCACCTAAAACGGCCCAGGCATATATGTTCAGGTACCCGAATCCCTTCCACAGTTGCTCACCTAAACATCAAGAAGATAAATCCCACCCCTGCATATTCACTTACTGGAATACTAAAGTCTGAAGCACAGATCTGTGAACATCTGGGTTCCAGTACCTCATCACTCAAATGGCATTTCCCTGCTCCAAAACTGACTCTCAACAAGGATGGGAACACACCCCACATTACACTGAAGTTTGGCACATGTCTCATGGTGATCTAGAAAAGAAAGGCACAGGACTTGACATCAAGCTGCATGCCATAGCTTTAAACTGGGAGGAGTAAAGTGTTGCTGATGTGTGTCAGTCTGAAACTTTCCAAAGACACAGATCCAGAGCACTTGTGTACAGCCGTGGTGTGGGTGCTGGGAGGAGAGAGTCCACCACAGTCTGTGGCCATATCTCTGCAGACATTAAATGATGATCTCACCCCAGAAGATTTTAACAAAAATATATGGTCTCTCTGCCATATTAACAGATTTTCTTTCTCTCTCTCTTTCTCTCTCACTCACATATTTACAGAAATATGGGGTGGTCTCCCAATGCATTTTCCATGTCTTATTTTGCCTTTATAATAGAACCAAATTTATTTAAAAGGAAAGTATAAACCAAGCTGCAATATTTCTTTATGGATTTGCATCGCTCTCCTCTCACAGGGATACCCACTTTCTTTGCAGCAAAAAAGCCCTTCTGAGAAAAACCCTACTGGCTTTTGCCCTAGAAGAACAGCAGCATAGACTTTTTAAACATAGAGAACATGCCCACTTAAAGAGCTAAAAATGAAAATGGTGAAACCATTCAGGCCTTTTGTGGATTCTTGGGTTACACCATTTAGGCTGAAAAACCAAAAAGTTGTGCAAAATCTGCTCAAAGCATACACATCTTGCAACAGCCACAAACTTGCACGGTGATTGTATTTGCAATTGCAAAAGTGGGCATGCTGATTTACTTTAAAATATAGCTACCAAATGAAAACAGAAAACATTCCTGCTGGTTTGTAGCTTGATGGTGGAGTCTAGAGGGAGTGTTTATGGTTACCTCTGAAAATCCCTGAAAAGCAGCGCTTAGAATGTTGGTAGTGACAGGACCCCAACTTTGTAATTTTGTTCTGCAAAGGGACAAATGACACAGTGCAATAAATGCCTCACATGCGCACAATATTACATGTGCTTCCTGACAATTGATTTCCAGAATGTTTCTAAATAGAAGGGTATTGCATGATTTGTTAAAGCCTGAGGCTGGCAAATGTAACCATTAAGGTATTACCTGTAGTTTCTGCACCATTAGATTTTAAATTCTCACCTGTTATCTCTGGCTGATTTAAGATGATGCAGAAAAGACCAGTGCCTTCCTGCCAGTCTCAAATGTGTGACAGATAGCACTGGGGATGGTGAAAGCATCCTGGTTTTGTGACATTGCATCTTCTCACAATGTCTTACGTAGAAACCAAAGTCCTGTGTCTGGGTCAAATGATTTCATCTTCCTCTCCTGCTTCTCCATGTAATATTCAGAAATCAGTTATAAAAAAAAAAACCAACCCAGACTAACAAAAGGAGGACCACAGCATAATAACAAAAACCTGTTTTGGTAGGAGAGCATGGAGCTGGTATACAATAAGTCCAAACCAGTGGCGGTCACAGGAATGGCTTTCCCAACAGGAGATGTCAATAACTTTGTCGTTGGCAGTGAAGAGGGAACAGTCTACACAGCCTGTCGTCATGGAAGGTGAAGTTCAGAATTTTGTACTTATAAAACATTCTGTGCCTGTGTTGATGAGAGGTAGCCAAGTGTGTGTTCAATGTTTTTTTCTCTTGGATCAACAATGTCTACACTGTTCCTGTGATCAGCACAGGAGCTGCCTGACTTTGAGCAACTGTGCTGACAGTATTGCTAAATTGCTTCTATTTAGGCATATACTGATAGTCTGTATGGCAGCTGATGGTTTGAATGAGTCTTAGGCTGTTAAGATAAATGAAGCATGCCTAAGGGCATTTCTCATTATTGAACTTTCAGACTTGCCTGATTTGTTCCTCACAAGAGGATGAAGGTGCCAGATCCTCTTTTTAGCACACCTTTGTAGAAACCTACTGACTGTCGACAAAAGCCCTTTTGCTCCTGCCTGTCTTTCCTGGAGCTTTTTGCTATCATCCCTGGTTTATTTCCAGAGGCTCCTGTGTCCTTCAGCCCAGCACAGTGAAGAGCCATATGTTATCTGGAAAAAAGGTGTGTCAAAGCACAGCAGATACCCAGGATGGCCTTAGTGCTCCAGAATTCCCCTTACCCCACTGACTACGTGGCAGATAGCTGGGATGAAATAAGAGGTGTCCTTCTTATCCGGCACTGCAGGACTCAGCCTCTGCTCCAGCACATGCTGTGAGGTCTGGCAGGGGGAGCCTAAGTGTGGCCACACTGTCCACACAGGAGAGGTGACGGGACACTGCACCAGCTGGATGAAGGACCAGTTTTCTCTGGTGCAGCTCCATATCTGCTTTCAGTACACTGTACTCACACTGGCACAGGGCTGACAAGCTCATCAGAGCTGTGGCTATTTTTAATGTACATTCTTCCACTCGCAATTTTTCTATAATCTAGCTAAAAGGGTAATTTCATTATTCCCTTTTCTGTGTACACTGTGAGACAGCACTGACAACTGATCTGGCATAATTTGCTTCCAGGAAGAAGAAAACTGTGCACATCCTCTCTTGCACAGCATTGTATTTTTCCTTCCAAATAGCTATTCTAACCTCCAGCTGATGAAATGCACATCTCCCCTTGTTCAAAGTAATGACTGTATGATACCTGATAACAGGATCAGTTCCTTCACTTTTTGTGAAAAAGCATTTGCTTCCTAGTGACTTGATTGACTGCTATGAAAATTTATCTTAGATATTTAAGAGAAAAAGAATTGCCCATCATAATTCATTAACATATCTGCATTTTTATTTTAATGGTTATTCCTTGTGAAAATGGCTTACTCAGAGGCATAAGTTATAGTATAATTACAATTTAGAATTATGTTATAATTATACATAAATGTTATTTCAAGCGACAGGAGGAGACAGTATATGTAGAAGTGAGTACGGTAAGTCTTGAGAAGTAAGAGGAATTCTCCCTGTGCTGAATTCTGAGCATTAATTTTGCCCATTGGAATAAACTTCTGCAGGCAAAGGCCTTAGCAAAGGGAGAGAGATTTACAGGTTAAATAGAACTTTAAAAGGAAACAGGAACCTAGGAGTAAAGAAAAATTATGTTAGATCACTAGGTGGTAAATCACTCTCTGCATGTAAATCTTTCTTCTTCCTGCAGTAAAGCTGGAATTGGTGAAATTTTTGAAGGCCACCAAGGACCTGTCACAGGAATCAATTGTCACATGGCAGTGGGTCCAATAGATTTTTCCCATCTCTTTGTCACATCATCATTTGACTGGACAGTGAAATTGTGGACCACAAAGGTAAGAAATACGAGTTGGGCTGGGACAAGTAATGCTACTTGTGAAAATTCTGTTGTCAGAAATACTTTAATACCATCTATCAAGTCCTAAGAACAAATTAATTGAAAGGCTGTGGTTAGAATGGGCATAGTGATAAAATCATAAGTAAAATATATAGCTAGTGTAACTCTTGCCCTTTAGCTGGCCTGCATTTCAGTATTAACCCTAGTGCTGAGCACTTTCATGAGGCAAGGAGATGAGGATGTCCTGGACTCCCAGCCATCAAACAATCCGTTCAGCACTCCTGTGCAGGCTAAATTGCAAGGCTAATACTATGCACTGTGGTGGTGCAGCAGCAGGAACACTTCCCTCTGATGAAGCAACAGGGGAAGTGCACATACAACTTAGTGCAATCAATATCACTTGTGAAATTCACTGCTGGAGGAGGCCGTGATAGCCAAAAGATAAAATGTCCCCATGACATTAGAAGCAGGGAGAAGTACATGCTGGAACTTACATTCATGACCACCAGGGATCTGTTGCTGACTACTCTGTGGCACTCTGCCTGTGACCTCTTTCAGAGAGAGCAGCAGAACAGCAGAAATGTCACAGTCCTGTGAAACTTTGAGACCCCAACACTCCATGGGACAGACTAAACAGACCAACCTGGTTTATTGTACAGGCTGAGTAAAACAGGACAATGAGAGGTAAAATCCTAATAATATAAGTCATCTAAATTTACTTTTTTATACACCAGAGTGGAGAACTGCGTTCCAAATGTCAGGTTCTCGTCTTAACCAAGTTGGTTTTGTGCCTGCATTTGGTTCACATCTTGAGCTGCACCCAGCAGAGTTCCAGTACTGGAAGCTGACCCCAGTCAGGAAGTATCTCAGCATGTGTTCTTCCAAGACGTCAGGGCTTGGAGATGATAGAACAGATGCACAGCAAATGTAAATACAGAAGTGATCACAAGGGCTCATGTGACAACCTTGTGCTGGAAGAAGAAGCACAGTTACCTAGATGATAACTTGAATCAGCTTCCATAGTGGCTTCCCAATGCATTTATTAATGGCCTGATCCAATGTGTGTGCTAATTAACAGGTATCTTTTCCTAATCAGCAGTGACCATAGCTGGTGCTCTTGTCTTGAGCATTATGTTTCAGGAAACTTGTAATGAGAAAGGTGCATTATTTACCTAATTCACATAGATACATCACTAGACCCAGCCTTAACCAATGCAAAAGTGGTCCAGAGAAGTGGACGTGGGCAGCCTGGAATGGGTCTGGGATGGTTCCTAGGTGGTGAATGTTAGAAAGGGCTGCAGGATAGCCATGGGATGGACAGCTTAGATGTTGGCTCATAGGTAGGCCATCTGGGTGTGAGACAAGGGAGTCCTGGGCAGTGGTGACTGGGGACAAGGGAGTACAGGAGTTTTGAAGCTGAGTAAGAGGAGAAGAATTTGTGGGGAGTGCCGGGAAGATGAAAGGCAAGTATTGAATTCCAAACACACATGTACAGAGAAGTCTTGGATGCGTATTCGACCATCAGCTTGAGGTTGAATATGGCAATAAGGGCCTCATTCATCTGCAGCTTAAACGAAACTGTATTAAGGGATAATAAAGCCTGATTTTTATTTTTAATTCTTGGGATTTTAGAAGTTAGTAGCAACACTAACACAGCACATTTTGGGCACAAAGACACTGCAGATAGTAATATAGTCAGCCTTGTGGAATATTTCAGTGCCAAAATGGTTGGGTCTGATTTCGTTCAAGACAATCAGTTTTCAAAGAACCAACCCATTTAAATTTCTAATATCTATCAACCTGTGGCTCATCTGGCAAGAGGGGCTTCCTGAGAAAGCTGTTTGACTGAGCTGGGCGAGCTGTGATGTGCATGTGACACACCACAGCACCGCGCAGAGCTGGAAGCTGCGTTGCTGTTTTGGATCACTTGCTTTCTTCTGCAGCATGTTTGAGCAGCAGCAGCAGCCCCAGGCTGCTGCCCTGCCAGCCACTGCCCTGTGAAAACATCCTCTGAGACAGTAGACAAGTTCTTGAATTGTGATGAATATTTTCTTTTTCTCCCCATTCAACTGCATCAGTTTATTTCCATATTGTATGAATAATTTTCTTGGCTGAAGCTACTACATATTTAAGGCTCTCTTTGTTCAGTTCGTATAGTCAAGGCTCAGTCAATCAGTGGGCTCTGAAAAAAAAATAGTGGATTGATATGAAGTATTGAGTGCTTCTGCTGGCTTACAATATTTTAGTCAGAATTGGTTTATTCCTTTAGTTTCTTATTTGTAATTTTAATCTTCCTATCAGCATCCAAAGCCGTATTGCTTTCCTGCTTCTACCAGTGTTGTCTACTTAATCCTGTGCACATTATCCTCTTTGGTCATGAAATTCAATTCCTTTCTGTTTCACAGGTTCAGAGTCAATGTCCAATTGTAAAGTGAACCATAAAAGCTTTGTGTTTATATTGTCTATTGATGTTGTGTAGCATCCTGGGGTGCTTACAAGAAAGGCACTTTCATAGCAGGAATTTGACTGATGGATTGAAAGCACCATCTCCCTTAAAAACTCTTTCTTGACATTTTATAATCTGTTTTTGTGGTTAACACATTTTCTAGCTAAAGGCAGTTCAACCAGGTGACTGAGAATAAGATTTTCACTAGCAGATGAATGAGCGTTTTGTAGACAACACTAATACAAGGTTCACATTATCATCCATCACATTAGCCAATAATTAGATCCCTCTGTGAATAGCAAGCAACCAGAAGCAACAGGAAAAGAAACAGAATTTGCAAAGGGAGTTACTTGATAACCACGGCATTATCTGGTTCCTGATGAAGTTAGTAGGGCTTTCAACTTGAATTCATGCTACACCATGTGAGCAAGTCTTGGATGCAGAGCTGTCAAATGGAAGTCCCGATGTGAAGTGTCTGTGGAGCTCTGCCCTTAATTAGGCAGTGTCGGTACGATGCTTTGAAGAGGTAAAGTGCTAAGTGGAAATGCTAAGTGTTGTTAATTAATTAAACACTAATCCTCATGAATGAATAGCATGAGGTTAAATAATGAAATGTAAGTATTGTTATTATTACAGCAATTGCTGTTTGGAGAGCAAATTTTTTGATACTGTGTCAAGAGATGGGAGCTATCCTGGAAATGTTAAAGCATAGCAAAACATACGCTAGTTTCAGCTAAAGCCTAGAAGATGGCTTGTTTTCTACTAAGGGAGTTAAAAAGGGTCTGTACAGAGAGGTGGATTTTGCTAGCTTTTTCATCCTTCACATGTCTTCTTCAGCTCTTACCCTTCCACTGAGGTGATGCCTTTTCCTGGTCTTAAAATGAAGAATCAAACACGTTTAGAAGGGAAAAAGGGATTTTACCTCTGTATTTCTTTTAAGGATCCTTAGGTGCACCATGTCCCAGTGGAATGCACCGAAATGCCCACCGCAATGCACACCCCCAAAAGATCTGGTATAACATTATAGGTCTTACTAATTAGCACATCTATCAAAGATGGTAATACCATCATCAGAAGGAGGCTCAGAGGTGAGCAGACTGGTGTTAGGGCCACCACATAACCATTAGCAGGAGCCAGAGGTCATGTGTGCCCTCAGTGACAGACCACCCATTGTGTGTCTGTGCTCAGTTTTGCTTTACTAGTATGTGCATCAGTGGTAGTGCCTTCCTCGTCCCTCTCCTTTGTCTTTTTTTCTTATGCTCCTCACATGCTGCTCTTCTGTTATGCTGTGCTGTTCCAGTCTGCAGTTTGTTGTGCTTTTTTGAGAAGCCCCATTTTAAACAGCAAACATTTCCATTTCTATGCTATGTGCCTTCACGTACATTTCTGTACCTTGAATATCTTTTGCCCACGTGTTTGTTGATAACCTGGGTACAACCCAGTCTTCCTGTGTCTTGGAGAAAATTATTTTACCTGTCATACCGTCCTATCAGCATGTAGCTTCAGACTCCACTGGTTTTCATTTGGCCTAGAGTTGAAGACCATCTCCTCCAAGGTCCAGCTGAAGCCTACCACTAGAAAAATGCAAAGAAGCATGTGGTGGTGGTGCTGGTGGTGTTACTAAAGGCAGGTACCTCCACCCTTCCCCAGAAGCTGTGCTGGTGGTATTACCAAAGGCAGGTACCTCCACCCTTCCCCAGAAGCCTTGCTGATAGGATCTGATCAGATCCACTTGATAGACCAAATTTACTGTGATGGAAAATAGTGTTGCAGAATGAACCAGAGCACTACTTGATGGTCACCAAGAAAATGCATGCACACATGGCCAATTTTTTTAAGTTTACCAAAATAGCAGGCTGTGATTTTTTGAGATTAAGAATTTACTGGTTTTTTACATTACAAATACAATTTTTCAAGTTATCTGGTTACAGGCTAAGATTTTTTTCTATTATAATTTCAATTGCCTTAAATGGGTGAGAGCCTCTTGTGTTCCAGTTAGCATTGTCTAAAATTAAAAATCCAAGTAGAAATGTAGTCAAACATGTACTTATGATGAAAGGACAGTAAACTTAGTGAACTATTACAACAACTTAGTGAATTGTTCCTCGTGAAAATTTTTTGCAACTGTAATTGGAAAATCTGGAGTCAATTACTTGATTTAATGAAGTCCTGTGACTGGTGGTTAGAATGGATCACAGATTAGAGGCACTGATGTTAGTGGTTAATGGTATACACCATTTCCCTACCTTATGGAAGATGTTCCTATCCCAGTGAATATGCAGTTATTTATGAAGAGTGTAGGACCTCCACAAGAGTATCCTGTAAGCCTCTGGGTCATGCTCCAAGGGTCTGCCTGAGCAGGACAGGAACGCGTGTCTTCTGTAAGGGGAGGAAGGGATGATCTTGCCGTTTTGCTCTGAGCTCTGTCTTGTGCCTGTAAACAACTCTGGTTTCACTGACGGCAGGATCTTCTCAGAGTAAAGCTTTGATTTTAATGTGTTGGCACTTCTTGATGAAGCCCGTTCTGTCCACTTGGGGCCAGCCCTACTTCTTTCTCCAGTTTTTAACAGGATCAAACAGACCTCCAGCAGCAAAATGGGACTAGTGAAATGCAGAGATTACTCAGGTATTTTATCTTGCATATGCTTGAGTGTAGAGAAGAGCTGGACTTTATGAGATTTAGAACATAAAGTCTTGAACATGTTCATTCTTAATGTTTTTTTCTAAGCTTTCCTAAATCCTTTGGGCCATATCTTCTCATTTTATCATATAAGGCATTTTAGGTGACGCTTACTTCATATGAATTTGGATCCTCCTGGATCATTTATTATGTAGAGCTTTCACACTTTGGTTTCTTACGCAGCCACTGGAAAGAAGTAACTGTACTGCATGCATTAGACATCTCTTGGAGAGACCACCATTACTGCCCACCACTGACTATGCAGGAGCCCAAGTCTGGCAGATAATCAGTTGCTGTAGCTTTTGGTGGCTTTCTTGCATCTGGACAGCCTCAGGCCATATCTAAACTGGCAGACATGTCAGCACTTTTGAGCTCCTGCGTCTGTCTTCTTATTCTGGTTTCTCCCAAACCACTACCAGGAAGGAATCAGCCTCTTTATCCCACAGCACACACACATGCATACATATATACCTTGATTTGCAGCCAGAATCCTGTGGAATCCTTTACAACTCCTCCCTCTGACTGATTTTGGTGGGGCTCAAATGTCTATCTCAGGGGACAATTTCACTGCTCTTATTTTGGATACATGACTAGAATGGTCTCCTTCACTGCTTCATTACTACACAAAGCTCCTTCTTTTCTCTTTGATAAAAGCAATTAAAACAATTCATTTGATTAATCACTGTCCAAATTTTAACTTTATCTGATTACAGGGAATGACAAAGGGTGATAAAATAGCATGCTGGGATTTCACGGAAAAGGTCTCTCTGTGGTGTGAGTTCAGAATTTTGAGTTTTGTCCAAAAACAAGGCAATGAATGAATTTGCTTCAGAGCTCACTTTCTGTGAAAAGGCCAAGCTAACTTGTGGAAGAGGGTGGAGTTGCCTGTTCAGACAGGATTTTTTTAGGTTTTGCCCTTTACCTCTGGAGCCAGAGGTCTGGCTCTCATCCAGCTGAACAAAAAAAAAAACAAAAAAACCCCAAACGTATTTTCTAGGCAATTTTAAAGAGCAAAACCAAAGTGAAGTCAGGTGCCTTGAAATCAGTCCCAAGTTCTTCACTTGAAATACTTCTCATTATTTCAGTTTTCTGTGTAGCCATATTTGATAAGTGTTAGGAAAATACTCATCAGATGACCAACATACTTCATTTACTCACATGATACATGGTGCTTCTTTGTGATACATTTAGTGAAGAATGGCACACACACAAATAAAACAGTCATCTAAAATAGTGAGTTCTAAAAAACTCAGTGGGCTAAACTGTATTTCAGAAAACCCTAATATAAATCCAGCTGTAAGCAGTGAAAGCTCTATTTGCACATGGAAAGCAGAATTGGATTTCAGGAGCTTATATAATCTGTGCAAAACAAAGTCATCATTCCTTTTTTCCCTGAAATCAAAATGCAAACCTCCCACTGACAGTTCTGTTGCAGAATTACGCTGGAGGATCAAGCTCACATGCAATAGTGAAACATTTCAGGACAATTATCAGTATATAAAGCCCAGGACTTCTTCCCTAATGGAAATTTTCTCCCACCTGCTTCATGCAGCCATTCTTTCGCTGTCATGTGAGAGACTTTTGTTATCAGTAAAAAACAAGGAACTGTGTTCAAAGTCCTACAAGATGAAGTCATCTTCAATAATAATTAGGCTCAAAATCATTGCTTGCTGACCCATGAAAGCCCTGTGGGCATCCTGGTGGCAGCAGCTACAAATACTCATCTTGACTGTTTAGCAGACAGTGCTGTAACATCAGGCTGTGTCAGCCATCCTGCAATGTTCCTCATGCTCTTGCTTCCTGGCAGCTGAACTGCAGCAGCAGCAGGGTCACTTGAAAGCCTGGCAATTCGCTGAGTACAGACACACTGCTGGGCCAGGTACTCTGCAATGAAGCAGCATTTTCCATTAAAAAGAAAAATTGAATTTTCAGGGGCCTCATACTGAATGTTCCTGTCAGAATCACAGGGGTGGGAAACAACCAAACCTCAGCTACATTATCCCACTCCTCTCCTCGCCTTGCAACTTGAGCTAAGCTACCTCTCTTTAACAACTTGAGGCCTAAAGCAGGGAGACCAGTCCCACTGACCCCAGAAAAGGTACGTGCAGGACCTGAGTGTGTGCTGCTGCCTCTCCTGCATGACAGGAAAGCACTAGTGCACCAATCCAGTTTCTCCCAATTCATCCTACTCATTCTCCAGTTCTGCTTCCTTGTCCCATCTATGTGGGATATAAACAGGGAGTGACAACTGGAGGTAGAAGACCAAATGTGCCCTTCAGTGTTTCACTCTGTTTTCAGTGTTTCCTCTGACCAGGATTTGGTCATTCTTCCATCAACATGCCTTGCTTATATTTCTCAGCAAGTCCCTCGAGCTTCCCTGAAAAATAATCCAGGATTATAGTGATAAAAAGGCAGGAGTATGAACTACAGAAACTGTGAATCATTTTGCTAGGCAAGGACAGTAAGACTTCTGTAGTGTTTGAGCTTCTTAGAAGTAGGTACAAACTCCAAAAGAAAACAATAGTATTTCTAAAGTCTCTTGATACAAATGCATAGTTAGTAGTTTAGGAAGAAGTGTTGTCCTGCTTAGAGCATGTTTTAAATAAAAGGTGGAAAACCTGATTACCATTTAGCAATGAAGTCAGCAGTCTGAGGAAATACAGAACAAATGGCAGATACCTGTATAGGCTTTTCCAGTGTTGCTGTCTGCACTTGCCTCCAGCTTGATGTGGGTGAACGAAGCAGAGAATAGTAAACCTCACACAGTGGAAACCCATAGGCACAACTCTTTTAAGTGTGGATTAAGAGGGTCTCCAGATTAGGAATGAAACTGGATGATCTATAAATGCAGAAACAAGAACACACCAGCCTGGCCAGAAGGAACTAGGGACAAAAGTGAGCTGAGGAATACTGTAAGCCAGTCTGCCTTACACCCATTCCGATGGTTTTAAACTTCATCCTCTGCAAGCAGATCTTTCAAATCATTTAAATTTACAGTAGGCATCAAGTAATGCACATTTATATCAAACTCACTGAAAATAGCCCCTCAGCTAATACGCAGTGGTGAAGAGGAATGCCATGCTTTCTGCTTTTTTTCTTTAGAAAATAAAAAGGTCTTTTTCCATTGGATAAGTGGAAAGGCATGGTGGAAGAGAACTTTTGCAGTCGAGCAGCACAGCCAGTACTCTGCTGAGTACTTAAAAGAGTTAAGAAGGATTAACCAAATAAGCAGTTTACCTGTCAGTAAAACTAGCTTCCAGGCTATCTCCACAGATTTCAAAAGCTCTGCTGTTTGAATTTCTGATGCTCTTAAAAGACAAGTGTTGTCTGACTTCCCAAGTTCTTTTATTTTTTTCTTCATGCCATAGCATTAGACATTAAGATCAGTTCTCATTAAAACCGCCTGTGCCAATCATCAGACCTTTTTTCCTTTGCTTCCTTCTTTTATACTCACTCATGGCGCTTTGACTTTGAAGGAAACCACAAAAATGTAATCATCAGGTTATCTCCAGACTTGGTCTGCTCTCGTAGCCCCTTCCCTTTCGGTCTTACCCTTGTCCCCTCCTCCATCCGTAATAATTCCCACATGTTTATGCAAAAATATTGGACTTTCTTTCATTATTGACAATTAAGGAAGGCAAGTTTCAGCCTCTCTGCAAGAACAATACTTTCTAAAAGTGAACAGTTTTCTGCCTTGTCTGTCTGCAACTTTTAGGATGCCAAACCAAATCAGTGTAACAATACTACAGCACTTAAACAAAAGGGTTGTGAAGAGTGTAGGGATCATTTCCAGACTCATTTCTTTCCCTCTGTTGCTACTGAGTCTAAAACTTAAGCGTGTTACCTTGCCAATCAATCCAGTTTAGACTTGATTCAGTGACCTAGTAATTATCCGACAGTGAGGTGACACAACATACAGCCAGGTCATAGCCCAGTGAAATGTTCTCCGAGTCCCAGAGGGTCATCTGCAATCCAGCACTGAAACTGACTGCCAGAAGGAATTTTAAGGCAGGTAAAGAGTTTTTACTCATGTAACTCAGTTTAGAGTACCTCAGTACTAGTGCCTCTGGTTTATGACATCTAGTAACAGTTCCTGGGAGTGCTGTAACTTTTAAAAATGAGCATAAACTGAACTAAGTCAAGTCCCACAAGTATAGTATCAAAGCAGGAGCTATTGGGTAATCCTAGATCATTGTAACTATTAGAAAACAGATTTGGGAGAAACATGATAGTCCAGAACTGGCAAAATTCCTGTGGAGATCAGTCAGTGTGAATAAAAACCACGGTCTCTTTGACTGCGTATAAATGGAGAGAGAACATGAAGGCTTTCAAGAGTAGTAGAGCCTTATACAGAGCAGAGGACTTAACTCCCCACCACAAGAGGTATGGAAAAGTAACCCCAAACAGCTGATAGCTGGTGTCCCAAGAAGGACACCATTGAAGGGGAAAAGGTCACAACCAGAGTAAAACTGATTTGAAGAGTTTTTGCCTCAATATTCCCAGCAGCTTTTAGTTTCTGCTATACTGTCTGCATGTTTTGAGTTGGCCTGGTTAAGTGTCACAGTCAAAAGGGAAACAATGAGCCTGGATTCAGCAACATATTAAGAGGTCTCTTTCAAGATGGAGAAGGCCAGGCATATAAAATACTGAACAAGCTCAGATCCTACCCTGAGCAGAAGTTCCACAAGCTGTGCCCTGTCCTAGTTTCTTTCACATCATCTGGTCAGTGTGACACCAGAGCACTCACTTTAAAGGAAGACAGAAGATTGTACCTTCCCTACGTGTTTGCAGGTTGTGGTTTTGGGTTTTCTTTTAATCAATAAACACTGTTTATACAATACTTGGTCCCACAGGGGCTAACTTCATAGAATCATAGAATGGTTTGGGTTGAAAGGTCTTTAAAGATCATCTCATTCCCACCTCCTATTCCCTGGTTTGTTCAAGGGCCAGACAGAGGAGCAGACACTCTGCTCAGGACCACTCTGGCTCTGCTCTTTCCAAGTGCCTGAAAGCCTGAGCTTGAGCTTAAACAAACAACATCATCTTGTCTGGAAAGTTTCTCTGCCAAGGACTAATGAGTCTGTCATATTTGCTGCACACCTAGAAAAATCAAATCATCTTGAATCAACTTACAGTACTGCACAACACTCAATGGCTGTTGTTAATATGGTGTGAGCCAGAAGTATGGTGTTTGGCTTATCGTCTTTAGAATAGAAGACAATTGAGTGGAAAGAAAGAACTGGAGGCAGCAGAGTGTGTGGTGTCACCACACATCTTTACTGCTGAAGGTACAGTCTAGGAAAGTACCTTAAAGTGGAGCTGACACCCACAGAAATTGCGGCAACGTGGAAAAAAAATGCTCTTTTCATGAAATGAGCAAAGCCAGTAGTTTTTTTCATTGCTTTTCAGAAGTCAGATGCTAGTTAAAACCTGTGGATATGTATACATTCCTTTATATGGATAATTAGCTACTTTATGTGTGGCACCTCCTGGATTAAAGAAAATTCTTCTATGCAAATAAGTGGCATAGAGTGGTCAAATATATATGTGTAAAAAACCCCCTCTTTTATATAAATGTGTAGAATTTATTTTGGTGAGCTTCTTATTTCATGGACAAGTGTTAGTTCCTAGACAGCCCATGGGTATTTAAAATGTTTACTCTTCACTGTCCTCTTAAACAATGCCTCTATACAAACACTGAGGATAAATGATTGACTTTGATAACATGTTTCAATAAATGAGAAAAAAATCATGTCTTGAAATTGGCTTTTTGCTTTTTCCATTAAATGCTCAAATCATGTCCTTTTGGAATCAATGGCAAAACTCCATTGATTCATTAGGGCCGTATTTTCACCCTACACTCTACTTTTTCAGTAATAAGTAGATTTGGCCCAAATTTTTCTGAAGATACTGCTTTAAACTATTTCTTCTGTTCTATTGAATAACAGAGTAGGTTGATACTGAAGAATGAAAGCTCATCAAGTTTAAATTTCAGTTGTTTTATAATAATAGCCATATGTTAGTTATGGATTGTGTAGGTCTGAAGTTTTGGTAATTTAAAACTGCTTTAAAGTGACCTTTACGTGGTTCCACATTTCAACATTTTCTAAAAGCAGTCGGTATCGGTCCTTACTCATAAATCGTTGCACTAAAAGATCTGCAGGCCTGGGCCCGTAGTTAACAGGCTTGCAGTAAGGAAGTGCTGCGAGCATTTATACACACACTTAAACCCAGAAAAGGAGTCTTCTCAATGAAATCAACGTAACTGCTCTCAGACCAGGACGATATGTAAACTTTTAAGAAAGGCCAGTTGCTGTTAGTACTGAAGACAGGAGATGAAGCAAGATGGACCTTATGCAGTTGTTGTGTTCTTCTCTAGCTAAACAGTGCAAGACAAGACAAGATGGGAAATACTTTTTCTTTTTTCACTGGCAGATAGTCACACTGGGAGGACTATCTGCGATACTGGGGGCAGTATGAAGGTGCAGCTCAGCTCCACTACCACTGCCTGATTTCTGCCATATGATTTCTCCCTGATTTCCCAACCACACTGCAGTTGATCTTGCCTTTTGGTTGGGCTGCTCACAATCCTGCAATTTCTTACTTCTTTGCAGTGCTCCACGCCCTATTCTTCTCTATTCATTTGTGTGTCATTCCTTGCATGTCTGAGATCTTTCTCAAGATCCATATTATTCCTGTTATCCACACTTTCCCTCTGACTTTCTATCTGACCGAGTACTTCCACTGTTATGGTAAAGGCATTTCATTTTTGGTATTTGAGGCTTTTTCACCTCAAATACCAGCATTTCAAAAGTGTTTTTATTTTGATAACAGGGAAACAGAGGTACATCAGCTAAAGGTATTTGCCAGAGACTACACAACGTGTAGATATAGGCTAGCACCGAATCTCCTCACCCTTCCTTCTAATGCCTTGATCTTTAGGCATGAAGTGGAAAATAAAGTAGCAGAACTAAAAAGACCATTAAAAAAGTGCCACACTCAAGATCAAAACAAGTTTTGATATGCTGACAAAAAGGAAATGCTGATTGAAACCTGTCCCGGATTGATTGATATCTTAATAGGCCCTTAACTCCTGTGGAATTTTGTTACTTCTCCCATGACATTAAATGTTAAAGTGCTGTATGTGCAGCACTTCTCCCATGAATAAGAAAAATACCAACCACCTAGCAGTTGACCAGATTTCCTTTCCTTTTGATACACTGCTATCTTCAATGCCCACCAGGATTTAGACACTTGATATATTTGAACCTGAATTAGATGTTTTCAGTGAAAATAGTGCAGAATTGGGAATCCATGTGGCCCTCTCTAAATACTATTTCCCAGCTCACAGTTGTAATGATCCACTTTGAAATTTCCTATGAAATACCTCTGCCTATTCAAAAGTTTGGTCTTCATTTGGCCCTAAACCCTGCAAAAGCTTTAGCACAGGCATGTAAGTAACTCCAGTGATAATATGCTAAGCAGACACATACTTGTGTTTGGAGAACAAGACCTTCTTCAGGTACAAAAATATTTTTGTAATTTTTTCCTTTTCTTTTGCAAAACTCCAACCTGGGAAAAGAAATTAAAATCTTGCATAAATTTGAGATTATAAAGTCAAGCTCTAATTTAATTTCATTGTTACACAAAATGTTTGCTAGTCTTAGAAAATGGACAAAAACCATTTGGCCGGTTACGAAAATTTGAGACCTGATCCTGTAATCAAAGCATCTTTCATTAATTCAAGCAGAGGAAAACCCAGCCTCTGGAATAAAGCCCTGTGTGTTTTCAATGTGTTTTCAAAAGACAAAGTCAGGTAATTAAATCTCTGAATACTTTCAGTAATTTTTTGTGATACCTGTGATGGCCAGAAATGTTTCAGAATTATTTACAATACAGTGCTGCAACAGCAATGTACCACATCAATACTCAGAGACATGGCAGCATAGAGATGGACACATACCTGTCCTATGTACTGACCCTGCAGTGCTTCCAGCCCCAGCATCCACCCAAGCACCATGGGGTGCAAGAGGACCAAACCCAAAACTAGCCAGGACCCATCTATAAATAGATATCAAACCAACTGCTTTATTGGTTTAATAATATACGAAAGGAAAGCTATATAATAATTGCAATTAGTCACTCCACTTTTCGGAAAAATAATGCATGGCTATACATTGACGCACTCCGGACAATGTTTCCTTTGTAAAATGCGCGAGGGTGCATTCCAGAGGGATCTGACCGAGATGTTCTAGGGGTGCGCCTCGGACACGCACAGGGTCCGCTCCGTGGTGCTGCATTTCCCGGGGGCGGGGGGACCGCGGGCGCCCGTCCCGCCGGGCCGCGCTTGCCAGGGAGGCGGCAGGGAACGGCAGGAGGAGGGAGGCAGTGAGGGGGACCCTCGCTGAAGTCCCATTGTTTAGATTTCTGTCACAAGCCATGCGAATACTTAATTTCTTTCATCTCTGGAGTTTTCATTATCATTCAAATTTCATTTTCCATTAATTGATCGGGGATTAGCGAAGCCATTATGCAAAAATTAAAGACAAGCCAGATGCGATGAATAATTCATGAGGGACAATTACTCTTTATTCCTGGTGTACTTCCTAACTTCCCTCCGACTCCCCGCCTGCTGCAGATAACAGCCTTCCCTCCCTCGCCGCCTCCCTCCCCTCCGGAGCGCGCCGGGCGCGGGGATCCCGCGGCGCGCAGGGCCCGTGCGCTGCCGCCGCCCGCCGCTAGGTGGCAGGCGCCGCCCGCGGTGCGCGGGGGGCCGCGGAGGCGCCGCGCTGCTCCCGCCGCTCTCACGATCCTTATCGGAGCCTCCGCCAGCGCGCCCGGCTCGGGCGGGAGCGGCGGTCCGTGCCCGCTGCCTGCCGCGCCGCCTCCCGCACCCCCTCCCGCCGCCGGGGTGCCGGCCGGGAGCGGGAGCGGCCGCTCCCCCCGCCCCGTCATCCGCGCGTCCCACACCCCTCACACCGGGCATCTCATTTATCCCACCGGACAGTTGTTGCCCCATTAAAGCGCAGTCCCGCCCTTTGTGGAGGACCTTTCATCTGGGGAAGTTTTATGACACTTTGTAAATGTGCAAAGTTTTTAATTAGACTCGCCAGACAGCCCCAGGCAGCACTAGCGCCACGAAGTCTTCATGCCGCTCTCTGCTTTACAGCACAACAAGCCGCTCTACTCCTTTGAAGACAATGCCGACTATGTCTACGATGTCATGTGGTCGCCAGTGCATCCCGCGCTCTTCGCCTGCGTGGACGGGATGGGGCGCCTGGATCTGTGGAACCTGAATAACGACACCGAGGTGAGGCGGCTCGGCGGCGGTGGGAAGGCGCGGGCGGGCGGCGGGGCGCCGGGCGAGACCTTAACCCTGTGAGGGCCGGCACTGCCGGGCACCCCTCGCCATCCTTCCGTCGGGGCTCCGCGCTCTCTCGGGGCGGGGGCAGCCCGGCGTCGGCCGCCGCCTGCGCCCCGGGGCGCGGCGGGGAGGGGAGGGTAAGGGAGGGCAGGTCCCTCTGCCGGGGGCGCCCGCCCGCCCCCCTCCCTCCCCCGCCCGCCGTCCCTCCTTCCCTCTCTCCCGCCTCCCTTGCTCCCTCCCCTGCCGCGGGGCTGCTGCGCTCGGTACCTGTCAGGGGCGGGAGGGCCGACTCCGGCACCCCCGGCAGAAAGCCAACGCAATTAAATGCCGCGGTGCCGGCTCGGGGAGGAGGCTCCTTCCTCCTCTGTTATTTTAAGGTGCACTTTTAAACCGCGCCCGTTCTGCAGGTTTTTCTTATCCCCCCCACCCCGTTTCTGGCGCACAACGCTCCAAGCGCCAGGTTTGCGATGCCGGCCCTCACCCAGGGGGTCACACCTTGGCAGCCCGGCCACGCCGCCACTGACTGCCAGCGGGGACCGAGGCTCCTGTTGGACTGCGAGACTTCATTTCCCTCTGTATTTATTATTCTCTGAGCCAAATTCTCTGGGGATTGTAACTTGGAAGCCCCGTGCCAGTGCCTGCGGCGTGTCAGAAACCAAGCGTGTACCCCTGCATCTCCCCTGCATCCTGCCTTTGAGTTGCTTGGTACCCCGCTTCAGTCTTTTAAAGCACAGGGCATCTCTCTCACATGTTACTTGGGACTTTACACCCTCTCCTTTTCTTGTCTTTAAACTTTGCTGTGGAACTTAAAGGCACAAATGCAATTAATAAATGAGTTTTCTTTTCACTGCTATTAACTAAATAGTGGGGACCATTGGAAAGGAAAGGTCTCGCCTTTGAATTTCACTGGTGAGAAAGGATTAATCAGAGCACTTTTAGCAGAGATTGAGACTGATAAACCGGTGTTTTTTAAAAAGCATCTTTCTAAATGTGCGAAACCCTGTTTTTTTCCTCCTATTATTTCAAAATTTTAAAAACGCCAGACACTTAAATTGATAGTTTTTTCTGGATTTGAGTTTCACCCAAAAATGATTTTCAGCAAACCTGTCATCACCTGAGGTCAATCTTAGATGGCCAGTAATCAGTTTTCTGCATGAAAGTTGAAGTCTTTTCCACACACAAAGTCTTGCATGTTTTTCCTTAATGCAATTTAACATTAAGAACAAACAGACTGTAAGAAAACAAAAGTTCACATATTAGCTGGCACATTTCTTTTTTATATCCAAAAAAGAGACTATGGAAGAGCAAGAGGCACTATTATCCTCCATACACGTTATTTTAAATTTTTTTTAAATTTAAGACTAGTTGGATCATTAATATACCTTTCACATAAACGTGCTATGCATTTCAGTCAGAGTAAAATACGGGCACAGTTTATGGCTTCCAGTGAGTGGTGCTTGCCATAAATAAGCATGGACAGGTAAGAGGAACCAGCACCGGGCACTGCACTGTCAAGGGGAGCAGTGAGGCCTTTTGAAGTGCTTTGAGCAGGAAGCAGTGCAGCCTTTTTAATTAGAGCACATACAGCTGGAGGATATACAGGAGGAGTCTCCTAAGAATTTATTTTGGGAAGGGAGGGACATATCCTTCAGGTGTTCTCATTAATGCAGGCTTAAACACAGAGCATAAACCCCAGCATTTTGAGAAGAAAAAAAAAAAAACCTTTCCCCCCAAATACCAGGGCTGAAATCCTGCTCTACTTGAAATCAACTGATGTTTTGCCATTTTACTCAAGGAGGCCATAATTTCTTTCCAAAAAATTAGTATGGACTGCTTGATCCCATTCCCATCAATAATAAGGCTGTATGTAGCAAACCGCTGTGTGTTTTCAGTGTGTTTACATATAAATATATAGAAACATCAGAAAAAAGAATTAATTTCAAGCTTCATCCTGCTTTTATTCTGCGTGCAAGGCCACCCCCTGATTTCACAAATTGTTTCCGTTCTGAGAGGTCAAAATCAGCTCTCGTGTAAGGATCAGACTGGAATTATTTCCATGGAATCCAAGCTTTTTATTTTTATGAGAATCAAATTTGGATCTCTGGACACAGAAATATAATTTGGTTTTTTTACTGAGCACTGATGAAACAAATTTAAAAATCTTTATAAATGATAAATGGTCAGATTCTGAATGGATGTGAAGTTTTGTTATGCAGGAGAAGCAACAAAAGTATCTCTGAAAGAGAGAACTACAAACAGTTCTAAGCATCTTAACTGAAAGTGATCGTTGTTTGCTTTTATCCTCTATCTGGTAGGTCGTAATTAGCTAATAATTTTCAAGATTTCTGTAATTGATTATGCCATTTAAGTCTACACAGCTATTTGGTAAGAAAAACTCCTTGTCAGCACTTCTGCCTTTGTAATAAGATCTTGAAACACCTATTTTTTAGATCATTACTACTTTTAGATGTCAGATATGTGATGTCAAAGTATTTGTGAAGACAGTAGAAAATGACAGGTCTATTACTGTGTTTAACTACTAGCCTTGATAAAAATCTCTGTGTAAGAACGAGATGTGATTGTTATTAATGAGGCCTGGCTTTGTTTAATTTGGAGAATAAGCTGCGTTAATATTTAGGTATTATTTTGAAATAAATTAAGAAAACACCTGGGTTTAGTTACAATATGCTACCTTCAAATTTTTGAATTGCAACAGAGTTTCCGCTAGCGTTACTCTCTGTATTTATTGAAAACATTTTTCCTGAGACCTAGATGCTTTCTGATCAAAATAACGTAGATCATTGGACTGTACCAAGGATTTAATTGGTGTAATAATTATTTTCAAAATCTCATTGGAAAGTTGCAAGACTGTTGGGGTACTTCATGTTTATTTCTGCATATCAGAAATTATTTTTGTAAGAGCAGGGAAAATTATCACGTTTTATTTTATATCTGGTAAAGTAGTGTAAAAAATATTTAAAAGAAAAAATCCTTACCCACTCCATCATTCTTTGCAAACTGAATATTGTTTTTATGGATCAGTGTAGTGAGGTTTGCTTCAGGATAGCAAATGCTGATTTCTTACCTATGTGTCCGTAACATTTATTTTTTGATCAAGATTGTAGAAGATCTGTAGGTGATTGATGAGTCTTATTTATGTATGAACTGATACGAAACTGATTTACAAAGTCGCTTATTTCTTCCTTGTTATATTCCATTGAGATGTTTCTCGGGTTTACTGCATGCTGTACCTTAGCTTTTAAAGTGTGAGGATAGTTTCTATTTCTAGAAACAGGTAACAGATGTATTTGCAAGCAGGTTTTGACACTACATAGGCAATAAAAATAATAATAAAAAGCTATATTCTTATCACGCAGGTTTTTCTGACTGCATCTTTCTTAATCTGTTATCTGATAAAATTTCACTTCAAAATTGTTTAAAATCTGACAGGCACCAACTTCGTAGAATTTATATCAAATGTGATTTTAAAAACATCATGCTACTATTACAAATAAATTCTTATCTTGAAATCTAAAATAGGCATGTGTAATTTAAACTATCACAACTGAGAGCAGACAAATCTATTTTAAGATACTATGGTTTGACGATATTTCTCTGCATATCACTGGAGAAAAGGCATTTTCTTTAGATTTTTAAAGACTGTTTCATTATTGCTTTTTGTATTGTTAGATAGCTTTGTGGATTAACAACAGAATTTTTCAAAACCATCAGGTTTTGGAAAAAAGTATGGGTTGTGTTTTGTGTCTGCGGCATTTGTGCTGCTTATTTTTATGTGGAACACTGAAAAAATGCTGTATTAACAACAACAAAAAATAAACCCCAAAAAACAAAAACCTAAACCAAATCCCAGCTCTAGAGTTATGTATTTCAGCCTCCTGAAAGATTTCTGTGAAAGTTCAATGTCCTAAATATACACTGTATATTTGTACATGAAACACATTTCTTTGATCTGCAGTTTTCTGAGAAACATAGCTGGGTTAGCGGCTTAGTCCTGTAAAATGTGGCATTTAGCTCTTTCAAAAAACCCATTTCCAAATGTTAGGAAATTAATTTTGGCTGGATTTTTTTTTTTTTTCAGAAATCCGTGATCACAGCAGTAAAACTTGCTTGTTTTCTACTGTGATTTTTATCATGAATCGGTGACTCCATGTCAGCTTAAGGCCATTGACTCTTGCTCAGGTAGCAGACTTGGGACAAGGAGTTAGTGCATGCCAGTTTTTTTGGGTGGTATGCCTTGGACAGGACTAGGCCTTGCACAATGGGGAGATGAGTCCAGTAGTTATTTGCATTTGAATGACTTCCTAGAGGGGGGGAGGATGGTATGTGCTTTCTGATTGGTATCCAGCATTATTTCTACATCATTCTGCAAACAAAATCCTCTTGCATTTCTCATGTGGGGCTGAGGACACTACCGTGAAGCCGTTTGCCGAGGTGATGCTTTAGCTGTGGCAGAACCGTTGTGCTTGAGGTGCCAGCTGGTTTTGCAGCCTGGTGTCAGGGTTGGTGAGGGGGAGCAGGGAGCCTCCAGGGGCAGAGTCAAGGGAAGCAGCCCTGCTCCCCAGTCCTTGTCCAGCTGCTGGCGTGGCAGTGCACACGCTGCGGCTGTAACGAGAGTCTCAGCAAGTCTGCAAAGGTTTGGCTTCCTGCTGTCACTCATCTAGTGTGACACAATGAAGGCAATAGGGCTGAGGAGGAGACTGGCATGGGAGCTGTACAATGTTCATTTTTAAATTATTTTTCTCCAGGATCTTTAGACCTGTCTCACAACAAAAGTATAAAGCTACAGTCAGAGAACCGAGATGAAGTCAGCAAAATACTGGTTTTGTTAATCTTGCCAGTTTGTCGATGTTCAGACCAGGCTTTAATATGACTTCAAGCTGCTTTCTTCCTACTTCAGCTGCACTGTGCTGCCAATGAGGACAGAAGGAGTACCTGTCACTCCTCCCAGGATAGCCTGGACTCCGGTTCGTGTCCAGCTACCTTGTTTTACCTGGACTGCTCCCCATTCTATGCCCATTTATAGATCCTGGGACACTCCCTTGTCGTCTCACAGTGTGACTGAAACCATTTCCCACTGGATGGATCTGGTGGAGGAGTTGTTTTTGCAGCTATCCTATCCCATTTACCTTGACCTAAAAAATGCTGAAACTAAAAAGCCTTGTTTGGAAGACTGTTATGCCAAGCTGCAGGCTCCTTGCTCAGGCAGGTTCTCTCCTATTAAAGGCAGCTGGGTGGAGCATTAGTAGGCTTGCAGGTTACCGTCATTTGTCATATGAGGTGACCTAAATCAGCTGAGTGATCCACCTAACTGGGACAAACACCCACACAGTTCCTTCCTCCTGCAGCATCTTTTGATGCCCTCATTCTAGCATAGATTACAAATACTTCTCTTAAGATCGTGTTCATTGCTTTATTCATCCCACGCATTAATCAGAATCCTTATGTATTCTTGTGGATCGCCTGTTAAGTTGGTTGACTTGGGGCAGGGAGGTGGGTTAGGAATTGGACAGCATCCAGGTGTATTTAAAGCAGAAGTAATGTCCTGGGGATGTAAAAGAGAATTGTGGGAATATATTGTAGGAGTTCCAAAATGTTAGCTCAGCTGTTCTCACTTCTACCATGTCCTCACTCTAAAGTGATTAGCTCAGGACTTTTCTGATATAATACTTAAGTTTCAACCTCTGCATCTAGCCACAGAGGTGAATATGGATTCAAAGGGTGTGTCAGCATGAATACAAGGATGCGTTTGCTGACCATCAGGTTATCTGGGCCTGAGTCAGAGCCAGGGCAGGACTGAAGCCAAATCCTACTCTCAGTTGGTTCTTGGTCATGTTAGTGACTTTTGAGAAAAAAGCAGATGCAGTTTTGCATGTTTCCAGGGCTAAGGGGGAAAAATGGTTTCATTTACAGCCCTTTACTGTTCATTCCAAGCAATCTATTACTCTTTTTAGCACATCTGATCAAAGAAACAATGAACCCTTCAATTTTTTTTTCTCCCCCGCAATGAGAGTTGTTTGTTTCTTCCAAAAATGCCAAGGGACTTTGACTCATCTGGGCCATTCAGAACTGACCCCTGGGTTTCTAGGCAGTGTGATTTTATTGTCCTTCCTGTTCCTATTGTTTCAACAGGTTCCCACAGCCAGTGTCACCATAGAAGGAGCGTCTGCCCTCAACCGTGTCCGCTGGGCCCAGGCTGGGAAGGAGGTAGCAGTTGGTGATTCAGAAGGCCGTATATGGGTCTATGATGTTGGAGAGGTATCTTCTTTTGGGATTCTTCTGTGGTTTGTTTGTTTTGTTGGGATTTTTTGTTTTGTTTTGTTTTTAAGCTCAACTCTGGAGACTGCCACATCCAAGTTTAAGAAAGAAATCTGTCTTATTCTTTCAGTAGAGTCCTCATTGAATTTCGGTTGCCAACAGTGTGTTAGTCATAAAGCTACCTTGCAAAAGAGTTAACTTGTTAAAGTCTCATGAGAGAAGTCTCTTTTAAAAGTTTCCAGTGTTTTTCAAACTGTTTTTTATAATGGTTCTGTGGGTACAGTTGGAAAAAGTTAAAAGAATATAAAGAGAAAAAACTGAGGTGCAAAAAGAGCCAGTGCTGTTCTAAAGCTGGTCCTAAAGGGTACACATTTTATACTCCAGTACCTCTTATTTCATGACTGGCTTATTGCTGTAAATTTTTGTCAGCATGACATGTAGAGAATGCATCTGTTCTTTTGATACTGCTTCATACGTCTGAATACATGCAAAAGTATTAACAGGAGGAAATGAGAGGTGTCATTTTGAAGGATGGTAGGTACATGCGTGATAGACTATAGCAGGATGCATATTCTGTGTCTAAAGCTGCTCTCAATTCACCCTGCTACATCTTGTAACAAGCATCTAAACTGCAGTGTGTTTGGCAGTGATGAATCTAACTCTTTGTTGATGAATGCGGTATAAAGTGTTCCATCAGCATTACAATCCCTTGGAACATTTAAGGGTGAATCTCTGAGCAATCAGCCTTTATGTAGAGAATTTGTTTTCCATCATTATCTGTGATAGGATACTGAGATACCCATCTCTACACAGTGGGGAAACATTATAGAATGCATACAGAATTATCTGTAACTCTCATAAAGTGATTTTATGGCCCATAGCAAAATTGCTTGTGCATGACTCATATTTTTGGATTTCATTCACTTGTGCAGGAGTTGCTTTTCCTCACAAATGTTTGCTGAAACTTCTTGCCATATTGTTAGCATAATCTCTAAATTGTCTCAGGTTACTGTGCTCAGATTTCCACTGTGACACTGGCAGGTCAGCTGTTTTTATTTATTTTTCATTTTTGTATGACTGTTCTGTCTTTCAAGTGATACGACAGGCTGTGGAAATGTCTTTGATGACAGCACTGTCTGATCTTGTCTGGGAGTCTAGACGGGCTGTAGAAAAGTCTCTTTTTGCATATCATACACCAAATCATTCATAGGACTATTTACTCTTGCAAGCTCACCCAGAAGAAAATAGAGTTCTATGCAGAAGTAGCAATATTGACGTTTTTGACCTTTCCTCTGTATAATAAGACGTCATCTTGCAAAATGAGTCATAGTGATACACTCAAATAAGAAAGAAAGAGAGGCTTCTACTACTTGAAAAAGAAAACAGAGTCGTTCAACAGTATGGATTTGTGTGAGTCCAGTTCAGTGTTACATAAGGGGTTCTGCTTCAGGGATGTTGTGTGCCCTGCCCATGCAGAGCCTCAGTGTCTCCAGCTCAGTTCCATATGTGCTTAAGTAAACCAATGGATGTCCATCCACATGGCTGCTGACAGACCACTGCCTACCCTCCTCCTCTTCTGTAATGAATGAAGGAGCTCATTAATTTGTTGCCTGGTTCATTCTGGCTGTATCAGTCTCTGCAGTAATTCCTGTATGAAATTTAGGAGAGGTCATCTGGGCTGCAACACTGCTGGGGCTGCTGTGTTATTAATGCCTTTTTCTGGTTTAAAAGAGAAGGGTGCTCATATGTTCTCTAGCCCAACTGTTCTCACTGTAAAGCCTCAAGGGAGATGCAGAAATACTTTGCAGATCAAGAGCCTGGAACCAAGGGCATGTACAGTGAGTAGCAGCCTCTTGGGTCGTTAACCCTGAGGGCCAGTCTATAAAGAGTCTGTAAAGAGCTCATCTCTGATGAGAGATCCCATCCTTAGCTGTCCTCAGGCATGACACAGAGGGGATTCACAGTGCACATGCACTTTTGGAAGTGTCTGGTACAGAAATACGGCAGCCTTTAGGGATTGTGCTTTACTTCACTGTGCAGGCACTGGTCAGTTTTTTGGCTCAGCTGGGGTCCTCCTTTGACTATCCTTTTTGTAGGGGTTTGATTCTGGGATCTGATGGGGTTGGTCTCACAGTTTAAAAGGGGAAGTTCTCCTGCCAGCCATCTCTAGCCACATCCCTTACTGCCCAGCTTTTGTGCAGGTAGCAGTGCTTGTCATCATTCACGTTGTGCAGAGGGAGTTAGGTCAGCAGAGAAGTATTTATTTATTTATTTGTTTGTTTGTTTTCTTTGGGCTGTTTTTCTCCATGAACCGACTGATGTGGGAGTAGATGAGCAAGCAAGAATGTGCCTCAGGTTGAGGGGCTGGGAGCTGGGCTGTACAGCACCCAGCAGCAGCTAACTGTGGTATTTGACCCAGCAGTGTTGCAAATCCTGACACCAAGCTGTGACAGGTGACCTTTCAGCAACAGCACTCTTCTCACCTCCTACAACATCAGCTCCTGAAAAGGCCTGATCACTGGAAGAACTCAATTCTGCCTCGCTGATAACTCAGTAGCATCCACTTGTTTGAAGGTGCATCTCCCTGATTTGGGAAGATGGGTGTGATTACTTGCATTAGAAAGTCATCAGGCCATTTTAAAAAGACCCTAAATACACTCACCAAAACCATTAATGCTCCTCTTATACTGCACCCTTTCAAAAACCTTTGTTTTCCTGTGACTGTTCCAAATGTCACATTAGATCAGCTGTAAACTCATAAAGCACTGGTTCCATCAGAAGAAAAAAAATACTGTATTTGTATTTTAATACACCATGATATCTTTAAATTTCACCTTACTGGGTAAACGTTTTTCCTTACCTGTTTCTTAGACAGCATTGACTCTGTGAATTTTGATCAGAGCAGAAAACATCAGGCTGTCAACCATTAAGGAAAAAATTAAGTGCTAGGAATTTTACTTTGATAGATTCATCACGGTTTTAAGGAACTATCTTAGAGAGCAGTGAAGTTTACTGCTGCTATTAACCCATGTGGTATAAAAAGAAAACAGTATGACCTAAGGGAAAAGCATAAGACATAAGGTCTAATCTTGCATCCTTTGTGAAGGTAAGGAGTGTGGGATCAGGCTGTTTTCGCTCATGTAAGAATTTAGGATTTGGCCCATGTTAATGTTATCCAGTCATGGTCTTTATGACACAAGAAATGTCAGACACATGAAGAACATGGCAGGGTCCATGACCAGGGAGTTAAAAATAATGGTGACACTTTCAGTTAGGCTATATAGTGTTATCTCCTTTGACTGTGTACTTTTAGTTGTTTGATTTTGGCATCGCATCTGAAAATAACTGAACACATTTATTTTCACAGTGAGGGGTCTATTTTCTCCTCTATGCGTGTGCTTTATGCCCATTAGCATTAATGGGAGTTACACACACACTTCCAGCGGAGAGGAGACTTAAACAGCCCATATAGATGTGCTCTTGTGGATCAGTAAGCACTGATTTAAAGAGTGTGAAGTACAAAATGAAATAAAAACCCAAACATGCAAAAATTGATTGTTTCAGTGTGATGGGATCTTAAACCCATATAACTTAACTAGTATATATAAATACATTGTACAAAGTCATTGTAAATACACTTTAGTCTCCATATTCAAACTTTTGCTGGCATAGTAGTTGTGATATTATTATTGTGATAGTTTGTGTAATATATTTTAGCTTCTGTGGCCTTACGGCTTATTTGCTGGGCAGCAAGTTTTCTGTGTGGTAGAAGTTGATTTTAACAGAACATGGACTGCTGCCTATAGATTTATTCACGTGTTCAGATGATTGATAGTTAGACCTAACTGCATGTCTGTTCTGCAGATATATTTTCTAAAAAGCTTGCTCCCATTGTGCACGCTTCAGTGATGTTACACAGTGCCTGCTGTCATAAATATTGCCTAACAACCATGTTTGTTGCTTACCTGGCTTATTGCAAATGCTCTTTGCACCTTTGGTTGTAAAAGAAGCAGCTTCTCATCCACCTTCTATTATTTCTTTTTCTTTTTTTTTTCTGGTTTACCTCTTCCAGGTCATATTCTGCTTGCACTGTGAGTACATAGATAGAAACCGTAAGTCAATGACTCATTATTTGATTCTAATAAAATATAAAGTAAGCTTGCAGCATAGGATCACAGAGTTTGAAACTAATCACAAGGAGAGTAATGCAGTACATTATTTTGTTAAAGTGGTTACAGGAAAAACTATTGCATCTGTTAGGTGGTCTTTCAGGCAGTTGGTTCTAGTCATGCTTTTAAAAGGCAACTAGTATGACAGGTGGACTGGAGAGGAGTGAGAAAACATCCTTCTCTAGACCATCCAGGAAGGCTGGCTCTGCCAAGAAAGCAGTTACCTGGGATTCTTTGTACAGTTATTACCTCTGTCCTCGTTTCCGTGCAGTGAAATCAGAATCATATGGATGTTTGTGTGACTCTGTTAGGTTTTAGAGTTAATACTGCCTTAAGCCTTTTTAGGGCTGCTGTGTTAGGTTGTTTGTGTACTTCCCCATTTGCTCCATGATAGGTGTTAATCCCATATCTCATTTTCAAGTACATGACCAGTGAGGGAGGAGCTGGTAACTGCCCTGAAGTTTGTGGATGAAGTGTACAGTAAGGATATCCCGCTGGTGCCTATAAAATAATTTCCTTTGATTTCAGCAGCCTTTAACAGCTGCTCTGAGATTCTTAGGGTTCTAGACAGAAACAAATGTATATTTGTGACCAGCTCTCACATTTCAGCACGACTACTGAGTCACTTGTTTTTCTGGCTAGAGTGGGGAAGGATTTGTACTTTGTACTCCTGTCTTGTGATGCCCGTGTTTCACTATAGATTTTTGTACAGAAAATACATATCCAAGCATCTCTTTCATGCAGTTAAAAACTGCTGTAGTCCAGAGAGAGAAATATGAAGCTAGATTTTGTGTCATGTAGTTATCCAGGTAGATTTTCCAGTAGGTTTGCTTTTGCTATCATAAAGCTTCTGTAGAGCATATATTGAATTGGGAAATGTTTTTGCCACAAAAGCAGAGTTGAGACTCGCCATAAAACATTTGATTTTAAAATCTGTGTTGAGTTACAAGTATTCTTGGAACACAGATAAATGCTCACGCACATATCATGAAGGCAGATTCGAGCAATAATAAGGGGCTGTGCTTACAACCAAGTTTTATTCAAAAACATTCAAAGATTAAGTAAGACACAATAGTTACAACAACATACACAATCCAGGTATAAAGGATAATTAAATTTCACCATTGATATTTCTGCTAGGTAGGCTGGAACCCTGGCCTCCGAGAATTTTAAAAACATGTTTTAACAAAGCAGAATCTCTTATGAGTTGTTGGAAAATGCAAAGAACTAAGGTTTTGATTTGTTTCTTCTTTTTCCCCAGTTTTCTAATGTTCAATCTTGAAAGACTTTTAAAACTGGAAGCATTTAGAGATGACAAAAAAAAAAAAAAACCAGGAACTTCAGCTTTTTACTTGAATAATATCTGAAATATTAAGCAGAACAAGCTCCTCGTTCTTCATCATTTCAATTTTGACTGATATAGTCAGTATTCACAAAGGGATTTTTGAAGTAGGTTAAATAAGAACTCCCTAATGAAAAAAATGCACTAGTTTGAAATCAGTCAATTTCATTACTGTGTTTTATGAAGGCCATTACCCATTGCTGATTACTAGGGTGATAAAATCTTGAAGCTTTGGTAGCCTCCATAGGGGGTGAGCTGATCTAAGTAGAGCAAAGTCCAGTCATTATCACCCTAAATACTTGTGTTTCTCATTACAATATTCATTACTTTAGGTTACTGTGAACGCTTTGAGGTCTTTATATAAGCACTGGTTTATTCCTCTGTAGAAAAACAGTGTTATATTGATAAGTTAAAACCAAGTGTTTATATACTTCTACATTCTAAAATGAAGCTTAGCTACATCCATACATAGAAATGCATAAGTTTATACCTCTGAGTCTAAATTTCCCTATACACACCTATTGATGGCTGTTTGCCTGTCAGTGAGGTTGTATTAGTTTGATAAGAAATAGAAAGCGATATGAGTTACCTTGTTCTTTCAGTCTGTTTGGGTACTTAAAGAAGCTGGAATGGAGGCTTGTGTTCCTAATAACAATCTTTATTAGGGAAGTGCTTTTCAAGAGGGAAAACTGAGCCGTGATCTAATTAATCTGAGTTACCTAAGGCTGGTTGCTGCGGATTGGAGCTCTTTATCTCCAGTGCCAGCCTGGGGCCTTGAACTTCTCTTTCTCTGCCACCTCTTGCATATCGTGTGGCATCACTGGCTCTCTGCCCTTCTCAGTCTCCCTCATCATGGGCTTCAGACTTACAAAGCAGCTTCATAGAACTGATGTTGTTTAAAAGATCAAAACTTTGCTAATGCTCTTTGCACCTTTGTGAAAGAAGCAGCTTCTCATCCACCTTCTGTTATTTTTTTTCCCCGTTTATCTCTTCCAGGTCATATTCTGCTTGCACTGTGAGTGCGAAATCACTTACTCTTTTGTTTAAAAAATATTTTATTTTAAAAAGGAACTCTTGAAACATGTCAGGGAGGGATGTGGATCTGGGTTATGCGGAGAGGAAAGTAGCCTGTAGAAAGGGACAGAAGAACTCGGTTTGATTAGGCCAGGGAAGCATGAGCCTGGTGACAATACAGATGTTTCATGTTCCTGCAGAGATAGGAGTGCTTGGGGCCAGAGGAGGAGAGCTAGTGGAGCTGAGGACACGCTGCCACCAGCGCATGTGGCTGCAAGCTGGCCGTGTATTCAGAAATTTGAGTCAGAAATTAGAAGAATATTTTTAACTTCCAGAAGGCTGAAGTCCCAGAGCGGGTAGAGACAGTGGGACAAACATCCTCTCAAAGTGGAGCCTGTCAGCAGGATTTTGTGATGTGTTTGTGCGTGATGCAGAAGTGGGTCACACCTGCTGTATAGGGTCACTTTCCTGCCCATGCCCAGATATTTGCTTGTTCTTGGCAACAACAGTTTCTTCTGTTTCTCTCTCCAGATAAATGGGCATGAAATTCCACTTTCATTTTACTATCTGAATGTTACTTGTTAAAATTAAAGAAGGAAGTACCAGATTTTTAATGAAAGTACCTTTTTTCTCATTTGTTGTTGATTAGACAGTGAAATTAAATCGGTGTTAGTGAAAACAGACAGAAAGAGTGGGAGGTTTTAAATGGTCATCCTAAAAATTCAGTTGATTCTTTATTCTTAGCTTCCATGTGCTTATGATGAAATAGTTCAGCAGTTCTCCAGAGACAGCTTACTAGCTGTCTCCCCAGAGAATTGCACAGGGTAAAAAGACATGAGTTTCCAATATGACACAAATACCTTTTAGAAGAATTATTCAACTCCTCATCATATGAAATAAAAACCTTAAGAAATCCAGTCAACCAACCAACAAACCTTTGGCCCTAGTCCTTTTTATTCATTTGCACACTACTTTTAAAGCTGACTTATGTTTCCTTTTCCTTTGCAAAGGCCCAGATCCTCCCCCTGCAGAGAGGATCAGAGAGAACAAGCCACATGTGACAGGAGTTAATCATGTAGCTTAATGCATTATTGGAAGGCACTCAGATAACGGAGTGATGAGAGCGGCAGAAGAGAATCTGTAAGAGATCATTCTCTTTCTGCACAGTGCAGCCTGCAGGAGGGGGAGAAGGGAGAGCTGTGTGTGACAGTTTTCCTGCTGGTATTTTCCTGCTGAGCTGGGAAGCCTTGTAAAGGGCAAGAGGAAAAGAGCAAAGGGAAGTCCAGATCAGACATACCACTCTGTCCACATGGGCACTGCTGGGGGCTTCACTACAAGCTCCTCAGTTACTGCTTCTCCTGAAAACTTGTCAAGAGGCTTAGTGGAAAAGATAATCTGGGTCCAGGCTTTCTATGATACTTGTAGCTGAGACAGTGGTCTCAGCTTTATCTGGTCTGCCCCCATCCTAACCCTGTATCGTGGAACACTGTGGCGGAGCACAGCTGTAGTCAATGCATGTTAATAGTGTCACAGAGTGTGTATTTTAATTATCTAGTTAGTCTGTAGGGTGACATTTTCTCTGAAACTTTTTACCCCCTTTCTGATGTAAAAAGAAGTGTTACTGAAAAATGTCCATAGCTTTAAGTAACAGAGAGTATGGAAGAGGAAAATTGCCAAGTACAAAATTTAGTTTAAGCTCAGTTTGTGTGCAGCAATTTGTAAATTTCATAGAAATCCGTGACTTATCATTGTGGTGTTAAAACACTTCTGAAACAAGAGCTGCTTTGTATAATTAATTTTTTTCAGGGGGCTTCTGTGGTTTGAACCTGTCACATCCAGTAGCAGTTTTCATTTTGAGAATCCTTAACTATGTTTTCCATCTTTATGGTTTGCAAAAGGGTCTGTATTTTGAACATGAAAAAATACTTAATTCATGACTTGGAAACGAACAGTTAAACCTAAAATATCAACTGAGGATAACTCTGGGCCTTAATACATCCTATTTTGCAGCTAAAATTCTATATTCTGTGTTTAATTTAAATGTGAAATGTATACTCCAGTGCCTAAAGTGATGGAAGAAACTATGTCTGAAATGAAAAAAAAAAAAAAAAAGAAAAACTACAAAATAAAACCCGCTGCTGTTTCAAGATGGATGAGCTCTTGCAGATAATGGGATGTGTACACAATCTCAGAGAAGGCAGCAACTCTCCTGCAAATTAAAATCTTTGAGCAGTTTATAAGCTGCTTATGGTGCGAGTCCATTTGCCAACTGAGAGCCAGAAAGCTGTGGCAGAAGTCCTTTACAGTTCTTGTCCTGCCAGGTTTCCATGGCATGGACACGGCCAGCTTGGTTTGGATGGGAAGCAAGCTGAGCGGAATATGATTTATTTCTTCCCTGAGGCAACAGTCCTTCCCACAGCTGAACTTCCAGGGAGGCACCTTTGCCAGCACAGCTACCCTACAAGCTGAAGCTCTGGTATTTCAAGTGAGAGCGATGGGCCCGTTCTTCCAATCAATGTAGTTGTCAGTAAAAAAAACCAGTAGGTATTGGAAAAAAACAGGTCGAGGGTGCCTTACCTTCTAGTTTAGTTCATTTGGTATTTTTAGGCTTCCTTGTGTAATAATGACAGCTGATAACATAATTTGGTAGAGGAGGAATCCTGATCCCTTAGCTCCAAATGTTAAATGTCCTGAAACACGTTAAAAATTCCCGGAAGTTTCAATTATTTTGAGAAATGACAACTGGAACAGGACTGAGATCCCCATGGGAGGTGAATGGCAGGCAGCATGCCTCACTGTTTTTCTCAACCCACATGTAAACTGATGGCATTACAGAAGAAGTGGAATGGCAGGAACTGCAAGAACTTTACTGCTTAGGGCACCACCTCTGTTGAAGCAAAATTGTGAGCTTTCCTCAAGCATGGCAGATGCTCTTTCTGCTGATTAATTGCATTAAATCTCTTCTGTTTCCAAGGACTTACAGACCAATAGTCTCTGCCATTGAAAGTATCCCTTGAGAGAGATGCATAGGAGAGGCTCCTCCCAATATGACTGGTGAAAGCACTTCAGTGGGCTTAAGAACAAGCTGTAAGCTTATAGTCAACCTTAGCATTTTAAAAATAAGAGGTGATTTAAGGAAATAAAAGTTATTGAAATTTCAATTTGCAGTCAACTCTTTCAGGACGACTGATGATTACTCGATGTTTTATCCTCTGTAGTCGATGTCAAGTGCAGCACTTGATACGTTAGTTGAGGGAGGCATTATCTGTTTGATAGCTTGGACATCGTTCTTTCTGGTTAATTCAGGAGAGCCTGAGCCAACTCTGGTATTAGAGGTGGAACTGTAGCATTGTCTACAATTAAAGATACTTCCCATTTCCTTGTTTTCTTTTCCATATGCCCTATCAAGTTGTAATCCTTCAGGCTGAAGTTTTCCATAATTGGTCTTCGCTTCTAGCACAGGTTTTGTTGTTTCTTACTTTTTCTTCTTCTTTTTTTTTCTTTTTAAGATTAAAGACAGTACCATAATGCAAAATTAATAACATGCTCAAATTGAGGGAGTTAGTCTTAACTCTGACATTTCCTATCTTTGAAGTGTTACAGTCTGCATTCTTAATGTTCTGTTAACATGCATTTATGTGTCATGTATGTATAATTTACGGGCTATGTTTTATTTTGTTCTTCTGTTAGACTGGCATCGAGATGACTGATGCAGACAAAGAGTACTAAGTTTAGAGAAGAATTAATGGGCATTCAAATGCTTCAGTTCCTATGTAGGCCCTTTGTACAGCATATCTTTGCACATTACATATAAATTATTAAAATAACACCATTGTTAGCTTGGTATTCAAAACATAATTTGGAATCAACTGTGTAACAATTCAGAAGTTACTGTTCTCCTTAGAAGAAAAAAGTCAGTTTGCTGAAAATTGATTTAGTTTTTGTTTCAGTTGGGGGTTTTTGATATAAGCTAATATTTTGTCTTTTTTTTACTAAGGCAGCACTAGTTAAATCAGACCCTGCTGGCGAATTGCAAAGAAATAAATCACAACAGACATTAATCTAGATGAGGGCTAAGTAATTAACTTCATAGAAGGGTGGTGTATATTGTGTCTGTGACACTAGACCGACTGCTGTGCATAGAATAAATGCAGTATTTAGGTTGCCTATGGTATTCCACCCCTTCAATTAAGTAAACAAATATATATAGAGCTACTCTGGAGTGTATCCTTTGCGGTCTAAACACTGTATCTTATTAAAATCATCTGCATGCAGTATGTGGTGTTTGAGTTCCTGCCAGTGGTTTCAACCATTGTTAACAGTGATGCTCGGCTCTCCCAAGAGTTAAATACAGTGGTACTTTAGTTATGTGCAGAGGGTGCTCTTGGTTACTTTGGTGGCCATTTCGTTGCATATTACCTCCCACTTTGTTTCCATCCATGTGTGTGGCATAGGGTGTTGCCTGAAAAAATATAGGTTTTTTCAGGAAATAAAATATCCATATAGGTTGAGAAAAATATCAAAGGCAGCCTGTAATTGATTTTGGGGGGCAAGACCAGGGCCAGAATAGGTGTGTGCCTGCCTGCTCTATGTGTGTATCAAGATATTTAATGTTTACATTTGCATATCTGTTTTCACCTCAACAATAATGACAAAACATCTGTTGAACTGCAGAAGATAGGATCAGTTCTTAAAGTGGAACTATGATTGTTTGTTATTGTTTGTATCGCAGTCCTCGTTCTCCAAGTGCTGTCTTTTACCTGGAAAATGAGACCAAGTGATTGTTCTACTTCTTCGAAATCATCAAGTTCAAGTAGTTGTACTTTATCATCATGAAACACATTTTTACCTACAATGTCATAACTGCATTCAGATGTTAATCCATTGCTCCAAGTATTTGCAGCAGATTTCTTTTCAGCACTTAGAGATACAGACAATAGGGATTGACACAGATTTTGCTCAAGGAAAATCCAGCTAAAACTACGTTTGCCTGAAGCTATGTTTATTTGATGATGCTGTTAAATTGAATTGAAAGAATATTAAAATTGTGATAATCCACATACAGAAATAACTAAGTATGAAGTATGAGATTTTAGTCACCAGTTTACCAGACTTGCTGTTGCCCACAAACTCAGATTAGTCTGAGTATTTCCTAAGTTTTAATTAGCTATCTCTTCAAAGAGTATTTAACTTGCCTTTCTAAAAAATTGTAATAGCAACAGGCTATTTTAGAACATTAATTTTTATATAGTTTTTATTTTCCCTGCCAGATACGAGATTTTATGGTATATATGGCTGTGTGGAAGCAGAGACAAGTAAACAGAATTGTCTAGAATAAGATCACCATTTGTCTCCAAACAGCAACAAACCCAAATGCAACTAATGAAAGATGAGTGTTAATCAGAAAGTGTCTGACCCTTTGGAGCACGGTGATTAGCTATATAGAAAGCTGGCAATTTAGATCAGAACAAGTTTTTTCTTAGCACAATGCTTTCTTATTTTTGTGTTTCTATGAAATGTTCGAATGGATCACAGGTTTTTGAACTGGGAACTGCTATCACCCTTGGAGAGTATCTTGGACCACCATGCAGGCTCATCTGCAAACTTCTAATTGAAAGCAGTGTGTGGCACTAGGCTGTGACCACAGATTCTGGCAGATCTTCCAAGCCATGGTGTGGCTGCTTGTTGTCAGATTCTCCATTTACACCTGTGTCCACGGGACATGTGGGTCGGCAGTGTTACAGGCTGTGCTGGTGGCAAAACCTCACCCCTTCACAACAGCCTCTCACTCACTGACAATGCTGAGGAGGTTCTTCCCATGGCTGTTTTTGCTTTGAGGCTTTGGAACTCTAGTGAAGACAAAAAAAAAAGTGGCTATTGAACTGGTGACTGGGGTTACACAATTATTTCACCAGTGATCAGTGCTGCAGATTAGGAACTAGTGTCTCAGTGACAGGTAAGTAAGCCCATGAGGTACAGTCATTAAAAGGAAATGGAACAGGTTCAACATGGACAACTGGGCTGCCTTTGAGCTTATAGGACACTGGTTCCTCCAAAGTGGAGGTGGCTGCTGCTGCTGAAATTGCATTTTGATCCCTTCTTAGGAGAGTCCACTGTCCTCAAAGGAGAATTGTGATGGACAAGAGCTTGGAGGGATGAAGGCAAGGAGGAGTTTGTCCACTCCCATCCCAAAGATTTAGAGGCTTCAGAGAAGGCAAGGAGCCAGAAATAAAGTGAAATATCCTCAATGAATAATTCATTGGCTGGAAAGTGGTTTTTCAAGGAAACTGAAGCTATACAGGGATTTGGACAAATTCGGCTGAAACACTCAGCCATAAAAAAGATGGATAGGAGGGAAATATACAAAAGTCTTGAAATATGTTGTAATATCTTGTTTCAACCATCTGGAGAGATTCCTTTAAAAGGCACATTCAAAGATTTGGGGGTTTTGTCTCAAAATCTTTCTCCTTTCCTTCTTTTCCTTTTCCTTCTCTCCTTTTCCTTCTCTCCTTTTCCTTTTCCTTTTCCTTTTCCTTTAACTTAAAAGAGCAAATGTACTAGAAGGTGTTAAATGATCTGAAAATGAAATTTATGTTGATTTGTGTCTTCAGGCTCTTTGTTTTTGTTCCTTTCCTGCTTGCTGGGGGAGCCCAGCACTAACTGACACAGAGGACAACATCCAGAGTTGTCTGGTCAGAGCGCCTCCTTTTCCTGAGTTCTGTCACAGTTTTCAGAGTAGAAGTGTTCAGTGAAGTTACTATTAGCACAGTTTCTAGGAAAACACAGGAAATACAGCTTGTGTTTGTAAAATCTCTGGTGTTTGGATTGGAAGGTCTGCACACAGAGGAGGTCTCTGGCTCCATGAGAAGGTGGAGGAGGCTGGTTTTGGGGAAGTTCACATGCCCAGTGCTGCCTGTGCTCCCTGGAGAGCCTCAGGGGCGGAGCGCTCTGTCACACTCCTGCCAGATGCACATAAACCATCTCCTCGGTCAGTCCTAGCACGGAGCGGGGCACGTTTTAGGGCAGGAAAGCTGACAGGTAAGTGAAGTGCTTGACTAGAGTGACCTCCCAAGAAACAGAAGCTTCAGAAGGTTCAAGGGCTCTGTAGTAGCACTGAGATGCAGTTTGGTTGTGTACTGCATAAATCATGTAGAATGGTGACACATCAGCAAGGCAAGGACTGGTGCTTGTCAGAAAGATCCTGGCGGCCGTTTTTCTTAGATAACACTGGTTTTCCTCATTAGAATTACTGTCTGATGCAACCTAAACATACCATGATGTTAAAGCAGTGTGAGTAATTCAGTCAATTAATTAGGTGTGGGTAGCATTTGCCTTCCATTGTAAGGGGATCAGAGGAAAACACTTAATAGCTTTTATGTTCTCGTTTTGCTCACCTTAGCATCAGTTCATTCAAATAACCCTCTGACCCAAATAAGTTATTATATTAAATTATTATGCTTTGGTGAACATTTCTACCCTGCATCAACATCATGACGTGGAAGTCAACACATGCTGCTTTGTAGTAACTGGAAGTGGACAGAAAAATTGCCACAGGAGTGAGGAACACCCAGATAGCTCTAAACCTCTGTCCTTCCTCTATGGAGTATCTCCTCATTTCTTCCACCTCTGCCCTGGTATTTTCAGAAAACACATGTGCAGAGGAGCTGAGAGGGAGATCCCACAGATAGACCCAGGTCTCCAGCACTTGTGGGTGTCACTGTGCCCAGATGAAGGAACTTGAATGGAAAATGACTGGAAGGGGAGCATTAGTCCAGAGAAGAATTTGAATTGGAGTTTGTGGATACTTTTGTTTTTATATGTGGTCTTTTGCTGTGTAACTGTTGTGGTTTAGTATTGGGGCCATTGCATAAAGAAGGGATTTGGAGAATAAAAGACAATTTTTCCTTTGACTTCATTATTGCCAAGGTTTCTCTCTGCGTCCCTGAGGAATTTATATTAGAGAGGTTTATTCCACTAACGGTCTATTAGCAGGATTGGCCCCTTGTTGCAACCATGATGTGGTGCATGAGATTAAATAAGGTAAAATAAGATGAAGATGTAAGGAATTTGGTTGTGTGTGGGCACTGAATGTTATTTCCTCTGTGCTAAAGGTATTGACTTTGGTCATTAAATGCTTTGTAAACTGAGTGACTAGAAATGACCCAGACCTTGCTAACACTGCCAGCTAAGAATAATGCATGTAATGCATATATTCCTGGGGAGACTCTTCAAGTTTGAGATAACAAGTTGTTTTAATAGCCTGGACTTTGATTTTTATTTGTATGTGGCCATGCTGTGGAGTAAAGGCAATTAAATTATCTTAATGTCATAAATATATTCCGGTTTTTTTATTTAAAATGACATACTTTCTTTTTCAGTCATTTAATATAATGTAATGCTGTTAAAGACTTTAGAAGACAAGGAGAAATAAGGCTTTATTTAATTCAGAAAGTCCTTTGCCTAGGATATTGCTCCACTTTAAAGATTTTTCTACTTGAAATCAGTGAGAATCATTTCATTCAAGAGTTTGAGAAATGGTAGTGCTGTACACATCACAAGAAATGAAATCTTTTAGGAGATGCAGTAATAACAGGGAGATGGTTGCACAGCTGGTTTTGGTTCCATCTCTGACAGAAGGATCTCTGCACTGCCCCTTCCTGCTATACAGAAGCTGGTATAGGTGTGTGGCTGTGATCAACGTGTGCTACAGGTACTGGGGTCCTGGTGCAGTGACCTCTCTTCTGGTGTTACATTTCCTTCTGCTGAAGGATCTTGAAAGAACAGAGTGGTCTTTCAAATACAGGCCATCCCAGACCCACATCTGTGTATGTGAGCGTGAGAGACAGCTGTCTGAAAAGAGTAACTCTTGTAACTCTGGTCTCCATTCCTGGGAGAAGGAGAAAAATGCCAGAAGTGGAAGACAAAGAAGGGAAAACCCAGAGATTGCAGTGATGCCTATATCAAGTGGGCTGAGGTGGCCTTTTCACAGGTTGCATTTCTGGGTCTGTAGCCTCAGCTAATGCTGAACTGTACTATATTTTGTGTTTCAGCAGGCAAAACCCCAAACTTGCGCACCAGCCCATCATGCTGTAACTCAGTCACTGATACTTGTGTAATACATGGGAAGCTTTACAAAACACGCTGCTTTCCCCCAAAATACTGGATGTAGAGCTAGGTACAAAATAGTTGAAAAAACCTGATAATCACCAGTGAGATATGGAGATGTTTAGATCTTGTATTGCAAATTCCTGTCCATACGATTAACACCTGAAGCAGTGTGTGTGGAGTTCCCACAAGAGTTAATCTTGGACATACACACAAGCTGTTTCCCCAGCTGGGTCACATAACAGATGCTTTTCTTAGTCTCCAGTTCTGTGTATCCAGCTGAGATGTAAGTAGAGGAGAATAATTTGACTGTTTTCCAGTACAGTGTACCATAACACCTCATGGGCACCTATGATCTACTAAGTGCCACGTGGACATAGTTAGCTGACCATCTGCTTGGCACTTCTTGTGGTGTATTAAAAGATTTAAGCCAGTTCAGATTGAATACTGGGTAGTGCAAACTGGATTAGCTATGGTTTGTACCCATTCTTCAGTCCAAAGGCATCCATTTGCTAAGGTGGACACCAGTTTATTATGTGCCCTGTAGTTTCCAAACAGTTGCCTTTTTCAGTACCAAGCACTGTGTAATGTCTTGAAACAGTTATTCTTTCATATTATATGCAGGACATGATCACAGCACTTCAGGAGGGTAGTAAAAACTTGCATGGTTCATGTGGATGCTTGTTGCTGTTTTCTGAAATTTGGCTTAATGAAAACAAAGTTGAGAAAAGTGCTTGTTTTGTTTTGGTGTTTTGTTATTTTTTTTTCTTTCTAATTATCTCAATCCCATCTTGCATTATCTTCCAGAAATTGCAGTATTGGATCCAGCTGGAAATGACTGCAGTATTATTTTGCCATAGCACTAAAGCGTTTTGTCTGGAAGTTCAGCTATTTAGATTACACGTCTCTCTTGAAGCCTAATGTTCAAGAGCTCTTCATTAGAAACATCAATGCTATTAAATGGAAAAGGATCTTGCATGATGATATTAAAAAGTCAGACTAGTAATGCAGTATCCAGTTGGTATAACATTTCCATTGTAATGCATTTCCTGTAACTGTGAATTCCTTAACATAGAGAAGGGTAATTAAAATAACACAATATATTTATTTTATTACTTAGAGCTTTAATGAACTTCAGGAAAATAGTTTCAACACGGTGTTGTAAAAGCTCTGTTACCTTGTGCACACTGACCTGGGTCCTGCAAACAATTACACTTGGGCACAGCCTTGCTGACTGCCAATGGCCAGCTCGTGTGCGTAAAGTGAAACATACGTGTGTGTGCATGTAGAGATCAAGGCCTCTGCTCTAGTTTGGGAAATCTGAAATATTTTCACCAAGGGGTAGATTTTGCAGCAACACTACAAAATCAAGCAGATAAAGCCTTTTGCTCTGCCACTGACTAAAAGCTCCATCTGGCTGGTACTGAATAGGAAACTGCCAGATGTGCCTTGTGAATTTGGCCACACTTCCTAGGTACCAGCCCCCAGCGGGCTGGTGAGGCACATGCTTTGATGCTTCACCATGCATGGCTATGCTGATTGTGGTAGGAGCTCTCCTCAAAGGAGGTGCCTCAGATGTGGGCCAGAGAGAGAACCAGTCCCACACCACCAGTGTCTTAATTCCCTGCTGGTTTCTCCTGCAGCTGGCTGTTCCACACAACGATGAGTGGACGCGCTTCGCCCGGACCTTGGTGGAGATCCGCGCCAACCGAGCCGACAGTGAAGAAGAGGGGGCGGTGGAGCTCGCGGCCTAGAGGGAGAGGAGCAGGGCCCGCCAGAACAGCAGCTTCCCCCGCTGAGTACGCCAGTGTTCAGTGTCAGAGTCTTGCTGTGGCTTTTGATGCCAGTGTACATGCCAGTATTGCTCAAAGCATTCCATATTAATCACACTGCTTTACACAAGGCTGAAAATATCCAGAGCATTTTCATACTTTATATTTCTGTCTGAAAAGTAAGAAAGAAAAGACAAATCAACCCTTTATGGGTTTAGTTGTTCCCTTTTAACTACTTAGTAGCTGTATTTAATAGCTAGGAACCCCTGGTTAAACTTGTGCTCACATTGCCCTTCTGGCATAGTCCTATTAAATCCATATGAAGCCAGATATGATTATGTGCAGATGTGGTGTGCTTCACTGTATGGGACTGGGCCAAAGACCTTAGATGTGGTGTATCACATGGTGACTTACATTATGAATGGATGTACTATATGAAAGTTGCTGCTCCTTATTTATTGCGGTGTGCTGCATGGAACATACTTATTTGAAAGCATTAAAATAAACGATCCTAAAGCATGTGCATAATGAGAGAACTGCATTGTCTGTGTGCTGCTGTAGAGGTTACATTAAAGTCCACGTAACAATTACAGTACATCAGTTGTGCTTAAGATGTAAGATCTATAAAGGTTGGCTTGAGTGGATGGAATGAGTTCCCTTTCCTTTTTTTTTAAGATGCCTATTATTTCTAGGCACTTCAACTATATTTCAGATACAGTTGGTCACTGATACTTGTCATGCAAGTTAACACTAACAGTCTGACAAAGGGTTGTGGTTCCCAAGTATGACACCAGTCTTGCAATAAAATGTATCGGGCCTGTTCTATTGCAGTGTGGTTGATCTTTCCTTGCCAACAGTGCTCAGTGTGTTCATTACCAGTCACTGGTGAGGCACTGGGGAAATGTGGCTGCCCTGACTCACAGAACATTCATACAGCTGCTCTGTAAATAGATACCTTTGGCATTGGGACTGGCCAGTAGTGGACCTGTGTGCATCAGACCCTGCTACCAATTTTACATGGACAAGCACTACTGCATGTCAGCTTATGGGCTAATTTTTATTTCCCCTCCATCCCTAGCATGCTTACCTGCACACACAGAGCAGCAGCGTGCTGCCATATGTGCTGAGAGACAAGGCCTCCTCAAACTGTCCTGAGGGATAGGTTGGGACAGGGGACACAGGAATGGGCTCTTTTATAACAATCTCTTCTGGCTTGAGCAAAGAAACAGAGTGCAGACTGGTCTCACTGAGTGCTGTGGCCCAGATAGACATTGGTAGTGAGGCTGCTTGATATATCACAACACTCTGCTGAGCTAGAGGACAGCTCTGACATCTAGATTAAGCAGTGGTTCACACTCAGGGGCATGGAGGTGAACCATTTTAGCAAGAAACACTGCGAGTCTGACAAGAAAGATCTTGTACCTTAAGCTTCTCATATCATCTCATTGCCACATCTTGTCCTTGGGCAGTCATCTTGAGGAATAAACACATCATCTAATCATGTTCGGGGCTATGGTCTGGTCCAGAACCACTGGGAAATCTGCACTGCTAAAGCCAGGGTGGACAAAGAAAATAAATCCTTTGGAAAAGCTGCATTTCCCTCATCCTTGTGGTGGTTAGAAGCAACTCCCAGTGAGAGTGCACGGGCTACTTTCTTCATAGTGGAACCTGTAACTATCTCCCAGTGCCCATGGAAGTGTCCTGCCACTGGGCTGTGGGGAGCATCTTCTCCCAGAAGGCCTTGCACACAGCAGAGATACATCAGTCATTTTCTGGTGGCTCCTTGAGATTGGAGCCATGTGTTAGAGAACTCTTGTGTTCCTCCTGCTCCCCTGGGTGCTTTGGGAGTTGTCCTGAAGAACCAGTGTAGGACTTGCAGCATTTTTTGTAGCTTAAAGGTGAATGCTAACAAACAGCCAAGTGAGATGACTGTAAAGGATCAGTTTTGATATCCTCTCTGGGTTTTTTTCCTTGGTTTTGACCTGTTTTCATTTCAAAAACGTAAGTGTTGTCTGTGTGGGTAAGGCAGATGTGATGCCAAGTGGAAGAGAGGGAGGCACAGTTGGTTCTCTGTGTGTCACAAGATCAAGAACGTGCACAGGTGGATACCCAAATTACTGCTGTCATGGGAGGCAGAGGTGGGAACTCACTATCCTTCCACCTGCTGGAGTAGCTGCACATCACAAAGTGTGGGGACACCATCTGAGAGTGCCTGTGATGTAACGGGAAGGGAATTCAGCTGATGTTGTCTCCCATTCATCATTATCAGTGCAGTGGGAACAGCTGGCAAATTTGCTTCTACTTTTTCCGCATTACTGCTCAGCTTTTGGAATCTAAGGGGGGGTCTGCGTGCTCACGTCCAAGTTCTCCCTACTTTACAGCATTAATAGCTTCTGAAATGGTTTTAAGAGCAGCCTCAGAAGACCCTCAGCAGTTGCTGCTGTGTGCAAATCAATATGACCAAAGTCCTTTTTTGAAATTTTTCTCTCCTTTTTTTTTTTGTGTGTGGGGTTCAGCAGTACACACTGAGGGAACACAAAGAGGGAACAAGGAAAAGATCTGAATTTCCACAGAAATCTCCAGGTTTGTATGAACAGAGCATTAACATGAAAGGGCCATTTCACACACTTGAAGCAGATGGAAAAGCACCCAAGAACAAGAGGCATTTACTTCCCTTCTGCTGCTCATGATTGTCCTGCAGTGAAGTTTCTGGCCCGCCCTTGTTGCTGCTCTTCCAGGTATCTCCCACAGTTCTTGTTTATTTGATTTTCCTGCTGCTAAACAAATAGCTCCACTTCACTGGCTTTCTAAAAGAGCCCATATGACAAAATGTTTCTCAGAATCTGCCCAGTAGGGAAATAAATACAAAATTATCCTTTAATTTGAGCATACAGAAATCACCTTCTCCAGTCTCTTTTGCCTACAAACATCCAGAGAATAGAAGGAAGAACATAAAGGGTTATGCCCTATGCTCTAGCACTGTGAGGATGCTGCCATGACTACTCTGGGTGTGGAATAGGTCGGAAGAGAGCCTGGCTCTTTTAGGGCCATTGCAAGTGAGCTTTCTGTGAAGGACATAAACTGTGTGGTTAGACAGCTGGAGAGCACATCTGAACCACAGAGGTCAGAAAAAGCAAACCCAACTAGAGCAGAAGTAGGCAGGTGGCAAAAAGAGGCTGAATTGAGGATTAGGATGGAGGACAGAACTGTGAGGTGGATGTGGAAGGGACAAGTCTCCTGTACTTGTTGAAGGAAAGTCCAGAGTCTCCCTTGATTTCAGTGCCAAGGATCAGAGCTGCACCAACATGAGTGAGGGGCAGAGGAATGATGTGGCCAGGGACTTGGGATTTGTTCTGAAGGGAGCTGTGAAAGGACATGGGGAGACGTTGACAGGTGGCACTGGGTGTGGAAGGTGAAGGCATTAGCTAAAAGGTGAAGCAGGGTTCTTCAGCTTTATGACGTGTACTTTGTTCAAGAGACCCCATGGTAACAGAGAAAGAAGATGATGGCCAGGTATACTGAAAGAACATGTCCACAGCACTGGCCAACCTGGAATTTGACCAGGACACACAAAACTGAGCATGGGGCTGCAATGCCAGGTCCATTGTGTAAATAACAGCACTTGGACCAAGTGGATCTTTGAAAGGTGGAAGTGAAATGGGCTACCTCTGGAGTCTGAGAACACCACAAACATCTCCACGGAAAGGCTGTCAGAGCAAGTCTTTGCTGCTGAGATTAGACTCAGCAGAATTGCCTGTACTACTTCAAAGAGAAAAGGCAGGCGGGACAAATGGTGCTGGGTTGCAATGATTCAGGAGCTGCAGCGTTTCCCACAGGGTACTTGGCAAGTGCTCCGTAATACATTTTCCAAGATGGACGGTGTTTCCTCCTGGGTCTCAAAACCAGTGCCCCAAACATTTGCTACTTCTAAAAACATCAGAGCCCCTACCACACCCTGGAATATCATCATCTCACACTACAAATGACAGCCTGCATCTCTAGGGCTATGGAAACAACTAGGAATAGGCTCTTTCACACAAGACAGGTGGAAAAAGCTCTGAAGAGTTTTAGCGACTGTAGATAAAATGCATGCACAGCAGAAGACTGGAAACCCCTCACAGAGCAAAACGGCATCCCACATGGAATGGGATGGTCTCCACTGACCAGTGACAATGTCACCAGGGCAGCACCAGTCCTAAGGCAGGACTCAGTGCCTAAAGGTGCTGTAGAGCAGCCACCTGTCCTTGGGAAGCTTACAGGACTGGTTCTCCTTCAAAGTCATAAGAAAAGAGACCTCTGAAGTAATTCCACCATGTCTGGTACACAGTGTCTGCACAGCCTGGGGTGTGAGGAAGGCCAGGCAATATAACTACAGCAGCTGGAATGAATCTTGCAAGCAATAGTACTGTTTCCTGGTGCAATGAGGAACAGTGCAAGGAGCAGTTAAAATGATTACTACACTTCAAATGTCATCTCTTCTCTGAAGGGCAACAGACACTTTGATGACATCCCCATGCTCAGCACCAGGAGAGGCTGCCCAGTCTCACAGCCTGAGTTATCTGCTGCTCACCATGCAGAAAGCAGAACCACCATATGGCATGTGGCATTAAAGAAACCACTTCATCTCAGGCTGCTTCTGTGTTATTTGCTGTTTGAAGGTTTCTGGAGACACCTAAAATACAAGCGTCTTGAGATTTGTATACTCCCAACCATTAAATAACTTACAAATGATCACTATCTCTGCAAATTGCCTTCTAGTTTATGCAAAAAAGGCAAATGTTTAAACCAAAAACAGAGTCTGAGTTTCACAGCAGTGTTTAAACAGCAAAGCTGGAGGATTCCTGATTGTCCCTGTGCCACTGGAGAGGAACTCAGCAGCATGCACTGTGACATTTATGTGCACATGGAGGCTGCAGCAGAGTCATTCTGAGCAGGCTGTCCCCTCCTAAGACGATGCAGAGCAGTTTGTCAGGTTTTGTATTTTTAGCAGTTTTAGAAAAACCTGCCCAAGTTATTTTTGAAGCCTGTGGTATGTTTGCTCATAAAAGCATCCCTGCAAACTGTCAGTATTAAGTCAGCTTAAGCCCAGCCCATTCCCTGGGGACCAGGCAGAAAAGCATCTCTCGGCTTCTGCCGGACCGAGAAACACAAACATGGGGTAACTGCTTCAGGGACACTCCTGCCCCACTCTCAGTCCGACAGGTAACATCATCAGTACTTGGCCATTTTTTTCTAGAAGTGCTGTCACAGGGAGTTAGCTGGAGTGCAGGAAGCAAGTGAGGTTACTCTATTCATTTGCATAACTCACACAGAAACCAACAGAGGACAAACATTGTCCTCAGGGTGTTTTGTTTGTTTGCAAGGCAATCTGACAATTCTTGGCCTGCAAGCTTTTCAGAGCAGGAATGCATCCTTTTGTGTCTGGAGGAAGCTGACTGTGGGCACAGATCTTCCCCAAGATCTCTGGGCAGAGCTGCAGCACGATTTGGAATGTTTTGAACTGGGCTTCATGTTAACAAAGCAGCTACTGGCTCTTCCAACACTGCTGCCCCTGCCTCTGCTGTCTACTGACCCTGAAGAGATGGGCAGAAGGAGAGAACAATCCTCCAGGAAAGTTAATGGGGAAGGGAAGGGCCACCATGGATGGGGGTGTCAGTCCAGTCTTTCTCAGAGGAGATGAAGGCTGTGGCCTTCTGAGATGGATTTGCCATAGGAGAGCTGTGCCTGAGCTTTGTTCCTGGGATGGGAGCTTTGCCCTTCATCCCCAGAATAAAGAACAAGTCACAAATATACTGCCAGGCCTGGGAGTGAGAGGGCACCAGGAGGCAGAGAAATTGGTTTTGTGGAACATAAGCAACGAATGGTCTTTATCACACGAGCCAAGAAGTTGTGCAAGCCCTACAATAACCCGGCTCTAATTCCTCTTCTGCTCCCAGCTGCAAAGCCCCAGCAGCACTGGGGTTCGGTGTCAGGCAGCAGAGGGACGTGCTCTGGTGGGTGCAGCCTGGGTGTCCCCCTCCAGACTGAGCCAGGAGGGAGCAGCTGCCAGCCAAGCCCATCCAGTGGCCAGGCATTTCCTCTCCTGGATCAGGGAGAAGGTACAGCTCTGCACTGAGACATCTTCCCTGAGCTGCTGACTTTTCACAGAAACCCGTGACATGGTATGTCAGGCAAATCTGAGGGATGAAGCATACAACCAACTCTTAAACAGCCTAAGATCTCACGTGAAGCACAGGCAGCTCCCAGTGAGAATGTTTTACCTTTATGACAAGCCTTAACCAAAAATCCCAACTGTTAATTTTGAAGTAATACTAGAGACAGCTTCTTTTCCCCCTATTTCTGAAATGAAGGAGCTGTTGTTTGGAGAGACTTGGATACTCAGGGCTGAGAGGAAGCAGCTCCTGGCTGTCAGAGCCCAGTGCAGTCTCTGCACACTGGTTTAGCCAGACTCCAAGATGCAGCCACAGGTAAATGTCATCTGCTCCCCTCGCCTTCACACACACAAGTGCTGCTACTCCAACCTGCAAACTCCATTTCAATAGTAACTTAAAAATACAAATTAGTCCAAGAGAATAATTTTCATGATGACCCAAATACAAAACCAGAGTAATTTCCATTTCAGTATTTCCACAAATTACAGCACAGTGTGATACTGCACACCAAACTCATTCTTCTGCAGAGATGCTGCATCTGTGCATTCCCGCAGTTCATGGCCAAGGTTGAAGGCACCCACCCCTCACCCGCCCCTCTCCAAGGAAACAAGTAAGGTCAAATTCCTCATCTTAAGAGGTATCATAGAAGACACCCCACAGGACCTTCAAGTGACTAGGTGATCATAACCCTTAACCTCCCCCCAAAAGTAAAGATCGAATATCAAAGCTTACTCCAATCCTGGCTTCTGATTGAAGAAAAGTTTCTTTTTTCCTGAGTGACATCTCCACCAAGAGATGTCTTTTCTAGGCAGGGGAACTGTGGTAATTTTTTCTCAAGCTGCAAGTGTTTTTATAGCCTACAAGTGCAAATATTAGCTTCATCTTAACCTGACTTTATCACTGAAGTTGAACAAGACATTTGATGTACTGTGTTATTTCCGTAACAGAATACCATGTGTGCATCTCTTTGAAAGGTTTATTTCTATCTTCATAAATACAGAATTTTCTAAACACTGTGCAAGGCACCAAAAATTAAGTAAAATCTTTTATTTTAGATTATTTTAATCTCTTTTGACTCAATTGAAGTAAATAAGAATCTGAAACCACCTATTTGCCAATTACAAGCCAGCAGTTAAGGCAGGTACCATTGATACAGTGCATGAATTTTCTATTGCAGTTATTTAAACAAGCAGCGTTTTACTATAGAAGTGCATATACAGACTGAATTCCAAACACCAGCAACCCAAGATAGGCACCTAGTTATGAAATTTTCTTGTATGTGTAGTAGAATGCCAAAAGTTCTGCCATAAAGTGCAAAGACTATGGACAATAACACTTTCTTTTGAGCATTTTGATACCAGTAACATAATACAACGACTAAACATTTATAAATGTGGTTTCCATTACAAAAACATGTTCCACATAAAAGCTCCATAATACAATCCAGAAACAGAACTTGTGCGTGTACAGATGTAAGAAGTTGAAGCTGTACTGGCTTACTTAGGTACCGGGTATGTATTTGCTGACCTCTACAGACACGCACCAAGTTTAAACCCAATTTACACACACAGTCCAAATCATTCTGCTTTGAGCACCGTGATATCCACTGAGCTTTCCATTTGAGTGACGATGTGCGACATCTGCCCTGGTAATCTGCAACTGAGCATTGCCTGTAAAATGATCTGGTTCATAGCTCTCACCCAGCCCACCCCAATAAATGGAACCTAAAATTAGTGTCTTCCCAACATAAGCACATGTCAGATGTGGACAAATACATTCATGGTCCCAAACTTAAAACAACTGGTAAGAATTTCACAGTGATCTGGTTACGGAAGCACAAAGACAAATGATTACATTTAAGATGAAAGTTACCTTAAAACTCAAATGAAGCTAATCTTTTATATGATGAGAAGCTAAAGGAACAAAGTATTGACCAATTACAAAAGTGGCTCTTTCCCAACTAATAACAAAAACCCTACAGCAATAAACTTATGGTCCTACTGCTGCAGCAGCCTTTGAGGTAGGTGGCGATGGCTTAAACCGAGGTAGGTAAAGTCCAAACTTATTTTCAATCCCTGCAAAAGTGGCAACTGCCAATTTATAACCACCAACATGGTCAGGGTTAGGAGCAGGGAGCGTGATCCTAGATTTAGGAACTGTTTCTGATCCAGCTGGTTTTCTGCAAAATAATAAAAATAATAAATTAACTTCCACAGAGTAAAATCAGTATTCACAAAAATCTCCTCCATAAAGTCAATTTAATGAGACATCTGAGTGTACTTCCCTGTAAGTAACTAAATTAAATACTGCAATGTAAGGAGAAATACCCTGGTTTAAAACCTTCCAGAACAGTAAGGAGCCTTCATGTTGATTGAGTATGGTCAAATCCAGATAAAATTTGCAGTGCATTAATCAAAACTGCAGTGTGAGGTAACGGGTTCATAAGTCTTTGCTACAGCACAAAACCAATCCAGGAACATAGCAGAGTTTAAGTAATTTTTGTGGTGGCTTTCAAACTGCTGTCCCCAAAGATCCGTGAAGAGTCTGCAGCTGCTCTGGGATCAAGTTAAACAGCTATATATGCCCATCCACCTGTATTGTCAACAAAGGCAGGAGGCACAGCTGAAGCTCCAAAAAATTGGTTTTGAACTCGGTGACAACTGTATACTTTTTTGGATGTCAAATACCCTAATCAGGGACACAGCTCCTCCACCAAATAATGAGGACTAATGCAGAGTGTATCCTGACCTGGCAGGCATCCCATTTTCCCTGCAGTTACATCCCCAGCCCATTATTTAGCCTCCCACTGTCTCTGTTTATGCTAACATAGGTCCCCTGCTTGAAACTGTGATATAAAATGTGGTAATATCTTGCTATGAAACAGGTACTGGAATATCATCTCAACCTCCATCAGTATAGTGTGCTTTAAATAATATTTACAAAGCCTTTACAACATGTCCTAGGCAAGCCCCTGGCTCTGATGTTCCAACGAGGACCAAGACCCAACAAAACCAAGAATAACTTCAGGATCCCTGGTATATTCAGATACCACATACTTACACTCCTCCGAAGTCCACATAAAACCATCTCTGCAGTAGCTCGTAAGTCACCAGAGTTACACCAAACTGAGGAGAAGATCGAAATACACGAGCTTGAAAGAAAAGAACACAGTTCCTAAGTGACAAATGGCTCAATTAGAAATCACCTGGCAATAAAAGCTCTTTTACACACCTCCTGCTCCTTTCCAGAGAGCCTTTGGACCTTCTTCCCGCAGGATCTTGGCAAAACAGTCCACAACACCGCTGTAGGTGGTCTGTCCTGCTCGGGCTGCCACCTGTAGCCTTGTTTTGATCACATCTGCAGGGGTGACCAGAGATGCTGCAGGCATACCTGCCCAACACAAAAGTCATCAGGTGGGTACCACTGGCTTGGCACATATGCTACACACACCTCATTTATCCAGAGGTAAGCAGGTCTTTCCTCCTAACATCAGGAGAATCCAGCCACATTTGATTTAAGCAGAAGCTGGGAAGGAGAACAAGCAACAAGCAACAAAAGGTGGCTGTTGTGGACGTGGCTTAACCCAGGGAGAGCTTCTCCCAGAGGAACCACCACATCACATGCTTCCTGCCAAGCTGGGAGGCACAGATTGGAGTTTTCAGTGCTAATCAGAAACTTGCATAGTTAATAAGCACAAAGCTTTTGGAGGGAAGGTTGATATTTCCCTTTCCTTTTCATTCCTCTCTGTGGTTGCTGGCATCCTGGTTGTACACTGTGCTAGAATAGGCTACACACACATCCAAACACAGACACACAAACACCCCTCACACAGCAATGTCACCGAGAACCAGATAATGCCGTGCATACTCAGCATGGCTTGAGAGCTAAGGCTTACAAAACGGGTCATTCTTCTCATTAGGAATGGCAGACTGCTCAGCTGCAAAGCCACAGCTGACATCCTCAGCAGAGTATGTGGAGGAAGATTTAAATTTACCCTGGCAGATAATCAACTGAAAGTAAAAAATACCAAATTACCAATGGGTGGTATTTCTAAAATCATTCCTATCCAAACTTGGGGCTGCCCATGTTTAGAAGTGGAAAGAAAAAAAAAGCCAAAAAAAAGGCAAAGAAAAGCACCAAGACTGTACCCAGAAGACACTGTCTCTTACGGTTTTATTACTTTTCCATTCTGCATCTGTTCCAAACCAACTTGCTCAGATGTAGATGCATTAATCTCCTTCCCCTTTTTTTTTTCCAGCTTAGTAATTCTGTAACAACTTTTGTCCAAACCAGCATGGTCTGGCCTCAAGCTCCAGAGCACCCTTCCTGCAGACTGCTCCAAGAGATCAAATCATGTGCATATCACCAAAAGAAGATTTCCTCCTCCTTTCCTTGTCCCCCCAAAATAACTCATTGACTGAGTGTGCACGCAGTGCAAGCACGAGCTGTCTGGCAGGCAAGCACTAAAACCTGGTCAAGGTTGTTCAGAAACACTGAAATTCCTCTTTGCTTAGCCTTTCCCATACCAGGGTATTGCCAGAGTCTTCAATTTAAAGCCCGCCATTTGTCCTTCATAAGCCAGCCAGTGCTTTCAAGAAAACCAAAGAACTTACTTAGAAACAATTCTGCTTACTACACGTTGACTTCCATCTCCTTATCACTCAGTCTATATTATTGAGGATATTTTGCACTTGAGATACTTAAAATCCTTTTTTTAGGAACTATGTGTACAGGACAAAAGCATTTTGTCGAATTTACAGATTGCTGCCAAGAGAAGCTTACAATCAGAATGTGACAAATAGCCCAGCAGGAGCTGACAAGAAAAAAGAGGAGCTAGGGGAAGAGAAGGAAGTTCATGGAGGCAATAAGCAGATGGAGCAAATTAAGGAGAGATCCTGCAGATGATATCAGAATCATCTCAGAATACGCTACAGCACAACAGGTTGAGACATCTGGTGAACACTGAAAACCAGCAGCAGATCAAGCTAGATGACATGCATGTTGCCTGTGACCCCAACCACAATGGAAAGGAAGCAGTACAAGCAACAGGCACCGGCAAAGGACACAGGTGCACATCTGAGTACTGCTAGCTTGAATATCCCAGCAGCACGGGCTGTGTGTGGGAAGGGGGAGCTTCCCACACACAGCCAGAGCTCATGCCCACATCTGAAGTCCCATGACCAGGTGAGATCCCTGGCCAGAGAAGAGACATCAGCCCAGAGACCGAAGCCAGCTTTTCAGAAGCAGTGCGTGTTTTGTTCTGTCTTTCCCTTGACTTTTGGCAAAACAGTGGACACATGCACCCCCATCACGCTTTACATGTACCCAATAAAATAAATTTCTTGTTTTTGTAAACAGTATGATGAGTGTTGTATCTCTAACACTCTAATTTGCTCCTGAGAGTTAACCTAGGATGGGATTCACAGGAAGCACTGGGTAAAATTCACATTATAGCTAGATTGGTGAGCCGTATCAGCAACAATAAAGACTGCTTCTGTGCCTGAACTTCAAAGGGACGGTTATCTCAGTCTGCAATCACCTGACAATGGCTAGAAAAATAGGAAAATCTAAGAAATTACTTGGCTTAAAAAACCCATCTTATGTTTCAAGTCTGTAAATATGATCTAAAGTTCAAAAATTGTTTTGTTCCATTAAAACGGGTGAGAAATAGGCTGGCTGTAAAAGCTCCTGTTGGAGGGTTTGGAGCCTAGCTCTGGAATGGGGTGTGGGAGGGGAGAGGACAAGGGGGTTTTGAGCAGCAGTCACTGGAACACAGCTGGTTTTGCTAGTGCCAGCTCAATGCCTTTGGACTATGAGCTACTGAATAGAGATCTATATGCCTCAACAAGACAAACCAACTGATCTTAGCTGTTGTCTAAGACCAGATACTGGCTAAAAAAGGGCCCTGCTCCTCAAGAGACACAGTCCCAAGTATAATCTTGACCAGTCAAGGAGTTTTCTCAGGGAGGAAAAAGCTTAAAATCAAATGAGAAAACATTGCTAAACCACCTTTCTGTACTGGAGTCATACCATTCCATCATTTTTCTCACCTGGCAGGTCACAGCAGTCTGCCAGGGGCCATGCAGGAGGAAGAAACTGGGAGAGAGCAAGCAGCCCCTGATAAGCATGGTGGAAATACCTGCTGATGTGAGCCCTTCTGCTTGCTACTCACTCCCCTACAGGTCCTGTTGCACAAATTTGCAAGCCTATTTGTTTCCTAGGGGCAACCATAGACACTGCAGGAGCAGGACACTCAAGCTGCCCCCTGCAGCAGATAGCTATCAAGTGGAGGTCCCCTTTGGGTGTAGAAGCTGGGTGCTGCAGAGGGCTCTGCCATGCAGCACACAAGGGCAAGCTGAGGCTTACAAAGCCTGTCTCTGTCTTCTCCCTTGGGCTCTGGCACACTCAAGCTAAATTAATCTGTGAGAAGTTACGCATGTTTGGGCTCTTCTGTCTGTTTTGCAGCAACCTAAACCAACCAAGTGCTCAAGATCACACTCTGCACCTCTGTCATATCTGGGTATGCTAGGAATTAGCAATCTGTGGTAGTGCAGAAATGTTTTAAAGATCTTCTGCTTTATTTAATATTAAAAAAAATGACAAAGGTAAAATCCTCAAGAAGCCAGGTAACTTCACGGGATACTGAGGGTAGCAAATACTGTCATCATTTTGTCACCTGTTATGTCATTGTGTTTGGAGAGCTGTACTTCTAGTGTGGCTTCTGGACTATATATACCAAAATCCAAGATTCATTCGATCACAAAGAATTTTATGAATGCCATGGTTTTGTTGATAAATCATTTCAACAAAACATTACCTCTCAGTGAGACACAGCCAAAACCAGCAGAGTAACTTCACAAGGGATGATGATATATGATAACAAAACATCAGCAAAAGACTTTATTTTCCTTTTCTTTTGCTTCCTGAACGTTTTGATTATACCAGGAACTTACAGTATCTTCAACTCATTCTACAGCATGGTAACTTCGTTGTTTCTGTGTAAGGTTGCAAAATACAGTATTGTTGCATATAGTCCTTTTGAGAGTTTTTTGTTACTGTTGCCACTGCTGTAACTATTGTGCTGCCAGCACAGTATAGAGCCCTGAAAAAAGAAATCTGGGCACTTACCAGCTATTGATCCAGCCAAGAGCAGATTTCCAGGGCTAACCCTCCCATCTTCATTTGCAAACGAAGCTTTCAAATGAGCGTAACAGGGGAAGTAAATGGCAGAGAAGGGGATGTCACGCAAAAAACATGCCTTAGCACCCTGTGTTGAAAAAGACACCAAGTTTTGAGAATGAGCAAATTTACCATGAATATCTGAGAACAGAGCAACATTGTATTTTTTCATTTTGCTGCAAAGGGTTTATAGAAAAAGCAATTTCTCCTCTCAAGAGATTCATGTATTTCACCTTGCTGAGGAGTGACTGTGTGTTGTTTCTTGGTTCACTAATTTCGGTCATTGTATGTATCTTGTCTACATGTCCTCCCTCACTCTGTAGCACTGTAGTTATGTGCTGGTAATGGAGAAAGTATCACGTGTTTGAGTAAACTCTGGAAACACCTTTGGAGAACTTTAAATAGTTGACCTTGTAGCCATGAACCCATAGTGGGAGTTTGAGACGTGTTTGGAACAGACTGAGCCACAGGACAGGTCTGTCACCCCTCACTCCCACTTAAAATAAATACTCCAAGGGAAACAGTGCCCAGTCCTTACATCTAAACAGGCACTATAATTGATAATGCAACATATATTGAGGGGGTAGGGCCATAACACCAAGTCTTTTGCAGAACAGTAACAGCCTGATTTACTTGTGAATTTTGAAGTACAAATTATCTGGGATACAGTTTGTTTCAATAAATTTCATCTCTTACTGTTAAATTTGCCTTGTTATCAATTTGTGGAAGTGGCACAATCAGCCAACGAAGTTGCCAGCAATACAGCTGGTTTCAAATCCAAGAGGGAGGCAAACAGGGAAGAAGATTTTTGGGGGTAGTGGCAAACAGTCAAAAGTTTTTCAAGCAGGGGGAAAAGCAAAAAGGCCACTAGGGAAGGTCAACCAAAATAAAATATCAAATAGTATCCGTGCTCCAACAGCAAAAGTAATTTGAAGTCTGCCTTTCCTCAGTATGGAGATCCAGAGGACACCAGAGCCTGCCAGGACTAAGACCAGGAGGAAAGCACAAACAAGAGGTGGCTTGGGAAAATGGGTAAAATCTTTCAAGCTTGAGAAAGAAATGGTTCATGGATGAGCCTAAGCCTCTTCTCTTTGAAGGAAGGGTGGAGACCAGGAGAAACTGCTTGAGGTTCATCCACAAACCCTCGGGGGGTGCCCTTGTTACTGTACTTCTCTTTTTCACAGGTCTACCAGCACATGCCTCAGTGCCAGACATTTCACAGGGGACATGTTAATATCCACATAATTTAATTAAATCTAATGATATGCCTGGACACATCTGTAAGCTTAGCTTGTACTGTAATACCACTTAAAATACAGTGCTTATCCAAGCTGGATGCTGGTTATCAAAGACAAAGGAGCTGCAAGGTGTCAGAAAAACCGTAAAGTTGCCTTTCCATGAGGCAAGGCAGGGGAAGGCAGCAGGATGTGTGACAAGAAAACCAGGTCCTGCAAGCCACTTCTCAGGAGACACTCATAAGTGCAGTCTGCAGTCAGAGAATGCCTCTGAGAAAATAAAGATGTATTAAAAAGGCCATTAGATCTTGTAGTCAGACGTTGTGCGTCACAAACTCAGCTACTGAACACAGGGAGCAAGGCTCTGCTCCAGCTCCCACTGCTTCCCACCACACTTTTGTCAGCTTATTTCTTGTGTTTTCAGCTGAGTACTGACCACTTCCCCTGACACTCCCTTTGGAGGTTAATGACTCCTGCTGTTCAGACGCTCTGCCTTCTCACTCAGTTGGATCTGTCTGATTTATGCTGCCAGTTGCTGGTTCTTGTTATGCCTTTCTAGAGATACTAAGGAAAATGCCATAAAGGAACTCAAAAACTCAAAGCTCTGCCTTGACGACACAGAGAAGGTGAACCTTTGTATTCAACAGAAACAAGGATTCTGGACTCTCATGTGCAACAGAAGCCTGTTTAACAATTTACCTTTAATCTTCAAATAGGAAGACAAGACTAGGGTTTTACCAACTTCTGCATGAAAAAACCCAACAATTTAAGGATCAAATGTCTGCACTGTATTTACTTCACAGGAAAATTATGAAACTCACTACTGAAACATTCACAGACTGACATGGTTTCTTCAAAGATTTATTTTTAGAGCATGCTTCTCCTCAGAGCAAATCTCCTCACTACCTTTGCCCTCGGGGCACATTACTTTTATTTTCTTTGCAATGTTGTCATCAAACACTGCACACATTTTTTCCTCTGCATTTTTTTCATACCCTGAAATATCCTGACATAGTTAAAATAACTTACAGAAATCAATAAAGTCCAAATGCAAGCAACTCTTAGTTCAACCTGAGCTGCTAATATTCCTCCCCCTTCATTAAAAGGCTCTTTTTCATAGGGCAGCAGTGGCATATTGTTAATATCACTAATAATAATACATTCAGGTATGCAGAGAGGGAGGGATGTCCATCAACTTAGTTGGCTCAGCGTAAACAAAACCTTGATCAAAACTTGGATCCACTTTAATAATAACCCAGCTTGGCTCTGGTCCAGCATTGCAACAGTCTAAAGTTTCCCCCCATCATTCCGTTTAAAGTCTGGGAAAGCATGTTTAAAAGCAGGCCCCATTTAACTACAAGTTAATCATCCGCAACCAGCCCAGGCCAATTAGGAAGGCTTTGGGAGATTGGCCACAGTATCTTGAAAAGCAAAAGAAACATTTATTTTACTTCTCGCACCTTTTTGATGTGGACAACGTGCTGAAAGCCAAAGGGAGGTTTAATCAATCCCCAGAAAGCAGTAAGGAGCATCCACCCGAGTTTATTCTGGCAGCCAAGGTGCAGACCTGCCAGGCATGAAATTATTGGGAGATCCTACACACCAGGACATGTGCCTTCCTCGCACAACAGCCAGTTGGCTCCCATCTTCAATCTCTTTAATAACCTTAAAGCTCTTAATCTCGGATAGTATCTCACTGAATAAACCAACAGAGGAAAAAAAACCCTGATTGTCAAAGATTCGGATAAATAAGCCCAAGTCACTGCTGGGACAGGTTCTTTAGCATGCTAATTCCTGCTTATACCAGCTCTACCTGCAAATAAGGCTCTAAACAAACTATTTCTACTACAAGGGGAGGGTAATTATACTGACAAAGGCACCTCTGTGTCGGGTTGGGCAGAAGGAGCCGGCAGGTCTGGGAGACGCAGGCTTAGCCTAGTCTCCTGCAGTGAATGCACATTGTCTAGTGCAGGGGGAAAAATGCCAGACTGGGGGGACCTAGCAGCATTCAAGACAACAGTGGTGCACCTTGTCTGAGAGAGTTATTTAATGCTTCTGGCACCTGTACTTACAGCCACCCCCTCTTTTTCTCTTTTACAGGTTTAGAATTTATTTGGCATGTATAATTGTTATTTTGATCCTATAGCTACAAACAATAGGCAGCATGTCATTTCGTGATCATTTTGCATTCTTCTTGGGTTTTACTACAGACTTAACCCTTCAGAATCGGAGCCCTAACAGCACCTAACAGGTTTTGTAACAGTCAATCAAATATTACTGGTATTTGCTTTCAAGGGCTGCATTCTTTTTTCCCCTGTAAAATGACATTGCCTTAAAAGCTATTATAGGTTTTTATTCACATATATTTATACCAACCAAAATATGAAACTGATTTAGAACATCAAGTTAGAGGAATAAAACGTTGATTTCAAATGTTCTACCAGCAATTTCAACTCAGTTTGCAGGAAAAAAAAGATAGCTGTTTTAGTTGGAAGGGCATTGTTTCGGGTAATTTCAAAGGAAATTTCTGAAAAGCAGGTTCTCACATACGAGAACAGTCACAAATAGGCATGGTGGATGCAAAATGTAACTCAAAACTTTTACTACTGTGTTTCCTATGTTTGTCATCCTGCTGTAAACCCTCAGCTTCATGACATGAAAATAGCTCAGCTGTTATCAAAGGAACCAGGTGAGAGCTTCATACATATCCTGTCACCTGAGATTACACTTTCCAGGTCAACACACCAGAAGCTTGTTTATGAAGTATTCGGGGGTAAGGGAGGGGAGGGGGAAAAGAAGACTTTTGGAAGCTTTTCTGACTAGTTTTGGAAATGGAAACTGTGTTGGCAATATCAGCCAAAGCACAAATCTGAGCTAAGTACCTTGTAGTAATTATAAAAATAAACATTACCACAACCAACATACCCTTTCCTTGAAGAATCATTTACCATTCTTATTTACTGTCTTCCTGGGATACAGAATAACTTTGTTGTGCAAAATTATGGAGTGGTACTGTCTGTTATGTTGTAAAGCACTATTCAGAATGATTATGTATACAAGGAGTAACATTTTATTAAACATTTTATGGCAGATATTATATAAATATGAGTTTGCTGTGATGTACAAAATAAGGAGGTATATTTACAGTGGTTATTTACATGAACACTTTAAAGATGTCTTTTAAAACCAATAGAATATAAATTCAACTGACTTTAACGGGACTTTATTCATATTAAGGTGTAAGACAGGTAGAAGACAGCAAATGTATTAGCTATGGATGATTACTTCAATATTCAGCTGTGGCTAGGAATTCAATAAAATCTATTAAAAATACTGAAAATCAGGAAAGTATCCTTTCCATTTCTGCCAACGCAAATGACATTTTGCATTAGGTTCTCTCTATATTTTTAAGAATATGTTCTCTCTATATTTTTAAGAATAGCTGTAATATACAGAGTATCTGTAGCTAAAGAATTGACTAGTCACAAGCTTCCATGCCCTGGTGCTTTCACAGTTACTATTACTGGGAGAAAGAACACAAATAGAGAAAACAAATTCCTTCTGCAAAAGTGCTGTTATGTGCCTCCCCAAAGCAGCAGCTGGATTTTGAGAAGTACAATGTTTTAAAATACTTATTTACACAAGTAGTTCAGAATTTTAGAGAAAGGCAGAAAAAAATATTTGCTTTCTAGCTTTGAAGAATGACAGGGGTTCAACCCAGCAGTCAGTTTAATGAGCTGTATGTGTCAAATCTTTTTATTGCTGGAATTCACATGCATTTTATTTCTAAGCTGCATATTATTACAGAATGGCTAATATCTGACCACCCAGTGAAGGAGCAGGGAGTCTCAGAGGAAGCTCTGACTGTAAATTTTGGCATTTATTATGACCCCAGACCTACTCTTTAGTTCTTTGGTGAGGAAGGAAGAGAAGGACATTTCAATTATCTGACCCTGAGCTATATGTGCTGTGATAGGAATTTTCCCCCAAAGAAAAACTTAAGGAGTTACAAAGGTCCATCAAGGACAGTCTCCTCAAAAGCACTAGGACGGTTTATTCCACTGTGTAGAAGGTTGAGCAACCAACTCAGATGACCAGCATGGAGGAACTCATGACTGAGCACAAATGCAGAAAATAAAATGGAAGCAGAGGTGGGTATAGGCTACTCAGGATATAGACAACCACTGCTTGAGTGTGCAGCAATTGAGACAGAAAAGCCAAGGATCAGCTGGAGATCTATCTAGTAAGGGATGTGAAGGGGGAGTAAAAAGGGCTCTGGTAAACACATCAGCAGCAAAAGGACAATAAATAAATTGTGAGGCTGTTGCACAATGGGGGCAGGAAACCTAGTGACAAAGTACACGGAAAAAGCAGAGAAATTACTTTTGTCTTGCTTTTTACTAGTAAAATCTGTCCCCAGGCCTCTCAGCTCCACAAGTTACCAGGAAAGTCTGCATTACCTGCAGACAGGGCACTAAGAGCCATCTGCACATACACAATCCTGAGACCAGAACAGATACCTCCAGTGGTGCCGAGACAGCTGGCTGATGACATTGTGAGGTTGTTACTAACTTCAAAAGGTCAAGTCAGACAAGAGGGTTCTGGTAAGTAGAACAGACAAACATCACACCCATCTGGAATAGCAAGAAGGAAGATCTGGGAAACTGCAAGATGTTTGGGCACACCTCTGTTCCTGGGAAGTTTATAGAGCCAATGTTCCTGGAAGCCATATCCAAGCATATGAAGGACAAAAGAGAGACTGGGAACAACCAATACGGATTTATCAAATTGCAGCTGACCAACCAGTTTGCCAGACCTGTAGAAAAGGGGACAGCAATGGATGTTGTACAACTTGACTAAAAGCCTGGCTTTTGAGATGGTCTGTCATAATATCCCATAGCTAAACCAGTGGAACATAAGCTGCTCTCTCAGCAGATGATGCTGAATTGGGGAAGCAGTGTGCTATAGTGAAAGGCTGTTGCTCAGAGACACCTTCACAGGATGGAGATACAGGCAGACAAGAATACAATGAAGTCCAAATCAGCAAATGCAAGGTCCTGCACCTGGACTGGAACTGACCTATGCAGCAGCACAGCCTGAAAGCATTTTTGGAGAAAAAGTCTGGAGGATACTGTGCCCAAGTTGAGTATGGGTCAGCAACACCTCTTTGCAGGGAAGTCAGACAGCCACACCCTGGGCTAGAGTAGCAGGAGTGCAAGGGAAGTGATTATTACCTCCATTCAGCACCGCTGGGACCACATCTGGAGCCCTGTGTCCAGTTCTGGTCTCTCCCATACAAAAAAGATGTTTTCACACTGGAGGGAGTCCAATGAAGGGCCATCAAGCCAGCTGTGTAGTCCACGGCATATAAAGAGAGGAACTCAGTGTGCTCAACTCTGAGAAGTGCAGGCTAGGGAGAGACCTTATTGCTCACTTAAAGGAGAGTGCAGGGAAAGAAAACTACTCTTGGAGGTGCACAATGGAAGGATCACAGGCAAGGGACAGCAGCTTCAAATGTGGCCAATTCAATGAGGCCTAAGAAAAAGGGTGCGGGTCTTTTTGTTTTGCTTTGTTTGCTTTAAACCATGAAGGTGGTTAAATACCTGGTCAGATTGCCCAGATGACCTCCAGGACTGGCTCTCAACAAAAATTATTCTAAGATCAAGTCTGCAAGTAGAGAGAGCACAGAGCAGAGATCTCAGCACAGTACTACTGTGAACTGTTTCTGTTGGTAGCACACTGAAGTGCCACACTCACATGCCAATGAATGACGCCAAAGAGTATTACTCTCACTTATACAGAGAGGCACCAAAACTATGCAATCCAACTTCTCAGTGATCCTCAATGGAAATTCATTTGCACTAGAATGCTGGGATAATTATGATCATAATCAATACAAGATTCACTCAGCTGGATGCAAAAAGGGTTTACACAGCATTTCTTTTGTTAATTTGTTGGCATGAGACATAAGATTTATCTGTCTGTGCCTTGATTTTCTCTGTTAATGCAAGACAGGAGCACTGAAATTACCTGTATCAGGGGGGTGTGGGCATTTTATTTTGAAATCCACAGAAGTGCTTCATAGGTAGAAAATAATACCAAATATATGAATTCAAATAACAAGCAGTACATCTTGTTAAGACATGCAGGAATTTGCCTCATGAAACTAAGACCAATTCTTCACATCTTCTGGCTGCACTTAATACATTTTTCCTTGCTGACTACTATCTGGGACTCCTACAGATTTTCACCTAAATTTCAGCATAAACGACTCATGGGAACTAAGCAGAGCATGCCAAATGGACCTGTAGTGGTAAGAACAATTTTCAGGGATGACTTTTCTCTGAACTAGGAAAGGAGAATTTTCACTGCAGTCCTTGGAATGTGGTAAATAAAACTTATAACCAAAAAAGACATCCATTTATTTCAAATTAAAATTCTTAAAATTAGAAGTCTAAAATTTTGCTTTCAACACTTGCAAAAGAAAGTCAATCAGTTAGTTTAAGTCATGGCTAAGATAGACAAGTGTTTAAACAGCTGGAATACCTACATGAAGGCCCATTAAGCCTACAAAGAAACTCCAAGATTCTCAAATAAAACTATTTTCTAGAATAACTATCTATTTTTGTTCTTCCACAGCAGTATGTATGGAGTAATACCTAGATCTACTAAAATAAGTACATCAAGGGCTTGAGATGCAAGTCTTGTGTCTTGAGACCAAGAAACAAAGACCTCAGATGCAAATGGAAGACTTGTTCATGTTAGAGCGAACAACATGAAAAGTACTGAGATAGTCATAAAATCCTCATTCCTTTTTTATAGTTCAAAGCCAATTTGAGTTGTTAAGAGTATGAACATTCCAAATATATCAAGATATTTCAGTTCTCATTAGTAGAAGATTCATTATTATTTGATGTCCACTTGGCCTTTTTATTTACTAAATTAATTTAGAAGCTCCACCAGAGAAGGCAGCACCTACCAAATCTAGTCTCATCTGAAATCCATTTAAGACCATTGATGTGTCTGGGTCGCACTTACTGGGGCTGGTGACTGATGCAATGAGTTATTAATGCCTGCCTGGCCTCACAAACACTGCCAGCTCTAGCACAAGCATTCAGGAGAGGGCTGCTTTTGCTTCTAACACTGCTCTAACACAAGCACCTCAAGGCAGTTTAAAACTATTCTGAGACAGACAGGCTCCCCATGCCACAGCCATTCCTCCTTTCGACTGGGTACAACCACCTGGGAAGCTACAGAGGGAGCTGGTCTGGGTTCAAAACAAACTAAGCCCTAAGGAGAAGGAGGCTTTAAGGACTCTCTTGTTCCAGATCATTATGTGGGTGCACCAATGCTCTCACTGGCACAGAGGAAAGGGGGCTGCTGCAGTGCCAAGTGTTTGGTAGAGAACAGCACAAACTGCCCAATTACAGGCCTAGCTGTGACTAACGGTGGTGCCCTTGGACACAAGCCTTGTGATGTGGTCTGCGCTCAGTGGGTGCCTACCATCACCAGGCTAAATTCTCTACTTTTGTCAAATAATTCAAATTTTTGTAGGCAGTGAATCCTAATGACATACAAAAGGACATGAACACAAGAAGTAGGGTGGGGGGGTTAAAAGAAACAGAAACAAAGACAACTGCTGAGTAAAACCAAACCCAAACACTTCTGCGGCTTTTTTTTTTTTTTTTTTTGTGGAGGTACTCAATAAATGAAGCAATGAAACTGTGTGTCTTGTGATTAGATAACTGTCTGTTTCAACGCAACATAGTGCTGTAACTAGCTTGTGTTCATGTGTAGTCCTGACTAATATCCACCGGTATTTACTCTAGTGGATAGAAATAATTCATGATACAACCCAAGACATTAATGCCATTAAAAATGGAAAAATGTAGCAAATTCTGCTCAACCACGAAGAGAGGTACTCAGGGAGAAAAAAAATCAGAAACTGCCACTTTAGTAAACTAGTTCACTGGTTCTCATTTTGGGTTTTCTTTTTGCTAGTCCAAGTAAAAGTCAGTAGCTGACCTCCATTCCTGCGCAGCCTCAGGGAAGCAGACTCTTTACAATATCCCTGTTTTCAGTTATAAATGTTAATCTGATCAACACAGTAATGCCATTTACTAGGAGTTTACACAATAGCCTCAGCTTCAGTAAAACACCTAAAAAATTAGCAAGTCAATTTAAAGGAAAAAACAACTCCCCATTAAATCCTATTCAGACCTGCAACTTCTCTCCAGGCCAAAACATACAGACACGTTCTCATGGGCAGGCTCCTTCTTTGTAATGTTAACAGAACAATTTTAGAAGACTGGATGCTTAAAAAAGCAGATGGAATTCAAACACTGTGGATAAAGGGAATGGGGCTCATTTGGTGTCTTCTGAAGCATCTTCAATTTATGGCTGCACTGCCATAAATAAGAAACAGAGGAATACTGCCTGCTTCACTGGAAATCCGGGGACAAACTGGAAGTGTGAAAGCTTTCTTCTGAATAGTAGGCTGCAGAGTCTGAAGAAACACCACACAGTGCTCTGCAGTATATGGTATTCATTACAGCTTTTGTTTCAATGCTTGAGTGTACTGGCTATCTCAAAGTACTTCAAGACCTTTCATATTCCCCCGTATCGAGTCTCCTTCATTTAAAAGTAGAAGACATCATAAAAGTATCTTAATCCTTTAAATTATTTGTAGCATATATCCTATTAGATTCAACATTCAGAAGATGTTTTTATTCCTGCTGCCATCATTAAACCTAACTTTACTTCTACGTATTTATGTATCTATGTGAAGACAGTAATGTAGCAAGCAGAACTGTGGAGTCTGTAGCATACACTCACAAAGGCAGCTTTTCGTGGTATTATTTAGGGAAATATTCTTCTAAGGAAGCCAGGGGAAGCTTGCTTTAGGAGTTTATTTTTATGCTGGGCTCCCACTGCCTGTATTTCTTCACTATTATTGTGCTGCAATTAATTCCCATCACCAAATGAACGATGACATCTGGGAAAGTTGCTGAATCAAACACAGAAGAGCAAAAGCAAAGTTCCAAAACTGTAAGCTCTATATCATGTAGCAGATGAAAATAAGCTTATTTTTACACCTGGCAGAATATCAGGAATCACAAACTAATACTCAATGAACCTTAAACCTGCTTTAGTGAGAGAAGTCTCAGTAAGATTTACAAAAACCACATGCTCAAAAAGATGAGACAGTTTCTTCCCTTAATCAAAACTGAAAAATGAAAATATCACATAATAATTGTTTTTTTAAAAAATAAAATTATGTCCACCTATGAAAGTTTGTGGGAACACTGAAATTATACATTCATTTGAAAGATTTATAATAGGCTTATTTTAAACATTTTTTTAAAACATACCTTGTAGAGACCAAAGAAACCCAAGTCCCTTAATACACTGAGGGCACTAACTCTTGGACCAGTAGTAATTTCTCCAGCCACCTGCAATCGAATCTTGACAATTTCCAGTGGATTGGTAAAGATTACTTGAGAACCTCCAGCCTGAAATTAAAAGTAGAAATCAATATATTAACCTGCTACAATATTTGCAGTGTGCATCCTGCTACATTCAAGATAAGGCATTTTCAATCCTGCTGCAGTCGGTTAAGATATTAGCAGACAAGAGTTTTAGTATTAGAGCACCTCCCAAGGTAAGAAACCTACTCCCCCACAACATGAGTGGTCAGGAAAAACAGAAAGGAAGCAGGTCACCCACTGAAGGACACTGCAGTACATCAGACAGACACTAGCTAAATTCTTTTTGCAAGAACACGGTCATCAACATCAAGTTATGCAATACTGACACACCAAGAACACTCTAACAGAAGTAATGAAGTAAAAGGAAAAATTAGTAACTAGTAAAGAAGCTGTGATGTGCAGTATATAGAAAGTGAAATCATACTGCTGAAGAGTAGAAATCTGGCAGAAACTTTTTTCAATTTTGACATGAGTTCATATAACAAAGAACACATGGATTCCAATAAACAGAATTGCAAGTATATTGTGCTTTCTTTAAAAAAACCTCTGAACTACCAGTTTGAGTGCCATTAAGTGCCATTTGATTCAAGAGTCTGAGCTCTACATCATTATTTAGGTACCAGGTATTAAAGAAAAGAAAGTCTACAGACTGAAGGATTCTATTAATCGAGAACCACTAAATGTTTTCAATGTGTTAGTCTCCATTTGTTGAGAAGACACCACTCAACCAATTCTGACAGTCTGATTTAAAACACAGCAGTGGCAAGCATTTCGGACTCCCTTTACTTCTTGTGAAGTTCATCTCATTCATCACATGTAACTTAGGGCACAGCCTTTCCACTACACTGACAGATCTGGAGCTAAAATTCTGCAACCAGAAAAAAAAGTAATGCAAAGGTTACCTAAGTGTATTAAAAAAAATACTCATTCAAACTCCTTCTGGCTCAAATTCAACAGAGTGTCATTCTAACTTCTGTTAAGTACGTAATTCTGTGGCCTGACAGCTAGGCTCTCCTCTAGATTCTGAAATCACACGAACTATGCAAAGGGAAACCCTTGCCCTCCCTACAACAAACCAACTATTTTGTTCTAGAAGGTAATGACTAAAATGAAATAAGTGTTTAAAAGCACTTGCATGTAGTGATGTCTAGTATGTAAACACCATATACACATCTTTTTTATATTATCCCAGTGTTAAAATAATTAATTGTAGCTCAGATTAACTATCATTCAAAATAAAAAATACGCTCAGTAATATGGTTCAAATAATGTGCTGAAGAAACGGCAAATCACATGAACAACTATTCTTGTCTACCACTCAGAGTGAGCATACACGATGTGGTTACAAATTAAAGTCTTTACATAACCCCTGAAATATCCCAAGTGTTTCCTATTTTGACCAGAAAAAGCATGCTCTTGTGTAACTCAACTGGTTTTGACTTTCAAATTGGCATAATTTAATTTAACTGCTTTTACCAAACCAGAATCCTGGTATATATAAAACAGCTATTCTTGTTGCCATCAAAAATTAGACTGATAAATTATGTGGCACATATGCTAACTTAAGTTTTGCACTTAAGCTGAAACGTGTTAAATAAGTAAGCATTCAAAACAAAAAAAAAAATTTCTTTTCCATGTCTACTCATCTTGAAAATTCTCAAAATAAATAAAAATAATCCTGGAAAAGTCCTTTGATTAATTACATATTCCTATTTAATAACAATTTTGGTGTAGGTATTACAATTATTAGGCATTCCCACATGCCAATATATATATTTTTTCTTCCTAAAGATGATAAAAACTGAATTGCAGGTGATAACGTTCATTTGAAAGTTTGTTACACCACAGCCATTTTCTAAAACACATTACTTAAAAACTCTTATCACTTGATCTATTAGCACAATTAAAGTACTTTCCCTCAGCATGATATTCCTGCAGTTTATTGTGCCATGACTCCATGAGAAATGTTCCTTTAATTTTCACTACAGGAAAAACATATTAAATTTTAAAAGATTACAACAAAATTCAGTTTTAGTATTATTATTGCTATTAATGCACCAAAACATCGAACAACTTAAAAATCCACAAAAATGTTTGTAAGTGAATGTCATATTTAAAGGCAAATAACTTCAATATAATATAATTTCCATACAAACAGATGGGAAGTACTTCAGGTGTTAGCACATACAAATGCCTGTGTTTGCATGCCCAGCTGGCTGTGTTGACACTTCCAGCATTAGACGTTTGCTGCTCTGGCTAAATCACATAGGACTTCCTCTGCTTCAGCTTGCTATTTAAAAACATGGATGCTATTATTTACCCACTTCATATAATCAAGCTTACTACACTCAAATTTTTAAAAACACTGAGACCTGCATGCACCAGAGAGTACTAAAAGCACTACAGATTTTGCTGCCCACACAGCAGGTTTGAAGAGAGACACTGGTCATTTCCAGTGAAGTGTTTCCAAACTGTCCAGATACTAGCCCAGAACTTCCTGAACAACCTTTGTCATGCTCTGAATTTGATCAAAGATATACTCCAAAATCAAATGGTGAATGACTGAAAGCGATGAGCCAGACAATACCTGACAGAGGTCTCAGTAGGAGGGTTTCTACCACCTGCCTGCCTCGTGATGCAGAGGGAGGCTGGTTTATCAGCCTGTGCAGAGGCAGTTTCAGTGGTAGTAAGTACAGTCGCCTGGTGGGGAGCTTTGATCATTCTGTTGTTTGAGCATCTGTGCTGGTAACTGCAGCTCCTTGCTCTCAAAATGGGGGGGAAGCAAACTGGAGATGGCTACTGTACTCTAATGAAATGATTTCTTGCTTATCTAGTACTGGTAACTCCTATTGTGTTATTCATCATCACAGTAATGCAAGCGTCTCATAAATATTAATTTATTTCCTCCCAGTGCTTCTGTGAGGAAAGTACAATGACTCTGGTTTTACAAGGAGGAGTTTTGAGGCAGACAGGTTAATTGTACGACCAGTGTGTGCATTCCTCCCTGCTCAAACATTCACAACTTGTCAGAGTCTCCAGATATCCTGATCTCCAAATCAGTAGCTTGAATCACAATAGCATGGCTTCTGCCTTCTTTCTAAGTTTTTGCATAGTGAATGTAATGGAAGAAATCTCATCACTCTGGTTTTTTTCCAGTCTTTTCGAAGTACTGGTATGGGAAAAAAACCCAGACAAAATATCCTCAGCACATCGTATCACCCTGCTCATTCATTTTATTTGGCCAAAAGTTGAAGAATACTGCCTTCTGGTTTGCTAGCTTTTGCAGTTAAAAATGTATTTAATTATAAAATTTGAAATAAGCTCCCAAAGGGCAGAATTTGAAAATCACTTTTTTTTTTTTTTTTTGTCCAGAATAAACACCATTTAAGCTCAGGTTGCTCAAGCTTAATGATTTCTCCACTGTGTCAGAAAAATCAAATTCATCAACTGTTTAATACAGATGGTTCCCAGTAACACCAATTTTTCTGTACTGAAGTTACAAGCTTGAATACCCTGAATTCCCAGTTCCTTATCACCTCTCCCAATCATTTTTTAAACAAATGATCTGACTGTAAATCTATTACTTTTCAGTTATTATCATGTGATTAAAGTAAAAACTACAATTTTTGAGTTATTTATAGGAGTATATACCCAGAGGTACTGCATAGATAATTATCTGTAAGGGCCCACAAAGGGCCCATATTATTCTGAAAGAATTTAACATTTGACCTAATCACAAGCACTTATGGTCTTGTTTGATTTAGAGCAAGAAAATGAAAGGGAAATATCACTGTCATCCAAGAACGATTAATACACACACAACTAGGAATCTGTATGCCTTTAAATGTGCTTCAACAAAGTCAGCCAGCTATGCACCTACACACATGTGAATTTTTAAAAAGAAGCTGGGTTTTTTCCCATTTCTGCAGTTCTTTAACTCTGCAATTGCTATGATATCACCCAACACCTCTCGATGGCAGTATAGTCTTGTACAGTACTGTCTATCATGTCTCCTGCTACTTTCCTACTTTACTGAACAGAAAGAAGAAGTAGGAATAGTCGAGGATTGGTTGGGGTTTTTGTCCATGGAGAAATAAGGCCTAGTCTGTAATGAAAAAAAAAAAAAAGTTTAGTAGCAATCACTTAATACTTCAGTTTAAGTCAAAATGTTTTCTGTTTCTTCATGTATTCAACTCACTCTGCAATAAACTTACTGGAAAATAAACAGATTTTCCTCATTACACTGAGAGAAGAAATTCCTGTTCTTTTTAATATAACTGCTTTTTGTGCCCTTACGAGATTAACTAAGAAATGAGCACACCAGACACAACTCTCCTCGGGCTTTCACATCTCCATTTGAAAACTCTGGTGTATGTTCTGAAGAGAATACAGCTTGCAATCAAAGAAGGAAGTTCTCTGTTCTCCATTCCAGAAGAAAGTACTAGATTCTTTCCCTTTCAGTGCTACTGACCATCAAATGTTCTTGTTCCCCTAATTACCTTATTATCTATTTCAAATTGTAGCCCCTTTCCTGCTCTCAGTAACAGCTTTTGGGGTCAGCCTGGATCTTTATTCTGCATCCCATCCAACTTATCACATATTTTCTTTTTTGGTTTCACGGATGAAGAAAGGATTACTACTGCTATTAGAGTGTTAATGTTTCTCAACAGTATCCCCCAGGGATTGCAATTATAGCAATTAATGGCAATCATTGAAATACATAAGCAATATATTATACAACTATCAAAAATCAACCTCTGCAAAAGAAATCGTCTACAATGTCTTGGTTACTTGTTTAATTTACAAAAGACAAGCAGGTGCAAATTCCAAAATTTTTAGTCAACTGTTTCTCATATTCAGTCCTACTGCATATCATACTCTGTCCCAAGCCCTTACTCCTTGCCAGTTGCCAGATGCAGCTTGTTTTCCTGTGCATTTCCTAGCATCCATTAATCCTAATTAAAGTCAAGGTTCCTTAAGTACAGACACGAAATAAAGAATTTTCCTTGTCATAAAAAAAAAAATTTAAAAAAATTTAAAAATGTACCATGGATTTCAAGAATGGAAGAATTACCATCCTCACTGTATAATAAAGGACAACTAAGGCATAGAACTGTTGAATCATTTACCACAAAATCACATGCCAACTCTGCAACAGAACAAGGCTTAGAAGCCAGATTTACAGAGTGCCACTACAGTGCTTCGAACTACTCTAAAAGTCTTGGTGTTTGTGTGGCAATAGATCCCAAGAGTGTTAGATGAATTATGCTGAACTGCTCCAGAGGGGATTTCACTATGGACTTTCCTGTTACCAGAAAAGCTCCCAAGTAACAGACAGCAGTCCAAAGTGACTGTTTTCCTTACAGATCTCAAAGGTGATAACCATAATTTCATGGTACAGTATGTCAAGAGCAAAGCATACTGGGTTCTCAGAAGCTTGGTTCTATGTTACGTTTTCTTTCCATAAAGTCAGGCCACAAAAATCAAGACAAGCCATCTCATGCTATTCTGTGTTCTCTCATCTGTGGTCCTACCTACACAGCATTTTGGTAATGCTCTTTAGCAAAGGGAGTTCATATAGTAAATACCTTTTCTTCAGATCACGAGACTTCCTGAGCCCTCACTCATCTGCTTTTCACTACCCTGATCAGGCTATCACAGAAACAGCTTCCATGCTGCTCAGGCAGAATTGTGTTTTTCTCTAGCTAATCTTTCTTGTCTTCTGAGGACAGCCTTCCCTTGGTCTGGCTAAGGTTTTACTTTGTGCAGCTCAAGCAGCAAACACTGCTAGAATCACAGTCTTGTTAATGTCCAAATGCACATAAAATGTACTGCAAGCTCTGTCAAATCCTCACATAAAAGTGCTCATAAATAGAATTGTAATTAATCTGAACAGAAGTGCATTCCTGCTACTGCATCAGCCAGATTTCCAAGACCCAGATACAAGTTGTGAGGACTGTCCTACAACAGAATATTAATGACCTGTCTAAACAGAAACAAACAGGAGTATGGTTTGTTATAAGTCTGCAGTGGGAAAAAAATTAAAATTGTGGATTTGATATTTTCCACGTTATAGGTAATTCACTTCTCAGAAGCCTAGCCAAAAAAACAAAGTGGAGCCTACTTGATTGGCATTATAAAAGCAATTAACTTACAGACCTGTCAAATATGTTAACGTTTGGCTCTGTCTGCTCTACTTGTCTATTTTGACTAGTTGTAGAATCATTTAATGATTTACAGACCTTTCAAGTCCTAAGGCATGGTAGCTGTATTAAAACTGTGACCCATTATTTCTTGGTCACATCATAAATTACTGTGACATCATAAATATCTTCCTTTTTCTCACAGAAAGCTAGATTTTAATTCCTGATTTGAGCTCAGGCCTTTGTTTTTGGATTTGGGTTTTTTTTGAACCTTCACTGGTAAACACTGTAATATTTTACTGCCAGTAAAAGAAGTAGTAATAGGAGAGAAAGGCTTATGTAATAAAATATAATTGTCAAAACAAATACATGTTTTAAACTGCAGTGTGCATTTATACAAAACTCTGCAGTCATTATTTTCTAACATAATAGGAGAAAAAAGAATAAGATTCAAATCGAATGAATAGGAAGTTTGTTGGAAAAAACCTGACTTTTTAAGCATTCAGGATTGTTTGGTTCTGGACTCAGAAACCTATCAGCCTAAACCTACGCATCCCTCCTTGTTTTACAGTTTGAAAAATTTTCTCTCTCTCTCTCTTTTTTTCAGGGGAGAAAGGAAATTAAAAGAAAGAGGAGAGGGAAAGCAAAATGGGAAAGTATCTCTAATTTGTAATGGAAAAATATTTTGTGAAATAAAAATTAAAATTAGATTAATTAATCCAAAAGGAAAATTCAAAACAAAGTGAAATCAAGTTCTGCAAAATTCATTACTGATTTGCGGAAAGACCAGTTTAAGTAGGTATGACTGGGTGACAATTTTAGCAAACTGGTATTTTTAAAACATCCAAACCTGCAAGGAAATAGGGGTGAGGACAAAAAGAAGCAGGAACTTTACACCAGGAACTTTCCTACCCTTTGGTACAACCTCTTGGAAGGGCTATCATGCTACTGTATGCTGCCTTCCCAAACCTCATCGTAAGGCTTAAATCAAAAATTAGATGAAAATTTATCAGAGACAATTAAAACAGAGCAGCGTTGAAATACAATGCGTTTGCAAATATGAATTAAAATTTAAGTCCAGATCTAGTTGGGGTTTTTGTACCAAACACTTAAAATTAATTTAAATGATTTTCAGCATGCTGAAAATATCTACAATTATAGCAGTTCAGAGAACAAAACTACACTTTAAAAATACCTAATTAATTATAGTATATTCAGTTACATTATATCCATTATGTTAAACAGAATTTAAATCTAATTAATTTATTGAACAACATCAATTTTATGCACAAAGAAAATAGCTTTAAATTTAATCAAGAAAAGAAAGCATGTATTAGGAGTTTCTGAACTTTTCCTTAAACCAGATGAGAAAGTTGGGCATACACAAGCAGGTAGAACTCCCCTTGAAAGTAATGGATCCTCAACCACAGGAAGAATAGACCTCTGAGAATAAATCTCCTAAGTGTTCAAGAGACATATGCCATTTGCTTTCAAAGGTCATAAGAGCAATCGTCAAGATTACCATCTTTATTTAACTATCTCAATAAAATGGACCAAAACTTTTCTGTGTGACAGCAGCTGTTTGGTTGTTTTGTTTTTTTTTTTTTTTTTCAGATATACATGCAGGTATTTTTTTCCCCTGGCATATATAAGGTTCAGTTTAATTTTACCCATAGCTCAGCTTCCCTCACCAAATATAGTAGAATGTTAGCATATTTAGGTTTCAGAACAATGGAAGAATGAATGAATGACACCCTCAGTTTCCTTTAGTCCACAACTTCCAAATCTCTGAATTTTTGCAAGTAAGAGATCTAAACGTGGGAATTGCAATTTATACCCCCTCTGCCTCCACTGCAATGCCACAGAGAAAATGTAGCTTAGATCTAGACTTATCTTTATTACTCTCTGAAACATAAAATACATGTTTTAAGTAGCTTAATAAAACTATTTGCACTGGATCTGTTATTTGGCACAATTCACCTGGAACTTCACATCACATTCCTTTATAAAAATTAATTCTGGGCAGGATTTTGCACTCCATCTTAACCGTATCTAATTTTTATGTTCCACAGCAGAGTTGAGGCTGTCCAAGCAGGTCCAATACATTTTAACTTTATTATGATTCCTATAAAGTCTATCGAAATATGCCTAAAATTGCCTTGACAATTTAAACAAAAGCAGATCTGTATGGGATCTGTAATTGTATTGTGCTACATGATTTAAGCTGGCTAATAGGGAGCACACACTGAGCAGCTGGGAAGGAAAAGACTCCATGCTCAGGAGGAGAAGGGAGAGCAGTAGGAAAGGTTAATAAAGCAAAACGTAGTTCTCTTTTCTTGCTGAAAATTAAGCCTCCTACTTACCGATATCACCGTATTAATATATGCAGACAAGGCAACATATATTACATAGCTGTTTCTTTTTAGTCATGCTATAATCCTTCTTCTGTTTTCTTAGCATTCTTTTATGTTTTATATCGCTCTTTATTTTGCATATTTGCATCTCTTCCCCAGTTACACAAACGTAACTTTTTCATTACATGTGGAATTGTTTTATGTAAGGTACCAAGAAAAATGACTGTCTCACCTGAAAAGTTAGTATTAAAGGTAATGTCTCAAAACCCCAAACATATTTATTACTCTTTTACAACAGAGTTTTCAATGTGTTAATATAACTCAAAAAATAAGAATAATATATAATACTTTATTAAAAAAAAATCAGGTTACTTTCAACAGATGCTCTTAAGTGAATTAAGTTTAAAAAAAGCAAGCAGCTAAACTTGGTATGACTTAAAATTATTTTTTATTTAAAATATAAAATCAAGCAAAAGACCATGAAATAAAGCTTCCAGAAATTCAAGATTATTGTAACTCTAAAAAAAATATTTCAAATTGTACTTACAGCTTACACATCCTTTTATGAAAGAACTCTGAAGGTAAGTTATAGCATTAGCAGAAATCAAACCTAGCATATTCGTGCCCATTTTAATTCAATAAGGTTAAGTCAGCTTTGTGGTTTAGATGCTCAGCAGATCATAGCTCTACAGCATCATCACACTGTGCCTTGAAACTGAAGCTTTTTACTAGTCTAATAATGATAAGGGCTATATAGGGTTTGCATGAGTGATGAGAGTCCGAAATGCACAGCAGAGATCAGAGTTCATGGTGGGTGTCAGGCACTGTGCAAATCTGAAAGCTACACGCATTTTTATGGGTAACAAATACTGTAGTCATTAGGAAAATTTCTTACAAACAAAGGAGATGGAAATCTTGAATTAGTAATTTACATAACAGCCGTCCTTAAGTATAAAGGTTATACTTTTAATTATATTCTTGGGGGTCTCAAAAAGAAAAAATCTCAACCACCCTATCGCTTTCATCTTCACATAATAAAAAGCTATGAAACAGGCTGTTAACTGAATTAAGTGCCACAAGGTCACGAAATAAATGATCTATTTTCTTCTTTTCTTTTTCTTTTTTTTTTTTAGGAGGGAAAACAGTTTACAAAACAGAAAAAGACTTGTTCAATGAAACAATCAGCTTTAGTTACAAGTGCAAAAGTCAGCCATGTGTACTAATTCACAGTAATTATGATGCAAAGTGAACTCCTTGGGGACTTAAAAGTCAACGCCTGGCAATGGTTGGGCAAACAGCAGAGTGGAGCTACTCAGGTGATACTGACCCCTTCAAAGCCCTTTGTGTTACTGAACAACCCAAACCATCCAAGTATCTGCTTGTCCTCCCTTTCTTAGGTATTATTACTATACCGTATTCACAGGGCTGCTATTTTAAACATTACAAACGAGCATGCATCCCAGCACTCAGCTCTTGCATAAGCAATGAATACACTCCAAGGAAACAGAAGCACTGAAGAAGAAAAATTTAAATCTGTGTTTGCAACACAATCCCAGCTGAGACTTAGACGGGGAAAGCAGAAAGGTGATAGGGCAGGTGTCTTAGAAAATTCATCTTAGTTGGCTTCCCCTTTTTAGACTTTAACACATCATGCCCTCCTGTCTTCTTGCCTCCCACATAAATGATTACTACATTGTGAAATGAGGTAAAAATCAAAGACTGACAGTTTTCAAGCATTCAACACTGTCCGTGCTGCTTCCACAGTGAAATCACAGGTTTCACGATGGCTTAAACGGGGACAAAAAGTGAGGCCAATACAATGCTGAAAGCCTGTCTTTGGCATCTCGTATTTTACACCATGAGAGAAAAATTCACCCCAAAAAACCCAGGGCACCACTGGTAATGAGAGTCTCTGTTGCTAGTCTGAATTGGGTTTAAAATTACAGAAGAACCCAAAGACCACCTGCAGAAGAGACAAGTTGCAACCTATCTACCTGGCACCAAACTATGCCCTTGAGTGGAGCACCACAGTTAAAAAGAAAACTCAGGGCATTCTGCCACTGCACGTCTACTGCTGCAACTTTATGCAGCATCTCACTGTTAATATAAATTTAGGGCAAGCCAACATTTACAGCACATTTAAAATACATCTCAAACCACCTATCTCTTAAAGCAGATCCTTAGTTTACAATGAACTGCTGGCAAAAAAGCTTGCTGCAGCATTCTCATGAATGACAGGTCTCTGTAACGAGTGCTTTTTGTACTGCATTAAAAAACTCACAGCAGTCTGTAAAATAAAAACTCTAGATCAAATGACATTTTAAATGAAAATTTTGCTGAATTCTCTGTGGCTGCAATGTTCATGAGACATTTTATTAGTGTAAGGGGCAAATACTTTTTACTCTGCAAGCACTTTATTGCATTTTTCTTTCATTTACAGCATGCTTTTTTATTTAGGGCTTTAGAGACCCACATTCTTCTCCCCCTCCCCTCCTTTTTTTCTTCCCTGAATGCTCCTAAAGTTACAGAACAAGGGGATCCTACCTGGCAGTCTACAACAGGTCAGTGATCAAACAGAAGGAGCAGTGAGACAGCAGCCAAATCCTGCCCCATCTCCTGAGAATTACAGAAAGCCAGGGCTTCTCAGCCTGCAATGCAACCGAGCCACTGCACCCTGAGGCTCAGATAATCGTAGTTCACTTTCTGCAAGCACATACAGCACACATCTCTGCACGTACTGAGGTTAAGACGCGAGCATTTTTTTTATTAAGTTGCTGCTCACTGTAGTTTTCGACACAGGTAGAAGCTGCTTGAAAATGTGACCTCATCTGTCTTATGACAGCAGAAACAAAGATAGATTAAGAACACACCAACATTGCTCTGCCCCAGTGATCAAAGCTGTTTTAAATAAACAGTGCTCTTTATCTGTAAAAGGTACTGGTCTTTGAACAACTATTCATTTTACCTAAAGTATTTACATTTGCTAGAACAAATCAATACACCAGATACAGTAACCTGTAATATGAACAGACAGAACTAGACCAAATAGTGAAGTATTACCATTTACCCAGTGATATGCCAGTTGTTCATTAAGATACTACTTTGTGCAAGGAAAACACTCCTAAAATCTTAGTGGGTTTTAAATACAGCCTACATTCAGGAATGCATTATGCACGGAGTTAACATTACACAGCCTACGTCTGCTACGAACTCAAAGAAGCATGAGCAGTCTTTGCCATTTCAAAAAGCCAGTATCACTGCAAAAAGTGAAAATTAGTGGGTGCAATAACACATCAGGAAAGAAGTGACGTGGCAGAGTGGGTGCCACAAAGTAGTAACTAATTATTAACTTCTGGAAAGGTTAGCATGAATCCTCTTTAGGCCATAAGCTACAGCCAACATGAATAAAGAGACATTCTTTATTAAGGAAACAAACTCTAAGCTGTGAGAATTAGAGTGTGCAGTTAAAAGGCACGATGCACAGAAACATTTACCCTTTCATCAAGAACGGCTGGCCTATCTAGGAAAGAACTGAGATGCTCTAGTAGAGTCTCTTGAACCGGATCTGTGGTTAAACAGAAGCCTCAGTCCACACAGTCAATCGTATAAACTGCACTTTCATGAATCTCATATGAAGGAAATTAAAGATACTTACACAGCCACCAGCAAGAATTTCTGCAGCCAGGGGAACAGATCCATCTTTACTCCGAAACTTATCTCTCACAAAATCATTAACCTTAAAAGACAAACATTTATGAAAGCTAATAAATTAAAAGGTCAGAGAAAACACTCATCAGCTGCAAATTCTGTGCAAATGAAAATGCAAATACATCCACTAAGCTACCAAACTACAAGATATTAAAGAAATCAAAGTCTAAGATTTTATATCAAATATTCTAAAGCTATGTTTTTCTTAAAAAAATTTGCAGCATAATTCAAATACTTATTACTGAAAAAATGTATCATCATTAAGTAATTTTAAAAATCAGAAAATTATAAAATTATATTTTAGAAGTGCTCACTATATTTAAAATTTAAATAAAATGTCAAATTAATATCAGAATGTTCAATACTAAGCTTTAACACAACGGCAATTCAATTAGTAGCATTAAGCACCTTTCTTTTTTTTTTAATGCATACTACCAGCTTTGGTGAATATTACCTTATCAGTGAATAAACAATATATTATGATTGGGTTATAATAAGAAATTCTTAAGTGCCTTACAAACACTCAAGAACTAACAAAATTACAGAAGTAAAACCATTCAGAAAAAAAACCCCACAAACAAGTTCCTTTCTTACAACAATTCACTACACGCTCATATTATCCATCTCCTGTTGCACTAGAATCATACATACAGGAACCACGTGGAGATACAAAAACATAAGCCCTCCAATAAGTAACTATTCTGATTTGTTAAGAAGTTAAACCAAAGGTTTCTACACTACTTACAACCAACCAGATGAGCTGAACAAGTTGAATGAGCTTTTTATATTTTGGAGTGAGTCCAAAAATAAGTTTTCAATAGGATTCTTAAAATGTACATGTACACCTCTGGATGAGACTTGTATGCCACTTGTACTGTTCACAAGTCAGATATTAACAGATGCTAATTGTAATTTGATGCATTTTACAATGTGGAGAAATGTGAAAACAATCCATTTACAAACTTACAGTAAGTTTTATGGCCTTCTCTGGTGCTACCCCTAATAGCTGTGGTAACAGACCTGTAACATGGAAATAGAGAATTCAAGGCATTGAGTAACTTGGTATTAAATACACAAATCAACAAATATATGTAGAGACCAGCACCTAGAAACAAGCAATTTTTATAGCAATTTTGTGTTATTATGTATAATGAGAGTATTTAAACATTCAATTTTGAGAACAAACTTGGTGCTACCACTTCAAGTGCTACCACTGTCTATATGTACTTGTTTCTTTTTCTTTTTAATTTATACTAGCTCATTTTATGCTTAAACACTAATACAGATTTGCCAAATATGTTTCAGCACCGTCCTAAACTAACATCTGTTTTCTGTGTCTCCACACAAAAATCAAGACTTTCTAATTAATTTTGTGAGATACACAATGCATCCACCTCAAAAGTCAAAACCTCAGTACTTTTTTCTAACAAAAAGAATGGCATTAGATGGAAGGACTGAAGGGGATAGGAATCAAAATATTGCAAAACATTCAAACATGTATGACTGCATTCTTGAGCTCTTTGCCCAGCTAAATCATCAGTTCTTAAAACAAAGGAAATTACGTTGCTTTCTTCCCAGGTATGGAAGTTTTTATTTTATTTTGTCAGAAGTGATGTGTTACAGAAGTGGAAGTGTGAATTTCTGACTGCCAGCTTCACTTGTTTGATGTGAACAGTCGATATTTGGTAAACACTTGAATGACACAGCCTAAAAATAGGCAAAGCTTACCAACAAAGCCTGAAGCTAGAATGGTGTTGCAAGCATTCATCAGCATAATGAAATTAGGACCCCATTCAAAAATGTGAGAAAATCACCCCAGCTAGAGCTCCTGGTGCAGAGCCCTTTGTTTTAGCAACTCAGGCAGCACCTTTGGGTACTTTCTACAAAGCCTGACATTTTCACCTCTCCATGGTTTTATTTTGTTGAAAAAAAACCAATTAAGTTTCCACTTCTAAAAGTTAACCTGCTGAAAAGCATTTTCCCAAAGAGCTAAATGTCAGAACACCACTGAAAAATGTACATGCTCTTCCACCCTGCCACCATCCATCAGCTTTACTGGTTCCTACTGATGCTCTTAATAAGGAATTGACATTGAAGAAAAGCACCATTTGGTTTGTGGTAGCAGGAGACCCAACCATATTTAGATGGTGATGTCTTTATACAGCTGACGTACATATACATGTAACATTTACCCAAGACAACTATGGTGCATTATGATCATATGACTGAATATTCAAATTAAAAAATATAGTAGCACTAAGTTCATATAAAGTTGTGCAAAACCAAGAGATTCTGCAGAGTAAGTTAAATTTCAGAATCTGAGTTTCTTAAAAAGTTTTACTTGCACAGGTAATTTGAAACCAGACCTCAATGAAAAACCATTAAGCCACTCAGAATGATGTAATTAAATATTACATTATCTGCAGCACTATGAGGGAAACAGTAATATAAAATGAACAGGATATTTTTCATTACAAAATTATCTTTGTAATTGCTATAATATTTACATCTTGCTATAGGACATGTTTGGCTTTATATAAACACTATGGCAAATTAATTTATATCTTTAGCGATTAAAAAAAATGTTCCATATACTTTAAAAGTACAATACCTAATCTTAAACCTAATCCAGTAAAATTAGAGCAGGTCTGATATAGCAGATATAATTTTAAACACAAAGGTCATTAATTTTAAAATCACATATACATATATTACTACACCCCACCATGACTTTCAAGTCATATTTTATCAAATAAATCACAGAAAAAGACATTCCATATATGAAAATTATAAAAGTAGTCCAGTTGGTTATCTGTATAAACCTCCAGTCTTAGAAACAACATTAGCAGGACAAATCAAATTCATTTTCACTGAACTGATCAAAGATGTCCTTTTAACCATATTTCAGCTCCCAAAACTTTGCATTTGTAAAAGCACTTGTAAAGCCATAGGGAAAATAGGTTTATCTTGGCACAAGTTATCTTTTTTTTCATCTGGTTCTTTCCTTTTGTACTCGAATCTGAATGGGACTGTTACGACTCAAAGCTCTCCATAAAACTTTGAGGTAGAGAAGTTTAATAAAATAGGCAGCATTTAAAGAAAACCCCAACACTAGAAAAACCCAACTGAACAACCAAAACCCAGAGCACTTTTCTCTTTTCCTGCCTCTACTTCAAATGATTTTATAGTATAAAAGTGCTCTTTAAGTTTAATTACATATAATGCTGTATATATCTACTACAAGACAGCAGAGTATTGTATAAAAGGTAGCAAAATTTTAAGACTATGTTTTATAGCATTACCAGGTACCAGCTAGGCCCACTGTCTCCAGCATCTTAGGAAGGTAGAGGGACCCTTCATCTGAACTCATACCTATGCAATAAAGCTATCTCTAGTGGTACCTGTGCATTCTATATGCTATGACCATCAAAATTAAATCTTTTCTTTATTGTTTTGATGGGAGCCCTGAAACACTGTTGAACATTTTCTAAACATGATAAAGATACTAGGTTTTGAAAGAAAGAAAGCACATCAAGGGCCCCATATGATAATGTCATGTTTCTGCTGGGGTTATCCTGACATGGTGGGAATTTCTCAGTGTTACTATGCATTAGCAGATCAGCAATATGATATAAACACAGATGGAGAACAGGCTTAGAAATGTCTGACAGTGCCTTAAAAATACATGCCTTTTATAACATCAGAGCATAGTATCTTGCACATAGGCAGCCTGCTAGTATAGTACACAGCAAACACATTATTCAGTGCATTTTTTATATCCAAGGTTTTTTAGCAGGAATTACAATGTACCATTTCATCATATGTGACACACTGTCATAGTGGGACTCTCAGGGAAGGTGAAGGTGTGTGCAAGAGAGAGCACCAAGAGCTGCATTCAGTTTGTGACACTGTACATGTTCTGAAAGCAGTCTAAATACACTGTGAATATGCACACAACAGCTCAGCCAGCCCAGCTATACTGATGGCACTGAGAAAAAAAAAATCTTACTTGGCCAAAGTATTTTTTTAGGTATCTAACAGAGATGCTTCACATTGTGTAACAGATGTGATTTTCCCTTCGTATTAGAAAAAAAAGTGACTGAAGGTTTTGTTACTCGGTCTATATAAAATATTTGACACCATTAGGGCATCTTACAGGAACACAGTAATGGAATACTGCTGAATTTTTCAATTACAGGAGTCACACAATAAACTGGACAAGTAATCACCACTTGCCATTCAAAAAACACTCCCTCAGACTGGAAAGGGGGTATTTCCTGAAAATTTTGTGTTTTGACAGAACTTGGGGTACAAGCAGGCTTGAAGTTCCAGTCTCTATAAACAGTATTCCATTGCATAATTTGGAAGGAAAGTTTCTGCCACAGTCTTATTACACCATTAGCATGGGAGTTCATCAGTAATAATGAAGCTGGATGATGATCAAATCATTAAAATCTAAATTAGGTGGCATTTGGAGTGACTGCAGGGCTAGAAGCACTATCAACAGAAATAAAACTAACAAACAAGCTCCTGAACAGTTCATGATCATAGATGACAGTGTCTTCAACAGCATTTCCTGTCTTTTCCATCCTCTAGGCAAAGTGGCATTAACAGCATGGCTACCAAACATTTTCCTAAACTACCTTTTATCTCTGGTACTTAAATTTCCCATGAAACTTCTATCAAGTATGGGTGAAACAATCTCTACTGGATGCACTGCTTAAGTCTGTGAAGCATTCTGTGACTCATCAGGTGGACTTCTGACTAAAATTCTATTATGACATGAAGGTGACCTCATCAGTTGGGAGAGATCTTGACAAATCACAGCTTTCAAAATTTTCTTAGATTTGCATATATAAAAATACCTGTGAGTTTCTAAATACGCATTTCAGGTATAAATGTAGACAGAACAGTAAATTACAGGTATATGAGATGAGCATTCTTTTCAGCCATGCTGAGAGACAGATGAAAAATTTATCTCAGATATGGTCTTAAAAAATATGCTAACAACACAGCATTCATATAATCCATATTATAAAGACTCTACAGAGGTTTATATCATGTTTGGTTTTGTTGGGTTTTTTTTAATCCAAGTGTCTTTTCAGTGGCAACATTGATTATACTTACAACCAAACTGACATCAAACCAAATTCAGTGATCTCTATATATCCACAAGATGGTGTAATTTATCCTTATCTGAGATGGTGGTTTAAAACATGGTTTCCAAGTTTGGAAAAAAACAGTGATACAAGAAAGAAAAATCAGTTCACTTAGTTGGACGGATATATAAGCCTTGTATTAAAAATATCATCCAAAATGGCTGAGTTCAGAGTGGGGCTTATAATTACTGCTTGCTTTCTTGAAGGCCATCATGAAAAAGAGACCACTGCTCTAAATGTTTCTAGTACAATTTTTTAAAAGCTTTTGTATCTATTCAGCTAAGAAGAAGTCTGCCAATGATTACTCCCTCCTTCAAAACCACCCACATTGACTTAACCCTGAACAAATCACAGTTGAAGAAAGAATTGCCGTGACCAATGAGTAGCAAAAAGTAATGTACTCTGTAGTGTGTCCTACCTAGTGCAGGATTCAAGACTAGGAGGAGATGACTCTTGCTATACATTTACTGCATTACATTGGGTAATTACACTAACCTATAAAATGCTCCTTTCAAATTTTCTTGTCCTCTCAAGCTTAACTGGAAACTTCTCTCTGCACTCAGCTGCTAAACTTTCTTCAACATCATCTCCTTGGGAAGTAGGCAATGGTCCAAATTTACAGAACTGCACAGAGGGAGCTCCAGATTTTTAAGCAGTTTTCTCTATTTGTCTCTTTAAAAAGAGCTAAGTCAGGATGCTCTTTAAGGAGAGAATTTGTAGAAACGCAGGTCTCAATTTGCCTCTAAAATTATGGTGCTCTACTGTATAATCCAGAAATTAGATTATTGGCCTGGTCTTAGAAGTTCAGCTCCACCAAACTGAGATTTCACTATTCAGTATTCCTTAGAAAACTGAAAAGTAGTGAAGACGATGGGGGATGGAAGGACAAGCTATACCAATGAAGTTTCCCAACGTTCCCTAAACTTGGCAATGAAAAAAATCACTCCAAATTCAGGACAAACAAATGGAGTTAAGAACATGCATTTATGACATTTCTGAGGGATTTTTGGTTTTGGGGGGTTTTTTCCCAGGTGAAAAAAACCACTGTCCTTCAGAATTTCAGTAAGACACGAGGCGGCAAGAGTGGAATTCTGCTTATTTATACTTTCAGGATGCTGGAAGAAGCAGACAAAAATTTGCAAGGAATACATTTGGTTCTTTAGCTAGTAACTGGGACTTTTGAAAGATTTTGATTGCTATAAATCCTTACAAAATAGAGACCATGCCAGTACTCTTTATTAAATTATTATGTCTACTCCAAAAATTGTCTCAAGCAGAGCCTTCCCCATCTCCAATTGTGCTGAAATAATTACAAAGTCTGTATTTTGCAGAAGAGCTACTTAGCCAACCTCCAGTAGCTTGGGTCCTATGTTACAGTGTGCACACCTATCACACCACCTAGTTTTAATGATGTTTCCCACATTGTTTTATGAACTGTTACTATTTTTTAAGGTACACATAACTTTGCCAGTTCATAACAATATGTTACCAAAATCCTCTGTTCCTCATTCCTTACTCAACTGCTTTTAACAAGTTATTTCTTTCATTACAATATTTCTATTTTCAAAAATGCAAAAAAGATTCTAAGCAAGCTGGCTGAAAATGAAGTAATGCAAATTTCAAATTCTACCCTATCAATACGGCAGAGGGGGATAGAAGATCTCAATAATTGTGACACCAGAAATATAATTTACTTTAACTCTGTGACAGAGAAGAACTGCAGTCTCATGCTGAGGTTCCTGATTCTTTATGACTTCTTCGAGGTTACCTGAACTGACACCACTGATGCCACAACCAGGACAAGGATAAAACAAAAAAAGCGCCACCATTTAACTGCAGGCACTTATCCAAGACAGCCAAAGTGAGGATGATTTACATCCAAAACAGAATCAATAGCTTTTGGCACTTTCTCCATTGACAAAGGCAGTTTGGAACAGGTAACTTCTTAACTTGGTTACATATATAAAGCTAAGTGGGATGAAATGCAGCGAATCACTCTCCCTGACTCCACAGTGACAACCTAAGAAAAGGTATACATAAAACTTGATAAAGATGACTATTTCCAATGATAACTGAAGCAAATGCAATTGGTACACAGAGACCTTTTTGTCTCAAAAGAAATACAACAAAAAGTATTCCAAAGAACAAAAACCCACAGATGATCTAACTTCTTACCAAACAGGACAAAACACTCTTGGCACTAAGGACTGCTAAGGAAATGAAAATTTTACTAACAATATATACTTGCTGTAGGAAATTGCTAATGTTGCCCTATGGCAGATGAGGAGGGAAAGGACAGAGAGGTCCTACAGAAACGTTCTCATTACAGTGAAGTTTTAACTATTGAGAAGTTTGCAAATCCTTCCCCTGTAAGAGAGAAGAAGCAAAACTGAAGTCTGAGCTAAAAAGACTTAAAAATCCAGTCACACAAAACTCTTAATAGCATCTTATCATTAGTATATAACACCTTTTAAACTTACCTCGATAAAGCCCAAAGAAACCTTCATAACGTAGCACTTTCTTGAAGCAATCAAAGCTGTTTTTATACATAAGTTCTCCCACAAAAGAGCCTGTAGAACGCTGGTTTTGCATGCGAGTTTTTACTAAATCAATTGGGTAGACTGCAGTGGCTCCAACAGCTGAAAACAAAATCAAGATATTAGAAAACATGATTTTGCATTTGCACTGTTTGACTGCAAATGTCATCTTTCACATTTACATCTAGCATATCAGTTGTATCTTTTTTCTTCATGATATATTCTGGATACATTAAACTACCACAGCTTTAACCAAATGCACTTTCCAGTCCTACCTCATTATTAATCTGATTTTCCTGAAATTTGTTTGGGGACAAATCAGATAGCAACGTCACCTGGAAACTCCAACGGCTCATAAATTCCAAAATTCTTGTAGACCAGATGATCCTTTCCCCTTCAATCTTACAGTCATCCCATCCCTTAGACACAGCTCCAAAGGAAAGTCTGAGAAGCCTTCCAAACTTAAATGAGAGGCAGAAGGGAAAGAAGGGCAAAAGAAAAGAAGAAAAAAACCCAAACAGTGAAGATGAATATTCTTTTGCTCAGCCATGACTAACCTCCAGCAACTGAACCAAGGGCAAACCTGTACGCTGATTCTGCAATCTGGATGAGAACAGGTCGAGACACATCGCCTGAAGCTTTCTGTCAAGGCAGGATTTAAAACAAAAGGAAAGACAAGAAAAATAATCAGAACATCTCATTTCCCGAGAGAACATTTCATGATCAGACAGATATAAGTATATGGATACTTGGAAAAAATCCCTCAATACACCAGAGATTTTGTTCTCAATTATTATTTCTTTTCCACTGAATTCTAAGTGTCATATAAGGCAGCCTCTTCAGATTGGAATAGCAAAGAAAACAGACCGATACTACAACAAAATTATACAACTCTAAAATCAATGGTCTAAATGTGGTCTAAATGAGGGCTTACATATTGCCCCTTAAGTCATTAATTTTCTACAGCTAAAAGCAACTCCAGCTTGGAATTTCTTTCTACTGTCGCCAAAACCAGGTATACCTATTACTTGCCAGGCTACCAAAACAAGTATGCAAGCATTGTTCACTCATACTAGCTAAAGAAAATAAGGTTCCATGAAGCACCCCCACGATTTCATTTTGCTCACAGTCTATGAGTGCTAGATTCAACCCAATGAAAAATAAATTTCAAAAGTGCTCCAGATTTAAAATTGCTATCTAATGAAAGAAAATAATAAAGAAAACAAAATTTCTGCAGGGGCGGGGCATTCAGTCTTCCATACTTACTATCACTTTTTGCAATATGTTATTTTTAGCATACTACAAGTAAAGGAACAAAATAAAAATATGGAAGGATTTTCCTGTGTTTATGTTTTAGTTTATTCCCATACAAGTGGAGTTATCCAGAAAACAGATTGAAGATATCAATGTAGCTGAAAATCTTTCCAGTCTCAGCATCAAGCAGCTGACATTAAAAAGGAATTGTGTGGAAAAAAATGAAAAGGTAGAACACATATACAGAAGAAATTGTAAGATTTAAGCAGGTTCATATGTCCTTGCCTCTTAGAACGTAAATCATGGTAGCTGACACAGTGGCCCCAAAGCAAAAACTGAAGAAGCTGCTACTTTCATCACACATTTTTGGCTACCTTTTACTGCCACCTATTGTAACTTATGTTACTTGATATTCAGACCAATGCAAATACTTTTAACTCCTTTAGGAATCTTCTAGGAATAGATGGTGAGCTTTGGGAGCCAACTCATTTGAATTCATCCCAGCATCATCACCATTTAGTCACTGCTCAAACAAACAGCAAACCACCACCCCAGATACTGTCCTGGAGAGGTGGTGGGGGTGTTCACATGTAGGGGAGGCAGGAGAAGAAAAAAGAGAAGCAAAAGAGATGCATGTGTACACACACACATACACAGAGGCCTGGCTTACGGCCTGGCAGTCCTAAAAATGTAGCCTGGATCAACTCATTGTGGTCAAACTGGCGTCTCCGCACAGACCCAGAGCAGGAAAAAAGAAAACCAACAAAAAACCCTTAGTCTCACAAGACACAAAGTCAAGACTGCCTTAAAATAGAGATGGAAAGAAACAGAAAGGTTAGTTTTAAATCTATCTGTATAGAAACTTGTATCAATGAAAATACAAATATGATAAAATAGTATGAGAACTAAAAAATCAACAGGTCTGACATTTAAAGAGCACTCCTATTTCTTTTTGCCTCAAAACCAAAAAAAAGTCCATTTGCAGTTATACCATTGAAAGTAAATATCCTTTAGGTTTTGGACATGCAGTGAATATTAATACTTTTACTGAAACTGTGATGTTTCTATTCTAAAAGCTCTCCTATTTTGATATTCAGCAGAGCATAAAGCAAAGCAGAGAACACTGTGAAGCCAGGAACATGCATGTGTGTTCAGAACAAGGGCTGCCATTTCATAGGCTAGATGCTGAATTTCACCATCCATATATGAAGTAGGAAGTCTTTTTCCCTCATCAAAAAGAACACAGGGCAATGGAATCCCAAAACATAAACACCTTAATTAGGTATACATCTAATATTTACTGAATGGCTGGATGACACTCCTGTATCTTTTATCTTTCCAAAGTAAATTACATTTGACCCATCCAAATGCAGCCCAAGAGGAATGGGGCATAGAGAAGAGGTGGAGTGAACATGACACAGGTTAAAAAATAAATTCTAACAACATGTTACTCCTCACAGTTATTACAGAACACAAGAAAAAAGCAACTTACATGACAACACAGGAAGAGGTTGGCTGTCTATTTGCCTGGCACTGGAAACAAACAATAGCAATGTACTGGCTTCTGTTCTTACCTGCCTCTGAGCCTCAGCCAGGTTGTAGGGCAACGTCCCTTCCTCCAGAGGAGCAATTCTTTCAATATCAGCTAACGTCATGCGCCTGAGAAAATTAATTCACATTAGTGTTTGCTTAGAGGTTGGTTTTCAGATCACTAAAAGATACCTGCATGTGGCCACTATGCTACACTCTCCTGTTCCCCAACACCGCCTCCCGCTCCAACAAAGAAGGGAGAGGGAGAGGGAGAGGGAGAGGGAGAGGGAGAGGGAGAGGGAGAGGGAGAGGGAGAGGGAGAGGGAGAGGGAGAGGGAGAGGGAGAGGGAGAGGGAGAGGGAGAGGGAGAGGGAGAGGGAGAGGGAGAGGGAGAGGGAGAGGGAGAGGGAGAGGGAGAGGGAGAGGGAGAGGGAGAGGGGAGAAGAGAAGAGAAAGAGAAAGAGAAAGAGAAAGAGAAAGAGAAAGAGAAAGAGAAAGAGAAAGAGAAAGAGAAAGAGAAAGAGAAAGAGAAAGAGAAAGAGAAAGAGAAAGAAAGAACAGAAGAGGAGAAAGAAGAGGACAGATAATTCTCCACCTACCCCCGTGGCTCATAAAGATCTGCTAACTGAAACAAGATGTCAACTTCCATGGGTGTAACCTGACCAAATTTCTGGGCTGCCAAAACAAACTCCTCTGAAACAGAATAAAAATACAGAAAATAAAATGCAATCAAACCAGAAGAAATAATCCAGAGCACCCCAAATTTGCTCTATATTTTAGTATAAAGTAGAAGACACTGGTTGGGGCAGGGGTGAAAGGGAAGTTACCCAAAATAGAAGTGTTCCTGTCACTACATAAATGTGTGCTTTAAATGGTCTGTCCATGCAAGTAAGTACAACTCTCTGGTCTTAAAGCTTAGTGCTACCAGCAGGATTTAGGATATTTGACATACGGTATCAATCAGCTGCAGGTCAGAGGGAAAAATATAAAATAAAAAGCAAACAAAGAAAAAACCCCAAAACAGGAGTCAAGAGATGTGGAACTTTTCATGCATAGTCCCAGTAGGCCGCATTAATGAAACTCTGGTGTTGCACAGGGAATTCTCCATAAAAGTGGTTAGATATAGCAGATAACATCTTGTTCCAAGCTTGTAGATCAGCTTACTGTGCCGCCAATACAAGTTTATGGAATTCTTCAACTACCCTTGAAGGTCACTTTAATAGGCTGCCAATTTGGCAGGGGTCCTAGGAAGTTTTTTAAACTTTTAAATATCTTTACATACTTTCCTCGCCCTGCCCCCCACCACAAGTTTACTACGACCTTTTTCTGATTGAAACAAAATGAAAAAGCTGGAGGGTGGACTCTGACAGGACTGTACAAAACTGAGTGGCAAACCAAGGAATGCTAACGAGGCAGGCTTCCCCCCCCAAATTGATTTAAAAGAATACAGATGAGGTCTTTCCCTCCATTCAAATGCCCAAGGAAACTTCCAGACTGCAAACATTTCTACCAACCCTTAGTGACTTCCACATCTTTTCTATTTCCAGCCAGAGTACTGTAGATCTTTCTAATGAGCTCCATGTTGTTAAGGAGAGAATTAAATCCATTAAAATAGGAAAAGCTGACCTGATGGGAAGTGGTACCTCCAGCAGCCTAGAGTACAGACAGTAAAAGAAGAAAAAAGAAAGGAGATTGTTACAAAACTAAAAAAAACCCTTGAAATAAAAGTTTTCAAACAATGTTATTTTACAAGAGTGACAGTAGCACAGGCTTGCTTTTTAAAGAAAACCCCTGCAAAATAAAGAACTTTAAACTATGAAAGATTCTTCTGTTACTGAAACTAATCATGACCAGAATATAAAACTCTCCCCACCCTACAAATCTAAACAAATACATATGCAGGATTATAACAACATAACCAGTAGTAATTTACAAAGTTCAAGTTTCAGTACTGCTTCAGTTGGAAATGTTTCATAAGTTGGCTTATATCTAGTAATGAGGAAATCTACTTCTACATGTAAAGCATATTACTATATAGAAAATTTCAACAAAACCAAAACATATTCTGTAAAAGGTCAACTGAAACCTTTAAATTCACAGGCATTTCAAGTCATGGAAAACCAGCAGTAAGCTCTCGGGCTTGTATCAGGCCGTCAAACATAATGGGAACAATAAGGTTCGAACAGTCACTCATTTTCAAATGAGAACTGAGCCTAAACCTCTGTTTTAAAGTAGTGTTGGATCTGCACACAGAAAAATTATTGGATCAATTCTCTATTTAAATTATAAGATCAATGATCAAGCAAATTTCTGAAAAAAATATGCATAAGCTTGCGAAAATTTAACTGACCTTGAGGGATAATCAAAAATCTTATCTTATGTTTTATGACAGAGCATATGACCCAGGAAGGCTGTTAACAGGACTGTGAGGGAACCATCGAAGAAAGTACCAGATCTCACTGTCAGTCCCTAAGCCTTCTGGCTATCCTTTTTGCTGCATGCATCTTCTAATATTCTGGTCAGAGTTTGGAGTTCTCATTGCCTCACATATCCCCCTGAAACTCTCCCTTGCAAGTCAAAGCAGAACAGATCTTCAAGCAGATCTTTAAACCTGAATATGGCCAAGCTTTAGAGTACTTAGAACATGCTGCTACAAGTTCCCAAAATTAGAAACTGTGGTCAAAACCAAATGTACCTCTTTCTTCAGTGAAATTGCAAAATTGCAGTATTTAATTCAGTTTATGCACTCCAAACTGTGACAATATACTCTGAATGTCCTTGGCTGATGTTCCAGTTCATACATTGTCCCAGGTACTTGGAAATTACACTCAGGAGCTTAGAATTTACATTACAAAGCAAGGTCTTTGAGGATGATGTCCTAAGTGGGATGCAATGGCATTCTGAAGTATTTGACACAGTCTACTATGATGGAATGGCTGGAAAAAGGCAAACTCTGCATCTGTAGGCCATAACTAAGGTCCATCTACATGCTTTGTCTTTTGTCTCTGGAGACCAAGAACATTGAGGATATACATTCTGCTATCAGAGTTAATTTTCATATGTGTCGATAATAACCGCTAGACTTCAAAACATGCATCCACAAGCTGGATTAGGTGTCATACAGCAGTCAAGGTACATAAAAAACAGAATCCCACAGCTGTATCCCAGGTCTGCCAGCTGGGATACCAGAACTACTCACAGCTACTAGACATTCTTCTACAAATGGTGTCAGCATGTGTGGCCGGATAGTGACCATAATGTCCCTGAAGTCCATAGCTGTGACTCTTCCAGATTGAGCATTGTCTCTCTGTACAAAAGCCTGTTTTGCATGTTCTAATTGTATCTCCTGCAAACATATGGGGAAAAAAAAAGTTACGTTCAAAATCGTCACCTTAACAGTTAAATTTAATGTAAGTAATGCAATCCTACAAGACTTCTCATTCCTAACAAAACACAACTACTGGTAATCTAATGTTAAGTGGCTATTGTATGTATATAGTATGTAAATTTCAGCCTTTTCTAGCAGGAGCATATATGGTCTCTATCACTGACCTCAATACCTTGGACAACATCATGATTTCTTTGCTGCCTGGACATTATGTCATGCAATTCATTTAACTGAGAAATGGAGAACGCATACCAACACACCAGTGCAAGTAATCTCCCGCCCATGAACATTAAAGTGTTCCATGATGTGCATTATCCAGTTTATTGCATGTATCACAGCAGGTCAAAATACTTTCTGTAAAAGCACTCACTACTCCTTGAATGAGGACAATGAAATCATCAGAGATTTCCATGTAGACACTTACTAATCTGGAAGGGATTCCCTCAAAAAGCATCCTCATTTAAAACATAAAGTTATTTGTCTACAAAAGACACCAGCAGTTTAATTTAGAACTCCTTGTATCATGACTGATTAAAGATCAGTTCTCAGTATTTCAGCAGTAGTAACAGGCATAAACATTATCTGATACAACCACCTGATAATCTCATTTTGTGATTCAAATGTACTACCAAGAGAAAAAAGGAGAAAAAAAGGTATATAATCTCTCAGAGCTGAAAGTCCTACTGTGACCTTCACCCTTTCTTCTTAAATTACTGTTAAGACTACTTTCCTTTTTTTTATTTAAAAGGAACAATCCTGCACAGATGTAACTTGTTATTACATATGAATTTTTGTTGAGTTCTACAGGTTTGTAAAAAAAAAAATACCTTTGGTGATGTAATCAGACTTCCCAACCTGTATTTTTTAGGTGAATGAAGGAACACAAATCACTGCCGTGTCTTCCCTTTAAATTTCAAGGATTATAAAAACTTCTTCACTGGAAATACAGTGCTTATTTTGAATACATATTCATAATCAGTTATTCAGAAAATGGAATCAGAGCAAAACTATGTCAGCAATACTAAGCAAGTCTTGCAGCGGATCATGACACTATCCAACTATTTCCATTGTATTTGCAAATATGTGCCTTAAAATACATATTAATCCAAGACTCAAGCTAGTCAAGAGTCACCATCATGATGTACTCTCAGTAAATATGATCTCCTGTAAGCTGTTATTTGTCTCACATCAGCATTCAAGGAAATAAAGAGTGAAGGGCAAAAGGCAAATTCAGATGGAGTGGAACCGGACCTGCCAGAGGCCTGCAGATGCCATCCCTCCCTCCTTCTATTCACTCAGTTCACGTGGCCACTCAAGCCATGCTTGTCCTTTTATTTCATCCTTCTGACTTTGCCAATTTTGGTCCTAATTTCTAATTGCAACACTGTACCCTGACCTGAAAGGTATGATGAAAACCTCCTAATATATTAGGCAGAGGGAGGAAAGGGTTGGGGGGAAAAGACTGGTCAATGTTTCACTCCCAGAACTAATCTGAAATTTGTTCTTTTGATGGGAAATGCTCCTGGGGGTTATAATTTGAAGTGGTACAATTTCAGTTCGGCCACGTTTTCTTTACATTACAGACCCCCATGTTGAGGTGTTACAATTCAGCAATAATACTCTGGCTGGATGCAGCCATGCAAGTTCCTACTTCACTCCAACTGAGACTGTAATTTCAACAGAAATTTGGAAGAAAGCAATTTTGGAAGGTTTATGGTGAGATGAGCACAAAAACACAAAAAGACTTAGTCAGCTTGAGGCAGGCAACTACTTGGGAGGCAGAGAGCTCTGCAGAGGAGTTTGGTATAATAATGCTTGTATCCTAAATACTCATCACTTAGCAGGTAGAAACGTGGGAACAAATGAATAAAAATGTTTGTCATTAAATGGAAGCACTACCAGAGAAAAAATAAATTGTATTTAACAGAAGGATTACATGGGAAACTGTGAATATTGCTTTCTTCTTCCCTCACTCAATTTGTTTTAACCACTGAAACTGCTGGCAGTATTTCATTGGCAGAATCCAGCACTAAAATGCAGTAAAAAAACCTGGACACCACCTGCAGAAGTCCAATCTGTTCCCATCTGTGTACACCCATCAGTGAGTCTGGAGGTATTGTACCATTGGTGAGACATTGTCTGACAGTGATGTCTTAGCCACAGAACAAAGCAGGGCTCGTGCTCCAAAGAGGTGCATCAAGTGCGTGTTTCTTGTCATCATCCAGCTAACTGCAAAAAGGCTGCTACTACTACAGTTGAGAACAAGCCAAAACACCCTATCCTCTCCTTGCTAACATGATTCTTTCCAATTTTCTTGGTAAACTGGAACGCACTAGAGAGAATTATCCCACTTGTTAAACATATTGTCAAGGTCTTGGCGCTGCCATTTACCCATCTTTTTGTCAGACAGAAAAGAGCCATTTAGCTGTAGACAAACAGCAAGACAAAACTGTGAATGGGATGATGTCAGTCTTCTGAAACTCCCTATTCATACCTCCTCCTTAGTTCAGAAACTAAGTTCCAGTTCAAAATGGTTTACGAATACTGCACATAGACAAGAGAAGACTGACCTCAGGAAGGGAGAGACTTTTTAGGCTACGGAGACTCTTTAGGTTATTTTGAGCAGAGCTACACATTTTCCAGCTACACCAGGAAGAAAGAAGCACAGGGATCTTCAGCCACATGACATTCTCAAACCATGACCATGGATGGAAGCAGTATGGTACACAAGAACACGCAGACAATCACATGGTAACAAACCATCTCAAATCTAAATTTCAGACAAACCTACAAAGTCTGTTACCAACAAACCAGACATATGTCACTTTTCTAATCACTGCACCATGCATATCAATGCAATAAACTCCTTAAAGTGTTTACCTCAAAAGAAAGGCTATACATTCCCTCAGCCTCCATGCCTGAAAGCTGAGACAACTCACAGCATAACTATGTTTCAAAAGGAGTTTCAAAACTGCTACTAGCAATTTATCAGAAAATTCTTTATGAGATGTTTGTAACATCACCTTTGTTGTGTATATGCAGCTAATATAAAGAATACCACCTTAAAAATAAGGTGAAAAACAATACAGCAAAACTGTAGTCTTCAGAGATGCCGACTTGCAGTAATTTTATTGTTGCACCTATTTCAGTCCCATATTGTTTACCTAGACAGACTAAGGTTTAAAGAAATACAATCCTCATTACTTTGCAATACAAATTACACTTCCTAAAGAACCTTCTCCAACTAGACTTTCTGTAAACTTAAGATATACATAGAAAACAAGCATCTTCCTTGATGCTAGAAGTCCAGAATTCCCCCAGGCAAAATAAGACTCTGTGAAAAATTAATTTGTACAGCATGGCAGGCATGCTGGCACCAGATTCTAATGAAATTATTTCCTATCTAGAGATTTTAACTCAGCTTTCACTTACTCCAGCTCATTAAAAGCTTCTTTACCTTGCACTTAGATAGAAATTTATGTTTGCATTCCATCCCAAGGTATCTACAAGTCATCAGATACAACACAATCTTTGCCACTGGAGTAGATCCCAAGGTTCAATTATAGAGACTACTACTTCATCAACTAATATGCTGGGCATAAGTAAATTCCCAGGCAATACAGAAACAGATTTACCAGGCCCACATATGTTAAAATTCATTGTGTGGAATAGATTTTACATGCTGAGAAAGGGGCTGATTTTGCTCTTCGTAAGGCAGACTTGCCACTTAAGTGATGATGGAACATGACCATATGCAAACAGATAGAGATGTGATGGGTATATAGTACAGGTACACAAGCTAATTTTAAGCCAGCAAATGAGCAGGGTAAAACAACACACCCTGAGCTCTAGGTTGATGCAAATAGATTGTTAACTGTATTAGAGCCAAGGAGTTTGGAGGCTATACTTTCAGGCATCTCTGTTACTACAGACAGAAAAAGTGCTGGCAGGATATAAATATTCAGAATCCCATATAAACACTTCTTATTTAAAGCCACAAGAGATCTATCTTGTGCATGGATAAAATATACTAATGTTATTTTCCAAATACCTTTAGCTTTGCCAGAAGTGATGATTAGTCCAAATGCTGCAACAGATAATGATCACGGAACAAGTTTATGTGACATAATAGGACCCAATGTAAAGGAATTTGAATCTAGCTAGATTATTCCATTAAAAGTTGCAAATTGCACTGTACTTACAAAGCGGTACCTGAAGCGCCCTACAGAACCATCTGGTCCATGTTAAGTGCAGTGTAAACTGCATTCACACATCAGGAATGCAGAAAGGTAATTTGGTATCCACTGTGGTCTCCTGCTGTCTAAGGTCCAAGGTCTAGACATCAGACCAAGAAGACTGACTCATGCACAGGCAGAATGTCAGAAGGAAAGACTGAGTACTGAAGGTTACAGAGCTTAAAGGGAGATTTCCATGCCTGTGAACAGCAACGCTCCACTTAGTGCCGAGAGCCATTTCTGTGCCCAAACTTCAGCATCTGTAGTACAATGCTGCAAGGCAAGAATCAGCAGGGAAGCTTACGTGATTTACAGTTTTAGAAAGTGGGTAAACAGATGTACCCAATTACTGTGACTTGACTGAGCATCCTAATAGACTGTACTGATAACAGGCAGCTTCAGAAGTCTTAGGACAATTAATTTATTTGAAAATCTTTCCTGCCTGCACCAATGCTGAGAGCATCTCTATTAGCAGTATTAGAATTTTTCCTGAGTGGATCTCACCTCTCCAGAGACACCCAGAATTGTCATACTTATTCTCCTGGTTTATCCTCCTCCTCCTGTATTTCTGACCTATATGGATCATCACCAGAAGGGCTGGCTGGTTCATGAGGACCACTGACATCCTCCAACACAACCAACTATCCCCGAAGTATCATCCCATCCAAGAAAAGTCCTTTCAGATAAGTAAAGAGGAACATCCCTCCACAGGAGGAGAAAGCCTAATAGTTAGCACTAATCTCCAAAGTTAGAAAACTCCTGCCTCAGTGCTTGCTTCTCCTAATTCAAGTTAAAAACACAAAAGAACCCAAAGAAAGAACTCAAATATTCCAAACACCAGCCTTAAGATTACAAGCTCTTTTAGGTCTCTGACTCTAACCTCTCAACTTCTCTCACAACCCTTACACACACACTTTAAATGGTGAAAAAGTGTCTTGTTTTTATTCTGAATTTTTCAACAGGTTTTCCTCAGATGTCCAAACAAATAGACAAATGAGGCAAACAAGACTGGTACTTTGTTAAAACTGTGACTTTAAACCACCAAAATCAGGATACATATCTGAGGCTCATTGTGTAGTTGCAAGGAGATACCAGAACACATTGCCAGAGGCATTTTTTCCTAATAAAGTAGCACATTTGCTTTTTCACTCAAAAGAGGTTCTGATTCTTATTTCTGTCACAAAACTGGTTTATGTCTTAGCTACTTAGGAGTTACAATAGTCAATACAAAGCCTAAGGGAATACAATTTAATCATGTGATACCTGACGTCCTCTTCATACAAAGTTAATTAGGCTCTGTTCTACAAAGTCAATTTGAAACATTTGTCTCAATAGCATTATCTTAATTATTCCTCATCAAAATGATACCACCTCCTACTGTGAACTAACATACTTGTGTAAACAAGAAAAAAAGAAACCTTGCAGTCTTGAAGCAGGTTCCCATTTTAAAACTCTCTAGTGTAAATACTAATACAGGCATTAAGTATTCAGGAGGAATACAAATAAGAAACTCACGTGTTTCACCTCTTTTCCTACTGAAGACTATTTTACAGTACTGCTGAAATACAGATAATCAGTTTATTTTTTTATTAGCATATTTTACTTCCTGTAACAAAGTACCTTGTATGACTAGTATGAACAGCCAAGAATTACTTGCAAAATAGTGCTTTATTCATTATATACAAGCAAATTTTCCCTAAAATAATCCTAATTCAAAAAAGATCAAAAGTAAAGTGTGTGGAAATGGCTTGTAAAAACTATTATTGGATATCAGCTCTGAATTAAATATATGTTTAGTAAACATGCTGTTTACAGACAAAAGTACTTGTTAATATGAGTCTGGCAAGTTGAGTCCAAAATGTTCAATACTGTTATTTAACATTCTTTGACTCATAGATTTAAAAATACAGGAGATTTTCAGACATCGAAGTCTAGGTTTTTAATCTCATGTCTATGGCTACACAACAGTGTAGAAATAATCACCTTCTGCACACAGGTGCAAAAACAAAGGAAAAGGAAAAAAACCCCAGCTAGCCTGAATCAGCAGTTTTACCAACAGCATATCCTATTTACCAGCATACTATACAAGTCCAGCACTCTGACTGTAAAAGCCTACACTTGCTATATATTTCAGCTTTGCTACCAGCATGGTATTTGGCAAGTTTGCAAACACTTTGATTCTTGCATCCTTCTTATTACTCTTGACAAACCATACTGTATTAGACCCACCAGTAAAAACTGAGTGAACTCCGCATATGTTAGGTGTCTTTTTCTATCCTTTCCAAAATGCAGCTGTACGAACTCTGAATTCCAGTTAAAAGGAATGTGCTGATGAATGGTAGTCTGGCCAAAAACTTGCTTAGCATCCTCTGGGAAGAAAAGAAAAATGTTCATTTAGTAATAAAATAAAATAACAATAGGGACAAACATATAAACAAATATGATATGTTGTAACAGGAAAGCAATACTGTTCATATAAATTAGTAACATAAAGCAAACCTAATGTTTTTGTTTCCCCAAATCATCACCCTCACAAATAGTTTCTGAATAATAGTTTTATTTGTGAAGTTTTATACCCACAGCATTTAATTAAAAGAAACTCAGATATTTCAAGTTTTGAATTCAAACAAGGAAAGATTAAAATTAAAAGACAATTTATAAAAAGATGACTAAAGCTAACCGATTTTCAGCATAATCTTTTCAAGCTTCTAACAATGAAAGTTTTGTGTCACTGTAATTCAGGCTTTTGAATTTTTCCCAGAGTTCTCCACATTCAAACCAATCAACTACAAAAATACCATTATTTCAAGATCCACTTTTCTGGAGTTACTGACAGAGCAGTCACAAACAGGACAGGGGATGTGCAGAGACATGGCAGGCAGGAACAAAAACTTGTCACCAGCAGTATGCAGACTTTAAGCCTATATCTCTTCTACGAGGAGGGGGGCAGCATGACAAGTATGATCACAGCTAAATACAAGCTTCATAGTTAGTAGTCACAACTGGGCAGCAGGCTTGGCAGACTGGTAATACACAGCAGTTTCCGTGAAGAAGCCACTATTTGATACACACCAAATTGTGCAGTAGTAAGGACCATACAGTTCTGCAACTAGACTGCATATACTGTAACTAATGAAAACACCAAGATCTGAGCAAGTACTTGTCTCAAAGGACAGTGCCCACTTCAATGTGACAGTTTGGTCTCTGCCAAAAAACCAGGGCAAAGATATCCTCTGAAGACAAGCTGAAGGCCAGAGGTTCCCAGCTGCTATATGCCTTCCTAATTGCTGTATGACTCCTTCAGCAACTCAAGCGAAGAGCCAGATCTTGTCTCCTGCAAGTTCTTGTGAGCATGGAGAGATGGTTCCCAGGAGTCACTCCCTACCCCCAGGCTGGGCCAGGAGCTGGTCTGCTCCCTTCACGCTTTGTGGAAGACCAGGAGTCCAAACCATGAGCTCCTGTCTGTCTCTGCGAGCAGCAGAGCTGTAAACCCGTTCCCAAGCATGGCTGGTGCCTGGGGTTGAGGAAATCAGCAGAACTTAGTGCTTGCCTGTGTTCAGAACAAGCTGGGAACCACCTCACTGGAGCCAGCCTTTGCCTGCCAGGCAGGACTGGGAGCCACCTTCCAGCTCATTCCAGTGCCACAAGCAAAGGTGGGAGCTGACTCCTTGGGGCAATGAGGTTGCATCTCCTGTGCATGTTGAGTTCTGGCTGATGGTTCAGTCCCTGCCAGGCAGGCACAGCAGTTTTGTTGACTCAGGGAAATCCAAGCAGGGTGGAATCCCCATTTTTAGGCAAGGAAGCAGGAAAAAGTGAGAGCATAAGTGGCACAGCTGAGAGCCAGGAAGATGTCAGGAAGAGCCCAAGTAAATGAAGAAAAAAGACATAGAAAAATATGGTCACAAGGAGATGAAAGGGGCAGATATCTGCTGCACCGACCCAAAAGCCCTGCAGATGGTATAACCCACAAGAATAGCTTGTTCTAAAGCAAGAAGGCTTCACAGAGCAGAAACGAAACTGCAGACCTCTTCCCATCTCACAACCCAGTCAGTAGTTTCAGCTTTAAAAACACCCACTGATCCCAGGGCATCAGTGGTGAAAGAGCAAGTTGGATTTAACTTACAAACAGGAAGACTAACCTCAGTTAACCTCAAATTCATAAAATTCATAACTCCAAGTCCTAATGTCCTAAGAGAATTTTCTCCAAGCAAAGTCAATGCCCCCCAGGACAGCCCCATTGTTCATTCATGTCTTAAGCTTCATCACAGCCAGCTTGGATCTTGTCTGCCAGCATTCTCCAGGAGCAAAATTCTACTCCTGGAGAGCAGAATGGGAGAGAAAGTCTATTGGTTCAGGGTGAGGTCCTATCCCTCTACTTGAGGTCTTTCATTTAGGGTGCTTCCTACTGCCACAGCTCAAGGCACCTTGCCATATGTCACTGGAGATCATATTTATAAAGTTTCTGCTTTCTGCCAGACTTTCTTCAAAGAAGGCAACCAGCATGAAAAAGACAGCCTGTCTTGCCTGCATATAAGAGGAAATAAAGGTTGTCTCTTTCTAGTAGTGACCACTGCTTTTCCAGAGAAAGACATTCCCAGAACCCCTGTCAGCTGTCTCTTGCACAGAAATCAGATGTTCGTTGGCTTCCTCTTTCCCTCTCATCCCACCTCCAGAATTTCCCCAAAGCAAGCCACTGATACTGTGTGGATGAGATTAGGAACAAATCATTGTTTACCAAAAGCTATGTTTGGTTATTATTTACCAAAAGCTATGTTTAGGTCCAGACTTGCCTTTGTCAGAGAGAAAAAGGTGCATTCTTACCTGATGCAAGCTAAGAGATAGCAGAAACTTAGCTAGTATAAAAGGAGTCTCAAATTTGTTTTGATGGGGCAAGGCTCCACACAGTTCTTACTTCAACTTGTTAACATATGAAAGCTGCAGTCTCCTTTGAATATGCCACTATAATTTTATTTTAATTCACTGCCATACATTAGCTACCTTGAAGGAACAATGTATCCTGCTCCCTTAGCTCTGTGTCCTGTAAACCCTCCTTGGCTGGAGCCCAAAATAAAAATTCCATCTCAAGAAAATGAAACATATAATCATAGAATAGTTTGGGTTGAAAGAGACCTTAAAGATCATCTAGCTTCAACCATCCTTGCCATGGGCAGGGACACCCTTCACTAGACCACGTTTCTCAAAGCCTCCAGGGATGGGGCATCCACAACTTCTCTGGGAAACCTGTTACAGTGTCTCACCATAGAAAAGAATTTACCTCATAATAAAGAATTTCTTCCATGTATCTAACCTAAACCTGCTCTCTTTCAGTTTAAAACCATTCCCCCTTGTCCTATCTTGTAGGCTCCCTTCAGGTACTGGAAGGCTGCAATTAGGTCACCCCCAAAGCCTTCTCTACAGGATGAACAATCCCAATTCTCTCCCCTTTTTGTCGATCCCTTTAACCATCTTTGTTTGCCTCCTCTGGACTCGCTCCAACAGATCCATGTCCTTCCAATGCTGGGGGTCCCTGAGCTGGATGCAGTGTTCCAGGTGGGGTCTCACCAGAGCAGAGCAGAGGGGCAGAATCCCCTCCCCTGCCTTGCTGCCCATGCTGCTTTTGATGCAGCCCAGGACATGTTTGGCTTTCTGGGCTGTGAGTGCACATTACCAAGACATGTCCAAATGTCAAGAAGTGGAAAGAATGGTAACTTCAGACTAAATACAGTGTTTAATTATTGGCATTATAAAAGGCAAAGGAACACACAACAATGAAACTGAAAACCTCATCAAGCCAATTAGGAATATAAGGTCTCTATCCAGGCCATTTGCATTCCCTTGTCTGTTTTAGAGATTAAAGGCCACAAGCATGCCTCAGAAGTTCATGTAAGTACAAATATCACTCTAAATAGCTCAAGCTAAATATGTGCACTTAATTTTTGTATGATTTGGAAAACACAGACTACCACATTAGTGTAGATACAGTAAAAGAACCCACACAACTTGATCTCTTCACAATCGTACTGTATATTGATGTAAATATGCCTTGGCAACTACTACCAGATGCTTTTCTGACAGAATGCATGTTGGATAATACAATGCAGGCAGCTGACTGGAAGACTGCCTACTGTGCTTCTACTGATTCTTTGATGGCATGAGACATGGTATCCTCTTTGCCACTGCCTTTTTACATATACCCTGTACTTTCTTTTTGCAGCTATGGTGCACAAATTCCTATGCTCAGTGAACAGTCTTTTTCCTCTTCCCTCGCTAGGTCTCATCACCCATTCATCCACCACATCACTGACTCAAATCTCATCTGTAGTCAGATTGCCCAATTCAGACATTAAAAACCATTCATACTACAGGAAAAATTTGAAGTGTTTTAACTTGTGATTTAACCATCAAAAGGTATCCAATTATGTACCAAAACTCACTCCAAGTTATTATTCCGTTCTAACAGTATCAGCTCCTAATCATCTAAGTCCATTATTAAAATAAAAAATGGACAATGAAAAAAAAGTAGTTTTGCATTAAATCCCTAGTTGGAAGTTCAACAGCTATCCACAAGTCACTTAAGTGAATACAGCAAAACACAGAGAAGCTGTGGTGTGGTTCAGTAGCCAGGATCCATTAAAACTTTTTTTTAAAAAGGAGCCTGTTTCAGAGCTACAGAGTAATTTGTAATGGAAAGGACACCTGGATTTCATGGAGTCCAGCCACCAGTCAAAGAAGGTCCAAGCAGAACAGGTTGCTCAGGGCCATGGCCAGATGAGGTTCGAATACCCCCTCATGAATTTCTGATTCGGGACACCAGGGTAAGGGAATGTTGAAATCCCAGAGGGTCATAATCAGTGGCACAGGTTCTAGCTGGAGGCCTGTCACTAGTGGCATTCCCCAAGGTTCAATACTGGGCCTAATATTGTTTAACTTATTCATCAATGACCTGGACAAAGGGGCAGATGCCTCCTCAGTGAGAACACAAAGCTGGGAGCACTCAAATACCCTGAGTGCTGTGCAGCCCTTCAGAAGGACCTCGACAGGCTGGAGAGACGGGCAGAGAAAAAGAGTATGAAATTCAGCAAAAGAAAATGTGGGGTCCTGTACCTGACAAGGAATAACCCCATAAACCAGCACAGCCTGGGGCTGACTTGCTGAGATGCAGCTCTGAGAAGAAGGACCTGGGGGTCCAAGTGGACCATGAGCTGTCCATGAGCCAGCGGTGCCCCTGTGGCCAAAAATGCCAGTGGTGTCCTGAGATGCACTGGGAAGAGCAGCAGGTCAAGGGAAGTGATCCTGACCCTCTAGTCAGCCCCAGTGATGCCACACATGGAATACCGTGTCCAGTTCTGGGTTCCTCAGTTCAAGAAAGGTATGGAGCTCCTGGAGCAGGTCCAGTGGAGGTCTACAAAAATGGTTAGGGGACTGAAGCATCTCTTTTACAAGGAAAGGCTGAGGGAGCTGGGCCTGTTCAGCCTCCAGAAGAGATAACTGAGAGGGGAACTCATTAATGTGTATAAAAACCTAAAGGGGGTGTGCCAAGAGGATGGACCAGACTCTTCTCAGTGGTGCCAAGCAACAGCACAAGAGGCAATGGGCAGAAACTGATGCACAGGAAGTTCCACATGAATATAAGGAAGACCTTCTTTACTCTGTGTGTGTGTCTCAGCACTGCAGCAGATTGCCCAGAAAGGCTGTGGAGTTACTCTCGCTGGAGATACTCAAAAACCATCTGGACAAAATCCTGTGCCATGTGCTCTGGGATGACCCTGCTTGAGGAGGAAGGTTGGACCAGATGACCCACTGTGGTCCCTTCCAACCTGACCCAATCTGTGATTCCATGAGTACCCCCAACAACAGAGATTCCACAACCTCTCTGGGCAACTGTGCTTTGATCCTAAACAAGTATTTAATCAAAATATCTGATAAATTGAAGCTTTAAAATCCATTTCAGAACACTGTTTAATTGCTTTAGTTTTGAAAAGGCAAAATGTTAATGCTTCAATGTCAGGAGCTGTAACAGCACAAAATAAATCTAAAGCTAGCAAAAAATACAACCATCAGTGTATTTGCATTGTTTGAACCAGAGCTGTCAAAAAGCAAAACAAACAACAGGTTGAAGATTTTAAATACTCATTTTTAGAAATCCATGCTGTCACTTTTATCAATCTTTAAAAAAATTCAACTTTGAAACTCAATTTTAAAATAAATTGCAAGGTTCTAAAACAAATAATTGTCCCTGCACAGTCTCTAACTAAAAAATAGCTACCTTGCCATTTGTTTCTGATCACTGCATGAAACAGTTGTTTCATTTTCCCTCCAGGTGAACTGCCTGCTGATTTACAGTGGGGGTTTTTGGTCCTTTAAGTCCTGGGGACCTTCTTCTCTGCAGTGTACTGATGTGTATGTTTAAATGCTTATTGTGCAAACAAGCATGCTGCATTCACATTTTCATCCCTGTGATTCCATTCAATTTTCATTCCTATGACATTCCATTTCCTGTGATTAAGAAGTAAAATAGAAATAAAGCATGCTTTGGAATAACTACGGACACTCTTTACACAACAAGGACCACCAATATTCCCCAAGTGAAATTTGGATTTATAAATTTTAGATTTTAAAAAGAAAAAAATGAAAGTCATTATTCCACTGTATTTTACAGCTAAGAAAAGTCACTTAACAGAACAAGCTATTAAAATCTTTACTGGGTATAGTCCATAAGCATCTGACATATTAAATCTGGAATTCTTTCAAACTATTTATTTTTAAAGTATATTTTTCAAATTTATTTTGCAAATATGTTTTTCACACGCTGTCATCATTAAGCCCAGTAAAGTTAACACAGTCTCAACACAGTCTCAAGAATTTCATCATCATCTGCAAAAGTCCACTGATCTTACAAAATAGTCACAACATTTTTGCAGAAAACCTGTCATCCTCAGCTCTACATAAAATCAATACATTTTATATATGTTACTCCTTTACACAAATTATTTGAACATAGTATAGAAAACCTGTACCAAAGCCCTGGGCCTTGAGAAAAAATGAGATTACCCTGATGATATTTGCAATAGAAATTTCTGTAAAGAACATGGGACTACCTACCTCCTGCAAAGAGAAAACAATTTCGTTTTGATGAGAGTAGCTGTTTCAATATCATGACTAGGAAACCCCAGCACCGTACCAACCACCTGGCCTAAAGCTCAGAGGAGATGAGGACAGAATGATTTCCACAAGCTTTGGTCCTCACTGACCACTTGAAACAATTCCGCATTTTCCATAAGCTTCCTGATCCTGAGTACACCACCAGGTTCTGCAACTTCTTCCCCATGACCCATGCACAAGCATGAGGGATACAGGTCCAGGCACAGCACTGCAGGAGAAAGAGCTGGGAGAAGCCTCATCTCAGGTCTTAATCTCTCTTGATGAGGCTTGCTGTAGGGATGCCTGCACCTCAGTGACCCCAACCCCCTGACTTAAGTTCCCAGCCTTATCTTGGACCTGTCTCATCCCTATGGACATGTCTGGCCGACCCTGGTCACTGTCACCAGACCTGCTTTTCTGTCCATGCTCAGGTAGCATGGGACTGCACTCCTTGCCAGTGAGAGCTGTGCCCAGGTGCCAGCCTCTTGGCACTCTCACTCACATCAGGGCTGTCTGTCTGGTGGAACAGCCAGCTCCTGCTCCTCCTGGACAGAGAAAAATCACAGAATAGTAGAATATCCTGAGCTGGATGGGACTCACAACAATCACTGAAGTCCATCTCCTAGCCCTGCACAGAGCAACCCCAAGATTCACACCATGTGCCTGAGAACATCGTTCAAACGCTTCGGGAACTCTGCCAGGTTTGGTGCTGTGACCACTTCCCTGGGGCACCTGTTCCAGTGCCCAGCCACGCTCTGAGCAAAGAACCTTTTGCTATTACCTAACCTAAATCTCTCCTGACACGGTTTCATGCTACTCCCTCAGGTCCTATGGTTCAGCTCAGAGCACTGAGTCCCCCTTAGCCCAGCATTCATGTTGAAGACAACAGCAAAGAAAGCATTAAACATCTCTGCCTTGTCTATGTCCCTGTTTGTGAGGTGACCATTCTCATAATGCAATGAGACAATGTTATTTCTGGACTGCGTTTTGCCATTAGTATATTTAAAAAAAATTTTTTGTCCCCCACGTTTCTGGCCAGCTTCAACTCCAGTTGAGTTTGAGCCATATGAATTTTCTCTGTAAAATGGACTGGACATACACCTTCTTTTTTTGCCTTAGCTCCAAAGTAGATCCTTGCTCTGCCAAGCCAGCCTGCTGCCAGGATTGCTTTACTTATGACATCTTGGAAGAACAATAAACTTGTGTAAAAGCATATGTGTACAGAGACAGGTACATATATGTGGAAGGTATCTTTTCAGCTTTATACCAGCTAACGCTTGTATTCCAATGCCTTAGAAAGCCTCGAGCAGCCTGGAGGGGTAGCACGGGCGATCTAGCACTTTATATATATATATATATATATATATAGCTCCCTGCTCGCTCAATTCCCTGCAGTTAGAAGCTTTCAAATGAGACAGATAACCAGAGATGTTCACAGGAAAGTAGCTGAGCAGGGAGCTATATTTCTCCCTCTTTGCTTCTGCTGATGGTATTTGCTTTGCAGCTGATTCAGGTACCGATTTAGAGCTACTAAAGTGCTAGATCGCCCGTGCTACCCCTCAGGCTGCTCGAGGCTTTCTAAGGCATTGGAATTCAAGTGCTAGCCAGTATAAAGCTGAAAAAATACCTTCCACACATATATATATGTATGTGTGTGTGTATATAAAAGCATATGTGTACAGAGACAGGTACATATATATATATATGTGTGTGTGTGTGTATATACATATGTATGTCAGAAATATTCAAGTAATAATTCTTTGTATTATCTTGTTTTACTGGAATTGTTGGGATTTATCCAAGGTTTGGGATGTCTTATTTTTGGGTTTTATTTTGTTTTCTTAGGTTTTCCTTTACTGCTGTGAACTCCAAATTCACAGCTAGTTAGAATTTATTTCCATCCTTGATAATGATGACTTTTATTTTGGAAAATGTATGTCAACATCACATCTGTTCAGGTAAGATGTGGCATGATGAGTAGTCCAAGTACTTGGCTGGGTTTTCCATTTATCCCCATTTATGTAGAAGAACAACACTCTGGAAGTACGAGCATTACAATCACCTTCTTCATCTCCCCGCTGCTTTGTTAAGGAAACAGTCGAAATAGTTTTATGGCGGCCATACAGTGAATTGAATAACACGCTGGAATAGTTTGATTACTAAGGACAGCAAAGGAAAGGTACTCACCCCTCCAACTTCCCTCAACAAAGCATTAAGAGCAGGAAGGGCTGTCACAGCCACCTTTTTCCACAGGTTAAAAGCCCTGAAATAATAAACTAATGCTGTATTTTCACTTCCTCTTAATTCCTCAAAAAACATGGACCACAACCTATTTTGCAACTGTGAATTTAAAAAAAAAAAAAAAATTAAATTAGGTTATTTTTTCCTTAAAATATTACAAAGAAAGTATCTGGTAGAATACTCAAAGTGAAGCTGGCAGAGCAGAAATGGAGCACATAATTTCCAGATAATGGGAGTGTATTGCGCGTATCAAGAAGGGGGGTGGTTTGAAAAAAGCAGCTCAGGTCAGTGCAATTTATTTGTGCTCTGTCATGTGTTATCACTGCCATTCTAAAAAAGATTCATTCAAAAGAGTGCAAAAACCTGCCTTAGTGGACCTGACTCATTTAGACTAAGATCAGTTTCACCTGCACCTGAAAAAATGTGTCTGCACATATATACTTGCATATAAACACCCGAAAACCCCCAGAATTCACTTTTTTTGATAACTTTGTGTGTAAGAGGTAGTTTATTTTTTCATAGGACTAGCTCCTCCAAATCCAGATAAAGTTCTCAAAGACAAAATTTAACTCAAAAAATAAAAAAGGTAATTTTAACCAATTTAATTATTTTGAGTTAGTCCAAGTGTGGACTAGTGCTGGATTGTAATGGACAAGCAGGAGTTTTTGCTGCTTAACATAAGCCAGTGTTGGTTGTGTGTAACCAAAGCTGAATATCAAATTCAATGCCCCACGTGGGCAAATGAAATCATCATTTGGACTCATTTCTGTTACCCGTATCATGGGGATATAAAAACACAGGACTTCCAGGATCCAGACTGAATCAACACCTTTTGTTTTACACTGGCAGGGGCTAATTTCACTGTAGTTGTCCACCAATAAAAAATTTACTTCAGAATTCACATCTTTGTTTCCTACAGCAATTTAATATACCAACCAAAGTGATAAAAGCAAACTCCTGGCTCAAAGAAATAATCCTAACTTTACACTTTACTTTCCAGCAAGAGACTTGAGAGCTCTATGTCTTTAACAGCTATTTTGCTTAGATAGATGATATTAAAGAAAAAAAAAAATCACTTTCTTGCAAAGCATTAACATACACTTTCCCTCACTTAAATACTTCAATTTCAAATACACCACAAAATGTACTCCCACAACTGTACTGTATTAGGATAAAACTATTTTAGTTCAATTAAAATGTCTAACTATCTACCCTCAAACCTATCTAAACTGTAATTTTCACTTTGAGCACTTCCAGTATGTTTTCAGTTTTGTTTTCTTTTATCAGCTTATCAAATCAGGTCCTGAATTCCAAATGTTAGGAAAAAATAGTCATTAACTGCTATGTAACAGCAGATTTTCCAATTTAGAAAACTAAACTACACACACCACAAAAACATGTATTTTGCTATTTGAAATTTCATATTAAAATCTGTAATAGCAAACCACTTTTCTGGCTCTTAGGATCTGCTGAAGTTTTTACTTCCGAATCTGCAATTCCAGGCCAGTTTGAAAACAGGATGGGGAAAAATCTCAATAAAAAACAAGCTTAAATTGATATACTGCTTCTGACACGGTTTAAAATATATTCTTGTGTGGAAGCTTTTGGTTCCTCCCCAAATGCTGCCTAGTAATCATGTTGGGCTTCTTTTTCCAACAGGATATACAGATGGCTAACCCTCAGATTACCAAAGAGTTTCTCCATTAACCAAAGAGTGACCTCCTACAGTTGAAACTGACCCTCAATTTGGCATGTTCCCACCTTTTCCACACCTATTTTTTTCTTTTTAAGTAGCAGCAGAAAGCACAATATTTTAGCCATCTGAGCATGTAGTATTCTTGAACTAACCCACCAACTGGAAGTCTGTTACCTCTGTCTTTTAAAATTGGAGCCATTATAGTCAACTGTGCAAATCTACAGTTGGTCGTTTGTAAAAAGAGGATTGTTAACCCACTGAACTGGAACATCCTCTGAGCAGTTCTTCAGATCTCTGACAAGTTACCATACAACACATACATGCCAATCTGATATTCCCAGGTATCTACATTCAGTCGTTCAGAAAACATTGCTCATATGTCACTATAAAAGTTCTAAAAATCAGGATAGTTCTTTTTGTAATAAAAGCTGATCATTAAAGAAGTGCAATAAAGCTCCACATATATAAAAAAATGGATGCCCTCAAAATGTTTTTTCACCTCCAGATAGCATACCAACATCTGGAGCCCAACAATGAGAAGCAAAAGCTTATGATTCTTGATGGGTTGCTCTTAGAAAATGCATTGGTTAACTCAGCACATCTTCAGGCATTAAAAAAGACTGTACTGCAACAGCTCCAGTGGAGTGCCAGCATCCTTAGAGGCAGCCACAGCAGGGCAGAGAAGCAGGAGGCTGGAGTCTCCCACTAAAATTGGTCACTTCTGTTCAGATACGAACTACATTCATTTTGCGGTTGGAAGAATCAACGAAGGCTGTACAGCACCTGTTGTACACTGAGTTGAGATGAAGACCAGTATTGGTAAGTAAATGTCTATCAAATGTTGTAAGTAGACTTCAAAGAAGACAACAACCAAACAGATCCCCCAAAATGCCTGCAGCAAACCATAAAGTCCAGTGCAAATCCTAAAAAATGTTCAGCATGCATTCTTTATCAGGAGAGAGACACGAGCTACTGAACATAATTCATTGTCCTAGCCAAACTTTTCAACAAGGACAGAGCAGTCTCACAGATTAATTTTACCTTAATGAAAACATTTTCACACAGAACATGTTTGTGCCTCCATGATTTTTCCCAACCAAAAAGATCCATGATAAACTTCAACTTCACAAATCTGCTGAAATTGTTCTCTTTTTAATCATCTTACCTTCCCCCTGCTCTGGTTGTTTGTGCTCTTGTCCCTTCTAAAAACTACTAATTCACTTTCTCATGACATGTCCATACAGCATCCTGTTCAACTTGGCCCTAATTTTTGATTGAGATACTTGTGTACTTCTCTTACCTGTGATACACACTGCAAATACCACCAAAAAAAAAACCACCCCAGGCTCTTTCCAAAAGTGCCATCACCCTCAGCAAGTAAGGCACTGGATTCAAGCTTGTCTGCATCTTCTGTCTCCACTGTATGTAAGTGGTAACAACATGAATTTACACACAGACTATTACATAATTTGCTTACTTAAAATGTTTTCAGGAATTTTCCAGAATGCAATCCCTTAAAAATATTTCTATTTAAACTGTGGCTATCCATAATTTCAGTTCACTGGCAACAGCCTTACATGTCCTTATTACCTTTAGTGTCCTCATTAGAAGCTAGCAACAAACTGCCAGCACCCTAAGACCTCAAGTTTGAAAAGCACTAGGCCCCCTGTGGGCATAAAAAAGAAACTTACTCCTCTTGCCCTGAGAAATAATAATAATCATAATAATAATAAAAAAAATCATATCACTTTCACCAAGGGAAACAGCACAACCTGCTAACAAAAACAGAGTATCACTTCTATTTTCTCCATACAAGGCAGCTGGGGGATGATGCATGTGACATGCATAGAGAGGCTGATGGAATGGGGTTTTCTTAGCCTGGAGAAGGGAGATCGAAAGGAGGACCTCATTGTTGTCTATAGCTACCCAAAAGAATGGTGAAGGGAAGACAGAGGTGCACAGTGGAAGGACAAGAGGCAATGGATGCAAGCTAGAACACTGACAATCCCAACTAGGCCTCAGGAATTTAGTCTTCCACTACAATAGTGATCAAACACTGGGAGATGCTTGCTCATACAGGCTGCAGAGTCTCCAGCCTCAGAGATTATTTAAAAAGTTGATTAGATATTGCCCCTCAAGAAACTGGTCCTGATGGTGGTGCTGCAAGGGTTTGAACCAGATGGCTGCTGCCAGCCCCTCCAATCTGAATTGTTTGATGATTCACTGACCACGCCCAACAAAACAACAGAATAAAACCAACAACAAAGAACAAACTGAAGCACTGAATTTCAGTTCTGGATGATTTAGAAAACTCAGTTGCATTTTCTAGACCAAATGAAACCAAACAGTTTAACAGGACAAAAGCTTCTCCTAATATTTAGAATGACAGACTCACTTTGTATCTAAACAGGCTTTTATTTAAGATGCCTGCATCAAAGTCTACCTGGTTACATAACATTTTAGTTAAAAGAAAACAAAACAAAACAAAAACTTGCCAAGTTGACATATGTCTAGAAATGAAATTCTCAAAAAATAGTCTGAGAAGATTTCAAAAATTGTTTTGAAGAAAATAAATATACTAACAAGTCTACTTTACATCCTCTTGTAATTAAAACTGGCAATTTTTTGTGCAAAATCCAATGTTGTACAAACAACAAAACCCATCAGAGACTAAAGAGATGTTGCATTTGTAATGTTGCCACTGGGGCCACCGTATCTGTCATTTATAAACCAACAACATTTCACTGTATAGATGAAGCTGTGATGTGTAAGCTAACACATCACTAGCTACAACGGGTTTCGAGTCAATTTGAACCAGCAACAGAAGTATCACTGATAAATACTGAACACTGCAGTTTGTCAAGAGATCAAAGCTTACAGCTCCAGCGATTTATTTTGTTGGTTCAGATTTAGCTTTTCATTGCTTTACATGGTATTCAGTGTACCAGGCTGGGCATCAAGAAGCTAGGTGTTGTGCAAGAGATAAAAAGAATTACAGATACCATAAGAAGAACCAAGTCATACCAGCAATTACAGCGTGAAGTATAAAAGAAGTAATCATCTGTAACAAAAGCAAGAGCTACGTCACGCAATCAGAACCTAATTCTTTGGTCATGAAAGCAATGATGAAACTTCTGTAATAACTTTTTGCGTATTAAAAAAATATCAGAGCATTATCATAGAAGAAAAAACTCTGAAGCTTATCACAATAGCTGTGTAGCTATTTAAACCTCTGCTAAGAGCTATGTCCTTTTAGAAAGTTTACAAACAAGTATTCAGGCAATTCAAGTATCAGGTATCAGCAAACAGGAGCACTTAGTAAGATGTATCCTTAATTAATGTGTTTATCTAAGAACTGTACTGATATAATTAATAACAGAAGCAGAGACCCACAGTAGCTGCTGTCTGCATGCCAATAAAGTCTTGTTTACAGACAAAAGCAAAATACAATGCTCAAATCGGCAGCTGTTGCGCTTAACAAAAATTTGGGGGTTGGGTTCCCAATTTCCTTCATGTTTTTGCTGGCTTTGGAGGGAGGTTGTTTTTTGGGTTTTTTTTTTAATTAAAGGACTGACATTTTACAGCATACTCATATTTCTCAAAGCAGCACAACACAGCATCCATTTTGAAACAGCTTCAGATTGAGTTAGAGGACCATTTAAAAAGAAAACCAAGGCCATAAAAACACACACTATACCACAGCTCCATTTCATTAAGTACAAGAGCAAGAATTTCTGTCTGGTGGGTAACTAACACAAATCAGAACTAAAATCTTTAAAGCAGGTTCAATAATGGTTGGCAGCACAGACTCAGGCAACCACAGCTCTTATTGTGCCTTTCCTTACTCTCTTAACAAAATCAACATGGACAATACTTATTTTGCCCTTCACTAGGGCTTGTGAGAACTGGTATCAGAAAAGGTAAGTTCCAGTTCCTGGGTATCACTGCTGTGTTATTCACAGCTCAGAACTGTTAGGTGCCATGATGTAATTTACCCATCCAAAATTAAAGATGAAGTTTACAACAACTTAGTTTTTAAACACTTTTTTACCCAACCAGCTCACCTTTTTTTAAATGCCATCTAGTAAAGAATTTCAAAGGGCTCTGCTTCTTTAATGAGGCATTAAAATACAGTCATACAACAAAAAAGCAACTCTACTAAGTCTCTTAAACCCCTGGACTTACATTATCAGCTTTTATGTGCCTGTCAACACTCAACAGTAAGAAGCAATGGTTTGCTCTTTGCCTCGAATTTAAAAGCCAGCTAAACTTCCTCTCACTTTCCTGCTGAGAGCTTTAACTCCTTACAAACTGTCAAAGCTTTGACACTTCAGCAGAAAGTAAATCTACAACATGATGCAACAGCCAGGTGTAGTCTCAATCAGCCACTAGCCACTAATTTACTAGTGGCCATTTAATTCACCTCAAAAAGCAATAAACTAGAAATACTTCTCCCCACCATGTACCCACACTGCTTGCACATCAGCCCTTTTAAATAGGTAATACTTCTGTCAAAGAACCAGGTACAGTTAACTTGCAACTCGAAAGAAATGAAACATTTTAAATTGCAGAGATGCCAACATACAGCTAAAATGCAAACACACTTCCAACCCAAAAGCTAAAGTAAGAGTGCAGCATTTTTCAAGAAAAGTGCAAAGTGTTAAATTGGAACTTCTTTACCCAGAACACTTCTCTGAGTATCCACAGCCCGGATCTCACATTCAGTGTAAAAGTTCATTGACATAAAGCTCATTATTAATTCATTTAACAAAGATGCTGAGCCAAGTGCACCTATGGAAGAAGAAGATTTGGATGGATTTGCATGGTAGAAAATGTGAAGTTCACTGCTGGGAATTATTCTGTTTGATATAAGCTAAAATATTTGTATCATTATTTTAGCGTACAAAAAACAACGACCGCACAGATAAGCGATGCTGTTTCTTTACAACAATAAAATGAGGTACAGACTTAAAATGAGAGCCTTGAGATACAACACCTAACAGCAGTATACTGAAAAATTATCCTTTCCCCTTTCTTCTGTTCCTTTCACACTGTAATTCCACAGTGTACAAAACCCCTATTTAAGTCTCCTAGCCTCGATAAGGACTTGATACCACTCTCATTCAAGTGAATGGAAAAAGATCTCATAATTAACCTCAAAGACACGTGACTGAGGCATTGAATGGCAACGTTACAAGATAGTATTTTAATAATGTATTTATAAAAAATATTAGGGGGTTTTTTTCATAATAGCAGGAAAATAAAACTTCTTTTTCCTCCTTGCGATAGAAAATAAGGAACTAGCTTTGTCTAAAGGTCAACCATTTCCACTGAGAATGCACAACACTGAGACAGCTCTTCCTTCCTCCCCAGTCCAGGCATTTGCTGGGGTAGTAGCTACAAGGTACTATACAGAAGTTACAAATACATTTATGGTTTCAAAAGGGGAGATGAAGGAATTAAACAAAAGCTATCTGAGGTTCTGCCAATGTTGGCATGTCTCCTCTTTCAAATACCTTAAATACAGTCTGATATGGGATTTTCTCTCATCACGAGAAGGACTTCAATGGACTTCAAATGCCAAACAAATCCTTTGACTCACTGTGTCAAACCCCAAGGGAAGCATTTGACAGGAGGAAAAACAGGAACAAGAATGCCAAGAGTTAAAAAGTCGGACTCATTCAGCATTCAGATCAAACGATTACAGTTCTTCCTAGATTATTAATGAGTGCTCCAAGCAACCGGAGGCTCTGACGCAGACAAGAACCTGCACATCACAGACATTCCAGGAACTCTGGTCTGCCTTCACTAGAACAAAACCCTAGCAAAATATGCATTCCCTCCTGTTTTAAAAGCATGGCATCTCTCACTGCTTCTCTGCCCATTTACATGCACAGAAATGTTAGGCACAAAATACTTCCTTCATCAAGGTTATAATCTGCAGAAACTTTTTCTGAAATTCTTGCAAATCTTTTATCATCTGTAGTAGCTTCTAAAACATTGCACACAAAAAGCACATCTTTCACAACCTCAACAGACTACCAAAATAATAAAAAACCAAAACAGACACAAGAAGAGACAACAAGTCTTCTCAACGGCCGCAACTTCAAATACAGATTTTTGGAGTTGGTGGAAGGAATACAGAGATGCTTCAAGCAATGGTTACAGAATCTTATTAGTTCAAATGGAAAGAGAAGGGCTTTTCTAACTGGAGCATGACATGTATGGGAAATACTAGTAAAAGGCAACGGATGTGTGCACCATACATTTTGGAAAGACAGAGTCAATGTCATCAAATTTTCCATTCACTTAGAACTGTTTAACAACCAATCAATAAAACTTAATATACATGAATAACCACATCCAAATGTAGCAGATCAGAAATAGCAATTTTATCCAGTAAAGGTACTCAGCAAAAGAATTCCCCATACTTTTTGAAGTGCAAGCTCAATATCAGAAATTAGTCCAAGCTGCTAAATTCTAAATCCTTCTTTCAGATGGAATTGGCCTTGTCATTAGGCAGATGGCAGATAGTCCTGCAGATATCAAAAGCTATCTCTAGGATATCTAGAAATAAACAGTCCCCTTAATCAAGTTTTATACTGGCCTGAGTGTATCTCAGTATCAGTGCAAACATCACACCTCCAAGGCACAGCTGAATTTTCTAGGGGAGGGAATGGCAAAGGGCACACAGTAATTAATTTATTACTGAAAAATATCACAGAATACAGTTTTAAGAGTTAAAAGTCAGCCAGATTGAAATATAGCCAATTTAAACAAGTAATAATTCTGGGTAATAATTTCAAATCCAATATTCACCCAGGTCTGCTGGCAACTTTCTTGCAGTTTTACAATCATTTCCTATAGTCACCTTTCACTGCTGTTCTGGACCTGCACAAGCATGTTGGGGAAGAGAAAAAGAGAAGTGACCAGTTCTGCAGAGAAAACTATGATGATGACCTTGGCTTCATACTGTGCACACATAAATTATTTTAGAAGTTCAGACAAAGCTGCTCGGCTTTAGTGTAGTTCTGCTACCAATCACCGTCTCCTACAGTAACAGAAGGTGAAACAGAGTTTGGCATAGGTAGGGATTTTTACATTAAGAATGCACATTTAAGAATGTCTTACCAAAAGTAACTTCTCCTTTGCCAGTCTTGTCAAACAGCTGAAAGGCTACTATGAACAATGCATCTGGAGCACACAGGACTGATTCAAACGCCACAAACTCTTGAAAGGATATCAACCTAAGGGATGAAGGAAAAAGCAATAGCTATGAAACCAACTTGCTTGCACAAACCTGAAATACAATATAATACTGATTATACAAAAGAAATAAGATCATAACCAAACTGTGTTCAAAATGTGTTCAATAGGGATTAAAATTTGTCCTAAAATGCCCTATCTCCAGTGATGTCAGGAAGCCTTTATATCACTAAATGGAAGTGTCTGTTAAACAAGGAATTATTCCCCTCAGCAAGTCACAACAAAACATAAAATAAGCAAAACACTCAGCATGGCTACTCACCTCAGCTTTAATGTCTAAGTGAACTGCCCTCTGGGGGAGCCTACCTCCCTCCACTAGCAAGACAGAGCCAATAAAGACATGAGTAACTTCCCTCAAGACTCAGTAGTTAGCACTTTTGGAAAGCAAATCCATTCAAGACCTACATGCTGCCACTCACTTCAGAAGGAACCGATCAGAATGTGTTAACTGTTTGCTAGCAACTTATTAGTCATCCATCACAGCCCTCCAGTCCTGCATGTTGAGTCATAAATTTCAATCAGTAGTCTGCCTGTTCTTCCTCAGCCCAAGAGCAGTTTATTCAAATTCATCATTACAGCCAGGTTCCTAATGTGCTAGCACAGTAGTAGGGCATAGATAAAAGTAGAGCTGTCCTTCCAGAAGTTAGTTCATAAGCAGAAATACATAATTAGAGAACTTGGCATTGTTTCCAGCAGTAGGGTTGATACAGCAAAGACCCTGAGCATTCTAATTTCTCTGTGTCACACCCAAGAGTTGAAATGGAGATCAAACTCCTATTCTTAAAGAGGCAAAGGCCAACTATTCTTCCATTTTGCTGCTTTTTTAATGTCTAGGCTGTAGAGTTTAAAGTCATCTTCAAATATGTGGCAGCAGGGCCTGCTGGCAGTCTGGGATACTTAAGATTGCCGTCTCTCAGGCTGCTTTATGTCAGTGTAGCAGGCAGGTAGCTTTAATGGGTTCATGTGGCAGCAGCTGGGGAACAAGGATTATTTCTGGAAAGCACAAAATTCAGAGTATCCAGTGTCAAGAAACACACACAAACCCAAGGGATTTTTACTGGAAACTAACTATATCCTTAGGACTTTGATTCAAAATGACACTGCAGCCAGTTCAATGAAAACTTCTACTCAGGATGCAATAACAGTGAAGAACTAAGAGTTTGAATAAGTTGGAAAAGGTATTTTTTCCATCAAGTTATGATGACCGATGACTATACAGCAATTTCCAGTCACCTGTTTTATGGGAATTCAGAGAACATGCTGAGTAGGAAGGGGCCCGTCAGGATCATGGAATCCAACTCCTGGCCCTGCACAAGTCCATCCCCAAGACTCACACCATGTACCTGAGAGCACTGTCCTTCCTGAACTCAGACAGGCTTGGTGCTGTGATACTTCCCTGGAAAGCCTGTTCCAGTACCCAACCCCACTCTGAGTCAAAAACCTTTTCCTAATATCTAACCTAAACCTCCTCCAACTCAGCTTCATGCTGTTTCTTCCAATTCTGACACGGGTCACAAGAGTGAAGAGTTTAGTACTTGCTCCTCCTCTTCCCCTCATGAGGAAATTGTAGACTGCAACGAGGTCTCCCTTCAGTCTTCTCCAGGCTGAACAGACCAAGTGACCTCAGCTATTCCCCATATGGTTTCCCCTCAAGGCCCTTTATCATCTTTGTTGCCGTCCTTTGGACACTCTCTAACAGCTTAAGGTCTTTCTTACATTGCAGCATCCAAAACTGCACACAATATTCAAGGTGAGGCTGCCCCAGTGCAGAGCAGAGCTGGACAATCCCCTCCCTTACCCAGCTGGTGATGCTGTGCCTGATGCCCCCCAGGACACACTTGGCCCTCCTGGCTGCCAGGACACTGCTGAATCATTTTCAACCTTCTGCTGACCAGGACCCCCAGGTCCTTTTTCACAACACTTCTCTTCAGCCTCTCATTCCCCAGTCTGTCTGTATATCCAGGGTTGCCCCATCCCAGGTGCAGAATCTGACACTTTCCCTTGTTCAACTTCATACAGTTGGTGATTGCCCATCTCTCTGATTTGTTGATGTCTCTCTGCAGGGCCTCTCTGCCCTTGAGGAAGTCAGCAGTTGGCAAACTTACTTAGTATCCCTCTAAGTCCTGCATCAGGGTCACTTACGAAGATGCTGAAGAGCACAGGGCTGAGGATGGGGCCCTGCAGAAACCCCCCAGTGACAAGTCGCCAGCCTGATGTCACCCTGTTCACTGTAACCCTTTGTGCCTGACCTGTAAGCCAGTTGCTCACCCATCATGTAACATGGCTATTCAGCTGTGTGCTGGACATTTTGTCCAGAAGGACACTATGAGAGACAGTATCAACAGCTTTGCTGAAGTCTAAAAATACTACATCTACTGGCTTTCCTATGTCAACACTTGAAGTGTGCTTGCTGCACATCAGCAGCCAAACATCCACCGAGTAACAAGCAGACTTCCACGAGGAACATAAAAACATGAGAAGATGACTAAAAGAGGACATTTTTTTAAAAAAAAGCACAGCATAGAGATGGCCTAAAAGCTGTTCTACACTACCTCCCTCAATATACATGCAATAAAAGTAACAGAAACGTAGAGTATGAAATGGTCTAACAAATAATTAACTCTGGGAGCTTGCCACCATAAGTTATAACATAGTGCAAGAAGTAAATAAAAAGAAACCTCCTCAGGTATTCTTAAGATTAAACTCACAATTGATGATGTCAGCAAACATATAAGAATGCCTTAAGCTTTACTGGCAAAGAAGCCCGTGCCTTGTTACATATGCACATGTTAGCACACGAGCAATCTATCAGTCCCTTAAACTCCTTGAGAGCTCTAAGTACTCCCCACTGTTAGACACAGACTACACAGATACTCAGTCTTCAAAGGAAGAAAACTTCCATCCCTTCTAAGCCAAAAGAAATTTTTTCTAAAGTAACATTTCCTTCAATTTTAAACCAATATATCACAACCTACTCAGTTTTGCATTGATGCATATTTACTGTTACAATGCGTATTTACTGTGACTTACTGGCTATAAAAGGCCATTATTATTTGTTATTATTGGTTACGTACCTGACAGAACAGTAAACAGATCCAAAGCACTGAGTTCTGTCCACAAGGTTATAATACATGCACACAGAAAGAACAAATAAGACAGCAGGTGACAAGACTCTAGAATAGGATTGTTTAGAATTACAAATGCAGAATCTCTGCCAATGCCATTTTGGTAAAGCCACTTTTTGTGTGAAACAACAACCTGCACATGTCCTTACCAACAGATCACAATACACTGATGACAGCACGGAAAAGAAATACAGCACCTAGCCCAACAGAATCCCAGCACCATGTTAAGAACATATTCTATGTTACTAGGCCTGACTTTGATTAAAACTCCATGTATTAACACTCATACAAGATTTTATACTGGTGGAAGCATTCTTTTTCAGTACTTGGAAGCAATAACCTCCCTAGTAAGTCACAGATAGTTGCTGAAAATAACCCTATATCCATTTTTTAAAACAATTATTCATAGAACTAGGAAGATTAAAAGTGTACAAATTGTGTGGTTCTAGCCAGACTGTTAAAGAAGAGACATTAATATCTGCTGTGCCAGCTGAATTCAAATTAACCCAATTTTTACATGTTAATTAAACCAGCTATTTTCTTCTTATTGTATTTTTGCTCCCTAAGTAGAGTAGCCTGCTAGTGATTCCCAACAGATCTATTCTAACAACGACGTATTCATTTACTTCTATTATGACCATACAATACAGTAACTGAGCAGTAATTTTTCAGTCAATTACACGTGTGATTCTTAATGCTTAAAGATGCTGAAATAATGTGTACTACATAGCCATATGCTCACTTCTCTATACTGCACAAGGGTAGTTGCCTGGGTAACACGTTTTCTCTCTGGTTTAGCATCACCCTTTTGGGTTTAGCATAACCCTTCAGTGAATATCATTAGGTGTCATTAAACAGCACATATTAACATGGACTTCAATATACTACTTAAGAGTTATTTTATATACCTAAACAAGTAGTCATTTATGTAACAAAAGCAGAGAAAAACCTAGTGATTTTAACAGCACAAGGAGAGGAAGCTGAAATGTTTACGAAATTTTATTTCAGTTTTGAAGATATTCCACCCAAGTAAATCGAAGTCTTCCTTCACCTTCACATCCTCATTATCAGTGCCAATACTGCACGATTTATTCAGGAAGGTTCAAATCGTGATATTTTAAAAGCATCCACATACAAAAGCACCAGTCCAAACAGAACAACTGGGTATGGTGCAGCAAAATCACTATTTACTACTCTCCTTTCTTCCATGCTCACACCCATGGTATCTGCACACGCCATGGACACGACACATTCCCACCACAGAAAGTCTGCAAGTAGCCATGCAAAGAAAAAAAAGCCATTACCTGCTGTAATAATACATACAAATGCAATGATGAAGAGGTTTTCTTCAGAAATCAATGCAGATATTTTTACTGTATCAGCAATTTAAACATGGTAACATAATGGGACACAAATTGAAGCTACATCTATTATTTTACACTGCAAGCTAGGTAAACTAAGTATAGTGTAAATTGCTGCATTAGAGGATAAATTTATATCCAATAATAATGGAAAATGCTGGCATTTCCAAGTGTTATTTTTGAACATTTTGTCCTTTCTAAAAATAAAGCATATGGTATTTTTCAGTAAAGTGTTAGTTACTACAGTCCAAACAGAGACGTGCAGTAAATACTTATTTTGTTAGGCAGATGTTTAAAAGTACAACAAAAATCTGAAAAATGATATTACAGTAGGCAGGTTGGAAAATGCCTGGCCTGTTACTGATAGGCCCTGAGAAAGCTACTGTATTTTGAGAAAATTTCTTATCTGGCTGAGGCTAAATGAAGCCTTCTTTTTTTTTTTTTTTTAACCAAGATTAGGAGCTAGAGGCTTAAGGCCAGGAACCAGGCTCTTCAATCTGTTTCATACAAACAACAACAACGCAATATAACACCTATTAAAATCTGTGTTATTACCAGTCAACTACTTTGAAAGGTTTGTCAGGCCATCAGCAAGGAAAATATCTCCTTTTCTTAGAGGAAACCTTAAAAACATGCCTCCGTTAAGAGAACAGCAGGAAAACCCACCATCAAATAAACCTCTGCCCTGGCTTAAGATGGAGGCAAAACTTGCTCCCATGGCAACGGATATTCATTGAACAGAGGCCTTAAGAGGTCTTGTATGTTTCTCACAACAGTAGCTCGTGTAGACCCTCCAATCCTTAATATCTGATAATGCAGGAATTGGGCAAGACTTACATGAGATTTTGTCTACAGTAACCACTGTGAGATTGCATGTAAGGGTTACAGTTCTTTCCATTTCATGCTCAGAACTTCTTCAGCTCTTGGGTCAGAAACTCTTTGCCCATCATATATGCCCTTCTCATGAGACAGAAGTTCTTGTGGTGTCTGCCTTTCACCTGTGTACTTACCCAGTTTAGTATTTCACACTGATTACACTTGGTACGTATACTTAACTTGTCATCAAAATCAGAAAGAATTAATAAGCATTCTGAAGAGTGCTAGGAACAACCCTGGGGGAGGCTCAGACCCTTTTAGTGACAAGTGGTCATGTTCACCAGTCATGAGCAACAGCTGCTTCTTCAGAGCGAAAGAGGGATTCAAGATGCTGGATAAATGCTTCTGGAAGTATTCTAGCAGTATTTTCAGAACTGCAGTACTTTAAGTCGCCAACACGGTAACAAAATTAACTTGTCATTGCTCTTACAAGATTCTTTCTATTTTATGATAGAAATAATGCTAAATTACTGAACCGACTCTCATGACCTTAAACACGTGTAAATCTGTAAACACTGGCAAGCCTATTAAAAATGAAAACCAACAAAAGATGGTTTGTGCTTCGCTGTAAAACTGGCAGTTCTGGACTGCCAAGTTGGCAGTATTCAACAGGAGAAGACCAATAGTCCTGTTGCTGTCTCTAGGAGATTTCATGACAGGAACCAAAAAGCAGCTGACCCTTGCCTCAGATGATCACTCCGCAAATTACTTTAAACACCAGGAGAACAAGGTACAAATGCTGAGCCACATGGCAAAAAATGCTACAATGCCACGTTAGAGAGATGGATGCTAATCCCTTTCCGAACTTTCTCCATTCTTTCACATACTAGCTAAACAGGAAGACAGCCTGAATACCAGAAGAGACTCTCCACAGACACGTTACAAACTGTCACTGCACAGTGTGGATTACAGAAACAATCCTTACCCACGGCAGAAAGCAGCAATTAGAAGCCTCAATATTACACCGCAAAACTCTTACAAGATCACGCCAAGTTATGAAATCCCAACTTGTCAACAAGTTCACATAGGCTACGGTTTTACATTTTGTTCTTCCTGACACCAGCTTCTGTTTGTGAGGGAGATCCAAATCACAAGGTATGGATTATGTTCTCAATCTTCTTATTACAAAACGGATTTGAAGCCATGTAATTTGGAAAATGCTGTTTTTGCAGGCATCAAACCAAGGGAAGAAATCTGAGAAATGTTTAACGTTTTCAGTCAAACACTATCTGAAGCCATGGCCTTCTTGATGCCATCAATGTTACCAACAAAACCCTTAAGAGAGTTCTTTTACCGAGGCAGCACTCATCACATTAACTCATCTGCAAGGTTTAAGGTGCCTAGCTGCCAAACACATGAGACTGGCTGAACACAAAAGAGAGCACAGAAAGTACTGCAAAACTTCTCAGTTATGCCTGCATCTGTTACCTAGGAAGACTGCATTCTCTAGTCATGCTTTGTTTATCTCACATTTTACTCTCTGCAACCACTGATATGAGTCATGCCTGAAGTTTTCTGGTTTCTAAAAATGCCACAACTACATACTTTAAGTCCGTAGCTAATTATTCTCAAGTTTCTCTAAGGACACTTTAAAGGGAGGGTTCAACCGAGGCATTCATATGGGTGAAGAGACAGCTTGCCTGGGCAAGTACCAAAAGCAAAAGCTAGGATTTCATTAAAGTAGGGTGAAGGAAGATGGAAGGGTAACTAATCTTGCCTATTGGCAAAGTCAGCCTTTCAAATGCAAACCATGTGCAACCAACTTCACTGCTGTCTTCCCAAGACTGCAGAGTGGCTCCCTAAATACCTTAGGTGCTCCTCCTCCCTCTTGAAAGAAAAACACAGTGGTAAAAAACCTTTCACAGTGCCATGGCAAAACAAAGCAGGGGCACTTTTTTCTAGGATCTCTTCCTACACCATCTAAACTTACTTTGGATTTCTATTTGAATGTGTTTGTGACAGATACATAAAGTAAACAGAGACAGAGAGACTCAGGGAAGGAAAGAAAAGCAGGAGTTAAGGGAGCCAGCCAAACAACATGAAAGGTTCCATGAATTAAAAATACATAGTAGACAGAAAATGGTTTGCACCGCTAAACGGTAGGTGCAATTGAAAACATTGTTTCTACTCTTTTCACTTAAAAGATACTGTATTCCTTTATGGATCTGCAGGGGAAAACAAAACAACCCCCCACCACTCTTCAAGGATCAGACTGATCTTTTCAAAATGACTGATCAGACATTTTAAAAAAGTGGTTTTGTATTTTTTAAATGAACAACAGAAAAAGAAAAAAAAAAGCCGATCAAATACAAATCCCCCCCACTCCCCAAACCAAAAACAAATCCACAAAAAAAACACTCACCCATCTTTTGTCTGATCCACCACACCTGCAAGGAGCTGTACAGTGCTTGCATTAGGCAAACCATCTCCAATTATCTTCAGGTACCGTGTGACGAAGTCATTTGGAGACATGAAGAATTCTCCATTCTTCTCCACACTTGCATACTGTTAAATGAATACAATATTTAGTTCCTCAACACATCCTTCTCCAGGCATTTATTACCACCACTCATAGTTTCCAAAAACAAGCAGGCCTCTGACGGTTCTGCTCCAGTGAAGCTACAGCCTAGACTCAAACAGGAAAGAGTAAGAGGGGAGTACTCAAGCAGCTGAAGGCTTGGCTTCCCAGACAACAAATGGCAGATATACGAATTTTGGATTATCAACAATTTCTCCATAGTAGTCTAGAAATGCTCCATACCAGACATGTTTTTGAAGCAGAAAAAGAAGCACAAGCTCATCTGCAAACATGTATGTGGCATCTCAGGCCCACTGAAACTTTGACAGCAATAGGGTACTGCAGCATATCTTATTTATCTGTAATGACTCCTTTGTTTAGCCATTCTACTTTGGGATGAGAAGGCAGGGTTGGTTACACCCGCAAAATGCCAGTGGAGCAAATGATCCCGCAGGAATGTCCACCTGGGGGTGCTGTTCTGAAGAACTCTACTGCATCACCTGCAGCCATGGCTGGTCCGTACGGAAAAGAGAACTGACAGGTAACTCCTCCTTGGCTTAAGTGCTGAAAGAAGGCCAAAGAACAGCATTTGCAGAACAATGTAACAAAAACTACGAACTTTGACAGTTCAGCACACTGCAGAAATAAGACAAGAGTTCTGACACCTGCCATACATTATCCCTGCTTTGCACACAGTTACTGGCATAGTACTCCAGAATACAGCTACTGACAGACCCAAGTGTATTTGCTCCCAGGGGAAGAAGCCTCCAGTAACATGTTGCGAATAAAAGTAATATTACTATTTTTGAAGATCATATCTAAATAAATTCATAAAATTCCCTTTGTTACCACCCCTACCCTCATTCCTAGGTGATTCCTCAAATTTTAAAGTCCTCATTTTCTGCAGAAGGTCAAATTTGAAATCAACCCTAAAGAATGTATTTTAAGAAAAAAAAAAGGATAAGGACAATCATTAAGAGGAAAAGAAATCCCAGGCAACATTTGCAGAACCATGTGTTAGCTTTAAGGGAAACAGGGCTATCTTGGGATAGCAAATGTACACTGAGAACTGGAAAGAAACTGCTAATTTCTCTTTTTTTTGTTGGTTTTTTTTGGGTTTTTGTTGTTGTTGTTGTTGTTGTTGTTGTTGTTGTTTTGGGGGTTTTTTTTGTTGTTGTTGTTTTTTTTTTTGGTTTTTTTTTTAAGGCAAGGTGGGATGATAAACTATTGTTGCAGTTCCCCACAGAGCATTATCCACACTAAAGTAATAAATAAATTGGATGCCTATCTCTATTTTGTAGTGTACTTCAAACACACGTTTTCTTTCACATTACTGTGGCTCTGCTAAGGGATGAAAACTGCCAGTTTTCATTTCATACTGGTGCCTGCAGCGTACTGTTATACCTGCTGTAGGCATATAACTCTCAGAGGGATGCCAAAGTGTTACAGTAAGTAGATTATTTCCTTTAGTGCTATATAAATACCATTTTCAGGTACAGCAATATCTTCAAGAAACAAGGCTTCAGAGAAGCAAGCCCAAACAAAACATAACTCGCTTTGGCATCTCTATATTGGTTAGCACTAAAGGATTCCTGTCTCAACAGACACTGTAACAGAAGCTTTCTAGTTGCTACACTGCAAGGAATTTTGAATTGTATACTTTTATAAGAACTAACAGATCAATTGATTTCAATGTAATCATTTGCAGAAAGACAGAATCCTTCAGAATCCCAGCCTCAGAAACTTTTAACACAGCTGCTGTTGAGAAACAAATCAAATAAGTCAGACAGCCTATGCTTCTGTATTTCTTTTTTTTTATCCAGGCTAACCCCCTGCTAGGGCACTCAATAACAGAAAACAGCACAAGGTTTCAGTGTCCCCCTGTTTCTTGTCATTGTGATTTACTCAAGTGTATTTGAAATCCAATCACGTACTCTATACTACATATAGAAAATGACCTTCAAAAATGTCAGCTTGATCACTTTGACTAAAATCTAATCTCTTAGGGGTTATGTTAGAAGACTTAGAAGAAGTACTCTTGGAAATTATCTTCACAAAAAGAAAAAAAATCAATTCTATTCGTTTTGGAGGAGCAACATTTAAAAATTGGTTCTTTACAGTTTTATTTCCCCCCACTCTGACAACTATATCCACAGAGAATTTGATATTACACAATAGTACTTAATGGCTTTTTGGTAATTTATTTACATACATTTTAGATAGTCAAGTAATAACAAGTTTAACCCCATTTTAAGTAAGATTTGCAAACACACTACTGGGGATTTGGCATATTAAATATGCTAGAAGTTGACTGCAATCAGCTGCATTTAAACTGATACTTTCATATTTATTTCTACACTGTGGGTACCATTCCTACATGGCGATCATATTTTTTAATTTTTAATTGAAGTAGGAAAGAATGGTTGTCAAATTATTTTTTAAGTGAATATTCCACAATCTGCAGAAGCAACTGTATTGGCTTCACCACTTAAAATAGTCTAGAGAAGCTTCATTAACACTCTGGCTATCACTTATCTCTAGAGCATGAAACAACGTAATGCATTCACTCATCATTTTTCCTTCTTGGGAGTAAGCAGCACGACAATTCTGCATTACACTGAACAAACATTTAGCTCGTATTTAATTACTCCACTTTATTGGGATGCCTTCTTTTTAGTGGAAGGGGAAACAAAAGAGGAAGAAAATTAAGTCAGAGGTGGCATTTAGTGTGCTCAACTACTACCCGTTCAATCCACCAAATCAGAAGGTTGTCAGGAGCTACAATCTTCAGAAATGCAAGAGATGAATACCCACAGGAGGGTGGGAAACACTTTTCACACTATTCTCAGCAAACCAACTAACCAACCTCCCCACTCTCCAACTGAGGATCACCTCATAGTTCAGAGAGGACCAGGCCTCTCTCTAGTGTGTTTATTTCCTTCCTCAATGCTACTATCTCTCAGGTCAGTGTTCTACTCCTTGTCTGCCTTTTCTGCTGCTGTGCTCCTGCTCTTCAAATATTTTCCTCTGTAAATCACAAAACCCCTTCTTTTTCAAGAGTTTTTTTTGCTGGCCTGACAGATACAAGCTCCAGGACTTAGTAAGTTAAATCCTGGCTTTCTCAACTGAAAATCTGATTTCAGAGCTATAAATACTGACAGTATATGATAAAACTATAAATACTGGCAATATACATTGTGACACCTACACATCTTGTTAATAATAGCTCACAAGGGACAATGGAAAAAATACCAAGAACTACATGGAGAGTGAGGCATGATGCTGGAAAAAGCAAAGGTGGAGGGAAGAAACTGGAAAGGTATGAGCTCCCTTAGGCCCTCAACACCTCCATAAAAGCAATTCAGATACAACAGCTCTCTAGTAGCACTGTGGCATCTACCTCGTACTTATTCTTCAGAACCACAAATTTTTTACTCTTTTTCTTTAGTAACAGAAAACTAAACTTACCAGACACTGTACTAATATATCTTAGGAAGGCTAGAAATAGTTATTTAAATTTAGGAAATGGGTCAAAGAGAGCCAGTTTCACAAAATCACAAAATAGTTTGGGTTGGAAAAGACTTTAAAGATCATCCAGTTCCAACCTCCCTGCCATAGGCACACACATGTTCCATCAGACCAAATTACTCAAACCCCCATCCAACCTGGCCTTGAACATTTCCAGGGATGGGGCACTCACAACTTCTCTGGCAAGCTATTCTGGGGTTTCACCACCCTCACAGTAAGAGTTTCTTCCTTACTTCCTTAATCTAAACCTACTCTCTTTCAGTTTAGAAGTCATTCCCCCTTGTCCTATCACCACATGTTCTTGTAAAATGTCCCTATACTTCTAAAATGTCCCTCTCCAGATTACTTTTAGGCTCCCTTGAGGTACTGAAAGGCTGCCTAAGATCTCCCTGGAGACATCTCTTCCCCAGGCTGAACAATCCCAACTCTCGGTCTGTCTTCATAGCAAAGGTGCTCCTGCACTCTGATTGTCTTTGTGACCCTCCTCTGGACTAGCTCCAACAGGTTCACATCCTTCTTATGTTGGGAGCCCCAGAGCTGGATGCAGCACTGCAGGTGGGGGTCTCACAAGAAAGTAGTAGGGTTGGAGAATCACCTCCCAGTTTCCAGCAAAAAAAGCACACTTCTCTCAAGTATATAAGCAAGTATGAGTCATTTCTTTACTTGCATGCTTTCCACAGCATGCCAACAGAGAAGGAATTTCAGTTAAATAATAAATATGGCCAGCACTTCGCAAGGTGATCTACCCAACATTTCTACAAATTAGAGAAGCAGAGATAACCCTAAAGGAAGAAAGGATGCAAGGACAGAAGAAGAAAGTTTACCAAATCATCTAACAGTAAGATGTCTACACGAACATTTTACCACATGCAGGAACAATACTGAAACTCCCACCACATTCTCTGAACAATGTGTGTTTTTTCTAAGATAGCAATACTTCTTCTGAGTCAATACAATAATCACTCAGGAATATATCTGACTTCTTGGTGAGCATTGTTCAATTCTGATAATGGTATTTAAGTCTAACATGGTAATAATACGGTGAATGATTAATGGTTGGAAAAAACTATCAAGAGTTGTATGCAGCAATAATAGAGCAAAAGATATGAAAAATTTAAGCAGAAAGAGTAAAATATTTACTTTATACATACCTTTAAAAATATTGTTTTCAACTCAGCTGGATCAGCTCTTTTGGTTAGAGCCACCTACAAGTAAATACAATTACATTAATATGCATAACTTATACAAAAGATGTCGAAGTGTCATTTAAAAACAAGAACACAAACAACAGAATGAGTGATGAAAAGAAATGTTCACCTTAGATAAATTACGTATTGCTTTAGCTGGCCATGCTTATTTTATCCATTTCACACTTACATAAGGTTATTATTGTTCTGCTTTCCTTATGCAACCCTGCAACTCTTAAACAGCCACACATTAACAAGTCATAAAGACATTCAAGAACCAAACCTTTATAATGTATCTCTCTGCTGGGATTCAGCATTGTATCATCTTTACCATAGACATTTACACTTCCAGCAACTTTCACCTAAGGATTTCAGAGTACCATATGCAGTTCACAACTGATAAAAAGCAAGAATGAAATACTCAGACTCACAAACTTGTTCAAGAAAGCAGCTCCATAAAAGACAGAATTTCAATGTAATTATTTGGTTTATTACACCATTTTAAACTTACAGTGTAGATCCTTTTAATGAGGTGAATTCAAAAAGCAGAGTATCTAGATTTTTCTGCAGATCAAATTAAGCAGTTCCAACTACAATTTAAGTTACATTTATCACCACAAGCCCAAAGTAATCAGATTTTCTTTTCAAAACACTGAATCAAAAAATATTCAACCCACTGTGGAGTAAGTCCATCAGTATTATCCTGGTTGATATACCATACAGTCCTTCTGCTGCTTTCGGCAGCAAGTGGATTTGTCCTCTCAGTCTGTGCCTACTATAGTTTCCCCTTCTTTATTTGGGATACTTTGATAAAATCTTGTTTGCTAACATAATAATCCTCATCTGACAAGTCAATTTACCATACTATTCCAAATAAAAAAACCCGAATACTTTGCTAGCAAACCTGGATTTTCAAAAAACTTGTGAAAATGTATCTGGAGTGGGGAATAAATAGGCAAAGGACAAGACATACAATCTTACCCTCACTTAAGAATTAAACATCAGAAATGTTATCAATAAAACACTACTTTACTTTACTGAGTCTTAACAGCAATGGTAGACTGTAAAGGTGAACGTGACCCCAAGTGCATTTCTGGTAGCACACTGGGCTACTGCAGAAAATTGAAGGAGTCTGTGCTGTACAACGGCATTATATCTTCACACGTACACTTAATGACAAATCTTCAATAAGTTTATCCTCGCCCTAAATGGATCATTTAAAAACTAAAAAAGACAACAAAACCCCCACAAAAACATGTAAAAAAACCTCAGAAAACCAAACCAAAACCCAGAATATTTTAGGAAAAGCATATGATTAAGGTTTCTTATAAAATTCTAGAAGTTTTTTTTTAAAAGGGAAAAACCACACCTATGCTAGGATTCAACTGACAAAGTCCACAGTTGGAGTCCCAATTCTGTGTCTGCACAGAAATCTGTGTGAAAGCAGTTGCAAAAAATCAAAGTGTAATTGTGAAGCTAAGAATATAAAAATGTGTGTTTTCTAAAATGCAAGCTGTCCTAAATATAATCACTGCAAGCAGAGATTTAATTTAACCCCTTCTGTAAAAATCTGATAGTCGAGAGCAATTGGGAACTTTGTGGAAAGAAAAAACCAGTATTTCTATGCTGCTTCAATCCAGAACCTTGCCACTATACAGGCAAAGTAAAGACGGTTCAAACACCTGTAGCCATCAAATATAAATCAGTGTCATACTTTATCTGTCTTTAAGTTTAAATTCCACACTGTTACAGAAAGCTAAGCCTAAAGAAACCAGGGGAGAAAAAAACCAAAGGAAAATGTACATGAACTTACACTCATTTTCCTTTAGTTTCACTGATATTAACTATCTTGAGAAACTCGGGAGATGTGCTTGGGAGGCAGCTGCCATTTTTCAGCCCCCACTTGATTATGGAGGAATTAAGTGGTGTTTTTTACTGTAAATTTCTTCAAACCATATACTGAAAGATGGGTTGAAGTTGGTCAGGTAAATGAATGCACAGAAGGACTGCAGACTGGCAGCCCAAGCAGTGGCTGCATACCACAGCTTTTTTCCATTTCCCAGTCTACTCCCACATTCTTCCATTTCCTGGCAAACAGGAGAGGAAAGGCATGGTTAACACCATGTTAATTGGTGCATCCATGTGACATCCACCAAAGTCCATTCTAAAAGGTGTATCTGATCCCAATTACGAAAAAGAGCCTCTATTATATTATGTGAGAACTTCAGGAAGAGTGATGCTAATGCAGTCATACCACTGATAAAAGAAGTTTTTGATTCAGCTCTTCATCCATACCCAGCTAAGGGCAAGGCAGAAGCTGCACACACAGCCATGAAAACTGATCCTGATGACAGGTGTTACTAGAAGATTCCCACTCCAGAAAGCTCAAAATATCACTTTCCATACCATTCTGTAAATTGTTATGTCAGCAGTTGAAGGCTAAGTAACCTGACGCCAACAAGACTGCAAGCTGACAGGTAACATGCTTGATGAAAAGTGACCCACAGAAGAAAGCTGCTGCTTCTCCAGTCAGCTCAGGTGGTATTTACTGACTCTCACATAACTGGGTTTAGGTGATGTGTTTTGTTACTGGAAAGACCTCTCCATTTTACTTCCGTCTTCTCTCCATAAAGATAAAACCAGCTATGAGCTGGCAGGCCTAACACCTCTCTAGCGGCATGAGAAGGTATTTGATAAAGAAGATCTGAGGGAAATAATGTTTGTTATTGCTCTGTACAAAGAAATACTATGTAACAGCCACTAACACTTAAAACAGCAACTTCTATTAAGTTAGGTTCGGTGAAGAAAGCTCTCCAACAAACAACATTTATTATTACAAAAACCCAGGAGAGAACAGGGAGTACAACAACTGAAGTGCAGGACTATAACCAAGTTAGAACACTCACAGGAAAGACTGGGATAATGCATAGAAAATACCAGCAGGGATTTTCATCCCTAAGGTAGACATCTGAAAGTCTTTACCAACATACTATGTGTACATGTGTGTTATAATATATATGAAGAATGAGACCAAACAGGCAATATAAGAACTGCACTTAAAAATGCTGAGTCCCTCCCATTAGCAGTAACATTCAACAAAGGGTGCACAGAGAAAAGCAAAGCTCTGTGACAGTAACACAGATTGATTTGCATGCTGAAGCTCTTCATATCTTTAGACTCCCTTGCACCTTGATCTTAATTTCAGCCCATTTTCTCCAGGAGACCTCTTTTCTCCTCATTAAGTTATGCTCAATTTACAGAGATATGCATTTTCACTCTGACTTCCATACTCGAAATTAAATGCAGAGTCTTTCCAGAAAAATATAACTGTACAACACAAGAAAACGGAATTCATTCAGAATCAAAGAAAATTATATTATATTTCCTACCAACTCTATTAATGTATTTGTCATACACAAGGTAGAAGAAACAGGTTGTCAAAGAGTGCATGGTATCAAAAGACACAAAAAGACTAACAACATAGTGAGTGTTCCACCCAATAAAGAACAACAACATGGGTGGGCGAGAAAGAAGGGCAGTAGGAAAATCAGAATTAATGTAAATATAGCATTAATCTAATGGCAAAAATAGAATATCTGATCTTCTCACCTTTATGGCAAAGACCACTTTAGTAGCCACAGTCTGGATAGAGTAGAAAGGTGATTGGGATCCAGGAATACTTGAGAATTGCTACAATATTCCAGAAAATTTATTGCTACAACAGCAAGTCCTAACCAAAGATAAAGAGATAAACACCTCATATTGTTTCTTTCTCTTGGTTTAATCTGAATACAACTCAGATGTGAAGGAGAAACTTGACAGAGGTAAGGTTGCCCCCCCCCCCCCCCCCCCCCCCCCCCCACCTCAGCATCTTTAAAATCTCCTGACACCAAGTACATAAAATGCTGGACAGCAGTCCTTCTCCAAGCAGAGAGCCAGAGCTGTGGCAGGGCTGACAGCAGTGAGCTCAGTCTGTTTAGCTCTAGAGAAAACCATCTACAGACACGTACAGAGAAAAGATGTTTGATGAAAGCCTCAACAAGTGATCACAAGATCTTGTAACTTGTGTTGAAATTAAGATTATTTTTCAGAAGTTCATCCATTCTTAAGCACAACTAAAGAATGCAGTGTATTTCACACCACTAAAAGACCTCAAATTAAAATTGAAACCTTATGTCTTATGGGGGTATTCTTTAGTTTCATCACAAGTTATTGAGTCCACCTGTAAGACTCAAACACATGTGGCCCAGTTTATGTAAGAGGTCAGATTAGATCATCATAACGTTTCCTTCTGGCTAAAAGTATACATATACACATCAAATGTGCAACTCCAAAGGAGATCAAACTGGGGTTTGACCTTACATTCTTTTTTAAATGAGTGACTGGAATATCAGAAACCAGTTAAAGCACAGTTACTGGACAAGTTTGAATTCAGACCAGAAACCCATTAATACTGCTTAGGTATTATGCTAAAACAACACTCCAGTTTTTATTTTAATACAAATAACTTATTTATATAGATGAGAATTGTCTTTCCTCCATATTTAGACTAATACTACCACAAACATATATAATCATTCTTCTAACCTAGCAACTCTCCTTGGTCACTTTCCATCATCACACCCATATCCTAAATTACAAGTGCTCTGTATCAGCATCTGTGAAGGGCACTGTCTCCTGTTTCAGCTGCATCAATAAGCATTTTCTGTTAGTTCAACATGCATACTCTCACCTCAGCAAAAGAACTGCCATTCCTTCTGCAGTAAAAAACTTGACTGTGATCTACAAGGGAAAGTGAACTATGCAGAACTTCAAATTACAAGATTTCAAGCAAGATGTGGACCAGCTCACCAAGCAGAGAATCAGACAACTGCTGATCAGACAACAGAGCTGGCACTGAATGCAGATCAAAAACCTTCTCAACAGACCTCCCTAACTAAACTGAGTATTTCTCCCAGGAAAATACAGTTCAGATGGCATTTGGCTTATCTGTCCAAAGGCTTAGGGTAGGAAGAACTGCAAGAGACGTTGATAACTACCAAGAAGGTAGGTACATTCAGTCTGATGAGTCTGAGTACATCCATCTTCACTCCATCTTCACTATCAATCTCTGGTAAATTCCCAGTCTTATGCACCATGGTAGTCATGGAAGCCTCACTTTTCCCAAGTGCATCAAAGCTAACAAACCTACTTTATTGTGCAATTACCTTCTAGCTTTGATCCTACTTTCAAAGTCCCAGAGCAAATGCAGATGGCTTGTTCATAAGATGGTTCTCACACAAGGAGATTCCCAATGAACCACAGTATTTTTGCACACAAACTGATCAGGGACCAACACACAGTTATCAATTATATATACATCGGAAAATCCTTGTCCAGTTTGTCCAATACTGCCAAGTAAGTACAGAAACCAAGGTGGGAGCAGTACATATCTTAAGAAAAACTGGTACAAGAATTTCCAAGATTAGCTCTATGTAAAAATACATTTAGACTGTGTACTTCTACAATTTTCGTATTTAAAGACCTGGAAAACAGAAGGACAATATAACTACCCCAATACAATAGTAAAAATAGCTAGGCACTGCCATTGCTCAGCAGTATCATTTAACTAACAGAAAAAGCACCATACTTTGCTCAACACAAACCACTCCAAACTTTAAGCACTTATCAGAAAATGGAGTTAGAAACAAACTGGACTATTTGTAGTCAGCCTCAAGACTAGGACAAGGATACAACTGCTGTCCTTCCAGCAACAAAAATTGATGCACTACAGTACAGTAAGAAACTGAACCTGAAAACCTGAAAATTTCTTTCACTTTTCATGTTACTATCAGAAAAAGCTCAGTTCTTCAATAACTCTACCTGTCCATCATAAAGTTCCACCATACTCTGACTGTATCTTCTACCTCATAGTAATGTTCCCTATTGTCTCATAGGTCTTCTGCAATACATTTTTACTCAGATTATCTTCAGGACAGTGATCCAAATATAAACAAGCCAGCTACGTTGTGATGGCCATTATGAAATGTTAACACGTTCCAATATATCTCAGCAAACCAGAGCTCCAGGCCTACTTGAAGAATGTAATAATTATACATAAGATATATAAGGGGCCCTTCAAATAAAAAAGAATGAGCTACTCAGAATGGTCTAATGACATTTTCATCCAGTCACGGGTATTTTTCAAAAATACCCACTCCCACTCACCATAGATGGATGAGATTTTAGATGCATCTAATGCTGCTAAAATGCTGCTACTTTGCTCTCTGTTTTGCTTCCTTACACCTTTCAGAAACAGAGGGATATCTAAGAATTATGAACCTGATAAAACATTTTTGGTGGCTACCTCAGCCCATATTACAGACTTTCCCTTTTGTTTCTTCCAGAGCATGTTTTGTTACACCAAAAATGCTACTGTACAACCAGCGCATTGACCATAAGCTCAAGACATCAACTGCCTCATGTTCATCTTTTGAAAGTAGTCACCCCAGTTCCAGCAATTTGTCTTCTAGAGGCTTACATCTAGCAGAAAAACATTCATCTCACTCAAAGAAGCAAAGGATAGGAAAATTCTCCAGTGTTGCAACTGCAGGATTGAAAGCAGTTTCTGAAGAAAGCACAGTTAAGATACTGAATGATACTGTTATCATTCAAAAATTGTAAGGGAGAAGTGCCAAACTATTAAGCAGCATGAATCTTACCTGGCAGTCAATGTTATTAGCATAAAATATGTATTTGAACCAGGATAAAGCATCCATCTCTGAATGCAACATACAAATTAATAACAAACCTCTCCAAGGCACCGACGCTTACAGTGCTCAAGGTGCTCAAGGTTCACAGCTTAAAGGAGACAATCACTCCTGGTTTCACCTGGCTTCAAGCTTCAGATCCCAACCACCACCCAAACACTCACTCTTTCCCTGCCACAGCACAAACCAGCTTTAGCAGCCTAAAGAGGTGCTTCCATCAAGAGACATCACAATCCAAAGATTCAAAAGAACGATATGATGCTGCACTCCCAGGGAACTTCCTTGGAGTCCTCAACTGCACCTGACATCATGCAGTACACACAGAGTCCTAAAAAGAAGCATCCCATGCTTTATCTGACACCTTAATGAATTACAGAACCAAGATAGCAAACAATGGCAAGAACAGACACCCTGAATAACATTACAAAAGGTTTCTGCATAATTCTCTCTCCCAGATGTCAACACGAGGTCCCAGTGAGTGAGCAAGACCATTTGCAGCAACAAACAAAAACCTGCTGCCTTTTGAAGAAAGCAAACCTGGAACAGTGCCATACAGGGGTATCATAACCAGAATGATTCACTCTTAAATAACTACTAATTCTATAATAAGAAAAAAATTATATATGGATGTGCAATCAGTCCCCATAAACTTGTGGAAAGTTTATAGGCAGCATCTTAAGTTGTTGCTAGAGTAATTTGTTATTTGTGACTTCATGCTTGTGAATGAGCAAGTAAAAGAAATGTGCTGGAGAAAAGTTCCTATACATTACATGTCTTGACTAATAATTGCATAACAGGAATTATGTAGGAATAACTGACAGGTAAATGTGTTTTGTTTCAGTGTTGTGTTTTCTTCTTTGAAGACAGAAGAGACAAAATGCTACACCTCAGCAGCTCAGAGAACTGGGAAGGGTGTGGGAGCGGGCATGAATCCTTACATGTGTATGGATCCAATCTACAACCTTAAAAAGAACAAATGACACTTGCACAAGGGAAACAACATCACACACACAAAGTAAAATTATTAAAAGGCTATAAATGGTGAGACTCAAAGAAAAGCTAAGGTCCTGTGGTCAGGAACCCTTCCCCATAGCTAACAGAAATAATAGGAGCATTCCAGCACATACTTGGGCAAATGACAACACTGTGCTACTTGAAACAAAAAAAAACAGGTTTTTTTTTTTCTTTTTTCTGTCCCTACAGCAGTCACCATAGTGGTACACTGGGTCATGGGAAGCACGGCCATGGTCTGTGAAAGCCGACTCACAGTAACTATCCTCCTTTCCCACATAAACATGCTAATCAACCCCTGACTATGAAAAACCTGGACTTTCACGTTACCAAGTACCTCTCTCCATTACAGGTTTATACCTGTAATCTCAAAATACGGATGCCAAAACACGTGTTTGCAAACACACACTCTTTTGCCTGTAAGCAAGGGTATCACTGTTTGTTCAACTCGCATCATATGTGCTTTAGTTTAAAATTATTACATCATCTCCCTGAAGACAGGGAGTACAAAGTAAAGCCAGTTTAACATTTTATTTCACAATTCTTACCTTCAATATTAACAACAAACAACTGCTTGATGTTTAAATATTAGCAGATTACACAGTTGCCACAGGACACTGTGGTTGTGTGACCTTCATTCTTGCTGAAGATCTGAACTAAAAGGTGAAGCTATCAAAGAGGATACTTGGAAATAACTTACAGTTTCATGTGGGAATATAAAATAATCCAGTGAAGACTTATATTGTTTATGCAAGGCAGTCGCTGTAATCCTAGGAGTTTATCTGCCATTGACTTGCCACACCTCAGTCAAAATTGTTAAAGAGTTCACAATAACTCTCCATAATTCACCTAAGTTGTAAGATACCTGACAACAGTAATTAAGATCTTCTCATCTCCTTAAGAAACTGCAGAAACATTTTCAACATTTTAATTACAAACTACTCTGATTTTAGCTTGAATGATTTTGGCTTCTCATCTGTAAGTCTATTTTATCATAGATATTTGCATAAAGCAATAACTGTTTCATTAAAACATTAAATTTACTTCTGCTGCATTGCCCTCAGAATGTTTTTGTGAGATCACTTGGTTGCAGTGGAAATAATGATGATGATGTCAAACTGAACACTTTGATTTAAACACAGGAATTTAAAGATAAAATCCTTAAAATTACTTTCAGGAAAGCATTTTTAGAAGAGGGGGAAACAGCATCAAACCTTTTTTTTTCCAAGAAAGGCATTTCCATTTTCTTTGACTGCAATGCAGTCAAACTAAACTCTAAAAATACCAGATTAACAAACATAGAGCAGTGTTTAAGACACTAGAGAAAATCTAGCACTATTCTGTCGATGTCTCAGTAACCAGGGGCTCTTCCATTTCATTCCTTGGACACTTGGGTTGATACCAGCACCCTGACATCACCAAATGAATTCAGAACAGCATGTCTGCCATCCCATAGTATCATACTTTTTAGCACCAACTGTCAAGACTGTAGCAGAATTCCAAAAAACCTCTTTCTGACCAGTTGATCCAGCCCTTTGAAACACAAAAAATTAACGCTTTACCTCAAAAAAACCACTGGGTGATCAGTCAGTGATTACACCTCACAGCTTTCACAACCTGCACTACCTCAGAAAGCCTGCAGTGAACAGAAAAGCCAGGAGATCACACACTAGGTTTCATTATATACCCCTTTGTTTGATCAAATTGTGGGTCATACACAACACAAAGTATCCCCAGGTTTTCAAAGCTACAAAAGAATTGTAGGTAGATATTCTCTATAAAACTTTCTTAAAACACTGAAGGAAAACAAGTGTATTTGGCAGTCTTTCTGTGCATATTTTGCTAAGGTATTTCCATCATTTTCAAAAGTTCAGTGCTCTCTTTACTTCCTTCTCTCCCCACACATCCACAACAAAAGGGAAAAAGCTACTTTATTATCTTTAACTTGTCAAAGGCACACAGAATAAGGAACTATTAACTGCTGTTTCAATTATACAGGATTTGAATGTTTGCACACTTGAGAATTAATTATTCTGGTTTGGGCTATTCTCATACATGAGATATTGAATCTATAGGTTACATGTAATGGAAAACCAAAAGCAAATTGCAAGAGTTTTACAGGCATTAAGAGTTTTACACCACTATTTTCTTTATGGAGAGAAAAGAGGCTCAAAACTTCTGTAGTATAACGTTCACAATGCAGAAAAGACTCAACCTGCTGCTTCACACCAGTTAGTCTTGGAAAAAAAGATGCAGACCAAGTGACTGATCTAGGTCTGAACAGAGTAAAAGCAATTGTATAAAGTTTGTTGTTGCCATGTTTTTCTTCCTTTTGAACACCATCAACATGGGACTAATTCATGATCTTTAGAAAGTAGTTTCCAGTTAGACTGACACACAATGGCAAGCAGTCTTAGACAGGTGAAATGACAGGAAGGAGGAAGGCTGACTTGATGTCAGTGACAAAAACTATTTTAATGGAAATGTGAAATTATTCAAAAATTTCTCCTCCTAAACACGTGAAAATTTCTCTAGTCAGATTCAGACTGCACAATGGGCTGAGAGCAGGAATCAGGCAGACACAGTATTTTTACATACTGTGTTTTCCTAATGGCTTTTCATACTCAGTGCCTCACTTAAAGGTTTCTTCTGTCAAAGATCTGTTAAATCAGTGATGTTTCATCAAATAGTAGTTGTCAAACATGATAAAGAACTACAATAATAAAATACGTGACCAAGAGGTTTTAGTAGCCAAGGATCCAGGGAAGAGTGGAAATAGACTGTATTTCCAAGGCACAGAAAAATGACAATAGTAATGAACAGTCTGCTGTTTGTATTCAGTAATACTAATTTTCAGACCTCTTCTATCCTAAAATAAGACCTACACCTCAGATCATGTGATGGATGGATATGACAGGAAAGTCACATAACAAAGGACAGATGATAATGCTTGACTGCTATGGCAGAACATATCTTCAAATTAAGTCCTTTAAGTAGGGAGACTCCTGCCCTGTTACTGATACGAGGCAACATCCTAGTCTCTCTCCCACACTAAGAGCACACACCGGACCCCAGACTTGATTAAGCAGATGTAGGGGGCACCTGATGTAAAAGAACTGCAAAAAAAATGCAAAGCCACACCATAAACAACACACTACTAAGAGGCATTAAGACAGGAGATTTTATTTCTCAGTATAGGACACCATGTGTCTACACATTTGAACACAGACCTTTAAACCAGAGTTCCATGTACAGAGAATCTTTGTCTCATGATCCTGCTGACGGCCTTTCATGTTTTGAAGATGTTACCTGCATTTTGATTAACACCTATCAACCTTTGACGAAAGATGTAGTCAGATGCTGCTCAAGCTACTCCAACACTGAATAATTTGCTCTAATTTATTCCTTTAAAACTACTCTAATTTACTGCTTTACTTTGATGAAGTGGGCACTTTTGATAACTTCCCAGAATTAAATACCCCCTGGCTGAGGCAAAAATCCCAAAACACCCCAAAAAATGATGATTCTACTGGCTGAGAGAGTTCAGGGAAGTTGGGATAAGAAACAGCAACTAAAATATAAAGACAATTAGAATTATTTTCCTCCAACTAGCTGATTGATTGGCATTTGGTTTAGGATCATCCTTGTGAAAGCATCCTCCCCATGTTGACTAAGTGCATTTTTAGGCAGTAGGCAAACATCATGAGGAGGAAGGCAGAAAAATGTGTGCCCTTCCATATTCTGAAATTCAGGCATTTTTCCCTGTACACAATGTCAGAATGAAAAACAAAGCACAGCAAGTGCTAGTTAATTTTTTCTTCTCATCTTCTTGCAAAGCCAGCTCTAAAAAAAGACTCCAACCTGCCACGGAACCTTCTTTGAACCTTCCATTTCCTATTAAGTTTAAACTTATATTCTCAGATAGAAATGAAGCTTGGCTCCAGGAAGGAACATCTTTAAATTGTCAGTGAATAAAGATCAGGCAGTATTCACCTACAGAAACTGAAAAATGTGAAAAGATAAATACAGAACAGTGCATGGAACTGGAAAAATCTCTGGTCAACAGCATTTTACGTAACAATTTGAATTCCAGTGAATCAATTTCAATTACAAAGGAAGTACCAACAAGATCACAGTGTCACAAACAGAAAAAGAATAAACTCTTTCGGAGAAATGACAAGTGAAAATCAAATAAATCACTGTTCTCATCCTTTTCTTAAAGTTTTCAGTCTAAAAAATGTGTTCAACTATATAGGAAATACATAGACTTTAGATTCCCCACACTTCCCTCCGTGTGCAGTTCCACAACTGCTCGGGAATGATCTATTTTAGATTTGCTCCACAGCTGTTTAGCTCCATGTGGCGGTGCAGGTGGCTGGGGCCACCCTGCCCCCAGATGAAACACCAGAACCCAACGTTCGGTGGTCAGGCACCCAAGTTTGAAGACGGCCTTCTCGGTGAGGGTGAGAACCCATCACCCCTTGGCGCAATTATTTGCCTACTTTGTGTTGATTGGTTCTTGTTTTCCCCGCTCTGTTTAATGTATAAACTGTAAATATTCATTTCTCTTAGTTAAATATGTATTAGTTCTATTCGTTTCTGTGTTACTCGATACCCCCACTGGCTATCCCCTGTAATCCCTCCTCTGAGTTATCCCCATTGGCTCCTCCATTGTTAATCCCACCTCCTCTGCCCTGTCCTATTGGCTGGATCCCTTATCCCCGCCTTTCCTGCCCCAAGTAAAATCCGTGGACCCTTTTCAAAAATCGGTTCTTCATCTCTAGTCCCTTCACCAGCAATAAACCTGCTCGCGCAACCTACACGGAGAGTCCCCTCCTTCCCTTTTTGCCTCTGCCTGTGCACCCCGACAGCCTAGCCCAGGACAAGCTCCTTCGGGTGAGGAGCTCACTCTCTCCCTTAGAGCCGCGGATATAGAGGGTGCAGCCAGACCTCTGGGCTTCTTGTTTTCCTAGCTAGCGCCCCCTCAGCTCAACAGCCATGGTTTTGATACTACAGAAGACTAATTACATAAAAACATCTGAATCACAGAATCCCAGAATAAGCTGAGTTGGAACAGACCCACAAAGATAATCGAGTCCAATGCCTGTCCCTGCACAGGACCATCCCCAAGAGTCACACCAAGTGCCCAAGAGCATTGCCCAAACGCTTCTTGAACTCTGCCAGGCTCGGTGCTGTGACCACTTCCCTGGGGAGCCTGTTCCAGAGCCCAACCACCCTCTGGGTGAAAAACCTTTGTCTAATATCCAGCCTAAACCTTCCCTGATACAACTTCAGGCCATTCCCTTGGGTCCCGTCACTTGTTACCACAGAGAAGAGATCAGTGCCTGCCCCTCCTCTTCCCCTCACAAGGAAGTTGCAGACTGTGATGAGGTCTCCCCTCAGTTCCCCTCTTCTGAAGGAGGAAGGAAAACAAGGTCTGCTTCTGTGTATTTATAAGACTGGCTAATAACTGTGGTCATCTAGCTACACAACATCTCCTGTATTTTAGCTTTGAAATTAAGTTTACTCTTTGCAATCCTTCAGTTAGCCTAATCATCAAGGCCATAACAATCATAATTGTAAAAAGCACATGTATTACTCTTCTGATAGGTCCCCATAATTGCAAAAATAACCTTTAAAAGCCTTGAAATTTTTAAACGGATGGAATTTTTTTTAAGAAAACTAAACTTTAAGAGTTACAGGGTGTATTATCTTCACATAGGATTGATTCACAGTGGGACCGGAAGACTGGAAAACAATTTAATGACTACACCCTTCAAGTGTAATGCTAATATCCTTCAAGTAAAACTCTTCTTTGGTATTTCTGTTTTGAAAAGAAGACACAATCAAGTTCCAGCTATATAATTTGTGGCTAATCTCAATATAATCTAACAATAGTTCTGCAGATAACTACAACTCTAGGACTATCATTGCCGGCTCCCCAAAACTTGGACCTTAGCAGGTGAATTTAATTCCATATTCTGGCAGCTTCTAGCGAATCATATATATTCTGGTCAAAAGCCTTTAATGAGCTTTAAAATGCTCAGTTTCTAAAAGACTCTTCTTCAAATTACAACATATCATTAACTATTTGCCTCCCTGATCAGTCTGTTTTGCTGTCAGACAATCCTGCCCCAGGTACCCCAAAGTGGTGCTGGAGTACATTCTTTATCAGCTTTCTGCAAAGCACTGTACTTCACAAAAAGGTGATCTTACAGGTCTGAATGAATATACGTCTGTGTTTCTCTCCACAGTACATCAAATTTAATTAATCTAGTAGTATGCATTAAGATATAGTGTTAACATATTTTTTCATTGTTTGCACCTGATTTTAATCAAAGAGAAGCAGTAATAATTCAAACAGCACTAATACGGCTGGAAAGTGTTCGCCTCTCATAAGGACAGTTGGTGGAGCAAGAATTAACAGTTTCAAGAGAGGTTACCTGTCCTATTCATTGAAATCACAACCACCTAAAATATAAAAAGTATGAAGGCCAAAAATGTGAAAAGACTAAGGAGATGTACAGAGTAAAGAAAATTTGTCACTTAAGAATGGAAACATATTTTAGAGTAACTAAAACAATCACAAGTTGCAATAGTACTATTTATTAGAATAAACTTAAGATTGCCCAAGTTTTCCAAATATGATATCTGGGTTAAAAAAAAATCCAAACCAAACCCCAACCAGCAAAAAAACCCAACACAAAGATAAATCCCAAAAAAGGTCTCAGGTGTCTGTTCTCAGAGTACCCTCCCTCCAGCTCTGGTCCAGAGCCTTTGAGATTGGGTCTTCTGCTAAAGGGATAAAGCAGTATTATTGATGCTAACATGGCCTGGCTGGTGGGGAGCAAGACCAAGGGCATGTGGAGGTCATAAGTCATAAAGACAAGAGTAACCTAAACCACAAATGCATGAAATCTCTCTGTAGCGACCTTTTTCATTTCGACCTTTATACATGTTAATATGGGTAATTCATAAAATGACAGAGCGCTTAACAAATCACATATGTATCAATCATTCAGAAACTACCAATCAAAGGAAAAAAACACAGATTATTGTGTGGCACTCAAGGTTCCTTCATCTTCAGCACTACAGTCATCCACCTTTAATTTCCCAAATTTCTGGAGAGTTAGGATTTCATTTCACAGAGTTAGAACTTCACCAGCTGCCTGACTCCTACAGACTAAGGCTGGAGTCATCTTCTGTGTGTGGTGTTGAGCTAAGGCTGATCAGCACTGTTAGATAAACATGTAGGGACCAGCTAGACTAATCAATGCAAAACCAACCACAAACTTGCCTAAAGCAAGTGGCAGTTACTCCTTCTACAGCAAAGTCAGGTCACATTTGAATACATAAATAAGCCAATCAGAGACACATCTTTTAAGAAACAAAAACAACACAACATTAGAAACCATTTGCAAGGGCAGTCTGATTTTCTACTTCTGCTTACTCAGAAAACTCCTTTTAAAACATTTCTATCAGTCCAGGTATTAGGCATTATAGAGAAAATGGGACAAAATACTTTAAAAGAGTTGAGTATGAATATTTAAAAGAAGAACTATAACAAAGCTTTCTTGGTGTTTCAGTTCCATTTTTTACTTTCATTCCTTCAATTTAAATTTTTGTCCACTGGCATGTAAATAACTAATGGGTAATTAGTTGACCAGTTAGTTCTATGACAGTCTCACAATTTTGCCTACGCAATATTACAGTTACATCCCCATGGCTACATTCTTGCACTGCGCCTCCTACCTTTAGGGAAAAATCCCTGCAATCTCTATGGCTATCCCAGCATGAACCATGGCTGACAACAGACAAGCCACTTACCAAAAGTAAAAAACCCAGCCTTCCTATTTCTCTGCTGAGCAATGGAAAGTGCAAAAGTACCTATAAATGCACAGCAGTAAATTGTTCTATGGTGGTCACACTAAACAACCTTTTGCAGGTTTCCAGTTTAAGGTATTCCTGTGCTCAGTGCCATCCATGTAACTCCTTAAGCTGCTTTGCTGCGAACCATATTAGGAATTGATCTCATCTGATGCAAACCAATTTATATATACTTAAAAAGAAAAAAAAAACGGTGTCACTTTTTGCCCAGTCAGTTACCCACTCTAATTCACCCCTGCACCATTACACTACCCTAGTTTTGCCACTGAATGATTACTTAGTGAAATCACAACTTCATGGCTACCACAACTTTTAAATACCGCAGTGACCTGGCAGTTCAGGAAACAAAGAGGTACCTCTCCACACCAACCCAACCAACACAACAGCTACAGCAAGTTCAGCCCTGGCATCAGAGCAGAGAAACAATCAGCCCAGTATGAGGAAGGCAAAGAACCAGTCTCCGAGATTTGGTCTAGCCTAGCCTTGGCTTTCAAAAAGGAACCATTAAGCTCCTAAAGCTATGGAAGAAGTGATGATATTGAGATTTTAAAAGTATTTTTAAAAGGTTTAGCTATGTGGGCACAAGCCTGCCCATCTCTGTGCACTCTCTACAAATAAAACGTGTATTTGTGTATTTGCAAACTCCACTTTGCTCAGCCTCTGAGGGTCATACCCATTAGCACGCTCCACTACCTCAGTCACAGCATGATGCAAAAACCATTCCATCTCTACAAGCAGAAAGTCACATGCGATTTAAGGTTTTAGGATTCTAGAAGTTTCACCAAGGTGCACATCCAGAACTGCCACAGCCCTGATTTGAGCATGTAGAGACATTTTAGACACACTAACCAGGAGCCCAGCAACCAGCAACCACACATGCAACACATCTAATGTACATTGACAGTAAGCACCAGGCAGCAACCCTCCGAAACTGTGGCAGCTGGAAGTATCGTTCATGCAAAATGCATCAACACTGCTGGCAACAGAGAATCCGAATCTCCCCCCTCCCAGCTGGGTACCCTAATTGCTAGAAACTGAATCAGGTTCTGGCCCACTCCTCATGCCCTCAGTCCTTGTGTTGCGTTACACCTACACAGTGGCCCTGCATGAAACAGAGGTGCAAATCTTGCTGTTTAAAGATTCTCCTGGGACTTTTCTCCATCCTATCCCTTCATTTCCCACTGGCTGCCTTAAATGCTCCCTACTCAGCACACCGGCTGTTTAGGTACCGATTCCTGACACCTCTGGTAGGTTTCTTAATTCCAAAGTCAAGTAGGTAAAAAAGTTCAGCATGACGATGTTAATCTAAAGAACATCTAAAAATCATCTTTGCCTAAACTGGTTTTCACATGGCCAGAGTGTAAGGCAGATCTCCAAGGAGATGTGAAGAGTGACCATACTGGTCAGCATAAAAACACTTCTTGCAGGCTGCCTAGGCATGCAGGACATCATAGATATATGAATCCAGCAGCTGATGTTAGGGACCTCACATGTATACACCAAAAGGAATGTGATTAGTCCTGCGACAAGCCGTATTTCTTCTGTTTCTTATCTAAAAGCACATAGTTTGGTGTATATGCATTCACTTTGCCTGTCTCTCTCTCAAATGTTTCTTTTTTTCCTCTTCAGAGAGAAAGAAAAATGCCAACAACCCATTCTTTATGAGCAATTTCATCCTTTAACACACTGGATTTTGTTCAGGTCAAGTAACATTTTTGGTAAAGAATATAATTGCAATTGCATGTTTCTAAGATCTTGTAAATAGCATGACATTATTTTAAAAACTTATGAAAAATGCATTTACAGTGTTCCTTTAAGTGTTTTAACACAGCTTCAGCTGAAATTGCTTTATTCCAAAGCAACTGAATATAGAGTATTTTTATAAGGACCTCTTTGTCTCTCTGCAAATGACTGAGATACAGATACTTTCCAGAAAGAGAATGCACCAGAAAATACCCAACCTTACATTTTACTAGCCATAGTTATTTAGCACCATAAAACATCAGTTGCTCTGTTCCTGAAGATTATGTTGTAGCTAAAGCAAAACAGCATGATTAGCAGAGTCAAGTAGTGCCTAGAGGCCTTATGCAAGTTTAGGTTTGGCACCATACAAACACACAGGCTCCATTCAGTATGGTAAAGCCATTCTACAGCCAAAGCAGAGGCAATTCCATAGATCAAAAGCAAAAATGAAGCTAAAATTCAGCAGCACATTCATGCCATCCTCCAGGAAATACAGTATCACATACCTCCTTGTCATACTCCTTGGACAACATAAACAAATAAAATAGATATTGGCCTAAACAAGCTGGTCAGAAGACACACTGTTATCATTCAGGGCTGTAAGCTTGTCTACATTACAGCTCTAGGAGGAGTGCCTTTAACACGTGGTTTGAGGCACACGTGGAAGAGCTTCTCTAACCTCTTGCGACACAAAGCTGCATAGAAAGAGGAAATTATTTCCCGGTGTGATAAAATCCAGATAACTTTAAATACTTTTCAGCAGGCATCACAAAATACAAGATATACACATAACTGCTGGGTCCAGTAGCGCTCTCCTGGGCTATACAGGAAGTAAAGCCACCCTGCAATTCCTCTTACAGGGACACCATAATGGAAATAAGCAAGTTTCAAAAATTTGCCAAAACCACTGGCAGTTGCAAATTGTGATGGCATCAGTACCTAACATATTGAAGACATGAAGCAACCTCTTTCGCCACCTCCTATTACCCCCACCTTGCTCTGATAAGGAAAGGTGGGGTCAGAGAGGAAACAGTAGTACAAAGACACAGGTAAACTCAATTGAGACCAAACTCCCATTCTAATAAAGCTTCTTTTCAGGGTAACTCAGTATCCACTGCAGAAGAGAACTGTATACACTTTATCCACATCAGAGTTGCTCCATGAGTGCCTTTCCTGGGATGATTCTTGTCAGTGGGCCCTGTAACACTGCGAGCCTTGTAAGACTAGGACTCAAGCAGTCTTCCTGAAGGTAACCACGATAAGGAAAGATTTATGCAGTAAAAGAAACCAAATAGAACTAAACACATAAACTATGACAGGCAGGACAGTGGAGTAAATTACTTGGCTTCTTCTCTGTTTCAGCTGCAGTCATCGTTCATGCTACTTTGTACTTAGAAAAGGTCTGAAGTTATCAGCACTCATACAAATTCAGTGTCCCTCTATCAGGCAAATTCTGGTCTCTTAAGAAATCAAGATGCAGTAATAAGTCATAAGCAGCATAAATACATGGTTTTTTTCTGAGAGGAAAGTGGAAAGAAGAGTCTTATGATACATACAGTTTTTAAGAATTTACATATTTCTGCACAGATCCAAAATAACTATGCATGAGCAAGCACTGCTGGACCTGTACAGACTAGCAACAGGACTTTCCATATGGATATTACATAATGTTATCACATCCAAAAAAATTACCGTGGTACCATTAAGTGCCATGACACTAATTAAATCTATAGTACATAAACTCAGTGGTGCTTCAGAGAAACAGATTGCTCTCTCCTTACTCACCAACCACTTTCCTCTCCAAAACTGATCTCACTGAGTGGCTGGAGCCTGTCCACAATGGACTCCACTCCTTTCATGGACACAGTAGCCCATCATGATGCCAGAATCCCTCACCTCTTCTTTTCTGAGGGCCCAACAAATCCATGTCCAATGCAATGCAATTCTTATCTTCCATTTTGCTGGAGGAAGGGAAGAATGGCACAACTGAGGGCAAGAAGAACGAATTCAGTCTGTTCCCAGGCACACCCCACGCTACTGCTAGCACAGGAGAGAGGAGCACGGGAGAAGGAGCTGAACAAAGAGGCACAGTGGAACTGTATGATGCACAAAGGGACACACTGGGTGTGCATGGCAGCAAAATAATCAAAGCGGCATGGTTGTGCCAGCATCTAATATTTTCAGGATTGTTTGCAATCACATTTATTTAGAATTGCATTGCAATGGTGCCTGCATTTCAACCACTGCTTACCCAAACCTCACTAATTCACATTCTCCAGGACAGGCACTGAATCGCTTCTGCAGACAAAAAGGTTCGTAGAGGCAGGGCCAGTGGCATCAATCCCTCACAGAACTCCAGGTAATACAGCTGAGGTGATGCATCTTGCAGGACTGGGATGTTCAGTGTGAGATGTCTGACTACAGTAACACCAAGAAATAAAAGGAGCCTGTGACTGGGGACTAACTATTTTTGATATGACAAGGTTTAGGACTTTAAAGGGAAATGTGGCAGTAACCAGAAACAACATTTAACTCCACTGGTACAGCTTCCATAATAAACAGTTTCAGAAAAACACAAGAGAAAAGAGAATTAAAAAAAAAAAGTTAAATACATCAAAATTGCATAACCAATTTTCTTTACCTTGCATTAGAACTATCCCAAATATTTTCCCATAAGTCAGCAACAAATCTCTTTTTGTTACATTATTGATTTAGTTCTGACAGTCAGGCATTTGTTCTTCGAAAGACTTACACATGCACTTAAAATTAAGCATGCAAGCAGTCCCCTCGGGTACTGATGTAAGGTTCATGCCTTCTCTTGAACAGTCATTTTACACCTAGCTTTTTTAGCATGCAGTATTTGTGTTCACTTTGCTCGTAAGACAATAATTTTAAAATAGTTTATACATTCTGGGTAGTACGGGCAACCAATACGTGCCCCATGGATAAAAGTTCACACACGACACACAAAAAACCAATTACATTAGAAACAGAGATATTCCACAGTATTTAAAAATCAACTCCTGTATCACTATTATGCAGTTCATACAATTATTGAAGTTTATTCCCTGCTATCCATAGCATATTCAATGCTATCCATAGCAGAGATAAAGTGTAATGGTGTTCAAGTGCTTCCATGCTAAGCCACTGTGTTTACAGTTTTCTAGGCTTTGATTTATCTACCAAAATTATTTGAGTTTGGAATTTTCACTAATGCAATTTTTAACTGTTTTGAATGTAGCTTAGTGGTTATGAAATATAAAGTTTAAAAATATTATGTATACTAGCTCCCCTTATAAATGTCAGTTTCTGACCTTAAGTTGAACAGACAAAGTAGCACAGTAGCAAAGGCAAAATCAGCTACAGAAAGAAGTCTCATTGAGACATACCTTAGAACCTCCCACTGAAAATATGTTCATATTTTACCAAGCAGTAGAACTTTAAAAAGACAGCAAGTCACATTTTGCACATGCATAAGACAACAGTTATGCCCAGAACTGTGTAGCGGAATAGGGATCAAGGGTAACTGACATTCACTCAACACAAACATTTAATTTTGCTGTAAGATACACACCAGGTGAGTGGCAAGGGGCATTAGCTAGACTATGTAAATTCTCTGTAGAACTATATGGCTAAAGGGCAGAAAAACAACATTGTGATTGCATTGTTAAACACTCAAAATGAAGAAATAAGCAGGACACACTATGTAAAACATTAGTGCTTTGTACGTGCATTACCATGAAGAGGTTCCACATAGCCTCTTTTTTTTGCACAATGCAGAAAAAGCAGCCAGTACCCAGGACAGTAATTTAGTTACCAGTGGGGTAAAAATCTACTGGGAAATCTCACCTCTGGTTTTTACTGGCAATTTGTGCTAATATAATTTACAGTGTAGTTTTCCCAAAGCAGTTTCAGAAAATGTTTTCAAAGTTTAAGAAAACACACTGATGTCAATATTCAATGTTTAAAATATTGTATAAGTTGCAAACATTGAGCTATATACAACAAAGGAAATTAAATGGGGCTGTAGTGCCCATTTCTTGATACCTGAGTGCTTAACTATGCAGCCTTAACAGTATTCCATTTGGGTTTTCGTTTTGAGAGACTGAATTCCTAGAGTCTGCTTAAAATGTCAACATTTGAAATCGTGCAAGCAAAGACCAATTACATTCAGTCCCAAAGACTCTATGCCTAAAAGGGTATAATTAAAAAATTAAAGGAAGCGGTCATGCAGGATACTGGCAAGGAAAAAGTACTAAAGAAATTTTAGAAAAAGCATTTAACTCACCAGTCCATTGTTTGGCTGAGGTGAAAAAGGCAAACATTACTGAGATGCATCAGTGAGGAAGTTAGAACACAAACCAAGGCCCATGCCTGCAAGCACACGTGAGTAACTTGAGGCCCAGAAGCTCTTTCCGTGGCAAAGTTATTCATATGTGTGCTTGCAGAACCTAAGCTGAAATCGTACCCTTAAAGTACAAAATGCTACTTGCATTTTGCAACTGACCTCAATAAAAATAGAAATTCACCTGTGTTTAACTGTTTCAACTGAAGACAAAAACCCCCTTGAAGTCTAACAAGGTAATGTAATAATTAATCCATTCTAGCTGCTCAGAGTTACAGTTCGTTTGTTTCTAACATAAGTCTCTCAGAACGCATTTAGGTTTACAACCAGAAGCCTTCCTTGAAAGCTATGTGAGGACTGTACACTCTGGGGTACAAAGAGCTGTATCTCTGCCTTGCAATGCACCAAGAATGCATATGACATGAGGATTAAGCCATTATTCATTTTATTGGGTATCTCTCTGCCAAGCCTGATGTAACCCGAAATGTACAATATTCAGTTAAGTGTCTCTTAAAGTGCTGAGTCTTTCTAACATATAATTGTGTAGATTTTGGGGATCTGAACTGTGTAAGAAATCTAGCTGAAAGAAAAAGGGCACCATGCAAATGTAGCATGGAGCACACGTGTCTACCCAATTAGACAAACACTAACTACATATACAGTATTTTTTGAGTATATGTAACTACTACAGGTTCAAATGGATTGCAGAATACAAAACCACTGCTTGGAGAAGAGAAAATAAGTAAAAGGTTCAAAAATTCAGAGAATGAAAGACTTTTACATCTTTAAAAGCCAATGGTTTGGTAAGAAGTAACTGATATGCTGTGTGTATGGACCAGTAGGCAATCAAAAATTTTAAAAAAAGCTAGACAGGGCAGCTGAGATTCACAAATAGCGAACACAAGATTTGGGGATGACTGTTCCAATACATGCTAGCAATGAGAAGTCAAACATTGCTCAATCCATTAAAACAGCACGCAGTTCAGATAACCTAAGTTCTTATTGAGAAAGGTGCTGACCAAAGCAGCTCTGCTCTAGACAAGCTGAAATAAAGGAGCACACAATTACAGACACACTGAGCCATGTGCTGCTTTGAGTTGTTGGCGGAAGCTTTGTTTCTGATGTTTCCTCAACGTAAGTTTCACCACTGATTTCAATATAAGAAGGACATGGAGTATTTTCTTTTTAAAGTGTCAGTATTCAAATACGAAACCTAATGAAAGTAGTAAGTTTTGAAACACCAACACTACATCTAATTTTATCTGCCATTCGATATGGACTTGATCCAGCTAATTGCAAATTTTTCTTCTGGGATGGGAGTATATTTTAGGCAATTAAATAAAGTATTTCAATTTGTTTATCCTTCTGATCTGCAAAGAAGTCTAAATAGCAGGTATCAACCTCACAGGAGAGCACTGAGACGTAAAAATGGTTGGAAATTATAACCAAATGTGAAAACAGAAGGTAAAAATAGGTACATGGAGAAAATGGGAGAAAAAGCAAAAAAAGACCATCACACTAAGGCCTGCAAGCAGGACAGGGCCAATATCTGTGCCCACTCCGGGACCCACCAGCCGCCGTCCCAAGAACCCGCTGCATTCTCTCGTCTAAACCGGTGTGTGTGTCCGCATGTATAACATGAGTGTACGTGTATATTTATGCATCTGTACATTGTGAAAGAAGGTGCATGGTGGGGCTCTCACTGAGGCACTACTGGGCCCAACTGCGCTTGGCGGAGCCGCGGCCGGGCCAAGGCACAGGTGCCCGGCGGGGCTGTGCGGGGCCGCGCCGGGGAGAGCGACACCGGCACCGACCCCGGCACCGGCACCGACCCAGCGGCACCGACCGCGGGAGGCGCCGCGCAGTGTCATTCACACCGATGATGCATCGCAAGCGGAGCGCAGGCCCGCTGCTCCCGGCGCGGGCAGGTGCGGATCCTCGCCGAGCTGGCACCCAGCCCCACCGGCCGGGGGGCCGCCCGCTGCCCACTGCCCGCTCCCCCGGGGCCGGCGGCGAGCGGCCGCAGAGCCCCGAGGAGGAGGCGCCACCGCCGGGCTTCGTCAAGGACAGGCCCGAGGTCAAGCCCGGCAACCGCCCCGCCGCGGCCCCTTCCCCGCCGCCGCCCGCCGCATGCCCGCCCGCCGGCGGCGGTGCCTTACCTTGGCAGCCATGCTGTGCCCGGCGCGGCCACCCCTTCCCGTCCCTTCCCTTCCTCCGCTCCCCTCCCTTCCGACCGCGGCACGCAGCTTCCCCGCCTGCGCACCAGCCCGCCAGCGCCGGCCGTCACCGCTCGCTCTCACAGGCAAGGACGGGGCGCCGCCCCCGCCCGGCCCCGCCGCGGCCCCGTGATCGCCCGGCACGGTCCGGACCGGCCCCGCGGGCCCCGCGCTTGGCGGCGGGCGAGGCTGTGGGAGATGCGGCCTCGGGCACCGGCGGAACGCCGGCGTTGCAGGGCGAGCACCGCCTCATCCCTGTGAAAGGCCTGATTGCCCTCCGGGTTCCTCCACGGTTACGGCTGGTGGCCCAGCGGGGGCAGGGGAACTCGGAGCTCTTGGGGGCCCTGCAGCCTCTCCGCCCGCAGACGGTGACCGTGCCACCAGTTGGTGACTCGCGCTGCTGACCCCAGGGAATGCCCCCGCCGTGTTCGGAGAACACCGGGGCAAGCAGCGGAAGGATGCCAACACCTTCAAATCGAACCCTGCTGTCTTGCCCAGCGCTGTTTTCTACCCCTCAAGACAGGCTGCTGTTGGAGGGATATTTCATCCAGTTGCAGCATCTCGAGCCATCATTCTGGGATGTCCCAAAACCAAGCTGTGCCTTCAACCAAATTTTGTCAGCGCTGTGCTAGTTTCTAAGTCAGCATGAACGTGACACATGGGCAGCCCCGCTGCAGTCCAGAGCTGTTTCCGAGACGGCCGCAAGCATGGCACGCTCAGCCTCACCGGCGGTTTGCAGACTGCCTAGCACAGCCTGCCCGGGCGTGTTTGGCAGTGCACCGTTTGGGATGCGGGCCTGTGGCTGCCTCCAGGGCAATCGCCAGGCTGCCAGTGCCCACTCTGGCTGGTCTCGGGCCTTCTGAGGGGATTTTAGGATAGACTGGGGTTGGTAATAGAGGCAGGGAGCTTACCACGTGCGTGTAACTAAAAGGTTGCATATAAAACCAGCTCCAGGGCAAGTTTTCAAGTTAATAATGATGTATCAAGTTAGTCATAGCTTTGAGGTAGCTATTTCAGCGCTTTCCCTTAAACGGAGTTATGTAAAGATACTAAAAAGGTAAAGGATCTCAAAGACACCTATTACATTATAAACCGAAAACATTTAACTCTTTAATTGTTTTGTCTTAGAGACAGTAGGGGAATGATAAGGATTCCTAAATGCATCTTCACGGTAGAGAAATTATAAGGATTCATAAACAGATCTGTATTTGCCCACTCTAAATCTGTGAAGAATATCTGTTTTTACATTTTCAGTCCAACAAGTCAACTAATTCCAGTGTTTCGGCAAACTGTAGTCTCCCCTGTGCCCCTTGGAAGTTTCTTCCATCACCTCTGAGGCCCAGCAACATATATACCCCCTTTTCAGCAATCTCCCAATCTCAGCTTCTTGTAAAAGCCTCCCACTCACAGGATTCTCTTCCTTTTCTGCCTCCCCCACATATGCGTGCCCACTGCACATGCTCAGCTGTTCTGTGAGACAGCACAACCTTTCTCTTCTTGCTGCATCTCACTGACCTAGAAAATAGCAGTTAGACCAAAGCAGACTTGGAGCCTTCCTCCAACCCCACTTCTCCAAATAAACACGAAGAACAGACTATGTAGTGCTTATCTGCAAACTAGATAAGTAAATACTGTCACCTTGTCATAAATGAATAGATAATAACAGTCCATTTATAAACAATAGAAAACAATCTTCGATTATTTTAATGATACCACTAAGAAGAGAAGAATTACATAGAGAAAATAACATAACAATTGTCTTAGAATACAAACACAACATTCTGTGTATATTCATAAGTCAGGATATTTAGATGTGAGACTGAAAGTTGGTCCTATTGAGCTTTATTTTTGTGAAAACAAGCTTCAATGGATTTTTTTTCCCATTTAAGACTGCTAAGAAAATTACTAGAATTCTCATGTTATACTGCCACATGATCTTGAGCCAATTCTCAAGGAAAAACACTAGTAAAAAAACTGCCTATGTTTCAAGTAGACTGGTGGTGAAATTCAGTGAGGTGAGTGAAGAAGGATGACCCTGGAAAGCCTTATTCAACTGCTCCCTAAATACAACAGCACCTGAGCTCTTTTAACACTTAGAATCATAGAATCATGGAATGGTTCAGTTTGGAAGGGATCTCTGAAGGTCACCTAGTCCCAGCCTTCTGCAATGAATGGGACGTCATCAACTGGACCAGTTTACTCAGTTTATTCAAGATCAGGTTGGATGGATAGGTGCCCCATCCAACCTGGTCTTGAATATTTCCAGGGATGGGGCATCTACTACCTCTTTGGGCAACCTGTTCCAGTGTTTCACCACTCTCACTGTAAAATATATCCTTTCCTTTGTCTAGTCAAATCTTCTTCCTTTCCCATCCTTCAAGAGCTCCAGACACCTCAAGATCTGAGCATGCCTTCAGCACTGCCTTGGTCCTGACAAGACTGAAAGGTCACTGCCTTGCTTACAGGAAAACCTGAGTTTGGCCTCACAGGTCTCTGATCACGACCAACATGCATGTACAGGACCAAGTTCCTTATCTTCATAGAAAAGGCAGTGAAGGCTAATAATGTTCATGTTTTAGATGGCAAGCAGTATGACTGTAGTGGGTAGTGGATTATAGCACTCTTCTTGGCCACATAATCAACTTGTTTTCAAAGTCCACTGTTGACTGAGGTTAGGTTCAGGCCCATGTGTCATACTCATTTCAGTATGTTTTAACCACAAAGCCTTAGACTGGGGAAGAGAGGGGGAACATTTTTCATTCTTTCTAGTGAAGACATGTTACTAGGAGGAGAATCCAAGATCAGCTGGACTGGAGAGAAACATGACTCTTTTATATGGTAAAATGCGATAGGATGAGGATGAAGTTGTGAGTCAGTTTTCATTACAAAGCATACAAGTATTATTTAGAGAAGATAGGACATTGTGTCTCTCCAGACAATGGTTTTTTTCAGTATTTTATTTGTAATACTCACAAAACATGCAGTGATTTCAGGGCTCTTTTTTACAATGAAAAACAACCTGGAGTTAGCTCCTTCTTGTGCTCTCTTCTGATAGGACATCTTGAATTTGTTTGTACACGTGGGGATGGGTTTTGCAGAAAGAGCTGTAGCTTGTTTCCAAAAGAAGCTACAACCAAGTACCTGGACACTGTCCTTGTGGTAAAAAATTAGGCTTTGATTGTTTTCATGTAGAAGACAGAATGAGAGCTGATTCACTGCTTGATGTTTTAGCTGTTAGGGTATTGTATAGCAGGGCAACGTATCTTAATAGACACACAGGATCTTTGCTGAGTTTATTAACAATTACCCTGGAGAGACCAATGGCCTGGGGCTCATGATTTTTTAGACTTGCTAAACAACTGATAAAGTATTATTAAGTAATGTAAGGCAGAGCTCAGTGTGCTGGCTATTTTGGATCTTACTCATTACTCTTTCTGTTACTACTTTCATTACTCTTTCTATGATTTCTCTTAGAATGTTCTGGATTTTGTATGGGCAGATGAATGCCTAAAATGTGGGCATTGCACTATGTAGCCTAAAGGCAAGTAAATATCTTCTTGGATCCAGAAAGATCTGAGTGCATCTGGGGAGGTCTGGAGAGGACTGGATCAGGGAAAATCAGATCTGGACAGATCTGGATTACCATCTACCTTGGTGAAAGGCTGAGGTAAAGCAAAGACTGACCCAAGGCCCTCAAGATCTGTGCTATCCAAATTATTGGTCTGTTTTTCTCAGTATACCTTCTTTCTTCCTCACAGCATAGAAACTATCTTCTGGATGGCTCCTTCTGTGTTATATTGTATGTTCAGCAACACGGATATTTTGCTGTGTGCTAACTTACCACAAAACTGGCACCAAGTACATCTTCCTACAAGTACAGCTTACAGTCAAAATAAACAAGGGGCCTCAATCCTAGTGGGAAAGAGCTGGACATTAAAAAGAAACGAGTGCAAGGTTTTCCTGAGCAGATCTTGTTTCTTAAAACTCTTTATTGACCTCTCTCCTTCCTCTCTCCTTAAGCGAAGTCTTAAGGAAAGGCACGAAGCAGTATCCCCTTCCTTAGGTCAAGGGGTTGGTGTGGATTTTTTTGTTCTTTCTGTGGGGTTTCTTTTTGTCTTGTTTTGTTCTTAATAAAGGATGTTTGGCTGATGTGAGTTAGCACATCAGTTTTAGTGACTCTTAGCCAAGAATTTATGCTGCACAGTAGGCCTAACCCTGAGAACTTCTCTAATAAAATGTGACTCACTCTGAATGAATCATTCACAGTTCTTCTGTTTGAAGGATATTCACTGCAGATCACGATTTCCTCAAATACATTTGCTGTTTTTTTGGTTATTTTGTAACATTGTCTAATGATTGTCAATATTTCCTTTTTTGCTGTTGTTCTTTGAAGTCACACATATTCTTAATTTAAACCCTGTTGTTTATTTGCGATTTTTGAGAAGGTCAGCCAAACATGATCTTATTCCCTTTCTTAAATCAAGATTTTCAAGTACTTTTACATGCACATCTAGAATTCGTTGTCTATCAGTGTTTCTGCCAGTGAAAAAAACAAACTGGTCATTTAAATAGTTCAAGGAAAAGTGAATGTAAAAGCAGCATGTAGAAGTATGACTAATTCATTAAAAAATCCATGGTAGTATATTTTCATGGCTTTCCCATTGCAAAATGCAACACCATCTCCCAGCATGCGTATTACGTCTACCAGGAGAGTGGAATTCACAAAGTTGGAAGGAGACAGCTATGATTCTGTCTTACAGCTGATAATGGCATTTACACAGGCATTGCTGTAAAAATAAAGCAGCTGAAAATGCTTTACCAGAGCTATGTTTTAGAAATGCTTCTGAAATAACTGGAGAAATATTGCTGCTGATGATGAGTAGGGGGTTAATTCTTCTGTTGGTGTAAATCAGTGTAGGTGGTAGATTTGTGCTGATTTACATTGGTAAAGCCCAAAAGGTAGAGGGGATACAGGACAAACGAAAGATGCTGTATTTATTTCACAAGTGAAAAATACTTCATAACTCAGGCACATCATTGACATGAATAAGTTATGAAAAATCTTCACAGCCAAAAGAACATAATCATCCTTCATGTATAACAGATTTGTTTATTCTGTAAAGATTCATTTCAGTTGATTAATTATCTGTATCTGCTGATGGTGGAGGTAACAAGCCATCTCTGATGAGAGAATCATTTTAGGACATGCTCAGAATATTTTATCACCTAGCACAAGTTGTGTATGCTTAGAATATTTATCATACTGTGTACCAATAGTATCACATTTTATAAGTACTGAATGTAAATTATATTAAAGATATAGGATCTATCTATATTTTTCTTGGGTTTTTTTTAAAAGAAGGATATAAAAAATTAAAACACACTAATGGTTGTGTTTGCATGTCAAGTGCTGAACTGTGCTGCTGCATTAAGTCATTGTTATTCTGGACCAGTAAAAATTTGCATAAATGCAAATGGAAGCCCCTAACAATATCCTCAGAATTGTTTCACCATTCACCAAATCCAACCAGTACCAGGCACATTGCACACTCACTAGCCATTATTTACAGATGGAAGCTAACAAGATGGAGGTTTATCAAGAGAAAAATTACCTTCTTTTTTCTGCAATTTTATTTATTACCTAAGCTAAATTGCAACTCCAAGTTAAAATACCAAAAGAGGGATTAGATCATCTCAATACTGAAGCATTTATGAAGAGGGAGAAAATTATAATAAATCTGTCAATCACTGCAAAATAAAAAGCAAAAGTAGATCAGATTTTTAATACAGTATATTAATTTGCTATTTATGAAGTTAACCTTAGTAACCGAAATACCTAGAATGTAAAGTATTATCCCTAACAAGATAGATTGAAATCTGTTACTAAATCCATTGAATAGACACACTGCTTTAATCAGACTTTACTCACAGAAAAGACTAGGCGTCATTTAACAATATTTGTAGGTCTTTAAAGTGTACGTATGAATGTCCCCATACGCTGAACTTGCATTGTGTGCAAAAGGACAGCTGGATTTTAATTAGCCAAGACTTTGCAGAAAGTAATAGAACCTCTGCAGAGTTTTGTAAGAAGCACTGAATTTCTCATAGCTTCAACAAATTTACATGCTTGAAAATATAAACATTTGGTCATCTTGAGACTCAATGCTTTCTTTCATTCTCCAGCCAAAATCCATCATTTTTTATTTTCCATGGAGATAAAACATTTATTAATTATTAAGACACATTTCCAAGGGACTTACTGTGAACTAGTCTTTTTTCACAAGCTGAAGAAAGATGGTCTGGCTCAAAGTCCTTTAAAGCCAGCTGGAGCTTTTCTTTTAGTTTCAGTGCTTTGCTTAAAGTTGAAGACTATCACCCACCTTGGTATTTACAGCTCTCTGTTATCAGCATATGCCAGCTTTTGGAGATGGATTGAGGCAAAAGTTCAAAAGGTTTTTAATTACTTACAAGATTGGAACCACTGATAGCAGGTGTGTTTACCTGGGGATGTTGGTAACTTCTAGTTATTTGGAGTACTTGTTTTTAATTTCATTACTGAGAAATGCAGGTCACACTGCTTTTGTATGCATCTCGTCAAAAGTCAGCTGGCATCCCCTTTCAACTAGGCCTGAGACAAAAGTAGCACTCTCAGAGGAATTCCATTCCTCCACATTTTGTAAAAAACAGCAGCCTGATAAAGACTTCTTACTGCTTTCACTCAAGAACTGACTGCACTGTAGGTTCATCTCTTGTTTTCAAAGAATCCCTATTTAAAGAGGCACTAGGGAAGCCTAACTACAAGGGAAGACATCAGCCCGGCTACTTACCTCTTTTAAGCTCCAGAAGAATCCACAGGAGATCAGACTTTCTAGGTTGCTTTGCTCACATAGCTGCGTGCTTGGTAGATTGTTTCTCTCCACTTTTCTCTTTTCATTTTGTTTGCTGCTGTTTTCAGTTTGGTTAGAACCAGCCTTGGTGAAGTGGGAAGAAACCACCTGGACCTGCGGTTTCATGGAGTAGGCATGATATTCCTCAGGATGCGGATCAATGGTGACTCAGGAAAAAAGAGTTGTGCAGCTTTTGTGTTTGGTGTCTCTGAGCTTTTCCAGCCAGATGTCCACACTCTACATATCAGAAGGGGATTTTCAGGGCTTTCAAGTAAGTTCCTGAAAGTTGGACTGAGACAGATGTTTTAGTTGTTTAGTCCGCTGTTTCTGTAGTTAGCAAGATTTAAACAACAGATACAGAAAATCCCCTGCTATGCTTGCTGAAATCAGTAGGAAAATTCCCATCTGGGATTATGATTTATCCTCTGTTAGATTTTGTGGGTGGATAGAGGTGTATGAGGCAGAAAAGGATTCATCTTTTTTCTCCTTTTCCGCTGCTTCTACTACAGCAACAGTGCTAATTACATGTGAGTCAGCAAAATGTCCTTTTCCAGGGAAAGAAAGAAAGCTTGTAAAGGGGAAAAAAGTATTCATCTCTGCTGTGGTGAGGAGAACCACTTTGTCGTGTACTGCTTTCTTGTTTATATTAATATAGTGTGACTTAATGTGCACATCACTGAAATGTTCATCACCTGGTGAGGGAATCCATTACCTTAGCCTTCTGCAGGAGCATCAAAAAATAGTCATAAAATGCTCTCGAGGCCTGTGTACTTTACTCTTTTTCTAGAATATCCCTGTCAGTGTGGAGCATATGCAATCACTATGAGACACATTAGTAGATTCAGCCAGATAACTCAAATAAGTAGTGTGTATTTATTGAGAGAATACATGCAACTTTTGCTCCCAAGATTTGATTACCCTTCTTGAATCCTCAGGCACAAATCAGATGCTAAGGTGATAACCAGCACTGAAGATGTGCAGATTGGTTGTTCTTCCATTAGGGTCTGGCACTCTTTTTAGTAAGGATCTACTCACTTTCCTTTTGCCTCTTTGAAATTGGGCTTTATGACATCCACACAGAAGTTGAATCTGAAAACCATTTGGAACTTCAGAAGAGTATTCGTGACTACTTAATGTAAGGGCTTATTGGGGGAATTGTGTGTTTAAGAGACTCCTAAAGGAGCCCACTAATATTGTTGTATTGTTCAGAAATTGATATAGAATAGCATTTTGCAGCTGGAACTATAGTGGATGAGACACATCTGTCAGACTTCTTGACTCTGGGCGATTGCAAAATGCAATACTTATCTCCCACTCTGTCAATCTTGTATTGGTTCCTAGATATGTCCTTAGGCATATAGTGGGATTTTAATGGAGATTTTGGTCTTGGTTTATTTGCTCTTAAAAGCTAAGCAAACTAACAGCCTTCTCTGTATTTCCTTGTTGTACTTGATATCAAGTACTTGATATCCTGCAAAACTTGGGCATGAGTAGAAATGACTTTCAGCTCCAGAGCATGTTTTCCTCTTAATTCTGGAAGACCTGAGTTTGCTGACCTGCAGTGCCTGTTGAAGAGCCAGTTGTTAAATACGTTTTTGGACAAGAGCTGAGGAGATGAGTTCTGATCAGTTTTTGTGGAATTGTCTACCCAACTTTGCATTGACTCATTTAAGGTGAAACTCAGCAAATCATACCTTTTGAGAGTCTTGTTAGTCCCAGTCAGAGCTTTATCTCTGGAGAAAAGAAAATATTCCATGGGTGATTATGCAGAAACAAGCTCAATGTAAGCATCTAAGATACCACTTTCAGTTTCAGGGGGGAACTTTAGATGCTTAGGTCAAGTATAATAGCTGAGCTTTCAGATTCCTTTCAGGCAGATCTTCTATATTCTTGCTACTAAAATCAAAGATACTCATTTTGGTGCCAGGGAGTTTGAAATGCTTATGTAAATCATTAACATGAACCATTTATTCTGACCACAGCTACATGGGCTGAAGTTGATATATGGAATCTGTTAATCATTACTTGTCAGCTACTTGCTGCATATCAGAAGGTGATTCCAAAAGCTCCTGCCAGCTTTTCAGAGGTCAGTACCTCGGGTTCTCTTTGCTTAACTAACCAGCATCCAGCTTTTGTAAGTGATCCTGAAATGCCCAGTCAGGTGTGTTTTGTAACCTGTGACACCTGAAGAGAAATCCTAACTTCTCTCTGTCAGATCAATGAAAAGATGGTGAAACAGTTGGGAATGTTATTCCAAGGCTGGTTTTTGGTTTTTTCTTCAACAGAGTCAGGAGATACTGCAGCCCTAGAGAAGCCATATAGTATAGTTCTGCAAGTCTCCAGGCCAGGAATTGGAATTGCCTCGGAGGACTTGATCCTGCAGGGACTTTGGACACTGAACAAATTTTCACACAGTGTGGCTTGCAGCTGGGTAAATGACAGACGGTGAAAACAGCAGAAATACCTGCAGAAATGCTGGTGCCTCTCAGTTGCTTGGTGTCTGCTGATTTTATTTATTCCTAACTCATTATGGTCTGGTGCAGAAAATATTTTGGTCTTTCCCCAACAGCTACTCCTCATGAACCTCCTTATCTGGCCAATTGCCTTTCTCTTCATGGTCTCCCTTTCATTCTTTCTGCTACTGAGCAGCCTTGCTCAGTCTGAGTTTTTTCTGGTCTGGGTGCTTGCAACCTCATCCTTCTTCAGTTCACCAGTTTTCCTTTCCTAGCCCAATACTTGAAGTCCTTTGCCATTTTGTTTAAGATTTTTCAATGGCTCCACTTCCTCAGCCTCAGATTTCTTACCTCAAACTCTGTAACCCGGCACATCAATTCTGACTTATTTCTCTTGTGCCTTAATGGAGCCATTTTATCCTCTTTTGTGCAGTGAAGCAGAAAAGAAATTCCCTAATTGTAGTTTGGATCTAAAGTGTTGCATTATCCAACATCAAAGAGTAGCCATTCTGTGGCAATGTGGGGAGCCAACATCCTTCAGTTGCTGACTCAGTGTAGAACAAATATTTAAAGAATTTTGGTACCAGCCGTGAGCAAACCATTACTGCAAATCTTCAGGCTTTTCCAAATTTTCCAAAGTTTTCATCTTGTCCAAATTAGATCATTTTACTGGCGTGCAGTAATAAAAAAGCACATCCCTAATACAAGCATTAGCTCTCTATTAGTTTTCATCCATCTGATCCAGAATAGGGTGAATGCCACAGCTATCTGAAAAGACATTTAGAATTGAAAAGACATTCTTTGCCTGTCGTTCTTCAGCATCAGTTTTGCTCAAACTTTCAAAAAAATGTTACTGTGAGCCAGCCAGCTCCATGGAATATTACGGCCCAGAGTGATGGGATAATCTGTAGTCAATTGAAAATAAAATCTTATAATGGAAAATGCTGAAAAAACTTTGTATTTTTTCTCCAGTTGTATGCTGAATAAGTTATTATTGTAATCTCATTTTTTTTCCTTATTGCAGTCTTTTCTTTTTTGAGACACAGGATGTAAGTAGCTACAATTAGAAATAGTAGAACAGCAGAAAAATAATTGTTGCATTGAAGTGCTAGATGAGAGATTCCACTTGCTTTGAAGAAAAGGGCAGGTTATCAAAAAAATAGCTCAGACTAAATGCACTATTTTTTGTCAGAATTAAAATGCTTTGTATGTCCAGTCTTCTAGAAAGGTAAATGACTGCGCAGAATGTGTGTAGAAAGTCTTGACATTCCTTGAAACAATCATTGATCAGACACTGTAAAGCCTCAAACAGAGGTATGTTGGTCCTTAGAGAATGCCAGAAAATTACAACAGATTAAGAATATTTACTTTGGCAAGACAGAAGTAAAGTTTCTGGAGAAAAATGATTTTTGACACTGTTGTAGAAAGAATCGTGTAACAGTAGAAAGCATTCCAACTAGAAATGGGATTTATACAAACCACTGATTTCTTTGTTGTCTTTTGCTTCAGATAGTACCCAATTTTATTCCTGTAACTATTCTTTAATTTAGAACTAATCACAGATGTAGGGTGGAAATGGGAAACAAATTTATATTTGCAAATGCAAAATATCATTTCTATACTACTGGAGAAAATAAAAACATTTACTTATATACAACTTTTGATGTAAAAGTTAGGATCCCAGCTTTAAAAACAAAATCGTACAAATAACAGATAGTTTTTCAACACTCATGGTTTGGCAGTGTTCTGTAGAAATACATTGTTTCTTAGTAATTTTCCCAGGGATTTAGTTCCTCATGATGGTCAGTACCCTAAAACATAATGTTTTATGGAAGTGTGATGCACACCTGAACTTGGAAGTTGGTGTTATACTAAAGATCACGGATCCTACCTTTAGGTTTGCACAATTCTTTTGCTGAATAAGTAAAAAACGATAGATTGCACTGACTATATGCACCATTCATTTTTAGTGGAAAGTGGAGTTTTAATGTGCTGCAGTGTATTCTTACTGTTCTTCAGAGTGGAAGGTACATACATATGATTGCTTTCATCTGATGCCTGGAAGAAATTCTGGTTTCAGGCTGCAGTAGTCGTGCTGGGTTAGCTGGAAGTTGAGAGGAAATGTTTTTAATAGATGCATGGTAAAAAACTGGTTAAAGGCTACTGCTGTTGAAGAACAAAGTTAGGCTAAGAATAACCAAAGGCTGAGCTCAAAGGTTTATTTTTTTCATTATAGATTAATTAATTATAAATTCTTAATGTGCACTACTTCTCAAGAAACAAACCAAAACAATGCTCTAGTTTCATTCTAAAGGTGTCATTAACTGTAAATCCTATTTCTCACTGAAGCAAAGCAAATACCAAAAATAATCTTCCATTACAGAGATGTATTGGTAGTTCTGAGAAATTCAGTTTTATCTTCAATGTATCCCATTTTGTAAAGGACCACTTTTCAAGCTGAAGAATATTCCTGAAGACTTGTCATTTTCTTATTACTGTTTTTCTGCAATCCTTTCTGCGCTGCTATGACATTTTTAAGCTGCAGATCTTCAGTGTTGTTTTCCAAGGGAAGTTATTTCCATTGCCTGAGCAAGCGAACTGTGCAAAACAGGCCGCAAAGCAGGAAAAGGAGAACGAGTGTCTGAAGGAAAACAACCACAACTATGAGCAACAATTGCATTGAATGAACCAGGGGAGTCTGAGGTTTTGCAGCTCTCTCAAACTAGCCTTTAGAAAGCAAAAGTAGATTCAGGTCACAAACATGTTTACTCATTGGGACAGTTTTGTGATGTGTATTTTCCTTAAGGCCCCAGGCAGGCAATTTCTGCCAAGGGGTATATGACAGCATAAGCCATGGCTTAGAATTCAGATTTCAACTAAGGAAACCCACAGCAGGACTTAGTTAAAGAAACTAATCACATTCTCCAGAGTAGATCTAATGGCCTTGATTCACGTGAGTGAAAATCCTTCTGAAGTCAACAGCATTATTTGCTGGAGTGGAGAAGACTCTTAAGGAAAAATGATTAATTGATCCAAACTCCATATATAGTCTATAGCTTTAGGTAAAGCTGATATTTGCCGACGTTCTATGTTCTGGCTTTTATAGTAATTGACCACTGGCTACAGAATGCAGTCACAGAGGTGTCCTCTTCTTCATTTACATCTGTGGTCATTCCCTCATAGTCGTAGCTGATTCAGGAAGCAATTTACAAAAGTTTTCTCTTCAACTGAATATCCATTAATTCTAGCATCTCTCTGATTACTTACTGTGAGCTTTGCTTAGACAAATCTACATTCTGCTTGTCTAAAAGCTTCTGCAAGTCTGCTTGTCTAAAAACTATCTTCTATAAATCTTAGAATGTGAACATAGCAAAGAGTATTTAAGCCGTTTTCACCCTGTTCAGTTTCTCACTTGTTTCTCTGGTCCAGCTAGAATGGATTCAGGTGATACAAATGTCAACATTGTCCTTGGAAACTGATAATAAATCCTGCAATTAGGAGAATATCCACAATGTTACAGCTAAATTTTCTTTTGTTTATGCCTGCATTTCTTTTGCCTGTTTCCCAACTCTGGCGAGCTGAAACTTGTCATCCATAGGGATTCCTTCTTGAGGTAACACACCAAGGGGGAAGAAAATATGTGCGTGGAGGGAATGGTGAGGAAATCCCTTCAGAAGTTTATGTACTTGACTCTTAGTGGCTGTAGGAAGAAGTAGTGAGCGTAGGCAGGAGGAATGTATTTCAATATTCTGGTACTTCCACTCCCTCTGTACAGGCTCACACACTCAATCAGCTTAAAAGTGAAACAGAAAATTGTTGTGAAAGGGTACCTGCTCCTTTTAGTCCATACCATTCACACAGAGTCTTTAGACTGCTTTCAGTATCCTATTATACACATCAAAGTCACCACGAGAAAACAGAAAGCAGGAGCAAACAGCATGGTTATTAAGAATAAAAGCAGCTAATAAATATAGCAGTAAACAACGATGGCATTTCTGACACAGTTGCATTTAGTGGGTGTCTGATGGTGGATATCATATTTGGTTTCCCTCAATTTAATCTCAAAACACTGATCAACAAAAGCAAGCAAAAGTCAAAGGGCTGAAGGACAGCAAACAGAAGAATCTGGGGGGACACTGAAAACAACTGAAGGTATTTGCTTCATGACGAAGATGGTATTTATGTTGTAAGAAAAGGATTGCTCCAGAAAAAAACTGAGCTTAGTAGTCTTGGATCTCTCAAAAATTCACAATCAGACTGACTTTCAAAGAAATTGAAAGGCAATAAGTCTAAAACTATAAAAAGAGATGCCCTTTTCCACTACACGTAATTACATTTTTTGAAGACACCACTACGAAATGCTGCTGCATTAAGGTACTCCACACCAAACAGATTTTTTTTTTTTTGGTTATGAATACTGAGAATCCCATTCTGTTACATTTGCTAGAATAAAACTATGTTGAGTCCACAAATTGTGCTTGAATTTCAGAAAATGCTGCTGGAGCTGAGAAAAGATAATTTTGCTGATTTTTTCTTTTGAAGTTTTGGGGGTTTTGTAACTTAGAATTGTGTTCTGTGGGTAATTTTTATTATGCTTTGAAAGAATGACTACTTTTGAGTAATAAGAATGCTATATTGCCTGAGATGGAAAGACTCTATTGCTGTGCATACATCCTGAAATAAGAAGCTCCCTTTTTATATTGCTTCATCATTTTTCCCTTCTTTTGAATGCTTTGTTCATCAGATACTTACCTCTTTAGATTTCAGTGTGATTACAAACATTTGCATTACTTCAAAAGAGCTTTATACTTTCTGTTCTCTTTGGTTCTACTTTGTCCTAAAGCCCATGGGTTTCTATCATTTGGGTACTCCAGTCTAAGTCTTCAGCCATTCTTTGTTTTTGGTGTTACCCTTTATTCATTTTATGTTAGTATCAGTGACTCCAGCAGAGATTAGACCTTTGCTGTGTTAGATGTGTTATAATCAATAAGTAGGTTTTTAAAACTGTATTTATTTGTTTCTATAGAAGGAAAAATTAGAAATTTAATTTATAAGTTAAAATTTTGTATTCGCAAAAGAAATGCTAGAGATCTGTTCATTGTTTTCTTTGTCTTTGAAAATCACTCCAGAATAATTCCTGTGCAGTGTCTGGCCCTTTAGTCACAGTTTTTATTCAATCCATGTTGGGTTTGACCATGCTGATGAGACAGGGATGTTGAACTGCTACAGCCTCAGCATTGGAAAATATGGTTGTATTTCTTCTGATGCCAGAGCTGGCTTGTTCAGAACAAGCAGGGAACTCTCTTCAGTGTAAGAATAACCTTTACAGTGATATAAAAGAGACTTAATTCCATGAAATTATAAATAGGTGGCTATTAGCTGTGTTCAGTTATGAGGAACTGTTGTGATACGCGCTTTTCAGGCACACTTTGGCGCTTCTATTTTCACACCAGATGATCGCCTGTAGCCATATGTCTGTGCAGCCCCAGTTTGGCTCATTGCCTCCCCAGCCTGAAGAAGCCTCAGCTTCTGCTTTTTGCTATTTATAAGGAGCACTCTGTTTTCAAAGGTGCTCAGCTCTATGAAATGTCAGACTGATTTCACAGCCTGGTCCAGCTAGCCAGACCCATGCAATCCTTTTCTTACAACATCAAATCTTGAAGGCAATGGCAAAATGGTCTCCACTGTGGCCAGAAGAACCCGTGTGTGTAGTGCACTGAGGTCTGCAGAGGTCATTCAGGATCAGATCTCTATATAGAAATGACAGAGCTTTTTATAAACTTCAAAAGAAAGAATGAAGGTTTCCACAAAAGCCCAGAAGCCACTTTCACTGGGAACTAACAAAAGGTATATTATATAGCTGTCATCTTAATGGGTTTACTATTTTGGACACGAGGATGAAAATTATGCAGTTCTTCCATTTTCCCTTTTTCTAGACTTGCATTGGTTACAATGTGGTAACTGGTAGACCAGAGCCTTTTCTGTGTAAAGTGGTGAACATTCAAAGACCTACCACATGAAGTCCCAGTCCTGCAATCAGACACAGAGAGAGCTTCCCATGCATCCAGAGGCCTACTACCAGCCAACAGAAACAGCAAAGATCACTTTTGAAGGTGTAAGCTCAGAAACTGAGACAGATTTACTTTGATGTTTTCCTGCCACTGAAATGCAGACATATTTTATATTTCTTTTTTTATTAATTTAATTGTTCATATTTTTAGTTATCAAAATGTGCAAAAGCTCCTGAAGGGCAACATAAGAGAAGTGATATGAAAATACATTTTAATTCTTAATATAGAGAATTATAATTATGTGATTCAATGATATTTTTTTTTCCTTCCCTGATGTTTTCCAGAATGTGCTATAAAAATAAAAACTTACCACTGTCTCCTGGCATGTGGTAACATGGTACTGGCTTTCTTTATTTTTCTTTTCCGGCCAATTCAAAGTCACTATTTTGAAAAAGTCTTTTTATTTATCTTCCTCTGGATCACTTTATCCAGAGTAAGTGTCCAATATCAACAAAGAAGAAACATAGTAACTTAGCATGTCCCTTTGTTCCCTCTGTGAAAAACGGCAGTGCTATACATCTTTGCTCCCACTGGCTGCATGGCTGTCAGACATCAGCATTTTGGGAGTAACTTTCTCAAACACAGTTTGTATTTATACAGACTAATTTATGTAACCTAGGATTCTTCTGGTAAAGCAAGTAGAGCTCCTGAGGAAACCAGTATATCCTCTTTCCTACAGAAAGCTGGAAACAGAAAGCTAGTGGAGACCTTTTTTGTAAGTGTTAGCTTATAGAAAACAACATAAAACTAAATCTAACTGCTTGTTGTTATTGATATCTTCCTGCTGGCAAGGTGTGGAAAATCCTGTCATTTCAGACCTAGGTCATTTCAGACAGTTAGAAAATATTCATATATTATGATAAGTAACTTCAAAAAATAAGTTATGCAATGACAAAGATGATGTGGTATAAGTGTAATATCTTGCCATATACATTACAGAAAGATGTTACACACTGTGTGACCCTGTATAAGATGAGACTTTTTTTTCTTCATCTCAAGTGCCTGAGAGGTCTAATCCTGGTCCTGATGGCTGTTCACATTACTGAGATACCCTCAGACCAGAGTTTTGGGGGGCTAGTGTGATGTGGTACACATGCCATTTCTTAGATATAGGGGCTTGCCCCAAAGAACTTCCAGTTTCAAAAGGTCTTAATTTGCTGTCACAGAGAGGGCTTGAAATTCAAACACTTGATTAAGTCATTAGCAATTATACAGTAAGAGGTTTAGTAGTAATCGTAACATACAAATAAGCCTTTAGGCCTTAAGTATATGTTGTTTTTATTATACTGTAACTAGTTTACCTTTGTGTTTCCTTATGACAGATTGTTTTCTTCCCTGTGGAACACAGCCATTGCTAATATTTCCATTATGCTAATATTGTAAGGGCCAATTATTGATATTGACATCACAACCTTTTCAAAAAAAGTACCATTCATGAGTCCATGCCATTCATTTTCCTAGAATGAGTTAATTTTTTTTACCATTAGCATGTCAATTACTTGAGTCTCCATAGATTACCCAGTTCCTGTGGATACTGCTGTCTGTCATTGCTGCTGAACACTGATTGCTATTCAAGAGCCTGTCATACCAGAGAATATTTTTGTAAAACCAAACTGGTTCGCTCCAGACACACAAGACCTAGGAATTCAGATGGCCAACCCCTGTCTCCAAGAACTAAATAAACCACACAGCTGAGCTCAGATATGGAAAACCCTGCAAACCAAACATCCAACTCAGTATACACAGCAAGCCAAAAATTCTCCCAGATACAGAGCCCAGACTGCCAGCTGAGAGTGGCTATTGCTAAACAGGAGAATATGCAGGCAGGAGTTGCTTAAGTGAGCAAAAATTAGGCAAGAATATTTAAGCTGAAGCAGGGCTTAGCACAGCAGTGACATCATCTGAATGACTGGCTCTGCAAAGGATTGCATATTGTCAAGACAATGGATCTTTTGCCCTCAGTGATCATGGAGCAAGCGTTCTGCAGAAGGTGTGCAAAGAAGTTGGGGTGAAGGTAGCAAGAAGTCTCAGGTGGAGACATCCCCAGGCATGTGGCAGCGTGCACATAAAGAGCTTCTCTTGGTTGCAGCACTAACAACTCACAGGGACAGTTAAGTTTACCAGTGTCCTCACCTGCCTGGCCTGAAGCTGAGCTCCAGGACCATCTCACAGTGTTTCCTGGTGTTGATGGTCACCTGGGGCTGGAAATCCTGGGGAGCAAATGAAGAATGAAATGTGTGAGTGGCTGCAGAGGAGACTAAGGAAGGAGGGGAGAGAGCTGCTTTAACTGCTCCCTGTAACCTTGAAAAGCCTTTGATGGGAATGGTTGCAAGGATTAAAAGCTAATGTGATTATTTTAACAAATTACATTTTTGAAAAGAATAGCAGGAGTAAGTTTCAAGCAGAAATAGCGATGAGACTGTGAAACAATTTCCAAAGAAAAATGGTTCACAAAACTTCCTTGTTAAGAGTTGTTTTAAATTAAATTGGACAAGTAAACAGGGAGGAAATGATGCATAAAATAATGGAAGTAGTTTCTTACTTAGTAAACAAACTACCTAGAAAACAGAACAAACCCAAGTTTAAGTATGTAGGAGTGGAAAGAAATATTCCAGTTTTAAGAACTTGTTTGTCAGAGGTCAGTGTCTCTTTACATAAGGAGGATATGTACAACATATAGATTCCTATTTTTTCTGCAGATTCTGCAGACCAGCAATAAGACATTTTGCAAAATACAGTAATTTCTTTAAAACTACGGTATACATCATTCCTTGTGACCAGCACATAACTTTGCACAAATAACTGTCACATAGCACAGAAAATGCACTATCTTGTCAGACGTTGGAAGACTCTTGAGGAGCCTTTTTTTTTTGACATATAGAATGATTGCTCTACTTTTTTGACAAATTTGTTTTAATAGCTTAAGAAAAAAGGCAACAATAATGTCCAAATTCCTTTAGAATTTCAGAGAAGGACCAGAACATTAAGGTATGTGTTTCATGGCAATTTCAGCACTTCCCATTGTGTAATTTTAATTCCTAAAATATCCTGGGGCTGTTCTGCATTTAAAATTATTTCTAATATAACATAAAATAGAATTCAACCAAAACTAACCTAGTATAGATTTCTGTTAGTGCCTAGGACCTACGTGTTTTTTAATTTGCTCACTTAGCATATCAGCTCAGTTAGCAGGGAACCACCTCTGAGCCCCTCTCACCAATGAAAACTGAGATCTGGGGATACCACAAGTAACATTGGCAAAATATGTAAGTCACATCTTCAAAAGCAGGTTATGCATCCAAAGAACAAACCTCACAACTCTATGGGCTGCCAGCTTCTACTAAAATAATCAGAAATTAGGCCTGGGAATATCTAAATATCATAGCCTTGTTAATTGAAAGTCACTGATATTGTCACTTACAAACCCAGAATGAGAAGGAAACAGGTATCCCGTTGCTGTAGTCAAAGCACTGGGCCTTTCATTAGCATTTATTTTCCATATACATTGCTAAAGGACAGTTGTGTGCTTTGGGATGACTTCATGTGTTTTACAGTACCTTGTGTCTCTAAAGCATTTTAACAAAAAATAAAAATTCAGGCCCATATGTTCCTTCAGTGCCTCTGAGGTTAAGCTGTAGTTGAGCAGGAGTTGGCAGAATTGCAGTCTTGGTCACAGGTACTTAAAACCTCCCTAAGTTCCATTTTAATCACATAAGCCCTTTTCTAGATCAAGACTTAATGTACAAATCCCTCTTAGAAATGTTATCCTAAGAGAATGTCCTGAGGTCATGTGGAAAGCATATAAGAGAAGGAATTGAAATTAGGTGATATTCTCAGATAATACTCTCTGAATATCCTCCCAAAAAATTGTTTTATGTAGTAATAAGCTAATGGTGATTTTTGCTGCTCTAAAATGTATCATAACATCATTAGGAAGCTACCTATTTTCAGAGCAAATGAAAGATGCCTTTCAAAAAGGGGTAGATATTTACATCCAAAGGCTTTTTTTTCCGTAGGTGAGGCAGGAAAATGCATGATTCCCGATCATATAGGCTGTATTTGCTTTGCATGAAAACCATGGTTAGAAGGTCAGAGGGCATCAGGAGTGGAATTAGGATGCCTCAGCATGAGCTACTCACAACTGTGGCAACTGCAAATGAAAGGAGAGGTGAGAGGACTATCTGGAACTGACAGCAGTATTAAAAGGGGTGATGACTTCCATGGTGCACATAGCAAAGGGAGTATAGAGCAACACTGCTCCTGAATAGGAGACATGGCTGAACACAGAGAATGAGCAAAGTCACTTGCCATAACTACAAAATGTATAAAATGGGGTTTATGTCTCCTTTCAGCTAAACTAACACAGCATTCTTAATGCTGTATGTTATTAAGTCATAGATTATGTAGTCCTTCCTTCACTGCAGAGAGTACAGAGATGATACTTTATGATTTTGTGGGTGAGCAAGTTGACTGTGCTGTGACTCTGCTGATGTAAATTGTTCTTGCCTTAGACCAATGAAAGGTGACAGTTACAATGCTTGAAGATTTCCCTTTTCTTTCTAAATAATCTGTGTTTATGAAAATAGCCACACCATCAGTATGGTTAATCATCCCACTTAACACCAGAAAATTAGACTCAATTGATTGCAAGTTCTGTCTGCATAAATCTGGTTAGTCTTCTAGTTGAAATTGTTTCTAAAACTCATCATTTGATGCTGTATGTTCAGTTGATACAGAATGTGTTGTTACTGTATTTAGGGTTTGTGAAACCTTCATGAGGTTCAGATAAAAGCTGATACCACATAATAAAAATATCTAAGTGCAAAAATAGAAGGAATAAAAGGAGGTTGCAGTAGTTTGGTTTAAACAAACAGGGAAAATAATTTATTTTCACATACTCCATTAAATAAAGCTCCTCAAAGTTACTTTTAAATGTAGCCTGTGGATTTTATACCTTTAATCTTTGTTAGTCACATCCTTTTCTTTCCAGCCCTGCGTATGAAGTCATAAACACTCTTTTATTAGAGAGGGGGAAAAAGTAAAAAATTGTGCAGTTAAAGAGGTCTTTGCATGCTTGTTTACTCTCAGATCTCTGGAAAGCAGGTTTTAAAATAAAGCAGAAAAGATGGTTGTCTGACATGTGAGGAAGATTTATCATTCTTCAAATACATTTTAATGAATGTGAAGGGTTTTAAACTCTCTCTGTCTCTGACTGTACAGCTTTCTATTCCCTTTGAAAGCAGTTTAATTTCTGTTAGCATGCAGACACTGCTGAGACTCTGAGACTGCTAAAACAAAAAAAGCCTAATTTTATAAGAAAATCTGTTCCAGTATCTTAATTTTGCTTTTATTAGTCGCTTATTGCTTGAGATCATGGGTCAATAGACTCAGGGAACAAAGCAAAGGCACTTGGCTCCACGCTTCACCTGCTGTACTATTTGAAACTTCAGAAAGTTGCATGCTGAACACATCAAAGATTGGTTGGGGTTTTTAATACAGTAAAGGTATATAATAGAGCTTTTGTGCTTTCTCCCAACAGTTAATAAGCATCCTGAACTTTCAACATAAAATCCTGACATTAATTCAGTTGGGCAAATTGAGTAAATCCCATGTTTTGACATGAGACAGTCTCTTGTTCTCATCAGATCGAAGTGAACATCCTGGTATTTTAGGTCTAGGAATCTGAAAATGTCAGAGCAGTTTATGCCTGTAAAAAGGTATCCAGTGAGGAAATATCATCAGTAAAGAATAACAGTGGATTAATTTTGTGATATACTTGGGTTTATCATTCCGCCTTGCTTCAGATGCCCAGTAGTTCATGCAATGTGCATCACAAACAGCCCACATTTCTACCTGCAACATCAGACAGAGCAGATAGGAATAACAGAGAGTATCCTGTTGCCCTGTTTCAGGTTTGATTGTGGCACTTTATTATCCAGCTGACATGACACATTGTCATGATACAGCCTGTACGTGGTGTCAGTGAGCGAATGTGAAGGGACTTTCCCGAGAGACTGAGGAAACGCCACAGCTCCGCATCTGCTGCTCCTCTGTTCCTCCTCTCGGTGGCTGCAGGCGTGGGTAGGTGAAAGCTTGAACCATGGTGAAAGATGGGGTTCATGTGAACAGGTTGCAGTGGAAAGCAGACAGAGGAAATAATTAGAAGTAGCAATGTAAGAGCTAGCAATGCAGCAGAGGTGCCTCTGCTTCAGCCTTTGCAAGCCTTTTAGTTTGAAGGGGAAAAGTTAACAAATGCTTCATGCCTAAGTTCAGAGATACTGTGTGCCTGACCTTCCCATACTTCCTTGGCAGTGCTAGAGGGCAATGCTAGAGTTGCAAGAAACTCAGAATTGCTGACCCTTTATGTGCCATCTCATGAACCATCCTTAACAAGCAAAAATGAGAGGGAAACTACCTTAGGCACCAACTATCCTGTAAGAGCTTATTGCAAGGACCTGTGCATCTTCCTTTGAAGCAGCTGGTACTGGTCACTGCTGCAGAGCAAACCAGCTGATCCCATATGGCCATTCTGCGATTACCAGCTACTGTACATGTTGGGATTGCAAATGTTATACAATATGTGCCCACGTGCTAGAAATCTTCCAAGTGTACATCCAGTGTCCACATCTCCAGTACAGTCAATATTAAGTATGTCTAAAAGTGAACATCTAGGAGAAATTGAACTGCAGATTTGGCAAGAAAAGCAGCTGCCAAAAGTGAGGTTGTGTCCTTTTTCTCTCTGTAAACAGAAATGTGGTCCTCCACAAATGCCTTGTCAACTCTCACCTCCCAGTTACATCCCAAAAGCTCAGTTGTGCTTCTCGCCTTCATCAGTTTTGAGCTTTAGCAGATTTCTCTTGCAGCAGGTAGAAATGTATTTTTATGACCCTAAGAAGAACTCTGTGACGCACACACAGATGTTCAGAGAGAATTTGATTGACATTGTTAGCAGATTTTACAGAAATTTGTGTTTCATGGTGCTGCTACCACAAATAATCACTGCTTCCTTGTGGCCTCCACATGTAGATTTTCCTCTGAATTGTTTCATTAAGATAATTCCCAACTATCAAAAGAGGGGGGGAAAGAAGCAAAACACAGGGGGAAAGAAGCAAAGGAAATAGAAAAGGTGTAGTGATAAAAGACAAATGAAGCATGGGCTTGGGCAGTGAAACAGTTAATTAGGAAAAAGTTACAAAAAAAAGCTCTCTGAGGTTATTGTGAGCTCAAGAATGGCTTCATTCTGAAGGATGAAATTACGTTGTGTTAGACCATCACTTTGATTTTACCAATTTAACTAAGGAAGATGTATTATTATTTTCATAGTAGGGGTTGACCTACTGAATTACACATTGCTGATCTGTCACTCAAAATGACAACACAGACAAGGGATCTTCTTTGATCTCAAGACAGTTGAGGTTTCAGACAGGAGTCCACCACGAAGATAAAGTTAATTTTTCAGACCTTGAACCTCAGAACATCCATGACTAAGGGAGGAAGATATTACAGAGTTTATTTTTAAGCCATCAGTGAAGGCCATTGATTTGCCTTCTAACAGCTATTACAATGAGAATCTAGTAGATCTTAGAAGCCAATTGCCAACTGCATTATTACCATTACATCTCAGTTTAACTTAATTTACCAAGAGTTTAAAAATAAAGCAGTTAATTCTTCACATAGGTTAGGCTGGCCAGATCTTCAGCTCATTTATACCAAGCTCTCTCCTTTAAGTTCACTGTAGTTATTCTGCTTTGCAACATTTGAGGACGCAGTCCTCTAACTATAGAACATTGCAAAAGATACTTGAATATATAGGGACTTATTCAAAATTAGAAGTAAACCATTTTTCCACAAATATTTGGATGATAAAGAGTAAATGAGATCATCTGGAAATGAGGCAGCAGATTTACCAAAGCAGGCTATATAAAACAGTTGACCAGTTTAGGCTTGGATCCTCATTCAAACCATCAGGACTCACTATGTAGTTTTCTGTTCTGGTGGCATTTGCAAGCAAATATTTGTGTGAGAGCCTCTTGAAGTGTGAATGTACTACTGACAGCACATTAAGAAAAAAAAAAAAAAAAACCTACCTGAACTCTTGACAGTTGTGTTTCTTCAGCTAAGTTTGCAGAATATTTTTAACCTCTGGCATCTTAACTGTCAATTAGATTTTCATAATGTAAATAGCAAACAATGGAAGAAGGGTGCAGCCCCAGGTTTCCACACAGGATGTGTAAACCTATTTGTTCCCTGACCACAGACATCTCTGTTTACCTACTAGGACAAATTAGTAATTGCAAGTGTGTACAATCACTCACATTTTCATGTAAGCCTTTACAATTGCAATATGCAAACAGGTTTTCCTTAGCCCAGTACTTACTGATGGGGAGCTCCAGCCACAGTGTGACTCCCAAACCTGAGCAGCTGGGGCTAAGTCAACAAAAAATCAGTGTTTCTATTCACCTCATGTAAATGATAGGACATCAGTGCTTGGAGAAAAGGGACATGTCCAAAACGAAGAGGAGCATCTGTAGCTGGTGCAATGAAGGTGTGGAAGAGGAAAGGGCAGTGGAGGGGTGTGCACTCTGTGTGGGGCTGTCACACTAGCCGGCTCTTAGCAGCATCCCTGCACATTCCACCTTTTCTCTGAGATGGGCACTGATGCTTGCTGTGAAGCAAAGCAGATTCTACCTAAAGGCCGCTTTTCAGAAACAAGGAAGAGAGGAAATCTGTGCAGAAAATCCATGCAAGAAAAACTGAAAAATATTAAAATGAGATATAAAAGCAAAACAGTAGAATGATGATGCATATTTCTGTGTCCTTATTTTTTCCTCTCACTCTTCTACCCCAAGAATAGAAGGACATAATATTTTGAGTCAGAGTTACCAGCTTGTGTTTGAGCAAATTAACAAATATATTCTTTAAATTCCAACATACACATTACTAAGGCATTGCTGCTGAAATTCAGTGTGAGAAAGCAAAAGCTCTGCAGGAGCATGGAAGTAGCTTTTTCATGCCAACCATGCCTTGGCTATCCCAAACAGGGATCTTTCAAACAGACACGTGCTAGTTCCTTGAGTTCCCACTCATTTTCTGTTATACTTTTACATTTTTTTTAGTAACTCTTGCCTTGAAATAAGCATCAGGCTGAGCTCTGCACTTTGCAGTCCTGATCTCATGCCTGGTCTAGCCCAAACTTCTCCTGCCCAGCCCTCTCATCCCTCCATGGATATAATTCTCCTCTCTGTCTTCTCTGGTCTCTTGTGCTTTCAGCAGCTGAACCCAAATCCTTTGCCCAAATTCTCACTCATCCCATTAAAAGTGATTTAAATATAGTGCAGATGCAGAAATTTCCATTCTTGGGGAGATTACCAAACATCACTCCTGCTGCTCTGAGCCAGCCAGGGGGTATGAGCCCACATCAGTAGGGCTATGGACCTTTTCCATTTCATATTTCTGCAAAATAAAGAGCCCTTCACACATATTGGAGAAAACTCTTAATAAACGGAGGCAAAACATGTTTTGTTTTTCTCTCAGAGGAGTTCAGTCTTGAATGTACTAAGACAACATTCCCATTTCTTCTGAGTTTTAAGAGGGATAAAAGGCAGTATTTACAGCTTTTGCCATGGGGCCAGTACAAGACATGAAATAAATAAACAGTTTTTGGTGGGTGATGATGCCTGGATGAATCCAGTCCATGGATGGGGTCAACCAGCCAAAGGGCTTTTTTACCACTGCCCTGTTTGCTGGAAGCCAAAAGCCACCATCCAGGTGGGAGGTCGTGTCCCAAGGTGAGCAAGGGCAGACAGGCAGAGTGTGAGGACAAGGTGTAGCATCCCTGGGAAGGTGTTCTGGCTGCACGCCTCCAACAGCATCCCCCTGCCAGCTCACTCACAGAGTGGCCTTGGCAGCAGACTCACAGGGGTTATTTAAGTGCATTTCTGTCTGGGGTAAAGATGTTACGGTGACAAAATAAACAAACTTTGTTTTGGTAATGATGTAAAGAGGAAATAGGAAAAAGCAGGACAAAATAGTAAATGTTGCTTTAGCAGAGGGATGAAATAGAGTGCAGAGTGCTCCACCTTGCATGGCAAACATCCTTTATCATCCCAAAAAGTAAATAATCTCCCCTTTTTCAGTTTCTTGTCCCACACTCTGAGCAAAAAAAGATATTTGGGCCTGTTACATTACACAATAGTGCACAACTCGCCAATAAAATTGAGTCTGATTGGAAAATGCCGTTGCTGGGATTTTCAAAACCACTCAGTTTTTGCCAATGGTGTTTCCTTTCAATGCCAATGTAATTTTACCCTTTAAATGTAATTTTAATGAGAAGGACTCCCCATTACTTCTTCAGAAGAACTGTTAAAACAGGAGTGAATACATCGGCAAATCCTGGCTGCTAATACTCCATCCCCAATAATTTTTTATTTAGCAGGGAAAACACATAAATCCCTCTGCTGAAACTGCTTAATCATTTTTCCCTGATCATTTAGCTGATTTCTTTTGGAAGACTACCCAGATTTATGTTGGTGGTTAAGGGAGACTTTTGTGTTCTTTTCGTTCAAGCAGAGGCAAGGCTTAGAGCCCATGAAATTACTTCCGTTACTACATTAATTAAGGAAAAACATTGTAAAAAATGGGATGTGAAACTCTCTGCATCTTGATTCATCTACAGAATGAAGGATGATGTTTGACCTCTGTATTTACACCTGATGTCTTCAATAACAAACGCAGCTGTTTCCTATGTGCATAGTTGCTATATTCTGTTTTAACTCACTATGGCCAAGAAGAATTGATTGAGTTAAATCCTTAAACAACGAGATTTTTATTTTCTGTGCTATTTAGCATCATATTTTAAAATTAATTTTGAAGAGCTATGTTATCATTTGATTTTTTAAAGTACTTAAAATCCATGATAAAATTGTAAGAATTAGGAGCATTAGCCCTCTTTTAATGTGAAGACTTCTTTGCTAACGTATTGAAATTTATTCTACTACAAAGAAGGTAAGCTTGTAGTTCTCCCACTGTCCAATTTTGCATTTCTGAACGCTTTCAAGTTTGATCTTAAATTTACTACTTTTTACAGTTCTTCTAATAGATTACATGAAGGTTGAGTTAAATTACTTTTGGTCTTTATATACATTTTGGATATATGCTGGGATATATTGCTGGGATTTGAGAAAGGAAACGTAAGAAATGGTGTGATGCAGCAGTCCCATCTTCTTGCTTTACCTGCCATGCCTTCTCAGGACTTGTAATGAAATCTGATGAGATGATTCCTTTGATTCAACACAGCAGTGCAGTGGGGGTGATCTTCCTGAGTACTCTTTGTTGACTGTCCTACAATATGTCCTTTTTTGTAGGCACTGGTCCCAGTCCTGAGGTTCTCCTGTTGCTCTTGCATCTCCTCCTGAGTACTCCTGAACTTCAGAGCGTGTTACAAACACACGGCTTTTGTTCAACAGTTGAGTTTGTAGCTTGCTGATTAATAAAATTTTCTATCAGTTCTGGCAGTGCAAAAAGATCTACAGTCAGAGAGACTAATTCCTCTTTTCTTCCTTTCACAACCTGCAGGCAATCAATAGATAAGCTTGGACAGAGAGATATCCTAATTTCAGGTGCAGGAAGGCTCAGCAGTATAAGCCTGCTACCACTGCAAAGGCCTGGTGACAAAACAAGAGACAGAAAAAATAATACTGCACATGCAGTTGTGGTGAAGAGGCTGAGAAGAACAGATGAAAGAAAGAGAGCGGAAGAGGTTTTGCATTGTGGTGGGCAACACAGTTCTCCAGCAAGGACCCTGCTCAGAGGCACAGGGAGCTGTGGTCATCCTCCAGCAAGAAGCCTCTAACACTGGCAGGTCTCCTGAAGGGAAGAGGTGTGAGGACAGGGGCAGAGCTGAGTGACCTCCATGTGTGCCAGGTTACCATGGCTGGTTCAGGCAGGGAATTGGCAGAACAGGAGGAGGCTGCACTTTTCAAGGACTTCAAGGCAGGTCAGACATCATCACACTAAGCTTGTAAAACTGTTCAGCTCATGAGAAGTGGTGCAATGATGGGGCACTTCCCTACAGGAATGTTCCTTCTAGCTGACACTGGCATGTGGCCCCAGCTGTGACAGTGTGTGTTCCCAAGCCAAGCACCATTTCCCCATGCGAGTCCCCTGGTGCATAACCTCTGCAGTCACACAGAGGGAGATGCCGTCCTCTGAGGGCCCCTCGGGAGGCTGCTTAGTGAGCCCAGAAATTTGCAGTGGGGTTTGAGCCAGTGCTATTCACTTATTCCAGGAGGAGCTTTGAGACTTTTGAATAACACATTTGTTGCTTCCTACAATGGCTGGCAGTGGGGTACAACTGAATACATGAATAGAATTATATTTGATGAAATATGATATGACTTCTCATCTCTGAATTGATACACTGTCCTTCTGAGCGGGTCTCTGCATTTTTACATCCCCAGAACAGTGTTTAGATATTGTATTGACAGACACTTTTGAAATATTTTTTGCTAAATCACAGCTGGGAGTCATGGCTCTACTTAATGAAGTGCGTGTTTTTATTCATGAGAGCCTATTGTTGAGATTAGCAAATTTTTAAAAACTTTTCAGCCACAAGATCTGCTGACCAAAAATTTTCTTCTGAAAAATCTCATGACCCTCAGACATCACCTCAAAAGGATCCTACTTACTCTGGAAAATCTCATATCTTATATTTGTATGCCCAGTTGATGGTATAGGAAGTGGCAATAGAACTTCAAAAAGTCTTTTCTCAAAGATACCTTCTATGGCCCTACAAGGCAGTGGCATGGCCCTGCTCTGAGAGGTGGCAGTTGGAGAATCAAGCCTGCTCTGGAAATTATCTGATTTAGGATGCTATCTCCAAGCCTTGTATTCCAGTAGAAGGCTGAAGAAGAAACGTAACACCAAGATCCTTTGGATGTCATGCCAGAAACTTGCTTGAGGAGCAATGTCTGCATCCACTTTGAAATAAAGCTTTTCAGTTGCATTTCTGGCTAATAATAACAGGGATTAACAGCACATCCTTTCATCTGGAGCAATCCTGAAAAGACTTGTTCAAACATTGGTGAAATATAACCACACATACCACTTAAATATAGCTGACAGTTTTTCTCCAGCAGCAGTATATGAGACTCCATAGGAGAGGAAAAGAGATGACCTCCCATTTTGGAAGCAAAGGGTGAATCATTTGAGGTAGGAAGGGTGTCATTAACCAGTTTGAGAAATGTCCAAGGCTGTACACAGCAAGTCAACACACAGAGGCAAACGGTGGCAAACTAGGAGCAGGAGGAAGAAAGAGGAAGAAAAAAGAAACTGCTGGCTGAAATATGGACTCAAATTATTGTTTTCAAAATAATAAACCAGTGATCAATTCAGTACACAGAAGATGGAAGGACTTGGCACAGAGAAGATAAGAGAACAAATACTGACTTGTGGACATAAAGCCAACTCCCAGCTTGCATTCTGAGAAAAATCTTATGTAAGCTGAGCTCAGCACCTACAGGGCGTCAAGCTATTCCAGGGAAAACCAGTCTCTCTGTGCACATACAAACCCTTTCTTTACTCAAACACCCAAAAATGCAGGCATCATGCTCTTGTCAGGAAAATGTGTTACTGCTGCTGTGGTAGCTAGGAAAACCTTTATCCCCTGTGACACATCAGCTGCATATTCACTGTCTTTATATTCTCATACATCTGAGTCAAATTTGTTAAATCGTCCAGTCATTGAGGCTGTGTGTGAGCTATTCCTGTTTAGTGAATCCCACAGTCAGGCAGTTGTGCGCATGGGCAATGGCAGAATGCCACTGCATTCCCACAAAGGGAAAAGCAGCTATTTTTAAAATGTGTGAGATTAAAAACTCTGCATTGTAATTTTTGGTAGAATTTTTATTTATAAAATTTTCATGTACAATGAGTGTAAAATAATATGCCACATTGAAAAAAACCGGATGAAATAATTTGAAACCCTTCTAAAATAAATATCTTCATGTATGTATACACAGACATGCTCACACATATATAATATAAATGTATAAATAAAAGCATAGCTACATCTCACATTAAAGGCATCTGTGGCAAAGACTCTGGCTTCCTTTGAAGTCCTTAGTCACTTGGCAAAGTATTTTTCAGGTACCTGGAGTGTAATGAATGTGTTTTCTAAACAGAAGGAATAGCTTTACAAAGTCCATAAGGGCACAGTAAATAGGCAACTCATCCAAGTATACAGAATAGCCAAAGAGAAATGTAATATCTCTGACACTAAGAAGTTCAGATCACAGTTTGGAAATTCCCTCATTGAGTTAGAGAGGTAGAATGTTTTTTAAGGCCACCATTTCTCTTTCAGAGTCAATACAGTTGCGGTGAAGCGTGTAACTCAAATGTGTTCCTGAAATATCCCAGAATGCAAAAACAGGAGGCTGGATGAGTGGCTGCAGTGTTTACTCAGGGCAGTGCTGAACCAGCACTAACCCAAGCTGTGAGTGTACCAGTGTGTGCTGTTTGCAGCTTAGAGTGCAGGGACCTTCAGCCCAGAATGGGGCAGCACCAGGCAGTGCTGTCTCTCTGTTAATGAGAAGCTCATATAATTACATTCTGTAGAAGATAACTAGAAAGAGAAATCTTAATATGCCTTGAAAAATGGGCTCTGGCTGACTATGAGTAGAAATACCGAGTTTTTCCATTTTGGTGGCCGTGCAACATCAATGAGCTTTTGTTTTCATGTGCAGTGGAATACAGGCTTAGGCAACGCTGCAGGGCCATGTCCAAGATAGGGCTCCCGCTGGAGACAAGTGCTCTGCATCTCTCTTTGTCCTACTGCTGCCACCTAGGGCAGGATTCAGGTGCCTAAATCGGGTGCCAGGGAAATGCCTTGAGGTAACCAAGAGGTTTGCCTAAGGCTAGGAAAACCATGTAGGAAATCTGCGGAAGGTTTCTAGTAGTAATGGTTGTCTCTACTGGGCCAAAGAAGCTCTTTGCAGCTGAGAGAAGGGGGAACTTAGGGCAGAAGCCTCATTTTGGAGAGAGCTTGAAGCTAGTTTGTTCCTATCCCTTGCAATGTCACTGTGTGACTGCTTTCTGCTCTGCAGGATTCTGCAGCCAGTATGTGCTGGTGTGTCCCTTGGCAGCTCCCAGCTCAAGGCCTCAAGCACTTCCTTCTGGTGGAGCCAAGGGATCTGACCTAAGATCCTGTTTAAGTTTAATCTAACGAGGTGCTGTTTAGCTCAGGCTATCTGGGAAAGCCTGCAAGTTTGAATGGAAGTGGTGAATTCCCTGATAATAATGCCTAAAAAACCCCCCAGGTTAAGTGCAGCAGCTGTTCCCAGAGCAATGAGAACTGAGATGCTAGAAGGTATCTGCCAAGAACAAATTCAGAATAAAAATAAGTGAGTAGAGAGAATGCTCATCAGAAAAATAACTTGGAGATGCAGAAGAAATGTGGTCTTCATGTAGCATTTCTGCATAAAGAGAATTTCTTGGAAAATCAAATTTATCATTGGGAGAATACTACAACACTTGCAAATTATGGGAATAAAATTATTCTCTTGGCATAGTAATGGACTTCATATATTTCTGTAAGGGTGTATCTTAATTTGAAATAGCAACCCCCAAGTCCACTGGCTACAGCAATGCTGTGATCTATGTGAGGTGCATTTGATGACACAAAACACCTCTTCTCTGTGTGGGAAGGACTAGTTAAAACACTCTGTTACATGTTCCACCAGAGCTGTGACTAACTGAGATATCCATGTTGACATGCAGAAACTGCTTTCCCAGGCAAGTGTGCTCCCATGTGCTTTCTATCAGCAGCCAAAAAATGGGGCACTGAAGCAGCGTCACATCACGAGTGTGAAGGTCAGTAAGCAATCCCAAGAGCATGGCGTGAATCAATATGCCTGTGAAATGTGGTTATCTCTGATACTGCCTCTACTGCTTCTGCTCCCCTGCCTCTGATACTGACTCTAACCCAAAACTGCCTCATTCCCAAAACTGTAACTCGAGAAGTTCACAGTTGACAGAAGGATTGCTGTGGACTAAAAATAGAAAAGTGGGACTCATGCTCCATGCTGCCTTTCAGCTTCAACAGGTGCTCCAGCCAATGCTGGAGGGAAATATGGTCAGAAAGTACTGTGTTGCAAGAGAATCTACTTTTGGTAGGATGTCCTTTGGAAAAAAGTCAGCATGAGTAAGCTTATTTGGATAAAAGTCTTGTTTCTGAATGAAGCCTCTGACAGCCTTCTTGGCCTGGAGTAATAGTAAAGAAATTCCAGAAAAGATTTTTCCTTAGAAGCAAAATCTAATCTCATTCAAAGCCAGGGATCCACAAAGAGAAGGAGGTAACCCAGAAGATGGTATAAGCCATGCCAGATCACAGCAGTTGTTCTGAATTATTTAACACTAAAGGGGCCACCAGGTTTAAGCCCTGTATGAAAGTGCAGTAAGTAATGTAACCAGTCTCAAAGACATTACTGCTGTTTGTGTGGTGCCTTAACATGAGCACAGTAGTTACCAGACAAATAAAACTGGTCTGGTTTCAGCCTGGAGGAGTTGTCTCTATAGGACAGAGCACACAGCATTAAATCATGAGTCAGTAGGGGCTGGGAGAGACAGGGGTCTCGACAGACTCAGGGAGTGGTGGTAGCATTAGTCCCCCTATATAGCACAGTCAGCTGTGCCCTCCAAAATAATAATCCAGGAAATTTGTCAGGCTATAGGACATCTGAGGCTGTCTGCATAACTTCCATTTCAGAGAAAATAAAATAGCCAGGTGTCCTTATGGCTGCAAAGCTGGTAGGTTAAACTGATGGAGTAAGCAAACAGAGGATTTTAAAATGAGGAGGAGCTAACACCTTGGGGGGGGGGGGGGGAGGTGGAATGAAAAATGTAAGCAATTTATTTTCTTTTATTCCTAGCAAGCAAAATCCAATTGAAACACATTTTTCCAATACATAAAGCAGTCTCCAATACATTTTCCCAAAAACCACACCCCTCAATGTTTTTTATTGCCTAAAATGTCATAGAGCCCTTTACAAGTCCTAAGGGCACATTATTGTCTAAAGGAAGGTTGAAGAAAAAAAGTTATTTTATTAAAAAAAAAAAAAGCAAAAACTTATAAATGGGTTTAACATTCTGGGCCTGACAGAGTATCTGAAGAGATGGGGCTTTTGTTTGGGGAAGAAAAAATGTGCATATAAAACCAAAAAGAAGGAGGGAGGTTTTCTAAGAAAGTGATTTGTGAAAAATGTGTCAAGCAAGTATACTTAAAAACATGCTCTCTGTTTCTCCTCAGAATCTGGTTTTAGTAGCGTGTTTTTTCCTGCACTGTGCTTTCACACAGAGCTTTCAACTATGCATATTGCTAGCTATACCAAAATACAAATATATTGAAATGGCTGCAAGGGTAAAAATATATATCAGAAAACAAAGTGTAAATGAGGAAATTTCAGCTACATCAACATTATCTGAAGCTCAAGTATTGTGCACACAGAAATTTGCTAAACAAAGTCACACTTAAAAAAAAAAAATTTTAGCAACTCAAGGTTAAAAAAAGCAGCTCAGGTAAACGTCTGAAGCAGCTAAATTGTCCTTACAGACATTCCATGCAATCAGCATACTATTAAAACATTTTAGTACCAATCATTCCTGCTTCAGTGACTTTGTTTTTTAAAGATATTGTCCTTTAATAAAATGTTTCACCTTCCTGATGCACTTACTCTGTCATAAGTGGTATTTTCCCTTCATGTTTAGTAATATGGAATTGTAAACAAGTAACAAATCCATCTTTCTTTATTCCTCAAATATAACCACCCCAGGAATTTGGTTTACAATGTCCTTCACTACAAAAATGACAATTAAATTTTACTACAAAATAACCTCTTTGAAATCTAATGATATGTTAATAGTTTGGGAAGTGAAGTAACAGAAGCTCAATTGTTTTAGGAAAAAAACCCACCCACAATGTCTTATTTTTAGTGAACCTATTTTTAGCATTCTAAAGTTAGCATTAGAATAACAAAGTAGTAAACCAAGGTCCTAGACTACTTCATTATCTTAGTTATTAGCCTGACAGCCTAAGTGACTCGATTAAACATCAATGACAGAAGAGATGAAGAGTTTAAAGGTCAATAAATACGGTGATAGGAATCTTTCAAAATAACCTTTTGCTAGAGACTTCTGGGGTTTAAATGTTGACAAACTAATTATTCCTCTTCCCTAATTTAGCAAGCAGCTCTTGATCAGCTGGTCAGTGAACAGCTGATCACAATTGCTCATTTTTAAGTTCGCAGAGGTCTAACCCAACCTAAATAAAACTTGTAACCGGCAGAAATGAAAGCCAGATCCCAAGCAGTTGTTGTTATTAATTGTATTAGTTGTTGTTGGAGAAAAATCTATTCCCAAGTTTTAAAACTAATTATGCCATTGAGCCAAATTCTCATTCACAGTCCCATGGGAATGAGCCACCTCACTCATGTCCATCAGGGTGGATGAGTCTTGAGAGTATGAAGCTTTAGTATGGAAAGTGTCAAAGGAAACAGGCTACAGCATTCTCGGTTGCCTTCTTAACCTCTTAATCTCTCATAAGCTCTCTGTTTTCCCCATTGAGTGAGGATCTCAACAATTACCCTGAAAGATATAATCTAAATCCTCTATGAATTCAGAGGACTGCAGGAAGAAGAGGGCAGATAAAGGTAGCTCCACTGCCACCATGATCAATGTATAACATATTCATTGGCCAGATAGGAAATGCTTATCCTCACGGCATCCTGCTTTGGCTGTGGTGTACCAAAGAAACGGCCAGGGTGGAAGAAATCTCCCAGTCCTCTCGTTCGTTTCCTGTCAGGGAAGGATTTGAAAAAAATCCTAAAAGCTTTCATGGGAAGCATGAAGCTCCTTCAGTTCCTCACTAGCCTGTTATTAACACTGTTTGTCTCCTATTCCTGCCATTAACGACCTTGCAACTACTGGTATCAAAAAGCAGTGTATTCTTTCATATAGATGTATGTCCTGTGGTGGCTTTTCAATAGCTCTGCTGGCCATTTGTGCTAGCTGCCCCTCTTTTATATAAAGGGAATTTGAGATTATGTGTACATAAAAATACAGGTAAGAAGTAGAAAATGCATCAGTCATAAAAAGAAAATGAGCCACATGTAACAAAAAAGAATTTTACATCAATTTCTCTAAAGTTGTACGGCTACATGAGGCTTGGTAAACACAGGGGAAATAGAAAAGCAAAGAATATACTGTGCAGAGCAGGACAGGATATTGAAGCATTGACAGAAGTAAAGGGATCCTGGGGATACAAGGATAAAACAGTGCAGGGGATAACAAAAAATAGAGCAAACACTGGACAAAAAGGCTCTGGAAGGAAAGAGATAGCAAAACTTTCACCCCAGTTTTAGCCAGTATTATTCTTTCCCTCTTCGCAGTTTCTCTTCAAATGCTTCTGGTGTTTTGTCTGATCCTGGCTGCTTTATGGCCCACTTCCACCATGCCTGTAAGTAGTGGCTTAGATGGAAGAGCTTTCAGATGAGTACTGCAAGAGAGAATCAGGCTAGAAAATGGCATATGTGCATGATAAGAAGGCCCCAAGGAACAGACCAGCCCAAATAAAAGAAAAAATTGGGTATTAGTTTCACTGAAAAGGCTGGAGGGCTTCACTGGGACTGCTGAAAAATTGCATCTGAGTGGAGAAAGCACTATACTAGGTTTTGATGGCTTTGTGATCAAAAGTTTACTGATAAACTGCACTCCATCATCGTGAATTCTTCCTTCTATTAATTAAAAGATGTATCAGTCAGATTTGCATGCTGTAAAATTAATACATGGCTGGAGATTAGTGGGTTTTCCACATTTTTCAACTGACTTTTTTACTGGAACTAAAAATCTGGCTCTCTGATATCACATGTATATGTTCTAAAATCTATACAGCAATCATCTAGTGCTTGGAGGTGGGTATGTGTCTAAGCATTTTCTTAGATGTTATAGACTGAACCTCTATGCCATGAAATGAACACAGAGATGTCTAAGTGCTCACAGGTGGCAATATTTCTCCACTCACAACCAGTGAGTCCCAAAGGACAAGAAAGCAAAATTTGCCTGGTATAGGGGACATCAAACACAGAAAAAGAGAAATGTGGTAGTAAATTGGAGCAATACTTCTGATCTCCCCACTCTTGCCTCCTGGCTATGGACAGCTGATGATGCTCCTTCTACACAGCTCTTTGTCTGGACTTGGTTGTTAGTTCACATTGACTCTGTCCATACTAATAAATTAGATAGCCCTGAAGAATGTTTCCAGGCGCTAGAAATCAATCATTCACCCTTTTAAATTGTCTGGGGGGTACTGACAGTTTAATAGCACGGACACAAGCCATCCCATGCCAGCCAGCCTCAGAAACAGAAGAGCCCTGGGCACATTGACACTGCCCCTTGCCCCCCGTTGTCAGGTTGAAGCCAACCTTGTCATAGTCCTGGTGTGGAGTCTGAGGACAGAGGTTGTCCCAGCCCTTCCTGTTGAACTGTGCCTCTGCAGATCAAGCCCATGCTGTCTGGAGTTATTTGAGCCATTGCAGTGGTGTCCTATTTACCCAAATTGGGACATTAAGGGCCAAAACTGGTGCCAGGAGGTCACAGAAGCCCCCAGCTCCTCCGTAACAGGTACTGGCTCCCAGCCTCTTAATGTCTCACAGCACTCGCAGCCCCATTCACACATGTATTTACTGCTGCATTAGTGTGAAGTGACTGTTGTGCACACAGAATGTCTCAGTGGGATGTTCTTGGCACTCAGGAATGAGGAGCCAGGAATGAGGAGCCACGACTGCAATGGCTGCGCTCCACTGCCTGCAGCTGCTCCCTGTGTCCTGCTTCGTCTCTAAGCCTCAGAGTCAGCTTTTTAGGAAACTGAAATGGTCTTGTAGTAGAGTAAGAGAATTATAATGTCTCATGCAAAATGTAAGAAAACTGGCATACACTGGTGGAATTACCAGTTTACTAAGGAATATTTGATGGAAGTCCTCTTTAGTTCTCATACAAGGAAGGTTCTGCTTTGTTGACTGTCCTAAACCCCAGTGAAACTCTGGTTAGCAAACCTACCTAAGCAGATGAAAGTACATTAATAAGAAGCCCTCTCTGAACATAAAGGTCATTCTACTCATCTTTTGCAGTGTTCAGACACGCTGATGTGCAAATCTACTTTATCAGAAAGGTTTTTTGTCCACATTTAGCTGCCCCATGGAGAGGGAAGTAATACAGTGACCCTCGCTGTCAGAGCTGCCTCTTCTTTCCACATAAGATGGTGCTCTTGTGTTCAGACCAGAACCCAGCTCACTCTCGCATAGGTTTGACCCCTGTATCACAGCTTCTTAGGAACAGGATATGAGCCAGCAATTTGTAGCAGCATCATTTTAGTGCTGTTTATTTGTTTGGCTCAAAGATCAACAGCTGTTTTATTTCTTTCCTCTCTTTGGCCATTCAGCCACTGCTGTGATTCCTGTAAGTGCATTATCGTAACTTTCACAGCACAGAGGGAGCAACAGCTTTGCTCCAACTGACATCCCCTTCTACCTGGGTGTATGTTAAATACATGGCCAGAGGGGACTGCCTCCAGCAAAAAGATATTTCTAATCTCCATTTCTAATCTCAGATGCCTAAACCTCATCCCCAGACACTCTATAAAGTGATTTGGTTTAACTGAAAATTGAGATGGGAGCAGCAGCACTGGTGGAAGCTTAGCTCCCGTTGATACTGTAATTACTTTTTCTGATCATTTCATTCACACGTGGTCTGCCCTCAAGGACAGAAGTGCTGTTCACATGGCAAAGATGGGAAAGGTGGAGCAGGTATCAGCATTATTTTCAGGAAGAAGCTGTAAGGGAAAAATCCCAACTGATTCAACTAAACCTAGCAAGCCAGATAAACATGGTGAGTGAAACTACTCACTGATAGTAACTTCTGTCAGTTTTGCAAAGAGAAAAGAATGTTCTTTTTGCTGCTATACCCACTCAGCACCGTAAATCGCAAGTCTTTAAGAGTTAAAAAAAAAAATTTAAAAGGGACCTTCCCCTACACAGATTTTTTTTCAGAAATAATATCTCTTATGGAATCACAGGCCAAGTTTAAAAAGAATCAGGTCCATTGCAAAAGAATAGTGCACCATTTTATTCTTCTACAGTGTTTTTGGAAGTTGGTATTTTGTAGGCAACAAACTCCATTGTTGTTTCAACAACATATGGACATTCAAAGTGTAGGCACTGTTGCATTACTTAAAATAATAAATTGACTCTTATTTTTTGGTTTGAAGGGGAATTGCCAGCCAAACTCTAATTGAGGTCTCATTGAGAATTAGTTAATCAGACTCTGTGTTTGGCCTGCTGGAAGGGCGTGAAAACTTTCAAGCAAAATATTGCCTCATTCTCAAGCCTGGATGTAAAAAAAAAAAAAAAAAAATATATATATATTCAATTTAGCTGTCTTTAATAAAACAAAAACTGTCCATTTGCTTCAAGAGCTGTTGCAAGGAGCATATGCAGCTGTACTAAGAGTGACTAAAATTTTATTTGACAACCAATAGGGTAATTAGTAAATCAAAGCTTGTTTGTTTTGATGTCTGATTTATTTGAGTGACATCCGGATTTCCACTTTAAACATTCTTTTTTTCAAAATTCATCACCACTGGATTTTATTCTTTTAAGTTTATTCCTCTGGAACACAGCTCTGCTTCCTCCGGCTGCAGAAGACCAGCAGATGGTAATCAGATCTCAGTGGGTTTTTTTAATTTCTTAAAGAAATCTTGTATTTGTCAGTTTGCTTAACACTAAAGACTTCAATGCAAACCCTGACTACAATATGTCAAGGGAAAGTCTACTTATGGAGGAAGTAAAGTTACATAATCTCATTTTCAATTACATTTCATTTAGGGCATATTCTCATCATCACCCACTATTAAATACAAAGGTTCTTGACAAGGAACTCCTTGAGGAAAACATGTCATGTTTAAGGATATATAGCACACATGCTTTGTAAAGGGCCAGAAACCTTGTTTAAAAAATCCTAACAGCTCAGAGCTTTAATTATTCTGGGAGGAGCCTCTGCAAATCTGACCCATATAGCTCCCATTAGGGAAAGTCTGGTGATTACAGCTGGGGTACAATCCTCCCGTCAGCGCACCATGCTTTCCTGCCATGTGTTAGTGGCATCTTTAGGGTGGACGTTCACAAGACAAATTTCCTGCTAAGACATGGACATGTTATATTCAAGATTAAAGGAAGGTAAAGGACACTTCAGAAAATCCATGTTTCTGATGTTTAAATGTTATGGGCTAGTTTAGTCCCTGGTGCAGGGCAGGGAGCTATTGCTAAGATGAACTTTACACAGTTTATTTTTGCTTTAGAGAAATGCACCCTTGTACATGGGGCAACGCGAAACTGTGCCAAATGGACCTCTGTAAGAGCTGTCACCTTGTTATTAAAAAGAAATTTGGGTTACTTGAAGGAAGTGTGATCTCAGAAAATGCCTGCCCAAAACTGAGGACACAGGTGATGGATGGGTCGCACTGTTATCACAGCCAGGTTGGTGTCACATTCTCTGCAGAACAGAAGCCTTGAGGAAGAACATCTGGGAAAGGAAATTCAGCCATCTTCCTCTGTGCTCTGCTGGGGGAGCCAGAGCAGGGGCATCTGGTCCTGGGGGAAGGAGTGGGACAGATGGCTTTAAAGCCAACCTGAAATATGTATAAGTTAAGCAAGATTTTGAAGGACTTTGGACTAAATTATTCTTTAGTAGAAGTTTGTTGGTGTTTGTGGAGTTACGCCCTGGATGAATTGGGTTCTCTGGCATGAGAAATGAATACTGCCTGACTTTAAATAGAGCATGAGCTGTTTGCAGTTGAGTCAGGCTTGTTTCCTCATGGAAAAAAGTTCCTTGCAACCTTTGTACCCCATGATTTTGTGTTCTTATAAATGGGCTGACTGAATGAGACAAAAAGTAGCAGAGTACCATGCTGTGTGTACATGACAGGCAGACTTATTTAAAAGTCCTAACTTATGAGCTGGCTTTTTCCAAGGCCATAGATTTTCATTAGCTATTTGCTGTGTTAATAAGAGACAACCACAGCAACAAGTGGTACAAATGTTAGCTTTGAAACACAGAGCACCTCTTAAACCAACATAACTGGCAATAAATGGTGTGTGTATATTCGCTCATTTGGCAAAGGTAGAAGTTCAAATTATGTCTTATGGCCAGTTGACATATACCTGACCAAATTCATCCCTAGGGCAACTCCACCGGCTTCAGAGAGGCTACTCAGGGAATGAATTTGCAATTTTTCTCTTAACACCACTTCATTCCAAACAGATTTTTTTTTTCATGGGCTATTCAGTATGGTCCTGCTGAAACTCCTCAGAAACAGGACTGCAAAGACCTGTATATTGTTTCTGGCTCTTCCTTCATGCCTCTGTCACAATTACTATTTCTAATGTGTGGCTATTTGCTCCACACACTTTTTGTGGAGCAGGAGCTATTTCTTACCTTTATACTGCACCAAAATAAATCAGGCTTTTGCTTCCTTAAAGACTTCTAAAGAAGTCATATAAAAATTCAAGACACTAACATTGAAAGAATAACAAGTTAGCCTGAGGAGTGGTCAGCAGAATTAGTCCAATCTGCTCTCCTGTTGGACTTTGTTCAGATTGAGGTAGCTGGCCCTTCTCTGCATCTACATCGTGTCAAGAGCTTACAGATGAGACCAGTAGGTAATTCCCCAATTCTTTTCTGGTTTAACTTCTTGCTTCAAAAAGTTGGACACAGCAAGCGTGGCAAAGTCCCATTTGGCTAAATCCTCCCTCATTCATTTTTTTATGTTGGCTCAGACCGAAAATGCACACATATAAACCTGAATACACAAATATAACCTTACTGTGGAGTCCCAGGAGGACATTTAGTTATGTGCTACCATTTTCTTTGACTGTATTTGCTGGGAGTCTGTGCATAATGCAGCTGCTTATGAGTAATGAGCAATTTGGTGAGCTGAGGCTGTTAGGAGATGGCTACTGAGAGCCCAAACATGGGAGGACAGGCCTCTCTGCACCTCTGCAGATGTGGTGAGATCAGTAGATCTCCCCATCAGCCAGAATGGCAAAGGGTAGTAGGAGCTGGATGTTTTCTCTTCTTCACCTACCCTGCAGAACATGTTGAGGAGGTATGCTGGTGACCCAGCCAGAAGTATAGACCTGCCTGTGAAACCATTGCCACCAGCTGCAGATCTCACCTGAAAATGGAAAATCTGGTACTCGGTGATGTAATCAGCACAACCACAGAGACAATAAAGTTTTCACCAAGAAACACCCTCCTTTTCTGGGCAGAGCTGCAGCACCATTCTTTGTCTGTAGGTGCTCTATCTATTGGGATATAAAAAAGCTTTGTCTGTTGGAATTTATGGAGTTGGGCTGCTCTTGCATGGAGATGGGTAATTTCTTTGTGTCACACGCTCTGTAGCTAATGCTACTGTCACAACTCTGTCTTGCCTGCATGGTATTTCTCAAATTTGGCCCTTAGAGTGTAATTGGTGGAGACAAAACCACTAAATTCAATGAAACCAGTCTAGAAGTAATTTGTGGATTTTAAAATTAAATATTTAAAATTTTAAAATGTGCTGTCAAAATTGTATCATATATTCAATTTCTACTACAATTTAATGCATAAAAGCACCAAAAAAAAATTAAATTCTCATTCTGTTATATATTCAGTCATGTATGTTCCGTATATGTGATCTGCATGGTCCTTCTTTCATCCTGGCATCATGCTGCTCAGTCCAGCATGCTGTGAATCCACTTTGATTTTTTTTACTGAGATTTTCTGGTTTTCTATCTTCAGAATTGATATTGTCTTGCTGAATTTCTGCCTATTTCCCATCCCTGTGGGGCTGCAGAGTTCAAGTCCTCCCGTGCCTCCCTGTTCTGCAGTTCCTGGGGACTTCCCCAGCCATGTCAAAGCTTATTTGCCCCGGCTGAACTGCCTGGGAGGCAAGGGACTGGGGCAGCACGCCTGTTCAGGCTGATACACTTGTGCATTAAAATCCAGGGTAATAAGGAGAGGAAATGCATGGCTTGAAGCTGTCTGCTGGCCATATCCTATGCAAGTTCTCCCTTCAAATATTATTATACTCCTTTTTAAAATTAATTCCACATAAAACACATTGGTGGATGCAGTTTCTGAAGCACTGGTGGCTGAGTTTTCGCGTTAGTCACGCGGATGTGCTACTGGCAATGGAGACTTTTGCATAACCTGCTGCAAATATATGACAGACAGCTTGTCAGGAAATGCTCAGTATAGGCAATGATTTGGGACTAATTTCATGGATGTTTTCCAGTTTCTATTTTCTCCCCCTGATCTTCCTTTCTCTATCTCTGAACAAGAGGGCTCCTGAAATTTCCTGCTTAACATCTTTCACTTTGAATAAAAGATATGCTAAACATACCCCCTGCAGCTGGTCCTGCTGAAATTGCTCCTCTGGAGGGACCAACAGATGATGTTGGTGGATTTGAAAAGGTCCAGGCGGGAGGGTTTAGCCCCCAGCATAGCCCACACTGAAGCCTGCAACCTGAAACACCCCCTCCACCTCTGCTCCCCACCTTCCCCTCACACACGCATGTGCGTGCACACACACATGCAGAGGCAGGCAGGGACTTTAAATGAACCCAGATGGCTGGCACACAGGGAGTAGGCATCCTGGAAAAGTGCCCCAGGGCGCTCTGGTTGCTGTCATCTTATTCTACAAGCCAAGTGCCTTCAAGATGTCTGTGTTGTTTCTTAATCGGAGATCACTCCTGTTTGGGCTCTTAGCCCCTTCCTGTTGGGAAATGTCAGTGAGGCATCAGAGAGATACACAAAGATTGATTTGACTCAAATCAACCATTCCCTTAACTCAGAGGTTGTAGATTATTATCCTTAATAAAGACCATATTGTAATAAAACCCAAATCAGATCCCAATTGAGAGACTGTACTTTCCCTTCTCCTGTGTGTGTACTGTTGTTTGATTGAGTGATTTGGTTCTTGTGCAAGAGAAATTAATTGCCTAAGAGTAATATGAAATGTCGATGAAAAGTGTGAATGTGATGAATTCTGATAACCAGTTTCAATTACTTTCTTCTTCTTTATTTTTTTCTGTTTTGGTCATACTGAACACATGTTTCTTTATTTCTCTATAAAAATATGCAAACAATTACCTGGCTTTGGAGACATAATTACAAAGAGGTTCATCTCTAAAAGGTTATTATTGATTTATAGAGTTCTTTAGTTTAATGGAAGACAGACAGGAATAAAAAGAAACTCTACCTTCCCCACAAATAATAGATGAACTAGAAGGGTAATGTAAGATTTAGAAGTAATTTTTATAAGATTCACAAGCTGCTTGTTTGGGAGCAGTGTTTCTTGTACATGCACAGAGTCATTTAGAAACCATAACATAGCACGGCTAGTACAGGCATCTTCTCCTGTGAGTGATTCAGCATGAGGCATTCTGACAGGCTGTGATAGCCATCTATCACGGGGCTAGATGATAGTGTTATCTGCAGATAACACTAAAGACAAAGTGTGTGGGATAATTGGTAGCAACAGACCTGATGCTGGATTTTAAAGAAAAGGTACATGAGCAGAAGTGCATCTAAGAGAAGAATCAGTCAACTTGTAATTAGCAACTACCAGCCCGAGACTTTGGAGTAATTTGATGGGTTTTTATTTTAATGGGTGCAAATTTATAAATAAATGTGTGTAAGAGGATAGAGCCTGGTTTTGGTACACCTGACTTCCCTCCATCTCACCTTGGACTCTCAGGGAAACATCCCAGTGGCACAGGTGGGAGTGGGACCGTGCCCTCACAGAGGACACTACTTCCAGCAGTCGAGGGTTTGGGCTCTTTTTCATGTGATTTTTTTTGTGTGACTTGTGTCTGCTTTCTGATGCCATGAGCCCTTGAGGGCAAGAACTGCCATTTGGTCTGGCATGCACCCATGACCAGCAGGCTATGGTGGGGCACTGGTGGCATCTGCTAGTGGCTTGATGGAGGGAGCTGGATGGTGCTCCAGCAGTGCAACCTGCTTTTTGGCTGGACTGGGGTACTCATTAATCAAAGTCCTGCTGAGAGAGAGATGTGGGTGCTACAGCCATGGCCAACAGCAGAGTTTATTCCCTCTTCTCCGTAAGTATTGAGACAAAACAAAGTCTTATTTACCAGTGTGCAGCAACTTAGGTTTGCTTTTAAACCCACAACCTGGAACAAATGTTGTATTTATGGTATTGCAAAATTATTCACCGTTAGCAACTGTTGATGCTGTGCATGATGCATCCATTTGGATTTAAGCAAAATATCTCTGATTCTCATTCACATAACATCCTGTGCTTTCCCCTTCCTGGTTCCAGCTCTCAGATATGCACCTCACCAAGGCTTTGGGGCTTTTAGGTGGGAGCTTTCTTGTGCCCTGAGAGCCCTTGTGGAGAGCACACTTCTGTTGGCTCTGCTTTATAATTAGCATTACCTGAATCTGATAAAACAGCTTGTAAACAAACGCAGTCTGAAGCAATTTTAATAGAGAAACAGATAAAATCAATAGTGCATCATGTGCACTGTGGTTGTAATTGCTCTTGATGGCCATTCAGCTTGCCTTGTTGTTGTTTTTCTGTCTACAACATGGAGATTTTCAGAATAATGGTCTTTTGTTTGGCAGCATTGCAGAGGGAGGCAAGAGCTCCCATCTAGCTGCTCTGGGCAGCTCCAATACAGCCCCAGCATGGCCATGTGAGCTCTGCTGGCACCCCGAAGAAGTAGGATGGGGCTAGATGGACTCACTCTATTTGATTTTATTAAATCATTTTTATTGTGGGTTTGGGTTGCCCTTTGGGAAGATTTTCTGTGACTGCTCTAGATGAACACCTTCCAGCATTCTGTACAAGCATAGGTGCAAAGACCTTTCACACTGTCCTTTTCTCCTAGTGCACACATTTAAGATCCCTGGGTTTAACTCCCTACATAGATATAATTTGTTATATTGTTCTCAGCAGAACACAAACCTTACTGCTTTATGCCTTTTGACAACAGTAAGTAACTGCTGCTCCTGAACATTATCATAATTTAACTTTGGGGCTTGCAATGTAGAAAATAAGAAGTACAGGATTATGTTTCATTTTACATACAATCTTATAATGAGCCATAATATCCTCTTGGAGATTTTGCCATATGAGAAAATAAGACAAGCAACAGGTTTGCTGAAGAATTCTTTCCCCTTATGTGTCTATATCGAATTACTGCTTCACACCTGATTATACTCATTGTGTTCAGATTCTCAAAGGTACTGGGATTCTAGTTCCTTCTCATAAACTAGAAGCCAACTGAAGTAATGGTCAATGAATAGTATTTAAGAACTTTGAAAACTTTGGGGATCCAACCTATTGTCAATAAAATAGACCATTATTTTTGTGTCCTATAGTTCATAAGATTCAGCAGTAAGAAAGCAAATTTAGAAAAATTAATTGTCCTCAGTAATTCCTAAGATTTTTTTGCCAGTTGCACCCTCAGCAGTGCCAAAAGTATCAGTTACACTATCCAGCAGCAGAAATGGCAACAGGTACTTTTTGTTTAAAGCAGCCAGAAAGCCTCTGATGGTATCTATATCTCAGTACCATGGCACACTTCCCAAGGTATGGGAACCTGAGACATACCTGAGCTTCACCTTAATTCTGTATCTCCAGCTCAGCCTTGGCAAGCCAGCCGTATCTCCCTGTCCCCTCAGCTTTGATATGCAAAGCTTCTGCTGACAGACCTGGTGCATCTTGGTCGGTGAGCTCAGTCACAGCCTACGTCAGCAAAAAAAGTCCTGTTTGTTACTATCCTGTAAACCAGGGAAAATACAGCTGATGGAATGAATGCCTACAGAATGCCTCAGAGGGAAAAGTTACTAACCTCCGAGTGGCCCACAGGGTCCTATTTTCTCCAACTAGAGCTGAGCTGTGTTTCCTTTTATTGTACAGCCTTAATAGTGATCATTGATCAGCACGGCCAATGTTATTTAATTTTGTTTAGGGCTCACTTTCAGATGTGATTGCAGTTACTGTTTTGCAGCTTATTCATTTTGCATCTCATGATAATAGAGAAAAGTGACACAAAGGATGTGAGTGGTGACACTGTGCAGCTGATGCAGTAAAGTGAATTAACAGCTAATAGCTGGCAGATAGCAGCAGATCAGTTGATTAAACAGATGGCAGAAAGCTTGACATTTGCCATCCACAAACTTGGAATATTGCTCTCATCTGTTTTCTAGGAAATACTTCAGGAAACAAAAGTACTCTTTATGTCTTCAGTCTGCTAAAAAAGCAAATATGAGAAGAAGGTGACCTGCTTCCCTCCAGAGAACTGAAGAGCTGGTGCTTAGGAAGGAGAAAAAGCCATATTCCCAAGATGATATTTCTGTCAATAAATGGAGAACCGGCAGGGTCAGTCCCAACATTCAGAAGAGGCAGTTTCTCCTGGTCCTTCCTCTAGCAACTGGGTGCTCTAAACTACAGAAGGAATAAAATAATTGAAAAGAATGACTCAACTATTTAACTGCTTCCTTAAATGGAAACTGTTCAAATGCTTCCTTCATTTGTCTGTCCCAGTGGCGTATGAGAAAAATGGCTTGTGGGCTCTGCCTGGTGCCACCGAGATGAGAGGACGCACATGGCTCGCTGCTCCTCTCTAAGGATCTCTTTGTTCTTCCCAGTCCCTGGGGCACATGTTCCATGTGAGGCAATGACAGTTTTTGTTATCACACAGCCATATCAGTTTCAGTGACAATCAGACCCTTTTCAAAAAAACATTATTTCTCATGATTGTCTCCCTCTTGGAAAATGTGGCCTTTAAAGACAAAGTGGGGGGAAAGAAGGATGAAGGGGAGACAACAAATGTCCTGGCGACACAGAAGTGAAATGATGTGTTATGGGACCATCAGTCAAACGGCTTGAAAGGTTATAAATCAATATGTGAGCACACAGAATGGAAACACTGGACCTTACACCGTGGAAGAAAGAGGGACCGTTTTGTCCTGCCTGTGCAGGTTTAGCAGATACCGCAAAGGAAACTGCTCATACGAGAGGCATAAAGAGAGGGAAGAAGGCGGAGGAGAGGGGGAAGGGGGGCGGGGGGAAGAAGGTGAGGGGCTTGCTAATAACTACATGTTTTTTCCTTCCTTCCTAACTCAATGGTACATGTGACCTCGTGAAGCCAATAAGTTATGAGCATCTGACGTAAAAGTTCCCCCCCAAAATGCTCCTTTAGCAAAGACCACTGGGTAAACCATGTCATGACTAATTTCTGCAAATGCCTTGATTTAAGGCAGGCGCAGGACCTGAAATTCACACCAGCTCTTTGTGTGCTGGAGTCACGCAGATACCAGGCTTGGTGAGAAGAAACTGCATACTTCCTATTTTATTTCACCACTACTCGACCTGCTTTTCCTCAGACTTAAAATCATTTGCCAGGTCAAAATAAACTCTTCAGAATCCCAATGTGAAAAATGTACCTAACAATTCAACCCTTGTAAGCTGGGAATTGGAAGAGAAAGTGCAGTGGAGTCTAATTAAATTATATAATAAGCAGCTTAACTTGTGGTTTCACTTTGGTTTCTGTTATTCTTATTATCATAAGCACTGTAGCTGGCAAAGAGCTATTGAAATATGCATAGCAGAAATGACCAAACTGGAGATGTTTGGGTTTCACAAGAGCTTGTCTGTCAGAGGTTGGTTTTGCAAAGTTGAATCCAGAAGGGAGGTCAGGCTAATTCCAATTTAATTCAAAATTTTCCTCAGAGGTAGCAATGAGTTCATTTGACCTATCTTTATTAAAGAAAAAAATCAAAGGAGATCTGGATTTGCAAATCCTCACCTGTCAGGTCCTGTTGCAAAATGAAAACCAGTGCTGGCTTAGTTTTGGGTGAAGCTGAGTGTATAATCCTGGCTTTAGCTTTCACTCATTAACAAGTCAGTTGATGTTGCCCAGAAGATGGCACTTCAAAGACAAGACAGTGCCCCTGGCACCCTGGCAGTACTGCAGAATGGTCTGCCCACCCCACCTCTCCAAATGACCAAAGCTTGCCCTTTGTTTAAGCCTACTCTAGTGCCAGGCATACAGCTACAGGAACGAGATAAGCAAAGCTGCTGCTGAAGTGGGTGAGGGAGTGCCCAGATAAGCTGCCACCAGGGACGGTGACAACTTACAGAGGTCAGCAGCTACTGGCAGGGGACACTCCAATGTCTTAAGCCAGTACCATTTTTAAAGTAATAATTTATGGTCTGTCTAGCATATATATGTCGGCTGAGATTTACACCATGCTTTACTGTAATTGTCAGTAAAGCTGTCTAGTATTTACATAGCGGTGGGTTCCTTCATAAGTCAGTGCTCGTAAATTTGGCTAATCATAACAGAGATCTTTCCAGAAGTTTGCTATGCATCTCATCCTGCTATGGAAACAGGTTGCACTGCCCACTGAAATCTGAATCTGGATCTAGGGCTTCGGTTTGGCAACATTTCTAGTTTTGAAGACTGTCTCATGCAAGAGTCAAGTAAGAATAATTTCAGTCTGTTTAGTGGTCTATAAATCCAAGTGCCCCAAGTACCAATGAATCACTCTGTTCTCTGCCCCAGGGGTTTCACTATTACAAACAATGACTGAAGTCATCAGCAAAAGACGAGGTCACAGGCTGAAAGAGGAAAATATGCTTTTTCATTTCTAGAATAAAAAAATTGAATGCATTGTCTGAAAATGTCAGTACATGAACTGGGCTAAATGGAAGCAGACTAAGTTGGGCTCTGACATCTAATGCTTCCCCCTCCACTCCTATTTTGTTTAATTTGACAGCTACTCACCAAGATACACAAGCTGAAAAATTCAGAATAAGCTGCTAAGGAAGACGCTTACCACATTATCCATCTTCTTTCTTGGCACTGGAAAGTCTGAGGACTGAAGGTAGGGATGAGAAGGAAGAGCCCTGGACTCCAACTCAGACATTGCCCCTGTTTGCCACTGCAAACAAGGCACTTAAACCCTCTGTGAAGGCCTTTCTGTAGCAGTTATCTGCCTTGCAGTGCTGAGGTGTTGCCTAATGAACAATTCCTGTCTGGGAAGCACAGTAAGAGTCACAGAGCCAGCACTGAGCATGGGGTGAGCTGCCAAACAATGTAGGGGTTCATCAAAGGTTGGTGTTCTCCAGAGCATGCTGAGGAAAAACTACTTACCGTACACAGAATTGGTGATTCTCAGTCTCAGGCAATCCCACAGTTTCTCAGGGCTGGTTAAAAGAAAATAATTTGTGTCTTATTTATTTTTGTATTCATACATATATTCAGAGTTACATACCTATTTTTATTTATATATATATATATATATGTAAAGACAATCAATCTAGTCAGGGTAAACCACTTTAAAAGGCTTTCCACATACCATCAAGTAAAAGCATGAGCTTTGCAGGCGCTACAGAGCAGGAGTGACTTTAAGTAACTTCCAATAACAATGGGATTTTTTCTCTAGCTGGCAGATCAAATATGACCCTTGGATCTTAAATCCCCAGAGAATACAAAAAATGTCCTCTTGTATGTAAATGCACTGTTTTCCAAAACTTTCTATTATGTTTCAAGGCCAATAGAGTTTTAAAAAACCTCTTCTGTTTAATAAATCATTTCCCAATGCTGTGTGCATTAAGTGCTTTTACTTTAGTCTTTATCCTATAAATAGAAAAAAATGCAGCCTTACTTGTCAAGCTGCCACAGAAGATGTAGTGTTAGAGATCAGTCTGAACCAAACCTCAGATGAAACTTTGGTCCCAGTGAAGTGACTGTGTGTGTTTTCTCAGTGGCTTTAGTGGAACCTGCCCCTCCATTGTCTTGCTTAATCCTAAACTTTAAAACATGGTCCAGGTTCATATCAGTGGCTGACAGGATTATTACTACCTCCTGTAAATCCAGAGGTATAAAAAAGAAGGGCTAATCAAACACATCCTAGGCTTAATATTTCATCAGTAAAACTGCCTCTAACATACTTGCAATTGATGACAATTTTCACTTCAATGCCAAGAGTTTGAACTTGTTCTCTGTTATACACTGTTTGTCACATACAGTAATAAATGTCAGTGTCAAAGCAAAATTCAGGTTTACAAAGAACCTATGACCTCATCTGATATTCTCTGTCTAATGATGTAAAAAAATAAACAAACAGAAGAAGCCAGTAGTCCCAAAGTAGTTTGTTTCACCTGTGTTTAAGCACTGAGAATTTTCCGTTGCCTCCTTTAGATGGAATATCCAACTGCCACATTCTTGTTCCTGAGATTTTGGTACACGCTTTCAAAAACTGTAAAGGTGCATTCCTCTTTTCCTGCTAAAATGATGCAATTGGGGTAGAACAACTGCTGCTTTGTCTGGGAATAGCAATTCTCAGCCTTAAATTCCTTAAAGAAAAAGAATTCAAATACAGAGCCATGACATTTGCCTTTAAAAGGAGAAAAGGATGTTTTTCACTTCCTCTCCATTTTTTCCTTTAACATCCAGCAATATTTGAAATCTGGCAGAGAGGGAGATAAAGGGAAGAAGAGCATTTCTGCACAGAATAGAAATTCCAGCAATAAGTTAAAGTACCTGCAGGCACAATTTCACTCAAACACACATTCTCTGTGCGCATGTAGGCAATGAGCTTGTGTACTCCTGATAATGCTCTGCTTGCTGAAGCTAGTGGCAATCTTTCACACAAACTGTTTCCCTGACTAAAACTGTCGAAGGCAAAAATATTTTGCAGAAATTTCTGACCTTTGATGAGAATCTGTTTTCAAACATGAGAGAAAAATTAATCTTTCTATCCTCTAAAAACACAGCACTTCAATTTCCCAGAAGGATGACTTTTTATAAGAGTTTTCATTTCATGCTGTAACAAAAAAAGGTTTAATGATATTAAAATAAAATCAAATGATACATTATTAAATTTAAAAAACTCAAATACTGGAACATGCATATCAATCAACTGTTTCCATTTCAGAGAAATGCTTTGGGGTTTATTCCAGAATGATCATTTTTTACACTTTGACATTTCACCTCAAAATCAAAAATCTTGCTTTCCTGCCCCCCACCAGAAAAACCCCTTTGTATCTCTGGCTGTTTATCCTGTGCATTTAGGACATAGATATGCAGTTTTAAAAGGTGCATCAGCAGTTCAAGTGTGATTGAAGAATATAGCCACAATTTCTTCAGCCAACCACCTGTGTCAGTGGTAGAAAAGTCAGCCTTTGGGAACACTAATCTTTCTTTAGGTTTATCAAGTAGATGGAAACAGGAGCAAGTAAGTGTTTAGTTTGTCTCAGGCCTCTTCAGTGTTCTGTGCTAGAAGATTCTGAAAAACAAAACAAAACAAAACAAAACAAAGAGCCAAAACGTTCCCTTTTGTAGCTCCACTGAGCCAACACCCTTTCATCAGAGGTGAATTGGCCCATGCTCCCCAGTTGCTGTAACTCTTTAACCTTAGTGCATATACTAAACCTTAGACTGATTTAGTATTTAAATGATATACAGTAACCATCCTGTTAAATGTAAATTAAATGCACACTTATTCTTTAAGACAATTTAAAGTGTCACCTTTATAGCTATAAGGCTGTGACATTTCATGAACTCACAGCCACATCTTCCCACTGATAATGCCAAGCTGAACTGACTGGGCTAAATCCAGCTGTGGGGTAACCAAATGCAACATTCTTGCTGTCAAAGGAGTTATACCCTTTTACACCAAGGCTGATTCCAGGCTTTCATTATCTACACTTAAACCTAGCAAAATTTATTTGGAAAAGTAGCTGAGAATAGTATCGTTTCAGCTGTTATTCATAATATAGGCACGATGTTCCCTAGAAATGTATGTTGGCTTAGCTCCTTCAACTACTTCATTTATGCTGGGGAAGGATCCAGCCCTAGTTGGAAAGCAAAGACAAAAAAACTTCACCTAAACTGAATTGTTCTTGGAGAAATAAGTGAAATTATAGAGACTGATGAAGCAATTAATAGCAATTAATGTGTTCCAGTATGAGCTAAAATCAAAAAGCAAAAGCATGGAGTTCAAGAAGACATTTTTGACAATAGATGACTGTCCTTCAGGACGCTTCTGAGCAAGACTGAGCATGAAGCATTGACAGGAAGTTGGGAATCTGGACACAGGATCCCAGATTTCCAGATATTTATGTGTTCAAAGATGCAAATTGTTACTTAGAGCTGTTACCTTTCTTGGTGTGTCTGAACAGGAGAGGTGCCTATGAACATTGTTTGGCCACAGGATACCTGTGGAAATCAGACTTGATGGTAATTGAGGTAAGCACAAAACTAGAGTTGGAATCAACTGTGATGTGAATAAAATACTGCCGTAAGCAGTCTGTTCTCTCTGGAGGTCATCCCGTGCTATGCACAGCCCTCTCCCTCAGCAGCTCTCCCTACACGGCTTCCTCTCTACCACACCTTCCTTGCTCACAGCACCTCCTTAGAGTAATCAGAAGCTCTCATTATGTTTTCCTCCAGTAATCCTTCCATTTCAAAATGGATGGCATAATTGGCCTTCTTAATTAGTACAGAGTACATAGAATTTATCTGAAATACCTTCTGTAGCAGCATTAGAAGTTAGAAAGCATTATGAAGTTTTATTGCATGTTTTTCCCTTCACCTTGGACTCCTTAGATTGAGAAAAAAAGTGCTTTTCAATGTCGAGTGTTTTAAATAAAATGCATTCTTTGTTGTCAACATGTAGAGCTGGTAAATTGACAAATTCATCATCCTATTATAATCCCTGCACCTGTTCGGGTTTGCAGTCTGCGGTGTGTTTTAGCTCATGTATGGTGAGTGCATCTGCTTAACAAGGACAGTTAACTGGCAGGATTTGTTTATAAACCCAGTGAAGAGCTAAATGAGGTAAACTGCATTATCTTACATGTTAATTGTATTTCATTGCAGACAAACATTTATTAAAGATGCAGACGGCACACCATACATTCTAATTGTGTTTGCATCCATTTCTGGTTTTATCCTGGTTTCCAGAATTTCTATTTCAACATCATATTTCAGGGATTCAAGAGGCAGCCTGAGATATCCCTAGAAAAGACACTCCTAACAGTGCCCAATGTGTGTGCACACAGGCACACATGGAGGAGCCAGCCAAGTAATTTGCAGGAACAGTTTATTAGAAGGATACTGCCATGTTCTCTTGTCTGGCAAATGTCTCTGAAGAGAAGCAAATTTCTGGGAATCTGGCCATTGCTTTGAAATGACATTAAAAATATCTTCTGGCTGCAGTTTGCAGTTTCCTTGGTGGCAGGTATAGAGCTCGTTGAGGTCCCTGGCTCCCATCACCTCCTTCCCATACTTCAACATTATAGCAGGAGCAGGGATCACACAATACCTGTCAAAGACAGACCCACAGGTCTCATCTCACAAAAAAAAATTGGCACACGGTTTCTGTCTGAAACATATTTTTTCTCAAACTTGTTATGATTTGAATAAACAAGATAACACAGGAGGTCAGGAGGTGGAGGAGCAGTCTTGCTTGGCAATTTGGGAGCTGAGGTAGAACTACTCGTGTCATATCCAGATCAGTGGAAAGGGTCAGTACAAAATGGATAAAACCCTAAACAACACCCAGGCAACACTAGGTCCAGTAATGAACTAAATCCAGACCTCTGAGACCTTGTCCAGCAACGTAGCCAAAAGAACCTCCTCCTCCCCTTGCCCTCTCTTTCTGCATGGTATGTTATTATCTGATCCTGAGCTCGCTTTTGTAGGAGAATGATGGTTGGCTCTTCAGCATGGGAGAAATCCCTCCTCCCATGTCCTCCAGTCCTCACTACCTGAGACCTTTCTGAGACTTGTAGCTGAGGAAAGACTGGTTGGTCCAGTAGTGGGACCGAAATATTAAAGTATTGTTGGAAGACAACTGCTCAGTTTGGAGGTTGTACAGACAGGATGGGCTTGCTGCAGAGGTGTTATAGGAAAACAAAGGGCACTTGGGGGTAGCAGTAGTGTCCTTCAGGTACATCCTTCTCTGGCTTCCTATTGCACACTGAGGTCTGAGGGACTGAAAGTCAGAGACGGAAATAAGGTTTACCTTTTAAACTAAGCAAATGTGAGATGGAGATGCAAAAAAATGTGGAGCTCCAAGTGCCACAGCTCCTGAGACAGTTCCCTGAGGAGCCACCACTCTGCTGTTCCTGCCAGGATGGTGCTGGATCCCACCAGCACACCCTGCATTCCTGGGTGCTGCCCCATTGTATGACAATTAAAAACATGGCAATTTCAGTACTTGGGCCCCCCAGCACTGCCAGAGAAGATACATCTGGTCTTGGTTTGTTGACTTTCCTTGGGAGTGCTTCCAGATTAAAAGGAGATGGGGAAATCTTTGAAATATTGAGTTCCCTGTGCTAGTTAGTGTGTTTTGTAGGCATGCAAATACCTCTTTCAGCAGCAAAGCGGCCACTGTATCCTCACTCAAGGTGCACCCAGGACTCACCTGCTGGTGACTGAGCATGATTTCTGAAGGTGAGGCCGAGTCCTGGCACTGGAAGTCAACTGTAAGAACAAAGGTCAGACCTCTGCAAAAGCTTAACTACAGGTCTGGATTTACAGCAACCCCAGGGAAATTAGAGAAAAACAACTTTTCTGGAGCAAGAAGGGTGCAGAGAATGAAACAAAGGTTCTGGCCAGAGAGAAGAGGAATGAAAAATAAATCTGCCAGGCTGAGGCACTACATAGCATGTGGCTCTCATCCACTCTGCTTTTTGCTTCATATGCAAAGAGGCTGCAGAATTAGATTCCCTAATCCAAATGCTTTAAGACTGATTCTCTCATTTCCCTTGGAAATTCATTAGTTTTTTTTTAAATGAGTGGTAATGCTGCTTGCATTTTTTCGTTATGGGAAGATTAAATGAAGGAAATCTTTGCCTAGAATAATCATCATTACTTAACCTAAATTTATTCCATTCCTCTGAAACTTTGAAAAAGTGCAGCTCTTTGGTTGCTGAAGTTACACTGAAGTAAAACTCAACAACTTGCTAAAATATTGCCATATGAGTAGAAATATTCAGCTCTGAGGAACTGATGTGGTGGAGGAATAAAAGGTTGTTTGTTAGTGCTGGCTGGCACTGGGTTTTAAGCAATACCAACAAGCCTGCCAACAAGAAGCCGATAACAAGGCTTTCTGAATATCTTCCAAAGCTTCACAGAAATACTTGCTTGCATAATGTTTTACACTTAAGCTCTTAAAAGTTCACCAGAGAAAAGTGGCTTTAAATATGTGTGAGGACCCCACACACAGATGTATGCACACAAAGCAGGAAGAAAACTGACATTGAACAAGAAAGTTTCAAAGTTTAAGATTTGTAGATTGAATGTAAACAATAAGATAAATATTTCTGCTCTGCTTCTAATTTCTCCCCTCCAGCACATGAATGGCTTAACATCTTAGTTGGATTTAGGCCCCTGGCTGACCTATACTTATGTTTTAGCTATTTCTCAGTGTCTTAAACCAAGAGAGAACTTAAAGCATGAACTTGAAGCACCCCTTCCCTTCCCTTCCCTTCCCTTCCCTTCCCTTCCCTTCCCTTCCCTTCCCTTCCCTTCCCTTCCCTTCCCTTCCCTTCCCTTCCCTTCCCTTCCCTTCCCTTCCCTTCCCTTCCCTTCCCTTCCCTTCCCTTCCCTTCCCTTCCCTTCCCTTCTTCTTTTCTTCCTTCCTGGTAGTACAGTTTTAACTCGGATCTAAGAAAATTTTTGTTTCTGTGTATGAGGCTTCTGGCACTTGCCAGCATAAAACTTGAGGCAAGCAGCTCTCTACATGGTGTTCCTGATGCCTTTCAGTCTTGAACTAAAATGTCTCTTCTTGCTCTAGTCTGAGCTCTCCAGGGCAGGACTATTGTGTGTATAGAAATGAAAAGGCAATTTAGGGAGGTGGGACCAGAACAAGATCTATAGTCCTGCAACATAAATTTGAACCTGGATCTCTAGGAGTAAAAAGCTACTGTAGGCAGCATTCCTTCAAATTAAACTATCATGGGCATAATCCTACTTCCTAAAATGTTTTATCAAAATGTGGAGTGAAATCCTGGCCTTGTTGTGTCAGTAACAGATCTCCCATTGTTATAATCAGCTGCTTTATTCCATGCTGGAATAATCTATCTTATCCCTGTATGGCATTTGCAGACTGCATACAGTTCAGTACATGCACAGTAAATCTGATTCAGTGTGGCTGCCAGTTGATAACATTCCCAGATGCCTGGAAATCCCAGATAAACATGGACAATTTTAGAATTTAGATGTTCTGAAATCCTGCCAAGACAAAGTTTCTGGAAAGAAAGGGAGAAATGCTTGGAAAGCCCTGGTATATAATGATCTACCTTTGTACAGGTCAGTATTGTCTTATACCTTTATACCTGCTTTTGATTTGTACACAACTGAAAGAGATTACCTTTTTTTTTAAGACGTGGCACAAGTGTGGTGTACTGCAAAATGTCCACATGTGCCCAGTCAAGAATGAAACTCCCTGATTCCAGAGGGGCCTCAAGCCCGTGAAGCAGCACCAACCATGTCCAACTTAAGGGGCACCCCACCTACACCTTTTGTAAAGGTAAAGGAAGGAGCTGCACAGTGAGCAGTTTGTTCTGAGACCCAGAGCCCAGTGATGTGGGGCTGCTCTACTGTTCCTGCTAACAGCCAACAGTTTCAGCTGGAGCACACACTGTCCTGGAAGCACAGGAAAATCTCCTCTTCCTTTCTACTAAAGGGAATAACCTTGAAATGGTGAAGATTTTTGTCTGCTCAAGGACAAGTTTCATGTGTAGTGCTTGTGGGAGTGAAAAACAGAATAGTACAGGTTAGTTTGAGGCAGTGATGCCGTATCAGACTGCTGAAATCAGGGAGAGCTGTTTCTTCGAGGCACACAAATTAAATTTTCCTCCCCATGTGAGGCTAGTCCTGCTAGCTGCTCATCAAATGACTTGAGACATCAAATGACCTGATCACAGTCATGCTACTCTTGAGTTTGAAGTGGCTCAGGACAGAGATTCCAGCACCTCTGAAAGCTGAGCTGTAGGACAGAAATTATTTCTGTGAACTGCATGTAGAAGCACTAGTGGGAATGCAAAGTGAATTTAGGTATCTGAATTTCTTTGTCAGTAATAGCTGCTGCCCTGGAAGTGAGGCAAGAAATGTTAATGTGCCTGTTCTAGAGCTGTTCCCCAATTATGTCCAGAGACTGGTGTAAAAACAGACTTTGAAAGAAGCAGTTGGAGCATTGCAATGTCTTTTTTTCTGATAAAGATGATGGAAAAACAAAGATTTTCCACCTACACTTTGCAGAAATCAGAGAGGAAGGAATTTCATGGCAGAGAAGGAAAGCAGGACCCAAACACATCAATGTCCTTCAAACTCACTGTTCAAACTGGGAGTCACTGCTGAGCCTGGAGCAGAGCCCAGGTACTGCGATCCTCAGCACCTGAGCAGGGGTTTGTCTTTGGCAGTCAGCACCAGCTCCAAGGTCTGCAGTGGGGGAACACACCCCACACGTGAGGGAGCACACCTCACTCGCTGGGCCCGATTTCCACCTCTCGTACAGAGTTGTGGGCAGCACAGTCACAAAACCCCTCTGGAAAGTGAGGGGAGAAAGGGACCATAAGCAGAAGAAACCGATGAAGTTCACTTTCCACATCTGTTTTTTATTGAGGGAGCTGTTACTGTGAGTAAAGTCAGCTGAGACATCCCAAGTGATTGCAGCTTGAATTTTTAAGCCAGGCTATAAATATCTGGGTTTTTTTAAACAGTGATTATTGTTTATGTTTTCTTCCTATTTACTCTCCTTTGATTTAGTAGCATGGGGAGGTTTGTATCACTTCAGCGTGTCAGTTGGAAGCAGCCATCAGCTACGTTACAGATAACCTCTCGTGGATTACACGGTTCAGGATTGTGCTGTCTGTCTCCTCTCTGAGTTGTGACCCCAGGTGGCTCAGAAGTACTTTGGGTCAAACTTATTATATACTATTCACTATCCCAATAAACAAGTAGCGTGTTGTCACATTTGGAGTGCTGCGTATTTTTCTAGTAATTATGCCTTATTATATATTTACTATTCAGAAAATGCAGGTGTGGGCTGTTGAACTGGGGCCAATGAGAATTCGCCGAACTGGCAGCAATTGCTTGGTGAGTCATGTTTCACTGTCTGTTGGTTTTATAACTGTTTTCACTACTAATTTAGCTCTGCGATGCAATATGCAATTAGTCCTATTATAGAAGCAGCTGTATTCAGTTTTACAATGGCACTTTCCCCTTTGGCTTGTACCAGAGCCTGTTGTGGTTCTGCTGATTTGATGACTGAAGTTGTAAAGTGGTATCTGGATGAGCCACAGCAAGCCATGAGCCTCATACAAATATGATTCTTGCTCATACACCACTGCTCTAATGCTATTTCTTACAGCCCAATTAGAAATGCGGTCACAGAGAAAAGCTGTTTCTTGCTACAGTAAGTAGTACTGTCATGCAGCGATTTGTTGCCATGCTGGTATCACCTCTGTAGTCTTGCAGCTTATTATAAATAACGTTTGGTAGCCAGAGCATGAAAAAAAAAATTAAGCTTCTGTTTGGAAATTAGCATTTCCAGGCTACAAAAATTAGTTTCCAAGCCGTAGCCCCTGGACAGTGGCCACAGGAATGAAGTAGGGCCACGGGGGGATGGTGGCTGGGGTGGACACTGGGAGATTTTGGAGAACCCATGAAGCCCCAGCTTGTCATGATAGTGACAGTGACAGATCAGGGCTTTGTGGGCTTACCCAATCCTCCTGGGGTCCATGCCCAACCCTAAAACACCTAATGCCACTGTCATGGTTGGTCCCTATACTCAGCACGTGGATAACAGGCATGAGCAGCCACTCTACAAAATTACACAAGAGAACAGCTGAGAAGTAAATACAAATATCAATTACACTAATTAGCTGCCTTTACTGTCAACAAGGACATTACGGAAATCAAATACATATTGCTTATTAGTTTAATGTGTACTAGAGCTACTCTGTTAAAAAGAGCACGGTCTTGAAAAATCACTGAGAACATTCACTACATTTTTTCTGCTGTGTTATTACCCATTTTCACACCCATACATATGTTCTGGTTTTGTTGTGTGTCACACAAAATGGTAATTTGGTGGTGAAAAAATGAGAAATCATGACATTTCACATGTGTTTTCAGTAAAACAACAATTTTCTTCCTAAAGGGCCCCAGTTTTCTTCCTCAGAAATAGGGCTATTTACAATGAAAATGTTCCTGTTGTGGTGGAATAATGACACAAAGAAAGGCACCAGGCTGAATACTGCGAAGAGAAGCTAAAACACCTCTATTTCCAGTGCTTTGAATGCCAGGTGAGGTGAATTGAAGCCTCTACACCACCTGGGAAAGCAGTGCTCACCACAGCAGAGCCCATTCCACCAGGATTGTTTCTGACCACTGTTGCCCGCAGTTATCATTCTGGTCAGACTATTACAGTAGAAGCTATTTTGCAGTCACTTTTTGCTATGAGAAACAAATAAAGTCTCTGCCCTGCAGAGAATAGCCATTTGGGAGAGTGGGACTGATGGAGAGTTGGTAGTTTGCCCAGAGCTTATCATTTTCTATCTAGAAGCTGGCTTTATGCTAGAGCAAACAGCTGGAGTTGTGCACTGTATTTCATTGCAAGCATGTAAAACAATAATGAACTTTATGGTTCTATAAAGATTTGCAAAATTATTCCCAGGTCTAAAGTTTAATTGTTTAATGTCACCAAATGACTTTACAATAACTGAGTACTGTGGAGTGGCAGAAGTTAATCACTCGACTGAAGTGAATTAAGATTTTCTAAAGCTACATTTATCACTGTAATTTCTGGCTAATTTCATTTTCCATTCATAAAATATGATTTCAGTTTCTGTATCTCTATGAGCTGCAGAGAAGGAACGTGCCTGTTTTAGAAGACCTGTTTTTGTCAAGCAGTGTCAAAGGTGATGTACATACTGATAACAGGAGTATGCTAAGCTCATCTTAGCAGTGCATTCCACATGCCTCTGCACTTGAGTCCACTAGCTCTTTAAGACTCTAATTCTTTTAAGGCTAGGTGGGCCAGATTTTCAGGGTTCATTTTGCCTTGCATATTCTGGCCTGCCATCAGAAGTGAATACACCAACAGCCTTGCTTGAAACAAGAGTTAGCAAGGATAATTTATAGGATAATTAGCCAGGATAATTATAACAAATTTATGTTGCTTAAAGCAAATCCTGTGAGCCAAAAAAGCCTATTTCTAGTGGCCACTTAATGCCTAGAATGGAGAGTTGGTTGAGGGATGCCTCAGCACCTCCCTTCTTTACTTTTGCTTTCAGGTACTCAGAAGAGGATGCAGTTACTTTAATTTTAGCCATCTAGTAGTAACCAGAAGTCACGTATCATTGAAGAAAGTTGTCCAAGCAATGTCCATAGTCAGTGGAAGGAGAATGGGTGTCTGTCTGGCATGCTTTGTCCCAATTATCTCCACCGGCTATGGTGGGAGCCTTGACAGACATGAACCAAAACACCTCTCTCTGGCAGGCTGAAGTTAACCCATGAACCTCACATTTCCTTCCCAGCTTGTACCCCTTGGCACCCCACTGCTCCTCTAGACAGAATTAATTTTTCTCTTCACCTAGATCCTTTGAGGGCCTAATTCAGCTGATGTTGTCAGTGATAGGCGACAACATACTTGTGGGACAAGCCCCATACCAAGGGCTGTCCTGAGGAGTTGGAACTGGCTCTCCATCCCACTCAGAGGTGTCAAGGGCTCAACACTCATTCATCAAGCAAGGGAGTTCTGCTGGGGCATGGTCTATCTGAAGGACTCAAAAAATATCTCCTCAACACAGGGTGAAACAGGTAGGTAGAGGAAAGGGAGGCAGGAGTACCTGTGACTCTCCCAGATACACTTTGAGCCTCCTGTTGAGGCTATCCTGTCGATAGCCTGGCAGAGCCTGGCAGCTCCCAACCTTGTTTCAGTACTTCACATTAAAAAGTCACTGGGAAATATGTATAATCCATTCTGCAGATTCCTAATCGGAAACTGTAGGACCTGAAATGTATCCCAGCTTACCATGTCAAGAAACTGTGAGCAGAACCTCTGCTGCCTGAGGACCCTGCAGAGTTTTCTCACTGTTCTGAGTCAGGCAATTAGTCCTAGGGAGGGATTGCAGTGTCACACACAGCCTTCTCTCAAGCGGTCACTCACCTGCCAAGCACAGCTCTCAGCTCGTTGGGCTGGGTGTCCACATCATGGCATGGAGACATCCCACTGTTCTTGTGCCAAAAATACACATGGTCAAGGCAAAAGGGACTGATATCCTTGAACCAAGAATCCCAGCATCCAACACACACTTTGCAAATTATGGCTTTTGACGTTTTTGTCTTGAAGTGAGGGTATTAAGGAATTAGGCAGGGTAGAACTGCCCCACCCACTCTTCAGTCCAATCTGAAATAAAAGCACTGAGCCCTCTCCTCAGCTTTCGAGGTGTCTGGATATCCATATCTCAACTCTTTTTCTTCTAGTGGCATCAATGGACAAAGAAAAAATGCTTATTCCAAAGGCTAACATCTCTGTAGTTTCCTGCATGCTGAGTCAGTTAAAACGTACCCAATTCAAGGTAGCTTTTTTTAAAAAACCTTTTTTCCAGAGTATCTTTGATTTTTTTTTAAGTTTTGTTTTATTTTTAATTTTTGAAATGACACCATCTCTCACCACCCTCTTGCATGATGCCCTTTACTGTGAGGCAGGTAAAAGGTACTGCTTGCTGGTTTTCATTAGCAGTGAATATGAGTGTGGTTAGCCATATTATGGCTCATATATAGACAACAGTTTACACTCCTCCTCTACACAGAGCATGTACTCAGATGTTGTACACACGTGTAACATACTGTCCTGGCCCCAAATTGCTTCCAGGTTAGGTCATCACTTCAAGCCCATTTTCTCTGTTTTCTTCTCTGTTGCATTTTATTGGCCTGGTAGAAATTAGCCACTAATGTAGCCTGGTTTTAGCATCTTCTGCACTCGTTTGTTCCAATTTTTGTACCCCTTGAACTCTTCCTCTCGCATACAATTTATTCCCACACATGGCAGGCATGCTTTCTCATGAATTATTTATATAGCTTTGGTAACTTCTGCTTTTCAAATAATGAGAGAAGAAAATGTTTCCAGTGTAGGAGTCATAATAAGGGAGAAATTCAGGCAGGTTGGTGTTCAAGAAGATGGTAAAATGCCCCAAGTTAAAAATAATACATTGCTTTTGAAAGGCTGAGGAGACATCACAACAGCCTTTCAAAGCAATCATCTACCTTCAGAAACACTGCTGAGTGGCTAAAATTAGGAGTTGATATCTGGCAATGACTACAGAGGCTTTCATTTCCCCCGTTTTTCCCAAAGGTTGGGTGGGATGAACTCCCCCATTGTCTAATGTACCAATGGCAGCATTGCCACCTACTTGCATGAAGGCAGAAGCTATCCCTTCCTCTCCTGGGTTGAAATGACACTGCTTTGCTAACGAAACCAAAATTAATAACATTTACTGCAGGAAAATACACTATGTGACACAGCTTCTGTGATGCTCTGATCTTTTATTATAGTGAGGAACAGAGGTAGGCTGTGCTTTCACTTCAAAACACAGCCAAGTGCACAAAGCAGGAAATATAATGTCTAATAAAGATACCTCATTTCCACAGAAACTTGGTAAGAGTTTGAAAAAATAACTCAATTTCAGATGTGTTCTGAAAACAGGAAAGACACTGTTGGTAACACTGAGAAAGAATATGCTAGCCCAGGGAAGGAGCAAGGAATAAAAGGAAATATTCATTTTACGTGGGCTTCATCCCAAGGTTAGATAGGGAGGGTAGAAAACATAACCTCCTGAAGACATTTTATTGTCCACAGTCAGGAGCAGAAGGAGGCAGCTACAGCATCAGTCCCACGCTAGCAGGCTGTGGCTTTGAGCAGGGTGGTGTGTGTTATTGCCCCACGGCGGGGGGAGCGGGACGCCGCTGCCGGCACGAACGGTCCCAGCCAAAGGCGCGTGCGACACACACCTCCTGTCACTGGCTCTGGGAGATCTGATGATGCAGCTCTCGATGCACTCGCTGGTGCGTTGTCATAGCAACGAGGAAATAGGCAGATGAAAACCAACAACACCAGCCTGCCTCTGCCTGCCCACCTGCCTGGAGGGATGGGGGGAAGCAGGGCACAAGGTCTGGCAGATGAGGACTGGGAGGTGACCCCACCTCTGGGGGCACGGCATCCTCTGCATGAGGGGCTTTGAATCCTGTTGCTCACAGACCCACTGATCTCTCTGTCTTATCCTTCAGGTAGGACTAAACTTGATGTTTCTCTACTTCATGGCTGATGCGTACGAAGAAACACTGAAATATCATGACAAAATTGATTCTTCTGAAGTTTCAGATGAAATTCAGTATGAATTAGTTGATTGGTAAATGTGGTGATGGCAGCAAACTAAATAATTGTTCTGAAAGTATAATCCAGTGAGGATTTGCAATCACTATGCTTTATTCACCAGACTACACAAAAAAGTCCATTAAAAATTAAGATTCCTAGTTAAAGATTTTCTTTTTCCCCTTGAAATACTTTGACATTTTCTTTTCACTGTTCTACAACAGAGTTATTTGAGACTTAGTTTGGTATCCCAAGAAAATGACAACTACCAAGCTTATTTTTTCCTGGAGCCAGCATTTCTTCTGCAGCATTCCCCAGTCAGGACATATTGCCCAAAGGCTGCCAGTTTTTTAAATGACCCATGTTGATTTGCCTGTCCCAACCACTCTTTGCAGATTTTACAGAACACAATACTATGATGAACAGGTTTCTGCTCTGTTAAAAAGGCGTATTTTTCCACAGAAAGCTGCCCCTCACGTATTTTAAGACCCCTCTGCCAAAAACCACCACCCAAATATTTTAACATCATGTTTCTTCCTATTGTTGATTTTGGAAATTGTTGGATCCTTCAGCTTAAATTCTGTACCCTCAAAGAAATCACTTAGATGCAGAAAAGCGTCAGCTTAAAAGGTTTAAGCCCAGCAGAATGACAAGAGAGTGAAAACAGCCCCATAAAAATTGGGAACACACTGATCCACTGATTCCAAACTAGACCAACTCATCTAAGGTGAAAATTGACAAGCATTCAGAAAAGAAACATTTTGTGCTGCTGAGGCTAATAAAAAAAAAAAAGAGACTGGAGGCCTCACTCCAAAGAAAGAAAGAGTGAGTTTTATGGGATTAAAGGAGAAGGGAATTGCTGCTGGAACCAGGCCTTCAGTCCTGGAGTTGCATCGGTTTTGAGGTGTTCAAAACAAGACTTGTACAAAAGGTTAGCATAACTGTTCCTTGCTGGGATTTGGACTAAATGACCTGAAAGGTGTTTGCCAAAGCTGTTATCAATGGTGCTGTGATAACTTTATAAGGCAGCTTTTGTACTCCAATATCTCAAAAATGATTGTTCTTTTTAGAGTGACATTTCACAGCCTGCAAATTCTAAAATGGACTAATGGCTTTGACTTTTGGGGGTAGAAAGATTGGTCTGAAAACTAAAGGTCTAGCTGGTGCTTGAAACTTTTGAACCTTTATTTGCTGGGAGAGAAATTACTCACACACTTTGCTTATCAATAATGATGGTTCAGAAGATGTCATTAAATTCGATAAGGCCAACGATTTATGAACAACAATTTAAGTAAATGGGCTTGGAGAGAAAGTCTTTGAGCCAGCCCACATCATGACATTAGGTAGGTAGGTAGATAGAGTTCTTTGGAGACTCTAGGAATACTCAGATATTCTCTTAGAGACAGATCTGAACTCAGAGGTGCATCTCTTTATGGATTAGGGTATTTATAGGTGCATTCGTTAATGGAGGCAAAGATATACAGATGCAATTTGTTGGTTTGAAGGGGGACACTTCTTTCTGCACAGAGAGGACAAAAAAAGAGGCAGGATGGTGAAACTGAATGTGACTGTGACTTCTTTACTTCTACCTCTAGTGCCATTTGGGCTAATTTGAGGGTTGGCTGCTTTTAGGATCAACCTTAGGGCTGCTCTAATATATACCACTTGAGATGACTCCTGAGTCTTTTTTACTCAGCAACTCCCAGGGCACTTCCACAGAAGTAATTCTTGAAAACGTCCCCAAAAATACAAAATTTCTCAATGTCTCAACCATCGCTGTGATATTTTTCTCCCACCACTACAGTAAAGACAAATTTTAAATGGTACCAGTTTGCATAAGGGTTGTAAAAAATAAGAGAGACTAAAGAATAAGCAGGTGTGAGTCTAGTAAGGGAGCTCAAAAGGTGGCTAGCTCCACAGTTCTCTAGCACTGCACAGTGCAGTGTGCATATAACCCCTCAGCAGCAGCTAAACACAGCCCCAAAGAGCTCATGGTGGCATCTGGCCCAGAACAAATAGCAGCTGAACAAAATTTGTGTGTGTTTTTTGTACAGTTCCTTTGACCTGAATATATGTCTCAGAGAATTTCAGAAAGAATCAAAAGCTGTTTTCATTGTCAAGATAGGCATACCACACGTAGCCTGTGTACCTAATCCTGCATTCCTCCTGCATTCCAGGCACCCACAAAGTCAATGAGAATTTGAGATGCAGAGTGAATACAGGACCAGGTACAGCATTTGAATATTTTAAGGAATGTTCTTGGATTTTTACACTTGATGTCATGTTTTCTAGCCCATCAATATGGATTAACAATGGTCCAGAGCAGCAGGAACTCATTTCCTATTCATATATGCTAATTGCATGGTGCCGGATAGCAGGGATTTCTTCTTAAACACAAAGTTTCTTTTTTTTCTTTTTTTTTCTTTTTTTCTCTTTTTTCTTTTTTTCTTTTTTTTTCTTTTTTTTTCTTTTTTTTTCTTTTTTTTTAGCTTTTTTTTTTTTTTTTTTTTTTTTTTTTTTTTTGAGCAAATGGGAAATAGAAGACTGCGGCTATGAAATAAAGAAGTGAAGAGGATTTAATACAAACACTGACATATTCGTACTTAAGGGAAGCAAGACCTGAAGTTCTTTCATATGTACTTCCCATAGATGAAATCCATCCTTCTTTAATCTGAACCCCAGCTGACTTTGAGGTGAGTCTGTGTGGTGGGTTGACCCTGGCTGGACATCAGCTGCCCACCAAAGGCACTCTATCACTCCCTTCTTCAGCAGGGCAGAGGAGAGAAAATATAACAAAAGGGTCGAGATAAGGGCAGGGAGAAATCACTCAGCACTTATGGTCATGGGCAAAAATTGATTTGGGGAAATAAGTTTAATTTATTACCAATCAAAACAGAGTAGGATAATGAGAAATAAAATCAAATCTTAACACACCTTCCTCCACCTGTCCCTTCTTCCCAGTCTTCACTTTACTCCCAAATTCTTTACCTTTTCCTCCCCAGCAGCACAGGGGAGATAAAGAATGGGGGTTGAGGTCAGTTCATCACACACTCTCTACCACTCCTTTCTCCTCACACTTCTCCCTTGCTCCAACATGGGAACCCTCCCATGGGAGAAAGTCCTCCATGACCTTCTTCAACATGATTTCTTCCCATGCATTTTAGTTCTTCGTGTACTGCTCCAGCATGGGGTCCTTCCCACAGGGTGCAGTCCATCAGGAACAGACTGTTCCAGGGTGGGTCCCCCCAGGGTCACAGTTCCTGACAGCACACCTGCTCCAGCATGAGCTCCTCTCTCCTTGGGGCCACAGGTCCTGCCAAGAGCCTGCACCAGCATGGGCTGCCCACAAGGTCGCAGCCTCCTTTGGGCATCCACCTGCTCTGGCATGGGGTCCTCCACAGTCTACAGGTGGATTTCTGCTCCACCATGGATCTCCGTGGGCTGCAGAGGACAGACTGTCTCATAATGGTCTGCACCATGGGCTGCAGGGAAATCTCAGCTCCAGTGCCTGGAGCAGCTCCTGCCTCTACTTCTGCACTGACCTGGGTGTCCACAGGGCTGTTCCTCTCACGTATTCTCACTCCTCTCTTTGGCTGCTGTTGTCCAGCTGCTTTCTCCCTTCTTAAATATATTATCCCTGAGGCACCACCACAGTTGCGTGTCTCTCTTGGAGCTGGCTGGCTTTGTCTCCATCAAACATAGGGGAAGCTTCTGGCAGCTTCTCACAGATGCCACCCCTGTCACCCCCTGCTACCAAAACCTTGCCACACAAACCCAATATGGTCTGTTAGTCCCATCATTTAATTTTCATTTTTGTTTCAATATGTTATTGCATTTTTTGAAATCTCTATGGAGGTAATTTGGTAATGGTTTCCCAGCTACAATACCACTGTAGAGACTGGCATCTTCAAACAATGCATGAAGAAGTAAAAAACCAGCTTGCTGTATGAGAGAGAAGTGTATACAAAATGTGTCTTCTCTTTAAATCTTTGAGATTTACAACTTATTTATTTTACAGAATACTTCATCAAAAGCTATCCTATCTTTGCAATGAAAGATTATGATAACGTTTGAGATGCTGGTCCTTTATTTCTGCCTGTCTTAGCTTGCTGCTCATGTGCTAGGCAGGATTGATTTCTGCTTGCTATGGTACAAAATTTTTTGCTGATACAGTCTGTTACTGAGAAAATAGATGGGAGATGGGTTGTTTCTGTTGGCATAGGCTTTCAGCAATGATGTTTTAAAGGCTTTGGAAAAAAGCTGGTCAAATGCTGGAAAAGGCTTTCTATAAAAGTGGTCGATGCCTCAAGCCTGTTAGCTAAAGAGGCATTTGGATAATGACCTTAATAACATGTTTTAAGGTTTGGTCAGCCCTGAAAGGGTCAGGTAGTTGAAAGAGATGATCATCATAGATCCCTTCTTACTGAAATAGTCGATTCTATTCTATTCTATTCTGGATTATAATGCCCTTTTATTTCCTGTTTTACATATCTCCATCCAACCAACCTGCAGACTCAACAACTGGAACTCCAGGGTTCTGTGGACAGATCAGTGTATAATTAAAGACTTTACATTTTCAGATAATGCAAACAATAAACCTGGTTTTCTCTCCTAGTTGCCAATGTCAGCTAGGAACATCTATCATCATTTTATAGGTCATCACATCATCATATGGATCTATATCTGTTTCTCACAAGGTCTTTGATTAGATTACTAGTATTAGATTATGGGGGCTTTGCTGATGCTAAAAGCCTATTTACTTATAATTATGAAAATAGTGCCAGCTAGCTACTACCTCTCTTCACATTTTCTCTGCAAGCTCTGAATTCAGGGCACATTCTAGTTACCTCCTCTTTCATGTGTCATCTATAACTTCAGTGTCATTCACAGAAGACACTAGAAATTTGGCAGTGGTTCTGACCCGTGTGCATCCCCCATGTAAAATAGAGTTTACAGGGATGGCAATTGCATTCAGCTTCAGAATTCTCAATATATTTAAGGGCAGGCAGAAGGCTTTGTTTGAAAGGCCTGTTGAGACCAGAGGATCTGGGAAGAAACGTGGCCTCCTGCTTCCCCACAGCTCCAGCACGCTGCAGCTCACCCAAGCTGTGCCTGGGACATGCTGGCACCTCTGCCACATCCTGCTCCCATGCTGCAGGCAGCAGGGACAGTGCAATGGCAGCAGGGACAGCACTAGGTTCCTTCTGCACACTCAGAATATCTGCCATGCTGGAAAAATCCCCAGCAGGAAACTGCCATGTATTTTCTGCTTGTGCAGTGTATGAGGTGATGTTGGCATAGGAGTCAAATCAGGGTAGAAGGTCTGTCAGAACCCATGATTTTTAAACTAGAAGAATAGGGGGACAAACACCTTTTTAATATACATTTTGACTTATAGACAAAGTGAAGGGGAGAAGACAGAGTTTAAAAGGAAAGAAATGTGTTTATCTCCTGCATGGAAAACATCTCTTAGTACAGCAACATGGAGAACAATATTACTTTTGTGCTGATAAATAATCAGAACAACAATTGTGAGGACAATTGGACTTTGAATCAAGAATGTGATAAGAATGCCAAATCTACCACAGCAGCTCAATAGCACCAGCACCCAGTTGCGGCTCTGTCTGTTTGCAAATGAGCCTTTGTGTCTCTCTATCTGCATGTGCAGTGTTTATATCTAATCCTGACAATTTGTATTGCACATACCGCATTTCCCTAGATTTAAAGTAACTTCACTTGTAACTTCTGAGAGGTTATTAGGTGTGATTTTCAAAAAACGTCAAACTTTTACAGTGAAGTTCACTTGACTGAGAACAATACTAGCTGGGGATCAGGCACATCAGAAAATCATATCCAGAAATAACAAAACATTTTTGAAGATGCAAAGTGTATTTTTTTATTGACATAATAGTGCCTATCAGTCTAATTTCTTCACAAACATTTGTGAAGTAGATAAGTTTCGTATCATGTCTAAGACATACATATTTATCATATTCAAGCTGCAGAATGGTAATCCGGAGAAAACCACATGCTTTTTACTTCTCTAACTCCTTGTTTTTCTTTGCCTTTACTCTATTCAATCAGGTCTAATCTTATGACCTGCCCTGCTTCAAATATCTGCTACTTCCACTCCATCCTTAGCAATTATTTAACTTTTTTTGTATCACCAGACCCATCTATTGAAAGTCTTGTCCACAGTCCTGTTTTCCTCTGTCTCTCCATCTTTTCAGTCACTGTTGCTCTTTCAGGGTTTCATTCAGACCATGAAGTTTCCCACTTTCTCCACCCCAGCAGAATATGCAGTCCTCTTCCAGTAGCCAAACTGAAAAAGTGTTCTAATCCTCCAGATCCATTCCAATTAATGCAGTGCTCCCTAAACATGGGATTGTTAAATGCTTGTGTTTCTGGAATGTAAATCTTCCAACTTTAAGTTATCTAAAGCCCACACAAATTTTTGGGATAAGTGTACAAATTGCATTGCTTATTTCAGTTGCAAACACTGCAAATCAAAATATTGGTATACAAAATATTAACATCGTTTTGGTTACATTACATTCAAAGGCACCTAAATCTTCCTGAAAGTGTGGGATTCTCAGAGACATACATCTTTTCCATTCCTTGCCCAGATCTCTGTGAGTATTTTAGAGATTGAAGGAAATAAAATACTTTCAAGGGTCTATTGTAATAACATTTTGGCATTGGATTTTTTTTGTTTTTCTCATGGACTTTTGAAGCTGGTGTGTGGGAGTGTGTGTGTGTGTGTGTAAGATTATATTTAAGATTTAACTGGTCTTTAGCTACTAAAACATTCTAGCTGCACACATTCCTTATGGTGGATCCTACAGTCTTGTCCAGTATAACTCTCTGGGTCAAGAGGTTCCTCTGGACCCAACCCTGAGCATTCCTCTGCTCCTCAATTTAGGGGACAGGGATTTTTCTCTCTCATGGCAGGAGAACACTTTTGCTCTGCTCATGGCTCACCACAGATCTTTGTAAGGTTAGTGAAAGGTTTATGTTTCTGCTGCATGGGCTTGAAGGTCTTGCCCTCTGGACTTAATGAGAAGCATAGCATTGCAAGAGGCTTTTGTTTCTATGCTATCTGGAGGGAAACCTTCTTTTACTGCAATCTCTTGTGAATCCAAAGCTTGGAGGATATTTCACAGGAGGACATGCCCAGAAACTGAAAATTAAATGTACTAAAGACAAATCTTCATCTTCTCTGACTCTCTGTACATCGTTTAAAGCCAGTGGCTGCAAATCATATTAACAGCTACTGAAGAATGATTGGGATGGGCTGGGATGACTCCTTATTGTGCCCTCTGGAGAAATTTTTTCTTGAGTCTTCAAAAGTGGGGGATATGTCAAACCATTACTGAGCAGCGTACCTTCCTCCTTAGACCAATGCAATCCCCATGAGAGAAGGGGTTTGTCTTCTCAGGTGGGATGGAAAGACAAGGAATGTGACTGATTCCTACAGTGAAGGCCAAGGCACCTAAAGCACTTCAGCTCAGTGCTATTTCTACATCACCTTTTCATTCATTTCCGGTATTCCGGACACAAATGCCTCTCAGTGACCTCCTGAATTACAGCAAACAGTGACCTTTAGAAAGTAAAACAGCTTCATGAAACAGACAAGAGTTTGGAATCTCCGACTTCAGAGGCTGAGCTGTGGCAAGGTGAAACTGCCAGCTCATGGTGAAGGCAATGGACATGACGTGTCCCTCTGCAGCTACTCATGCATGTAGGCTGTCTATCATTTTTCCTTGGAAACAAGTGCTCCACCCACCCATTTAAGAGAAAGTTAGAAATTATTTTTGGAGACAGAGATGCTTGCTTGACTCTTCCTTCTGTTGAAGAAGAGTTATCAATACCCTAGATGAGTAGAATAGCACCAGGAGAAGCTTACTGCTTCTGCTAGGTTAAGCTTTATTTCATTTACCTCACAACAAAAAAGACTCTCAGTGAAATAGCTTTTCTTAATAAAGCATTTGATTTTTCCCAAAAGGATATTTACATTCACAGGCCAGTCAGCCAGTCCGGAATGTAATTTTTGCAAATTATTACACCTCTATTTTTAGATGCAAATCCTTTGTTGACCTCAGTGGGGTTTTACACGAAGGAAAGGACTCGTTCATGGGAGACTAATTGTAAGAAAGGAGCAATAAAGTGAAAATACCATGAATGCCATCCAAGTATAGACTTGAATAGTTGACAAAGTTTTCAAAGCAGGTGTTTTAGAACATTGTGGCTAGATTTTCAGGTTATGGTTATCCATACCCATTGTCTGCTGGAATTGCTTGTTCTTGGGACTTCTGGAAAGTAGGGCTTTCATACTTTGTTTTATACATCACACATTTAAGAATTGTTTTCTGGGGAAGCTGCATGTTTTCTAGAAAATGGGAAAAGCTCTAAAGCAATTTTAATTTTACTTAAATATCTGTCAAAAAAAAAGCTGTGTTAAGTCTTTCTTCTCCAAAAAACCAAGTTAAGGTTTGCAACCAAAGTTTGGCATCTGAAGTTTAGTGTAGTCAAAGTGTACAAGAAAACTTGTACATAATTTAGTAGTCTGATGCATTTGTTTAAAAAGGAAGAGAAGGTTTAATTGAGCATACAACCGTGTCAACTTGTCATTCCTGACGATGCTAGTGTCTGCAGACTGGGGTTGCTAAATGTAGCTGTCTGAATAAATCCTGAATTTTCAGTGGAAAGGGACTGATCCAGCATTTTTCTGACACCTAAAGGTCCAATGGACAATGGAGGACATTTGGGATATGCAATGGGTTCAAGCCTGGAGAGGTGTGGGGGAAAATAATAAACTTTTATGCCTTTGGTGTCTTGATACTGGAAGTTATTGGCTTCTAAGAATATAGGTGAGAGAAAAGACATCAGTCCAACTTGGTGTTTCAGCTTTGGCCCAGATGATGCAATTGGCTTTCTGCAGGTTGACTCCCGGTGGGCTCATAGTTAACCTGAGGGCAATAGTTTCCACAGGGCTGCAGAAATCCAACCAAGCAGGATTGGTTGCAAGAATCAGAGCTTCAGTTGTTAAAAACTGGGGATCGGGAGCACTCGTTAGACAAAGCACAGTATTTGGGTGAAGAAAGAGAGGGTACTTGATTTGGTGATGTTACAGCTGAATATCTAAACCACTGTATTGTACTTGTCAACATAATTGCAGTTGTTTGTCTGATGATCCTATTAAGTGTTAAAATTTCTTTCTCCCAGTTTTTGTTCGTTTATTTGTTTTAGGTAATTTTGGAGTCTGTTTTTTAAGTAGTTGCATGTGAATTATAAAGGAAATGGGTAAGAGAAATCATTATCTAAGTTCTATTTTGAAGTGGCTTTTCAGACTGTAAACAGCTATGATGATAACCTTATACCTTACTCCTACCCATTTATGAGCACCAAGGGTTCATACTGGTAGTTACAAAGGGAAGAGAGGTACACGGTCTCAGGAAAGCAACACACATTTCTCAGAAAATTATATAATAGACATTGTTGTCCATAGCACAATAGCTGTTCAATCTAAAAACCTGGACCTGTGGTCTACCTGGAGTGAAAGACTAGCCAGACAAAATCAGCAGAGGAAAGGGGCATGAAGAGTCTTGGGGAGGTAAGGTTGTTTTCTGAGATTGCTCAGTATAAGTCAGTAGTAGAGGAGGAAAGAGAACGGAATATTTCAGCAGCAGTATCTCCTCTGCTGCCCTCCCTGTCTGTTTCTTTGTTGGCATATTCCTAGTTTGTTTATGAACATGGTACCCCAGTGTCAAGCCCAAACTAAACATCTGGGGTACCCAGGAGATGACCTAATCTCCAGCTCTGTGGCAGCAGCACACACTCACCAGACGTCCTGAGCTCCAGCATGCCTGGGGACAGCAGTAGACTTGGAGTATAGAGTAGACTTGGTGGGTACAGAGGCACCATGGACCTGTTCCTGATCCCTGCCTCCAGGAAGCCTGGAGTTGCACTTCTGGTGGTGCAAAGGGAGCAGGAGAAAGACCTCGGGCTGCACCGTGCAAGATCCTCGTAGAGAGAGCTGGGGAGGAGCATCCTTCTGCTGCTGTGGAGACCCAAGGTGCTCAGCATCTGGCAGTGTCCAGAAGGACCTGACATTATCACCAAACAGCAAATAATTAGATTTGTGTGTCAGACTAAACACTTGAATGCAATATTGCAAATACAAAGGATATTACACATCATCAGCAAAAATCAGTTAACTTGCAAATCCCATCTAGACTGGGATTTTTTGTCTCTGTTAAGGTATTTGTGTATTTTTAAATACAATCACAAAATAGCACACTAGTAGTTTTACTGTCAAATAAATACCTTTTAAGTATAAGGATTTCCTTCTCCTCACCATCACCACTTCATTTATCTTTTGCTTAAATCCTTCCTCTCCAGAAATAACACAAATCAAGCCTCTGGGGCCTGTTTATATAATGGGGATTTATGTCATTTCAAGACAAATGGCATTTGCTAAGTTTCAGGGAAGCACCTGTATTAATTGTATTTCCTGCCCATGCGCTGCTTTTGTTTGCAATAAAAGAATTCATCTCAGGTGAGTTAACCTTGCTTTTAGAGAGGGCACCTGCAGTTATCTTAGTGCTTATTGTAAATGAAAACACGTTGAGCCTTTAAAGCAGTGAAATAAAGAGGTGCTGACAAGAGGGTATGCCAATAGGATTAGAAGCTTTTCTCACCACTTGTATTATCAGGATGGAGAATTGAGTCACGTTAAATTACAGGGAGAAGAGATATTCCCAGAAGTTCCACAGATCAGAGATTGACTTGCTCCTTTAGTAAACCTATGGATAGGAGGGGCATCCTGTGCTTGGTGAGATTAGGGGGGAAAAAAAAGCCAAAGAAGAGAAAAAAGACACCTCCTTTTTAGCCCTAGGCATCTATAATTGACCAAGATTTTTCTGGTTGTGATTTGATCCATCCAAACCCTGTTAGAGGCACTTGCCCCCAACTGAGACCAAGGCTGAGGTGAATAAGAATTAGGTGACTCCCTCATATGTACTATACATGTATTCACATCTATTAGGATAAATGACATGCCATTTAATTTAAGCACAGGCAACTGGAGATTGTCATATTTTGAAAATGACAACTGTTATTTATTTATTGAGAATATTTATACAGGTACTTTCCAGGTACAGAGAATGCATTTTTCAGCAGCTCCTGCGACACCAGTGAATCAGGCGATTAAACAAAGACCAGAAAGGCAATTCCACAAACAGAGAAACAAAGCCAGTGGGCTACTGACCAACAGGTCTGGGCCACCAGAGTCAAAATCTGGCAAGATCATTAATCATTTTCTGTGGTCATTTTTCAAAGTGCTCATCATGATGCTGTGATCCCTGCTAGATTAATAAGGTGCTGAAGAAAACACTGTTAGATGGCAGCAGGAAATGGGATTTATCCCAACTTTAAAGAATAGGAAAACTAAGAAAGAAAGAGACAGATGCTGGTTGGCTGGATTCAAGGGCAGGAGGAGAGGGGAAGGAGAGGCTTGCCTTCCCCTGTCCTCATCCCCCTGTATCTTTCTCCCTCCAGCAAGGCTGGCATGGTGCATCCCAAGTCACATGCTATATACTGGAGTATTTGTCCTTCTTATGCCTGTTTGGATCAGGACTTTCTGTGTCTCCTATCAGGCTGTGAGCTGCTTGTTTAAAAAAAAAAATTGTTAGTGCTGTTCAAATAAGCATTGATTGAAATTATGTCCATCAACATCCTATCTTTTTATTAAGTACAGACTTGTTTGTTAAATAGGTAGGTAGGTAAGTAAATAAAAAAGAAGAATCCACATGATTATAAAAAGACAACATTTACAAGGTGATTATGAGTTCCTACTCTTCTACCTGTAAAAAAAAAGACTACCTTTTATATCCAGATGTCCAATCTTCAGGTTGAACCCAGTTCTAAATAATCATTGCAGCTTGATGGAACTCCCTCCAAAAGGGACACAAACAGCTCCATTTAGTACTGCTTTTCTTGTTTCTGGATATCTCTATTGTATTCGTTTTCTGACACATTTAACTTTCTTCAGAAAATCTAATGAGTAAAAAGATGATATTTCTGAATCCTTGTCTTCTCCATTGTATATTATTTGGAAAACTTTCATTTCTTTCCATAATTCTGGATTCTTTGCTGTTCATTTTAAATGGCAAGCTAGAGCTCACCACATCATATAGATACAGCTACTATGCAGTTTTATGTCTGATGGTTCAGTTACACAGTGATATGATTTCTTCCACATTAAAAATTCAGTTTCAGCACAACCTTTGTCTTGTTTGGTCTTTTTCTCACCATACACTTCAGAGAAAGGCAGTGCAGTGGTGTGAGTCACCAAGTACACTCCAATGGCAGCCGAGGCCTATGAGCTGCTTGGAGGGGAAATAGAGCTTTTACCTGGTAGCATAAAACACTTCTCTACACTGAAAAGGTGCCATCAAACACAGACGCCAATGTCTTTGGTTGCTGGCTGAAGTTTGCAACCCAAATAAATATCCTATACTTCACAGAATCATAGAAAAATTTGGTTTGGAAGAGATGTTGAAGATCGTCTAGCTCCAACCTCCCCTGCCATGGGCAGGAATGCCACCCACTAGATCACGTTGCTCAAAGCCTCATCCAACCTGTCCTTGAACACTTCCATGCTTCTGCAACTCAAAATCAAAGTTGCAGCCCCTCTAGAAACTAGTTATGAGCTGGAATAAATGTAACCAGAAGCCCCTCTCGAGACACTGCCCAACTTTGAAACATTGTTCTGTCTTAATGCTTTACATTACTGATTTTCCTGAGGACATACTTTATAGCGTCTGGCAACCTAAACAGATAAGAAGAGCGAACTGAAGAGAAGGGACTGAATGAACATTAGCAGATCTGGTCTGTTTTCCCATGTGCTCTTCCAGTCAAGGACTTGTGAGAAGGATCAAAGGAAGGATGAGAAAACAAGACATTGGTTGACTGAATTATATTTGTATACAGGAGAAAACCTTAGATACTGACAAGGCAAATCTGCTCCACCTTGCCAGGCACGGGAAGAGGCTCATGAAGAGGTTTGGCCATGCAGCTGACCGTGTTTTGAGGAGGACAGGGCTGTGGGCCGGTGCAGTGTCTCCCATATCAGGTCCCACAACATGTACTCCATGTGACGCGGTACAAAACATGTCTGTCCTGTCACCCACACTCCAGAATGCACAAGCAACCTGCTCTGCCAGCTACAAACAGGATTTGCAAAATTTTTTCATTCTTTTTTTTTCTAAGTCATCTTGTAATGATGTAATGCAAATGTAATTGAGATCCAAAGAGTTTCAATCCACCCAAAGTGAGGTGTTTCTAAAGCCATGGGCAGGTATTTTTATCCATATGAGAAAAATAATGAGTGGCATTAATTAAATTATCAAAGTTACATTTTATTTCAGAAAACCAAAGGATTTTTTTAGAGGGAAAGCCCCTTCATGTTTGGCTTTCCTGAATTTTACCCTCCCAATATTATGGCCATAGGGGTGCTGAAAGTTTCCCTTGAATTTATTTGAAATTTACAGACTTTCCTTTGCCTAACACTGTATGTCAGGGAATTTTTTAAACACCAAAAAAATCTCATTAGTCACCTCTGCAAAAGGGGCTGTGGGAAGCTGATATAGGGATACAAGTCCCTTTTTTCCTCCTTTTGTCCCTCAGCCAAAGTCCTATGACCCCCAGAGATGACCTTCACTCATGCTCTGCCTTTGCATGATGATCTGTGAGCAGCAAGAGCAGAGAGATCATGGGGAGGACTTTTCTCTCCCATCCATTTCCCATGGACCCTGGCAGCGCACAAGCCATCAACATGAGGAGTTACAGGGTACATTTGAATTGCATTCATTGCTTAGACCCACAGGTGATGTGCCTTCCTCAAAACAAACCATGAGGTACCAAGTTGCAGCAGCAGACTGCCCTGGTAAACGCAGTCCCTGATGGATGTAGGAAGAGAGCAAACTAAGGTACAAATGAAGCGAAAATGGGAGAGTAGTGGAATAAGACCCATTGTCTGTGCCCCCTTGGTATGTTAGAGACATTCAGGGAAACCAGCCAGGGAAACTGCAGCGGAAGACAGCTTTTCTTGCTGTTCCCAAGGTTTTAGCAAGGATACTGCAATTTGTTAACAGTGAGTATGAAAATGTTAGAAATGAACCAATAAATGCTACCGCAGAGATGCTTCTAAATAGCCTACTTAATTGTGGAGATGGTAGAAGTTACGCTGACAGTTAGAGTTCAATTACTCACAATGTTTACTGAAGATCACTAGCCTTAAATTACAAATAATCAGCTCGCTCGGAAATATCAACTGCAACAACAAAGGTGTTTCAGCTGATGCAGGAGGCTCATCCAGTGTGTATAAGTAAGCCACTTACCTATGCAAATTGAACTGCAGTTCCCTGCCCCGTCTTTCATGTTTTGCCCATTTATGACACCTGATCATTGCTTTTTTGGGGATGTGCTCTCTGCTGGCAGAGAACATTTCACCAGGTGATGGAAAAGTGCATACATATTTTATAGGTACCAAAATGATTGGCAGCATCTGTCTCAGATCCCATACTTCAGGAAAAATTACATTTGTGGAAGCTTTTGCAAGATTGGGTGTTTAAATCTTCTGTACAACTCTTGGACAATAATTGATGAAATGACCTTTAAAAAAGATGGAAGGCTTCAGGAGGAAGGTCAAATTTAGCATCCTTTCAGGAAGTACTTTTCCTACCAGGAGGTTTTGAGGAATATGTATTTCTTAGTGTCTTGGTAACACTCCTCTTTATTCTATTAGGAGCAATACTTGAACAAAAATACACTTTTTAATATTATTAGTTCCTCAGTAATTCACAGCATCTGCTCTCCGGGTCCCAAATAAACCCATGAAATCCCTACAAATCAGTCATCCCCTTAGCATTGGCATAGTTGTCTGGGTATTAAACTGTGCCCTTCCTACTTGTGGCTCTATTATGTGATTACCTTGTATCACCCAATTGTGATAATATCATGTGTCAGTGATGTTTTGGCATAACATCATATGTCAATGATATTTGATTATCAGAGAAGATAGACAAACTTTTTTCTTTAATACACATCATCCATGTAAATAAAAAGGTGGAACAATCAGGAAAAATTGATATAGAAATATATGTACTAAAGGATTCTTTAACAGAAGATTATTTGTATGAGGTTCAGAGCTTCTTCTAGTGAGTCTTGCTGTGGTCTTTCTGTAGATTCTGTAGTAAAATCTATAACACAACTAAAGAGTTTATCAGAAGCACCCTAGCTGCAAGTCCTTCAAAGCGCAGCTGATCTTAAAAACCCGTTTGGCACAAAGCAACCACCTGTCAATATTTCAATTACCACCCTCCCTGCCTGATCACACTTCAATTGTTTTCCGATAATTATTATAATCATGCACCACAAGGGCAACTAGTTGTTTCAGGGTTTTAGGTGAGAAGCAAAGAACTGAAAAAAACCGCAACAAAACCCAAAACAAGCCCAGTCATTTGTACAGATCTTTCCTCAGGGCAGCTCCTTATTTGAACAGCTGCTGCTGAAACACAAATCAGCCTCAGAGCTAAGCCAAGCCTGGATGGTGTTATGCATCCTGATTTCTGGGGGTAGGGGTTGTTGTTGTTGTTGGTCCTAATTTGAGTCCTGCACATGACCAGCCACTTTCCCTACTGGAAATAATTTCTCTAAATTAAAGGTTGCTGCAGTGTTTCAAGCCTGTCAAAGATCTCTAGCTGGACAGGCTTCTTCAAAAAAAAAAAAAAAAAAAAAAGAGTCAGTGTCTCAAATCTTAGCCTCAAGAGACAGGTTTCACTTGATGAAAGAACTGAAAAATCTTTTCCCAGTCAGGGTAATTTTTCTCCGTTAGTTTTCATGGGAAGAAAATATTTCAGCTTTGTTTTTATTTTACAGGAATAAATGGCTTGTATCTATTGTTATTTATGTGGCTTTATTCCCAAAGAAAAACAGAACCAGTCAAAGTTGTGGCCCACTCTGTTAATGCTGCAAAACTTCTGAAATGTTCAAGATGTGCTGGAATCTAGTGCAAGGTAACCTAGAAATGCTGAGTATTTCTGACCCGGTCTCTTACTATTTAGCACTGATTTCATGCCAATCTTAGTTCATTTGAATGGCTGGAATTTCACTAAGTCTATTTCTTTGGGCTGCTGTGAATTTTGAAGTGATGTTATAAATATTACATGGAACAAAATTCTGAAAATATGTTGAAACCTACTCGGACTGCAGTGGAGCTGGGAATTCACATCTGAGGATAAAAATCCTGTGGGGCAATGTGTTGTATATTATTTTGGCACTCAACCCTGGCAATAATAATAATTTTTTCTGCATGGGGAAGCCAGTGAGATTGCAATGCTAGTAATAAAAAATATCCCTTTACAACAGAGAAGCAAAATTGCACACACTGGAGTATGAGGAAGGCAGGCATAGTGACTCTTAGACCCTACAGTGTTTGCACCAAATCTAGCAGCTGGAGAAAGGGAGACGGGCACCGTCATGGACAGTGTGGGGAAGACTTCAGCCAAGAGCCCAAAAGCAAACAAGTGCTTTGCTGTGCAGGGAGCAGCACACTCAGTCACGCAGAGCCTCTGTAAAAAACAGTAGAGAGAGCCCCATCTGCAAAGCTGGCAGAACTCTTCTCCCTCCCAACTCAGAAGAGAAGGGGACCCTGCCAGCCAAGAGACAGCTGGGGAGCCAGGCTGTCAAAACTCTCCTCTGAACATAGAATGGAAAAACGAGGTCAGTTTTCAATAAGGGACAAAAAGAGGAGCCACAAGAAAAGGAGGTAATAGAAGAATGTATGTATGAGAGAAATTACAGTGGGAAAGTCTCTTGTCTCTGATAATAACCCAGAAAAAGAAAACTTTGAATTTTTTAATAAAGGGGAGTACTGAACTAGAAAACACAGAAATGTTTGTTCTAGGCAGTGTGCGGTCAGTCTGCAGAGCTCCCTGCCATCACTAGGTCCCTGGGATATTACAATACCTAAAGTTGTATGGATATAAAACACATCCAGAATAACCAAAACAGAGGAGGGTAAGAATAAAGAGAGAGCAGATCTCTTGGAGGAGAAACTAGGTCAGGAGTATTTCCCAGAAGCCTGTGGAAGGCAATCCCTGAGAGGAGCAACTCTCCTGCCTGGGAAGACCTGTCAGTCTGCTCAGGCTGGAGGATGCTCAGGGACCATGTACAGAGGCAGCAGCAGCACGCCTCTTGCTACTAACCTCTCACCCAGTTCATTAATCCCACCATCTTCCTCCTGGCTGTCAGGAGCATTTCCACACTGAAATACATGTGATGTTTCCATCCCCTCTTCCTACCTCTAATCTCTGATGTCCCAGTGAAAAGAGCACCCTCACTATCAGTGAGGTTTAGAATAAGTTTAGTGCTTTGGCTGGAGTTGTCTCCTATGACACCCTTTTCCCCTTGCAACATATACTTTGCCCTGAGACACAGCAGTAGAACTTTTCAACTGGTCTTTATCACCCTTACCCAGAGCTCAGCCTATTTCTTGAACTTGAATATTGGCAACATAAACGCCTTTCTCCACTTTTTCTCTTCCACCCCTTGTATCACAACCTCCTGCTACAGAAGCCCATAAAGTGATTGAGTTTTGTTGATTGGCTCCTGCCCTTCAAGAGTTACAGGTATCTAAAATCTGTTGCTCTCTCCTTGATGTTTGGCAGATCAGTTGTGAGGCTTAATGGTTAGATGTGTGTATCGCCCATCCAGGTCACAGGAGAAATGGTTGTCCCAGTTTTCTGAGAGCTCTGAGCCCAAACCAATGAACCCACTGACCACAAGCAGTACTTTTTGTAAACTTTTAGTCTGTATAGAGGACAGTTGGGAACAGACCACCACTGCCAGTATTTTTAAAACACACCACCACTTGAAGCAGTCCTATGCATGTCAGCTGTGGGTGTATGACTGTCTCCTGGCTTTTACCAAATGCTCTTCCTTGTGCCTTTTATGAGATTAGGCATAAAACATGAGCAGTAGTGGCAGGATATTTTTGAAAGAAAATAGGCATAAATACCTATCTAGAAACATACATAATTGTTGAGGTCAGGAGCTTCATGGTGGCAAACCTTTGCAGAGCTGACTACAGGAAAAACACTTTCAATCCAGGTCCTGTTGGCCGTGCACAACAGCACATGTTTATAGCACAAAGTCTATAAAGTTTTCGTTTGCTCAATTTATGTGTGGTGGGGTTTTTTTTAAATTCATGTATTTGAAAAAATACAATTATATAAATATTGTATTTATATTAGTTGACATATGAAATTCACACTTCCTTACCTAAATTGTGTAATTTTGTGAAGTGCTGCATTTAGCAGAAGTTGTGTAGGGTTATATCATTAATTTGTGAAGTTAAAGTGCATCTCATGGTAAATAGGTTCCAACCCTTGTTGATTTGCAGCCTACAAATAGGCCATCAAGACTATTTACCATAATCCATTTGTCATTTATCATAACAGCTTATAATTCACTCCTATTGGTGCCACTTTCCTCCTCTGTCATGTTGCACTTCTTCACCTGACCTCTGCTCACCTACTTGTTGCCTACTCTGAGCCATTTTAAAGTTTACCTCTGCTTTTCTTCTGCTCATTTGAGCTCCTGCTAAGCGACACTGCTCTGTTGAGCCGTCCTTAGATTGTTCCTTCTATGATCACTCCAAATTGGCTCGTACTTTGTGCTAGTTATGGTTTAAAATTAGGCAGCTACTCAAGTACTTTGCTGAACTTGGGCATCCTTCATGTAATTTGGTTTCATCTTTTCTCTGCCTCCCAGGCTCCCCTCACTGCTCTGCAGTGATTTGTACTGTTCTCCTCTGATATAGGGTCTGCCAGCAATGTTAAATTTGTGGTTATGTTCCCTGTTGAACTGGTGGGAAAAGGTCATTAACTTGTTGTCTGTGGTCTATTCCTGGCTGCCAATGAACTGTTCCCCACAAACCAAGGGTCAAGAGCAGCCCTAATATAGAGCTGATAAGTCCCTGCTCCAGCAGCTGCAATCTCTGCACTTGTACCACACCATCAAGTACAAATGTACACCTAGCAGCAGGATAATGACACAGAGCCACCACTGCAGTTTTCATCAAGATGAGGTTTCAAGGACTGAAACTAATAGCTATTGCAAAAGCTATCAAAATTATATTAAAAGACACAGTATTGCTCTTTCTACTTAGGTCTTCCATCCAAGGATCCCAGTGCACATTAAAAATACCAAGCTGGGCAGTTTCCACTAGTGCTGCTGCGCTCTCCAAGGTTTGAACCTTTAATGCCACTCATCTCTCCTACAGCTTTGATTTCTTTTCTCATCTTTTCCTCTACTCAATTTCTTCCGGAGCTTACGTACACTTTCTCTATTCCTGAACCATTTGCAATAAAAATCCAGATTTCTGTCCCTATCTCTTGGCTTCTTCTCATCTTCCCTGCCCACCACAGACCCTCCACTGCTGTCCATTGACCTCAGCAGTGCTCTGAGCACCACCACTGCTGTTTGCAGATGCAGAGGGAGCATCACTCTTTCCATGTCCTGCCTTGTCAAACAATGGAGCCCCTTCCCCTGCTGCAAGTGCTGGCAGTCCCTGCTGCCCTGGCCAAGGAGATCCTGTCCTGCTGGGGGTCAGCAGGGGCTAAATGTCTACACCTACGGGTAAATGACTTTGCCCACTATCAAGGACAAGCAAATTTTCTTCTATAGTGGAGGCACCGAGATGCTCCGTAATTGGTTCCTATAGCAACTGTATCCAGGCAAAAACTCCTGCAAGAGCTCCCCTTCCCCCTTCCCTCTCCCCACCTCTCCTTTCTCCTTGCAGTGGTTTTTCATGGCAGGGGGTGAGTGAAAGGGATGATAACCAGGATGATTTAACTGCCTCAGTTGCCCACACAGACCACACACTAAGTGCTGTTGCTGGGAGCGTGTGCCCACGGGATCTCTTGGGCAGCTCACTGGCCAGTGGGGTGTCAGTGGCCATGAATGATCAATAAGTATGGACTGAGGAAACACCCTCATTTTGTGGAAGGAGGATATCGGATAATTCTTAAGGCATTGCAAAAGTGTTTATCTGACACCTTCATTTTATTGTACTTATCATCCAGATCCTGCTCTATGCCCAGCAGCCCTGACATAAAAATTGCCACCTCCTTCCACAGCAAAATTATAATGGAGTGCTAAGATAGGGAATTAAAAATGTCTCCTGAGTGCAAGAAAGGAAATCCTACAGAATAAGTTGCTACAGCATCCAAAAGAGGAAAATACAGACATCACCTCTCTGCTGTGAAGGAAGGACAAGGCTGTGCCTGTGTGGAGAGCTTCGCCCGGGACTTCCATTCAGCCCTAACAATGGGGGAATGGCCACACACTGAGGTCCCTTTTCGGGTCTGCTGTGCCTATCCTACCATGTGTGGGTGGAAAGGAGTTATCCTAAGTTCAACCAGCAAAGCTGACTGGGTAAGTGCAGATCAGCATTCTCAGCCCTTTATCCAAGCAAGCTGGCTCTGCCAAAGAGACACTTCAGATGTGCCCAAGCCCTTTCTTTGGAAGCAGAGATGTAGGACAACATCCAGCAATGTGATGTAGTAACAAACAGCTCTTGGAATGCAGGCACCATCAACAGAAAAATGGATTTCCCAGCCATGTTCAACAGCTGGAGGAAATCTTGTAGGTGATAACATAGCTTAGGCAGTACTGAGTTCAGTTTGGACAAAATTAGAAGCAAGAAGGAGATAACGCCTGTGTTATCACACATCTGCTTTGCTGGTGTCTCTGCACAGGTTATTGGACCTCAAACTTTTGTCTCCAGCTGTAAGGACTAAAAACGTACCGTTCATTCAAACAAAAAGTTATAGTTCTGAAACAGCAAGAGCAGTTAGGAGATGTAAATAGAACAAATTGTTTTCACAGTCACAACAAATATATAAAAATTGGCAACACTGAATTTGGTTACATATCTGATCACTTTCTGATAGAGACAGTGAAAAACATCCTATTGGTATCAGAGTTTCAACAAGTCCAGAAATTGCTATTTCTGCTAGCAATCATATCAGCTATGCAGTAATGGCAATACAGGAGCAAAAAATCTCAAGAAGCTCAAACCACCAATTTCAGTGTCATGTCCCATATTCAGATCTGAAGCTTATCAAGGTTTAGATCTCTGTCGTCCTTAGCCCATGCTGCTCACAGTAGCTATTTGATGTTGGCAAATTACTGACATGGTCATATCCTCTGAGAAATTGCTGAATACTCTGAGCAGCCCCACAGCCAATGGTGAGGGTTAGGTTTCCCTTTCCTTGCCCCACCAGCCTCTGTGAGGATAAAAACACAGCTGTATCCTGTATCCTGCAAGGCTTCATCCTGACCCAGCAGCTGCAGAGACCCGAGTTTCTCACTCCTCACTGCCAGCCTGCACCTGCTCACAGAGGCACATGGGGTGCCCAAAGTGCAGCTGTGCCCAAGGTGCTGGAAAAAAGGTGCCCACAGATATCCAGCAAAATGGTGGTTAACCCCTGGCAGAGCTCCGTCCCTTCTGCAGTGCTGCTCTGTGGGATAACCCTTACAGCCAGAGAAGGGTCTTCCAAAACTCTGTGCCAGTGCTGTGTGCCCAAACCATACACAGCCAGACTATGGATTATCTTACTGTTATCTTACTGGATGAAGAGGGAGAGACTCTATGTCAACACACTCATTACTTACCTCTCATGGGGAGAGCAATAGAGTTTTTCTGGTTTTTACTCAGGGTTCTTTCTTAGGTCCCAGTAAAGAACCACCTCTAATTTTTGCAACTTTAAGTAGACCATACTATTCTGACCTAGTGTAGTCTATGAGATCACAGGATAATTTAGGGTGAGAGAGATCTCGGCAGGTCTTGATCCAGCCTCCAGTTCACAGCAGGGTCAGCTCAAGATCAGATGAGGTTGCTCAGAGCTTTATTCAGCCAGGTTTTTAACCTCTCCTGGGATGGAGACTGCACAGACATCCTGGGGAACCTGCTCCTCCTTGTCAAGGACTGAGAAGAATCAATACATTGACATTTTAGAGATTCTGAATGTTTCACAATCTGTAGTGCAGTAGGTCTAGTGAGAGAAACTGTCTTGTGGAAGGAGAAGGCCAAGAAGACACCAAGGAAAGGATACCTAAAAGTAGCTCAAAATCAAGTAGGTCTTTTCTCTTTGAATCTGAAAAAAAGACCGGATGCCCTTCGTTTGGACTCCCACTTCTAAAGCCTGGTGTCCTAAATTCATAGTTTGCCATTGCATTGCTGAAATGAAGAGTCCCCTTGCTCCTGCTTGTAAGAGAAAATAAGGAGTGATTTTTGCTCTTGACTTAAAAAATTGCAAGAGAAAAATTCTTGATCAGAATCTGTAGAATATATAAGGGAATTACTGAATGATCTTTAAAACTAGCTGAAAATAACTCAAAGTCTCTGCTGATCTGAACTGTGCTGTCAGGTTTCCCCAGGGACTGCCACCCTTGGGGTAATTGTGTTACATCACGCATTGCTTGACACATGGTGAAACAGGAGGAGCAGCACAGCCTCCAGAGACTGAGGAGCAGAAGCCCCAGACAAGCAAAAGGCACTTTCTTTTTAAGGAACCCAAAAATAAAAGCCAGAAAAGTTATTCTGAAAATACCTGAAGAGCTGTGAAGAGCTGTGGCCTGGTATCTCCAGTCTTTCTTCTGTCACATGTACCTCTCTGCTCTGCTTCATTGTACCTACTGACAATGTGGCTGCTGCCTGCCTCATTGCTTCAAACTAATTTGTAATGCAAAAGGTGTTGCAGCAATGGAGACACTGTGATGAACCTGTTGTTGTCACCAAATGAAGGACAGCTCTCCAGGTAAGCATGGTTTTACACGCCATATTTAGAAGACTCATACTATGTCTGAGTAGTAGAGTTGGCAGAGCCATGCTATGGCTTCAGAGTCCTGACTCCGGTAACAATCCAAGTAAAACCAAGAAGCAATCTCCTGGTGCAGCAAGAAAAATAGGACAGCACTAAATGGATGGTCTGGGAATCCCACTTTGTTACGACATTGAATATGTCAGACGTGCTGTCCTTCACATGAGCCAAAAGCCCCTCTGACTGGTGTGCCCCAAAAAGGAGCCAGCTCAATGTCGTCCTCTGTGTCACCAGAGTCTGCCCTGTGACTCTTGCCAAGACTGGGGCCTTGAGAAGGCAAAGCAAAAGAGAAGCATCCTTTTTAGCTGGGTTGGTTAGAGCAAAGTGCTGATAACACAGAGGCCAGAGTTTCAATCCCTGTATGGGCTGTTCACTTAAGAGCTGGACTTGATGATCTCTGTGGGTCCCTTTCAACTCAGAATATTCTGTGATCTGTAACCTTTTTGTGCAGGTTTATGGCTAAGATGGGAAATAGAGGCAGCAACCATATGCCCTTAGGAAGAAATGCCCTTCTAGCAATGATGTATCTGTCTAGACCCCCATGGTTGCATGTGGGAATTGTCAAGGTGGGAAGGTTACAAGCTTTCTGCATAGTAAAATATGCCAGCACCATTTTCTGTTTATGTGGGACTAGCAAAGGGAGGACTGGTGAGAGGCGTGAAGGGGGCTCACAGGAAATAGAAAACAGCAGGAGAGATGGATTTTCTTTGCTACGCTATGCAAATAAAGCAAGCAAACATGACTCTGAAACTGAGCTGATAAATCTCATTCTGATTTCTCAAGGCTCCTCTTTCTGACCTGACAATATATATGTGCACTACAGTGGAGACAAATTACTTTCTACAAATGAAAATCTTGCCAATTCACTTCTATAGTTTACCTGACTTCTCACCACCAACACGATAGTTTGACAATTGAATAATGCTTAGACGTGCAAATAAATGCAAATAAAACATGTCAAAACTCCCAAAACTGAGGCACCAGAATTTTTTTCACATGCAACAGCCAAACTGGTGCCACTGGGTTCATTCCACACAGCAGTGGTCAGTAACAAATATTGCATTGCAAGGAGAAGGAATAACCTGAGTCTTGGCAAACTATGTGCCTGTAAGAAGAACAACATTTGGATTCAGGCATGCTGGAAGCTTGCCGCAGCTCAGGGAAAATGTGTGTGAAATGGCTGGAATCAAAAAAGAGCCTTTAATGAACCTCGGCTTTTCAACACATGTTTTTGGCTTTGGAGCTGAGTAACTTTATCAACTCTGAAGAATATACATAATCATTTTGACACGGAGGGAGCAGAGAGTGAGAAATTACCATACGTGCAGCCAAATATTTGTTATTTCTGAGCAGTTGGCTGTGAACTTTTCCTAAGATGCTGGAAACTGATCTGGGAGATGTTTTCTGCATCGTGCAGACCCTGTGTTGGTGTTTGCTCAGTACACTGGGAACAAAAGCCCATTTGACTTTCCAGCCACAGTGCTGGAGATTCCTGCACCACCACAAGACATCCTCACATTTACAAAGAGCACATCATCATCATTGTTTCTCACTTAGCTGTTGCATTTCCTGGCACTTACTCAGTATTGGTAGATCAGTAATGTTTTTTTAATATCAAGGTGTCTTTTATCATCATTGAAATATTCCTTATTCGATTCAGGACTGTTCCTTAGTCCTTCCATCTAATCTGTCTCCTCTGGGTTGATGGTTTTTATTCTGCTGCACACCTGACACTGCAGCCATGAGCCATCACTCCTGATTCATGGGATGACACTGAGCACGTGACTCAAAATTCCTCTTAGATTTCCCATCCAACTGGGGAAATCTGCTGCTGCCCCAACTGCAGGTGTCAGTTTTCCATCAGGCCTGGCTCTCAGCCGGCATCACAGCCACTGCCTCTGGGGACCGATGGCTCGAATGCTTAGGGATGCTGGCAGTCACACCCTGGAGTCGTGCTGCAGCTCCTCGGAGGAGGGGTCAGATCAGCAGCACGGGAGCTGCTGGGACATGCAGATGGTGACGTGCATGTCTCAGTGGAAGATGTGCTGTTTTGCTGCCAAATATTCTGTCTGTGACCACACCAGCTGAGAGCTCAAAGTGATTCACGTTGCCTCTGACCAGACTTCACTCTAAAGGTGTTTGTGTGATTTTGGTTGTTTTGGAAAATACCACAGAGACCTATCCTCAGAAGTAGCTGTCATGTATTTCAGGTCATATTAGAGAGAAGTGAAGAACTAAAATAAAAGACATCTAAAGTTTAACCTTAGTTTTTGATTCTTGTGTGGCAAGCTTTTAATTTCCACTTGCCTTTTCTCTCCTTAGTTTACTCTGGCATCAGCAGCAGAAAGACCAAACATCACAAGACAAATTGTTCTCCTGGTAGTTCAAGCCCAGAGGGCAGGACAAAATGCTGAAAATATGGCAAGGAAGTCTGCACTATGTCATATCCACAAATCAAGCATGCCCCGTTCAAAAGACTGCTTTCCTTCTGCCATAAAAAGTTCCTTATTTTTCGGCATCAGTTGTCTCAACTACAAGTTTTGACCTGGTTCCAACACATCAAGTCTGCAGAAATAAACACACAATTCTTACCAGCTCCAAGGTACTTTGCATCACATACAAATCAATTGCACATTAGCAAAAATTTGGTGTGGAACCTTTAATTATTTTGAGGGAAGTTTTGTTTGATTTTTACGATTTAAAGGGCATAGGAATAATTCAGATGATTTAGGAATCATGGGTATTTAGGAATATTACCTAATGCAAAGCAGCTCCAAAGGCTTCTGAATTCTCAGCCATGATGAGAAAACATGGCTCTTTCTCAGAAAAGTTTGTAAGCACAATTGTTAACAAAAACCAATGATAAAGCATCAATATTCTTGGAAGAATGTAGTATAAATCAAAATGGTGTATATGCTCTGCAGTTACCCGTGTTTGTGGGCTAGGTTTCTGCAAACTGAAAGGGCAGCCCTTGGCTCAGATACTAGAAATAAATAACTGCACAGCATCAGCCCCCACTGAGCCTAGGCTCTCTTGCACAAGTCTTACTGGGCCTTTCCTTTACTCTCCTCTGTAGTTCAGGTTTGCATTCATGTAAATCAGGTTTTCTTTGTGAAAACATGACTATTGTGCAGACAAATAGACTTTATAGGGAGTCACCCTTCACCTGTCTGATTAAATAGCAGTTCTGTTTTATGAAGTACACTCCATAAATATCTTTACATAAAGAAAAATAATTCCTGTGTCTATAAAAAACTCTAATGTGACAGAAGACCCAGAGTAAAGAAGGCAGTACCAGTCCTAACATTAAGGATGCTTGACTACAATTAAATATTCAGCTTTTTTGTTGAATGATACCCAAAGCACCTTATATTTGCAATTTTATTTAGCAAGCAGACTAGAGAAAGCTTTAGCCTTGCAAAATAATTTCAATGGAAATTATTTCAGTTCTTCAAGAAATTAAAAGCAACAAAAATTAAATTTTTCCCACTGACCTCCTGATTTATAAAAAGGTACATGATTTTGGTTTTGATAAATAATCATAGTAATGCAGAATGTTATAGTATCTTTGAAACTACCTGGAATAGACAATATTGCAAGTACTTAGTAAGTACAGCACAACAGACAAATTCTCTGCTCTTCATCTGAAATATGAAAGCTATTTAGTACTTTGTAAAACATGTTAAGTGGAGTTTTCTCTCTCTTGGAAATAGCTATTTTTTCTTCACTCTGTGCAGTTGGAATGTTTGAAAATTGCACAAGGCAGGCAATTTTGGAACTCCAACTTGGAGGACCAAATGTTAGCAAATCATTCTGAATGGATCTGAAGTTTAAGGCTGCAATGTTATTCTTTGTGACAGTGGATACATTTTCTTTTTCACCTATTTACATATTCACAGTCAGAAATGCATGGTAGTTATTGTGTAAAAGGGGTCTATTTAGGAAGAAAAGGCAGATACCATTTTTGAAAGCTGTTGGTCAAAGAGTACATATGCACCACAAGGTGTATAATGAAGCTTCAGCCAGGAATGTTTGTAGTGGAAAGCAGAGCTGGACAGCTGCAGAGAGCCAAAGCAGAAAAAAGAGAGATGTCCAGCTCTTCACAGGGGGATGCTGAGCTCCTGTGGGTCATGATGCAGTAGAAAGACATTTGTCATGTAGAAGGTAAAGTAGTTCAACTCTGTTTCTCAACAAGTTCACGTTGCATTTACTCAGGAAAGCAATAGCCCATTTTGGTGAGCACAAAACCTCCCAACCAGAGGTCTCTTTCTGTCCCTTCGCCATTTCTGTGAAGATCGTAGGCCAGGGAAGGAGTTACACTTGTGGTGACAGTACAGTTTGTGCAACTGAGGTTCTATTTTAGGTGGAAGGTTGTGACTGTCATTATTGCATTCTCACTGGCATTTCTACTCCTAGCTTCCGTACACAACCAGCTCTGCTGCTTTGGGGAAACTCCCTGGTGCTCCTCTGAGTGAAATGTCCAAGTATTGCCACAGGAGCATGTGAGAAGGGCTGGTCTCCACACCTTGGTGGCTCAAGCATGAAACTGTGGATTGTGACTATAAAGTGACAGGACAGAATAAAGGTTATTTAGCTACTTGGTTGTTTGGGTTTTTTAATAAGAGTTTTGTTTTGCTAACAGTAAATTATAGTCATGATGATAGAAACTGCTTAACCACCCAGGAGTACTGCACCTGCTCTGAGTTACAGCTCACCCAACTCAGCATCCAGTGGAATGTGCTACAAATCCAGTTGCCACCACAATGACCACACCAGGCACTCAGAGGTGACAGAAACAGCAATGAAAAGGGTACCTCAACTTTGGGGTCAAAATCTAATTTTAAAGGAGTCAAAAAGTACTTTTCATGGAGCTAGGTGTTGTATTTTTCCACTACCAGCACCTTAGATCTTTAATAAAAGGTCTAGTAAGGATTACTGCCAGAAACAAATACAGATAGCTGTGTGTAGAATTATCTGCGTTTCCTCCAGCAGTGTTGCTTGTCTACCTCAGCTTCCTCTTTCCATCCTGGCTGAAGCCACAGACTGCTCACTCTTCCAGTTAAAAAGTCCCAACCACTCTCTGTGATGACTATACTTAATATCCAGAGCATTAAACAAATTGGTCTATGTGAGCTTTGGAAGAAAAGGCAGTTGAGTTTGAATGCAAAGGCCAGTCCTGGATAAACCTGGGGTCTCCACTCATACAGAGCCACATTTGTGATAATCGGAGCTGAAATGGAAGATTTAACCTCTGGGGCTGATGGAGACCAAAATGATGAAAGGATTTTTTAGTCTTGAAAAGACAGATCAAGAGTTTTACTAAATCCTGGGTCAGAGGAAACGTTGAAAATTGCCTCTGCTCTGAATCTGAGACATTTCAGACTGAAGCAGGTGTGCCTCACATCTTGAACATTTCATATGTGTTCATTTCATTCCCTCTATTTTCAATTCCCATTCCCTCATATTTTGTTTCTTCCAACAATATGATAGCATAAAACAGCCAAGTTACAAAGCTTCCCTCTAAATGCCTGATTTAAATAAAGCATCCATTAATTTCTGAACCAATAGTGATACAACATCAAATAGTACATTATTTTTCAGAATCTGGTTCTGCAAACATTAGACCATTTGACTAAAACATTCCTAATGTATAAATAAAGTCACTCTTGTGCATTAGTGTTTTCAAGCTCGAAGCTTCAATGCGTTATTTTAGAGTACAAATATTTTCCAAGGTGAAAAATATAAATGCTACTATATTTAAGTCCTTACTAAAATGAAACACACACAAAAAAAAAGAGTGATGACGGCTTTTCTTCTTGCTAAAGGACTTTTACCAATTTTAACAGAACATCCTTAATATACACCTAGAATATTATGTGTATAGTAGGCTGCTACTCTGTAACTGGTTTGGCTGATTACAATGATTACACTAAGTTGGCACAATAATAGAGCTACCTGGTGAAAGTACTTCTGCAGAGCCCACAGAAATCTGCTCACTGAAGACCATATTGTGTGTTTGGAGGTCAGAAATTCTGATTTACAAAAATGACAGCTTTTTAACATTGCTTACATTTCTTTCAAAAATAGACTATCTTCCAAGTGTTTCTTAAAATAAAATTACAAAACCTTTTCCTATGAACTGAGATACTCCTTTTGCCAAACTTTAAGAGCTAGTGTTATCTCTTGTATGGGCTAATCCAAAAAAGGTTATTTCAAAACGCATTAAAGAAGCAATGCTTTGCTCTCTGCAAAATGGGAAGTGTTTAACACCACTGGACTTGCCTGTGATCTGGATATGGCATTTGCAGAGGTGATCCCCTTTGCTGGAGCTGCACTCTTCCACAGAGAGTGTTGGTTGCACTTTGGCAAGCGAGAGGTGACCTCGCACCAGCCATGAATGCCACCTGTGCAAGGGGCACACCTGAGCACCTCTGCACTCAGACTTCTTTGTAACACATAGATGCAACAAAGAAGAAAGCAACATCACACAACACCACTTCCCAACACACATGCCCCTCTGGCATCAAGGGCAGCTCGTTAATGGATGGTGAAGCTGTCATGAAAACCCCAGCATCCTCTCGACAGGGGTCCCTCTGTGTGTGAGTGCATTGCACCCCTTTTTAAGGACTGAATGGCTGCCCACTGTGCCCCCTGGATGCACGCTGCCAATGGTTTTCTGTTGGCAAGAGGGAGAAACACCCTCATTCCACTGTGGGGAGAGTTAATTTGTTTTTAGCAAGCAATGACTACCAGTAACGTTTTCCAAGAGAGGAAATGAACCTCCAATTAATTATGACACTTGATTAGGTTACTTAAATTGCTGAGTTTTCAGCAAAATCAGCAGTGCCAACTCCCTGACACCATATGTGTGATTCAATGGCCCTTACAATAATGCAGCTCTGCACACCTCCTGTTTTATGGACATTCCCTTTGCTGTTACTCAACTTCCATCTCATTAATAGGAATGTGAATTTCCACCTTGTGACTTCACAATCTTATTTGAGCATTGCACTGGTGATCACCCAGTGATTTTTAGGCAATTTTACCTCCATGAAATGCTAATGCATACCCAATGAAACTAAACACAGGCCTGTGACTATAATACTGCCTTTGGTCAGTTTTATGTCAATTGAAACAGAAATGTGACTTCAAAGCCATTGAAGCAATGGGTGAGTATGCAAGGGAACATTGGCCTCCAATAACACAAAAGACCACTTTATTCAGAAAGTCTCATAGGAATTTCTTCTAATCATTAATAGCGTGTGATTTCCTTATTTGCAAATGGTAAGAGTGACAGTGGTAGTAGTAAAGCAGAATATTGAAAGTGGTGTACATGTTGTCATAGTGCTAACCCTGCTGAGAAGCCAATGTCTCTTCTTCCCATCCCAACACCCTCACCCCCTCTGAGATGGCAGCTGAGGGGAGCCCGCAGTTCCCCTTTACTCTTTGGTGTCCTGGAGCTCTGTGCACCTTCCTCCAGCCCAACACCCCTTCCCATAATTTCCCCCATTTCTGAGCAGGGGATAGTTTTTAATTTGCATGCTAGGAATGAAAAATCTGTGGGCAATTACATATACCACACTCCCTGATGGAAGTGGAAGGACAAATGGCAGATTGGAAGATGTAGGGTCCATGGGAGGTGTAACAATATATGGACCCATTTGGGTTGCACTGAGATCAAACCTCTCCTGTGGTCTGAAACCCTATTAAAAGACAGTTCTGGCAACCTGAGCAAGACTGTTTTGGCAGAAGAAAGCAGAAAATGAGGCTTCTTTTATGAGAAGGTACAAATTTCAGATACATAAGTGTTTGGTGATTGAACATAGTGAGAACAGTGCTGCTATAAATTCAGCAAACTTTACCACATAAAAATGACCAACAGGGTCTCAGACTGTGAATTCCTTAGAACAGCAGAAATAGGTGACTAGGTGGTGTGGGGCCAGGAGGGGGGGTGTGTGGAATTTCCATTTATTACCATTTCTTCAACATAAATCCAGGAGCTCCTGAAACACTGCATGACAAGTGACAAAGACCCTGCCTGGCAAATCACTGGTGGCTCTGGCTGCCACTCCTACACCCAGAGCAAAGAGCCTCCACTGGTGGATGGTAGGTAGGGGTGTGGAAGGGGACCACCACCCACCCAGCTACTCCCTACTATTGGATAAGGAGTTGTCCGTATCCCTGTAGTCTCCTGCTCTCTTCTATGTTTATCCTGATCTCAGATCTGAATGTAGCTCAAAAAGATACATTCCTGCAGAGACTCTTGGCTTCAGGAATGAAAGACTTTCTGAAAACCAATCATTTCTGTCCAGAGACCTTGTGGCTAACGCCACAGGGTGTGCCCAGGTGGGGACACGCAACAGCTTGCGCAACAAGGTGTCTTTGGAAAACCAGCAACTATTTCCAACATTTCAGAGCAAGCAAAACCAGAACATCGTCCTGAAGGAGGAGTATCTACCCATGGGAAGGTTTCTCCACAAAGGACATCCAACTGGGAGCTTGCCATCACTTTCTAAAACAGGTATGTTGACACAGAGAGGCACAGCCCAGGCCCTGGTGCCGCTCTGCATACCAGGCACTGGTGAAACACAGCACTCAGGCACAGGGAGCAGGCACAAGTGCTCATCCTGATGCAACATCTCCCTCCCTGGGAACACTGGATCCTTTGCCTCTGAGGTGATCACAGCCTGGCTTCAATCTTTCTTACCCTCTTCAGTTCAGTGGCTGTTGAGGAGTTTACCTCTTTTGCATTTTCACATCTCTCTTGCTGTCTCTACAATTACATTTTTCCTTCTTCAAACTCACTAAAACAATATTTGACTTACCCCATCCCCTCCCAAATGAATCAATATATTTGTTTTCAAGATATTCCAGAGGTAGATTAAAGAGGTTCAACTTCTTTCATGAACATTGGGCAGTCTCTCCAATCACTTGAAGCTTCAGTAAGAGCAATCTGTGGTGAGGATTAACGGTACTCAGGACAGAGCTGATGCTGAAGTGCCTCAAACGATCACTGTTGCTTGTCACTCATAGCTGTAAAAGTCACCAGCTTGCACCATGGACATATCCACACATGAAGGCAAAAACACTTCTCCACAACCATTTCCCCACTCAAAACAGGGCACCTGTGTCTACCTGCTAGCAGCACAAGTGGCATGTCTCTGAGGGGCAGTTTTGGCTGTAGGGATACTCCTCCCAACCAGACTCTCCCCACAGCCGACACCTCTGGGCACAGAGCCTCTGGTCTGACCTCTCACAGCTGCTTTTCAGGCATGTGGCACCTTCACTACATTAAGGCAGTTTTGTTCTGTGACAACTCTGTGCTATGCTGTCAATACACACAATAGTTTTGCTGTGGGGTATCTCTTTTGAGTTAGTTCCATGGTTCTTCCTTGACCCCTTCTCTTGTTTTCAAAATCTTTGTGGGAATGGCAAAGGTGAGCCCCGTATGAGACTCTTCCACCTACTGGAACTGCCTTCAGCAAAACCGAGGAGGAAGCCCCCTGAGTGCTCTTGCTAATATGACTTCCTAAGGGAAAAATCAATTTATGTTCCCAATTCACAGAGCTGAAGCCCACAATATGGTTCCAGCAGGATGGACTGCAACCACTGGACTCCAACTCCTTGAAATTTGAGAATTTGTACATCTTGCTCAGTATTTTGAAACTTTGTATGGAATTTGAATCTAGTTAAGACCTTGTATTTGAATCTCTCTCTCTGCAGCCTTTTGAAGGAAGAGGGAAAGGACACCCATAGCCCTCATACACAGAAGGACCCAGCAGTTCAGTGGGGCCTGAGGAACAGCTCCGTATACACCACAAACAACCCTGTTGGGGATTCCTTGCATCCATGGCTGCAAGATCATTTTTTCCTCATGTTCTAAGTCTCCAGGTTCTGATCCCACATTAATATGAAATTGACAAGCACCCTTGGACATCAAGGAAGCAAAACCAGGAAGAGGCAAAGACCTGGGAGGCAAACTGCCTGATTTAGTGCCTTCTGTCATGGAAGAGGTTAGCGATGGCACATGAGACTCACGTCACACACCATTAATGCACAGCAAAAATCACTGCAGTGCTGAGCAAAAGGAAAACAGGAAAGCTATGGTGAGGAAAGACAGAAACACTCATCTGTCCTTCTCCCCCTTAACATATCCGTATTTCCATCCTGCCATTCCTGCATTGCATCTATACCAACTCTCTCTCAGCCATCACAAAGCATCAAGAAGAATCTTGATTACCAGTTCCATGGTGGGCAGACCACTTAATTTGAGAGAGGTTCAGTTCAGAACCTGCTGCAAGAATGTACAACACAGATTTGTCTAACTTGAGCTTCCAGTTTCTCAGTCTTGCTCTACATTTATACTGAGGTTAAAAAACCTATCTCCTTATGGGACAATTTTCTTCATAAAGGAGCTTGAGAACTACCATAAAATCACCATTCAACTGTCTCCTAGATGAGACAAACTGACCAAGTTCCCTATGCCTTTCAGGTATGGTGTTCTTCAGGTTAGGAAGAGAGCTCATTTCACATCAGCCTTTTCAATGCAGATGCAACCTGGATCCAGTGTCCCTTGCTTCCTCCTAACGTCTTCACTCAGGAGACTCCTCTATAATTCCTTCTGCCCGACCCCGAGCATCCACTATTTGTGGTTTTTTATGAATGGCCATCACAACCCGCTCCATCCTCTCCTGCAGAGTATCCTGTGCGTTGTTTCAGTCTCACTGGCAGTCTCAAGGTGGGAAGGCCATGCCTGATGCTGTGCTTGTAAAAGCACCAAGCATGCCTGTTCTGACAGAAGGCTACTGCTAAAGGGTGTGTTTTCTCAATAAACCACACAACCTGCAAGCCCTAGATATCTGTGTAACATCAAAGTTATTTTTAAAAAGAACAGCAATTGCTAAATATTCCACAGGAACCACAAAAATAAAGAAGCCTATTTATAAATGTAATATATATACTCTATTTAAGATGAGTCATGAAGTTTCGGCAGCTCCATCAAGTTGCAATCAAATCTCTACTCGTTGGCTTTATTACTCTTAACTACTTTTTAAACTGCTATAATTCCTCTAAGGCTAGCTCACCCCATGCCAGACCCTCTTTGTGGTACAGACAGCAAGCACCTACAAAGGGAGCAGACAGGCTCTGATGAGGCAAGCTTCAGCCTAGAAATGCCTAGAAATGACATCCTGGGAGACATGTACAGTACCATTGTAATCTTACTTAATGCTCACAGGCAATGAAACATTACTTTGCTCTCTCTTCTAATGGACATTGATCATAGAGTAGCAGAGCAAGGAACAGAATCCAGTGCACATTTTAGTGAAATCCCTTAAATTTCTTAGCAGCTAATACTTCATCTGTGAAATGCCAAGTCAAAGGCTGGGAGAAAGCCACATTCCTAGGCCGAAGCTGAGGCTCCCAGTAGCCAACACATAGTAGTACCCGTCTTGCTGCCATCTCTGCACAGCCCATTTCTCTTCTGAGGTACCAGGGGTCAGCTGCAGCTGGAACCTGGCTCTGAAAACCCACATCTGGTTGCAGCACTGAGCGCTCAGGAGCTGGGTCCTGTAGCAGGAGACCCAGAGAACTGAGGTCCTACCAGTGAGATAAAGTCTGCTTTGCACAGCACCCTCTGCAATTTTAATATGTCCCAGGAACAAAAAGAAAATAATATACCCTAAAAAGCCACTGAAGCAATAGTCTTGAAATGGATCCATCTACGTGACTTGTTACATTAGAGGTCTTGCCATTTCACATGTATAATTTGGAGCGAATTGCCCTTTACAGTGATTCAACCCGTGATGTGTTCACATACCCTCTCAGATGCTGCTTTCTGCTTAGGAGGGATTTTTACCCTTTCCCATTTTAACCCTTAGACAGAAAACAGGTGGTTTTTTAATCTTGCTGCCATGGTTTCCTCTTTGCCCTCATGTCCTTCTGGGATCCTCCTCCATGGCTAACTGCCAGACAAAAAGAAAATGTGCTTGGGTCTCAGCTCTGCCAGCTCACACTCACCTGCACAGAGGGCACAACAGGCAACTTGGGAAGGGAGGAGGAAAGCTAACATCTTAAATACTTCAGAGTAAGATTGACCAAGCTCTTCTTCCAGAGTTTACACTTCTTTGTGCATTTCTGGCCTGAACCAGATCTCTTTGGCGTAAGAAAGCAGTACGGAGCTGAGCACGACCAGAATGATTGCACCTTTGTTTTCCGGATATGCTGTTACCACCCAGCCACCTCACTGCTTTCCCTGAGGGAGAAGTAGCTGATAGCATCAGTTTGTTACCCAAGTCTTGAAAAACAGGGTCCAAACATTACTGCCAGCTGGACAGTATCACTGAACAGCCCGGTGACTGGGACAATTCCTCGTGTCAATCTTTGTTAGAGGCTTGCATTGTACAGTTCCACCACATCCTATTTGGACACTGCAAACCAATACCACGAGGAAGGGAAACACAGCCCATTGCCCACCTTCCCCAGCAGCCCTATCTTGCCTTTTACATCTCACACACTACCAGCTCCTGAGTGAAGGAAGGGCTTTTATTTTGCTCATGGCAGGAGAGACCCAAGGCAGGTGAGGCGGCTGGAGCATTGGCAGGGCTGGTTTTGCCTCCCGGGTGAGTCACCGAGCTGCCTCGCCTCCATCAGGTGCAGTGTAAATCCAGACCAGTGCCTGTTCCTTTTCATTAAGAGCCTTGAGTTGCAGGAAAGATGAAAAAGGCTGGTCATTATCCATTACATGTGACCCATTCACTTGCTGATGGGCTGGTTTTCATCTCCCTGCCCTGCCTGTAGGCAAGCATCCCCCAATACCCTAATCTGCTTTTTTTGTTCTCCACCATTTATTTTCCTAGGAGCCTTGTCAATAATGGCTCCATTCCCTTTCCATGCCTCCCAGCGCTGCAGATTCAGAAGCCTTAAAGGGTTCCAGCTCACGGTAACAAATTCCAGAAAGCCTGACCGCTTATTATAAAGCCAGTGTAGGAAGGATTTGAGAAAAGCACGATGTAACAAGTGAGCTGGGTAAATGCAGAGCACACACAGCCTGGAAACGCTCGAAGGTGAACGGGAAAGGGGAGGCGGGGGCACTTGGAAGCCCATTAAATGAGAACTTATCATCCGATTTATGTAAATCACTTCAAATGCCTTCATTTATTAAAAGTATTAAGCTGCATTACTGTTTGCCTTTGGTCCCCTAATTTGGTTGCTAATGTCTAAAACAACTGTTGAAATTAATTTGAAATTAATGTTCCTATATAATTACTTAATGAATCTCACATTCACTGCCCTTAGCTCTCAGTTGACAAAGGATCTCACCCACCGCATGTAAGAGGTTGGAATACTGACTGTGATTTTAAAACGGTTGCTAAATTATAGTTTGCAAATATTTTACATTCATATCACACACTTCATCTTGAAGGATCTCACTGTGTTTGAAATGTTATGTAACATTCATTCTTTAGTAAAATTCCACCACAAAAACTTTCTGGGCATCAATCTTCTTATTTCCCTGCATGCCTTGAAATTAAATCAAATTTAGCTGTATCATTATGCAAACAAAAAATCATACCTGCATTAAAAGATTATTATTAGTGCTGTAAAGTCAGACAGTTAAAAGACAGGAAATGCTGGAACTGAGACTGTGCAATATAAATTCCTTTTTCCATACATATGTATTCTCATAGTCTTTAATTTTATGATCACATATTTTCTTATATGTACCCCCTCCCTCAGGGGACTTATTAGTCCTTGTTAGTGTTCAGGAAAAAAACAGGATAAGAAAAAACAAGGTTCAAGAAAAAGCTAGCAGGGAAAGTAGCCACTTGTGGAGTCCTTGCCTCATTCCTTACAAAAGCTGCAAAGGTTGTAATGCATGTTCCTCCTTTTCTGGGTGGCTGACTTGGTACCCCATAAATCCTGATCGGCAGAAATGCTGACTACGCACAGCAGTAACTAAAGCTAAAGAAACATTCAAACATGCAGAGCATTTTACATACTACCAAACCCAGTGAAAGATGACGTCCTGGGATCTCACACTTAAAACAATCGTACTCTTCAAAGAGGGGAAAACACTTCTCCCGTTCCCAGGGACAGTGGAAAATGTATTTGAGCAATTGCAAAACAGCCGGACTGCTGTGCTATGGAGAGCCACGCTTATCCGTTCTGTACAGCACACGTGGACAAGGCGCAGCAGGAGGGGAACAGGACACACTGTGACCCAGCAGCAGAAAATGTGTGGGGAAGCTGCTGGTGCTATTGCATGAGCTAGCAGAGGGAGGCAGGAGCCGTGGGGGAAACAGCAAAGGCTATTCTGAAACAAAAGAGCTGAACTGAAGGCCTTCCAAACAGCCTTACTTTGGACTGCTCACCGGTTTGTGTGCTTCTCTGTGACTTTGCATTTCTTCTTAGGTGTGTATGGTTTCTTAAGGATCAAGGCAAAGCACGACTGCCAAACATTGGCAATCAGGAACCTTCCAGACCTTTCCTCCAATTTAGCTGAACAGTGCTTTGCCTCGAGACATCCTCAGCATCTAGGTCACAGCAAGTCAACCCTCCCCACACTGCAGAACAGCCCCTCCTTCCTCATGTAGAGGAGAGCTGTAGACATGTGCCACATACCCCAGCATGGCTCAGAGTAAGGAAACTGGCCAAGGAAACACACCTTGGCTGAGGGATGGGCCACTGAGGAGGACAGGTCCCCAGACACAGGGCAACATCAACCTAAATCTCCTTCCCACAACAGGGAAGAGACTACCCAGCAGCCCACACCCAGCCATCGCCACACACACACACCTCCACATGCTGTCCTATTTTCTTAACTCGAAAACCCAACCTCTCCCCTGCTCAGATCTTTGCCAAGCCTCCCTCTCTTCAATACATTCCCTCCCTTGATAGGATGCAGATCTTCCTTCTAAAATCTTTGTCTTCTCTTGATGTGTCCTTCCTCACAACCCCAAAGTCTTCCTATCTCCCACATTTCCTGCATTCCTTAGCTAACAGGGATCACTACAACACCTCCAGGAAGAACCTCCAAGGCAAATCTCTCCCAGCAAGACCAATCTAAAAAGTCAAGTCTCCAAGCACACAGGAATAGTAGTTCCTTTTAAAGGTGAATAGCAGGTACATTAGGGTGAATTATACTGTGACATCCTGCCCAACCACCTCAACTTCCCTCTTGAACACCAAACTGTCAAAGAAGAACCAAAATGGGCAAAAAAGTCTCTAGCTTATCTCAAAACCAGTTGAGTTTTAAAATTTTTAGAAAGAAATCAGAAGTAGAAAGGTTCCCAAGTCATTTTTAAACTAGAAAGCATAAAAGGAACCATGTGACCACACAATAAACTTGAGGGGGGAAAATTAAGTGGTAAAAAAACCCCAGAGGTAATTATACAGGCCATCAGCCCCCCCATGAAGTGTTTGATTTTGCAGTAAGCTACATTCTTGTAGCACTTGGCACATGATTTATTTATCCTTTGCAATACATTCTCTTAAGCAGACAGCATTACGAGACCATACCACCAAACTGACCTTCACAGCAGATTGCTCTCCTTTTTTTCCAGCTGGGGGTTTCGTATCATGACGCAGCAGCTCAAGGTTAATACTGCAAGAGTGCAGCGCCACTACCTCAGCCTAGGCTTCCCTTTCAATTCTGCTTTTGTGAAAAAAGAGGGAAAGATAAAGATACTAATACAACTGAGGCTCAGCAAAAACAAAGCCTTCTTGAGGCAAAGATGCTTTTCCATCTCCATGGCTTCCTCCTGCTGCTTGCAATCAATGGGATAAGGCTGCTTTAGTCAGGTTTCCAGAGCCCTGTAATGGAAAGCAGCTGTCCCTATCCAGATTGCACCAGACATCTCCACAATTACTTTGTCATCTTCTTTTGGTCAGCTGCATTACTCAACTTCCCAGTACTCTGTGTTAATAACACCAGCAATCCCAGAACTGTACTCCACATACTTTTTTCTTAAAACCCCCAACACTAACCTGAGGATGCCTGTATTGCTATTTGCCACTCAATACACAGATTTTATATTTGTTATGTGTCAAAATATGAACTCCAGGACTTTGTATTCTACTGAAGTGGGCTGCATGAGCCACACATCTCAATGTGAACAATTTAAATTACTCTAGGGCAAGCCTACTTGAAAAGTCCTCCCCTTCTTTTCCCAAGCAGCACAGAACTGGACAAACTGACAACATCCAACACCATCTGAAACATTTAGTTTTGCAGAACCATTCAGATGGCAATGAAAGTTCTCAGTCTTTACACAGCTATCTTCAGTAAGCAGTAAGGGTCACAGTATCTCTTGCCTCCACCATTAAAACAGTACCACCTAATAATCTGGGGGAGGGGAAACTTCTTTGCATTTTGCATTAATAAATGTCATTATAACATAAGATACACAGTTATTTAGTTAACAAGGTTAAATAACTGCATGTCCATCAACTATACCTTTATTTTGAAAGCTCACTTTAAGTAACAATTAAGTCTCTGTTTCTCTAGTGAACTGCTAAAAACCAAGTAGTTCATTCAAATTCCACGAGTATGTAACTATAGTTGCCCCTTTATTTAAGAAAACATAATTTAATTTGGAGCCATGGCTGCCATCTCCCTCTGTCTTTGCATACACCAGTTTTAACAGCTCCTTTGGGAAGCGTTCATGGAAGTGGTAATAGGTGTGGTAATTTCCATTTTCTGTTTTGTACTTCAGAGAGTAATTGAATCCAGTCACTATTGCGATATCTTTCTGGCAAATCTTTGTTGGCCTCCATGAAATGAGCTGGAAGTTTGATTTCCGTTCTCAGCAGGCATGTTTGTGTGATACAGATGAACTGCTGTAACTGGCAAATTGGAGGCAATTTCTGCAGAGATTCCTAGGCTTAAATAAGCACAAGAACAGAACTTCTTTCACCTCCAGAGAAGTCTCCTCTTTAACAGTCCTGAGAAATGACAGGACCAGATTGGAGAGATGGGATTTCTGCTGTTGCAAGACACTTTGAAGTTTGTTTTATTAAACCAGCACGCACATGAAATGACTAGGAAAAAAACCCCAAGTCATTATGAAATAAAATCTTGAGGCAAAACAAGCTTTATCACTCCCTAAAACTGCTTTCTATCTCTGCTGCATTTTAACTGGAATACACAAGTATTTTATTTCCTGTGACAGCAACATTCACTAGTCTTCATTCCAGTTATACCTGTTTAGCTCCCCATGACAGCAGCTAGTGCAAGAGCATCAGCCACTGACAGACCATTAGTGGCACTCTAGGCAGGCCCGTGAATTCTGCCACACAAGGCATTTCAGAACCAAAATACAAGGTACCAGGTGAGTAGAGGCTGAATGTATGACTAGACTAAGATTAAAAACTTTATTTTTTATACAAAACAATAATAAATCCAAGCAGATAATGAACTAAGTGTGTCTTCTCATTTTCCATCTTTTCTTCTTTTTCAATAAAGTCTATCCACAGTTCAGTGTTAAACCACTCCATATTCTGCAAAAACTATGATGTTTCCATCTTGTATCCATGTTTTTCTAATTCAGCTCTGTATAGAAAAGAGACAGATGTATTGAAACACATATACAATACTGTTAGATGTTTGATTTTTTAAAAAATTAAATATACTACACAATATACAATCATTTTAGAATAGCAATACCATACTGGTTTTTGATTCATACCAATAACCTTAACCTCACTTACTCTGTAGTTCTTGGACTCCAGCTTTTTATCTTAGATCACTACAAGTGACTTCTCAGTGAAAACTCCAAATATTTGTTTTAATCACACTTATTGCCCTCTGACCCACCACATGGCACAAAGCAGCACCTATGCATCTGCAACATTCCAAATGCATTAGAATAACCAAAATATTATCTTATACATATTCTCAAGAATCTTATATATTATTCTCAAGATTTTCTTAAGTCAAATAAGTTCACTATTCTATTTGATTTAAATGCACGTGCTTCCAAAACAATTGTAAGCTTTTTCTTTGCTTTTAGAATAGTGCACTCTGGAACTTTTATTTACATCTTGGTGCAATACACCTTGCAGTGAACAATTCTGAGGGAAATGATTGTTGTCCTTAGCTGTAGCCAGAACAGCAAGTCAGGAACTACAATTGTTATCACTCCTGCCCTGCCACCACTTTGCTTCTCACCTGCCTCTGAACACACCAGCCAGGATGCATCCTATTTTATCCCCTAGTCTTACCATATGTGTATCTAGATATGGAAGTACAAGTCTCTAATAATATTTTGGGTTAGTTTGCACATTTAGTAGTAGGGTTTTAAAAGTGGAGGACTGCAGCATTTGCTTTCTAGAGATGAAAGAAACATGCTACAACCAGGCAAACCACTATATGGTCACCAATACTGCAGGCTGCAACTAAGGCCAATTATGGAAAGTTTGTCTAGATCAACTATGTCTATCAAGAATTACACTATTTCTTGGAAGTCTGTTTCATTACATATCAACCTGTTTTCCAATATTACCATTTAACTGCCTTTCAACCATATAAGAAATAACGATACCAACGATTTTTTTATGCAGAAGATACAAAAAGAATTGCTTTCTCTGGAGTACAAAGGAAATCAACCCAGGAGTTTAAGCAGGCTATATTACAGACAGTTTGCTCCTCATGCAACATACTGAGGGATTAATTATAAAATCTGGCTTTGTTCTGAATGCTTGCAACAATTTAAGTTATAATTATGCGTCAGTAAAGGATTACTGAAACTACAAGTGACAAAGAGGATTAAGCAACTGGTTTAGAGGTACCCAAATTGCTATCACTTTTTTTAAAGCATGTAATTAACAATTACTTTGCTGTTGTTGCTCAGGAACAGTATGTTCATCACACAGGAAAGAACCTTAACGTTAATACAGACCACTAATCTCCAGAAAATTTGCCCATCTGGACAAAGAACAGCGGTGCTGTTTTAAAGTACAGACAGAAAACTGTAACATACTTTGCAGACCACATAGCACAAAAGGATAATCTTGGATGCCTTGCCATTAATCTTGGCAGTACAATTCAGAACTTTCACACACACACAGAAAAGTCATTAGAAAAGGATCCACTCATGTTAAATTGATTAAGTGTCAGTGCATCTCAATTTCCCATGATCTTTACACTGTTTGCATAACGGAACAAAATTCTGTCACCACAATGTCCTAAGGCATATTTCAGTAGAATTATTAAAAGATGAAATGCTGATCAGTACTTCAGAGTCTTGTAATTCCTCAGTCTGGTTCTAAAAGGCTTTAAATAGAAAAGCAGAACGTAGAACTTTCATTTCTTTCCATTACAGATCTTTATTTTTTTAAAGTAAGCAGGTTTTAAACTTTCAGATATTAACTAATCAACTCCATTTGAAATATTTTATCTGTCTTCTAGAACAGTAAGTTTAAATAAAATTACCTTAACTGATTGGAGAAATCATCTTCTACGTTGTCGTCATCCCAATTGTCTTCCCAGACGTGTGCATCTTCATCTTCATCTAAACCAGTCCAATCTAAAGACAGAAAAGCAAGTCTAAATATTGTATGCTGCATTTCTTTGGTACCATGTCTTACAATTAGCTCAGCCACAGAGAAAGGCAGACTTCTGGTAAATTTAACAGAGAAGTCTGGATTACATTCAAGTGTTTATGAGACAGAAAGATCTAAAACACACCTCGCAATTTCTGTAATTACAACAAACATGAAACTTGGTGAAAAAAAATCATTACACACTTCAAATCATGGCTCGCGAGATTAAACATTCCTAAGAGATATTTTGCATACTTTTGGATAAACTGTAGCATCATCCTTCCAGATGTGTATTTAAACACTTAATTCAGATTTAAAAAGTAAATATGTATCAGATGCTTTTGCCAAAACACAGACACATTCTCTGTTCCCTCGAATCATATGCAGTCAGTCTATTGATAAATGACAAAAAACTATCTGTGATGCAGAAGCAAAGGCAGATTGAGACGAGCATCTGCAAACAGCAGTTGATACCTCTAACCAGCTATTTCTGGGTTCCCAAGACAGCAGAAGCTGTCTTGCCTTTGTAAGGAAACAATTTATGTCCATTTACTAACCTTATTTATATTTTTCCTATAATAAAGTAATCTGGCACATCACCCTTGACAAATTACAGATCACACACTTAATGCTTCATTATTAAAAAAAATTAAAATCAAACTAAATGGTTTAGAAAAATAATGAAAATGAAAGGCTCAGAATCACCATGAAGACATAAATTGGCTTACTTGATCTTTTTTTTTAGTTTCTCGGTTTATTCCTACTGAAAGACACAGTTTTTCAAATGTTAAAAAAAAAGCCCCCTAATTTTGACACTTGCAACTTTATATTTTTCAAAGTCTGTTAGTGCCTTTAAAGAGATAACACTGTTCTTCCCCTTCCATTCTGGTAAGCCATCTGCTGCCCATCCACAGAAAGCTTTGAGGACCAAGGCCTAAAGTAACATTAAGCACTGATGGAGGTATGGAAGGAGTAGGGGAGAAAGTTAGTGGGATAAAACATTAAAAACTAATTCACTGTGAACAACTAACTTTCTAAGAATGAAGCCTGGTCTTTGCATTTTCTCCTCCTTTTTCTAACAATGACAGGCAACAAAATTAATATTTGAGATTCACCAGGACAGGAAAATCCATTTGTCACTGATTAAAGACACAGGTGTGGAAGGCATTACAACTAAATTTCCCTACTCAAATAAATAATATAATGGGAAAAGATGAAGGAGCATAGAAATTGTGCTGTGAGAGCAAAAGAAAAAAACTGGGAAGAAAAAGTGAAGAAAAAATGCTGTATATAAAAATGCATTATTTGGATTTAGTTGCATGGGTAGCTGTTCAAAGGGAAGGGCTTATATTTTACAACTACCTGCAATAAGCTTTGTCCTTGCCAATTTATAGCTCACTGATATTTTTGTCAAAAAAAAAAAAAAAAACAACTTTACCAATTATCTGGATTTTGAAGACAGAAGAAACAAAGCTCAAAGAACTTAAAATTAACACAAAGTCAAACTTTTCTATCTGCAAACATACAAGTAGCTCAGACAGAACTACAAGATTGAAAAAAAAAAATCTCCCAGTAACTCATATCCAGCACATCAAACAGCAGCTTCAGTCATAAAAGGTCAGCTGGGCAGACTGCAAAAAGATGCTCTAAATCACACTGAGTAAAGAGGAGTCAGGCCCACGTCATCTTCCATGCTGGGGTGCAGAGGAGAGTGAAAGTCTAAATTACATTCTCATCTCCGTAGGAGAAGGTTCTACAGCATCTGTATATTGATACTATTACCCCAGAATTGTGTAATACAGTTATTATTCCCCACTACATCATATGCTTGTGACTAAACAAAAGCAAAAAATGACAGAGCATTATCTGGGATTGAAAGTATTAAGATTACTTGAGAGTCCACTGCCATTATGTATTACTAATATACACCGAAATTATAACCATGTCATGGCTGGGCTTCTTAAAAATGTGTTTTCACATCCTGATCACTGATTGTTTTCTTTTGCACTTGGGAAATAAAAAACAGTTTTCAGGATTTTAGGGTTTTTTATCCCCTGCTCTATCACTTTACACATCACATTTTTATATTCTGAAATGCACTGTATAAAAGATTCTTAAGTCACTTATTTACATATGGTTTTCTCTACTATAGCATACTTATGCTATACTTCTAAGTATCCTATCAAAATTGGGCAAGCCTGTTTTTGATACATAACTTGATTTCATAAATTGTTTAAGTAAATTTTTAGGTTGGAATAAACCCCAAAAGCCTGTGTTTTCATCCCTTAACATAGATTCACATTATCTCATTTCCTTTGGATAAAAACTGGGTAATACAACACATAGTTCTGCTATTTCTAGAAAGTGGTGTTTTAGTTTGAAAGAACAACAATTAAGAATGGGTTTGAGCCCAGTCATCACAGTTCTTTCCTAAGTACTACAGATAACAGTCAAAGTGGTCTGAACACTCAACATCTCAAAACTATGACCCCACTTGAGGATTCAAATAAGCCCCTTCAGAGGTTCTTATTTTCTGCAAGAAAGAACATCTAGAAGCCTGATGATGGTCACTTTTTAAGAAGTCTCTGTTCTATACAGCCTGCACAGTACTTTTAGCATTACAGCTAGAGTCAAGTAAAACTAATTTCACCTTCAGTAATACTGCAATTCAGTGCTCTGGCCAATCAAAGGACCAGAAGCTTCAGAGACTTCCCCTATTGTGAATACTTAATTTACATTAAGATAAACTTTTTTTTTCCTGTTTAGGAAACACTTATGAAAAAGAAAGTATAGTCTTGTAAGTTACTTTAGCTATTATCCTAACTACGTCGTGAACTTTCTCTTTCAGTACACGCAAAAATATTAATTTTAGCAGTACTGAAGGGTTCAGAACACCTAAGGCTTGTAAAGCCATAGAAAGATCACATACAATAAGGACATTAGAGAAAAAAAATCCTGACGTTCCATTCATCATGTTATACATCATGTCTCATGATCCACAGCTTGAGACAATCCCAGAATTAAGGACATAAAAAGCCAACATGCCCTAATAGGGATGTTTCCAAGACTATCTCTGTCAAGGGTCATTGAGTTCTTTTATTGAATTTAACTTCCTTATTAAGCATATCTGTATCTATGAAAAGCAAACCAGCATATACATATCTGTGCTTCAAAGGTAAAGAGATTCAGAGTCACTACAGAGCGCATTATTTCCTTTTCACACATTTTTCCATCTTACGATCAGTTTCCAGCCCTCATCCCTCCTCTCCCTCGCGATTCTCATCTCCAGTGCCAAGAAGCAGTAAATTTCTCCGGCACTTGTTCCCAGCTCTCTCGCACAATGACACAGCACTTCCAGCGCGATGTGCCGAGCGCCGTGACACCGGCACAGAGCCGTGCGCGGGCACCACGATCGCGCTCGATCGCGGCTATGACGGGGCTGCAGCCCCTGCCCGGGCGGGGGCTGGGCAGGGACCCGCGGGGAACCGAGGAAGCTTCCGCGGGGCTCAGCCCGGCCCTGCGGAGCGGCAGCACAGCGGTGCCCCGCGCAGCGGCCGCAGAGTGGCGGGGACCCGCAGCAGGGACGGCGCACACGGCGCCCCAGAGCCACCGCCGCTCCCGCCCGCCGCCTCCTGCCTGCCCCGGCCGGCCCAGGCCGCGGCGGTCCCGCCTGCAGGCCGCGGCCTGTCGTGTCCTGCCGTCCCGGTCCGTCCCGCCCCCGCCCGGCACCTTCAGCCGGGAACTCCTCAAACTCGTCGTCCTCCTCCAGGAGCCCCAGATCCACCGGCTGCTTCTTTTCCGACATGCTGGGCCCGCACCGCGTCCCGCCGCCCCGAGCCTGCTGGGATCCCGCGGCCACCGCCGCGCCTGCGCCGCTGCCGGGCCCGGCTCCGGCCCGCGCCTGCGCCCTGCCGCTCCCGGGTCCCGGCTGCTCCCGGCCCCGCCCGCCGCTCACGGGCCCGGACCGAGGCCGGGCTCAGGTACCCCCGCGGGAAGTGCCGCTTCTGTCTTCAGTGCTGTGGGAAGAACAAACCCGTTCCCTGCAGCGTCAGGCCAAACTGCACGGGCCGCTGCCGCTACTGAGTGCGTCTGTTCTCTACATTCTTGCATCACTGGTTTGTACTCAGGCAAAACCTATCGAGTATCAGCCTTGTCTCCTTAATCTGTGAAATCATGGTGTTAGGGTTTTTTCCCTTCTGGCACTTCGACATAATGTTTCAAAACTCCAGGGGAGGTTTAGGTTGGACATTAGGAGGAATTCATTCACAGAAAGAGTGATTAGACGTTGGAATGGGCTGCCCAGGGAGGTGGTGGAGTCACCGTCTCTGGAGGGGTTTAAGGAAAGCCTGGCCATGGTGCTCAGTGCCATGGTCTAGTTGACAAGTTGGTGTTTGGCCACAGGTTGGACTCGATGATCCCAGAGGTCTTTTCCAACCTGATTGACTCTGTGATTCTGTGAAAACTTATAACTAATTTGCTGTCTTTTCAATTCCTTGTCCATCACATCGGAGAAACAAGCAAGCAGCTTAAAAGAGAGGGTTTGACTAAGCTATTCACTAAGAGTTTAGGGTGTTACATGAAAAGTAGAAATGCTATGGGTTTTTATTATTCCAAAGTGTATTCATTCACTTAAATCTAGATTCTGTTGATGATATCGACAAAGGTAAAGTTCAGCACTTACTAGCCTGAACAAGTTTGTGTGCATGGCAGCACCAGTGGCTTCTCTCCCAGCAATCACCTTACAACAATACTGCCAATTTGGTGGAGGGGCTGGGATTTTTGTTCTGCGAGAAACTGATTCACAAGGCAGTGACTTTCACAGCTGGGTTATACTGTGGCCTAGGTTTAAAGTCAGGAAAACAACAAAACACTGGTGTGAGAATTCATATATCATTGAGTTCGAACCCAGCGTAAGCATGTTCTGCCGTGCAGCCACAGGTAAGGCGAGGTGGGAAATGAGCCCTTCTGCCAGGTGAAAGGCCTAGTCGAGCGGTTACATTCTAGTTTTTTGTGACAAAAGGACTGACTGGCAGTGATGACTGTGAAATCATGAAAACTCTGGTTTAATAAATCAGTATGTGAAATCTTGTTGTAACTTAGCTGGGATTTTCAGCAAGTCATGCATTTTGGAATAATAGATATATTGCTCCAAGCCAGTACAAGATAAAGTCATAAAGTGGATAGGGGTCTGTCATATCAAAAGCTTGCAATGATCCATGATCATTCAGTTACTAAGGCTCATATTCAAACCCTCTAGTTTTTGCCTAACCTAGAACCTTACTGAACTGTGAAGTCTGGATCACACCAGGGAATAATGAGATACTCAGTTGCACCTAAATTATCCAAGAAAGAATGTAACTTGGAAACTCCTATGGACAAGTAGCTTCAAGTATCCCTGAAACAGGAAGCAGCCTGACCTTGTTTCATAGACTTTCCCTACATATCTGCTGTAGAGAAAAGATGCAACAGTTCTTTCCACCCCTTCTTTCTCTTCCTTCTCTCCCAAGCTGCTGGTTAGGAAGCTCTGGAATGCCCATGAAAAGAAGAATCTGCACTTCCCAAGAGAATATGGCTGGCCACTGCACAGTGAAACAAGTAAAATCAAGGACTCCTGAAGCAGTGCCTTACTGATGTAGAGTCAGACCAGAATCAGTCTTGGATTTGAGGCCTCCTATGCATTTCCCACCTGTGGAGATGAGTATTCCTGTATCACCAGTGACCCAGACTTAATCTTGTGTTGCCACAAAAATCTGTAGTGTCCAAATCTCCTCCTTTATTATGAATCTCAAATTTTTGATGGTTCTCTTAAATTTGTGGTTTCTGGAGTTTTGTCATTAAATAAGGAGCTTGGCTCTTGTTTAAAGATGAGAAAAGTTTGTAGCCAAAGCAATTAGAAATTAGCTTAGAAATATGAACAAAATTTGTTTCAGATTTACCTACTTTACTTGTAAGATTGCTTTAAAATTATGATTTTAAAAATAATAACTCTGAATCCATTGGTTTAAATCCAATACCACAGGTTTTGTAAGCCTGGAATTTCATTAACTTGCCTAGCCTTTTTAGGAGATGAATGCATGAATGCAGACCTCACTGTCATTTCCCAAATGCTTTAACTCTCTGCTAGTAAGATCTCCAAGGGCATAGGTATCTGGCATGTTGTGTTTCTCTCATCAAGGTATGCCCATCCTCTGTTGCCTGAAGGACCTGATCTGTGAGGCATTCTCCAAGCCAGCCTGCTAGACCTTGCAAAAAAAGTTCCCAGAGGGCAAGGCAACAGGCTTACCTTCAGATTTCCACTATGTCCAAGTTGGATTTGACCTGGTGTGAATGCCAAGTGTTTGCTGGTTGTTTGGGGATCAAACTGCTCCAAAGTATATACAGGTATTTTCAAGCATGGTGGAGCAGATTTGACAAGTAAACAACTCTGTCTGCAACAGCAAATAGCCTACCAAGGAGAATCTCCTGGCAGCTGGTGGATGGGTATGACATACCATATCCCAGATGTATGTTCCTAACAACCAGACTATACAGTAAGCAAATAGAAAGAACTTATTCTCCTGCAGGTAGCTGTTAGAAAACACAGTTTTTAGTGCCAATCTTGTGGCTGGGATTTCTCAGCAGAGGCACGGGATTAAATCATATTTTCTTAAGGTTTCTTACTGGCCTTCTTAGGTAGCTTCCAGTCTGTAGGCTTTGTATACCCCACACTTCACTGCCTCCAGGAAGCATTTGAGGAACTTACATCTCTGCACTGAGAAAAGATATCTTCAAATTCCACAAAGCATCACAGCATGTAAAAATGTGATGATGCAGTTTATACTACTCAAGCCTTTTGGTGGATCCAGCCCCATGGAATAGTTTTAATTCTTTAAGGAAAATAGCATAAGGATTCAGCTGTCCAGAACAGATTTTCCAATGTGGAAAATTTGCAGGAGGGTGTCCAAGCTCCAAGCATGATCAGAGTTTGATAGTTTCTGAGTGGACCATAAAGAATAAGAGTTGCCTTTCAGCATCTACCCTATGCAGTTAGAGTGGGGAAAGGCCATGGATACCTCTAAAGAGCATACTGCCAGTGATTTTTGTTTGATCCTTCCCCTGTCCCAAGACTGGCAGCAACCTTTACAGTCACCAAGCCTGTATCTCACATGGACACAGGATGCACAGAGCAAGGATTACTTTTGATCAAATTAGGGAAGGCACTTCGTACATTCCCAAAACAGCATAAGGGATCTGCTTTCTTGGAGCTGCAGCCCCTGCACAGTACACCAGCTACATGCTGAATAGGTTGGTTTTCCAAGACCAAGAGCCTGACAATATTGTGTGCTTCAGCAGAGAGATCTACATGCCTGTTGCATGGAAATTCAAAGGAAAAAATTCCTATAGATTTCAGTGGTTTGGGATATGACTGTCTCTATTAAAATCTTTAGTTAAATATACCCTTAAATGGTAACATGTTAGAAATAATTGAACAAGACAATCCTGAGTAATTCATCAGTACCTCTATTATTCTTTCCAGAGTTCCACATCAGCTATTTACACAATATGATTTGTTTTAATTTTTTTATTCAGCATGTTTTATGCATTAGTATCAGAAAAGCCTGTCTTTCTCTTGGCAAATGTTACTGCAAGTTGTCTAGCAGGGAGGTGGATTATGTAGATTTATTTATTCAGAGTGTAATTTGAATAAATAAAAGATGGAAATAAACCTTTTTTTTCAGAATTAGAGCCTTTTTTTTTTTCCTTCAAGGTGAAACAAAAAGTGTTTGTAGTACACTCATTAAAATTTCCAGATTATTTTTAGGTGGACTCCTATTCATTTCAATGCCTGGGCCAATTTTCTTTTATTTGGATGCTTTAATGTCTGAAAGCATATTCTGAGGATAAGATTAAGAAGAGAAAATAGAACAGGTTGGAAATTAATTTGCTTATAAGCAGTTAAAGGTGTTCTGTTGAAAAAAACCCTCAAAGCCATATTAAGTATTTTAGGTAAATTGAGTAAACTGTTGTTTTGGAGGTCTGCATGGTTCCAGGCTACCATACAGTGTCTATTCAGAGAAACCCTGTGCTGCAAAGAAAATTGGCATAGTATGTGGACGGATCAATATCATGTGAAATCTGGATACAGATCTACATCTAATGGTCCTCCAGCTCAGACATCTGTCTCATATCAGTTGTGCCTGCAAATCTTATCTGGGTGGGAGAGGGACTGTCTTATTTATGGTCCAGGCTGTTAGATATCCAGGAATGCACCTAATTCCTGAAAAAAAAAAAAAAACAACCAAAAAAAAAAAACCCACAGGAAAGCTTATTACCATTGTTACCATTCAGAATGTGTGAATTTCTGTGCAATGCAGAATATATATCCTGTAGTGTGTTGGGCAGTCCAAGCACTGACTAATGCATCCTAGGAATCCCTTCAGAGATAGTGTTCTGTATCTCAGGATAGTACTGCATGTCATGCTGTAGTTTTTTTTTATTAAATTGAAGGAAAAAAGCGTATCCCACATTCAGTGCATCTGGAAGTGAGGCACGGATTGCCCTGCTTCTTTCAATAGCTCTGCACAACTCTGGACCCATGGCATTATTCCTGAGGTCAGTGCCTTTGGTTTGCCACTATTTGTTTACTCATGCCTGCAGAGGTCCTCTTTTTCTCTCCAGCTGCTCCATCATTCACCAGCACCTCCTGGTAGCCCACCCTGCTCCCACAGCCCATCCGTTCTCAGAGCTGACCCTCACTGGGGTCAGGATGCGATTAGGTGGCTGCAGATCATAAGGAATATTAATCACAAGGAACACTTAGATGTTGCTTTACAGACTTCCTTATGTGAAATATGCTGTGGCAAGCTATCGGGTTACCAGTGGCTGAAATAGAAACAGTTCTCTCTTTGCCCTTGACAGTCAAAAGAGGGTTTGATTTATTTTCTCATTTTCACTCAGTCTAAAGGCAGCTGGGCAGTATTGCTACAAAGCTCTAGCTGTGTGTCATTGTAATAGGGGCAATATGTTTGTTCACTTCTGCTCTCTTCCTCTGTCTAATTGTTCTATTGTCTTTCTGTTTTCTCTCCACATTGGGGCTGACAAAATGTCTCCCTGGGTTTAGCCCTCTAGCCAAAACTTAACGGGCTCCTAATCAAGAACTAACACCACCAGCAGGCTATTTCCTGCCTTTGTTTACCATTCCTGGTATCATCTTTCTTCTCCTCTGAGTCCATCATTACAAATTTTCACTGTTATTTTCCTTTGACTCTTCCTCTGTATAGGGTGCAGGAATCTTCATAAATATTGTTCCCCTTTCATTTTCTGGCCACTTGATCTCTGGTGTCTCAGCTCTACATCCTGGAAGAGTACCAGATACATCCAGAACCAGATTTTACAAAGCCAAGTAGCCCTGGGATAACTGCACATTCCATGTAGCTGTATAGGCAGAATGTTTATTGCCGAACCATGATGCAAATTATAAGGATGTTTTGAACATAAAAGGGATAACCACAATGGAATTAACCACTAGGTACCTTTCACCATGACTTGAATTTTGTTGCAAGTATCAGGATTATCAGGGTATATTCAGTTGCCTAAACAAAGGTTTCTAAGATCAGTTGAAACACCCTAAAACACAGAGCCACTTGATGTAACTTGGGAGACCCTGGCCCTTCCCAGCTGCAGCTGGAGATGGGGCAAAATACCCCAGGGTTTCTAAAATGACATCCGTTGCCTATGTTTAAGTGACTGAATTCCGACCATATATTGAAATAACTGAGTTTTGTACTTAAGTGTCCTGTTCATGTTACTACACAACTGACTTAATTTATTTTGCCGTGGCTGCCCTTAAAATGCTACACTGTGGTAGCCTCAACAGGAGATAGTCACTGGATAGGTTGACTCTTAGGAATCAGGTGAACAAAGTAGGCCTTTTTTTCCATCTCAAATATACTTCTACCTTGGCATATCTAAGGTGGCATCAGGATGAAATTCAACCCAAATAAAATCAAATGTTGTAGCCTGGGAATTGTTACTAAGCATTATTTCTGATGTTCAGATAGGTAAGCAGGGCTACTCATTAGTAATCCTGGCAAGCTGTGGGACTTTCTAATACTTAGACTGTTTCAAGAGCCAGAGTCAGGCCACTGAACTTGAGGCCACCCTCACCTTAGGGGACTTAGACAGCCCCTCTGTACTCTCAGTTCAGAAAAGAGATAAATGGGCTCTTCAAGGTGGAGATTCAGAGCACCTGTGTTTGAATATCAGCCCTGAAATGTAATTTGAAGGGACCTATCTCATCTCTGACTATATTAGGAGGACTTGCCCCATAATTATGTATGAGAAGTCAGGAGATGGAAATAATCTCTTACAAGTTCAGGTAGCAGCAGTCATCCTTGTTGGCCACATTTCTCTGACAAAATTCTTCCAGGGCAGTTTTAGCCCTAAATGTATCTGTTTAGCTCACTTAACAGCTCAGCAATGCCCCCAGGAGCTTCCCAGTGTGTCTGGTGGGAGCCGGCACTAGCAGTCTGTCACTCAGAGCATGCTGCTGGTGTTGGCTTTGCTGTGCTGGCAGGCAAGAGTGTACTCGCTGCCCTTCCAACCCCTTGGGGCCTGCTTGTCACCAGCCCTGGCTGTTGTTCAGCTGTTCTGCAGTGCCACAGGCAGCACAGCCTCAATGCAGGGAATTCCACTTAATTTAATTTATTGCCAGTTAACACAGCCTTTTAATTACTGATTTGTGTATGGAGGGGAAAAAAGAAGACATATACAATTGAGCAAACACTTGGAATTACCTTTCCTCACCTTTCTTCAGGCTCTGCTTCAGTCAAACACCTCTCCTCCCTCCTTTCTCACCTCAGCTCCCTTTGTTTTTGCTGCTGGTTCCCACTTTCCCTCCCTCCCCATCCCTTCAGTGAGCTGACAGGCAATTGGGGTCCAGGTATGTTGGTTTCTGCCCCTGCAATTCACTTCTTGCCCTCCCCTGCTCCTCACTTCTTACTGCTCCTGTGCCCCAGCGTGGCTCATCCATGGCCTGTGAAGAAGTGTTGTGGAGTTGGTTTACTTCCTACGCTTGTGGACACATCTTCATTGCAAACATGGGTTATTTTATCACATAGACGTATGCAGTCAATGAAAGTCAGGTGTCTAAGGCGTGTTTTAATCCTGATGCCATGGATGTAGCTCCCAGGAGATGCAACACAGGTGCCAGCAGTGCAGGGCCAGTGCGATGCATGAGCAGGACCACCGAGCTGGGCCCCCCACCGAGCAAGGCCACCCCAGCTGGAAAAGCAGACAGTGGTGTCCATGGCATGGAGAAGCCCATAGAGCCCCAAAGCTCCTCCTCATCCATCCTGCAAAGCAGAGGATACCTTCTTCCTCAGAGCTCCTGTTAACTTGTCATGTCTTCGTCAGCAAGCATAGAGGTTTTGATGAATCATCTAGTGGTTTTCCACAGAAATGAATGAAGAAATGCTGTGCCACTAGCAGAGGTGTCAATTAATTTCTTTCTAAACAAGGACACTCTTGAGACCTTTTTTATCTTAGTTTGCTTTTTATCTTAGATTACCAAGTGAAGTTGATGCAGTACATCAAATCAAAGCCACAAGGATCAATTTGGGCAAGTCACAATCTTAATTCAGCTCATCTAACCAGCTCCCATGAGTGCAGCAGTTGGCCCAGCCAACTCTGGGCCATTATATGTACAACTGTGAAAAACTGATAGTTCTTTCTGTTTCTGTTAGATAGGAACTTATTCTCAATTATATTTTAAAGAAAACCCTAGAAAACAAGCTGTTATGGTCCTAACAAACTGTTATGGTTCTATCTGCTTTCCAAAGCACATAAGTCTTTTGTAACTATAATCCTTAGTCCCATACCAAGTACAGTGGCATCAGTGACAGCTGGAATTCTTATAAAAACAGCATCAGAGTAAATGGTGAGCATATGCCAAACAAATCTACAAAACCAATGGTTTTATTGAGTATATATGAAATCCTTTTGTCTACATTGTACACAAACACATAAGTTAAAATATTTACTTGTACAGTACTTATTGTACAGATAAACTACACAATTAAGCAGGCTAATAAGATAGTACAGTGGTGCTAATTATTATTCTAACATACAAAGTAAATTAAAAGTGGGTAGGATCACCTACAGCAGTATGTTACACCAGCAAAGTTAGATTTGAGTACATTGCTATTGAGGTTGACTGAGAAAGAAAGTAAAAGATCTAAACTGATTGTCATGTGCAGGAGAGCATTAGGAAACAGCACTCTTAGTTTTACTGTTTCTGTCTTGTATCTTTTGTAATACACAATAAGGGAGTCTTTTCTCTGATTTGCTTTTAAGCCTTTAGCACAATCAAAAGCTGGAAGTATTGTAAGGAAAATCTGCAAATAGCATGAAAATGTCTTGTGGTGACATTCAGGTTCTAGGCCTGATTTTGAAAGATCTGAAACACCCAGGGATGCCAATGCTAAGCTCTTCTGCAGGTCAGATATTTGAGGTCTGGAAGGTTGCTTTATAATCTTGTTTTCATGTTCTTGCAAATCTAGATAGTATTTTTTTTCCCCTTTGTGGTAACACTGATTTTATTAAAACCATTCAGAACAGATAGCTATGTTTTAAGTCAACAGTTTTTTGCTCACCAATAAGATAGAAAACTTTGGTCAGCAGAAAAATTTCCAGTCTTTGAGGAAACGGATAATATATTCAAAGTTAAGACAGCAAAATTATTTAAAAAACAAAGTCTCAGAAATGCTGGGACTTTTAGGTCCTCTCCATTGTATCATTCTGCCTGACTATGGCACCATCTTCACAAAAGTTCTTGTACATTAATGGCAAATTATTCATGGGCCATATAAAAAATCAGTGCCTCAAAAAAGTAGATTTTTGTTCTTTGTGTTACATTGCCATGTCATCTGGAGGGAAAAGTCCATTTTTGCCATTGTGTTTTCACTCAGAAGTGGTTTGAGGTGGCTGCAGTCTGAAGTATAACCGAAACAAAACAGTAAGGTTTGAAATTGTATGTTCAGTGTTTATGCAGGCTGTATGTAAGCCACAAGGAAAAATAAATTTAAACAGTCACATGCAGATCTAAGAGAGTCAACTGAAGCAATGGCTCCTCAATTCCCAAAAATGTGACTAAATTTAGAATTTTATATGCCAACCAGTTATCACACACATGGTTTATTGGCACAGTGGAACTGAATACATCTAAATGCCTGGCTCTTCATTTGTCGGAGTTTAAACCATAACCTAAAAAGAGAATTGAATAAATGTATGTTATTTTTAATGCTGAAAGAAAAAGAAAGAAGTTGACAGATCCCCCCTATGCTGTCCGATACTAAGAATTCCTAAGTTATATAAGACTATTTAGAAACATCATATCTTTTCATACTGCTAATGACTCTAAGGGGCTCCAAATATTCACCAAGGACTCGTGACAGCTGCCTTTTGGGTATAATGGAAAACCACCTCCTCTTAAATGCACAAAGCAAGTAGCAATTGGTCTTTAGTTCTGAGGGCAGCCAAACCTTGTGTACTGAAGTCCAGATGCTTTGAAGTATTACAGTGTGGGTTTTAGCCATCTGGTTTTCACAGAACAACTCCTTGTTCCTCAAAATTTGGCCCACAGTCCTGACAAACCTTTAACAGTACTGATTTTACACCTCTTCTTAAGGCATTTTCAGTGAATTTCAGGAATGTCCCTATAATATAGTCATTTTTCTCCAACATATAAAATTCTGATTCTATTGCTAGAATCATATAACTTACCTTATTTATTTTAAATAAAATGAAAATCCAATCTATTTGAGGCATACATAAGAGCAAGCAACAACTATTAATACAGATTTGCTAAAATAAGGTGCATAATCACCTTCATAATAAAATTTAATCACCTTTTAATATTTATTTTAATATTATTAATATTTTTGTATGTGTTATATTTTTGTATGTAACATACATATATACTCTATTATATAAATTATATATTGTATTATATTATATTATATTATATTATATTATATTATATTATATTACATAAGTGGTGTAGCTAGTCTTTTGCAGATTTGCATAAACATATTATACAAGCACATCTGAAACACTTATTGCATAGAGAACTTGAACTGTACATTTTAAATAATGACTTTCAAAGGATAAATTGTAATCTTCTTTTATGGTTGGTACAAATTTATATTGAAGCTTCACTGAAATGTACAGTTTTTCAGTAGAGTTTGCTTAATGTTAATCTATTCATTTGAGGGTAAATGCAGAATTTAATGGTGAAGTGATGTAACTAGAATATAGTCTCAAGTGGTGTGTTAGGTTTATCAATCAGTGAAAATTGTGCACTTGAGTGTAAGAACACATGTCTATCCATATGATTCTTGCAGCCTCAGTTAATTGAAACCCTTTTTCCACCCTATTATCAATACTTGAAAAAACCTCCAACCACATCTATTAACCAGTGCCTTAATAGATGCTTTATCAGCTCCGTATAAATTGCACGTATTTTGCTAAAAAGCAATTTCGCTAATACAAGGGTCAGTTCTATGGTTCACTGGAGATGTTCACTCAGGAGGTGTTGGGGCACAACTCGATGGATGGATAGAGATGGATAGAGCTGTGAGCCTGGTCTTCAAGCCACTGAAACACTGGCAAGGTTGGAGGTCCAAGCTGATTAACACTCTCAGTCCTCATTAATTTTAACAAAAGCAAGGTGTGCTCATGATGAAAATTAGTTAGGCATGACCACTTGCACGGAGAGATCTAAATCGGACTAGAAATAAGTGGTTTTAAATTTCCTATTTTAAAAAAACCCCTCAACTTTAGACTCAGGATAGCAGAATTATACACTAATGCTAATATGTCCTAAACAACTCTGAAATGAAAAGTTCTTCTTTCCAAAGCAGCTTCTCCAAATTTTTAATTCATATTGATAATTTCCTTTCTCCCATAGATCCTTGATTCAAATGAAGAATAAGTATATATTTTCTGCGCAGCTTGGCTCAGTGTCTCCTGAGATCATGGACAATTCAGCTGTCAATTCAATTTAGCCAATTGTCAGCATCATGAATAAACAGTAGAAGAAAAATGAAAGCATCTACAAAATAGGAAGAAAAAGAGGGATATGAGATACTCAGCAGTACCTAATCTAGTGCTACCTAAAGCTCTTTAAAGGCTTCTCTAATCCTTAAAGGCATTTTGGAGCTTTGAATCCATAGGGTTTCACCTCTGCTGAGAGATTACCCACATACAACAGATTTTGCTTTTGTTTTTGTGATCAGGTTGTTTAATCAGTTCCATCAGATGTGAGGATACAGGTGAAGGACAATTATGCTTGGTAATGCTTAGTTTTGGGGACATTCTTTTTCGTGGTTAATTTGACTCCCTGTTACTCAGGGAAACTTGTTGCCATCACACAGAACAGAGATTTGCAGTGTTGGAGGGGTCCACTGACAGCATGAATTCTTTTTTGGTTACTCTTAATTCTTTGTGTAGTTCTGTCCCTATGATCTTCATGGGCAAACCAGTGGAGCTTTGAGAATTAACATAATAAAGATCTATACTCAGTTGTAGGCAGAGGTAATATACTGGAAGCATTTGCATTACAAGTGAGCAAATAGCTTTCCTTTTAGTCTTAAAGTGCAGTTTTATGGGACCATATATTATGTAGGAAAGCAGAGCTGAAGCTGGTACTACTTTTATCAAGGCATGCATAGTTTAGTGCTTGTGCCACAGATATTCATAGGCAGGAGAAAAGAGCCCCCATCACAGCCATCAGAGCAGAACTATGGATCTGCAGACTGACCCAGGCCAGGTTAGACCTCAGAAAGACGGTAAGAAACCTGGTTTGTATAAAGGAAATTAGGGCTCAAAGTTACAAAAAGGGTACAAAAAAGATCAGTGCTTTATCGTATTTACAAACGTATTGTTTTCATTGTCAAGACTTTATAAATTATAATACAGTGGGCAGACAGGGCAAAACCATAGCTGAAAGCTATCACAAATCTTGTTATGCAATGAAGAACTTCCTTTTACAGTGGGGTATTTCTTCACTGAGAGAAGATCATTGCTATAAAGGGTAGGTATTTATCAATTTTCAAAGGTCTTGGCCCATGAAAGCTAGTGTTAGATTTGGAATTTCTCTTTTGTTGCCAAGGTGACAAACACTTATAAATATACCACATCTTCTAATGTGCTTTTAACTTAGTATTTTTATGGCTTTTAAATCAGATACCATTAGCAAATATATTAGGTAATTTAGCTGAAAGACCATTTTCTACTAACACTTTTTGTTACATTTCCCCAGGTACTTCAGTAAATGTCTGTTGTGACATTGCAGTCCTGCCAGGCTTCTAGCATATAAGGATACATACAGTACATCTGGTAAGAATTAACATATTACCTTAGGGCTTTCTGGTTTTTTGTATTGATAATTACAAATTGTATAAAAGAAGACAAATACTAAGGATTGGATCCTACAGTCCATTGACTTCAGAGAGAACTCTGTGGAGGTAATGACTCTGGGATTGGCCAGAGGCCATACCGTGTGTTGTTATTTTTGGCTCCCATCTCCCCTTTTTATAGCCCAGTAATGAGGCTGAAAACACAGGGGAGACCATAACGGCTCCATAGCTGGGCACTTCCTCCTGCAAGAGAAGCAAACAAACCAACAAAACCTGCCTGGGTGTTTTCTTCTTTTTCGTAGACTTGAAGGCCAGAGGATACCTTTGCCATCATCTGGTGTGATGCCCTGCAGGACACCAAGCCAGGAGCTTTCCTGCCCAGAAACCGTCTGGCAACCATACAGGCCACGTCTCGGACAGAGCATGGCTTGCAGGAGACCAGCTTGGAAACTGGTGCTGGCAGATGAGGTAGCAACATCTTCAGGAGCTGCTTGTCCATAGGAGGCAGCTGCACCTCAGGAGTCTCTTGGGGCCGTGGGAGACCAACCTCCCTGTGGGCAGGTGCTGCAGGCACCAGTGGTGGAGCCATGAGAGAGCTCAGCAGCAGGACTGGGGCTCTGCAAGTGCAGGTGTCCAGGGCCCCTCTGACTGCACAGAACCTTTCCCTGTGCTTTTCCTGCTACAAAACCGCATCTGAAGGCAGGGCCCAGGCTGGGCTCTACTCCCAGGACCTCCATCTCATGCCAGGAGTCCCATCCTGCACCAAGGAGCATCCTGACTGGGAATGCAACCGTATGAGCAGGCAGGGCTGGAGTGGTGGGGTGCTGACAGAAAGAAGCTGTCATTTCAAAATACAATTTTTAAAAATTTTGACAAAGCTTTGCATCACTGAGGATTAAGCACAGTTCATAAACCAGTGAATAAGCTTCCTACAATAGCAGTGTGTTGGAGTGGAAAAGTCCAATGGAGAAGCATCCAGGAAATATCTTTCATTCCTGCATATTACATTTAATCTTCCACTCCCATCTTTTAAGGCTTGGCATTCATCTACTAAAAAAAGATGTTGATCTGAAACAAAAAGAGAGGGAAAAAAACCCCATCCTGCTATAACAGTTTGCTTGGCAAAATGGAAGAGACTTGAGGAATGAATTGTGTGTGTTACAAAGAGCCGTCCCGCGCTGTAGACACTGGGCCTGTATTTGTCACTCTCGCCCCCAGACCAGCATTGTCCCATTGGCCTCTTCATTCAGCACAGCTATCTGTCATGAAGAATTTAAGTTCCATATTTTCATCTGTCAGTTGTGAAAAGGCCTGTCAGCTGAAGCTTACACTACCATTTGCTAAAAGGCCTATAGCCCATGCTGACAATACACTCTTATATTTGTGCTTCCAGGCTCCAGATAATCCCCTCACTTTCCTCCTCAGCAGTCCAGTTATGATGAGGCTTAAATTGCATATTTTGGGGGTTTTTAAATCCAGATTTTGCTGATAAATGCTATCAGCGGGAATGAAATGAAATACAGCACGGTTTAGCTCTTATTACCAGCATTTTGTGAGGGCTATAGAGACAGTATTCATATTAAACAGGTTAATGTCTATAATGTCTATAGTCACAGGAACTAAATGTAGGAATGCTAATATCAGCCTTTATCTACTTTGTCTCTTTGCCATCCCTGAAAAAAACCCATCCACCCTTCAAACAGGGCATTTCCCAGTTTGTTTCTTTAATTTGATTTGCAAAGGGAAGATAACCAGCTCATAACAAGTCCACAGCCAAATGTTTTATGCTCCGAGATACCACCAAATTACCCATATAATGCCACAGAAGGAAGAAAGTGTCTAAATCCCCAAAGCTTGCTTTCAGACACCAACACTTTTCCTGTAAGACTGCAAATAAAATTACCAAAATAAAAACCTGGTCACCAACCCATCTCAATCTGATGCCAGTTTATGAGGGTAAGGAAGGATGCAAGGAGTTGATCCTCACACCTGTAACTTTAGGACTGCACAACTTTGATTCTCACACCTAAAGAAAACACAGCTAAAAGTAAAATTGCTTCAAAAACTCAATCTCACTTGAGGATTGTCAGGGAACACAGTACAGTAACCCAGGTTAAGCATTTGCTGTCTTGTCTCTGAGAAATCGATTTTCCAACCATTATGCAACTACAAAGAAATCATATCTTTAATTCATTACAGGCTTTTAAATTGTCTAATTGATTATGACTCAATTACACTTTCTGAAAGAATATGAGGTTATGTCCCTATGAAGCAGCTTTACCTTTTCCTTCTTAGGCTATTTTAGAACTACAGGGAAAAATGATGTTTCATCTAAGTACAGTAGTGCCAGAGGTATTTCTGTTCCACTGCTTTATGTTGTCATTTGGAAACTAACTTCAGAGCAATGTTTTTCAACCCATGGTCTGAGACAGTCTGGAAGGAGAAGAGAGAAGGACTCTGCAAAAAGTCCTGTGAAAAGCACTCTTATTGTTAATGGGTTTCAGCCTGATCCCCTTTTTCCCTGGAAAGGATTTTCAGGATTTCACCTTAAAAAAAAAAAAAAAAAAAAAAAAGTTGAGAGTTACTGCCTTGGAGTACCTTTTTCATGAGAAGTAAGATGGTAAGGTGCTTACCCACAGCTAGCTTCTGTTCATAAAATGAGAGCAGCTACAAGGCAGTGTTTAAAGTGACTCTATGGAAACGTTCCTGCACATGCTTCACATGGTACTCCTGTGATTAAAACAACTTGTGTGTGCAGATTTGAGCCCATAAATGTCCTGCAGGTGAGATAATTACACCATAACACTACTGAAAAAATTTGAAATACAGGACTTCCTTGAATGTCCTAACTGTTTGGGTTCAGGTGTCTTTTACTACAGCCAGCTGTGGCAAAGGATTCTCCCAATGGGGAAGGATTTTCTCACCTCAAAAATATATTTTGTCCCTGCAATGTCCTTTGGCTGTGTCCCCCCCAGTAGGTAAAGAGCAACCAAGAGAAATGAAGCTGAAAGGGAGTGGTGTGTAACAGTGTATATTTTTACTTTACTAATTTACACATTAAGATTTTATTAGGATAGTATAAATAACAATAGCTGACATAAAAATATGTTAATAGTATCAATAACAGTAGCAATGATTATTAGACATCCAACAAACTCATTTTTTCTGTAATGATAGTGCAATATTGCCAAGACAATAGCAATGGGTCATTATCTGTTCAATCCCTGGTTCAAAGTAGCAAGTACATCCTGCCCCAGAATGTTCCCACACAATGGCTTTTAGAAAAGACGTGTGGGAATTAAGATAAATAGGGATCACTCTGAAAGACAGAGAAAAGGGAAACAGGTCTCTGAGGTCTCTGAGGTCTCTGAAGTCTCTGAAGTCTCTGAGAAGCTAATCAGCGAGCTAAAGCATAATGATTTGTGTTAACTATTTTTCTGTCCAAAGGATTGAAATATCTGAGGAACAGAGGTTTTGTTTTTCTGTTTTATAAACCATGACAGCTACCACGTGGAGTATTTTGGATCTCACTATGTTCTTACTGTTGTTACAAACAAGAATTCCCTTAGCATGGCATGTGTGTTGAGTATCTTAAATTTTTTTAAATGGAAAAGACAAATATATTTTGTTTTGGGAAATTACTCCAGGAGCTGTAGCAAGTGATATGATTCCCTAAGCAATACAGACTTTTAATGTATGAGTAGCTCTATCTTGGGGTAAAAATTCAGAAAATAGTTTCACCTCACTGAAAAGCAGGATTTTGCTCCTGAATTCCTGGGAATTTCCCACCTAAGCTAAGAGCCCTCCTTTTGTCTCTCAAGTTACTCATTAGAAGCAGGCTCATGCCTCATTTAAAGAACAACAAATGGAGGAGGCAGATCAACATTTCTTTCTGCATTTCTTTTTACCTGCAATTTGGGAACAGTTTTGGTTAAATCCAGGTTAGTGTCCTCCACAGGCACATTCAAATCAATATAAGGGTGTCCAGTATATTTGTAGATGGAGAAAAGAGTGAGAATTGCTCTGGTAGAATTTGTTCTCTTTACAAGTTAGAAATACTGGCCTTTTCTACTACTTTAGGTTGGGCAGTTCTCTCCTCCAACTGGTGGCTTTTAGGACCTTATTCCCAGGGGCTGAGCAGCTACTTTTAACTGCTTTAATTTTTCTGAGAACTAAGGCCCTACCCTCTTTGAACCCTACCCCTCAACTCAGGGTAATAAACCCATGCAGGCAGCCAGATACTTAACTACCAGGCACAGCAAATACTCATCTCAGAAGTCTTTTTTAGATCTCAGCCAAACCTTTCTTCCCTTTTCTGTTATTCGTATTGCAATTATTCCTTCTTCCTGCCCTCCAGTCTCTTTGAAAGGATTTATTTGATTATTAGCTACATTTTTCTACTTTAAGTTTACAGGTGGGTTTGACTCAACACAGGCAGATGCCAGGAAAAATCACTTCAGTCGGATGCAGAGCTCAAGGTAGTGACAGGAGATCTCATCCCCGGTCAGCACCGTAATCCACTGGCACCGGCAAAGCAGCTGCTGACACAAAAAACCCCATGCCCATATCCATGAAAGCAGTGGCCATGTTCTAGTCCTCCTGGTGGGAAGCTATGGGTGCAGCTCTCTGGGGCTTCTTGGAGGAAGCTGGTTGGACTCCAAGTCCTTGCTTAGCTGGTCCTGGGACAAAAACACCTATATCTTGTCCTGCCCCAATTCAGACACAGCTGCTATCACCAGAGCTGGTGGTAAAATTCCTAACTTCTTTCATACCTTCTTCATGCAAGGTTTATCTTTGGTTCTATGAATATTTTATTGGCATGCCCACGTTCCCCAGAAATTTCAGGCTCCTTTATTTTTGTTTTCTTGTTTGCTTCACTAGGGAATAAGAGGGCCAGACGCCAGGCATTTAAATTAGGATTATGCTGTTCAATCCTTCTATAGTGTGATAAAGTTATCATGGCCAGCTCTGTGCAGTTATCGCCCTTCTGACCTTTAGGGTCCATATCGGTTTTGATCTGACACTGCAGCAATGAACTTTCTTTGTTTCCTTTATGGGCAGGATGGCATGTGCCTCCAGAGACAGAATGACCCCGAAGGAGAGACACAGTGGGACCTGTGGGGGAAGCAGTGGCAAGAACATTTGCCATCCATGTTTTATCCCACTGCTTGGCCTTGTGCTGTTGCCAGAAGCTGAGTGGCTCAGGTCAGACCAGACTGCAGGAAAACAGTAAGAAGAAAACAAAGTCGTATTTCCTTTTTGAGTTACGGAATAGTAAAATCAACAGCATGCAGCTACTTGTCCTGCTCTGTGAAATGAATAAAGGCGACTTAGGACTAAGTGACTTAAGACTAAAGGTGACTAATGACTATGGACAAATAACTTCAGTCCCCAATTTTCCATCCTCATTTGATCCTGGATATTAAATAAGATGGAAGATTAAACTGGGTAGATTTTTTGCATTGTGTGCAGCTGACAGAGCATAACAGATGAAGGTCTGCAAGTGTGGTGGAGCCAGAAGATTTCCATGTTGCCGTACCGTGCAGCCACAAGTCATCTACTTCAAATTACTCACTTCATGAGATGTACCGAGGTGGGGGAATTCAGAGACTCCAGCTGACAAGAGATGAAGGAACAGGCTCATTTCTTCCCCAGGCAGAATGTTTATTATGTTTCTCTCACTTTGTTCTTTGAATCAATATTTCTTCACAGTTTTTAAACTACACATCTTTGTAAATTCACGGCTTCCCACAATGTTATTAATTTCAGTTTGAGAGGATTGAAAGAGCAAGGGCACAATTAATTACACAGTATGAAATAGTTAGATTTAACAGGAAACTGTAAAGCTTTATTTTTCTAAGTGTTTCTCAACTTCAGCACTAAGTGAAAGTGTAAAGCAAAAGAGGCTGGACTTTTTAAATGTCAAAGTAATTTTGGCCTATCTCTGGCCCTTCCATTTGCTACATTAAAGCAGCCCTGTTATTCTGTAAACTTTATAGGCTCAGTTGGAATACAACACAGCATTTGCCAGGACAGCTTTAAGGGTAGACAAAGCTGCCTACACTAAGAAGGAGCTAGATGCAGAAAAAGAAAGAAAAGGCAAATTTGCAAATATAAAACATTATTTGCCAACCGTGTTCCCTGATCAAATTGTCCAGGAAGTGTAATATAATCCTTCAAGTATTTTTTCAGAGGGTGAAGAAACCCATGGGGGAGGACATGAAAATGTCCTTTTTTCTGACATAAAAGAGGTGAAGCGTGGCACCACCTTCTGCTGCTATTCTATTTGAGGCGGCCTTTGGCAGCTGATGGGCAAGGGGGCTGGTGGGAGCAGATCTGCTAACCCTGCAGAGCAGAGGGCAACACACCTCAACACGCCTGCTGCTATAGAAAAACCTTGCCTCTACAAGCAAGTAGTTTTGGAATAGCTTTAGAGGGTTTTTGCTCCAAATAAACTGCCTTGCAGCCATATGTAAAAGTTAGGGGATTTTTTGTTCTCACTTTTAGTTTTAAACAGGCTGGTGTTTTATCCCACATCAACTGCAAATTGGACTAAAACAACTGTTCTGAGTTTTTTATCCAATTTATTTTATCTTTGCAGTTACTACCCTGTAGAGAAGCATTGCCATTTTAGGTTTCTAGTTCCTGAAAACTGCAATCTTGGAAACTGGAATCTTTTAAATGGAAAGCAAGACAGAAATTACAGTGGTACACAATGAAAGAATAATTTCTGGGACCAGATATTCAAGTCTCTTTAGTTCTGGCTCAAGCAAGCAAATTAAGGTAAAACCCAGAGGGACAAATATACTGCACAGATCAGCTTGGAAAGCATCCTTTTATAGAAACAAACGGGGAAGTAAAACAGTGCTTTAAAAGTGCATTAAGTATACTTTATTCCTCAGCTCAGAGTTAATTCAAGCAATAAATTCACAGATTTCGCACAAGTTAAAGCTTCCTACAAATCTCACAACTGAGTTCCCTACTGAACCTCAGGGGAAGCTTTTATAATGATAACTCCCTTCCCCCACCTCCAAGATGACCTGGAAATGCTTAAAGAATTGTGCTCCTGTCCTAAGACTTTTTTTTATTATTGTTATTACCTGTGTTTTTCTCTGAACCAGGTATATAAAAGAGAGGGGATTTCCCCTTGCACCAATTAAAACTCAAATCTCACCTCTCCTTTCTTCCCCCACAACAAGAAGTTAACCCCTGCTGAGCTTTTTCCCCTAAGGCATCTATAAAGCTTCACAGGTGAGCTTGCTGCAGTAAATAGAATGAATCAGCCCCAGATCTTCTAACAGATAAACACGAATCTTTTATTCTAGCCACCTGGCTTTGGACTTATCAGACAAGAAAATGGCAGTGGTTTGAGTTAGGTGGATTTTCTTCTCTTTTGCAATATTCTTCCTTTTGTATTTTCTTTCCTTTAGCAAGCACTCTTGGGAGAAAATGTGCTTTGGAACATCTTCAAGCTGGGATTTTTCTTTCTGAAAAGCCACATTGTGATGCTTTTTGTTGGAGGAAGTTACCTTGTTTTCTCTAGGCTCAGTCTCTCAAAGTCTTTCAGTTGTGTCAGAACTCTTATTTCACCAAGTCCTTGAAATATGGATGAGTTTGTCACACCTGGACAGAAGTAGTATGAAAATATTTTCATTAAAGTAAAGGTTTAATTGTAATTACATCTAGTTCTTATACCTTAGGGAAAATGAAAAGCTTTGTGTGGTTTTATAGGTAAACTTGTCTTGTCTCCCTGTGGTTTTGACCATAAGAATGTAGAGTCAAGAACTGTAATAGTTCACTAAAATATTTTCTATCCTAGATGTGCATGAATCATATAATTGTTTGTCTAATGAAGCACTTAAGAATAACTAGAAGAAATGAAATGCATTAAGGTGTTTAACAGGAGAACAGGCCATTGCGCCAAATTGCTTCAAATTTTTATGATTGTTTTCAAGGAGGGAGTAAAGTGAGAGGATGACAAGTCAATTCTCCAGTTCAATTTCCACCTCTTCACTGATTTCATGTTATAAGTAAGTGTTTTATAGGGCTGCTTTCAATTTATTTTCTGGTCCTGGCAGAGGGTACTGTCCTGTTGCCTTTAAATTTCACCCTTCTCTCTTACCTTAAATACTTTCAGAAGAAAACCCTCAACTAAAGTTGAGTCCTCTTTTTTTGAGTACTTCTAAGAAGTATTTCTCAGTAAAACCACTTGTTTAAAATTTTTAAGATTAATTTTTTGGGCATTGCTGCTACCCACATTTTTTCTAAGCCTATCACTGGGGAAATAATAAGGAGTCTGTGTTTTGAGGCTTTAAAGGGTGTGCTTTTTGTCTGCTGTTTTTTCACTTTCTTCACTCTAAAGGGATTGGTCTTTCTGCAAAAAAACCCTTACAGAAGCATTTATCATCAGTCCCATGTGCAGTGTGGGTATTCATACCAGATAGCAGCATAGATACACTAGCTAGAGTTCATCTTGGGTTAAATTCTGGGAAAGCCACAGGAGAACAGGCCTCTATTTAACCGGCATTTTGTATCTACAAGGGCGGTTGTGTTGCTGAAATCCAGGCAGGGTAAATGTGTTCAGAGGACTGCGATATTAACTGATCCACTGCTGAATTTATAATGGCCATTGGAGGTTTATTGGTTTTGTTGTGCTTCTTAACCATTAGGATATATTTAGGGGCATTACTATATGTGTTTGTTGAAATCTTTCTTCTCAAGAGCTGCAATTTGTATTCAGTCCCTACCTGTGAATTATTCCCTGGAAAAGGAATGTTAATTGTGTTGACGACAATAGGTGCCAGTATGTATTTACATAAATAAACATTATTATTTTATGCATAAAGCATTTTTTTAAAGCAATTTTCTTTCTCTTGGAATTGAAGAGAAATATTGTCTCATTTTCTTACTTGGTGACTTAGAGTAAATAATTTTTCTACATTGCATTTTGTGCAGAAAGAAAGATGGGCAGAGAAATAGCTATATTATTTGTAATAAATGAGAATGAAAAGTAATTAGTGAAACAGGACAACTTAGAGGATTGGTAATAGAATCCAGAGCCTTTTCTCTTCCAGGTGTTCAGACTCTGGGTAATGAACATGTCATAAATACCTCCCTGGCGAGGTCAGCAGTTTCAATGAGGTTGTGTCAAGAGTGGCAGGAAGGCGTTCATGCATGAACACTGGTCACTGGGAGCCCCACACCTCTTGTCTGTCACAGAAGGGTGAAGACCAGGCTGTGTTATTTAGGTCAACTCCAGCCCCGTTGCCATGGGACCTTCTGCCAGGGGAGGCTGTCACCCTGTGCCCTGGCATGGGCTGCAGCTGTTTGTGGTAGCTGTCCTGAGAGGACCTCCTGGGCCATAGCACTTGCTGTGTTTGCTGTGTGACCTGTGCTGGGTGTTCTTTGCCTCTGTGGTTGTGCATAAAATGCAACAGCAAAGGGTCCCTACCAGGCTTATGTGCTGGAAGAAGCAAATTATGGCCTATTTGAGGCAGGAGATGTACACTAGTTGGCTGTGCTAATTCTGGCATCACACTGTAAAACTCACAGTCAAACACCACACTTGCTAACCTCAGTCCATACTCTTCCTCACTGTAGAGGAGCAGGGTTGGATCCTGGGTATGCCTTTTCTGTTTGAGGGCAAAGATGCTCACAGACTTGCTTAGAAAAAAGACATAATCTCTATTTAACAGGGAGTTCATATTAACATCATTAGCAGTGTAGCTCTTGTTTTGAGCCTTTGAAAGCAGCGAACAACTTGGTCAGCAGGCCATGTCCGGCACTAAAGAGAATTAATTCCTCTTTTTATTTATATGGGAAATACAGTCTATGCAGTTTCATAGCACTCCTCAGAGCTGTGAGGGGAAATAATGCTTGGAGCTTAGCTGCATACACCTTTAAGTATTTCTAATTGAAAAACACAAAGCATTGTTTTCTCTTCGAGAATCAGTTCCCACTTTGGATTTAGGAAAGAATGCAACACAGATAATCTCACTTTTCCCATCATCATCCTTTCATTCTTCTCTACTCCCCTCCGCTCCTGAGACACAAGGTGACATATCCAAGTACTTGTCCTTCAACAGATTCTTCAGCAAGCAACAGAGCAGAAAGCCCTAATATCTCTTCATTTGTAACCTGTCATTCTTAAAGTATTAAGGACAATTGACGTCACATGTCTCAGGTAATTAGAATAGTCAGCCTTTGCTCCACATTTTTAAAGTAAGTGTCTCAAACTCTTAATCAGTACATTTATTGATGTCTTTCAACATATCTGTTTCTTGTCAAGTGTGTGTTAGATTTTTAAAAAATCTTGCATACTGAATTGTGGAGGAGAATTATATTAAAACCCCCTTTCTATTGCTTTTGTAATTAAATAAAATATATTAGTGACAACGTGGTATTTTCCACATTCAGAGTAATCAATCTCTTTTTAATATGGAAAACTGCTCGAAAGCAAATTAATAAACATAAATGTCAGGAGTTACATTTACACAAATGTTTTAGTACTTGTTTTCCTGAGTTTATATTTCCACATCAAGCAATATTAACTATGATAATAGCTAATACCATTTTACAAGCTCTAAGGGGCTCATTAAAAAAGGCTGTTGGATTTCTTCAGCTGTTAGCGATCTTAGCAAGAAAAAGCAGCCATTCTTCACCCCAGAAACCCAAGTCCTAACTTTGGTCACTAACACAGGCTTATGTGATTTTTGTTAGCTACAGGTTCATTTTGTTAGCTTTGGGAGACCTCTAGGACAGGTACACCAAAGTTCAGTGCCCTCTTGCAGCTCAAGCAGTCTCAGCAGACAGTGCTCTCCTGGTACAGAGGGTCGGTATATGTGAGAAGAACAGTCTTTAGGATTTGATAGGGTGTTGCCTTTATTCTATGGCTATGGCTATAGGGGCTTATCCACAAACAGGTTTCTGAGGCTCACTGTCACATTGCTCATTTCAGCTGACCTTTTCCAGACACTGTTCCCTGGCACCCCTTAACCAAAGAACAGGCAAGTCTCTCAATAGCTGTACTATTGTTTTGGTCTGTCCATGCTTTAGAGCAGAGGTTACTCAAACCATTCTGCAAACGAATCTCAGTCTGACTTCATGTATGGGACAGAAGGAATACAAAAGCAATTTGGAGTGGGTTTGGACATGAAGACGGAGTGGGAAAGCAGTTTGGGCAGCGGGAGATTCAGGTCTTTCATTGCCACACTTTTCCTCTGTTAGTCACAGCACACCACAAGCAGAAGAATCTTTCCACAGCAGGGATTTTGCATGAAGAACTGCAACAATGAAGTCAGAACAGTACAAAGAGTAAAGGTGATCTCTCCATTTCTTTGCCAGTGTTTGCCCTTGTGTACTCCACTCTCCAAGACTTTCTGCCTTAGGATGTGGTATATTTCAGTCCCATTAAGGGACTAGTTTGAACTCTTAAACTGAGAATCTTGTCTTTTAGTTCAGGTATTTCTTTTTTTTCCAAATTTGACAATAAATTAATAACAAAGGATAGAGAGGAATATATAGTGATAAAACAAAAATTTAGGGATAGCCTGATGTTGTCACCATCTCCTAGATGTCTCTCAACCACAGGATCTTACCCTGTGGAATAAGCATTGTAGAAAGACTGAGAACAACATGTAGACATAGGTTCCTTAAATGGAATTTGTGCAGATTATTTGCAGATCCAGCTTGATGGAAGAAAAAGGGGTTACCTCCAGTATCTCTTCCTTTCTTTGGCACTCTCTTGCCTGTACATCATCTTCTTCAGTTGTGCAGGCTGTAGTGACAAGAAAAACAGGAGAGAAATTCAAGTGGATGGGGTGAAATCCAACCTGAGCCTTAGTGCATGCCCTGCTCCTGTGGGAAAGCTGCTTGCTTTTAATAAGAGAGCTCTTTATATGTAAGGGCTGGGCACATGATTCACTACAGGAGATACAAAGGAATATGTTTGAAGTATGCTTATCAAGAGTTCCCCTTCTGGTGAATTTTTCCTCTCTTTCCTTCATCTAATTTCTCTTTAGGACTTGGATTAAGTTAGAACAGGACTGTGAGAATGCAGGGGAGAACTCCTTACTGAGGAATCTGTGCCTGCCGTGCAAGCAAGTGTATGACAGAATACACTGCAGGCCTCAAATGAACCCCCAGGTTCATCAAAGAGTGGAAGATCCATGGGGTGTAAGGCAGCTGGAAGTGTGGTAAGTGCTGTGAGTGCTTGCTCTTTCAAAACGTGTGTGTTTGTGTCTCTCTTTGCTGAGCAGAATAACCTGATCACAGACAGACCATTAGGTCTGTCCAAGCAGCACAGCATTGTGGTTGTTTTGTGGTAATGACAGCTCTCCAGTTCCAAAAAGCAAAATGAAGTCTTCCGCGGGTGGTTATCTCCATCAGCCACAGAGATATATCTCAGTACTGCAGTATGTTGGGGACCAAAGTGATTCTGAATTGTAAACTTCAATGGCTATTTATTCATAATGGAGGAATTCTCTGATTTACCTTACCTCTCCTTTCCTTAAGAAAGCCCTTGTTTGGAGATGAGACAAACAGCTTTCCTTAAGAAATTAATTGGATCCGCACATACGTAATAGTTTCTCCTTTTTGTAACATATTACTCAACATGGAATAATTAGGAATGGAAAGGTTGCACTGAGCAGCAGCAGGACAATACTTACCTCCCACTGAATCATTTCTGCCTCTTTAAAGGATTCATTTCCCAATTACTAAATTTTGAACATAATATTTAACCTTCACCTTCTTTAGTTTGCATGCACTTTAAATATGCCTGATAATTAAGGACTGTTGCTGCATTTTGAAAGTACAGGGCCCCATTCTGGAAATCATTGCTGTTACAAATTATCTCAGAGAGATAATTGATATAAAAATAACTGTGATTTTAATATACCGACGATTGGATTTAGAGTGTTACCTTCATTCATTTCACTGGAAAGTCCCTACCTGCATCCCTCTGAATGCTTTGAAATTATTTTCTGCGGGTATCTAAACATGCACAAAGTGATGTATTGCAATGTTTATCGCTCTGTTAGTTCGCCAAGGTACACTTCAGCTGAGCTGCAAACTCAAAATCTTGCCATAGGAGAAGATAATTGACTTGTGCTTTTGTGGCTTATGGTGTCACCAAACCCTTCGACACAATTCCAGCTCTCTGTTGAATGGATGTTAATCTATTCTTACTCTAACTGTTGATTTAATGTTGATATAATATCTATCTATACTTTTCTTTCCCAAGAAGACACTTTAAAATTCAGTTATGATAGTAAATATTGTTTCAACTTGAGACTTTGTGACTCCATGGAAAGTAACATCTGAGTGAATTTTTTCATAGATTTTGGCTTTCTAAAACATATAATATTTTATCAAGAGGAAAAATATTGATACTGGCTCTGTTCAAACTTCTATTTCAGGATTGGGACAAAAGAAACTTGATTTCATAAAAAAGTCTAGTGCAATTTTATCATCTACTAAAAGCCATAAAATATATCTAGATTATAAAGAGTATAATAATATATGTAATCTATATATAATCTATAATAATTTATATCTAGATTATTAATATATACCTAGGTTACACTTTTTCAAAACTGAGATTGCATAGACTGGATCTCTTTTTCTTCAGTTACATAGCAACAAAAATGAGCTATTACGTGCACTACATCTTGTCAAAGTTCAGAATGATATTGCTCTGAATCCCAGAACTAAAAAGGGGCCAAAATGGAAGCCAGAGAGTCAGGCCTTAGCTTTACCCCAGTATGAGTCTGTTGACCTAACAGCAGCTCAAAGCTTTAGAGAATGGGCTCCCCCCCAGGCAGGAGCTTTTTCACATAGAATTTAGGAAGGAGGTAGGATGGGAGTTTGAAACCTTCCTTCTTGGTTAGAGAACTGGCTGTGTTTGAAGTTAAAAGGGACACTGTTCTTCACTCCTGATCTAGACGGTTCCTGAGTAGAGCAACCAGGTGCAAGATTTTAACTCAAGATGGCAGAAAGCAAGCAGGAGCAATTGCTATCCTGACTTAACTCCTCACCCCCTCTCAACTGGTGAGTATCTCTGAAGTAGAGATGGGAAGAAGTTACAGTGCCAGGTCTGAATCTGAGCTTTATTTGGCCCAGAAATAGATTTTAGGCTAAAATATAATATTGTCCCTTTGACCAACCATAGGTGGTATGGTAAAAATGAGCTATGGTATGTTTCAGTTCACGTTCTTGCTGGGGCAGATCCAGCTTGGATGTCTAGAAAGCACAAAGCACACTGGAGCTGTAGCCACAACAAATAATGAGTGGGTTGGTGTGAACATTTTTATCTGCAGTATGTATTAATTGTTCTTTACTTCCTGACAGGAGAAGATGAGCACAGCTGAAAAGAGAGGAATGTTAGAGTATGCCTGGGGAAATGCAGAAAGCTGAAAGGCAAGGCCTTGTGCTCTTAATAACCATTATAATAAATTAGCATATGCTACAAATAATGCATCAGAAAAAGGAAAAAAAGAAGCTGTCTTGTAAAGCAGGACATAATTCTGCGACATGTCTACTCTCTCTAGATAAAGGTTTGAATGGTTTTCCCAAGAAGAAGCTTTATGCAAATGCATACTGTCATGTGAATCAGATTAAGGGAAGAAAGACTATTTATGCATGAAATCCAAACATGTTTCTGGGGAAAGGAGAAAAGAAATAAACTCTTTCTTTCACCTCAAATACAATATATGTGCAATGATTAAAAAGAAATGAATGTGTCACTTCTATTACTGACACTAAGTGATTTCCCACTAACAATTAGCATGAATCATAGTGATAAAAAACTGAGATGGAAAAGATCTATTAGAACACCCAGTCCACCTCCCTGTAAGTACAGGAATCTCCCTGACAATTTCTACATGAAGCAGTTCACTGCTCAATACTTCCATGTTTTCATCAGTGCCACTTCACGTAGGCATTTGCTAAGATGACTTTACAACTTCAACATCTGTTCTTCACCTGAAAAAAAGAATTACATCAATTTTGGTCTTCCAGAACAACATCCTTCTGGAGAGACTTGTGGTCTTGGAACTTTAAATATAATGGGTTGTCTTTGCTTTCATGAGGCACAGAAGATGTACAAATTGTTCCTGTATTCAACAGCAGCATAGAAAGCAAGCAAAAGAAGACACTTGGCTACAGTGAAATAAAATATTGTAGCCAAAGAATTTTGGGTAACACAAAACTGGACTCCACTCAGTGGAAGAGGTGCGCATGGAGGTGTTCGTGGTTGCCAGGTTTTGGGGCTTGTCCTATGCCATGTTTACCCAGAGGGTAGACTAGAACAAGCTTAGGCTTCCTCAGATTGCCCCCATTAGGGTATAGCCCCCAGAATAATTTGTTCCTGCTCCCTTTTCTCCCCTACCGGTCCCTTCTGCTGGTCTGCGTGGGAATCAATGACACACATCTGACTGTGCTAGCTCTGCTCCCATCGAGGGTCTCTCAAGCAGAGGGCATCTCTCAGTCAGCAGCAGAACATCAGGGCTATGGACCACAGTCTAGCTCTGTAACCAGTGGGCCAAGCTTCAATATCAATTTAGGATCAAGTTGGGCGGTAATTTCTTTTTTAATAGTGTAATAGAGATATGCCATTAGAAACAGAATAGTCTCGGAGTGCCTTTGAAGGTAGACAGTGTCTGAAGCAAGCCTGGAAGATAACTCGCAGCTTGGCTTGAAAGTCCAGGCAATTGGGTTCATTTCACTGCAATCTCAGTGTACCCACACTAACTGCTTTTTTATCTGAATCTCTTGGTGTTTACACCAGTGTGGTTCTGTAGGCATATTCCATGCACTTGGAAACTGCCTGACCAGATTTGTAGCTGACGTCTATTGACTTTTCCCCACTAATTTCCACAGAAAATAATGTCTCATCCTGAGTATTTTGCATGAAACTGAGATGCTAGGCTGGACAATTTGCTGGTCATTCTCAGGCACATCATTACAGTATGATTCAGTTCCTATCAAAGTTGACTGGAAAACTGTCTGCTGACACCAGGGGCTGCTGAATAGACCCTGTGGAAGTAAAGGCTGCAAACAAGTGTGGAGATAGACAGCCAAATGCTTTTGTAGGAGGTTTTTGTCTTTAAAAAGCTGTGTTTCAGATGTGTGGGGATTCTGTGTTTGTGGCATCCTCCCACATCCCTGCAGAGGCAGCAGCTCCTGTGCAGGAGCTGTTTCTGTCCCAGGAACGGAGGAATGAAACAAGACCCCTGCGTGGGTAACATCAACTACAAGTTTTGCTTTGCTGCCTGTGGCTGAACAGAATTCATGTATATGGAGCCTGGAACAAATGTGAAGGCTGATCAGATGATCCCAGGTAGATAGATTTTTAAAGGATATTGCTCCTCTGAAATGCGTCAATTTGCCCCAAGTGAGCTAAAGTAATTTAGATAAAATTGATCTGCTCATGGCTTTTCTGATTGCTTGTAATGATTTTTCTGGATTACAATGACCTTTAAGTATTACTTGTAACAGCAGCTCTTACAAAATTTTCAGGCAGAAATCCGATTTACTTTTTATTTAAAATAGATAATGGGCATTTAAAAATAAGAGTTCCCCAGCCCTGGCACAGACCCACTCATGGGTGTCCTGATATGTAATTCAGCACAGATCATTTTAAAAACAAGAAGTTTGCTGAACAAATATAAGCTTCCCTCAGCCCAGCATGTCTGTCCCCATGGACCAATGAACTTCCCTGTGACTCAAAATAATTTTAATTCTGCTCTGGACTTTTTCCAGGAAATCAGTAATAATTACTAATTGTATTTTTGTAGGCTAAATGAAAGGATGCATTCTTTCTTGAATTCTCCCTTAGCTTTTGCAATTAATTATGTTGCTCTTTTGTGTGATTAATCTTTGTCTCTGTATTACAACTTCACTTAATCAAATAGTACTGTGTAGCATGCCAAGGGTTCTTAAGTGTAAAATATTTTCTCCTATTTTAGTGTCATTTTTTTTCTTTTCCGTGCTACTCATATCTCTGCTAAACTTTTATCAACGTGATGGTTTATTAAAGAACTAAAGAGTTTTAAAATCATCAGGGGAAATTTGCATGAGATTATTGTGTCTTGGCAAAGCCCCCCTGCCATGTGTGGCGCTACAAACAGATTTTTGCCAGCTGAGGATATGTCCTTACATCACCAACACATATTAAGGCAGTTTTCTGATAAAACTATTTCAACAGAAGGTCAGTCAAAACCCCTAAATTACCTCAGGTTTTATTTTTAAGCCTTTGCTACATGAAATATAGTAAAAGAGACTTACTTGACCACCTCAAATTATATATTAAAATTATCCTCTTGCAAAATGCCCACATTAGAAATGTCAGACAGACAGGAGCTGGTTTTGAGTGGTTTAGAAAAAGTCTTAAACACTTAGATTGGTATGCAATTTTGTGGCAAATCTTACTCCTTCCTTTGCAGTCAGGGGAAGTTTTTTTCCATGGTAAAAGTGGAGCATGTCTGTCATTTCAGCCTAGCATGACTGCAATATGGCCAGTATTAAAAGTCAGGAGGTTGGTTTGCACAGAGCAAGGTTCTTACTTTAAAATAAATCACTTTCTCTTCCAGTTTTGTTTTTTTTTAGGGTGCCCTGGGGTCATATTTCCAAGGGTCCTCCTGTATTAACATGAATAAAAAAGCAGACAAAATCAACTTCATAAAAGGTGGCAACCTCTTTGCTCCAGGACCTGGGCCTTTTAGTGTAAGGTCTTACCAGCCTTGCAGTGGAAAAAGCCAAACTGGCTGAAACTGCAGGGGAAATGTTGCCCTTTTATCACCACAGTGGTGGATCTAGGATTATCTGAATATCTGTTCCTATGGAAACCCTCTCTGCCTTGAGCATGGCAGATGATGGGCATTGGCCATTTAAACTCCAGCAACGTGGGCTGGGCTGGAGTCCAGGACAGCGTCAGCTGTTCATTAGGAAAGCACTGAAGAGGCTCCTCACCTTGTGTGATGGGATCACTCTCACAGTTTAATAATGAAATAAGTGAAGGCAGTAAATGAAATGTTCTGTGTCAGTGTAACTATAAGTGGTTAGTGAATAGATAAGATGCTAAAAGACTCAGTGCCATCACTGTAGGATGAGTCAAATATCTTGCTAGCGGGGGCTACAGTGGATTCCTTTGTGAAGCTTTTTACACAGAGTGCCTAATTGCAAGGAAAATAAGCAGACAGAAGAGAAAAAAAAGTAGAATTAATATCTTTCATTAAGCACTTAATAAGTGCTGAAAAGTAGCTTTGAATATTCAGATGACTGACCTGCATCAGCAGAGCATGGAGGTGCATGCTCACCTTCAGCATAGTTGTAATCTCATGGAAATGAAATGAAATGAAATGAAATGAAATGAAATGAAATGAAATGAAATGAAATGAAATGATGAAATGAAACAAATAAAAGGTAGTGAGGAGTTGTAGGGCCCTACTTGCATGAGTAATGTCATGGATGTGCTTCTTGAACTGGGTCCTTTATGCAAATAATAAGTCACAAATGTGGTAAGGATTTATTTTATGTTCCTTCAAATGAAGATGGGTTGGCTGTATTCAGTATATTAAATCCTTCCTGCTGTTAAGCTTAAAGAAACTGATTCTCTTGTAACATATTTTGATTTGACTACTGTAGCTTCCAAGTGCTATAAAGCACTAGAGTAGTTTGCCTTGGCCTCACACCTAGTTACAGTAGTGCTAACTTTAAAATTGCTGAAGAAACCCACATCTGGAGTCAATTGAGTGAATTTTGACCGGCTTTGGTGGTAATATGCAAGTAATATTTCATCCTCATGTGTATTTCACTCATCTTATAAAAAAGATGCCTCATTCCAAGACTCCTAGACATATTTCTTTGCTGTCTCATATATCAAGAGTATCAGACTAAGCAGACCGCTTAAAACTGGATACGTCCAAACACTCACTTATCCTAAACAACGGCAAATATTTTTGCCAACACTTCCATTTCCTGCAGTGGAAAAAAAATATATAACCCCAAAGCCTTGGCCAGGTTCTGCTTTCCTTGAAATGCATGGCAAATTTGTCAACAAAACACTCTCTGGCTCGGTAGTGGGGGGAGAAGTTTAACAGCTGGAATTAACCAGCAGGAGTAATGTGAAGCAGGCTGAATTTTCGTATTAGGTTTAGCATAATGCTGGGGTTCAAGGCTGAGCTTGCATTCTGATTTGCCTGTGCCAAAATCACGGAAGCGACATCCAAAACCAGAACCAGAGAACAGCCCCTTTCAGCTCCGGATTTGGCCCAAAGCCAGACCAAGGCTGTGGGCACTGGTCCAGGAATCCAGTGCTGAGACAGCCACAGGCCCCAGCTACAATGGCTGGAAACTCCAGTTTTCTACCATCAAAAATATTAGCCTGGTGCACAGAAAGTACTTCTATTTACAAAAATGTTGTAAACATAATTCATTCCCATTTGTGCGGACTCTGCTTCCACGACAGGTTGCAGGAAGATGACCAGCCATATGGGAGACAGGCATTGAACTAAACAAGATCCCAGATTAGTTTTATTCTTCTCTTTTTTTCCTTTTTTTTTTTTAATCTGAAGGGACCACCACTGGTGCAAGGCTCATTTCTTGTAGTGCCTTGAACAGCTATTAAAGGCAATTGTCATGTTGGACCGGCTGAGTTGAAATCCAAGAGTACCATGCTATTGGTGCTCCCAACATTTGCCTCCTCCACCCCTCTCTGACATGAATTTAATGCAGGTGCAGACACAAGCCTAACATAAGGGAGCAATTTTCTGATTCATTCATGTAAGACCCTGAGGGAGAGCAGGAACAAGATGTACAAAGGTAATGTAGCATTGTTAAAAAATTAACTTTGCTTCCATTTTATGGAGACACAGTGCTGTGTTGCTTAGTTACGTGGATCAGGAATTTAACTGTAAACAAGATATTTCACTCTTCATTCCCTAGGGTTTTCAGCTCCATGTGAAAAGCAGTTAGAAATGAGCATCTTTTTGCCAAACCCTTGGGTTGCTTCTTGCCATGACTTGTACCCTTTGTGTCTGTTGCTTCTGTTCTAGCAGTGCAGGAAGATGGAGGTGGTGGCATCCATGCTAGCGTGACCACTGTCGGGCTAGAGCCACACTCCCCTCTGAATGCTGCACTTGTTCAGAAATGAGACAGACTGCTTACAACTTCTGTTTTGGTTTTTGTTTGTACAAATCCCGGCTGCACAAGTTCTAGGCATCGGGAGTTCGCCAGCTGGACTGTGCAGTTATTCAAGCCATTGGAAGTGGAAAAGGGGTTAATTATGTCAGTGTATTGTTACATCACTGATGGAAATTCTGGTTTTGCCCTCAGGAACTCCACTGCTGTGTCTGCTCAGAACTGTTAAATATGACAAGGTCACTCACCCTGCTTTAGTAACAATGACTGCTTAACAAATTTGGGTGTTGCATGCATTGTCACTGCTTAACAGGCTCATCCCTGTAAGCACAAGCATTGCCTATGCCTCGTATCCAGCAAACCTCACAGCAAGTCAGATGTTAGGTTACACTGTGTTATGTTGGAATCTGTTTATAAAAATACAGTGACACAAAACTTCTCTATTTACATTCTAAACAAGATTAGGTAACTAACAAAAACAGAAAAGATGGGGAGATAAGTGGTGAAGAGAGGTTAAGAAGTGGTGCTGAAGATATTAACAAAATACTTTAATTGATAAGGCAAAGTTTCAAAATATTTTTCTCTTCCCTTTTCCTTCCGGCTCTGCAGATGGCTGGGGAGAATCTGTCTTTTACAACACCATGTATTGAAGAAACATGTTCTTTTGAAGTTTAGTCACCCACTAATTACTAGTCTTTCATTAACAGCATAGGCATAAATGATGCAGCACTTGCTTATATCCAGTAGTCTCTATTGTTGAGGATTAAAAAATTAAATCGTTAGCTACATGCTTGTTAAACATGCTAAGACTGTTTATGTAAACTCCCTTGCTCTTATTTTGGCTCACACAGATGGTTAAGATATGTCAGCTAATATTTCTTATTTTAAAGAGAGTGCTAATTGCCTAAATGTCAGATGTGCTGAGTATTAGTTGTCTTAGTGAGAATGGGAATGTAATGTGTGCACAGTTCATCCTAAATGTGGGTTCCTACTAGCAATTTCTTGTCTGGCTACCAGGTTGTACAAACAGCATTGTCACAGTTGAGAAAAACCTCTGTGGTGGCAATGGTCAAGCAGATCTCTCAAATCTCATGTTATTTAGGAACAGTTTTGCGTCTCTCCACCAATGGTGCTCTTCAAGGGAATATCTGAAGACTGAGACAAACATTAATAAGCAATGCACTTGTTTGGTTAAGGTTTCAGCCTTGACCTCCATCTTTAAGTCCTTGTTTGTTATTAATCACGTGCTTCCTGAATCAAAGAGAATATTTTCAGAGAGGGAAAATTGTTCTGGGACTGGAGTGTTATGCGCCAAACAGACTTGCCCAGATGACAAATAGCCTTCACATGATAGCCAAGGTTCATCCAGCTGCTCGGCCCCGTACCAAGTGATTGATGGTGTTGATGTTCTAAATAGGCTTAAGATATGCCAAATATCAGGGCTGTAACAAAGTCCTTCAGATATATACTGTAAATAGGCAAGAAGGCATGTTCCCAGCATATGGCAAATCTGAGAGCGGTGTCAGGATTATAAGTAACCTCGCAGGGTTTGTCTGGTTTCTTTCGAAGTGAGACAAAAACAGTTTTCTGTGCTGGAATGAGCAGGGTCATGCGAGGTCTGCACGAAGCTTCCGATTACCGCCGATTTTCTCTGTAACTGGACACCCTTCAGAGTTATAACAACATTTGATTTCTTAGCAGAGATCAATAAACTGTTTTTCTACCACAGTTCTGAGGAGGAAAGAAGAATAGGATGTGCTCAGAAGTTGCTGTCAAGAGTTTTTTGTGTCTTAACGGAATGGTAAATTCACACCTGAATAGTTTTATCTTGATAACACAACAGTGCTGGCTCTTTCTACTAATCCACAAAGGGCTGTTCATTGATATCCCACAGGATCCAGCAGCTGCACCACAGAAGCAACAGTTTCATTGATCATTCCTTTTCCCCAGAGAAATTTCTTTTATTTTGTATTCTGTATTGACCCTCTTCTTCACAGTAAATACTGCATGCCTTCTAGGCGGGGAGCAGAAGCAGTCTTGGAAGTGCCAGTATACTGGAGGACAAGCTGCCCTCTGCTCCGGCTGTGGGACTGGCAGAGGTTAGAGTGCGGGGTGGTAAGGTTTCTCTCTGCTTGGTCATCTGGAAGGGATAGTTAGCCTGCTTTAGACTAACCCCTCCCTGACTGCTGGTAAGATTTCAGACCCCTCTCTAGGGGACAGTCTCTGTTGCAATTCCCTGCTTAGCATTTCACATTTTCATCTGCAGCCTGGCAGCTCCACTGGAAAATGCGTGTTCCTGAGCCTGCAAGCTCTCCACACAATGCCATAATCTTGCTTTCTAAGAGATTAACCCATCTTGGTTTTGAGAGTGTGCTTGAATGGTTTTCTAGGAACGACACTGAGGAAAGCATCTTTTGTGAAAAGGCCTTGATGGTGTAGGTTATTCCCTGGATAAAACCACTTCCTCAGTAATTGGAAGATGAGTCAGGCCCACATGTGCAAAGACAACTTCCGTACTGACTCACTCCAGTTTGGGGCCAGAAGTTCTCTACTGGACACTGCCGTAAGAAGTGGCCAAGACAGCCTCTGCACTGCACCAGATCCATAGAGCAAATTGGCCAGGAAGTAGGATCACTGCTGTAAGAAGTGGCCAAGACAGCCTCTGCACTGCACCAGATCCATAGAGCAAATTGGCCAGGATCAAGCAACTTCAGGGCATTCAGATTTAGCCAAACCATACCAGTAAATCCAGGATCAGGCATGCCCTGAAACACCAGCTGAGCAACAGTGAATGATATTTCATAATAATCTGCTCAGTTTGGGGCCACAACATGGAGCAGTTGACCCATGCTCCTTTTCCACTAGGTCTGGCTATAACCAGCTTCTTAAGTGATCAGAGGTTTCAAACTTCTCTCTTCTGTCATCTCCACAGACTGGCTGGAATTAGCTGAAATCCCAGAATCATGTATCTTTATTTATTGCCAATTCACTTCTTATTGGCAGTTAGAGCATTGCCTACAGAGCCAACAGGATGTCTGGGGGAATTAACAATTAAAATGTACACCGTTTAGGGTTCTGTGGTGCCTCAAGTGATTTTGTTTGCATTCATCCTGGAAGCAGAACAACAAGCCAGATTTTAATTCACATTGTAATTTAAGTGTGAGCCTGTCTGCTGATGTTCTTATCTCTGCACGCTCCATTTCAATAGAGCTCAAGCTCATTCAAAGTCACTCAAGTTAAAATGATAGTGAGAGTTCAGAGAGTGAATGGAAAATGAATAATCATACAATTTTCTTAAACTAATTCAACATATAAATGGAACCAGAACCAGCTTTTTCAGTGAATTCCTGTTCATAGGAAGCCTTCAGTGTGACACATCAAATGCAATGCTAAGAGTAAAGCTGCTCATGGTCACAGTCATACTCTTGACTTTCATGTCACCTGCTGTTGGGAGTGTTAAGGCCATAATGGAACACCGGGGGTACATACTCTAACCTGCACAGCACAATTCATCAAACATTACCCAATAATTTGGGCATGGGGCCTTTAACTTCTGCTTGAATTATAGCCTGCATTTCAGAAAGACAGACGATCATGACTTAAAGGCTAGAAGTCACTGAGACTACCCCATTCCTATCTGACCTGCTCCAAGGGTTAACTACCCTTCTTAAAAGAACTCCTCTTTCTATTCTGTAGCCTTTTCTCCAAGTTGCATGTATAAGTCATAATGATAATGAACTGTGATATTCCTTACTTTTGCTGATTTTCAGTTGTTGGGCAAAATAAATCAGTATCCCTGACTTTGGCTGGACTGATTCTACTAGCTAACTCCAGCTGGATAGTTCAGTTCAATGAACAATTTCAGTAAAATTATTTTTGGGAGCAGGAAAGTGAGCTTTGCCAGACAGCCTAAATAGAGGGTGATGATCTTGTTCCCCTTTTAGTCAACAGCCAGGACACTCTTATGAGCTGAATTGAACTCAAGTTCATACCTGCCTGAGAGGGTAACACCATGCCAGTCCCTGACATGGCTCTTACATAGTAGTGTTGTGTTTCCAAGTAGGGGCTCCAGTACATCTTTGTTCTGACACGGCTCTTTGCATGGCATGCTGCCACACCATGTAGCCAGGAGTGGCAGGTGGACACCTGTCCTGAGGCTGGTGGGGAGAACACTGATTCCAAAGGTGGAACACCTTACCCTAAGCAAAAACTTTAAATACAAACATAAAAAGTGGAACTGTGCCAGTAAGAAAAATTGGCAGTTTCCTTGCCTTGGGATGCTGGACCCTTGCATGTAAGGACTTCCACAGCTAATAATGTTGGCCCCTTCTCCCTTCCTGCAACTTTAGTCTCATGCACTTCTTTTAGAAGTGACCAAAAGGAATATTTCATACTGAGCAAAGCAAAATATTTTTTCTCTCATATAGACGAGTTGAAATATTTTAGAACATCATTTAAACTGTTCCTTAATTTTGGCTACTAAGTCAGAGAACCAAAAATTATATAATAACCCTGCAAAATGCTGTCTTTCTAGGAAGGACTTGTGAATAGGTTGTACACAAGAATTGGTTTATCTGATAATGTGTCTTTCTTACATGGCCTTTACTGTAAAGAAAGAACAAGGGGGTTTTGTAGTTGTGGTTATATAGGCATAAAATTGAATTTGACCTAAACTCAATCTCTATTTCTACTATGACTTGCATACATCAATATTAACTCGTTGATCCTCCTGGAATCTCCTTCAGTTATGAGAGAGATGAAGACATGATTGAAATCTACAGCACAGCTAGAAAATAAATCAAGCCCTTTGCACTTTGGTCCCATGTCCTGACAACACTTTCTCCTCTTAGTCTTTGTAACAGAATATGTTTTGCATATTATTGTAACACTTGTAATCCAAACTCTATTACTTATTCTTCAGGCCCTGTAGATTAATGAGATTAATTGGTTCCTCCCTTCCTTTCTACATCTAGATATATTTTCTTACTCCCCTCAACTCTTCATCAGCCTGAATTTCCCTAGTCCCTTAGGCTTTCCCCACATGGCAGGCTGCACAAATATCTCACTCTTGCTGCTCTCCTGAGCTCTCCTCTGGTCTCAGTGTTTCAGGAATTTCAGTGTCCACCTCCTTTGCTACTATGGAAAAGTGTTTGGACCTGTTCTCACTACGGAGCAGATTCAAATTAGACTTCCAGAACTTAACAGCTGCATTGGGCCATTGATATGACAAAGACTGGTTCTAGTTTTCAAATTTGTAAAGTTTTTAAATGCACCTAATGAAAGTTTGGCTTTGGATATCCCTTGCCTGTGGGCAGATGATCTACTCCGCAGCTTTGAGTCTCCCAGTTACTTACAACTAGCCATTTGTATACTCAATGGGCTCCACTGTGTGAGGAAACTGCTTAAAAATACATTTTAAAGAGATGTTTTCACTTCATGTGGTTTTTTGCCAGCAGTGTGGTTTTTAAAAATGTTTTTTAAAACCTGTGTAGCACACAACTATGAAGTTGTACCTCAAAAGGCGAAGCAGGGCCCTTCACTTGCCGAGAGTGCTCAAGGGTTCTGCTGTTGGAGCACATTGCAAGCCCTGTGCACTGCTTGAAGGATTGGTGGGAGTTTTGCTTTCTTGTGTTGGAAAAACAGTGATAAGGTTGTGCAGAAGCAGGTGGGAAAGGTTACTTAAAAATTGCTTCAATATGACCATTGCTATAACATTATCTGAATTGGCCTGGGTATTTAGAAGAGAATTAGCCATAATGATCTCACTCTGTCGCTTTTCCTTTTGTTTCTACTTTTCGTAGAAAAAAAAATTAATTTGATTTTTCTGCGAGGTTCAGTTGAGGTTTCTGCCTGGATCTCCTGTGTCCGACCCATCTCTCTGCCATGCCCATGTCTGTCCCGGGAAGGAGCACAAAGGGCACTTCCAGAGATGGAAAGCCACATCAACAAAATTGCTCCCATCTAATCCTGCTGTCTTGATTAATGTCTGCTACACCAAAAGAGGTAGCAGGTCAGCCAGGTCCAGCTTCAAGGGGAGCTGAGTGTGCCAGTCTTCCCTCTTACTCAGTTGCTTCTCTGTTACTGCAAAGCAGCCTGCATGGAGATCCCATGGGTTGGAAAAGGGGTGATGGTTTCTCAGCTGGGTGGGAGCAGTCTCACGAAGGACATTGCCTGCTGCAGACAAAATTGCTGTTCGGGGAGGCTGAAAATTATCAGACTTCAGACAACCATCAAGCCCTGAAAATATGTTCACTCGCTCAATCGCCAAAGTAGCAAATGTATCACATTCTTAAAAAAACAGTAAAATCTCATTTTACAAAATTTATTTTTGAGCCATGACAGACTCAAGATTGTTTTAATAAAAGAACAGAGCTCTTTTCCCCTGTCCTATAAATTAAAAGAAATTTTCAACTTGGAGCAATATTTTTGGTCAAGTTATAAAACAAAAGTAATCAGAGAAAAATGTGGAATTCTTATGGAAATGAAGATAGCAGTTTCTATAATTCTCAACAGCAGATCAGTATCTGTAAGTTTTATCCATACCAGTTTTGCCTGTAACTGCACGTGTAACTGGTGGCAGAGCCCCTTGTTTTCAAATGATATGGTAAAAGCAGGTTTTTGGCCACATGACAAGAACAGTTTCAGTTATTCAAATTAAATTTGCAAGGAACCTTTCTACTCTGCCATAAATTCTCTTTGCAAAATGCTCTGACAATGAATTCCTTAAAAGCAAGTACAAGTGGGGTAAGGTTTCCAGGGAGAGTTAATATCTGTTATTTGACCAGCTGATTTATCCAAAGGCACGTTTCGCGTTTCGTTTTTTACAGTCAGATTCTTTGGTTCATATTTGATTTGTATAAAATCTTGAAACAACATATCTATTCAAAATATTCATGATTGATTCAAAGGTTTTCAAATATTCTTCTCCAGCTTGTAGAAATTTTTAAAAATTATAACCCTCAGTTGCTCCTGCTGAATTTTGGGTGTGCCTCACATTGAGCAAAATTAGCTTTGCTCTTTTTTGCCATTGGCTCCATTCAAACAAAATCTTCCAGTTTTGCATTTGCTGTCCAAAAATCCTTTCGGTCTCCTTTTTCTCTACCTTAAAATTCCACAAGTATTAAATCCCATACTGAAAAAATTGTGTTCACACACTTCTGTACAATTTGATACCAAAGATGTTTGGAAGGCAAAAACATTCCAAATGCTAATAATCATCTGAAAGGGGAAAACCAATTGGAGTAGGGAGAGCTTAACTTTCTTTTGCCCCCAGAAATAAAATTTAAAAATAAAATTTTAAAAAAACCCAGCACTTCTTAAGCAAAAAAAACCCCCCTCAAAATCGGATAAAAAAATAAAGGTGCTAGAAGTGGCTGGGAAAAGATCTTCTGAGGAATGATTTTTTTCCCCCACTACGAAAATAGGTATGGAAAATGTAAGTATGCACAGCTGTGTTTATTCCAATGATTAGCCATTCTATTTTTCTGTGACCTCTCTGCAGCGAGCTGGCAAGACACCTGGGTATGCTTAGAACTGTCTCATTCATACATTTACATTTATTCAACTTGGACCTTTCTTTCTCCCCCTCCTTGCCCTTTTCTTTAAAAAGACCGCAGAAAAAAATCAGTTGAATCTGGTCCACTCCTTCCTCTCTCTACTTTTATTGTGTTGGCAAGGTGTTGGTTAAGACTCTACCAATACCTTTACACATTTTAAATGACATAATAGAGACTATTTTAACAATGAGCATAAAACTTTCTTTTTCAGGGCTTTTTCAGGCTGAATCAGAGTGAAGAGGTGGCTGCAGTGGATCATGTAATATGGCTGCACACATGCTGTACCTGGAAGGCAATAGAATCTGAGTCCCAATGTTTGCATCTTCCACGCTCTACACCTGCACTTGCATTTTATTTATGCAAAGTATGTGTGCATGCAAAATCTGAGCTATCCTTGCACTAGTACCTGGCAACTCTGATATTGATGGAGGCTTAGTGGACATGGAGAAGTTTGCCACAAAAGAAGACCAGTACAGAAATTTTGCAGTCCAGACTGTGTTACTGATGCAGAAATGAGACAGAGTGGGGTTAAAGGGTTTCCTCGTTGCTACCGAAGAAGTTCGGTACAGAGCTGAAATTCCCTCCTAGGTGTTCTGAGCCTTAATCCAATGCCTTATCTGCTCCTTCAACCTTGTTCTGCAAGTATGCATCAGGCTGAGAAGCAGGGCTTCCATATTTGTTTGTCTTTTATTGAAATCAGAAGCAGAATTTCCAGAAATTGAAAGTTGCCAGATAAATTCCAGACTATTTCCCTGAAACTTGTTATAGTTTGTCCCCCTGCTTCTTTGGATATCTAGATATTTCAGAGCACCAAATACTGACTGCAAACTGTAGATCCAGTTCTTTTAATAACTGCATCTTAACCTATTGCCATTTTCCTTAGAGTTACTCTAAGTTTGAACTGCAGAAATATGACTGTATATACACAGAATTACAGTAAATGAAATTACAATGAGAAGCATCTGAATATAAGGCACTCATTTTCCTTTCCTTTCAGGCTACCTGAATTCATTACCTGGCCTTCACACTGTGTGCTGTATATAATACAATGTCTCGTTTCTCCTCCATTCTGTAAAATCAGCTTTCTATTTTTTCTACTTCAAAACCATAACTCAAAAGCTCTGAATTGGTATTAGGTGTTAGTCAAAGGTGCATTTGATTTGCTGTTTTGGTAAGTTTTTACAGGAAATGTTTAGGAAGGGGTGATTCCCTTATATATATTAGTTTATACTTTATATGTGATTAGGATGTGTCTTGTGCAGGGTTGAGTATCCAAAACTTTCCACTGGGATCAGTAGCAGTGGTTTATGCTCAGCACCAGCTGAAGTACCCTCCTCATACAGAATTAAACTGTATGATTATTATTTAATGTATTACTGCATTTAATTTTTTTTGTTGTTTATTATTTAATTTATTATTGTATTTAAACACAACCTAAAGAGATAATTACTGGGAGATTTCTTGCAACCTACTCCACAGCAAGGCTGAAAGTCTTGAAACTCAAATGCAAGAAAACCCAACATGGTAACCCACCTCCTCATGTGCCCCTCAACATCATCCTTCAGATCTGGAGAAATGTAGACAGATCAAAAATATTTCACAACAAAGCAGTCCTATAACTGAATTTGTAGGGAAGTGTAAATAAAAAGCTCTAAGTTGAATGGGTTTCTGTGTATTGGTTTGCCTGCCTTTGGCTAGCCCATTAATACACTGGAATCCACACGGCCTGGTCTTCATAGTTTGTCTGTGGCAAAGGGAGATAAGTAAGTTTGGCAACACACAGGGTTGAAGAAAATGAGAAGAGCAAATGAGAATAAAAGTGAGGAATAGAAGCAGCTAAGCTGGAAACAGAGAGACAAAGCATTGATGGGGATGCAGTACAAAATATTTTCTTTGTACTTGACTGGAAGACTCTTCTGGTAGAACATTTAATACAAAATCAGATGGAGTGCTTGCTTATACAGTCATGTTACTAACCTTGTGTTTCACAGGAACAAGCTCTACTGGAAGGGGTAGCTGCATGGAGTAGTTTCCTCTGGTGGCAAATCGGATTTGGCAGGTTTCTACCACCTCAATTTAACTACTTGAGCTAACAAAAAAGACAATTATTTTTTCCAACCCCTAATATTTTTAAAACCTGGATATCTCGCTTGCCCAGTTTTAACACCGCCATGAAGAACTTGTTCTGGTGAGCATAAACTGAAGCACCCCAGCAGAGTAGGGGTGCTGCAGGTGACAGTGGTAGGGGACATCTCCTATACCGTCAGAGAAACCATGTGCTTTAAATACCATCAGGAGCACTATAGGGATTTCCCTCTGCACAGAGGAGGGAGAGAGAAAGGGGATTTGCTGTCCAGAAGCATCTAACCCCCCAGTAACGGCAGTAGGGGACTGAGTCCTTCAGATGCCAGAGTGTCACAAGTTGGAGGAGCCCAAGCAGAGCATCTCCCTGGGATGGGATGAGGTGGGAGACTGGTTGCCTTGCAGTGTCAATATGACTGAAGCCACGTCGAGGTGTCCAGACCCAGGGAGCGCCAGGGGAACAAGTTTATGAGATTCCTTTGAGCTCAAAGCCTTTTGCAAGGGTTTGGGGAAGGGCTGTCTCCACAGACCCAGGTTGAAAGGAGGGTTGGAGGGAAAGGGTAGGAACCAGCAGCCGTCTGTGCCCTGGCCCCGAGCGAAAAGGTGGCGTGTTTGCCGCCTTCACTCCTCCCACCTTCCAGCCACATTAAAGCCCAATTATTCACGCTTGATGTCAGCAAGGCTGGGCCCCGCTACCCGCTGCTCCCAGATCCCTTCCCCGAGGGGCCGGATTACCCCGGCGTGCACCACTGGGGTGGGGTTCATGGGGCACCCAGGCGGGCGGCAGCCCAGGGCCGGCACCCTCAGCCCCACATGGCGCCTGATTCATCCATCCCCTGTGCCTGGACACATCGCTCCTTTGGCCTCTGGGGTAGGACAGTGGCTGTGGGTGCGAGCCCTGGGTGCCGCACTGGCACCACGGGCCCTTCAGGCACACCAGGCCTGCTGCTGCCAGTGGAGCCTGCCTTGGACAGGAAACAAGAGGGAACACCCTGCGGCCCGACGGAGCGGCCAGAGGCACCAGGGATGAACTGAGAATTCAAGAGGAAGGCAATAGCGAAGGGAGAGAACTGAGTTGACCCTTTTTTCCCCTCACCATTCACATGCTCACAGATTTTTATCAGGCTTTTTAGCTGCAGGGCAAAGTGTTTCTTTATAGTTCCTTCCAAAGCAAAGCTGCTGCCAGATCTAGGCTGCGGCTTCAGCAGCTGTATCCCATCCCCCAGGCCTGCACAGCCCTGCTCAGGAGGGCCTGGGAGCCTTGCACAGGCCTGGCAGGAGGAGAGGTTTTGGAACCCAGTAAGGGCTCTGTGCACACAGTGCTGTTGGCATTTCGGGAGGACTTTTGCCAGCTTTCGCCAAAGCGTTTGCCAAAATGCGCGTGGGTGCGCTAAAATCCCGCTGAGGCGACAGGGATGTGGGGCTGTGCGGCACAGCCAGAGGCACCGCGGGCTCCCCTGAGTGCGGGATGCGGGATGCAGGCTCCTCTCCTCCCGGGGCCACCCGACAGGAACCACCAGCCGCTGATGCTCGTGCGGTGCCGAGGGGCAGCGGAGGAGGGCCGGGTGTGAAATCCACGGCGGTGGGAACCAGTACTGCTCCCTCCTCCCACCAAGTCCCAGTGTCACATCTGTGGCATCCCAGGGCAGGGGCTGTGCAGCACCCACAGGTGGGGAGTGGCACAGGCAAGCTGGCACGCAGCAGCTCTGCCCTCTCCCAGGGCTGACGACAAGAGGGTCACATTCTTGAAGCCAGAATAAGACAGTTTTATGGCCTGTCTGGGTTAGTTTTGTCTCTTTCTCTTTTTTTTTTTTCCCCTTCCCCAGCGGAGACTTATTCACTTGTAATACGAAGGTTCATTGTTTTCACGTCTGATATTTCTTTGATTACTTAAAAAGAAATCCCAGAAGCTTGTTTTCACAAAATAGTGATTGCATAATTGATGTGATTATGATGTATTTTGCTGTGTCACTGCAGCTCAGTTGATTATTTTGAGAAGCTCTGAGCAGTGTTAATGCTGCCATGTGTTGTGCATGCGTGGCCCAGGCTTTCATCCCCCTCCACATGTGTACAAGAGCCTTTCAAACACTGCTTCCTCCAGCAGGGACTGCATGAGACCTTCCTCTGCACATGGAAAATGATGCTGACCCACAAAGAGCTAATATGGGGAAATGACAAACACTGCGGGGTGAGGGACATAGTTTTTCTGAATAATGGCTGGCTGGTGTGAATAATCCCCTAGAATCAAATTTACCATATGTGGATGAGCACACAAGTGAAATAGTTAGGCCAAATTCTAGGCTCTTTCCTTGGCTAAAAAAGATAAAGAAAATGCAGACCATTCCGGTGTTCTGGAAATAAAATTGTTCTGAAAACAAAAGCATGCAGCAGATCATTAGTGATAATAATTCGTTAGAGCCCAAAAATATATCAGCTATATGCAGGTAGAAGTGTTTAAGAGCTCATTCAGAGATGCCTTGTGAGAGCAGATTGCCTTCCCTTAACTTGGCTAGAACTTTTTAATTATTTTCAGCTTGAAGCTAGAGACCATTCTAAGAGTCCTTTATTTCTGCTGGTAACAATATTTTCATCTCTTTGCTGTATTTTTTTTTTCTTTTCTTTTTAATTCAGGGATGAAACATTGCCCCCAGTAAAGCTTCTTGGCCAAATTTCCAGATTTCTGAACCTTTTGTTTTTCTCAACATGTGTGCAATTTTCACTATTTTTGTCCAGCAGTGACCTCTGGAATTCCAGAATAATTTTCCCTCCCCTTCCTGGTGCCCTCACGTGACCCAGGAACACAAACATCTGAGAGACCTCTGGGCATCTTCACATCTGCTGGTAGGTAAGATCAGAGCCATTGTGTGATGTATTTTTAACAGCAGGTGTTGGGCTTGGAGAAGGGTGTGTTGGGTTTTGAGGGGTTGGGCAGAATCTACACTTAATTCTTAGTTCCCAGGCTATTTAGGAACAGCTTAAAAAACACACTTAATCTGTTTGTACAAATTTAACATTGTAAAACCACAATAAGGAATTGCTAATGAAGTGCAAGCCTGGATTTAGTTTCAGCTTTGCACCACTGCTGTCCTAAAAAAAAGCAAAAAACCCACCCAAACCAAAAAAAACCCCCACCAACCAACTTTAAAGCTGAGTCCAAGACTCTAGTTTACAACTTATTTTCATGAAATACTATTGATTGATTACTTGAAGCCTGTTAATTATTATTTAGTCACGGTTTTCAACACAAACTCCTTACAGCAGCAAAACAAACACTGTGGATGTTTTATCTTTTGCCAATTAACACAGTTTGAACATGAATTAAAATAGGCTGTTAGCTCAGGGTCTGATTCATGACTGCATCTCTCCTGGTTGTGCTGCTGTAATCCTGTTGATTTCTGTGGCAATGCGGGAACCTCGGTGCAAAATGAGAGAAAAGGTTTCTTTAATTGACACCCCTCCCCCAGCCATGTTTAAAGGATCTTACACGAAAGCCTCACACACGACTTTTTCATGGTCCATTAGTAGAAATTTATCATCTAAATTAGAGAAACAGTATAAGCAGAGTGTTTCTCCCAAAATATCATTGAAATCCTATTTTCACAGAAACCTCTCTCAAATTTTTTTATCAGACAAATCTAAAATGGTGCTTAGTGTTCAGTTATCTGCCAGGTATAAATGGCATAAATGGATGATTACTTTAAATACATCTTCTCTGAGAAGGGAGTTATAGGACCTCACAAAAGCATCAAGCTGTGACTACTTTCAGGAAATCACCTGGAAATAAACGATAAAGGTTGCTTTCATGTCCTTACATTCTCATTGCCTTTTTAGGCAGATAATTGAATTCAGTATGAGCTGCAATTCATTTCTGGTATCACTACGGAATAAATTATTTAATATTTGGGAGAAGAGACTGAATGACCTTTCAGTCACAGCATCTGTGATTATAAATTCTCATGGCCCCTGTCACATGATTGTAACAATACCAAAATAAAGAGGGAGATTTAGCCATGTTGAAATTGGAAAAATTTTGGTAGTAGTTTCACCAGTAAGATGGTTTCACCTGTTCACTTTTCTAGGCTACGTTTGAATTTTACCACATGATCTGTTGAGTTGTCTCTGATCAAAGTCAGAAAAGCTATTTTTGAGTAGATATTTTTAATAATCTTATAATAATTTTTAATATTCTAAGGAGAATAAGAACTTTTCTGTTCACTTCAGTGTAAGTAGAATCAGAATCAAAGGAGAGGAGATCTCTACCTCAGTAGAGGTGCTACTAATTGTGGTAGTGGATGGGTTTGGAAAACTCTTAGTTAATGTGCTCAGGGTGAACAACCTCCACAGGTTTTGCAGGCTATGGCTGCCCTCTTGCTCTTCTCCATCTGGGACTGTGGAGTGCTCACTGTGTCTCAGGTCCTACACCCTGTAATGAGATACAGCAATGGACATCTTCCCCAAGCATATCAGATGTAAATGCCACTGTCTTTAATGTGGTTGCAAGTAATTTGCAAACATTTCTATTCCCAGTTAGCTGAGTCCAGAGGGCATTATGAAATCTGTCCTGATTGTGCAAATTTGTTTTACACTGACTGGCTCCATAATTGATCTGAACTGTCTTGGAATGTTATTCAATAAATATTAAAATAATTATTACTTGGATTCCAGAGTTCAGTTCTCATACAGCTTGGTCTTTGCGTCTTTCACAGCACAACAAATCTAACAAATAAAGCAGAGAATCTGCGAGACAGTTATCCAGTCAAAGTGGGGAAGTCACAACACGCATACAAGGCCCTTTCATCTGCCCTGTGATGTTCTCAAGCTTCTAGAAACTTGCTTCATTCCACTTAGAATACAATTTGAGTTAGGGTTCAGACACTGAGGATGCTTTCAGACAGTACTCAGCAACCTACATAGCTGTCCTGAAGTGACAGAGAAAACTTTTTTCCCCTTTCCCCATTCCCAAGAGAATGAAGGCCAACCATCTCCTCTGCCATACTTCTGCAGTTGCTAAGCATTGTCTTTTGCACCTCTCCCCTCAGAGCAAAACAGCCAGAGAAAGAGGGTAGCTCTCACTTCAGTTCAGTAAATCCACTGCTAGAGTTTTCATCCATGCTGATTGCACTTGATTTCTTTCCTACTTTTCTCCCCACTTGACCCCATGATTACCTCCTTACTGGCTCTTTCACAGGGCCATTTTGAAGAGCAGCAGTACCTTCAACCACAGAAATTACTTGAGACTAAAGCCTGTAAAACAGACAGGCTCCCCTTGCTCAAAGGGGAGGAACCTCATTCCACATATGCTGCATGGATGTTCTGAACCAGAGATTCACCACCGTTTTTCTTACTGAGCTCTGTACTTTGTGTGATGCCTGATCTGGAAGGTGTTCTCTGAAAATGCGTGTCAGGTCAGGCCTGGAAGCAGGGGGTAACACTTTGTTTGCAAATCCCAAAAGAGCTTAGATGTGATTTAGGTGCTTGGAGGCTCACACTGTTTTGACCTTGGCAAGTTCAGGGGGGATATTTAGGAATTTTTCTGGCAGGGAAATAGGCACCTCCAGGCATATGCAGCAGCTCAATGGGAATGCAAATGGTGGTGCTGAGAAATATAGTGGAAGGTAAGTGGTGCTAGGTGAGTAAACATTTTTGTGAATCTAGTCCAAATCCACTGCATGTAAATAAGGATAATATCTGAAATGCTGGAACAGTGATCTGAAGGAAGTGTGGACTTGAAAAGAAAGAGGCTGATAAAGCCAGGGGAGATCCAACTGAAGAGAAATAAACTATTTATTGAGCTCATCTAGTGAGGATTATGCAGCAGTATTTAATCATCTGTTAAACATCAGACCCTCTGCACTTGTAGACTACCTTCAGTTACAGTGAAGGGTGGCTAGAACATGGCTGTCAGAGTCGTTCATGTCCTGAGGGTGAGCTGAACTCTTACACTGTGTTTATGTAAAAACACAAGTGGTTCTTTTCCTCCCTCCATACCTTGATGCACAGAATTGCTGCAAGCAGGGCAATTAATCTGGTCTGTGCCTGCTCATCAAATCTTTCTTGTGGTAAGAACATCTCTAGTCTTTTTAAGTGAAAATCATTTCATTTTGGAGAAAATTGCCTTGTGCTTCAGATTTGGGGTTATCCAACAGGATAGGGTAGAGGCACCCTGCTGCAGCCTGCAGCCCACTTGAGGGCCAGAAGCAGTGCCTCCTGCACTCACGTGGCCCCAGGCGTGCAGAAGGACATGGGCAGCCAGAGCCCTTGGTGGGAGCTCAGCCCTGCTCAGCTCATCTCTCACGGCTGCACTGGTGCTGCCCTGATAACACCCTATGGGGCCATCACAGCCTGGCTGCCCTGAGAGCTTGTTGTGCCTGCAACCTGCCTTCCCCCCTTTCCCCTTGCTGAGGCTCCGGGCAGTCCAGCTGGGCACCCTTCTCAAAAGTCCTTCTAGTCTTGATTCATGCAGCCAGCATCTAAGTCCCGTGGTAGGAATGTTATACTTTATATTTAGAGTTAGCTGAATCTGGACAAAATACTGTATCTTATCCATTACTAGAAGCTAAGCTGCCTTTACTGTTGTTAGCAAAACATGTTTTTCTTCTTGGCCTGTCTTTTGTTTTGTGTGGCATCTACATTTTCATGTGGAGATCTTTTACCATGCAAATACATCTACCCTCATCAGAATGGTTCATGCTTGATGCAGTATGTTTGTGCATTGGTGTCCTGGAAGAAAGCAGATTTTCTCCATGATATATGATTGGATTCACCTTAACCCCAAGAATGGATGCTATTGTTGTTGCTTTTCTCTGCACACTGTAGAAGAAACACAGGGGATGAGCAGACACAAACCAGATTTTTCAAACAAACTCTTGACAGAACAATGGATGAAATAAGTCTCTTCAAGGTTTCTGTGTCATCAAATGTTACTGTTGACACTCTGAATGTAGCAATAGTTGTTACGCTAATTAGAGTGGTGTAGTTCTGGAAACAGGAACTGTGAAAAGACTGTGTCTAGAAGGTACTAATAATCTTTTGATACCTGTATTTTTGCCATTCTTTATTATTATAATGAGAGTGTTAATGTGCGAGGGAGAAATCATGTGTGTCCTTAATAAAGAATGAAGCTGCACAGTTGTTGTCATCTTGAGTACCATATTCATTTAAAATCAAGTAGGCAACTCAAAGGTTAAGAGGTTTAATGTTCCTGAACTGTACAATTGAAGTACTATAGCCCAGGTTATTGTTAGCAATTATTCAAAGTGCTTGGGGTTTTTTAATAGAAACTTCATTTTCCAGAAGAAAGTCCCCTGTAACTTTAGCCAGCATTGCAGTGTGACCATTTAACTGCACAAAGTGCATCACAAAACGCTGTCATGACATAATTTGCTGCCAGCCATTTATATGCTGTTTGATAACCACCCTCAAACAATCTTCAGCCTCTCTTAAGCTTTTATGCCACATGTATTTCCAGTAAAAATGAGACTGCTTTAAGAAGTTCTGTACTTAGAGATTAATGTGATATTCCACATACATTCCTCCCAACATAAGAAATATGCCATTTGTTTGCAGCTTTTCCAAGCTCAAGAAACAGGCTTTACAAAAACAGAGTGTACCATAAGCATATTGGACTGTGTGAGGAAAAAGCATAGAATAAATGCTATGGCAAAGGAGTACTGAAGGAAACCAACTAATTGCGGGAAGAGAGGAAGCTTAGAAAGGAATTACAGATAGTTTAGGAGTGTGTTAAATGCAAAGCTGAACTCTACATATTAAGCACAGGCAACCATAATAGCTAATTGATACAGATATAGATGATTATAGTGTGGCATTCACAATTAACCTTTAAAAATAGGGTCCCCATAGTGAACCGGGGGAGTGGTCTAGTGATGGAAAAAATGTATATGAGCCTGAATCAGCCCAAGGAGCTTGAGAAAATGTTTTCAGGAATACTGCAAAACCTAGGAAATGCACCAGCAGAAGGGTGACTATTTACTGAAAGGCAAGATTCAGACTCTCTTGCCTACTTTTCATGTCTTTAATCCCTCCAGGATATTCTAGAAGCAACAAAACTGATGGGTGTTTTGTATTACTTCTCTTCCACTTGATCAGTCACAGCCGTGTTGTTTTCTTTGGTCCCTTAATAGAGGATTATTGCCAAATACATGTACTATGGGATGGCTGTTCCCATAGGTTCTTAAACTCACAGCCCTCTACTTCAGTAGCTAATTTACCATCTGGTGCCTACAAATCAAGACCTTTCAATTGTAACTTTAACCTGCTAACATGATTTATGGAAGCTAAAACTTAGATTCAATTTAAGCAGCATCAGTCTGGGTCAGCCCTAGCTGAGTTTCTCCCTAAACTCTAACTAAACCCAGCTAGAGAGTGAATTTATTCCTGTTTAAGGATTCTCCCACAGCACAGAAAGACCACTAAGTTAAGGCACATGAGCATAGTTTCTTGCCTTCATTGATATGCACATAATTCCAGTTTTACTTTATTAGTTCAGAAGTTTGAAGTTTCTTTAAACTTTGCTGTGATATGTGTTTGTGTTCAAAGCAGTCTCTTCATATCAGTATGCAACAGTCCTTCCAGATCCTTTCAAACCCTTGTAAGAGAAGAAGTCACCAGTACCTTCTTGCACATTGTGCCCCTTATGGAGAATAGGCAGGCTTCATGACATCATTTGCTGGTCAACAAGTCATGGAGTTTAGTGAACTGAGATAAAAATTTATCTCCATAGTACAGTTCCCTCACTTTTCAACAGAACATCGTGTCTTGAAGTCAGCAGTTGAAGCCTCTTTGCTATTACACAAAGAAGGACACTATCTGATGAGGCGGAGATACAGTTCCTTCAGGACAGATAAAATAAAGTGCAGAGAAGAAAATGGGGCAGAGCCAGAACATAGAATGATGGACATCACCTTTGCTAACATTTTCCCTGATTTTCAGTTGCTTCAGTAATGGAGCCATGTAGGAATCCCTTAAAATGAGGTCCTGGCCTGACTGCTCAAGTAGGAAACCAGGGTGGCTCCCCAGGCTTTGACTTTGACTGTCTCTTGCAAAGAGTTCCCTGCATTGGCCCTGCTGAAGGTGAGGGTTGGAGATGCTGGGCCCAAGCAGCATCACTCCAAGTAACCAGGGTCCGTGATGATGAAGACCGTGCTGGGGACACGTTTTTCATTCCATAAGTGTCACAAATCACCAGCATTAAAAAAAGAAAACCTGAAGGAGAAAATAGCTGGCTGTACTCATCTAACTAGCTGGTTTCCCTGACCTCTGGCATGATCCCATCCTTGTCAGATTGACTCATAACCAGTCCTGCTCATCCAAGCCACAGCTGCGTCAAGGCACAGCGAGAGCCAATCAATCCCACTAACTTCATCTCTGTTTCATGACAGTTTAATCGCTGAAGACTGTCTCTTTGTTGAAATATTTCCCCTTGGGGTTTTGGATAGCAGAATTATGTCAAGGCAAACAGAACCAAGAAGTGAAAAAGGCACTCGCTCTCATCCAAATTCTTTGGAGTTGATACAAAAACACCTCTTCTGTGGTGTTTGCAGCAAGCATGCATACGTGTCATGAGCCCTTAACCTCATGCAGTTGTAGCTCACAATTCAGCTGAAATGGCTGCATTTTACATTCTTCGTTTTATTGACGTCAGTTATGATATAAATTGGAGGATACAGCCTAGAAAGATAATCAGTCTCATCACACTCGTCAGCTGAAGTGAAGAAAAGGTAACAGTCAGTGTGAACTGATGGCAAATATATTATTCGCTGGGCCATATTCACTCTGGTGAAAATGAGGAATTACTACTGAGGTATTCAGAGTTAAACTACTCTATAACCAGACTGAGTGGAAACAGGGTCAGAGGAACAATTTCTATTCCATTGCTGCCTTTTTCGGGTTATAATTCTGAGTACACACTGTTATATTTTCCTCCTCATCATATTTTTATACCATTTGATAGTATATGACTGACGTGGCTCCAGTTGCTCCATTGAGAGTCACATAAAAAACCAAAATGGTGAGATAATAGAATCGAGTACAGAACACTGCTAATGTGGGACCTGAGTGTTTTCAGCCTTCACTGAAAGAAGCATCCAGAGATGCTTGTTCACAATTCACAGTTCTGTTAAAAATAGCTAATCAAACCAATATTATTAATATGTATAAAAAATCTATCCTGTACACAACTAACACTGCTGTAAGGAAAACAATTTTTTTCAATGGTGTTACAAAAATTATAGGTCGTTGTGCCCACCAAAGTTATTTTAGCAGAGCGATGTTGTTAACACTGGAACTAAGCCATGTTTTCATAGTCAAATGATAGGCCTTTTCTAAGGTCGTGCCCACGCAGTACAAAGCCCACTAAGTGCTTCTTTGTAAAGGCTAAATGGAATTCACACTTCTACAGACAATCATTTTATTATGATCATATGAGTATTCACAACGTAATTTTTAAAATCTTGTAAATAAAGCAGGCCAGTATCTAAGGGCAGTCATTATGTGTCAAATTGAAAAGCTTGTGATTTCTGACTTGTACTTACAACATATAACATACCATACAAGAAAATTAACCTTTGTTACCTTACTCTAGCCTTTCAATCACGTTTCTGGCTTACAGTTTTTCAGAAAAGAAAAACCCACTTAAACATAACAGAAATCAAGGCATCGCCTTTTCATAGTGAGAACTACCAACTTTCACATAACATTATGTGTTATATAAGTGGTGTGGAACCTTTAAGGAAGGGACAGCGAAACGTCGGTGCCTGAATTGAGGATACTGCTCATACTTCAGTGGGTGTTTGGGTTTTAGCACCTGTCTTAGATAAATCTAGACCAAAGCATGGTCCCTTTCATTATCCACAACAAGTGGATATTAACCCAATTAGTAGATGACCCATGACAATGTATTTTTAGGTAATGCTAGGCAGGGTCTCTGCTCTACCCCTCAGCCTCTAGCCATCATCAGGCTGAGTGAATCAACCCTGTCACATGGTGGGAAAGAAGTCTGACTTCATGTTGGGTGTCTGAGGAATGCTCCTCTTGGGGAGCACAACTTGCTGGGCATCTGCAGGCATCCTTCTGCTCTACAAAGTGCTAGTTCAGCTTCAGGTGCAACAGTGCACTTAAGTTTGGCTACTGCACATCAAGGAAAGTGAGGACCTCTCAGAGACATCCCAGAGGCAAACAATCTAAAGTGTCCTTTGAGGAGGAACTGAAGAAATGTTGAGAGTTGGGCTAGGGACTCCAAAGGGGAACCACCATCAAGTATGTAAAAGGGCTTTGCCAAGAAGTGAAACATCTGACCACTGTTTCTGTGGTGTCAAGAAGCACCAACATATTTTAATTGTAGCCAGAAAGACTCAGGCTAAAGCACTTTAAGAAAAATCTTTCTAACACTGCAGATAGTGGAGCTCTCAGGTTTGTTGGCTGGCAAAGCAGTGAAGAACCTCTTGCTATAAATCTTACGGACCAATTGAATAAATGTGTCTCAAGGACAGCACGGAAATGTTGAGTTGTCCTTCTAAGTCCCTTCCAGACTTTTCTTTTGATTAGCTTGGATGTGGATCTTATCCATGGGGGTTTACTTGATGTAGAGCCTTTGCAGGACAGCTTCTCAAACTATCCTGGGAAAGCAGATCCAACAAATAGGCAGCAGGGTTATTTCCAATATGTCTAACAGGGAGGATAAGCAGCTCTGAAGGATAGGAGCCTTATCCTTCAGATGGGCCCCTGGATTGTTCCATTCTTCAGGTTTAGCCCATCACTGGAGTTAAAGGCCAGCTTTTTAAAGGACTTTCATGGTATCACAAATGAGAAAAACCCCCCTTTGCTTTCCTTTTATTTTTGAACACTGTAATTCATTAATCCTGCTGCCACAGTCCACTGGCTCAAATCACATTGCATATATCAGTGCCATCTTTGCATGAAAATTTTTATTATTTTGTGACTCAAAATAGTGGATAGCAATCATGCTTGTTTGTATCAGTGCATGCCAGGGAAAGTGGGGAGACATAATTTGTAGTGTCTCCATTACTATTTTTACAAATCTCATGTTTCATGGCTGGGAAATACAGAAATTATACAGATAAGTGGCAATGAACCATAACTAAAAGATTAAAACGTAGGTCCAGTGTCCCTGGCACCATGCATTAAGTGTCAATAGTACATTAAATCTGACCCAGGAAGGGAAAGGCAGGGCCTGCCTTCTCAAAAGGACTTACCATTTTAAAAGAATCTCACCATCTAAAACGGTCTTCACAGCTAAGTGTACCATTTTTCATTTTTGTGCACATACAGATCAAGGAAAAGCTGCAAAACCATGACTCATAAATACCTCTTAATCTCATTTTCTTTGGGAAGTGCTAAGATCTGGTCTCCTTTACTTTGCCTTCTTTTATTTATTTTTGAACCCAAAGCATCAGTTCTTTAGAAATAGGAAAAGTTGCTTTGAAGTTAATTTTGTAAGTAGAAGCAAACCCTGACCATAAAAATGCTTTCAGAAGGTCACAGCACTGTCAGGAGATTGAGTTGTGCTGACATTTCCTAATATCGGGGATAAGGCAAATTCCTTTCACCTTTATGTGAGATATTAAACTCACTCAGGTGGAGGGACTCAGGTTTTACGGGTTAAAAATTGTATCATACAAATTAAAATTTGGGAGGACTTTTTCCTTTGCTATTATCAGCATTCCTACACCCAAATTCTCCAAGGGTGCCTCTGAACGTTCATTCACCGTGAGTATGGCTTTGCATTTGTGGTGTTACAGTTTGGACATCACGCAGATGGTTTTATCACTGCATCCTATATCTCGTTCCCAAGTGATTACGTGACCACCAGATCCATTGCTGTCTGAGCTCTGTTTTCCCACTAACCTCTCCCTTTTGCTGTGCTCTCCTTGCAGCAGTGACCTCCAGGAGCGTTTTGGTTGTGCCAGAGCAATGATAGCATTTCTGCCCCAACTCCACCATCAGGAGAGCGGGGCGCAACCAGGAGCTGTTTGGTTTCCTGAGGAAAAAAGAGCACTTCCAGTAAAAAGAAAGCTGAAGGCAAAACCAGGCAGAGGGGGATGTGTGAGCCCTAGCAGCAGGCATGCTCTGGCCCTGGAGGAAGGGCAGGTGAGGAAAGCAAATGGGCCCTGCTCTCTGGATGATGCCACACAAAACTGTGGATGATATACCCTTCAAAATTGACAAAGATAGCATGCAGAGGCAGAGCAATGGTAAGCTTTTTGGTACAGAAAATTAAAAATATGCTATATTAATATTTTATACATGCAAACACTTATGCAATATTATCAAAATAGGCCAGTTTATGGCTGGTATATCTAGTCCTATCACAGCTCACATATGTGTGGATGTATAGGTGTATATATGATATTACACTCCAAAAGGGAGTTATTTGCACAAGTATTGGTGTTTTTCCATTACAGGTTACAAATGCCCTTACAGAATCAGACATCCAAAATCACTCATAGCTGCTTCTATGAGGCTTGATCAGTATTGTTTATTCTTATCTAATTTTTTAATTTAAAAATTTTCACTGTCTTCTTCATTATGTATTTTTCACCATTTCAATTTCCATCTTTTTGGGACATCCTTAATGGATCAGCTGAAATGCTACCAAAATTAAACTGAGTCATATTTCTTAGCACAGTTTATAAAGAAAAATGTTTAATCTTACATGGCACACCTTAGAGCCTAACTGAAGAACAGCCTCAAACATTGGTCTTTTGGTAAAGTATAAGTTTTAAGAACAGTAATTTAACACAGTTATGATGCAAACACCTTTCTTAAAGCTCCACAATTTTCTGACATTTCTCTGAGTTCATTGAATACACGTAAAGTGCTTGCACCCAGATCAGCAGCATGCCAGAAGTGAAGCATGTCCAGTCCTATCTGGGCCAAGTCCCCTGTCCACCTTTCCTTGGGAGTGCCAGTCTGAAGGTATTTCCCTAAAACTCTCACTTCTGCCTTCAAGTCACATTTTCCAACCAACCTGACACAGTGGAGAGAAGGGTGGGTTTCTGACTGAGTTTCCTTTCCCTTATAAAGAAAGAACCTCTCAACACTCTTAAATAATGTTCATAAGCTTCCAAAGATCATGTTCACGTTTTACCACCTAACAAGTGACTATTAAAAAGCAATGTTATCCACACACCCCATTCCCCAACAGCTCCCCACTTGCATCTCCCTGTTGGCTGGATGCACCCATGCTCACCCACAGCCACACCACAACCTCTTCTCCAAAAGCATGGTCCAGAATATTTATCCCTAAATGCAGAATTTATAGAAAGTTTTTAGATTCCTTGTCAGGTACCAGAATGTTAAAAGGATATTTGGCTTTATAGGAGGAATGAGGTGAAAAAGGACATCCAAGATGGCTCAGACCATTAGAGACAGGGAAGGTCTTGGCATGATCCCAATTTAAAGGGTCTCTCATGGGGATAGACGTTTCTCCTGAGTCTGTCTAGGCGCTCTAGCAACGACGCAATCAAAAAAGCATCACAATTTAAATTCAACCAGTGAGTTAGAATAGCAGGACCACGGCAAAGTGAGGGGATTGACACCTCCTTTGGAGTGAGAAATGCCATGTGGTGTGTCTGTGTTCACGTGGAGAAGGGCTGTGGTTTCTGAAGCTTCAGGTGGGCACTCAGAGGTAGTATGACTTGCTCTAGGAAAGACTTCGATGTGTTGTAATTTGGTTGCCTTCAGCATGGAAATCCTTGTTATGGTGGTTCTGTATTTTCATTTGAAGGTGCATTAAACCATTTTATTTTTAAGATCTATCAGATAAATGGTAGAACAAACCTTTGAATGAGCTGGTAATGCATGCTTTAGGTTACTTTATCTCTGGGAATGGGCCAAAGTGGTTTCTGTCTGTGTGCGTGTGCCTGTGTAATTAGCCCGCAAATTCAGACTCAGATAAAAGTAACTAGGCAATGAATGTAAATAATCAGAGCCATGATACACATAACTCCCAAAATGTGATTCCCATGCACTGAGAACACACAGGGACTGTAAAAAGTTAGAGAAATCTCAACTTTCATTTCAATCCCTGGAAAATGCTCTGGGGGATCATAGATACTCCCTCACTTTAGTACCTTTCTAAAAAGGGAAACAAAGCAGAAAAGCTGGACCAATTTCCATGCACAAGGAAGTGCCTAGGACACTAAAGCTGGTGGCAGAGTCTAGGAAGATGTTGAGAAGAGAGGCCATGGGCTGCAGAGGGTGCAGGTTTGGAAGCAGCTCACTACCATGGAGGACACACCCAGCAGGGCGTGTGACAGCTCGTACCTCCTATCCCAGTCTCACCAGCCAAGAGCTCAAGAAAAGCCAAGCTCAGGTCATCTGACAGAGAAAACTTTTATATCCTGCCTTTCTGGACTGAATAGCTGAGAGTCTGGGCATACTCAGGCATTTGGCCACCCCTCCCGAGCACTTCAGGGACATCTTTGCCCCATGGGCAGCCTCATGGCTTGCATCTCAGATAATGCCTACAACACTTGGACATTCTTTCCTGCAACCAGGCAGTCTTGTGCATGTAGAGCAGCCTCCAGGAACCTCCACCCAACTTTTTTTTTTTTCCTTCCCTGCAACCTGGCATGACTGTGGCCAGAGATGCCTCCACAGTGCTGATAGAAACCTTGTGGAAACATGTCTTCAGCCGTCCTGCTCTTTTGTCACCTCACAGGAACCAGGACACCCTGTGGCAGACTCCTGTTACCACCAGTAGCCCCTGCTGCTGCCACTGGAGTTAGTAATGCCACTGGCATTAGTAATGATGGAAAAATTCAAGAGCAAACTCTGGAGGGCAGCCTCCCAAGATACTTTCTACAGATACTTTCTCGGAATGAGGTCAGAGGAGCTGTAAGCAGCCACTGTTGGCACACCTGGGCAATGTCATATGCTGTAGGGAGATGCAAGAGAATGGAAATACATGGAAGCATGTTGCTATCAGAAAGAACTATAGCTGTACAATTTAATAGTGTGATTTGTGAAGCTGACAACACCCACCGTAAGTCACAAAATAAAATAGAAATGTGTGGTAACTGTAAATCTGAGCACAATTGGTGTAAACCCTTGTTAAGTTTTATCACAAAGAAGGACAAACATCATAGAAATTCCAGATATCTCTTTACTGTTTCTTGCCTTGTCTCTTCTCCAAAGAGTAGTCTGGAGCCCACCAGAGAAAGAACGCTTTATCTTTCCTCACTGATTCTCACTCCACTATTTTTGTCTTCTTCACCTGGTTTTGCACAGGGAGGTAGCATTTCTTTTTGAATACCAAGAGGAAAGGCACAAACACTTTCAAGACAGAAAACTGTTAGTACAGTAAGAGGTAGGAGACAGGGAGTTATAAAGCCCAATGCCTTATCCCACCATGGGGAGACCATGATGGTGAGATGGGCTCTGGTGAGAGTGTGCAGCTCTACATTTCCTCCACTTTGACACTGCCCAGCTCATGGTACAGGTTTGTTTGCCTCTCATGGGAAGATAGGCTGAGTCCCAGACCAGCTGGGTGAATCCCTGACCAGGCTGGTTTTCCACTTACCGTGTGTTTCTACAGCAGGCTGATTGCTGACATCAGGAACGTCAGAGAAGTCACAGCAGAGCAGCCCTGTTCTGCTGATGGGAGGAAGTGCCAAGCACAGAGAGGCTGGCCTAGTCTTTCCAAGTCAAACCTCTCCATTACCTCCTGTGGGTCACAGCCCATGTCACAATGGGTAGCAGGGTACAGCAGATCTTGTGGGAGGATGGGACTGTGCGTGACCAATTCAAGGGTAGCTTCAGCCCCAGAGAGTGGACAGGAATAGTGCTGAAATCCTTTTGCATCATTTGGCCTGTAACAGACTGGCTGTATATCACTTTCCTATAGGAGAAGAATAAATAGATGGGACTACTCAAAAACATCCCAGAATTTTGAAAGACATTCAGTTCTGGGCTCTGAAACACAATCCACTTAATCAAGCATTTTCTACTGTAATGACACTGGGTCAGTCTGGTAGTTCTTGAGCTCTACACTCAGCTGTAGTTCTGCTTGGAATGTGAACATCACTAATAATAGAATGGACATCCCCAGCTAATTTCTGAAAGGGAGATAATTACTTGTTTTTCCCTTTAATGAATACCTCTGAGCTCCTGGACTGAAGGAGAAGGCAAGTTGTAAAAAAAGAAATTAGTTTTCTCCCTCCTTTTCTTCCTGCCATCTCCAATATTCTCACTCCCCAATGCCAACAGCATGCCATACCATTTATATACTCAATCACCTGCTTCCAGAAGGAGACGTTTTGAAGCAGCCACTGCACTTCCCACTGCTAAGCTATGTATACTATACCTTCATTTATGAGGCGTGATGTGGGATGTGGATTTGTATCCCAACACAAACATGTTGAAGGTCTCCATGTGTACTTAACACTTACCATCCATTTACCACTAACTCAGGTGAGTAGGGAATGGAGTAATTTGATTCCCAGTATGACCAGCACTGCCAGGCAATGCTGGAGCACTTCCGATCACTTGTTTGTAGAGCCTTGCACAGTGTTCAGGGCCCCAGGCTGGGCCACGGAGCAGTGACCCCCTGTGTGCAGGGTGATGGGATGTGCTGAGTTGTGCAATGTTGGGTCCCCTGCACCCAGGCCCACGGACACAGTGCACCCCAGTCTGTGTGACAGCAGGGCACAGGAGCTGCTGGCCAGAAGGGTTCTCTTACGAGTGGGTGCCTGAACAGTACCCCTGGGGCTCATGCCTCAACACATCACTGACTGCCCTTGAGAAAGTAGCTTGCTGCCTTTTCCCTAGATAGAACACTATCAACTGTTCTGCTGCCATGCAACTTAGTAATGCTTACTAAGCCAAGGTTTCAGCATGGCTGTTTATGGACACACGTTTTATCTCAGGTTCCTAGGTTATTACTGGTGTCACCAGCTTTGCTGACTATAGATTGTTCAAGAAGCTTTATTGATGGTTTATTGATCTGAATAATTTTTATTTGACAATTTTAAATGCTAAATATGATCAAGATTTGATATCAGAATGATGATAGGGATATGTTATTGTTCAGTGCATTGTAATTTAAGTAACAAGATTTCATCTACCCATCTTTTGAGTACTTTTGAAATAGAAATATTGACAGAAAGCTAACTATTCTCAAATGCCACAAATTTACCCAAAATATCTTTGTAAAGTTTACATTTAATTTCACAGTCAGCTGCAAGCTGACTCCAAATCAATGATCTGATTTGTTTTCCACCAGTCTGCAGATGCCATATGAACTAGTGGCTAAAGGAGACAAGGATGTATTAATGACATTTTACAAGTCCCTAGTGAAAATTTATCTCAAATGCTGTGTACCACTTTGATGTTCCCCTTTCATGGAGGAACTTGAGTTGGTGCCCACAATCAAGCAGAGTTAGAATCAGTGACCCTGGAATTACCTTTCCAGTCCTGTTGTCCTGTGTGCCAACTGGCATATGAGAATGAGCTGAACTGATTTATTTTTCACAACTATTTGAATAACTGCAAAAGCCCAACCTCACTTCAAAGCATATGCTAGATTTAGCTGCAACTATAGGACATCTCATTTGGGTTAAAATTACTGACTGGGATGCAGACAAGGACACAGCTGTGTTTCTGGCATCTGACACACTGGCATTCGAAAATGCATTGCACTTGCATCTTGGTGAGGTGATTTCTCAGCTCCACTGAACCATGGGTAGTTTTACCACTAGTTTTAATGCAAGATCATCACTTCTAGAATTAGTTGAAATCAGTGCTATTATCTGTGTTTGCAGTGACATTGATGAGATGAGAATCTGGTCCTTGTTTTCCTTTTTGGTGAACTAATATATTTAGCAGCAGAATCTTAAATTCTTCGAAAAGTTTGTAAAACTCACGTCTCCAGGCCCTTCTGCAACACCAAATTCTCTGTTTAGCATCCCAGCTCTGCCGATGAGGATTTCACTTCCTAGCCGCCTGCCTGAGATCCTCCCCTGAAAGATTTATTCCCGTTCAGGATGGAGTGCATGGAGTGACACAGGGTGGAGAGAGCTGCCTTGTGCTGTCTGATCCGTGGTAACCTCCATCCCTGCATATCAAAGATACTGGCTCCTGTCAGTATGCTGAGAGAGGCAGCAGTATCTGCAAAGCAGCTAATGAGAGGCAGCTTGCCAAGAGGGATGCAAGGCATGGAAGACGCAGGCTCCCAAGGACTCCAGAAGCACAAGACCCAAAATAACCACCTGGAGTTGCTTATGTCTGTGTCTGGCCTTGCTGGTTTTACTCTTACAAGGGCACAAGGGGTGTTTGTAGCATATAACCCTAAGCATCTCACCTAGTGACCAATGTGTAGTACCAGCTATCATGGTCATTTTCGCAATGTCTCCCCAGAGCACCTAAGGCAGGCTGCTGCTGCCAGGGAGCCTTCCCTCCTTGGGCACTGTGCAGCAGAGCCTGCCTGCCTCGCTTCATCCCCTGCACTGCGTGCCTCGGGTTGCCCTGTGCACGTACCCATGCACACACACACACATCCCTTCTCACCTTTCACCTCCTCCCCTCGGGTCCAAATGTATCCATGAGTCACTGGGGGAAGTGCACCTGATGACCTCACAGTCATAGAACCAAACATGAAGCATCAAAAAGCAACCTCATGTGGGAGCTGGGGACCAAGCCAGCTAAAGCCTAACTGGTCAGATACTCATATCTGGGATTTTATCCACTTTCACAATGTCTTCCAAGCAATAGTAGTTCTTCGCTGTAGGAGTTTGACAGATATTCAAACTGTGAAGAGGTACATAAAAATTTACATCTGATACATTATGTGAAAGCTCTGAGTGAACAATATGCAAATAACCGAATTGTCATAAGAGACATGAAAAGGTTATTTAAAGCTTAAAGGTTGCTTTTAATCAACAGATGTATCTGGCATTGATTGGAATAGAGAAGTTTAACACGATCACAAAGCAGAAGCATGACCTTTTACTATTGGTGCTGTTTGTGCACCATTAAAAGGGACAGAGAAAGTCATTAAGGAAAAATTAAATTGTCATAAATACAAATGATATTTCAGTGTCCATGTGAGGATGCATGTAGGTGTATTTAAATTGGTCAGGATTTTCTTCAATGTTTTCTGAGGCAGGAAAAGCATTTCTTTCCATTTATATACCTTTTAAAGTAATGATAGAAACTGTTTTTAATAACACAAACACTACCCCGAATGGGAGCAGAGCTCTTGTGGTGCATTTGAAGGCAGTAAATCCTATTTTCTACCAAGAATAACAGGTTTTGCAGGCTGAACGTGCCTGAAGGCAGCTGTACTCTACACACCCAATTTTTTACAAAACACAGCAGGACAGGTTCATGTCTGGTGTAATCCCTTTGCCTCCAGAACATTTCAGTCTTGGCAAATTGGTCTTAGAAGAAAGAAGTATGCCCCAGCTTTCCACTCAGGGCCAGTTTTTCTTCTATTCCCCCTAGATCAGATCTAGTTCCTGGGCTTGGACCTTTTCTTCACAGGGGCAGGACACTACAAGGTCAGCTTTGTACAGTGCAAGCAAGAAAAATAATATTAGTCTTCCTTCAGTGAAGAAACGGTGCAAAAATCAGAGATGGGCAGGACGTCATGGTACAGACCTCATTCACAGGAACCACTTCCACATGGAAGTGGTTTTGGCTGGAATCTCACCAAACAATCCTTTTCCTTCCTTGCAAAGTCCTTGGAGATCCAACACCTTTCCACCCGGGCAGGCTATCTCTTGTGCATCACGGGATGGTGTGAACCAGACCCGGAGCTTCACACTACTTTAATGTGGTGGCCTCAGGTTTGGATTCAGTTTGGAATTTGGAGCAATAGCTATCAGCTCATCCACATGAAAATGCGGCCAAGTTTGCTGCTGTTTCCCTTTCTTGCAACAGCTGTCATTTGTGGCTGTGCATCCACCTCACTACTGCTACACCCATGCAAACGGTGCCTCACCGCAGGAAACGAGCTGATCCAGTTAAAATTCTCCTCTCTCCCTGTCAACACGCAGAAACGAAGATAGAAACTGCTGCCTCCATGTTGCTCAACACGCCGGGCATTTGAAAGGGCTTTTAGGGGAATGTGGAGCCAAAGTGTCTGTCTCCGCCCACTTTCCTTTTGCCAAAGAGGCAAGAGGGAAAAAAACTGCATAAATATAGTCCCTGTCATTGTTCTCTGATTTCAGTGGGTTGCTGGATGTGTGTGTGTTTAGCAGAGTTTCTGCAATAAAGCACCTCCCCATTCTGGAGGGGAATAAGTTCTTTTCTGGGTGTGCAATTGACTCGGAGACTTGTTTGTCCTGCAGGAAGAGTTACAGGATTAACTTTAAATACTTTGATATTTCAGTGATGAAAAAGGACACACCAACATGAGGATTTGTGGAGGCTCAGTCTGTCCTTCCTTCTTGCTTTTTACACACCTAGAAGCTGGGCATGAATGACAGATTGCAGCTTCAGTCCTGGAAATAGTCTCTTGAGGATTATTCCAAAGAGCAACAATGACATCACAAAACCTGGTCCTGCTCCACTGAAAAACCAAGCAGCTGGCTGCAAGTGTGACTGCAGTCAGACTCTAATGGTCAAATTCACAGTGAAGAGAGGCTTCAGTGTGGTCAGTTGAAGCTGCCAAAGCAGTGTCCTTCTCCAAGGCAGCAGCTCACCCTCCTCTACCGGTGCATGATTCAGAAATGAGGCAGTGACTTGGATGGTCACATGTATCTTTTTGGTGACAAGAAAGGAAGAGGTAATGCTGATAGCATCAGCCTAGCAGTCTCCCAGGAAAGACTTAAACACCAGAGCTTCCTCAACCTGAGAAGATTTAGAGCTCCAACCCAATATAAGTTCTCCAGAGCATCTAAAGCATCTCAGGAGAGTATTACCTGAACACTAATTAAGCTCCATAGTGTGCTAACTTGGATATTATCCCTAACCTCCAGTATGTAACCTGCAAGTACTTAGTCATTCATTCTGCACACATTCAGAAATTACAGATCAAAACTGTGGTTCTCAGACTGCCCAGCACCAAACCCAATCTTCTCAGGAGGGATGATAAGAGATGGAGCTGTAATGGGGCAAAGGATCCAATGGCACAGAGTGCATTTCTTTCACTCAAGAAGCTGATAAAAACATTTGTCTCTAAATCTTATTCACAGTGGCACTTCTGATACAAGTAAGTTACAGTAATTACAAGATAAAGTATTTCACAGTGGAACCAGAGAAAGAAACGAATCTGAAAGGCAGCTGTTGCTCTGCGAGATCCGTGTGATTGCTACAGAACTTCTCCTCTAAACCTTCCAGTAGACCATCCACACCTACACACATGCTTGGCATGAAATTCTACTGTGAAAGCATTATCTCTGTAGAGGAGAAGAGGTAGGTATGACTTTCTCTTTCAGACTCTTAAACGAAGAACTGTATATACCAATCATAGAACTCTTTTTTTTTTTTTTTTTAAGTAATTCCCTCAGCTTGGCTTTTGAAGTCAAGAAGTACCTTACACCCCATCCTTAGGAACCATCTTTCTGTTCTTCAAGTCACTGGAAGAAAATAATTTTCCACCAGCTACCAAATCTGTGGAAAATATAGGACTCATCCTATCTCAAAATGAGTTTCATTTCAAGGAAAGTAATCAGTGTAATTCCAAAACATTAAGAGAAAATCCCGAAGTTTTTAATAAGTTGCATTAGACCTAGTTAAGAGGCTAATGGTATAATTATGTACAACAAAGTGGGTATGCTGCAGCATCTTACATTTCTTGAGTAGACTGGGGTTTATACCCCTCTGTAAGGTCCTCACAGCTGACATATGAGAAGGGCTGAGTGTCACAAATCTAAGGATGCAGTGCTGTCCTTCCAAGGTTCTGTGGCACCAGCAGGTCTTTAAGGGCAATGGGAAACCAAACTGCCTTTAGCTAAACTTTGGTGACATCAGCTGATGGTTTACCTGTCTCACTTTAGAATATGAAACATTTTCAATGACCTTGCATTGACAGAAAACTGTCACATCACTTCAGAGTCTAGTTTGAGTTGCGTTGCTCCCACAGCGTCAGTGCAATGTTGGTAGCTCGTGGTGCAGGATGGCTCATCCTGGGTTTGCACACAGTGATGTTTAGAGGCCTCTGCTGATGAGGGCTGTCTTCCTCCTAAGGAGAGCTTTGCATTTGCCTTCAAAATACAAATTTCATGGGGAAAGGGAAGGAATGGCATCTGATTTATGAAATTATGGACTAATTAGAATGGGCAATATATTTTCACCAGGACTCTGCTAGATGAAAAATGCAGATTTGTCAACACTAAAACTTTCCAGGAATGTCCCACTTCACCAACTTATTTTCACATATAAAACTGAGGAGAAATTCCCTCGAAATTAATATCTTTTGTTCTAACATTTTCAAAAATAAAGACTTGGTGTTTCTTTGCAAAAACAACTTTTTGTTTTGAGATGCCTTTCAGCTTACTTTGAAATAAAATTGAAAACATTTTTTAAAATCTCAATTTCAAAATAAAATAGTTCATTTGGGGATCAAAAAGAATATTTCATTTAAGTGGTCAGAATGGCTTTTTATTCTTTGGAGCTGATCATGAATCAGAAAAATTCTTTCTTTCCATGACTCTGATATATGCTGTTCTGAAGCTGCTTTGATATTTGATATTTATTACCTTAATCTTATTTGTGCCTTAGCATTACTGGCTATAATGGCTCCATCCTTGCCTGATGTTAGATGTTTAAATGCTGTGGTCCTGAACAGTGCTGGAATGGAAGCCCACTTAGGGGTCATGAGTACTGTTGACATAAACCAAGCAATTATGATGGGACTGCTGACCTGGTAGATCCTATTGATCACTGACACTCACATAAATAACATATGCAAGTCACATAAATTTATGTCGAAATAACATGGACATAAATAGAAGATATAATAACAGTGAATTTTAATTATAGAATAATTTGGATGTATGAGAAAAATCAACTCAAAAGAAATTGAGAGATCTCATGGCATTCAGATTTACTTTAAATCTTTTTTAATTTAGATCTGAGAGCTGATGAAGAAGTTGTCATGTTTTCAATCACTAATAAAAGTAGTCCTGAGACAAAACTGACCTGAACATAGGTATTTGCTTTTAGTGCTTGAATACGCTGACTTGTGACTACAGGAAAGCTGCCCGTCATCAGCATTTTATGAGTACATCTCTTTTTTTTTTATGCAAACACTAGGGAATGTTGTTCTTTGTGTGGCTGGTTTTCAATACATTAAGAAAAATACTTTTTTTTGGAAAAGAAAAGGAACTTTTTGCCACCAGAAACCCAGAATTATCACATTAGGACCACCCTGGCTGGCTTCTCTGGGGAGTTCTAACTTCAAGGAAGTAGTATGGACACAGAAAGTTATGTTTAAACTGAGAAGACTATATAGGTTTGTACTGGAGATTTTGTTTCTCTATTTGGTTTTAATATAGTCATTACAAATTAATGAAGCATCATATAAACTTTATTCTTACTGTTTAGAGAATTATTATCTCCTGACTGCAGAGAGAAAAATGAGTCTGAGGTCCTGAGGGTAAAGCAATTTCTCAAGGTCCAAATGTTAGGAAAGGTAACCAAGGTCTTTGGACCTCCAGTGTGCTGTGACAGCCACAAGCCTGCTCTTTCTGGCAAGGGCTGACACAGGCATCAGAGCTGGAAATCTGCCTTTTTCCTCCTAATTTTTTTTTTTTTTTTTTTTTTTGTGGGCAGGGCAACCCACAAAAGTGACCAGGCATTACATTCCTAGGCAGTTCTAGTTTTGGATCCTGAAACTGCCCTCAACAAAGTTTCACAATTTTGATTCAAGCATTTATTTCAGGGTTATTTATACTTAGACAATGAAATCTGAGCATGTACCAGCTGAGCCTTTGAACTGTATCCCTTTTTCTTAGTGGTCTAGTCACCTTTCCACAGTAAATATGTTAGGTACAGTGATCACTGTTAGAATGGGTTCAGCCAATTTCACATGGAAAATACCTCATGTTGAGACATTGAGAAGCGTAACACTTTTAACTTCGGCAAGATACATCTTTGGAAGCAGGCTTTAATCCTAGCTACAATGACAAGATGAGACTGTGTTTCAAGTGCTACAAATAGTGGTTTTGGGTCCTCAGGCCAGATTTTCAAGGTCAGATATCTATATAGGCAGCTGAAAAAATGGTCTCAGAGAAAACATGCACAGAGAGGACATGTAAGAAGAAAAATTTTCTTCAGTTTACTCCTACTTGTGTTTGTTTTCCCTACTCAGATGACCCTAGCAACCTTCTCTCCATCTCTCCATCTTGTCAGGATATAAGTTTGTGTTCTGAAATTCTGCCAAAATGCTTTGGTGTGCCATTGGTGTCTTGCAAGATGGTCAGCTCCTTCTGGAAAAGAAGCCACATTTTGGATGCATCTTCATGCCACATCTCAAGACTGCTCCACCCAAATGCAGATCCCACATTGCTCTGCCTGTGCTTGAGCTTTTAGCAGTGCTACAGCATGCTTGAGTGTGTGCTTCAGGATGACCAAACGGGAAAGGGAAGAAGACCTGGAGGGTCATCCAGGTCACCTGCTGACAGCGCTGGAGTTTTCCCTCATACGTTGTCCCTGTAGATTAGGCAGCTCCGATCAGGTGCTCTGGGAAACAAGGAGGTCAGACAAAAGACTCACGATTTGGAAATCTTAATGGATTCCTCTGCATTGCTGTGAATACTGCCTGTTTCAAAGGTATCTGGTAAATGTTTTTGTCATTGTAAGTAATGACATGCCAGAAGAGAAAGGAAAGACAAACAAAAGTAAGCCACATCCAGGAGTGGGTGGCCATGCCCTGCCCCTCCAATTTCCTCACAGGCAAATTGTGATGGCTCTCCTTTGTGAAGAGATTCTTTGAAACTTCACATCCCAAATCTGATGGTTTCCTTACAGTATTGTTCATACAATGTTCATCTGGAAATGCTCTCAAGTTTTAGTTGTGCCCCAAAAAAACCCCACCAACAAGGCTTTATTCTCAAATGCATCTTTTGATTAAAAAAGCAACCATTACCACTAGAAGAAAAGCAATTCAGTTAGATGGTAGCTATTTGAAAAAGTTTTGCTCCAAGTTTTCCCTGGACAAAATCAGCTCATACAAACAGGAGTTGCTACACCTGACACAGCTTTCCCACATAGAGCATTCAAAGCCTTTACAGAGTATACTCCTACTGACTTGTCCAAGCTGAAAATGAACCCCAGCCCTTCTGTGAGCCAGACCACCAAGGAACGTGCCGTCCTTCTCTGCCTCATCTGCAAGAGGAAGGAAGGTGAGGAAATAGCAATTTTCCCTCTGTCACATTCAAGAGTTAAGTTTTGCTCTCTCTGATCACTGGACAGTAAGACTCACTCATGTCCATATGGAGTCACTGCTTATCTTCTGCAGGCCTGCATGGCCTGGTGGTCCCATTGGAACAGTCCACCTGCACTGTGCTTTTGTCACTTCTTTTTTTTTAAACTGTCTTTCTTTTTTTTTCCTCTTAGATTTTGCAACAATAATTGAGCCCCTTTGGTTTGTCTCTGAGAAGGGGAAACTCAATGACTGATAATTACCTTGCATGCCGTTTAATGAAATTGAAGGAGCACAGTAACATCCATAATCTAACTCTTCTAGCTTGTTAAGCCCTAGTTCTGCATATTTCCAAGTGTTAATATTCAGACATAAATGGAAAAAGGTTAAAAGGATTCAATGAATTTGTAACAAATGTGCCCTTTGTGTATATGAATTCTGAGTCGTCTCTACTGGACATGGTGTGTTGGTTAATCTTGCTATGAATACCAAAATTACCTCCTTGTTAGCAGGACTCATTGCTGTTATTACTGTAGCCCAGTGAAAAGGGCATTGACTTAGGTGCTAAGAGACTCAGTTTCTCATCACATCACTGCTACTGTCTGGCCATTAGTCCTAGGACAAATTCCTGCATCTATTTATTTCTCTGTTTCCTTTCCCAGCTGGTGCTGTCTTGTGTATCTAGAGTTGAAGCTCTTTGGGACAAGTACCTCCTTATATACTCAGTGTCAGATCTCAGTTAATTTCTTAATGAAGTAGTAACAAATGACAAGCAGGTAAATGTTCAATGAAGAGGAGTTCCATCTAAAATTAATGAACAACTTAAAAATTGAGCATACTTGGTATGAAATTTAAACCAGCTTTATCAACTACAGTTTCAGCAGCCTTAGATTATCCGGTGCAGGAAGTGGTGTGTCCTGCAGAAACTTCTTCTACCTTTTAAATACAGAGGCTTTTAATAAATAAGCACTGAACAAAAGCCAAGACAGCTGATCCCATGCCCTTTCAGCTTTACCTTGCTTCCAGTTGGCCTGCTTTTGTTGTGTCACTTTCCGCATAAATTTTTGCACTGAAAATGAAGAACTCAAAGGGAGAAGTTATTACAGAGGAAGATTGAGAGGTGATCAGAGATTACCTGGAGTGAAGGTCTATAAGTTCTGCAGCTGAACTGAGAGCAAAGGATCAACAAGAAAAGAAAAAAAGGAAGTGGGGAGCAGAAGAGAGGCAGCACTTTATTTATTAAGTGTCATCAATGTTTAAGGCATAAGGCAGAAATTCCTGAACAATGTAATTCGTAGTTTAAGTGTAAAATTGTACCTTTAAGAGGGAAAAAAGCCTGCACTGAGGCCACGAAACCACTTACTGAGATTTCTCAGAATGTTTTCCACCAACACTGGGGTCTGCTTTCCTCCCAGCCCTCTGGCAAGAAAGGAATTTGTCTCCATTAATCACACCTCCCTTAGAGACCAGTGTCACCCTCACAGATATCCTATGTTCCCCCTGTGGCTGCTGTTCAACCATCAGAGTTGTGTCTCTGCAGCACTACATGCTCAGGAAAGCATAAACAGCAAGAAAAATGCAGAGAACAGAACACTGCCAACCTAGTGACAAAGTGTGTTGTGGTTTAACAGCAGCTAAGCCCCACACAGCTGCTCACTCTCTCCCCCTCACCTCATCCCTTGATAGGATGGGGAACAGGATCAGAAGGGTAAAAGTGAGGAAACTCATGGGCTGAGGTAGTTTGATGAGTAAAGCAAAAGCTGCACATGCAAGCAGAGAAAAACAAGGAATTCATTCACTGCTTTCTATGGGCAGGCAGGTGTTCAGCCATCCCCAGGAAAGCAGGACTCCTCACGTGTAACGATGACTTGGGAAGACAAACACCATCACTCCAAACATCCCTCTCTTCCTTCTTCTTCCCCCCAGCTTTATATGCTGACCATGATACCATATGTTAAGGGATATCCCTGGGGTCAGCTGTCCGGGCCATGTCTCCTCTCAACTCCTTATGCACCCACAGCCCACTTGTTGGTGGGGTGGGGTGAGAAGGAGAAAAGGCCTTGACTCTGTGCAAGCCCTGCTCAGCAATAGTTAAAACATCCTTGAATTATCAATACTGTTTTCCAGCACAAATCCAAAACACAGCCCTGTACTAGCTACTGTGAAGAAAATTAACTCTATCCGTGCCAAAACCAGCACATTCTCCATTCCTTATTCCATGCCATTTACGTCCTGATCCCACACCTTCCAATATATCCTCACTAACCACCATCCCCCTTCCCATCCTTTGATAGAATACACAGATATTATTCCCTTAGTCTATGGACCATCCCTGTAAAATGTTCAGAAAATGCCCATAAAGTGTCCACAAAATGTCCAATGACTTCATTTCATCCATAACTTTGGGTTCCATCTGTCATGGGGGTCAGTTAGGACAGGAGAGGTGGTGTTTTGTTAGCATGTGTCATTGGGCACCAAAACCAGCTCAGGTCAGCTCACTGCTGCACTTGCACTGCTTGTCCTAAGATTTGTCCTCCACTTCTTTACGTGGTTCTTGCTGTAGTAATTCCTATAACATAAAATTCAAATCATGGGTGACAACAGCTTTAAAGTATATCCATTACAACTTTCACCCCTGGTCCCCTGGGGCCAGTTTATAGATTTTAACATTATGAACTCTTCCTGTTGCTTTCAGCCTGGCTAGCAACCTCAAAACTTCCCTCAGGAAGAGGACCAAGGCTAGCAAATAGCAGAGGGTGCAAGCATAAGGACTACTAAAGAATCCCCATCATCTCTAGCTAAGCAGTCCTCTCTCCAGCTGGGTCGTTCATGTTTTCATCAGAAGATATCTGCTGTTTCATACAGTGTTACTTTTGGTTGTCTTGGATTTTTTCCATGTTTATGTGTCTGTAGCTGATGAAGTTTGGTCATTGCTGACTTCACCTCAAGTATCTATGGCAAGCCTTGGCTATTGCAGCACAATGGCCCTTAGATCATTTGAACACTTTGTGATCCCATCTTAGCATGCCTGGATATCTAAGGGTTTCTCTGAAGTGCAACAGTTTATGTGATGGGAAAAAGTATAAGAAAGACCTTATATTCCAGAAAGCTGCTCTGTACTAATACCATGACATCTATAAAACCAGAAACAACAACAAAGAGGGTAACCCTCTCATTCAGATGTAGGGTGGAAATGTGACATGTAAAACCCTCTGAAGGATTCCCAATGTCATTCTTGAGCATGGAGCCTGTGTGAGGCACAGAATCCTAGCTTCTCCCTCTCTCCCTCCTTGGCACTCTTGTATGCTCTTTGGTATTTTGCATTTGCTGGTGGTGAAGAACTGACTTTTGTTGTCATTTAAAAATACTATCATGTGTTGGAAGCAGAAGGAGAAAAGAATAGAAAACCACAGCTCCACAAGCAAGAAAGCTGTAGAAAGGTAGTGAGCCCTCCAGACAGAGTTCTTGGAGAAGAGAGTTCTCCTACCACTGAAAGCAGATAAAATCTAGCTGAGGACAATCATATTTGGCCTAACATGACCCCTGCATTTAGAGTAAGAATTGGAAAGAAATATGTGGCCTTGCAAGCACAGAAAAGTATTAAAGTCATCCACCCTATAAAGGCCCATTAGGTTAAAAGGCCACTGATTGGAGGTGTTTGTTTTCTGTACCCATAATTTTCATATGAGGAAATGTAAGACTTTTTGTTCCCTTTTCAGAAAATACCAAGGCTGCAATATTTACCATGCCAGAGTACGAAACAAAAAGAAAATAAGAATTTGCTTCTGGTTTACAGCTGTTTTCCCAATAGTTGTATATGCACCAATAAAGTATTACAGTGGGCCAGAGAGACTTATTTGCCAAGCCACAAGCACATCAGGCTGCAGAAATAAACGAGGGCCAAGAGAAAAAAGTCAGTCCTGTTGGAAACCAAGTATGTGATTGCCAATCTTGCGATACTGTAAAATGCTACTCTCCCACCTCCAAACCATTAAACTAAACATGTATATATATATGTACATATATATATATACACACACTAGGTATTTTTATTTGTCTTCTACAATCCCCAAAGATTCAAATGTACAATCTTCTCCCCACCATCATGAGGGCTTAGCACATTTCTTTTTAAACAAAAGCTGAGATTATCATGCAATTAAGTGGCTCTAGGCACTGAGCCTTAAAAAAATACCCTTTAGAGATTCCCTTTCAAACAATGAAAGATGGTGAGACTGCAGTGAGAGAGCTGACAGGGGAAAGGAGATCATGGCAAAGGCTAAGGTGAGAGTGGCCAAGCAGGGTTGGTGACAGTCTCAGCTGACCCACAAACGGGGTCTGACCCAGGAGTCTGAGGAAGAAAGCAACAAATACACAAACCTCCAGCCTTGATGCTTGGCTGCAGCTCTGCTGCGCTTGATCTGCAATTCAGTGGGAAATCCTACTGAGATTTTTGGCTGGGACTTTGGAACAACTGGAGAGGAAACTTCATTGAGCCCTCTGCCTGTTTGAAGAGCACTTTATAAGTTTATGCTGTGCTGACTGAACACTTCTGCAGTGCAAACACCAGCCTTGTAGCACATGACTTGTAGCTCATAAGCACACCAGTCAAGGTTTGCAGAGGGGCTGCCAGGAGAGGACAGTCCAGTGAGCAGGGGCACAAGGCAGCTTCTCTTGGCACGAGCTCCAGTAGATCTTATTCTTTCACTCTGCAGCTGCAAGTTGTGGTAGTTTCCCGATGGATAGACAGAATCTGTTGTTTTCTCTCAGGAGAGTTACTAATCTTTTCAGCTACATAAATACACTTCTATTATTGTCTGAGTAAATTGCCTTAGAAAACTGTTTCTTCAGGAAAAAAAAGTTGAACTTTTTTAAAAGGAAAATGTCAGTATATTTTTCATAATTATTCCACTACATTTTTCTACCATTGTTTATGGTAAAATCTTGATAGTTAGGAATTAGCATATACACTCACATTACCGTATCTGCTTAAGAATCTGAGTTTACCCAATCCCAAATAAAAAGTGAGACTCATGCATTCCAGTCTCCCTTGCTCCTGTCCAAATTTCACCTAGATTTCTTCCCAAATCATTGCCTGCCTGCATTTGTTTGTTATTACAATTCCAATTCTTGGATGGTAAAGAGCTCTGAAAAGAAAAAAGATTGTACAACCCCAGCATCAGCACCGCACTTCAGTTCTCACATCCAGCCCTTCCCAGAAAGATTCCAGTTCAGCAGGATATTTATCCAAATGTTCAATTCTGCACACAGCAGTCTGCACTCACTCTGCCCACTCCAGCATTAAGATGAAGGGGGTGCCGTGGGAGTCAGGGAAGCGGGCAATGTTCAGCAGATTCAGATTTCAGGTGGTCTGAACCCCCGAAAATGAGGGCAATGACAGAGGAGGGATCTGCTCTATTTTATACGCGGTGTTAGTTGTTTGTAATGATATTACTGAAATTAAGAACTCTTTCAATACTTAAAACTAGACAGCCTTTTGAATAATTTCTTTTGTAAAAACAAAAGAAACTATGTAGCAGACACTACCTAGATGTAATATCCAAACAAATCTACTCTGCGATTTTACCAGGATGTCTGGAAGTGGAATGCAGGCAAGTCCACAGCAGATTTGTTGAGATGTCTATGAATGCTGGTCAAATCTAACTTTATATTTTAATAAAAGATTCAGTTAGAAAAGAAGCCATGCCTAAGCAGAGTGCACTGGAGAAACTGTAGGCAAACCTGTACCTTATTCATGTAATTAATTTCAGTATCTGATCCTACAGTTGAGGAGCATTTAATGAATACAGTGAACAGATGCAGTTTGGCTGTGTCTTCAGCAGGTATGTTTATTTGTTATCAGAAGGCTAACAACATCACTATAGCAGTTTGTATGGAATGTGCAGTTATTAAAATCATAATAGTGGAGGAGACTGTAATAATTTTTGAGTCTGGTCCTGAAATTACCTGCTTAAACAGCAATTTTACTGTTGCAGCTACATGTGAATGTTTTGACTGGTTTGTGGGCCTACTTATGCTGTAGCTCTGGAGATTTTGTCACAAATCTTAGAATATTTTGCCCTGCAGAAATCCCAGCTCCTGGCAGAAGTGGTGTGGCAGAATATCATCTTCCCTTTGTTTACTTTTTGAAGCCTCAAATCTTCTTGGTTACACAGCAAAGCTCAGCCATGTAATCTTCTAGAGGCTTAAAAATCAAAACTCAAATAAAATAAAGTCCCTGTTTCCTAGACCTAAAAAAATCTCCTGATCTTTAAACCAAGCTTACTACTCCAGGGATCTCAGCACTGCTTTTTTAAAAATCTGGGATTGCAATACTGATTGAAGGGCTCCCAACAACATCAGCAGCACATCTCTCCTAGCTTTCGGTGGTAGCAGATCTGACCTGATGTGATTTATTAATCACAGAGTTTGTCAGAAATACATTTCAGCTGGCAGTGTTAGCACAGAGGCAAGGAGACAAGAAGCAGGTGCTACGTTTTAACAGAGAGGACTGTGCCTGTTTACTTCATCATCTAATGTTTTTACTTTATGGTTTTAAATTTCACATAAAGCTGTCCCTAAGCCACTTAGTAAACAAGGGAGGGAGCAGCAGCACTGGGGGAGGTGGCGGCTGCTATCGCTTCTGACAGAGGCTACTGTGCCCAGACCCACGTTCCTGCAGCTGCAGGGCCCTGTCAGCTTCAGATCCACAGCCTAAGGAAACCGCTGTTGTCCTTATGAACTAACACAAAGAAAATGTTACAAAATAAAGGCAATGTTTACATTCCCCACTCAGCATTTCATTGCAGTAAAAAGGTGTCTGGGCGGGCCAGGGGTGTCGGAGCTTTGGTGATCCCATGCATCCCAGGTTTCTGTGCAGGCTATGCCAGGCACCCCAAGAGCAGCTGGAGGGGTCTGACATCTTTTCATTACAAATTCTGCACCCTAGCACTTGGCAGCCTACAGTGGCTGCTGATCCACCATGCCCTTGGCAGCTGTGATCCCTCAGACACATGGGTTTTGCAGAGGGGACCCAGTTTTCAAGGAGTTCAACCCCCAAAATAAACATTGTCACAGAAGAATTGCAGGGGAATAGGGACCATCCCATGCTCCTTCTGTATGGTCTCAGCACTTTCTGTGTGTTCCCTCCTGACCCCAAAAGGAATATAAAATTTCTGCCATGTTCATGAGCATTTCTACCTCCTGAGCCAATTATTGCACGTTTTCAGTCAGGGTTTAAGACAGCAAAGTGACTCCAAGGTGCAATGTGCCTGTGAGAGGAGGGGGCCCTGGTCCCCTCCATGGGAAGGGCACAGGGGGCAAGACCAACAAAAGCAGCAAAAGATTGAGTCCTTCTGACTTTCTTCCAAAAAAAATACTTGCAGAGAAACCTGGAATTATATATAAGTAAAGTTGCCTTTTGATATTACCACATAATTTCCACTTCTGGCAAAGAGATTTTTGCCCAGGCTAATTTGGAGACATTTCCCTTCAACACATTGGCACCGCCGTGTCATTTTTGATAGAAGCCTCATTCATTGGGAGAGCCAAGGCAACCCGTTCCCCTCTTGCTTCTGCAAACAGGGCTGTTTGTTGAGTCTCTTTAAAGACTGTGTGAACAGATAAACATGCTACACATGAAGTACGTTAGGTGGAGGTGAAATACAGATGATTATATTTAAGGGCTTACAATAGTCGTTAAGAGCTTCTAACCGCAGGCCCTGGCAGGGCTGGTCCTCGGCTTGCAGTGCATGTCTTGGCTACATCCTCAACTGACTTTCTGTTTGTACCCCTTGAAACAGGGCCAATCTTGTCAGTCTGGTGGCAATGGGAAAAAAATAAAAGAAAAAAAAAAGGGAAAAAATCAACTCTGTTAACAGGATTATAAGACTTGGGGAATATAATGTTGCTGCAGATCATTTATTTTGAAAGCTGATTTCATTTTAGTGAAAACAAGCTCAGCCCTGCACACTGGGGGTTTGCAGCCATGATGCCAAACACAATCATTGCTGGTTTGAAAGATGTGATTGCTTTTTAATGTCGAAATTTCACAAGGTTACAAAAGAGGAAAAAATTAAACTCCTTTCTTATAACAAAGTCACCCTGGGATATGAGCTACAATGCCCTGACAATGTCCAGATACTCTGACCGCACTGCACATCATAAAGGTGGATGAGTGTGATTTACGCCGTTTCGCAATTGGGGTTTTTTCACACAGCTGAAAAAGCTGAAAAGTTTTGAGCAAAAATAAAAACAGCACTTTGTAAAATGCATTTGGAATTGCACAAACACAACCCAAGGGTCAAGGAAGTAGAGAGTGGATGAGAAATGCGTCCAGAGGGATAAATGAGGGGATAACATGATCTCCCCTTCATTCCTGACAGCTCCGGACCCACAGTGGCAGCTCACTCGGTGTATTAAAAATTAAGCTCCTCCTCAGAGTAGCAGACAACTTTTATATTTTGTTAGACATCAGAATAAAAAAAATTATAGTCAGCATCCCTGGCCTTTTCAATAGCAACCTCCCAAAGGGCTTAAATATATTCTAGAAATAATGGCTAAGCCCCATTTTCCTGGGTGTTAGATGATGTTCTGTCACCATCTCAGAAGAACCATTGTTGTGACAAAAGCCTCATGGCACAGCCCAGACCGGGCTGAACAGGGAAACAGGCACTAGCAGGAATGTCCCAGTCAGAGGAATTCATCAGGAGGAACCAAAAGGAATGAATTTTTCCAATGTGCTCTTAAAAGAGCGATGAAGAGGGTAACAAAGCTGCCACTTTCTGAGTTGAGGGGGGCAGTACGGACTTGTGAGCTCTCTCCTCCTTTGTAGTGAAGATGCTGCTTTTGATCTACAGTGCGGGGAGTGCTCTCCCCAAAGGCAGGGGTGAGGGAGGGGGTAGATCTGGAGGGAGACACAAAGGATGGAGCTGAAGCACTGCCTCGGAGCTGAGGATTGAAATGACATGTGCGCTGCGGAACCTTTTTCTTTTCAAAGCAATTTGCTATCATTATATTGCCCGTGCATTTCCAATACATGTCAGCCTGTTCTCTTTTAACTTGGCGGGAGGGGAAGGTGCTTTCATTGCGGGGCTCCTTGCAGAAGCTCACCAGACATTGTTATTATTACATCTGCCGGGCACAGCACAGAATGATGCATGTTCATTAAAGGAATGGGGTTAGAGTAGAGCAAATTCGTTCAGTCCCTGTTAGAGAATGCTTGGGTGGGTTTAGATGTTTTCGTATACAGAAATATTCCAAATTTTAAAAGCAGGACAGTTTTTTCCCTGTAACTTCAGTTCGGCTTCTATCTGGCATTATCAAAATAATTTTGCTTTGTTTGCCTGGATCCTGTCAGTGGTGAAAATCCAGAAAACTGCTAGAACGGCATTTATTAGGGATTTGATAAAGTTGTAAATGACAGGATTCCCATTAACTATTTCAGTTAGGGTTCCTGTTTAACTATTTCAGTTAGGATTCCTGTTTAACTATTTCAGTTAGGATTCCTGTTCTGGTCTGACTCATATGCTTCTCTAAATATTGGGGCACAGTGCATGGTTATAAATCTTCATGTGTGAAAGGAGAGGTGGGGCAAGATTTGAAACAAAAATTCAAATTACACTTCTTCAAGCGGATGCTTTCTCATTCACATGCCAAGGGATGGAGCTGACAATCATTCCTTATGGCACTGTGCCTGGGCTGATACACTCAACTGAGGCTTAACATCCATAGGCAACACACAGAGATTAATTTAGTCTCTGTTTCTGCATTTTCAGTTATTAGCACAAAGAAAACTATGCAGAGCAGAACAGTGTCATTTTGGTTCCCTCATCTATTTTACCCTGGTGTTGGGTCAACCCCAAACTGCCTGAGTGCGACCAAGCGCTTCCACCAAACTTCTTTTCCCTCTGTTCTTGCGTGGGAGGTTGGTAGCTGGGAAGGGCCTTTTTGGTGGGAGAATAGCCAAACCCAGCCATCCCTGGCTGTTCAGCTTTGGAGTCAGGATTCCTATGGATACAGAGAGGCTCTGCAAATTTTTTGGTTTCTTCTGCAGAATTGTGAAGATGACATCAGTCAGTTCCTCCAAAGACATAGAGGAGAGCAGAAGTTCTGTCCACTTAGACCTGCATCCAGCAACCATCACTTATTGATAATGCAAATATCTGAAATCATTCTACAACACAGGGTGAAGGAACTTCAGTAAGAAGCATCAGCAATTGCTTGCCATTGATTTATGCCTGCCCTTTCCTCTCTTGGAGCCATTGATGGGACATTTGAAAAGGAAGGTGATGCTGCTGGGTGGTGGTGATCCCTGCAATGCCTGTCCATAATGACAGTGTCAGAAAGTGCTTTCAGAGGACTTGTGCAGCAGGCCAAGAGGTGGGCTTGGGAGACAAGATGCCTAAAATTTGCCCTCTGGTTCTTCACAGTCTCCTAAAGGAGTGTTGAACTGTGGGGAGACTCTTGCCTGCTGCCTCTCTCTTTTTGCAGAAGAGTGCCTCTCTCTTCTCTCAGAAGCCTGAGTAACAAAATCAAAAGTGCATCTTGAAGAAAACCAACTGCACACAGGTTTCTTCATGGCATGACAGGCTATCACAGCCTTGATGGTAGGCTGCTAGACTAGAAGCAGTCTTTCATTGAGTTTGTCTTACTGAGAGGAAAAACTGCTTTGTGTAATAACTTTATGGTGAATGTTGGCAAAAGATTTGCACTGCATACTGAAAGAGAGACATTTCTGACCACAGCTCATGAACCACATTTATTTACTCTGGCATTTGTCCATTATTTGTTCATAGGCTTTCTGTCTCTGCTAAAAGTGTTCCAATTTTGGGAGCTAAATCATTGCCAGTAGTTTCCAGGACATTCCGCTAGGCTAAGCAAAATTGCCCTAAGCAGTTGTCAGAAACCACTGGAGTAGTCTTTTAAATACAGAGTATTTGAAGAAAAGAAAAGATACCAAGTGTCCTATCTGTCTGGATCCCAGATCCGGTGTGTTGTAAAAAGTTAGGAAACAGAAGCAGAAGGCTTCAAGAACTGCCTGACTTTCCTGAAACATTTTCCAGAACCAACGAGCTTAAAGCACTGCCTGTCTTTCCTGAGCCATTTTCCATCATTTAATGAACCAGCCGGAATTTAAAATGAGGACGGTAATTAAAAATATGCATATGTATTTGTCAGCAGCTCATCAGATAGAAATCATGCTCAAAATTCCATCTAGAAAATCCTATTTATTAACTTCTTTATAAAAATGAACTACAAAGTACAGGAGGAAAGCCATTGCTGTTGAAACTGACAAGAGCTATCAGATGGCCTAACAAAAATGCATATTCATAGTTTAGAGAGGAAAATAATAAGAAAATTGCTTTTCTAGACCAGCCTGATACATCTGCTCACTATTCCATATCTGATAGAGCTCAGAATAACATGATGTGTTACCTGGCCTGACAACAGTCCAATGAAGATTGCAAAATAATCCCTAAAACAATGAGTGCTGGCTTGAACTATGAGCTCCTATATTTTTCTCTAATGTTATTTTTCTTGGCATTAATTATTGTAATTGCAGATAGCATCATTGCCCCAAAAAAAGCTCAGTGTTTCTTCAGACTTTGTTGAGTTCCTGTTGTTGAATTCTGGTATCCTCTGGCAAAGTCAGAGTCAGTGTGAGCCCTCAGGAAGCAGGAAACTTGCCTGCTAGTGGTCCGGACTTAGCTGCCTTTCATTTTCATCAAGTGTCCACTTTTTGCTGTGTGTTACAGGGAACACTGATTATTTTCTCTACTTTTATCTTACCCCTTTCTTTTTCTCTCCATTTCAAAGAGAAACAAATCCCAGCTTTCCAATTTCTCCACCAATGAGTCAGAGTAATTTCTGAGTTAATTTCCAAATGCACTCTCTTTCTGCAGACAGAACATCCAGTCCCACCTATGCAGTGCTGGGTGAAGTGGTGGTAGTGATTTATGTAAGAGCACTGTGCTGTTCTGCTCCTTATCCATCCCATTAAATCCCATCAAGGGTTTTAACCCACAACTTCATGTTAATAGAGCATCTCAATGAACTGCCAAATAGGATTCCCCTCTAAACCAGTGCTTGAGAAGTCTTTGAAAAAAGGTAGATTTTTTTTTCCTTTTTTTTGGCTATATAAATATTTTATCAACACTGACTTTTAGCTGCCATTTATTTAGCTGCCACTGCTTATTTGATTTATTAAATTATTGATCCATTTGCAACCACATGATCCTCTTCAAAATGCTCATTTCACACCGCAAAAAATATTAGGCTATGTCCTAATATTTTTCATCACACTGGCCAACTGTATAGCAAACACAATAGTAATAGCAACATGGTAGTAACAGAATAGCAAGTAATGATATTGATCCTAATAAATGGAGCATCTCAGTGGTAAACCTCTTACTTTGGCAAAAGCTGGCCATTTAATCTCTATGTGAGTAATTTTTATTCACTAACGATAAAGAGTACTTTGCTTCCTATGTTCCACACAGTTTTGATTGATAGAAATATTCAACAGAGATTGGGGAGGCAAAGTGAGATTTGGCAAAATCTGCACCAAATTTTATCTTCTCACATACCCCTGCTCACTTACTCCTGTTCCTATTTTATTTTTACTTGCTATTTGATGAATTTAATGGGTGCGGATAAGATTCCCACTGGTTCACAAATCCCAAATTATCCCTGTATTTTTAAATACTGATAGTCTAAGCACAATCCTAATGCTTTAAATATTATGTCTTCTATCTCTTGGAGTTTTTCCTATTCCCACCAGTAATAAGGAAATGCAAATCTACTTGGCAGTGGTAGATTTATACTGTATGCTAGTCTTTTGCTTTTAATTTACTGCTTTGCTTCAGTGACACCTTTGTTTCACATTCTGTACCATTATTACTACTAGAACAGAGGACATGAAGAATAGATAACTTTTGAAAACCTTATGTAATAAAAATCTTGCTTAGCACCCCCTTTAATTCCTGTGAGCCCAAGCAATGCTGTGATTCCCTTGAAGCCTTCAAGTTTTTGATATATTCAAATAAAGCATTCTTACTCTTTTTGAGACTTGCAGCTACTTAGGACTGTAAAAAGCCATCTTCTTAATTTTCCTCTTGCTTGTTCCCTGCCAAAAGGCAGCACCATTATCACTCACTCATGCATTAAAATACATTTTTTAACAAAAAAAATAGTAGAAGGACTACAGTGGGAAAGCAGCAGCATCTGGAAAAATCAAACAATGTGAATTAATACATTCTTTGTGGGCTGGAGGAAGCAATGGAGTCAAGGAAGGCCTTTGGATGTTATGTTTTACAATACCTCTGGAGGCCCAAGCCCCACTATAGGCTGTTTTCTTCCTGTCTCTGGACAAGTTGAAATTAACTGGTAATAACACACAATTAAAAGCGCATGTGTATGTCTGTGAGGGGGTGTGTTACTTTGCTCTAATTCCACTCCTTCTGTGCATTTTAACTTTCAAACTTAGACCGCGGTGAAGAGGAGACAGACAGGTATACATAGCAGCCACATCAAAATCTTGGTGGGGCAGGGGGAACATTTGACACCTCCTTGTTTCAATGCCCCCTGTCTGTTTTTAATTTCACTAAATCGCTCCCGTCTGGGGATTGTATATTTTCAGTGGCCTCTCCCAGCAATGCAGAGGTGGAGCATTAGTGTGCCAAACCCCAGCTATGCTCAGGCACAGGGCTGCACATTTACAGGAGGCAAGAAGGGAGTCAGCTCATGGGACCAGCCATTCACCCAGCTTAAGGTCTAAAAGTGATGCCAAGAGATTTCACTTGCCCTTTTGCCTTTATAGTCATCTTATGAAGGAAGAGGTGGACAAATTGAGTAACGAACTGGCCAATAGTCTTCTCACACTGCAGCTTTGAAAGTATCATCAAGGTTCGTGTGTGTGAACAGTCCCCTGTTATGAGGGGATACTGTACTGCAGTTGCTGCTCCAGTTAACAAGGGTTATGTTTGCTTGGGGAGGGGGTTTACTTGGTTTTAAGAGGAAAGCAGGATCTGGTCATGGGCACTTCCAGGGAAAGGAAAGGCAATTTGAGGAGGATTTCAGTGGACAGCTATAGGCACAGTGGAGCCTGGGCACCCTGTCCATTGCCATGGAGGCAAGTGGAGGTTTTGCTCCTGGCTTTGTTGAGAGAAAAGTTCCAGCCCAACACAGAAAGCTTGTGTAATCTTGGGAGGAGCTGCCTCACAGCAAGGAAAGTGAACAACAAGGCAATACTGAATAGGGAAAAAACAAGAGATCCTTAGTCAGCTGCTCTAAGGCTAATTATCACTGTCATGGGGTACATGGGGTACAACCCTGCATCCCTCCTCCTGTGAGCACCTCTCCGGAGCGAACCCCTCACAGGCACTGAATAATGCACAGCCATTTTAAATGCTTATGCCTGAGCAGAAGCCCTTCATATACAAATACATCAGGATGTAAAGCAAAGACATTCCCTTTAGTATTAGTCTGCACAGCTCACATGCCTTCTTCTGCTTGCGCACAGAAAGGGGCATGGAACGAGGTTGGTGTGAAGCTCTGGACAGACTCCAGGCCACTGTAGCTGCTGGGAGGGTTGCAGAACTCTGCCTCTAGGGGCCAGGGGGCTAAAATAACCCTCAAGAGAAAGCCAGCCAAGACACATCATTAATTACTTTGGCCCACTGTAGCTCGCCCTGAAAGGAGCAGGATTTGGCTTCAATACAGTGAGGAAACCGAGGTGGTAATAGGGTGCTTTGAGAAATCCCATCGTGCCATTGCGTGGCCCTGAGAATGCAATGAATGAGTTACACAATAAGCTGGTAGGAGCATGAAAAGGTAGGATACCTGAGCCACTTCCACTAGAGCTTCATTACATGAAAGCACACTTCTTTGGGATTGGAAGGATTTTTTTTCCTCCCCTTCACTCACTGAGTTCTCTGAGAATTCAGCATTACAGTGGCTTTGACTGTAACCATTATAATAATTTTCCAGTGCTAATGTTGTGGTTTTAATGAAAGGAAACAGCAAATGGTGTATCGACTCATATACACAAATCTGCACTTCATTTGCACAAAATAGCTTCTGGATGGCTTTCCTCCATGTTTTTGGTCTAAGCCACTCTTTTTGAGAAATGATCAGTGTCTACATTGTTTGCTCTTCCACAGATAAAGCAGGTGCTATTCATTACTGCCTTTGCCATGCATATATTGCTACTTTCCCCAAAGCAGCCACAGTGGGTCATGTGTTTATTTTTCTTTAAATCCTTTTGTTCTTAAATCACTCCACTTTTGCTTTCAGGATATGATGAATGATTAATGCTGTAGTAGCAGCATTATTGAATTAGGAAAGTCACTGGCAGCTTCCAAAATCATTGAGACAACTAACAAATAAATACAAGCCACTTCTTTAGAGTTAGATGTAGTGAAACAGTGTGACGGTGTCAAGAACAGGCAAGGCAGACTCGAGTACTTTTAAAGATGTAGGACACACTTATTGTTGCTGACATGTAAATCATAGCAGCTCTGATAACAATGCAGATGTTTTGAATAATTTGCATTGGAGTAAAGTAACTGCAATGAAGAAAAATGCTAATGAAGTGTGAGAACTGGTAGCGGTACATGGAGGGAATTCTGTTGTATAAGTTATATGATAAAGAAAAGAACTATTCACGGGTTTATGGTTTGGGTTTATTCAAAGAATAGAGATTTGGAGTCAGATGCTGAAAGGTAGTTGTTCAGCACCTCACAGGGATTACAGCAAACAGCACCAGCAACTATTCACCAGGAAAGGAGAGAGATTATAGATTTCTGGACTAACCCTTTGCAGTTACCACTGGAATATCTGGTTTGCAAGCAGAGTTAGCCTACTGTTTCTGGAGATCCAAGATGATGTCATATGGTAATATTCCTGTTAAATGGCAGTTTGTGTGAAACAGGAAAACAGGACTAAATTAATTTTCTTACATTCAGACACAGATTGTTCTCCACTGGCTTCCTAGCAAGGCCCATCAGGTTTTTATGTGATCCTGTCTCTCATGTAATTCATCATAGCACCACAGTGGACAGAACAGCCAGTGTGGTCAGGCAACTGCTTGCACTACTGAGCCTTTAAAACTCCTTTATGCAGAAGTGAAGGACTGAAGAGACTATGGAATGGTGAGAAATAAGTCCTAGCATCTCCAACTGCCTCAGTTTGCAATCTGAAAGGAAGAAATTCTGTGGGTATGGCACTGTATGTTGTTTGACAGCAGTAATTATCATGGCTTTCCTCAGCTAGGGCTGTCCCTGAACACACTGCAGGCCTGCCTAATTCTTCTCCATTGCTATAGATATCAAGAGTCTCATGCTAGTTACTTCTGTGTACTCCTGAAAATAAAGGGGTCCTTTATTGAGTGCTATAGTGCTGTATACTTTCCTGACCTTAAAATCTTTTTTATTTTTCATTGACCTGTTCCTTATTAGAGGTGGGTAGGGAAAATGGTTTCCCTGCAGAGTGAAAGATCTCACAGTTTCGAGATGGTCTCGCTACTGTTCTACTTCAGGATGCTACTAAGTCCTTCCAAATAGTGCCTGCTCTAAGCAGTCAACAGCCAGAGATTAAGACTCTCACTGGACCTATTGAAGAACTGGGTAAAACATATTTCTATAAAGAAAAAACAGAATAAAAATCTGCTGTAGTCCAGGATCAGTTCAGTGTGCTGGAAGAGGGTGGGATGCTTTTGCTCATTTCCCTGGCTGAAGCAGTTTCACTATACACAAGTAATGACAAGTCAACCTGGGAAGAGACCTGGACTTCCATCTGCTCCTCTCAGCATGGTGATGTAATTCCTGGACTGCCAACTCAGGCTCTTTCACTCTCTTGCCTAATGAGTGCCTTGGCATCTATGCAAGTTGGAGCATCTCCAACAGGAGAAGCTCTCATTTCGAAGCAGACAGCAGCCCAGAACCCACCCAGACTATGGGGTGCTGACTTCCATGTCCCTGGGTCGTCTTAAGGAGACCACAGTCCTACATGGTCTGCTGTTCTGAATCTGAATATCCTATCCAGAGAGTTCTGGCTGTCCTGAGACAGTAAATGAAAGTCTTTTACTTGGACCAGAACCTCATTGAACTTATAACCGTCTTCCCTTTGAAAGTTCTGAGTTTGACAAATCAGCATTTTCTGATTTGAGGATTTTATTTCAAAGAGCTTCCAGCTATCTGTGTTCCCTGTCACCTTTACCTGTACATTTTCAGCAGGTTCCTCTACCTGAGAGTCTTCATTTTTCTAAGAAGTTTTTGTGAAGCTGATTCAAGGAAAATTATTGAAGACTACTTCATCAGCCTTTCCATAGCATAAGCTCTGCCTTTGTTTTCACCATGCTTTCGGTCAACTTGTATTTATGCTCACCCAGGTGCAGCCCTAGAGAGTTCTCTCTCTTCATCCCCCACCACTGGTAGGAAACAAATTGCTAAAATCCTTGACAGGAGTTATACATATGTTACATCTCACCAGCTGAGCAGTTGTACCTGGGGTATTAAGGGAGAAACTGGAGGTCCCTTCCCATCTGATTAACTGCATGCAGAGGGTAGGGACTATCATGGGCCGGTGAACAATGGCCCTGCCCCCTTGAAAACCACAAAACCCATAAGAGAATCAATCTATTGTTACTATGTCTGTTACTCTATAACAGACCCATCCACCTTTCCTTTATTTCCTCCCCTCACATGGCAAAACCCGTATTTGGAAGTCTCCACTCTTCTTTCGCTTTTGTCAAAAAGGGAGAGGTCAGGAGCCCTGCTAGAGCTGGCAGAGCTTAACTACATTCACCCCCTTCCTGCCCAGGATCACTGCTGTTCTGATGCTCCAGCTAAAGAAAATCTCTGCAGATTTTTTTGTCCTCAGAATGAAGCTTCTCACTGCTAGCCTTGGGAGACACAGAACATCCCGGCTGGGCAAGAGCCCTTTATGGGTATTTCTAGTGCTCAGAGGGAGAAGGGGGAAAAAACCAAACTACAGCAAGTTTATGGAAATTGCTTTAATGAGGCAAACCCTTTAGAAGGCAAACACACTGAACAATACACAAAGAAACAATCAAAAAAAAGTGTTTTATACAGGCTGTTTTATAAGAAGGTAATAAAAGCAATTGTATGGCATACTCAGTTGCATAAACAGGCTCACCATGGAAGGTGTTTGTGTGAGAGCACAACTATGAATACTTAATTGCTTTCTTATTCTTATTTTCAGTACAAAATACTGCAATCAAAACTTAATCTGTGGCTTGATTTTTAAATAAAAATGTTATATTCTAGTTCCATTGTTGTAACTATAATAAAGCATGGTCTTTCTGTGAAATGGTATTTTATTTCTCATTCTTTGTAAAGAGGTATAACGGTGATTAATGTCTACATCCCTGGCAATTTCAAAATGTTTTTCAAATGCAGGTCATTATTTCCCTTCATATGGAAGGTGGAAGACCAAAATGTTCAAAAGGTCTTCACTAATGGTGTAACTGAAAGCCATGGAAACCTTTGGTGAGATCCTTCTATGGCTGCTAATCCTGTTTGAGCCAAGCCCCAAAAGCAATGCAGATTTCAGATCTATTTTCATTCACATTTTCATCATTCTTCTGACAAATACAGTGAGTACAAAGGAAGAATGTAAGGAAATATGAATTTGGGGACCTCAGTAAGTTACAAAGTACAAAACTGAAAAATTGACACCCAATTTCTCATGACTCTCAGGAGAGTAAATTACTCAGACAAAAGGCTCATATGAATTGGAATACAATCTGGTTTGTCTGGAATGTTGTATTCTGCATCTGGTGATTTCTTTTAAAATATGTACTGTGACATTTGTGCTTTAGTGGCATCTAGATCAGAGTAATTTTCAAATACTTAGGCATAAGAATTCATTTTTATTTCCTCTTGACTTTTAGCTTTAGAAAGAAATACAGAACTGTCAAAGACCTGTTGTGCATATAAACTGAGTGGTAGGTCTGAAAAGATTTTGGGAACATGACTGTCTTATACAAGAAAATGAATATCTGGATGAAAAAAATATATTCATTAATGGTTTGTACTGTAGAGGCTGAGCACATTGCTGAGAAATAATATAACAGAGAAATACCAGAAAGGCCAGAGTCACTCTCAGTGAAAATAGATGTCTCTAGGAAAGAAGTGACAATTTCTGGTTTCAAACTGATGGCAAAGAATGACTTTAAATTTGATATCTTAATTTACATATTTATTTTAAAGAATCTTCTCCTGTAATATGCAGAAAGAAATAGCACTTTTTCAGTTCACTAGGCCTATAAGAATTTCTATACTTGAAATTGTTGGACTCCCTGTTAATGCTACAGAGCATCTGCCAAATTGGAAATGTCATTTTTATTTTTACCTTTCTCATCATTACAGACAGCATAATGCTGTCAGGAATCAAGCAGGTACCATTAAATGTTTCTTGCTCACAATTTCATGACCACATTTTAATACATTACATCACTGATGCCCAAAAACTGTTCATATGAAGCAAAAAAAAAAAAAAAAAAAATTTGACAAGGCAGAAGGTCTCCATATGCCCTATCCAAGGAAAAGTAATTTTAACACTTTCCATCTCACTGCAGTAGAACCACTGCCTAGGAGAACAAAGGACACTTAACTGAATTGGTGAATATTTTAAACTACCTGTGAATTGCACGAAGAATGTAGACCTTCCTATAACCAAACTCTGATCAACTTGCATGCCTTATGGCAAAATCAGCCTTCTCAGGCACTTACTGGCAGGGTGTCAAGGGGGCCAAGAACTCCCAAACGCAGACTGTTGACCTTTCAGCAATGTATCTTACCCTCTTGTTAGACATCAAAACCAAATTGTTTCCTGGCATCTATCAGTCTCCAACAAGCAAAGGCAAACAGCTTAATGATGGTACTCAAGACCAAACTTTTGCTCAGAAAGTAAGTGGGTATCTAGGTTTGGATTACATATTACACAGAAAGATCTAGCACATTAATCTGAGATTTTTGGAAGGAATCCAGATCATGCTTTCCTTTTAGTATCTAATTCTTCAAGGCTCAGAAAGCAAGTCTGCAACCAGAAATCTAAACACACCAAGAGAATCTATAATATGCTAGAGAAGTGGAATTGAAAAGACAAGTCATTCAGCCTGATGAGGTAGATGGGTGTCTGGAACCATGCTAAATATTGTCTGCTATCAACAGCCTTCAAGATCAAGGAGTCTAGCAAGGGCAGACTGAAAGTTAGTCACAAGGTAACATCTGCTTACAAGGACATGTAAAGAGCTACCAGATATTAGCCATGAGGAACTTTCTAAAAAGATGCATGATATTAACCAGCCCCAAAAACTAACCAGAGAGGCTTGGTGAGATGCTACCATATTATTATCTGACTGTTCCTAAATGTATTGGCTCTAGGATCTGAAAGTAGAGCTTTGCCAATGTATGTTTTTTGTCATAGGGGGGTCATCAAATTTTCCTCCTCAATCCCTTGACAGAGGTGCCTCATCACAGAAATCAGGCTACAGTGAAGGTAGTCATAGATAAACCATATACTGCTCTTCTGACACTCTCCTGCTTTGGTTTCCCCTTTTCTAATAGGAAGCTCTCTGTACTGGGAGCTCAGGTGGGTTCATCCTCCGGCGGAATATCCATCTAAGCAACCTAATAATGGTCGATGATTACCTTGGAGAGGCCTCCATCTCTCCAAGCCAATGAAAACCACCCCCATGTCGATGCCTCCCAGTGCCTGGCACCTCCCCCTGCCACAGCAGCCTTCTCATGCGCTGTGCAGACCGAGGACTGAGTGAAATGCAAGTACCTGCCACGTGCAAGCACACTGAGCAGGGTACTGACTGCAGGCAGCAGCTGGCTATGGTGCTGCATTTTCATTAAGGGCCTCAAAACAGCAAGAATCAAAATAGAGATGCCAACACACTGAGCTTGGCTCATTTTGCATTGCTGGTTACATACGTTGGATAGCAGATGAGATACCACTCTCTGGATGTGAACCAGCAGTCAAACCAGGTTGCCTGGTTTGGCTCTATGTGATGTAACACATTAGTGACCATATGTCAGTCACAGGTAAGATCTCTCAACCTTACTGACAGAGTCTGCACACTGATCAAAGCCATAACAAGGGCTTTATAAAGCATTGTGATTCAAGTCTTTGGGAGGTGTAAATGGGCACAGTAGCTATAGTCAAACCCCATTTCCAACAGCTCTTCCCCTTTACCTCTGTTTTCATCACACTTGATTGGTAAAGTTGCTTACTGAAGAGAAAAAAAAAACAAAACTGGTTTCCTTAGAGGAAATGTTGCCCAAGAGCAGTTTATATCATATGTTATCTGGAAGCTGTTCTGTGAAACATCGTAATAATTGCTTTTCCTGGACTGAGACACTTATTAGTAGGAGCTAAAGTTAACAGATTGGAAGATTGCCTGAAGATGATGGATGGGTTTTCTCAGATAGTAGTTTTCTGGTCATTTTCCATGGCAGCTGTAAATTAAAAATTAATACAAAGTTAAGCAGTGTTAGGATAGAAATCACAAATACTACACAGCTACTGACTTGATCATTAATCATCCTAAATTAATGTTAAAGTGTTTCTGTGATGAGCCAAACTTTGCCCTGGGGCGTATGCAGAAGTTACTCATTGATTGCAAACGGGAAATGGCCCGTGTATGTGAACACTGAATTTAGCCAACAGCTTGTTTGATTTGCTGGGGTTTTTTAATTACTGCTTGAGGGAGGCGGAGACATTTCTGTTTTAGGAATCCCCTTTCATAACAGTGATCTAGAAGAAAATTAACAAGAGCCATCCTCTGATGTGCAGACAATACTCCTGGTTATTGCAACAATATCTCTGTGTATTTTTAAAGCTGAAGACCATTAATTCCCTCTAGAATTCAGGAGTCATTTATCTGTCTGATGTTCACTTTTAAGGTTGCTGCAGTCAAAAAATAATTTATTTTTGGACAGAATGAAAATTTTTGTCCATAACTGAAATTCCTTCTAAGCTAAACCACAATTTTTTGTAGACTTTGTCCTAATTTACCCTGGCACTTTTAGTGAAGTCATGTGTCTTCTTCAGATGAGTAACTAGCAAGGAGGTGCCAGAGACACACATGTTGAAAAAAACTCAAGCCACAACAATCAAATCTGATGCAAATGAAGAAGTCTTGCACTCAGAGATACCATAGTGATTCCTTACCTCTGCATAATCTGGAGGTCAGAAAACTGTAATGGCCATGGCAATGTCCTGGGGAAACACAGACCTTTACCTTGTGAACATTAACTCTTCTCAGGTCCTTTTGCACTGTTATACTTATTGCTTTGGCATGTTTATGTTATACATGCTGTGAGTATTAATGTTTATTAGCTATAGGACATTACTTAGTGTCGTATTTTACGTCTTTCAGACTTTAGGTACAAATGCTCCACAGTAGTTGCATTGAAAACAATTTAACTTGAATGCCAACCACAAAATACTGTTAGCAGCAGGTTTTCTCAGGGTGATTTACTTCTGTTTATCCACAGGGTTTGGTAATAAATACATATATTTTGGGGCCCTAGGTACATTAAACATACTGAATAGTCAGAGCTTGTAGAAGCTAATTTCTCTGTCATTGCATTATAGCTAAATTGGTTGCACGCATCTCATTCAATTATGCAACTTGAAGAATACCAACAACACAGAATCCTGATTTCAATAGTGCATATGCTTGTTTTAGCACTTACAATGGATCAGCTTTTAGCATGAGACACTAAAATCACCATGCTTTGAATTTCGGAGTCACAATTTCAAATGTAATACTGTCTTTGTGTGTGCGTCATTAATGGCTTTTCTTTTTCTGCTTTCTGGATATATACTATAATATTCAGCACAAATCAAAGTGAAGACTGGCAGGCAACTCACAATGGATATTTGCAGTTAAGCGTTTACACCATCAAATTTTTTATTGATGTTGGCTTAGTCAAGTAGTTATTCAACCAGTAAAAAAAATGCACAATAGCCAAATGAAGTATTTGCTCTTAAATCCTGATGTAGAGGAAGTGCCAGGTATACTATCAAGTCTCTTGAATGAGACTTACTTAGTGGTAGTTATTCTATGTGGAAGGCACTCTGCTAGCACAGTAGTACAGAAGGAACAAGGAGAAAGGAAGGGTTAAATTCATGTCCACAGGAATTGACATACTATTATGATTCTAGTATTTTATAATAACAATAAAACACATATCAAATGGATTAAAAACTGACAGATCTCAAAAAAAATAGGCATCAGCTGGAATTTGAAGTTGAATGGACGTTCCAAATATTTCTTTGAGTTCTGTACAAGGCTTCACATTCTTTAATAACTTCACCAATGGTCTTGTAAACATATCCCTAAACACAATCTGTGAATGACATCAGTTTGGCAGGATGGTACACAATGACGAAAACTGGGCAGTCAAACAGAAACCAGGAATGATAAAGGAAAGAACCACGAAGTTATTCAAAGAAGAATTCCTTGCAGTAAACAAAAGTCAAACTAAAAAAACAAAGAATTCCATGTTGATTTTACCAGGAGGAAGATGGGAAGATGTTAGTTGTTCACAGGAGAGATTCACGGCAGGGAAATACCAGGTTAAAAAGCACTCTTCCATCTAGGAGGAGCACCAAGGGCAGGAAACTTAAGCCAGACAGACCAAAAGTAAGGTGTCTTTCTAAAAATAAAGGTGATTATGAGTTGGAAAAAAATTTACCAGATACATTTTATGAGCTCTTAAGGCCAAGGGGAATATATGCTTTAGCCAAAACTATATTTTTTTTTATTTAACATAAGAAGAGATAGTGGAGATGATGTAAAAATATATAAGAAAATTGATCATATTTTATGAGTATAAATATATGCAAATTTGCCAGAGTCAACTTTTTCTCATCTGCCTGTGGTATGTCTCATTAAGAAAATTTCTTATTAAGAACTGCCTTCTAAAGAGATGGATTATCATTGTTTAATCTTAAGAGATATTATGAAATAAAAAGTTTATCAAGCATTTTAGTATAGTTTAGAAAGTTTAGTACAGTCTAAAATACAACTTGTCTTGCAACATCGCAAGTTGCTGGAGGGAGCAGCCCTTATTTTTTAGATACAAACCTGAGGTAAAATACAGTGAAGAAATGGAATTAATTTCACAAATCTTAACAGCTTAATCAGGAAAATACTGCCACCATATATGCTTCGAACTACATGTGTGCCCCAGTGCTTTTTTTAAAATAACTAGGATCATAATATATCTTCAGATACTTTCTGCTTCTATCAAATAACAATTAGTAGCTGTTAGCATCCTTCCTTCTTCCATTTTGTAACACGTTATCTCTTCCAGAAACTTGCTAGGCCGGTGACATTAGTGAAAACAGAGAGTAAATCCATTCAAAACAATGTGAGTAAAAGCAGAATCTGTCTGTTTGCTTTTGCATGGTTAGAACAAAAAGCTCTATTGCTGCTTTTACTGCTAAAGAACATTTTATAATGAGCTCTGAAATTTTTGGGAAAGTTGGATTACAATGTTGGTTTAACATCAGACAGTCCATTGTTTAGATGTAGGATCACTGCGATGTCCGGTCTCTGAAAACTTTAGTTTTCCTTTTGATATTAAAAAGACCACTGAAATAATCCGCAAAGAGCTTGGGCCTCAGGAAAGAAGTCTGAAAAACAAACACTGTTAAAGATCAGTAAGACACGATTATGTGGCTGACAATTACATGTGATAACAATTAAAATTATCTGATTCCAACCACATGGCATCTTAATACAGCAGATCTCCAAGTAAATAACATGTCACATAATAGGTTTTGATTGATGTTGTCAGCAGCATTTTGAACGTTACAGATACCTTCCCATCAATGCCTTAGAAATCAGTGGAGACTGCTGACCTCATCCTAACCCGAAATTATTTGCATGTACCTAAATACCCTAGTTCTAACTGCTTGGTAACCTATAATTCTTCTTTTACTAGATAATTGGATACTTGTACATGGTGTCCATCTCCTTACTTCCAGTTGTAAATAACTTCGCTAATATATGCATTTGTGGTTTTACTGAAAACCCTAGATGTCTTTTGAGAGGCCTTTCAGTTACCTGCCAGCACAGATCTGGGAACGCAAGTCTGATTGCAAGCCAGCTGAAGCACTCCAAACATTTTCTGAAGTCCATGGCTTGGTTGCCATAGGGGACCTAACCAGAGAGAATACAGAGCTGCCAAGGAGCTGCCACCGAGCAGCATGAGGTTACTTTGCTGCCGACTTTAATTTGTGCTTTAAAAAATAAGGATGAGTTAATGATTGCTAAACCAACAAATCATCCTCCTATTGGAGGAGCCCCAGAGGACATCCTGTCTCCAGCAGTGATGCACCCAGTAAGAAAACACATTGTCACATTGCCTAGAACAGCCATACAAAAAGCAGAGGGGATTGGAGCAGGAATTTGGAGTGTTTTCATGGTGCCAGTCTCCACACATGTTCTTGGCTTATGCTCTCTATTTTCCTCTAGACCAGCCCAAGAGCTACTCTTCAGATCTGTGATGCAAGTTTTATTGTTTCCTTCTGTATACTGTTAAGTGGGAAGTGAAACAAAATGTCTTGAAAATTAATTGAGGAATAATACCATGCATTTGTTAGAAGGACAGTTTTTGCTACTATTGTTGTTTTTAAAAAACAACTTTTTCTACTTTGGCATCTAAATCAGGATTTCAACATCACAGCTGGAAAAGCAGCTGTCTTTTCTAACCAGGGCTGCCACTAACACAGCTCTCCCACTGTAGGATGTAGAGTCAACAGCTTGTTGAGAATGAAGCTTTAGCTGAGATACTGCAGCTGTTTAGAAGGTGCTGCTGAAGGTGAGCAAAAACCTTATGAGCTATTCACATAAGTTTCACTGGTCTGACAAAGCATGTTATCCAGCCACAATGCGAGATCATGCCTGCGATATAAATATATTGGAGTTTTAATGAATGTGTTGTAATTTTCCCCTTTCTTTATACCAGATCATCCTAATGAGAAAGAAAAATATGAAGCAACAAAACTCACAAGCAGACAATGCAACTCAGCAGTCATACCTGACACCTCAGGCACAAATGTGTTTCTGTCCTGAGTAACAGTTCTACAGGATATGCCACAGCTTTCTCTAAATGGCCTTCCCAGTAAGCAACAGTCATTTGACTGCACGACAGATGACATTTTACTGTGAAGGAAATATATTTGGTTTCCAATAATAAAAAGAGAAGAATTATCTATATGGTCCACATTAAATTAGAATCACATATTGCTTCTCTGCAGGAAAAATTACATTTGCTGTAGTTATGCACCAAAACTGTTAGCACCATGGGAGAGCAGGTTCCCAGAAGAACAGTGAAGCACCCACTGATTGAAGTACACCAAACGTATGAAAACTCTCCATATTCACACACTTCTAAACTTTCAACACATTCCTTGTCCTGAACTGCAGAGAATGCTCCAAAAAACCAAGTCACGTGGTACTTAGACTTTACAGAGGCAAGATCTCAATGTTGTGCAAGAGTACATCAGACAAAACGACCAAATCATTGGAGAGCCATTGATGGACCAATGATTAGAGTATGTAAACAAGTCAAATTCTACAAAACCAGATGTAGCAGTGCATCTGTAAAGATGTAGCCATAGTCATATTCTCTGAAGAACTGGGAGAACAGTATGACTGAGGTAATTCATCTGGTATGTGTTTTCCACCCCTGATGTCCAGGACTCAGAAGCTACTTTACAAGTGCAACATTTGTGCAGCTGAAGCATGAGCAGAGCTGATTAGCATGGGAGCAGGGCCTCTCATGTTCTTCATGCAGAGCATAATACAAAGGGACTTTGATCTTTAGGGGGATCTCTACCACAGCGCAAACTAATGATGATGTTAACACAACAGTAATAATAGGTACAGATAGCAATGCTGAACTTTAAACATGTATCCATTATAAACATATAAATATTCAGTTGTCTACTGTAAGAGCACAGGTCATAGATTCTTTAGCTTCATTTTCCTCCTACACATCCAAAAGTAGGCGGAAAAAATATTGAAATATTGAGTTGGTAAACAGTATCTTTTCAAGTTGGCATGACAGAAATTTGGAGAATCAGGCTGCTAATGTGTATCTGAGAATTTATATAATATCAGAAGCAAACAGAATATTTGAGCCGTAGAAGAATCTCCAGAAATAACCAAAACAGCAGAGACTTTCTTTTAAAGTTGTACAGGACAGGTTGTGAAAAATCTAAATTCCCTGCAATGTTTTGAAAAAGTTAGCATCTACCTACAAATCAGCTGAAGGGCTCAGATTATTATTCTATTGATTCTATATATGACTTTCTGGTTTTGTATGAGGTTTTTTATTTGTTTGGGTTTTTTCATATTTGGGGGTTTGGTTTGTTTGGTTGGTTTTTGTTTTCTTGTAGATTTTTTAGAATAAAGGATAAGTGACCAACCTATGGCCTCCAGGCCAGCTTCCAAAGGCCAGAATAATTTATCCAACCAATAGCTGCATTTTACTATCCTGTCCTTTACTGAGGCCTTCAGTCAGAGGGAAAAGATGAATTGCAAGCTGTTAATTTGACAAAAAGGTGGCCAGAAGCTTGGTCTTAGCATTGCTTTTGCCCGAGGCCCTCTGGCCTCTACACCATTACAAACCAGGAATTACATCTGTCCTAACTCGGGCACATCCCCACCACATGACAAACAGGTGATGTGACAAGCCCTGTGATAAAAGTATGAGTGAACCTCAGCCTTGATACAGGCACTACTTGAACTCCTTGTCCATTACTGAAATAAGCATTTTCAGAAGAAAGGACTTGCATTCTAGATTTCTAATGGATATGCCTCTCATTGAGTTAGAGGTTAGAGCATATATTTCTTCCTTAAAAATGACACAATCTTCCAAACCAAAAGGCTGAGACTGACACAAGGAATGTGGAGTACATATTTATGGAGCAAACACAACTATTATTTGTTGCCAGATCTAATGTGCCAGAACATCATTTCAGACATACGTATCAACAGTCTAGCATTTTCCTGAAGCTGTGTGTGGTGTCTTTCTGTCTCAGTGTTTCATCCATGACATCCATATTTCAGACGCATGCAGAGAAAGAGCTTCCCTGCCTTGGGAAATAACATTCCAAGAACAGAAGGGCTAAAAAAGGCCCAGGGAGTAAAACATTCAGATGGTCACCAACAGTGACATTTTCTGCAGACATCATAGCAAGAGAATAGGTAGATTGAATGTGGAGAAGGTAGTGGCCTGGTGAAAGAATTCAGGGATACTGAATAATACCAGTGGGGCTGCAGAGCAGAAGCCAAGTATCTCTGTTATTTTCTGCTAAAAAGGAATCAGTTGAACTCCAAAGTGACTGAAAAGTGATGAGCTAGTTCTTCGGAGAAGGGTTGAAAACAGGGAGGTGGGGCTGTTTGCATAGTTTTGCTTGGCATGGTTTCATTGTTCACAAAAATAAGGCGAAAAAACAGTATTCCAAAACTCTTTCTGGGCAGTTAATAATTATTTTTCTCCCTTGGATTACAACACACATAAATATCAACAACCCTTTTGGCTATGTTGGCCTGGAGCCCCGCTCAGGCTTTCCATGTGGAGTTCCTAAGGAGCTGTCCCACTTGATACATGTTGAAAGCCTCTCGCCTTAGAAATGTGCTTGGGCTGGTGCCTTGAAGGGACATCTGAAACCTGCCTATGCTGCTTTGCTTTTTTTCCTGTTCTTGTTGTCAGGCTCATCATGCTGAGTCATATCTGCAGCTAGATCATAATGATCATCCTGAAATGTCAGCAGCTGCTCTTTTCACCCCCATATGGTGCCAGATTTAGGATGAGGTTTCCCTAATGCATAAACAATGACTATAATAGTGGTTTTTGACAACCAAGGTATGGCAGAGATGTTATTCTGGTGTAAAAAACCTGCATTTCCACAGTTGTAATGAAGGGGTGGGTCATAATGACCCATATGTTTCTTTGTATTTCTCTCCAAAGAAAGCCTATGACATAAGTGAATCCCTGTCAGCGTGGCTTTCGGCCATCAGATGTTGTTTGACAAGGGAAACATCTAAAAGCCTTAACAGCTTATAGCTTCCTAACTGTAAGAGCATTATTTGCCTAATTCCAGAGATGGTTGTTTGATGGACAAAAAACTGACTTTAACCTCTATTCTCTTAATTTAGATGAAATTTCCTCACCGTACACAGATAGTCTTATCCCTTAGTGTTGCTTAAAGTTACAAGCTCTCTTTAAAAGCCAGATAAAAAAAAAAAAAAAAGCTGAGGTATCAGAGAAACAAAAAAGAGAACAAACAAACAAACAAAGAAAAACCCTAGCAGGACTTGACAAAAGTAATGAAAAAACCAAAGCTCTATCTCTTCTTTCATTTATGGATGTACATCAAAAGTATTTCCAGTATCTATTATCTATGGAGATAGAAGATAGTAGAACTGCCAGTGAGAGGGGAATTTAGTCCCAGCACGTCCATTCTGTATTTCAGTGCCAAATAAAGCAACACAGAGATAAATGAAAAATAAGCAAGTAGAAAATCCTGTAAGGGCAAAGACAGGGTGAACATGATGTACTATTGTTCAAGACTGGGAGAAGAGGCATTGAAGCTAATGGAAGTAACCACCACCCTTCATCTGAGATAACAGAGCCAAGTAGTTCTTTGATGAGGTAATACAGGTTTCTGAGACAAGGCAAAAGTACACCCTAAATCTTGAATAATGTAGGCAGATGGTACTGATGGTTATTGCTTTGGGTAAGGGTGTATTTGTGTGTATGCATGTACAAGAAAACAAGGTAGTTGAAACAGAAAGAGAAATAAGCTCTAAATACAGCAGCTAAAAGGAAACTCTCTGGGCATAAAGCCTAAAGGGAGAACTTACTGGATACTGATACTGAACACAAAAAAATGCGATGCTGTAAGCAAAGATACTGTCTTTGGTGGTTTGATTGCATCTGCAGGCAGAGAAAGGGAAGTTGGCATGTTCTTTGTAAATAGGTGGAACTGAAGCCAAGAAAGGGCCTGACTCCATCAATGGTTTAGCTTCCTAACCAGAACAAGCTCTGATGCATGACCATCTGTGTCAAAGGAAGAAATATTATAGATAACAAAGCAGACTAAAAGAAAGACTACAGACAAACCATGCTGTCCTGAGAAAGCTAAGGATGTTATAATGAATTAAATCTTCTTGTAATGAATCAAAAGTCACATGTACAGAAATTATTGCAAATACAAAATGCTTTAACAGTTAGAAACACTAACATTCTCAATTTTTAACTAAGAGAAACTCCCCTGAAGCTTAAATGAGCCCTCAAAAACAAGACTGAGAAGATGCTATTGCTCTGCAGGATGAGAGGTTCAGGTTCAGTGAGACAAAAGTGGGAGGCAAGTTCCAGGTCAGTGTTCTCTCTCAGAGCAAAGTCCCTCCAGGCTCACTATATAGGTGCTTAAGCCTCATACTCAAAGCTGGCTTAGACAGCTGAGCCCTAATTAGGTGCTTAAGGTCCCATGCACTCCTTCCTCTGAAATAATCAATGAGACCAGCTGTTATGTACCAAATGGCACATAAAATGGCAGAGAGGAGTCTACCATTTTGCTGTTTTTCAATTCTGCTTGTGCCAGCCTTCCTGCTGAAGCCATCAGAGGAGATAAAAACCAGCTGGAGAGATGAGCACAGAAATTACCTCTGCAGTAACCTGAAGTGTACCTGCCCTGTTCTTCCCATGGCACCAAGCAGTACACATCACCCTCCTAAGGAGCAGTTAATTTGGATCTCTAGCACTAAAACCATACTGCACTTCCACAGCTGTAACCGAAAAATGAAATTGGTCTGATTGGAAGCTATTCTGATTCTTCACAAACTAGGCACAGAACAAAATTTGTAGGATGGCAAACATCCAGTCACAGTCGAATTTTTATACACATCTTTACTTTCCCTCTGGGCATTGTTTCATCCACTTGGATGATATCTATCTCCTTAGATTTAGCCGTCTAAGAATTTGGGGTCTAGAATAAAGCAGTTGTCTATGCCTCCTTTTTAGTTATGGAGGTAGATGTTCACTTCCAGAAACATGTCACCATACCCTAACAGAGAATTTAAAGTTCGCTATCTCTGAAAAATGGTACAGGATGTATTTTTCCTTTTACTGAAGTGGGAGCCTAGACAGCTAGTCAGTCTGGACACAGTGCTGTGGGACAGTAGCAGACAAGGCCTACACAAGTTTTTGTGTACTGGGCCATGATATACTTCAAAACCTTTCTCAAGAGCATCTGTGGTTACTGATGTAACCTTTCTTGGGTGTGTCAAAAAAGACACTGTCAAATGGAGCAAGCTCATGAAAATAGGAGATCCAACAAGAGTTCTCAGAGACAAGAGCCATTAGACAGGCTGCTTCGGTGGGTGTGAGGAACACACCACACATGGCTTCTTTCCATGAAGGAGTACTACTTGTCATTCAGTATTCCTCTCTCATAAAAAGTTGTGTGTGGTGGGAAAACGAGCAGTCAAAAAGGAGTGGCTTGTTCAGGTTAGACTTCAGAGCCACAGTTGTCTGAATGAGGACTAGTAAGAGATGAGAGCATTTTGATCTGTCTGCCACTCTGTAAGGGATAATAGGCAGTTGTTTTATTATTCCTTCAATGTAATGTACAAGGATGATTTGTAATGAGGCAGAATCTAGGATAAACAGCTCTTGCTATAATACTTTGCCTTCAGATATCTCAAGAGCTAATCTGCAGTGGGTATGCTTGCTGTAAATCAGAGGCTATGTCTTTGCATTTGGAAGTCACTATTATTATGTTAAAGGGTGTATCCTTTCATAGTTCAAGTATGGCATTTGGAAAGAAGTAATTTCACCTCAGAGTGGAAGCTTCCCTGAGGCACAGATCTTCAACAGTGAAATTTTGTGTGTGTACTTTGACAAACGCATGCCCAGTGGGTATGTGCCAAATTATGCCTTTGAAGCCATGGAAGCCTTGCTGTGGGAACCTAGAACTTTGAAGAATTTCTCAAGGGAGAGGAAGCAAAGCCAGCTGGACTCATCTATAGACAAAAATTTAATTGCTAGCCAGCAGCTACTACATCAGAAGAGAAATCATCTCAGAGACCTGGAACATGTTGGTGTGAACCCTTGTTAGAGGAGTTGGGAGGCAGCTTGACTGTGACCCATCCAGATCCCCCTCTTTGCACATTCTTTTTAACTTATTTACTGTCATGGTAAAATGTGATCATAATTACAAGAACCAACACACCATCATCATTACTCAGCACCTAAGAACAAATTGTAAATACTCTGCTTTTGAGTGCAAACCAGCTAAGCAAAGAACAATTTCTTTGGAACTAGTACATATCAATTCAGCAGATTACAAACATGAAATCAACTTGATACAATAAAATTTATGTACAGCCTTTTCTGCAAAAAGTGGTTTATTTTCACAACCCACTGACTTCATCTTTCTTATTCTCTGAGATATAACCTTGCAGCTCCTGAGGAGCAGGTTCCTCTTTGCAGTAGCAGATACCTGTCCTGCTCCGTGAGCTCTTTTTTGACTTCATCCTTCTTCAGTGCTCTCAAGTAGGTCCTATGTCATCCTTAACTCACACAAATGCACATTATTTTACCTGACCACCAAAAGACAAAACTGCTGTAAAATATTGCCCCAAGAATAGGAAGTGTATGTGTGTGTGTGGTGTAAAATGGTAATTCACATTACTGTACTATTAAGATAACGTTTCTCTAACAAAATAATTACTTTATAAATAAAGCACTTCAGATAATAATTAAAAATCTTACTGAGGGAAATTACCTAGTGAAAGGAGACTCAGGACATACCTTTATCGCTACTCTGAGGTTAGTGCTAAATGGCAGACAAAAAAGCTTACGAATTCAGAGCTTGACTGTTGCCCTCTGCTTTTCTCCACTGACAGGTGAGCACACCTCTTTCTCTGTTACTCTTGGGATTTATTTGTACTTGTATGCAGACCTCTAATAAGAACAGTCCATCGCTATGTTGGACTCTGCACTAACATGAAGTGAGAACATTTCCACCGTACAATTTACAATCTGGACAGAGAAAGAAGAGGGAGGTAAAAGCTCTTCCCTTTTTCATGAGGAACAAATACTCTTGATTCATAGAGACATTTAGGTGCTTTGCTGATTGGGATCTAATAGGTCAGACCCACAACAACACTGAATTATCTTCAAGCACCAGTTGATCTGCTCTCTCCATGCATGTCCTCTTTCTTCACAGTAATGGCAAAGTAACCAGACCTGTTTCACTACAGGTTAAATCAGCACTGCCACTGTATGCCCAACACAGCTACCAAAAAAACTATTCTTCCACTGACATGCACTGGGGAACTGGTGAAGTTTGAAAACTATCCAGAAGAAGTAAAAACCATCTACAAAAAAAAAGTAAAGCAAACCAAAACAAAAACCTCACAAATTTTAAACCAGATTAGTTGCCTTCTCAGGGATACAATCTCATGGCAGCAGAGCTGGTTGCACTAATTTAATTTGCTTATATAACTACACTTTGGGTCACATCAGCCTATTTGCTCTGGGTGAAAGTGCACACAAGGACAGTCACTGCTGTTCAACTGAGACACAATAGCTTGTTAAATTGTTATAAACTGATCATAAGTCTGAGTCCCAAATGTCTTACCCGAGGTCACCCAGCAGTTTGAGACACACCCAGCAACAGAACATCCCCAGAGTCCAGCCTAGTGTCAGATACAATGGCACTTTTCCTCTCTAATTGCAACCAATTGTCACTGTCTTCTGGTGGGTGTAACCAGGAGAAAACGGACATGGGAATGAACTAGGATTGTCCAGTGAGCCCTTCCAGTTTCAGCTGAAGCATGCTGACAAGACTTCATCAGGAGAACCCCATGGTTTCACCTGGTCTTGTTTCTTCATAGGCAACAAGCGATTAGATATTGTTGAGTAACTCAGAGAAAAGTTCTTATGATTGGTGTAGGTGTTGTGCTGGACAATATGTTTCAGGGAGAGTGGGCATCGGCTGCAGAAATAAAAAGCATTTTTGACCCTAGAGAAACTTGTTCAATTCAATGCCTTCCTTTCCTATGCACCAGAGCAGCAGAATGTTGTGGTTAGTGCTACTCAGTGCATAATGCATGAGCACTGTATTGATCTGAAGAGCAACTAGCACAGGAGATGTAAAAATGAAATAGTGGGGCAGAGGGATCCAGTGTTGGAGGAATGCTGCTTTCCACAAGGCATGTAAACCCTAATTAATAGACAAAGAGCTCTATTCTTCGCCTGTGTTTAACTCCTCCCCTCTTGCTTCTCTTCCCTTTAACTGCACTCCTTTTCCCCCTCCAGTTCACAGTAGCATACACAGGACCTGATGAAAGCCCACACAAACAAATGGCAACATTTGACTTCAGTGGGGTTTGTAACAAGCAAAGACATAAGAAAATAGGTGATTCTTTTTTCCTTTCCAAATGACGAGACCCTTCCCCCCAGTAAAACAATCCATATAGTAATCATAAGTGCCTTATATTGTGCAGTGCAATGGGCATAACTAATCCTACCCTGTAAACCACTAGTAGCAGTTGGTGTCTCTAATGCTTGGAAAATTATTTTAAATAGACTTCATACCTACAGAATAGGATTTTTTTAGATTGTAAATACCTAGAGTCCAATATCAGCAGCTTTTAGCAGCATGTCTGTGCTGACTTTAAAAAGTATAATCAGTTCGTACATACAGAAGAATGGGGCCCAAACCAGCATTTGCTGAACAGTCAAAATCATTTTGATATCCATGAGCTGTTCTCTCAAAGCTGTAAATGTAGGGTCAACCCTGCTGTTGCTCTTTGGCCAATTACCTAGACATGATCTTGATTAATAACTCACCTGGCTCTTCTTTGGATTCAAGAAGACCAATCTCCATCTGTTTTCTCTACTCTACAGCCAAACACAAAAAATATCCTCCCCCTCTTCCTCTTGATTCACTGAACTGAGGACTTTACTGGTAAGAGCAATAATCCCAGGTATATTTAAAAAGTTATTTTCTTTTCCTCATTGCTGCCTGCAAGTTGTCAGCTTAACAAAGGGCTATGATACTGGGCAGGGGGGAGGGGAGGGAATCCATTGCTAATTTAGTGTCCTAGCATGCTCTGGATATCTGAAATATTTTTGTTCTGAAAAGCTGCTCATTTTTTTGGCAACGCTTGGACAAAAAGGTTCCAACTGTATTGAAGTTTAGGTCATATGCAAATGCTCGTATTCAAAATGGTGTAGGCAACACTGCCTTTCTAATCCTACCACTAAAATATGATTTGTGGCTGTTCTTCAGAACGTCTGCCTGATTAAACATCCTTGGAAAAAAATGCATGGGATTGTAATAAAGAATCATAAAAACGTTTCTTTTAATCAGTAATTAAGTAGCAATTAAGCATAATTATTACAATTTGTATCTAATTTATAATATCGGTAGAATGAACAGATGTAATTCATCCTCCAGCAGTCAACAGTGCTTGGCTTAAGCAAAGCCAGCTCACACTTCCCTTCACATTTGCAACACAAAAAGGACACTGTGGATGGTGAACAAATGTGTCTTCCCCAAGGGGTGGGAATATTCAGCAGTGGGGTAGGAACTGCTCAGTCATCTGAAAGCCTGTGAAAATACCCCTACACACAACATAAGGTTTCCCTGTTGTCTTCAGCAGATGATAAAAATCTTCAGGTTTTTAACCTCATGAGGAGCTCTCACTTTTGCATAGCTGGTACAGTAATTGTTCAGTGTCACAACCAACCATTGCAAAACATAACCATAGGCATGCTTTTTTTTTATATTAAATATTATTAAAATTGGTAAAGTTTTTTTTCATGTGGTGGTTAGGGGAAGTTCTTCACTAGCAGCCTAGGAAAAATTACATAGTTTACTAAGTAACTCAGAGAGAAAAAAAAAGGTTTCATTACAAACTCTAGGTTAATTTTCCTGAACTCCAAGGTTTTTAGATGCTTTAGAAACATGTGTGTGAACTTGGACTGTCTGGAAGTGGCCAATCTGACTACTTTCTGCCATGGATGCTTTCAAATAAAACTGCTATGATTTTTTCTTTGTTTTCTGGCCTTGCTTAAGGTTCACATGAGGCATGCATGACTTGATGGTAAAACATCAGTCTTCACATGTAGCTGATTACCACAGAGCTGTGTTTAGAAAGTTACATGATGGGGGGGGGGGGGGGGGGCATTAAAGCACCTTAGAGAATTCTCTGGAATCACTTGCTATAGAGCAGATACACTTACAGCCCAGAAGCTTTACCATTTGTGTAACAGTAGTAAAATCATACAAGAGGCCTCTGCCAAGGTAACCTTCTGAATCTGCTTCAACCTCTAAAAAGGTAAAAAACATGTACATTTGATGGATCTGGAATGTTCTTCATGCTCAGAAGTCTGAATGTATATGCTCTGTCCTCACTCTGATCCCATACCTGGCTAAGAGTTGATCCCCTAAGCACTTCTGCCGCTTGGAAGATTCCCCAGGAAAGGTGCAAAAATGCCCAGAATGAACTGGAATAAACTAGTATACTAGTATTGAATCTAACCAGCCTGAATCTAGAATTATTCGGCATTTGAAAATGCAAAAGCACTTGTTGAGAAATTAAAATCTAGTTTGCCCAAGCCAGTGTTACTTTGGAGAACCAAACCAGGTCTGTGGTTTTCTCAGTGACAGAATTCTCACACAGTTTGTGGATCTGTAAACTGAAGATTTCATGGACTCCTAAGCCCTTAATTAAAATGTAAGTCTGTTAAAAATATTCTTATATAGCAAAAACTTTATGGTTTTAAACTGAAGTTAATGCTTTACTGGTGGAATGTACCATTAAGACCTAGCCATTTGAAAGTGGTAATAAGGAGAGAGATGCATATTCAAATGTTTATCTCTTTAATGTTCCAAAACCTAATCTCTTCAATGAGTGTAATCAGAAGAGAGGCATTCTAATTCTCTTTTGGGGAAGAGGAGGCGCCAGAGATCAAGTGATAACTGGGCTGTGAGTTAAAGCCATTCTTATGAAACTTTGGCCATGTTTGAACCCAAATTGGAGAGGTTTTTTTAGGTACTGTATCTGCCAGAATTCAAAGAGAAGACAAACTTCTGCTTTCGCAGCACAAAACCAAATTATGGACAACCTTCATCCAAAAAAGAAAAGAAAAAAAAACCCAAAACAACAAAAAGCCAACTTTATAAAAATGTCAGGCTTGCTGGTTTTGCTTTGGTTTACACAAAGATCTTTCTCACACACCTATACCTCAAAGCTAAAAGAACAGTAAGGTTGTGAAGTTAGTCACTCAAAAAGTAGAAAGTGCCAGACATGAGGTTACATATGCAACCCAAATTCAGTTCCTTAAGTGAACTCATGATTAGACATGCTTTAATCACATGGCCACATACATTTTTTCCACAAGACAAAGACAGTGTAAGCCTGACGACTTAGAGGAGCAAAGCACAATATTATGCACTGTGTTGGATCATTGTGACAGAAGAGAATTACTGGGTCTGTATGGCAAGAAATGGGTTGAGACACCCAGCTCTGCCCAGGGCACTGGAGGTGGAAGGCTGTGAAGTGCCCTGCTGCCATGTCAGCATGTCCCTCCCCTGTGCCAGTAAGCCCCTGCACAGACATGTGAGGAGCAGTGGAGCAAGAGAGGTAGCAGGCTGGGCCTACAGCAGCACGGCCTGCTGCACACCACCAAGGAAATTACTGTGGAAAGGGGCAGACTGCAGCCAAGGTTGTTGGCTAGTCTATGACCCATTCTGTTTTCTGCAACAATCTGGTTCACATTACAAGTACACTACTGGCAAAGTTGTGGTGGGTTTTGGTAGTTTGTTTTGGTTTTTGGGGGGGTGTTTTTGGTGGTTCTAGCATTTTCTGGCAGTTCCATGACTTTTGTCATCTTTTATCCACATATTTCTTTGTTCAGCCTTGTGCCTTTGAAACTTTACACCCAGATCTAGATCTCTTTGCTTTTTTAGCACTCAAAAGTAGTCACTATCTTGTAAGCAAGCATGGATTCATGTAGGCCTGAAGTTTTCCTAAATAAAAGACCTACAAATAATTGCTACAACTAATCATCTGCTGCCTGAAAATGCACTGGCACCCTCTGAACTGCAGTGGGTATTACAGATATTTGGGTTGACACCCACAATCACTTCAATGTGCAGGCATCGACTTCCTTGAGCCCAAGTCAAGTCCCCACATTAAGGATGGCAGGAGGAAGCCCAGACAGAGGCTCTCATCTCCCAGATAATAGCAGGAGACTAGGCCAGGCTGGCTTTAATCTCGTCCCTCGAATTATAATTTATCCCTTTCTACTGACAGTGAGGCACCTGGCAGGGGGGAGCCCGGCCCCCTCCGATGGATCTCCCCTGCAAAGCGCCCGTTTCGCTGGCGGGGCGACTCGGGATCTGCTGGGATGGCCCGTCAGGCATCAGGGCGGGACTCGTGCCGTTGCCCGCTGCCTGCACCCGCACGGCAGAACTCGGGGGGCCGCGGTAACCGGGCGGAGCAGCTGCAGCCACAGGCGCCGGGCCGGGCCGGGCCGGGCTGGGCCGGGGCCGCGCTCAGACGGGCCGGCGCAGCGCGGCCGCCGCCGCGGGTGGGGCCGCGGCACCTTCCCGGCGTGGCGGGCTCCCGCCGCCTGCCCGGCGCCAGGCCTGCGGGGCCCGGGAAGTCCCCCCAGGTGCGCCGCTCCCGGAGGCCCCGCGGCCGCTCCCGCCCGGACCCAGCAACTTGGCCGCCCCCGGGTCCCGGCGAGGGACGCGGGGAAGGGAGGCCGTGGATCCCCCGAAGGCTGCCTGCTCCGCTCGCCGCTCCCTCCCTGAGGTACCGCACCCCGGGGCCCCGCGCTGCCCTCGCCGCCCGGAACGGGCTTCGGCAGGGAGCGGACCGGGGAATGCAGCCCAAGGGGTCCCACCACCGCCGGGGCTCCCTCGCATCGCCCCCGCGGCACTGAGGGCACGGCGCTGCCCAGGCGGCTGGCGGGGCACTGCCCCGGGCGGGGGGAAGAGCTGGGCACGGCTGGACCCCCGAATCCCCGTGTTTAGCCTAATCTAATAGCAGCAATGATTAGAGTTTATTATTATTTGCGCGCCGAACTTTTCAGCTGAAGGGAGATTTAAAAATCAATAGGAACGTCACACGCCTGACTGCGTGGACGCTTATGGAAAAGCTGTTGGCCAAGGCCAATAAATCAATCCTCCTTTTTCAATCCTGTTTGTTTCTCTTCCACTTTCAGAATTTTCTTCCTTGCAGAAGGGAACCCACATCTAACAAGATGACACTTTGAAATACATCATGCTTGAAGCCAACATGCTAATTATAGATTAATAGGAGGTGAAACTCTGATGAAGTGACATAGTGAAAAAAATCCAAGGTGATCAAATATAGTATGTCATCAAACATATTATGGTCGCTTAAAATCCTATGTTTAAGAGAAGGCTGCTTAATCATCTCAACCCCATGACTCACTGGCACCGGCTTTTACTCAGAGAAGCGAAATTAGAATTCACTTAAAGTTATTTCGTGGTAACCGGGCTCTCAGACCTCTGAGAGTTTTTACAGCCCCAGTCAAGGTATGTCCAATATTTCCATCCTGACACAGCAGCAGCCTACAGATGGAACAAGTAAATGAAATGCAAGTGTTTAACAGGCTTCACACGTTTCATTTATTTGGATTTAAACTGAGGAGCTGAGCTGAGCCTTGAATCACCAGCAAAGGAAGAGCATAATTACTTGTCATTATATTCATTCCAATTTATAAATAATGTTTCTGGCTTTATTTTATTCAATGCTTAATTTAAAAATAATGATTAAATATTAGCCCTTGGGCTGCGTGCTGGATTATAGCCAGATGCGTTATTACTTCTCCTTGGGACTCCGGAAATATCTAAATGGACTAGGAGGGAAAATGAAGATTTCCCACACAATTAGTTATCATGGAAGGACAATACTATAACTTAAGCGTAAATTTTAATTGTTTTAAAATGACGAGGTATTTCACCAGAATCAACAAATAAATGTTGGGAGAAATCGCATTTTCTGTAAGGTCGTGGTACATGTCCTTGGTATCCACACAGAGGAATACACAGCACCGAGTTTCTGGGTCTGGCTGTATATACACATGTGTAAGGAAATCGTGGGTGCCTGCGTATCTGCACACACACGTAAATTTCTCTAATATGTTTATATGTTCAGTGGCTGGAACAGCAGCAAAATAAGTGTTCCCTGATTTGGAGCACTTCCCAGGTGCTGCAAACACTGATGAACTAAAATCCTTATGCAGAAAATGAATAGGTCCCTCACACGTACGCACATACACACCTCAGGAAAAAAAAAAAGAAGAAAAAAAGAGGAAGAAAAAGAGAAAGAAAAGAGAGGAAAGGGGAACTCGATTTATTCTCATTTGTTTATCTCTAGATTTTCCCCCCTTTCTGCAAATTCATTTGAATAGCTTTCAAGCTGCAAAATGGAAATGTGGCTCCTGCCCTCTATTTCAGCAGCAGCGTCCTGGCAACAGAGCAATTTTCTATCATCAAGGATAAATGGCATCGAACAGAACATTCTGATAAAAAAGAAAAAAAGCTTTAGCCCAAGAAGCCCATGATTGCTGCCCTTCCTGTCTATCATCCCTTTACAAAATCCTCTCCTCCAAACCTGAGCTGCATGCTGTCAGAGCTAATAATGTCTTCTAAAGAAAAGGGGAAGAAACAGCATTCATGCACAATGTTCCCATTTATTACATAGAGTGCTTATTTAAAAATTGCAAATATCTTTGTTTGGTTCACTGCAAATTAAAACCAAGATGTAGGAAGTTACACGATGCAACAATTATTCATGTCACAGCAGAGCATCAAACCCTCATATCTGGCTTTTCTATTGGTTAATGTGTGTGTGTGAGTGTGTGTGTGTGTGTGCGCGCGTGTGCATGCGTTGTGTGTATGTGTGCAATGCAGGGAATATCCCTTGTTGTGAAAATAAAAACCACTTCAGGTAAGTCTGTGTTTTGTTGTTTTAGAACAAGGCGGGGGGGGGGGGGGGGGGGGGAGTCATTACCGATACGAAGTAGGCAGAGGCTCTGTGCGTCCTGTCTTTGCGTTTCCACGGGGGTTCAGCCCCAGGACCCGTGCGAAGCCTGTCAGGAAGGCTGCTCTGGGATCGGGGTGCTTCTGTGGGGCAAAGGGGCTCCCTCGGTGCACCCGTGCCGGAGCCGCCGCGCAACCACCGGCCCTCGCCCCCCGCAGCTCCCCGCAAACGCTGGCGCGTTCCCGCGGGGTGCCAGCGCCGGGAGCCGCCGCTGCCCGGCTGCGAAAGGACCCTCGATAACAAACACAGCTGCAGGAACAGCCCCTGCGAGTGGATCTGAGGCGTTCAGAGATTATTTTGGGCAGCAGCGTGGAGGGCGCTTACCATGTACGGAGCTGTGGTCAGAAACCCCCGCCGGCGCTGCCCGGGGAGCAGGGCAGGGGCGGCGTGGGCAGTAACAGACGGATGCACCTTAAGGTGCCACAGGCCGGGGAGAGGAAGCGGACGGCGGAACGGAACCGTCACGGCCCGGGCGCCGGAGGCAGCATCGGGCTGGGAGAGGAGGGCAGGGGCGAGGCCGCGCCGGCTAGCGGGTGGGGACGGCCCCATCGGGAGGACTTAGAACAACCCGTCGGGCGGGATGGCTTCAAAGACTCCTTCGCCGCCTCGGAGCTTTCCTCAGCGTGGGGACGTGAGGCCTCGGCGGGCAGGCTGCGGGCCCGGGCCCAGCGGAACGCGGAGCTCGGGGCCGCCCTCGGGCGCGGCCGTCGGGGCCGTCGGGGGCCGGCGCCGCGCGCATGCTCCGCGCCGCGTCACGTGCGGCGGGACCGGCGGTGTGGGGAGGCCGCCGGGCCCCGCCGAGCGCCTGGGGAGCTCGGCCCTGAGGCCCGGCTCTAGGACCAGAGCCCCGGCTCTCGACTCGGCCACGCTGCCCCGAGGCTCCTGGAGGCAGCAGGGGGCGGATTTCTCTCTGGGGAGGACCCGGCCGAAGCCCCGGGCATCGCCTTCGAAGGGCGGCTCTGGGCTCGCCCTCGACGTGCGCACAGGGATAAGGGCGCGCCGCTCCCCTGCCGCACCCGCAGCTCTTCTCCCCTCGGGGAAGTTTGCTCGGTCCGGCCACCCACGGCTGCCTGCTCGCCGGGCGCGGCCAAGCAACCCAAACCCACAAACGAACCAACAAACAAACCCCCAAACCACCCGCTTGAAAAGCTGGGGTCGGGTCTCATGCCGGGGGCCTGGAATTACTCCTTTCCTCACTCTTCCACACCTAGGCTGCAACGCCAGTGACTCTTGCTTTGCCCGATGGACAAAGCAGCTAGTCAGAGCCTTTGAAGTTTAGATTGCTGTACCAAAAACTTGTGTAAAACTTATTTTATTCACGACCACAGGTCACCTGACGAAAAAAAAATAAAGCATCCGAAGACAGAAAGAATTTAACCGTATATATATGCACAGAAAATGAACGTTAAAATATCTTAAACGGGTGGAAGTCCATGAGAGACTTTTTGCCCTGCTCTAACTGAGGGTTGCAGGCAGGCCATTTGATTTCTTTTCATTTTTCAAAGGAATGGAGAAAGTCGTCCGATTAGCAGTGGTATTATTATAATCTCCATTCTTAAACCTTGAAAGACCCTCGTAAACAATCGGCTCCTTCTCCCAGTCCGGTTCCCATCGCCGCTTGGTAATGACTGGAAGATTAATGATGCTTTTTTAGCAACACCTGTCTTTTTAAGCTGTCGACACAACCAATTAATACTTTTAATTACCACTACGAGGAAACTAACCAGAACCTTTCTGATTTGATTTCGCCGCTGAATTTTATTCCCTCTGAAACGAAGCAGCCACAACTCGAGGCTGGGCGGCCGCGGGGGGCGACTCGTTTTGCTGCGGGTTTATTTTGCTTCGGGCTGGATAGGGACATGATTTATTTAGGGGGAAATTTTGTTTTGGGTTTATTTCACATCTCTTTCCCCGCTTCATTGGAAGTATTTTGCCATCCCTTTCGAGAAGAAAACAAAAGTGCTTGCTGACAGGACGCCGGAGCACACAAGTCCCTTGGCTCCCCGAGAGCCAACCTTTTGCACCAGCGGCCCCGGGGACGGAAAGGGAAAGGCGGGAGGCATCAAGCACCCTTTTAGACAAAAGTTACCATAGAGAAACAGCAAGGGGAGGCCAATTCGGCTCTCGCCGAATTCAGGGCAATTTTACCAGTGATTTCAAGGAAAGAGGTAGTGCCCCATCGACGGAACCGGGAAGGACAGGGACAGTGGGCACCTGAGCCCCACAGACCGTGGGATATCGAACTGAACCCGCTCTCATCTCGGGCCTGGGCTATTTCCTTCCTGCACCCCGATTTCTTCGGGGGTCCCCGATCTTCATCTGAATAACCCAACAGTCGAGCAGGAGATGGGGCAAAAACTTGAACAAAAAGTGTGTTTGTCGTTCAAGCGGTATGAGTGCGATAAAAAGTTCACAGATGCCCGTGAACAGTGCCGGCAGGGCGGCATCCCTTCTCTCTCCAGAGTTCCCCCTTTAGCCGTAGGGTGTGTGAGTCTGCATGACCGCTTCCCGACCAGCACAAAATGCTAGGAAATGAGGCTACCACGAGATCCCTGGCCTTATTCTGGAGAGATGGCAAAGTGTGTGATCAAACCTTGTCCCTACACACGTATTTCCCAAGGCGACATGAAGTGGGCAGCAGCGTGTGGAAACGAAGTTGGCGCACCCAGCTCGGGATGCTTAACCCTGGCCCATCCTCGGTGGGCTTTTCCCTCTCTTCCCAGCCCCCAGCTAGTGCATGTGAATTGCTGGGAGTTCCTCCGACAGAATGTAGAGAGCTGAAAAGCAGAAAGCGGTGGTGTTTGGGTTAAACAGACACCTCTCCTCCTCGTAAAGCGCCCCGTGCTGTTCCGTGCCTGCTCTCTTTTGTGTTATCTCTCATGCTGCCCAGGCCTTGCAGAGTTATGCCGTAGAGGCGATGTCCCACGTTAAAACAATATGAATTCGAGAACAGATCCTGAATATGAATGAGGTATGTGGTCGTATGACTGCTTTGAAGCCGTACTTCTCCGAATATGGCTTTAATTAAATGTCTTCCGGCTGTAAAAGATTACATGTTGTGCAAAATATATCCTAGCATGAAATTTACTTCCACGATACGAAATTAGGTTACTTATAAATGTCTTCATTTAAAAAAGAAAATCGCTTCTCCTCGTTCTGTTTTCTGTTTTGTTCAACAGAGATCTCCAACGAGGAGAGAGGGTTGGGATAATATATTTATAGAGGCACGTGTAACAAAACCTGCCAGAAGCGGAGTGGGTGAGGGCTGCTCGCTCAAATGCAGACAATTCACAAAACAGGCAAGTTAATCCAGATCTGATTTGTTTTAGATCCAGCTGTCAGAACCCCGGAATACCTCCCGCGCCTCACGCCGCAGATACCTAATGCGCTCTTACCGCCCACGTCCCCCAGCGTCCCTTCCTCCTGCGTTTATTCCGTGAGAATGATGGTCGGGGGGAGAGGGGTCAGGGCAAACAGGTGGAGAAATGTGACGATCTCATCTCGCGGAATATAATAATAATTCTTGCGGGATGGAGGATAACGTCGTGGTCACAGTAGGACCAGTCGGTCCGGCAAAGCAGTTTCACTCTGCCAGTGAAACCGCGCTCAGTTGTCAAGAGCTTTCCCGCTCCGGACGGTGCATGAGGGCGGAATTCAGGTTGCTGGAGGCGATGCTCTGTTTGCATGTATCTCTTTACGCCTTCAGATACGGGACCTCACCTAGCTAAATTTCTACAGAGAGATCAGATAATGCATCTCTCCGGATTATCCTTCTAAATTAACTTTTAGATTTGCTTTTATAGTCCGTTGAGACCCTGACAAAAGAGGCTGTAGCTAGATACAGATGCGAGATAAACGTATAAAGCAATCTCATTACACAGGAGTAAGTGAAGAACTCTCCTTGCAATCTACTCTAGATAACGAGTCTGCCCGAAGAAACAAGTAAAGCCGAGATATTTACTTCTTTTCCTAATAAATAAACCTCAATAACTGCATTGACTTTGCGCAGTGTTTACTACATTTCCATTCATTGCTTGGGTAAATGCATCCCTAAAGGCAGAGTAAATAATTGCACTGATCTCAACAAGGGAAATGTGTAGACATTTGAAGTGTACTAAAAATAAACGAAGGCAAAGAGACTGAAGAGAGAGGACACCGCGCTCGTTTGCCGTAATTAAAGCCTCTGCTTTCTCTCGCCGGAATCCGAGACTTTCAGAGCGCAGCTGGGGCGACAACTTCCCCGCTGGTGTCACCGGCTCAGCACACGAGTGGCCGTGGGGAGCCGAGGCTGAGCCCGGCGTGTCTGGGCTCGGGAGGGCTCGGCGCGGCGCCTGGCTCGGGGGTGAGACTGGACGATTCCGCAGGAGAAATTGCAGCCTTTCTGATGACTTGAAAGAGCCTCGAGTTTTCATTCTCCTCTGAGCTCTTCCAAGATGGGCACTTAAGAGCGGTGGTGGGTTGGGTGTTTTGTTTTGTTTTTATTCTTTAATTGAATTTCATCATCTTCTGCCAGATAAAGGTTTTTTATTTAATTGTTGTTGGGTTTTTTTCTTTCATTGGAAAAGAAAACAAAACAACATACGTCCCCGCTAAAACAACTGTCTGCTTCTGCAGCACCCGGGCAGGCGGGGACGCCTGCCAAGTGAAAGCCTCACAGGCGGCGGTCTGCAAACCTGCGGCTGCATTCGGGGAGGTCCCCTGACCCTCGGAGGGGAAGATCCCCCCACGCCGCTGCCACGTAAGTCTCCCAGCGAAGGGGCGAAGGAGGCGCAGCCACCCGCTCAGTCTCTTTGCGGGGATCACGTATGCCGAGGCCAGGCTCGCCGTATGGGCAGAGGGGGAGAGACCTGTCCGCAGGATTTCGCTTAAGGCGGTGTGGGTGCACACCTGGCCAGGTGCGGGGAGAGGCGGGCGGCCAGGGCCTCCGCGGGGGATCCGTCCTCCAGCTGAGCAGCCACTCGCTTGAAACCTAATTGCATTTTAAAGCAGGTATACACCTCCCCACATACACTTACCCCCCATCAGGGACAACAACCAACGACAACAACACAACAAAACATTAACCAAACAAAAAGCCCCAATCTGCGACTCTCTACAGAGCCACACATTGAATGAATCTATCTATAAGGTTTTAACCACAGCCAAGGCTTCGCTACAAATCTGTACAAGAGACAGTGGCTGGTTCCCTCTGGATCTTTCCCCTTCTGACTCCTATTATTTTGACCCAGGCTACAACATAGAAAGCGGCGTGTGTGATCCATCTGCAAGGCTGGGCTGGGGTTTACCCCCCCGCCTCCGCTTCCCTGCCACTTCCTTCACACTCGCGGTATGGAAAGCCATTGACGCCTGCCTGTCTGTTATAATGTTAGTGGGTTGAAATCCAGAGGAGCCTCCGCTCCGCTCTTGCTCTCGTGCTGGCAGCGCTCAAATTCCGCAGTCTCTCCTTAAAATGGCTCGCTTCCAGCTTGAGGAGGTGACCGCCTTTTGCGGGTGCCTTTCCTCACCACTCAGCTGCTATTAAGACGATGGCAATAGGACATACTAGCAGAAGGAGAGGAGGACGTGTGTTTTGGGGTTAACAGGCTTGAGAGACCGGGGAAAAAAATATCATCGGCAGACGCAAGGAGAAATATTTTGCTGAGCTTCCGGGAGCTGTAAATAAAGTGGGCAAAGCCGCGCTGCCAGGGCAGGACAGCGGCTGACGAGCCATCCTGGGCAGCTGCTTCGCACACCAGCGTCGTGCGGCCGCGGACACCCGCGGAGCGCCAGCCGCGCGGGGCGGGGGCACACGTTTGGCGGCCGCCGCAGCCACGCTTCAGCGGGGAAAGCCCCGTGCATCCGCGGAGGGAGCCTCTCCGCAAAAACGCATCTGGAGTGGATCGCCGCCAGCCGGAATATTTTCTGGCTTTCCGCTTCTCTCGAGATTTTCCGCACGCCACTCTGCCGGAGACCTCCACTCTGTCCCGAGCACCCTTCAAATGCTTTATGGATTCCTTATTGTTGCTAAAAAACCAGGAGATCCCTCACTAATATTTACCTTTTCTCTCCTCCCCCCGCCCCCCAGCATTTCTCTGCCACTTAAAAAAAATCCTGTTGCCAGATCTACTTCACGTGCGTACATGGGCTTCTCGCGCAAAAACACACGAACCAACCTAATTCCTGAAATAAGTTTCTCTCGGACCTTCCCTATTCTGACCGGTGTGAGACAGAAAGCACTCTCTCGGACTCTGGTGTGAATTGGGGAGAGGGGGTACATAATCCCAGAGAGCGTCCCTCAGCCCCTGCACACTCCTTCTGGAGGACTCTCGCCTGAGGAACGCCATCAGCTATCGCACCCCTCCCCACGAATCAAAAAACAAGATAAACCACCGAAAGAGGAACTCCGCTTGCAGAGCCCACCCTTGCAAACACCTCAGCAGGACTTCCCGGGAAGGATGGGATGAGAAACGGAACGGGAATGTTTGTTTTCCCCTGTTGTTATTGTTGAACGCATGAATGAATGAAAGAATGAATGAATGGAACAGAAAGTGCTCGGAGGCATATAGGAAGCTTCTGACCGCTTACATTAACTTCCTATTACACCCTAAAAATAGAACCCCGTTTCCTGTTGTTCGTCAGCTCCTTCTAACTGTTGTGTCTGTTGTGTGACATCTTTCGACTCACAAATGTGACTTTAAACCACGCATACACGCTTTGGCCCTCTGAAAGTGTTACCCACAAACAACATTAAAGCAACGCGGTTTAAGGTGACACCGAAGACCGGTCGCACGAAGTCACCCAGTCCTGGGGCACAGGGAGCCCGGTGCGTGGTGCCACGCTCTCCGCCCGTCAGCGGAGCAGGGGAGGACGGCGGGGGAGGAGGGAAGGGAGCATAGCGTTGCCCCTGTGGCTCTCAGCCAGCCCGGGCGTGGAGAAAGACTGGCCCTAATCCCACTCGGGATGCAAAGGCCTCCTTGCTCTGCAGACGAGCGAGGGTGACTTGCGGAGTGCATTCCCTGGGAATATTACACCGGGGGTGAGGAGAGGAGAAGGCCGGCCAGGGATGCGAGGGCAGGGCTCGGTGGTACCCACGGTCCGGAATAGAGCACAGAGCAGCGCACAGGGCATATCCCCATCGCCCTCGACTAGGGCTGCAACCCAGACCTCCGGGAGCTCGGGCTTGGCCGCGGAAAGAGCGGGGAAGCCAGGAAAGGGGGGTCACATGCGGTGAATTCCTGCTGCCTTTTCCCAGGGAGGGGCGTGTGCTCACAGGAGGCCGTGCAGGGGCTCCCACCTCAGGACAGTCCCCAGCTTCCCCCTAACTCACACGTTGCCCCGTCCGGACGGGTTTCTGGCCCATTCGGCCCCGCGCAGCTCCCAGGAAGCCCAGTTGAGGCAAGGCAGCTTCCCTCGTGGGCTCCCGCCCCTCACTCGTGACTTCTGCCTGCTCGCTTTCGGAGACACTTAGGGTGAGGGGACTAGGAGGTGTGGGGTGCCCGTCCCCACCCCTTTTTCACGAGTCACCCATCCTGGGAAATGAGCACTCCACTGTCCTGATGCGTCCAGAGCTACTGATTCGGGTCTAATTTCTCCAGAAAGAGGCCGGTGACGGTGCTCGGCTTCACGCAAATGGGAGCCATGGAGGACCGGTGCCCGGCAGGACTGTTTCCCAGCGGGCAGGGACTTCCGGGCGCCCCGGCATCCCCAGCCAGAGCGCGGGTCCGGGGCCTGCCTGACCCTCGGAGAAGAAATATCCCTGGAGCTGCCGCGTCTACCAGGCCACGACTCGGGTCCCTATTGCGACCCCCCCCTCCCCCCGCGACCCCCCGTGGGCCTAATTAAATTGGGGGAAATTATCGGTGTGAGGTTGGACGGAGTCAACTGTCTTGACGACAGACGAGGATGTCTGAGCACCGCGAGGGAAGAGCAACGCCGGGTTTCCAGCTCTTCCCTCCGGCCGGCGCCCACTGACGGCTCGGCAGGGGCTCCGCATCCCCGCGGCGCCGCCGGTCCCCCCGGCCCACATCCGGAGCCGCTGCTTGTCCCGCTCGCCCCACCGCATCTCGTCCGTCAGCTAGGCTGAACGAAGAGATGCAAATGCAACTCGGTTTGCTGCCTATCGCAGGAAGCAGTTCCTGCAGATTCTCCTGTCTTTTCTTCTTCTCCTTTTTGTCTGACTCAGACGCCTTATTCCCTTCGCCAAGGCGGCATATAGGTATTATTTCAAAGTGGTCTCCTCTTCTGACCAACTTTCCCCCATTCCGGGGTTAGCATCCATTATGCGGCAGGAATTATTTCGAAACAAGAAAGCAACGTGTTGCAAACACTCCCCAGCCTATTTTCTGACATCTTTTGTTATGCATACTCTTGCTGCTGGAGAAAATGCTAGTATGTGCACCTGCGGAAAAAACGCCTTCATGATGTTAACAGCAAGCTGGAGGGTATAAAGCAATAAAACTGCCAAATGTACCTGTTCCTGTTGAGTACATTACCTACACCTATGAATAAAGAGCCTCAGTAGGAATTCTTTCCTTTCTCTTCCCCTTTTCTCTATATTTTTATTCATTGTAGATTTGTAAACGCCTGGATCGGGTTACCCTTTCGCGTGTTAAAGTGGAAGCCTTGTTAAAAGCCGGAGAACAAGGCAAGACACTTACAACTGCATTCAGAGTTACTGAACCGACTCCAAGGGCTCAAGGAGTGAAACAACGATGAGAGGGTGTCTAAGGGGGCTCCGAACATCCCAGCCACACAGGAAAAAAGACATCCCTCCCCCATGCCCCCCTGAAGCAAGCAATATGAACTACAAGCGCCGAGAGACTACGGGTTATGCCCTTCCACCGATAGAGCATCGCTTCGCATCCTCCTTCCCCTCCTCCCTCCCCCCCCCCCCAACGGTATGCGAAGACGGGGCTCGCATCCTTTGGCTTCCCAGAGCTAATGATCGGGCTGTGGGGAAGTACAACTCCAAAATAAAGGAAGACATGAAAAAGAGAAAAAAATCCCGGAAAGAAAAATTAAACCCCTATAAGTATTTCCACAAGCGACGCGTTAAAAAAAATTAGTATATATATCTGCAGAATCTGAAAACCAATCCTCAGGGAATATCGCAGTGAGAGGCAGTGTCAAGACCTGGGATGGGTCTGGGGTCGTCTCTGGGCTGCGCGAGGTTTTGGAAGCAGCGGCTGCTGGTGCCGGTGTTGGTTTTCAAAGCCCGAAGCCTCCAGCCCCTTTCCCCATCTAGAGCAACTTTCGGATTTCTCTAGGCTTAGCGAGTTCCGCAGGGTCCTTCCTACCTCAGTCCTCTCCGGTGGGGTCTGTCTCTGGAGTTCATGCTTAGCTGGACGCGAGGAGATTTAACAGAGGGAAAGGGGGGAAAAAAGAGAGAGAGAGGGGATGAGAGAGAGGGGGGAGAGAGAGGAGAGAGGAGAGAGGAGAGAGAAGAGAGAAGAGAGGAGAGAGGAGAGAGAAGAGAACAGAAGAGAGAGGACAGAGGAGAGAGGAGAGAGGAAGGAGAGAGGAGAGAGGAGAGAGAGATCCTCCGCCGTACTGGATCAAACTTAATGTCTTTCCCTAGTCCATCTTTGAAAGAGAAGTGGTAATACCACCTGGATGTTCGGATATAAATCCCCTTGCAAATAATAAATGGATTAATAATAACAAGGTATGAAGTTCTTTTTATAGAAAAAAGGAGAGAATTGAAACTAAATGCGGCAGTTAGACAACCATTTTGATAAGAGGATAATTGAGGCGACACTGGTGTATAATTAGAGGATAATTTATGCTATATCCACTTTTATTCCACCTCCCAAAATAAACCCAGTCCATAATCATTACAGGCAAATTGTTCTGAATTTTATAGCAGCAATTTGAACAAAGTACTGCAGTTAATCATGGGAGATTTTTGTGTATTCCTGATTAGAAGTCTAATTGCCTCCTTCCAGAAAGTAAAAATAACTGTAAAACGACTCTATTTTTATCATTAACAATGTTGACAATAAAATAAAATCAACTAGAATTGTAATCTAAAGACAAATTTAGGGCGCAGGCACTTTTTTTTTTCCTTGGGTCGTTTATATCCTAATCAAGCTTTTTGCCAAAACCGCCAACCGCACGTAGCCATTTGCATATATTTGAAAGCCATTACGGGAGCTGCTGCCGCTGCGTTCAGCGGGGAAAAATGCGCTGCGCGTCGCTTCGCCGCAGCGAAAATACCGCGCAAGGAGGCGGGAGGGAAGGGGGATGGAGGGGGTCGCGTGGCGGGGGAATGCGTGGTTTGGGGGGAAGGGGGCGAGGGGGGATGGGGACAGACGCTCCCCTTTTCCCCACCCGCGCGCGGGGCGCGCAACGCGCGCGGGTGTGGAGGAGGGGGGGAAGGGGGGCGGGCGCGGGCAACGCGCGCGCTGCCGGCTATGACGTCAGGGGGCTGAGTGACCAATGAGGGAGGCGCTGCCCTCCGGAGACGAACCATTCGACTTGTGCGCGTCCCTGCCCTTCGAGTCGGAGCGCCGGAGCCCCAACTTTCCCGGCTCCCACCTTAAACTGCCCCCACCCTCCACGCCCCCCCACCAGGAAAAAAAAAAAAGAGAGAAAAAAAAAAAAACAACACCCACCCCACGCGCCGGGGGGATGAAGGAAAAGAGCGGCGCAAAAAAGCGGCGGGAGTAGCCCGCCCTCCCCCTTCACACACCCCGCACACCGCCCTCCCCTTCCTCCCCTCCCTCAGTGAACGAGGCCCCTCGCACAACGGCTCCTTGGAGAGGAGGGGGGGAAGAAAAAAAAAAAAAAGGCGGAAAAGAAAAAAAAAAAAAAAAAAGAAAAGAAATTAAATTAAATCACCGCCGCCTCTCCAGCGGTGCCGCGGCGGGTAAGGGGAGCGGCGGTGGCTGGGCAGAGAGGAGGCAGAGCGCGGGGGGCGAGCCGGGGAGCACCGCGCTCTCCCTCCCAAACTTTGATGATGACCATGACTACGATGGCTGACGGGCTGGACGCGCAAGACTCTTCCAAATCCGCTTTCATGGAGTTCGGGCAACAGCAGCCGCCGCCGCCGCAGCCGCCGCCGCCGCCCCACTCCCAGCAGAGCTCGCCGGCAATGGCCGGAGCCCACTACCCGCTGCACTGCCTGCACTCCGCCGCCGGCTCGCACCCGCACCACCAGCATCACCACCACAGCTCGCCCTACTCCGGCAGCGCCGGCTCCTACAACCACCGCTCGCTGGCCGCCTACCCCTACGTGAGCCACTCGCAGCACAGCCCTTACCTCCAGTCCTACCACAACAGCAGCGCGGCCAGCCAGACGCGGGCGGACGATGCAGGTGAGCCGGCACCGCTTCCCGAACCCGCTGCCAGCTTCTCCCCCCGCTCCCTCCATCCCCGGGCCTCTTCCCGGCCCCCCCTCCGGGCACCTGCATAACGACCCCCGCCGTGCCCCCCGCTCCCGCCGAGGCAGGCGTCGTCCCTGGGTGCGCGGGACGGCGGGGAGAAAACGCGGGGGGTTGCCTGTTTCCGCGGCCCCTCCGCGGGCCTACTGCTGCGGTACCGGCAAGCGGGGCCGCCGCGCTCCCACCGCGCCAGCGGCGGCTGCTGGCGGTACCGCGGCGCTGAGCACCGGCGCCTTCCCCGCTCTCCCCGCGGCCGGCGGCAAGGGGCTGCACTCGGCGCTCCTTTGTTACGGCGGGACCGGCTTTAGGCAAAATTCCTGCTAACACCTGAGGAGTGAAAGTTTCCAGGCGAGCGGGTCGCATTCCGCTCGGGGGCCGTCTGATTTATGTATTTATTTTTTTGCAGGGAGACGTACATATCCATCCAGAGGGGCACGGGAGGGGGGCGGGGGGAAAAAGCATTGTTAAAAAGTCTCGGACTGGTGATTCACTGACCACCAAACTGGCGACGCGAAGTCAATTAGCCGAGTAAAACCTGGATGGCCCTGGAACAAGGCATACCTTCGCAAAGCCAGAGCTGCACTTTAAATTTTTAAAAATATTTTTGGGTTTTTTTTCTTCCCGGGAAGAAGGAGAGCGTGCCCACTGTGCCCGGACAGCTGTTTTTTCTCCCGGTAGCTCCCAAGCAGCAGCCTGTGCCACGCACGCCTGTAAGGAGATGCAGCCTGTGCCTACGCCGTGGGGTTGAACAGGCGTCGGGACAGGTTTTGGCGTTTTTAGGAGCCGTGGCTGCCAAAATACCCGCGTTTAATAGCTAAGGAGGGTGATGTTTCAGCTGTGTTGTTTTGCTTGCAGATCAGCAAAAAACCACAGTGATTGAAAACGGTGAAATCAGATTTAATGGAAAAGGGAAAAAGATTCGGAAGCCTCGAACCATTTACTCTAGTCTACAACTCCAGGCTTTAAATCATCGCTTTCAGCAGACTCAGTACCTGGCACTTCCAGAGAGAGCTGAACTGGCAGCTTCATTAGGACTTACCCAGACACAGGTAATTACTGGGAATCCCAAATCACTGAAAGCCTGCTCGAGCAACAAAGGCCAAGCAAAGTATGATGCTCCCCAAATATTTTGGCCTCTGTCGGGAACGGTAGAAAAGGTAACGCCACACGGTTGCCATCTCTCTGTGCTAGGACTTACCTAATGCGCGACAGAGATCGGGCGACCGCAGAAGGAGCTGAAAGTGCCCTTCCCTCAGCCGTCTGCGAGCGATCGCTCCCTTTTTGATGCCACACATAACGTTTTAAAATTGCCTATATTTTCGGATAATTCCAGCACCGAGATGCAATTTCCCAGCTGTGAAAAGGAGAACAAAGCAAAGGCAAGGAATCGCTGGGCCTGAGGTAGAGCTAAAAGCAAAGCTGCCTCGTAGCAACGTATAGGTAGAGGGGAAGCAGGAACGCGTTAGGAAATACCTGTTAAATCAATAGTTAATTCACCTTGGATGACTAACGCAAATGCAGTGGTTAGCCTTGGGCAAAATGTACGGAAGGTGATAATAGATCTGAAGATCAAAGACAGCCGTGTACAAAATTATGGCAGGTTAAGCCATAGTTAAGTGTGGTTGGAGTAGCTGTGCCATTCTGCTAATTTAAGCTTGAAAGACATATGAGGCATTACAGGCTTACCCAGCTGGGGTTTGTGGAGAGGTGCATGGATAGATGGGATCAATTCGGGTAAAACGTTATCATGTGAATCTGTGAGCTTAACAAATAACTTCAGGATTTTATCATTGTCATTGGTAACAGTCTCTTCCAGGCAGAGATTTTTAAATACTCAGCAAACATTAATGATGGGAATGGGCCTGATGGTTTTGCAAATGGGATTTTAGTATCCTTAGCATGCACGCTCTGTCTCACTGTTGTCTTGCTTTCTCTCTTGCACGCATAGATTTTTTTTTTTTTAGGGACCCGATCCTGAGCTTGCAGCTAGAGGAGAACCCTTGCTTATCCCCTAACATTATGATTGCAAAGTTTGAGAGGTCAAATACACATGGGGGATTTGTTTTCTTTGTTTGATTGATTTAAAATATATATTGTGTATACATGTCTTACCTATATATAATTTCTATAGTAATTCTGATCTACCAGTGGGCCTGATCCTTGCTCACCTTATCGAGTGCAGGCTTCCTCTTTGGGAGTTCTGCTGGGTAAGGTGCAGGATGAGACCCAAAGCAATGCTGATATACTATTACTCACAGAGAAAATAAAATTATTCTTTCTTTAATAATACGTTTTAATATAAAGCTGCAAAACTGGTCCCATTATGCCTCCTCCCCCGCCACATCAGCGTGGACTGCTTGATCTGATCGTGAGGATTTTGGATGCTCGATTTCTTTGTAAGATGCCCTTTGTCTATTGGCTCTTGTCTCCTGGCACAAAATCATATGATTGCCCATGTTTGACAACAGTTTGCCCGAATGATCAAATGACCTCCAAAATTCTGAATGAGGCGCTAAAACAGGACACCTCAGAGTATGTAGTCTGTTTCAGCCATAACAATCTGGCCTGCCGAGGGAAAACAACGTTCCAGGTTAAAACCTGCATCCCTCTCAATTTCCATCTCTGCTCTGCCTCCCCTGTTCTCTCCAGCTGCATCCAAAGCCCGAGAGCAGCCGTAGCTACCCCTCCTTCCCCTCTCCCCATCCCCAGCTCCACACCCGACTGGCGTGTGCCCTCAAGACCTTCTCCAGATTAGACCCCCGGCCCCCGGGGTCTTTCCTGCTGTGCCCTGGGCACTGACGGCAGCCTAATATCTAATGCGTTTCGGTTTACAGGTGAAGATCTGGTTTCAGAACAAGCGCTCCAAATTCAAGAAGCTGCTGAAACAGGGCAGTAACCCCCACGAGAGCGACCCTCTGCCCGGCTCCGCTGCCCTCTCCCCTCGCTCTCCAGCTCTGCCTCCAGTCTGGGACGTTTCAGCCTCTGCCAAGGGAGTCAATATGCCTCCAAACAGCTACATGCCTGGCTATTCTCACTGGTATTCTTCTCCACATCAAGACACAATGCAGCGACCACAAATGATGTGAATTGTCCAAGAGAAATAATCTCCCAAGAACGCCTCGTCTCGACATGGCAAGAAGTTCCCCTGCTTTGCCAAGCCGTGCCAGCTAACAGGCTCTGTGTGAACTTGTAGATGCGGCAAAGAGACAGAGTGGCTTTATTTTTTTTTTTTTTTTTAAGTAACCTCAGCGATTGATCTTTAACAGAAAGACACAATTTTCATTCTGGCGCACAGAAGACACTTCTCTTTAGGATATTTTCCTTTGGACTCCAAGGCACCAGCCTCTTTCTCTGTGGAGTATACGTCAAAACAAACTTTTTACAGACTTTGCCCACAAGAACCTGAATCTACCATGGCAGCCGTTTTTACTTGTTTAATGAGCTAAAGACATTACATGATGAAAGAGAGACTAGTCAAAGCTCCTTCATTTTTATTCACCAAATCCGGACTGGGGAAAGGATTAAAAGACAGAAGAAGTGATTTTAAAAAAATTAAGATGGGGGGAAAAAAAGGAGAACTGGTTGAAAACTGCAAATATACTGTAAGATTAGAACATTACCACGAAGCAAAATCTGCATGCTTTCTCAAAATGTAATGGGCTGCGGCTCAGAAGAAACCACCGTCTCTCACGCGAAGAGCCCCCTCATCCGCACAGACCCGCACCCGCACACAGCCGGACAGACTCCCGGAGACGAGCAGTAAAGACAGAGCGAGGGATTCGCGGCCAGACCCGCCGCTGCGGGCTGGGGAAGGAAGGTTCAGCGCTGCCCGGCGGCAGCCTCAACCACTGAGCGAGAGGGACCTTTCCCCGAGCAACCTTTCTGTATATATTGTTGAATTTTAGTTGTACATATACTTTGTATGTTTTTGTCTTCTTTCGTATATAGAGTAAAAGCCACAAAACGCCCGCCTGGCTCCTATTTCTCTTAACCTTAGCGGATCCCCACCTGCCCCGACTTGCCCCCCAGATCAGTCCGGGCAGAGGGATCCTTGTGCCCAGCTTGGCTGAGTGCACAGACACCCCTACCAAAGCATATATCTGCGAGCAAAGAAAGAAAAGATGAAGTGGGATGGGGTAGCTGGTGGCTTGGTTGGTTTTAAGGCTACGATTTAAAGACAGGAGATACCGAGTCCACAAAGATACGCCTAGACGAAGTTCCTAATCACCCGGCCATTTCTGCGATTTCAGTGCTCCGCTGCTTAGCTGAGCTGAGCCTTCTCGCCGAGGCAAAGCTCAGAGCCCTGTCTTCCTTCCCAAAGGTTGGAGACTCCAAATTATTAAGAAAGGAGGCGCCCTCCTTTGTTTTAAAGAGCAGACAATGCAAGCTGAGGAATGTTTTGCAAAGCACTGAGAGGTGCCCAGGCACACAACACGCTGTCCAGCCAGCTTCAGGCGCACCAGCTTGTGGAAAGCACAGCAACTACTGACAATGAAAAGCCTTTTCCTCATCCAAGCTGGATGCCCCATACTGCGAGAATTAATGTCTAGAGACCTGGGCATCCTTCAAATTATGAACCTTGAAACCACTGAGCCATTTATCAGAAGTCAATAGAGATCCTCAGAGTGCTCCATATAATGACAGCTACATACAGTCGTGCAAAAGGACAGTCACTATAATTAGACACAAAGCAAAGACTACTTACCAATATACCAGTGTTTTGGGGGGTGTTTTTTGGTTTGTTTTTTTTTTTTTTTGAGCAACTTCCACGCTCAGTCAGTCTTCAGAGTGCTTTAAAACCGATCAGTCTTGTCATTTTCTACCATTCGTATTGTTACATTAGGAAAAATGTTTTCTTTTCTTTTTTTCCCCTTCCCACTGTGAAACTTTGGGTTCAGAGCTCCCCAGGATCAATTCTGAACAAAGCCTCCAGCTGCAGTGCCATCCAATTTGAAGCAGACATTGGGGACAATTTAAGGTTTTTATCCACAAGAAGGTTTTTTTCCATTCTCTTAAATGCAGCCATAATTAGAGTAATTTTTCATGTAGCCCGCTGATTACAGCGTTTTTACCGTCAAAGATAATTACCTGTAATTTTCTTCCACTTTTAATACTAAAAAGCCATCTTTATTTAGATTCAGGAACAGGAAAGGCGAAACAAAAGAGGAAAATTATTCTGTTATTCATACACAAATTGCAGAGACGTAGGGCCTAAAATTGAAAATTAACCAAAATTATAATGCTGAAAAGAATGGAAGAGGCTTCAGAAGTACAGCTGGTAGTGGGGCTCACTGAATTATTCAAATGACACTGGAGAGAAAGCTACCATACATTTAAACCAACAGCATTGTGTGCATCTTTCAGAAAACCCCGCTTTACACCCCCCCGCCGGCCCCTGTGCGGGCTCACCCTCGCCTCGCAGAAGGGCGGCGGATGCCCTGGTGAGCGAGTCCCGCAGCCCGGGGAGCCCGGCCCAGCCGAGCCCAGCCCGGCGGGTCCCGGCCCCCACGGCCCCCGCAGGCACCTTAACCCTTTCGCTGCACCCGCCCAGCAGGGACGGCGGCGGGCGGTCCGCCCCTGCGCTGGCGGGCCCGGGGGGCGGGGGACACGGGGGTTCGCTGCCTCAAGGGGGCTTGCGGGGGGCCCGTCCTCCCCTGCACGCCGCGCGTGGGTGCCGGTGCGGAAAGCCTCTCGATGCGTCGTGCCCTCCTCCCCTACGAGTGATTCCTCAAATAGGCTCAGAAAAAGCCCAGACAACAAGCAAGCAAGCGAACAAATAAATAATAATAATAATAATAATAATAATAATAATAATAATAATTAGGCCCATTAGCTTAGTAGCGTGGGAGAAGGTGGGAAAGGTAGGCCTTCCCGGGAGCGGGGTGGGAGCGAATGGCAGCAGCGGCTCCCACTCGCGCGGCAACCGCCCCGGGAGACTCTCGTGAAACAGCGTCATCTATGGATGGAGCAGCGGCAGCTCCCCACACCAGCGCCAAACCTGCCGCCGCCGGGCTGCCAGCGCCGGCTCCGCCGCCGCCCGCCCGCCGCCGGGCTCCACCGCCCCGGGGCCGCGGAGAGCTGCGGAAAGGCGCGCCGCCGCCGCCCGGCTGCGGGCACGGGCAGACGGGGCCGGCCCGCGGCTCGCACGGTTTCTCCGCCGGCCGCCGAGTCCCGCGCTGCCCCTCCGGCAGCCCGTCGGGGCTCCCGCCGCATCCCCGCCCGCGCCGCCCGCCGCCCCCGGCAGCATCGGGGAAAGGGGGCGCGTATCTGTCGGGGTCCGGCCCGGGGAGGGAAACCACCGGCGCGAGAATGACCGCGAATGTGGGGGAGCAAAGACGGAGCGTGCCTCGACGGGCAAGGCGCGGAGCAGTCACAAACCAACCCCAAAACCAAGCGAGCCCCAAAACTTACCCCTCTGAAAATCTGCTAAGCAAGGATCGGGGTCTAGAAATCTATACTGAACAGAAGCAGTGGAGAATATTTTTCTGAGTCTCAGGGCAGAAGCTCTTTCTCTATATTCTTGGTTGAGTGAGCACATCCAGGTGTGAAATTGTTTGCACACCCCAGCACCTCTTATATTGCCAGCAAAATTAGCTGTTATTACTGTCACTGTTTAGTGATGGTTAGCTTGATAAAAAAAACCTGCTGTAATCAAGACCTGGCGCATCTTTGCAAATTACAGATAATTGTAAACGTCCAGATTATGATAATAGCATCCTAATCCAGCCTGCAATATAATTATTACAGAGTGTTACATCTGAAACTGTCCAGTAGGGCTAATTCAGCCATTATTTAGACCCTATTTTTGCACTGCAAATGGGTTGCTGAGTTGAAAATGTACGATTGTAATTTCACGGGGCACTCAATGAGTAATGGTATAGGGAGGGAAAAATACAAAAGTGAAATGTGAACAGTAGCGATCAAATCAAACTCTGAAGGACAAAAGACTGTTTGATTCATAGGGAATGAGAAGAGCGGGAATTAAGAAAATAGCAAATCAGTGGTCTGCAGCGTTACGTGTCCAAATCTCAACGAGTGCGAGCCTGATGTGAAGTCAGGGACTGCTGGTTCGGCTCCCGCCTTGCATCAGTCCGCCTCTCGGCTCGGCTCTTCCCGGCAGCCTCTCCCCGGCACCCGAAGCATCCCCGAGCTCCCCACCCATCCCCAAAAGAGGGCTCTCCATTGTCTTGTGCCTTCTCTCAGGTGACTGAACGTCACTTTCGGGCAAGAAGCCTCGGGAGCTTCGGAACCGGGAGGAGGAGAGTGCGGGGTGCGGGACCGGGGCTCCGGGCACTCTCCGCGGCGGGCTGTGGAGCTTGGCGGCCTTTTGCGCTCCCGCGCACCCGCTGGACCGGTCCTCAGGGGTCCTTAGGGAAATTATCACAGAACCGACTCAATTGTAATTAATTAACCGAAAGAGCCTGGCTAACAGGACTACCTGCAGCTAGCGAAGTGAACTCACTGGGCTAGTTGGCTTTCGACTCCTGATTAACTTTTATTAACCCTGGACACGAAATACACAAACCCGCTTCATTTTTTAATGGCCTAAATCATCAAAGCGCGGTTGCCGCCCGACCGGTTAGTCTCCGCAGGGTCCAGATGAGAAGAGGCAGCGCCCGGGGCTGGCCCCATGGGCAGCAGGGCTGCCGCCCCGGCTCTTGCTGGCCTCTCCCGGCCGCAGCCGCTCCTGGCAGCCCGCAGGAGCCTTTACTCTGCGCCCTTTTCTCCATGCGATTTAGTAAAAACCAGGCGAATAAAAGAAAGCTCAGTGGATAGAGAGAGGCGAAAGCCCTATAAAACGCGTTATATGGTGCGTGTCGAGGAAACCGTAAAGATCTCCTGGAATGGAGGGCCAGCTCCACAACCAGGCAGAGGATGCCGCTGCAGAGCACGAAGCCAGCTCAGGATCCGGCCCGGCGAGGCTGGCTGAGCCACCCTGCAAAACCCAGGCTGAGCTTTAGACAGCCTCTCCGGGAATGCCGAGGGGCAGGCGGCAGAGGGAGAGGAGCGAGAAGCCACCTCCAAGCTCGTCTTCGCCAAATGCTCAATCCGTTGAAGGTTCTGGCCGGGGCCGGCGCACTGGGCCCTCACCTGAAGGGGACTAAGGAGGTGAGGGAGATGGGAGTTTTACCCGCGGCCTTGAAGGTCGTGCCAGTGGAAGGTGTTCTCACAGACAGCAGGGGCGTGGGTGTGTGGTGGGATTTATCAGGTCTGTATTCCAGGCAGATAAACGATTGTTTATCCTCCCCGAATCGCATGTAAATAGACCCGCCACCGAACAAAGAGAAGAACTATTTAATTGATGCAACACGGATTCTCGCTAAAAAAAGAGAGAAAGGGAGGCTTAATGTAAACTTCGCGTTTCCTATTTTCACGGTTCTTATCTGAGCTATAAAACAGGTTGAGTTACTGCAAGCAATCGCTTAAATGACTGAAAGCAAGAAAAGGGGGTTCCCACACCCCCCCCCCCCCGCCCCGATTTTCCTGAAGCAATAGATCTCCTTTCCGTAATCCACAACCGAAACACCTAAAGGCTGTCAGTCGCAAAATTGCGTGGCAGAAATCTTTAATCGATGCCACATGTGGGATGCAGTCTGGGGACACAGCGCTGCCGGCGGTTGAGCGGGCAGAGCGCGGAGGCCCGCGCAGGCAGCGCGGCCGCCGGGGAGCTAAAGCACGGGGGAGACCGAGGGCAGTAAGAGGGCGACAGGAACGCCTGGCAGGCGGGCTGCCCTGCCGCGGTGACAGGTTGGAGGGGGTGTCTTTTCTTTCCCCGGGAAGGAGCGGGAGGGAAACGGAGGCGCTTGGCGAGGGGGCAGCGCTTCCCGGCTGCAGGCTGTGCCCGCGGGCGGTGCGGGGATGCCCGGCACGGACAGGGGGGCTCGGGCGGAAGCGGGAAGGTGCTCCTCCCGCGTCCGTAGGTGGGGTTGGCGGGCACCGTGTGTGTCTGGGTGTGGGTGATGTAGGTGTGCGTCCCAACCGGGGGCTAGCGCAGCCGGGGGTGGTGTGCTGTGGGTGTGAGAGCCCCAGGGGTGCAGGCAGTGTCAGGACCTCTCGATCTGGGGCAGCGGGGGCTGCAGGCTGCTCTGTGTATGTGTGTCTGTGTGTCTGCGCGTCTGTGTATGTGTGTGTGTGTCAGGCCCTGTGGCTTAGCCCTGGAGCCGCTCGGCACCCACAGGAATGTGGCTCCCCTCGGCTCCCCGAACTGCCCCGGCTCCACATGGAAGTGGCCGCCAGGAAAACAGAAGGGAGGGGAAGAGGGGGAGGGGCGGGGAAAGCCCCGAGCCAGCAATTCGCGGAGCCCAAACCCAGCATCAGACAAAGGACAGTTCATGCCATCCTTTTCCCGGGGAGGCAAGGGGGGAGGCCTGGCCAAGCTAGGCTCCCTCCGGCCGCCGCCGGAGCCCAGGGGGTGCACCCAGGCGGGAAGAGGCGCCGGGGTGTGCCTGCCTGTGTGTGCGGGGACAGAGAGGACAGGAGCATCCCCCTCGGCCCCGGAGGAGGGGCGGCCATAGACTCCGAGTGTTCATCGAGGCCGGGGCCACGCGACGGGGAGCCCCGGCGAGGACATTTCTTACCCTCTCTGGGGGAGGGATGCCAGGCTTTTCCCGACCTGCCCAACACCAACCCGATCTGGGAGGAGGAGAAATTAAGGAGGGAGAGGGACCGGCATGGAAACCGAGCCGAGATGACTCGGCTGGCTTGGAAAGGCGAGCGATGCCTAGTCCAGCGGCCGCAGTGTAAATTCCCATCTCTGTCCGGCATGCTGCCTGCCGGCATTCCGCCTTCCCGGAGCTGTTCCTGCTCTGTCCGTCCGGGCCCTCACGGCCCCGGCAGGTTACCGTAACCAAACAGCCCCGCGGCAGCTCCTCAAAGAAAGGGGTGGGTGAACCCACCTGGGAAATTGACTTCCACCTCTTGTGTCCAAACCTTTCTGCAAAGGGAAGTGACCTCGGGGAGAATCTCTTACTGCAGGTTGAATGCTTGTCTAGAGGGAAATGAGGAAAAGAACGGAAGAAAATGAAAAGGTCAAGTTTTTCAAAAATTTTTTTGCACCGCATGGAAGTGAGCAGAAGAGACAAAGCCGACCTTTTCCTCAGCCCCAGAGTCGCGGAAAGTCCCTGCAACCTTGGGCGTAAAATGAGCAGGAGACGGTCACCAGAACCGCAGAAGAGATGGGGAGCGGCGGGGCACCGCGGCGGGGCGGCCGCTCTCCGGCAGCGGGCAGGGGTGGGCAGCCGGCCGCGGCCCCCGCCGCCCTGCCGCCGGCACCCCCGCACCCTCCCCGGCGTGCAGGGAGCACAACCGAACAAACTGGTCTATTGTACTGCAAGACATTTACCAACCCCCAAACCTGTTACAAAACAGCAAACCCGGGCTTCTTTCTTTGGGGAGAAAACTACGCACACCACACTCACGCACACGCACAAAACATGGCAGGCAGGAAAGGAGGGAGAAGAAAGGAGGGGGAGGGCAGCGGGGAGGAGGACTGGAGACAGGTAAGTGCGCTCCAGGGCAGGAGCGTGCCTTTTCAGGCCTCGCCTCCCCCCCTTCCAGCACTCTCCTCGCCAGCCTCGGCTGCCAGAGGGGCATCTTTCATCTCGGGGATCCTTCCAGCGACGCCTTTGGCACATTCGCTGCTGTCGCCGTACCCCGCACGGCCGTGAATTACCGCTGCCCCCCAGGACAGGGGTCCCCGTGGGAACGTGCTCCGCCGCGGGGGCCCCGCGGGCCTGGATTTCTACTGGAAGAGAGCCCACGCTCCGAGCGAGTGGTCCGCTCCAGTGGGCAGCGCTCCGGCCATCTCGCCCAAGCCGTGCCTCCAGCACCGGGCAGAGCTAGCGACTGCTCTGACGCAAGGGTATTTTCCCCTAAATCAGGTAGAGATAAAACAAAAACAATAAAAGTACCTCTGCAACGTCCCTCCTTCAGTCGGAGCGGCCGCAGGCTTTTAGCAGGAGCGAGGGGAGCGGAACCCTCATTTTATCCTTTTCTCATATTTAGTGGCTCCCTTTGACGGAAACGTAATTTGTATAATTAGCCGAGTGCACACGGGCGACTGATGGGCTGTGGAGTGTGCAGCTCTCGACGCTAATTGCTCTCGGGGATTCGGGGCGGCTTAAGGCGAGAGATTTGCTTTCTCGCATCAGGATGGGCAGCTTTCCCTTCAGCTTAAAGCACTATGCAGTAAGACGTACGCGGTCTTGCCAGAGCCCCTTTCCCAGCGGGGAGAGAGCACCGCCGCCCTTCGGCTCGCCTGCGGGTACCTGCAAGGGCCAGATCCTGCCAGCATGCCCGGACTGTGGTGGCACTGCACGGCACTGGAACAGAACGTGAACTCTCAGCTCCCATCCTCTTTCCTCACTTTCTTTCTGCAAGCAAATTAGTATTATATTTTTTTCCCTCTTATTAACAGAAGAAGGGGTAATTTGGAAACGTTTCTCGTGGTCGAAATAATTTTATTTTATTCAGAATATACAGTTTAATTCCTCTATCTACAATTATTTACAGGGTTAAAATAACATCGAAAAAAGTCTCTGGAAAAGTTGAGGTCATAGATTTCAAGGCACCAATGATAGTGTCCACAGCTGAGCCAAAAATTGTCCGTATTGTATAAAAAAGGGTTTTTCCTTTGAAATGCAATAAGTTACATGCACAAGCTTTACACATTTTAATCTTTTTGTTTCTTTTCCCTTTTAAAAATTCCCCATATGCATTCCTTTCGTTATTATTCCTTAACAGTAAAACACAGGAGTCCAAGGAACAACCAAAAAAAAAAAAAAAAAAGTAAAGAAAAAAGGGCCAGGCTCTAATAAATCGTCCCAGAGGCCAGCGCTAACGGGTGCTGTAGGGAGCCGTGGGGTTGGAGGTGGGAGTTGATGGAGTTGGCAGCGGGGTACCAGGAAGTGGAGCTCTCCAGGTAGCTGGATGCAGGGGACGGGTTGGAGTTTGGAGGGTGAGCGTGTGCGTGGGCATGATGGCTGAGGGAGCGGGACGAGCCCTGAGGTTCCCAAACCGCAGGTGACTGTGGAGAGTTGCAGGCCATGGGGTCGCTGGAGCTGGGGCTGTGCTCCGGAGGCATCTCCCCGTTTTTCATGATCTTCTTGATCTTGGATCTTTTATTCTGAAACCAGATTTTCACCTAGGAGCGGGGCGGGAGGAGAGGAGAAGGGAGGAAAGAGGGAGTGGGGAGGGAAAGCGACACCATTAATGCCCGCCTGGCAAGCCGGTGCTTCGCGGCTGCGGCGCCTCGCATCCCGCCGCCCTCCCGCCCCTCCGCGGGGGCCGATCCAGACCTTCCCGCGGCACCGGGCTGAACCTGGGGTTATGGACCCGCCAGGCCGGGCCGGGCCGAGCAGAGCCACTCGCGGTACCTGTGTCTGCGTGAGTCCCAGGGAGGCTGCCAGCTCGGCCCGCTCGGGCAGGGCGAGGTACTGGGTCTTCTGAAACCTCCTCTGCAACGCTGCCAGCTGAAAGCTGGAATAAATAGTCCGGGGTTTGCGCACTTTCTTTGGTTTGCCGTTCACCATCCGCACCTCGGGCTCCGCCACCTCCTTCTCTGCACGGGCGCAAGAGCGGGAGAGAGACGCAGACATTAAGTTCGCGACAGGCTCCTCTCCGCGCCGCGCAGCCTGCGCCGCCGGGGCGGCATCCCGCCCGCGGGCCGGGCCGGGCAGCGGCGCCGGCCCGACGGGCCCCTGCGGCTTCCCCCGGGGCTCCCGCAGCCGGGCGGCGGCCCCGCGCAGCCTCCGCCGGCTCCCCGCAGTGAGACGGGGGGGAACCCGCTCCCTCCACACCGACGTCGGCCACCCCTGGCCCTCCTCCGCCTCCCACGCCCGTCCCGGGCATCCTGCCGGGCGCGCAGCGCTGCGCGGGCGGGAGCGCAGGGCATGCGCGGCCGCCGCGGGCGTTGGGAGGATGGTTGGGGGCCTGCTGGGAAGAGCTCGGTCCGGAGTGGAGTCGGACCCAAGGCTTTGACCACATCCTCCGCACGCCCGCGCCTCCCCCCTGCCGCCGCCGGCGTGTCCCCAAGCGCCGCCGCGACCGCACTCGTCCCAGCCAAGCCCCAGCCGCTTGGCTTCACCACGGGTTTTTTTTTTTTTTCTTCCTGACCCCTTTTTCTTTTTCTTTTTCTTTTTCTTTTTCTTTTTCTTTTTCTTTTTCTTTTTCTTTTTCTTTTTCTTTTTCTTTTTCTTTTTCTTTTTCTTTTTCTTTTTCTTTTTTTTTCTTTTTCTTTTTCTTTTTCTTTTTCTTTTTCTTTTTTTTTTTTTTCCCTACAGCAAGTTACAAATAAGTAAAGCACTTCAACCACGACGCTTTCTGGTGAAAAACCCTCCCGGCTTCGCAGCCCCGCCACGGCTGGGCTCCCCCTCCCAGTCTCCTCCCCCGCCCCTCCAGCACAGGGAGAAGGAAACTTTCTTCAACACCGCGAACCTGAGTTTGAGACACGCAACAAGGCTCGGCTATTTTCTCCCTCTTCCTGCGGGGGGAAGGAGGAGGGAGGTAGCCGTGGGGGCCCGGGGGCAACTGACAGAAGCGCTAAAGCACTAGTCCTACGATTTGTAGTTTAGATCATGCGGGCTGGTCAAAAAGAATAGACCAGTAGACCAGCTCTCCACTTTTTCCTCCCACCCCAAAATTTTCTCCCCCCCCCCATTTATTTATTTATTTTTAGTTTCCCTTCTGGTTCAGGGAAAGGCGCATCCCCGTGGTCCGTGGGTCAGGGATCTGCCGGGGCGCGCTCCCCCAGCCTCCCCAAAGCCACGGGAGCTTCCCACACACTCCCGGCCCTCACCTGGCTGGCTGGCGGAGCTCTGGACGCGGTTGTAAGCCCCGCTGTACTGGTGGTAGGGGCTGGCGTAGCTGTAGTCTGCATAGGCTTTGGCAGGATAGTTCCCGGCAGATCCGTTCATGCCGTGGTACTGATACTGGTAGGGGTTGAGTGCTTTGCCGTAGGAAGCCGAGGTAGGCGAGCAGTAGCCGTGCGGGGCTCCCCCCGCCGGGCTGTAGTAGTCGGAATCCGTAGCCGAGGACTCGGGTAAAGTGGGAGATTCCTGGGACGGGTGGTGCATGGCTGCAGCCGTCTGAAAAGGAGCTTGGAAGTCGCCGGATCTGATGTTGGGGACCCTTCTGTCAAATACTCCTGTCATAGCTCGGAGCCGGCGGCGGGCTGGGGCTGGCGGCGGGGCTGCTCGGGTCTAAGCAGACATGTCTGGGGGAGGAGGCTGCGGCGCGGTGTCTGTCTCCGGCAGACTGCTGGCTGGGGCGCAGCATAGGCTTGGTTAAATCCTTAATTGCGCTCTTACGCACAGCAGGGTGGATCGGGTTCCATTGGCCAGAGCAATCGGGAGCAGCGACACCCTAACTCGTCCAACTAGTTTAGCACAACAAAGCTTCGGCTTAAAAAAAAAAAAAAAAAAAAAAAAGAGGGGGGAAAAAAAGAGGAAAAAAAGTCCCATTCAACCTCTTTTTTAAGTGAATACCAACAGCAATCTCCGAGTGGGAGCGTCGCGATTGGGAGGTTTCCGCCTCCCCCCACCACTGCAGCCGGCGAGGGGGCACGGCGAGCCCCGCCGCCCTGCAGCCCGGTGCCCCCGCACCTCCTCTCGCAGGGCCCTGGGGGAGGGCTGCAGCCAGGCCGCTCGGATTTGCTGTTTGCTCCCCCCTGGCTACGCTGATGGCTTGGGAGCACCGCACCGGGCACTCCTGGTTCCCAACTCGATTTCTGATCTGGTGACAATAACCATCAGTCTGACCGTGCTGTTTCCTTCGCATCGTCCTCCTTCCCCGGGGGAACGCCGTCTGGGACCTCCGCGCTAAATACAGCGAACTCTATTACCCCCAAGTATCTTGAATTTTAGTTACATCATTTCCTGCATTTCCAAGACCCTAGAACGGCCCGGAGCCAGGCGGGAGACTCCCGGCATGATGCCCGGCCGTGGGGCTATGGGGGAGCTCCCAGTGGCACCATACGGCCTAGGGGCACCCGCGCCGCGGATGTTGCGGAAGGCGACCTGCCCGTAGCACGATGGCCGCGGGCGGAGAGCCCCCGACTCTCGCCAGCTCCGGCGCCCCTCCGGGTGCGCTTGTGACCGCTCGGCCCCACGAGTGTGCGCTCCTCACCTCCCCGGGGCGGTGCTCACCGTCTGGTCCGGCTGCGGCCCAGGGTCAGGAGCCCCTCATGAAGGGAGCTCAAATCACCCTCACGCGTGGGCAGGACGACTGTGAGGCCGTCGTGGGGTTTCTCCACTTGGAGGTTGTCGCAAGAACCCTCTTTCCGGGTGACAGCCCCCCAGAAGTGACCGGCGCTGTGCGGGGGTGTCCTCCTCACAGCACTCTGGCCAGCAGCACCCTCCTTCACCTGCACCCGTTCTTTCGCGCCCATCTACGCACTCAGGTCCCAGGCAACGCACTCTATGGCTGGGCCGGGGAGAGCCACGGGCTGGTGATGCCCGTCCCTGGTGATTTTACAGCAGTGCTGCAAAAAAAAAGGATCAAATTTTACTAGACACTAAGGAAAACAAATAAAAGGCTGTTTTCAGTGACCTGGAGTTGTAGATTTTTCTGAAGTTGTTTACTCTCCAGATTTAGCCTGTTTGCTCACCAAAGATCTCCCAGCCAGCTGAGTAACACTTGTAACACAACCGTGCATGTTGTACTTGAACTTATTGTTTGCTTTGGAAATGTCCACAGCTCATATAAAATCACATTAAACAAATCCCTAAGCATTTCATTCTATGAATCACTTACTTAAATCCATTAGAAATATCTCCCCCTCACACCTTTTTTTTTTTTTTTTTTTTTTTTTTTTTGTAAAGAGAGGAACCGGAGAGAGATACATATGTTTACGACTGGGGAAGGGGAGAGTAAATTTATTAAAGCTCCCAGTTTGCATCCAGCTGGAAGGGTCGGTAGAGGTTTTAAGCAGATGAAGAGGGGGAGAGGGGGGAGGAAAGCCCATTTGTGTCATAAATTCCAGGGCACTGCACTTCAACACGTCCGGGCAGGAAGGTGCCGTTTTAAGGGAGAGAACGGGAGAGGAGAGGGGCGCCTGCCTCGCACCCAGCCCCGGCAGCTCTGGGGCCGCGGCGGGTCCCGGCCAAGCCGTCCCGACACGGCTGCTTGTACAGCTCCCCGGGGAAATCTGGATCGGTTTCCTGCAGCAGAGAAAGTTTGTTCTTGTTTTATTCAGTAGCAGAGCAGGGGACAAAAAAAAGTTTCGATATTAAAAGGAAAACAAAAAAAGCAGAAGCCCACCAGATCCAACCGCAAACCCCCCAAGCTGATTTTTTTCTGAAGGCATCCGCCGCCGTTGCAGTCCGTGCGAGGATTACGGGGCTGAGGGCACACAAATCCGCCTGTTTGCGGGTTTCCTGCCCCCCGTCCTTCCCAGCCCGAACCCGATTTTCTTGCCTTTCTGCTGTTTCCCCCCAGCGGTTTTTATTTAACACATCCGGTGGGAGCGGGCGGTTCGGAGGGAGCCGGAGTCTGTTTTCCATTTCACAATATGGTCATTGTTTACCGGCACATGCCCGCCGCGTCGCCTGAGCGGCTGCCCGGGGCCCCCGCGGCCGGTTCGGGCCCGAGCCCCGCTGCCGCTCGGGGGAGGCGGGCGGCCGTGTCCGTGTGTCCGGGCAGCGCCGCCGCTGCCGGCTCGGGGCGCGGGGGCGCCGCGGCCGCCCCGGAGGCGCGCGCTGGCCGTGCCCGTGGCAAGAGCGCCCCGGCGCGGCCGCGGGCCCGCAGCGCCGCCCGCTACCTGCGCGCCGCCCCTCCCGCCCCGCCGCCGCCGCCGCCCCCGCCGGGGCCAGACTGAGCGGCGGCGGCGGGCGCGGAGCCGGGCGGCCCCGCCAGCGCTGTCCCCGCAGGGCACGGGGACCGGGGCGCGGGAGCCGCCGGGCCGGCGGCCGCGGCAGGACAACGCGGCGATTGTTCCCGCCTGCGCCTGGGAGCTGCCGCGGGGGCCGGGCGCTGGGGCCCCGACCGAGCCCCACGGCGGGCCGGGCGCTGTGTCCCGGCCGGTGCCCGCCGGCCGCCCCGCCCTTCCCCGGTCCTGGCTCGGGAGCATCCCCACCGGCTGAACCCTCCGCCCGGGTTCACAGAGCGCTCTCCGTCCCCGCTCGCTCTGCAGCGCTTTGTTTCCAGCCAACGAGCGAAGTATTTAGGATGAGCCTTTCAGACTTTTGGATAAAATCTTGCAATTGTTCACAGAAAATCTTTCACTTTCTGGATAAAATATTCTCTCTTGGGCACCGAGTTTTTTGCTGGAAACTTTATTTGCACGGAAATTGCTGGCAAAGAATGAAAGGAAATTTTTTCCCTTCCTTAAAAAAAAAAAAGCCCCAAACAGCCCTCCGCAGTGGAAACATGGATTAACTCTTGTTTTACAGCATCAGAACATGATGACTGCCATTCAACAACTTCAACAACTGAGGACTTTCCTCACCTTAGGCTTAGGACTTGTTTACCTAGGGGAGTATTTTCAGAATGAAGAGGCGAAGGGACTGAAAGCCCTTGTGTTCTCACCTAAGGCCAAAAAGAAATTCTGCTTCAAAGTAAAAAGTATTGTAATTTTCACTATGGGCAAAATCTATTGAGGATCCAGTGGAGAGGGCTAGTGAACTGCCCAGAAGGATGTTCACAAGACAGTGGTAAAGGTAGAAATGCAGGAAAGGATTTTGGGAAGCAGCAACTGGAAGCAGGAAAGGAGAAATAAACGTGACAGAAAACTCAGGGAAGGCATCTAAGACTTTTTGTTCACATTTCAGTAGCTTTCTGAAGAGCCCTTGGCTTTGGGTGCAGCTGGTTCAGAGAGAGGAAAATGGGCATGTCTCCACCTAGGCACAACATGCTCTGCCTTGGGGAACTTGTCACTCCTAAAGGAAAGGATATTTGTGTTCCTGTGAAGGTCATTTGTGTTGATGGAAGGATGCACATGTGAACTTGGGATCAAAGCCTGTCTGGCCCCTAAAACACTGGTGCAGGCACTGATTTAGCCCTCCATCCCAAAGCGTCCACTAGGTTCTGGTAATTTCGCACCCCTGGAACACTGTTTTCTCTTCCAGTTTCTTGTGCATGCCCAAGAAACTCTGGGCCTCCAGTTAATGAAGCAAACCTGTCACTTTGGCATTTCCATAGCTGATGGACTCACTGCCAGGCTTGGCCACAGACTAGGCTCTGCTGGCCTCGCTTGTCCAGCCTGTAAATTGCACAGCGCATAAAAACTGTGACATACAATGTTAGGAATTAGAATTTTCTTTTTAGGGCAAATAGTGACTGTCTCTTTCACTTGCCAAGGAGCTGACATGACAAGTGTACACTTGCACCTATTTCCCCCAAATTGCACCAACATGGGTGAAGAGAGGAGCTAGGGGTCCTTGTTAAGGTCAGCTGTAGCAGGCTGAGCCAAAGGTGGGGGACAAGATGATGTTAAAAGATTTCCTGGAGATGCAAGACTCCTGCCTGCATACCCCTTTCCCTTCTTTCTCAGGGCATGCCTTCCAGGGTTGCTGAAGCGTTGCTTAGCTGTTTCTTGATGCATCACAACCTTCCCAAGGCAAGGCATTGCCTTGCAGTCCCAGCTGAGTCATGGCCTGCTCCTCCAGAAAGGGAAATATTCAGTGAACTTGACCATTCCTTTACCTTTCGGAGTTCCGTCCACATGAACTCATGGGGCAGACGGGGAACTCACATTATTCTTGTGACCCATCTCAACAAATATGGAGATCTGCTCTGGGCTGGGCAGGATCTCTCAGGAAAAGCCTGTCCTACTCTTTTTTTTTCCCATTTCCAGCCCATGTGCTTCCATTGCAGTGTAACGCTGGCCTTTTTCTAAGGTCATGGAGGCCAGCAGAGAACCATCATCAGAAAACCCAACTTCTCCCAATGGAGTTGTTCTACCCGCCTTCTCCTCAGGTAGCTGGGTGTTGTTGTTCCAATAACTGTGGGTTCTTCAACTGATGTGAGGCCCAGTGTTTTCCAAAAAAGCCAAGACACAAAGCAGATGGAGCCCTCTCCAGATCTGCAGTTTGGGTCAGCAGTGAGAGCTGCAGAAGCATGGCTCCTTGTGAAGTTGCCTCAAGTTTCCATAACAGATGTTTGAACATGGATCTGGAGCCGCATGGGCAAAGCTGCTGCTGGAGCTCTTGCTCTGATGCAGAGCATGAGCCAGCACCACTGGAGAGCTGAATGTAAAATCTCTCTTTGCCAGAAACACTACAGGGAAAATATTTGCTCTATCTGCCCTTGCTGCCCAGCAGCAGTGCCACAGGGCACTGCAGACGTCTGGCACGGCAGACGGTGATGGCAGTGACATACTGGGAAGGGTCTCCAGCCAAGAGCAGAGGAGGAAAGGACCTCAGCTGTGGTAGCAGGAGGGGCAGGCATGAATGACTTCAGGAAATTCAGCATCCTGGATGAGTGGGCAGCTGGGCTGGATGACTGTAATGATCTTTTCAGGCCTTAAAATTTATTACTGCAGCTTTTAGCTCCGGGTAGCCAAAGGCAGTTGCTCCTCGAGGAAGAGGGTTGATTCATCTCCAGCACAGACATTCACCCTGCTTATTCTCTCTCACCTGTCACATCTCCTTCAGCTGTAACTCACTTGTTGGCCTCTCAGATAGGAGCAGGGTTGCTGCCTCTCTGCAGGACTTCAGATGTGAGATAAATCCCTTTGCATCCCAATGCCACAGGAATGCTTTCCTAGATCTCTGACATCCCTGTTAAAAGATGACTGGCCAAAGAATTTGAGGCACAGCTCTTCAGGCACTTAGGAGTGATTTCAGTGGGGCAGGGCAGGGCAGGGCTGCTGGCTGAGGGGCTCAGGGAAGCCCACCTCCGGGCCCTTGTGGATTTTAACTTACAAATCTCAGGAATTAAGCTTGCAATTTTCCTTTTGCTCTTTTAATAATGATCTAATATGTTGTTTTCCTATAGAGGTCAGCCAAACTTTTATAATTTAGACCTTGAAGGATTTGCAGATGATGGCAGCCTTAGGAAAAACTCTTGAAAACTCCTGCTTAGCTAATGCCTGTGTAATCAGCTCAAATCAGGCAGTGTTAAACCATACAAATCCATGAAGAAATTAAATGGTGGGAACAGTGACTATGGGAAGGGACACTGAACAAGGGACAAGGACACCTTGCAGGTTAAAGATCAAAGTGGCAAATGCACATCTCTTGTCATATGGTTCTGTCCCTATTACTTATTCCTTACACGGTCTGCTTGGTCTTATCTATTAAGTTTATCAATATGCACTCACCATATATGCTACATACTCTAGCTAGCAGTAGAATATATCTACAAAATGACTTAATAACTTGCATCTGTCATAAAACCCGCTTTATGTCCAGTTCTTCAGTTATAGCCTTTTTAGTAATATTTTAGAAGTAAACACATGCTTGGCTTTGCCCATGTAATTCCAGGGCTATATTAATTTATTTCATCTCATCTGCTGCCTTAGGTTTTATGTCCTTCACTGAAACATACACTACCATAATTCAAACTTTGTCTCCTAAAAGTTCCCTATGCAGTACAGGGGAACCTTCTTCTCTTTCATCTTTCACAATCCAGTCTGCAGCTGCGAGCAGCCCTGCAGGGAAGTTGGATGTCACTGGCTGCGTTGTCAGTGCTGTCTCTTCAAGGGGCTCTGTAAGGTCACCACCATATTTATAAGCATAGAGGAAAAGACTTTCCTTTTTCTGGTATCCATGTTTGAATTACATCTTTGTCCTTGAAAGAGGGCCTGCTGCAAGAAACATCAAGATGCTCTACTTTAAGATTCATTTTATGTTCCTGTGAAGATCTTAATTTATTGGAAAAATGGAGGTTATTTTCTTCTTCAGCTAAGATTTCTTCATCACAATGTTCTCTAGTCAGTGACTGAAAAATAGCACTTGGGGCTGTATTATTTTTGTTTCTGCAAGCCAAGTTCTTTTATTATTAAGAAAATGCCTTGGTTTGGGAATGAGAAATAAGGTGGTTTTCTTCAGAGACAGATTTTGAATATGAAGGCACATATTTTGAGGAAAAGTAGCACCTGGCTGGATACCTACAGAAGGAAAAGGATTTTCATTAAGGATATTTAAGTGAAAATACATTTGGATTTAAAATAAGACATGTTTTACAATTTTTATTTCTTTATTTCTTTATTTTCTTTTTATGCTTTCAAAAAGCATAAATTAATCTTTGAAAAAAGGTCCAAAAGGTTAGGGTGGCTTCTGCATGACTCATCATACCTTTTCATGAAAATGCCTTCTTTTCCAAGTGAGATCTTTGGATCAAGCAGAAGATGGAAGAAAGATGGAGACATGACCAAATGAGGTTGTATGGCTCATACTGTGCAGGAAACCAGAGGAAATGATTGCTGTGTTCCCTTCTGGTCTTCAAATTTTTTTCTCAGTTTAATAAAAAGTTCCACTTTTTCCTCACATGCTGCCAAATAATGTCACATCACCCTGATTTGGGAATTATTCTGTATTAGAAATGGTGCATGTGTGATGATGCCTGGCTTTGGGACTTTTTCTCACTTGAAAGAACAGCAGTTAACCCTACAGCTCTTTAAAACAAGGTGTGCATGGCCACATCTTCCTTTTCCCCCGATGTCCAGGGGGAACCCACCTGACACAAACCACCACCATGATCCACATCCAGCTAAACCAATAGAAAGGGTCTCCACTGGCTCCAGTGGGAGTAGATGGAAGTCTTGTGTGCCCAGGTTCCCTCTCCTGGTTCAATACCTGGAGCCACAGAGCTGTAGCTTCTGCCTTACCCTATTCATTGTGGTACTCGTGCTTGGCTCTCAGCTGTTCTCTCTCCATCCCACTTTGCTGGAGGACTCTGTGTGATGGGTTGGACATAATATCTTTTCCTCCTCTGGCACTTGTTACAGATCTTAGGCAGCTAAGAAAACCTCATCATGCTTGCTGTTGCTCTTTGCCTCAGTGAACTTGCAGTCTAGAGGAGGTATGGATAGACTGGTGAGTAGAGAAAGCCATTGCCCTTAAGCCTGTCCTCAGCCTTTCTGCTGTGTTATACAAAAGATGACAATTATCCTCTCTGGCTTTGGAAAAGAAGCTAGATAAAATGCAGAGATTATGAAGGGAAGCAGTCATATTACAACAATTCTGGGCAACGAAATAATAGTTGTGGGTGGAATGAAAGGATGGTACAGTGTCATCCAAAGCCGCACTGGTGCCAGTGTGAGTCTTTCCAGCCACAGTCAAAAGAACTTTATGCAGCCCTTTGTTTGCTTACACACTGTAACATAAAAGGTGAAATCTTCCATAGACTGAAGTGACCAGGATGTCATTAGTGTAACTTTACACAGGATTTCAGGGGAGATGGCTTCAGGTGTTGGTGCACAGGATTTGGACTAAGGATCTCTATCAAACCTAGTTCTTTTTTCGGTGAAGTAACTGGTGATGTTGCAGCTTGAATGGAGCAGAGCTCCTTACTGAGGGCTTTGCATTTAATCTTTTCTCACTAGGACTTCAGAAACTAATAGAGTGTTAACAAAAGAGCGAGAATCACATTTTTCTGCACATTTTGTTTTTATAATTGTAATATTATAGTGCTGTTTACTCAACCAATATAAACCCAGTGCTCTTGGCAAATACTTACAATGTGTGTGCTCTGAATTTATTCTTTGCAAAGCAGACTTTACACGCCACAGATGAAAATGCTTCAGCCTCATTTAAATAGGAAATAAAAGGGATTGCATTACTCTATTTCTTTGCTGAAAAAAAAAAAGCATTGTCCTCTTTCAGAGTTCAGATTTCATTTTCTTCAAATGAAGTTGTGGTGGTTAGATTTACAAAACTTCTATTCTTTTTTTTTTTTTTTTCCACAGATCTGCAAATTTCCTATCTTTAAAGTGTTTGCACAGAGTCAAAAAGGAAACAATAGAAACACAAATCTTCAAGATGGCATGAAAAATGGCAAGAACAAGATTTGAACACTTCCTAATACCAGTGTAACTATGAAATTACTTTTAAATTATTTTTTTCTGAAAATTCTGTTCTTTATTTATGAGGGCAAATCAGAGTGTAAAGTAGAGAAGACATTTCTAAAGATTTTCTTGGACTGTTTAAAGCTACATCTGAAGACATATAGACATGTAATAGAAACAAAGAGACCAAACTACTATTGTGTTTTACACTTTGGCATTTTTGCAAACTTCTGTAATTATGTCTTTTTAGTACATTAAAACAAACAGCAAGGAAATAGAAAATACTTCTTCCACAGCTGTGTTTACTGCCTTAAATGTGGTTTTTTCCCTCAACCAGGCAACCAGTCTGAGATAAGAGGTTTCCCTGCTGTGTAACACAGCATAATCAGAAGCACACACAGCACCTTCCTGGAGTATTCCAACACACGAGTAGTGGAAAATTAAAGCAATAGAATGGAAAAGTCAATAGCTTTTTCCAGTGAGATACATTTGACATAGCAATGACATACTTTTAAAATATATGAATGTACATAAGATCTTGGAGAATTCCTTTGAGTGAAAATTCTGTTCATACAGGAGGGAAAGAAAAGAATATTCAAACTTTTTTGAAGAAATCCAAATTTTAATTGAAAAATTTTAAAACATATCCCCATTTTACCACAATGTAAATCATGATTTTCCACTTTCTTTACTACTTTGGGGAGCATATTTTAAATGAAAGACTAATGAGCTGTTCCTAGTAAAATGAAAATATTTTGTCAAAATTGCAAATATCTGAAAAACAGTTTTTAGTTGAAATCAGCAGCACCTTCAGATATTTCCTACAGAGTTTTAATCTGTTGAGAAATGAAATTGAAATTTTTCTTACCACCGTTTCTGTAGAAGAAATAAGTTGCAAACTCACTGCAGAAAAGTATCTTTCCCTTGAAATTATCAATATTGCTTTCTGATTTTCAGCCATTGCTAATATGATGTAACCACTTTTCAAAAAGTTCAGATAATTTTAGGTGCTGATGTGATGTAACCAATTTTCAAAAAGTTCAGACATTTTTAGGTAGGATTTTATTTCACTGGAAAGTTTGATGGATCTTTTAAAAACTTACTTTGAATTATCACTCCATTGAATGCTGTAGGAATCAGACATTCTGACAAAATTTTTGGGTCACATAAAACATACATTTTTCCTGACTAAAATGAAATATTTTATTTCAACTTTGAGTGTTTCTTTCAGTTCTTTTGTTTTGTATAAAGGAAATGCAAGAAATATTGTAATCACAGAATGAAAATGTGTTGTAAAACCTAAGTATGGAGTTTTCAGGCTTCCATACCATTTTTTTTTTTTCCTCTCAGCATGGACAGCTGAAGATAAAAACCTCAGAAATCTAGTGATGGAATATTTGTGACTAATCAAATTTACAGCTTTTGTTAAAAAACAACCCTGGCTGAAAAAAAGTTATGAGAGCCTACTTTCTTGTTTAAATCAAGCACTGGCCAGTGAAGCATAAGCCCTGACAGCAGATAGGCACTTAGAGAAGGAGGGCCACGAAGTTGATAAGGGGACTGGAACACCTCCCCTATGAAGACAGGCTGAGAAAGTTGGGGCTGTTCAGCCTGGAGAAATAAAGGTTGTGCAAGGACCTCACAGCACCTGCCAGTATGTGAAGGGACCCTACAGGGAAGCCAGAGAGGGACTCTTTGTCAGGAACTGTACTGACAGGACAGGGAGCAATGGTTCAAACTGAAAGAGGGGACATTTAGATTAAATATATTGAAGGACTTCTTTACTTCCATAAAGTGGAAGAGTGGTGAGGTACTGGAACAGGCTTCCCAGAGAAAATGTGGCTGCCCCATCCATGGAAGTGCTCAAGGCCAGCCTGGAGGCAGGTTTGAGCAACCTGGTCTAGTGAAACGTGTCCCTGCCCATGGCAGGGGGATTGGAACTAAATGATCTTTAAGGTCCCTTCCAACCCAAACTATTCTATAGTTCTGTGTTTCTAAAAGTTCTCAGCAGCTGAAATTTTAAGCAACCTCCTTTGTCTTGTTTGCAGGTTCTGCCCATGAACATTGTGCATAATCTGGTCAGTAACCTTCATTAACAGGGTCTTTGCAGGTTTCCTTATTTTAGCCACATGAAATCCAGGTTTCAAGTCTAGGCCAGTACCCTCAGCTTCCATTGCTGACATGAAGAAGGATTGGATGTGTCTCAAGGTGGGATCACTCTCTCCTAGGAGAGACATTATGGGACAGCTGTGTGGCTGAAACCCTGAACTTCTACCAAGAGTATGGTCACACTCAAGTGTTTAGGATACAAGTGGATGCTAATGTAAGCTAATATAACCTGTCAGAAGCACTTTCCAGACCACCTATAATACAGTCTGAATATTTAGCACTGTAAGGGCATATAATCCAGGACGACCACCAAGAAGCAGCAAATGAAGGTGGTTTTACTCTGTGTGCACATTTTCCATGAGTTTAATGTCTGACCCTTCAAACTCTTAGTTAAACCCATCCTCTGGCATGAGTGCCACTCCAGGCACTATGGACAGATATTCAATCACAGGGACAAGCGTAGCGTGATCTCAGGAGAAGCTGAAGTCAGAATGCTCCAAACAGAAGTGACACAACTCTTCTTAATAATGAAGATAATTAAACCTCAACATCACAGTCTAAGCAAATGTCAAGGCAAATTCATTACCATCAGCAAATCATGTCAAATGTGTTTTGGAGCCAGGCTGCTCCCACTGGTGCCAGGGGAGCTTAACCATGGGCTTTCCCAGAAGCCAAGTCAGGTCAGCACCCAGCTTCTGCAAATTCTCAGCTTATCATCATGTGCTCTAGTTTACTCATTGGATAAGGCAGGGATAAGAGCCACCAGATGAAATTTTGTGTCTGTGCTGCAGCAGAAGAAGTCAGCTACCTTCTCTTGCAGCACGTTATTTCACCCTTTACTACATCCTCCAGAGCACCAGGCTTTAAAGAGGACTTTGAGAAGTGTTTAGAAATAGTTTTGATTACGAGAGAGCTCAGCAAACTCTGTGTCACAAACTTAGTAAGTTAAATACAGGCTATTCCTGAAACTTGGGAGGAGTGTGTTTAACTCAGCCAGTTCACATCCCTGGTGGGCTGGCCTTGTCCAGAATTTCAGTACCCACACTGCTGCACAGTTACTTCCCCCACCCAGAAGAAATAGGAAGAGCAAAAAGAGCAAGAAAACTCCTGACTTGATATAAAGGCAGTTCAATTGGTGAAGAAAAGAGGAAAAAACAGCAAGCAAAGCAAAGGTAGCCACCCAACACCTCCCAAGGGCAGACCGATGCCCAGACAGTTGCTGCACTTGGCCACCTTGGAAACCATCTCTGCATCCCTCCTTCTTCTGGCTCAGGTTTTATTGCTGAACATGATGTTGTAGGGTAGGGAGGTGAACAGCTGCAAAACACTGATCCTTCCTCAAAGGATGTGTGAATTTCTAGGCACTTGTAAACTTTAAAAAGCAGAAAAAAAGATACAGGGATAGAGTTGTCCTACCTGTGATGCCTAGAGAGTCCTTTCTTTAGGATGGTATTTGAGACATGGGATGTGAGTTTACTTAAGGAGGATAACTGGATAAGAAGCATTTTGATTCTCTTTCTTTCAAAAGAAAAATGACTGTTTATTTACACAAACAATGCAATGAACCTTTCTATTCCCTTTCAGAAGAAACCTGGAGTTGCAACTAGTTAAAAACCACTTTTTGCAACACTGTTCTGCTCACTGAGATATTTATAGAGGAAATTAGCACAATTTCTTGATAAGTCTGCTGGATTAAAAAGTGATGTGACTGGCAAACACAGTTTCCCTTTTTAGCTGCTTGAGCATTTCTGTCATAACAAACATTGTCCCCCAGTTGTGGCACCCTTTCCTCTCACAAATTTTTGAGTGGTGCTGGAACACACTCTGATATGATTCCCTTTCATTTCTGACACCGTTATGTCATTTTATGGATTTGTGCTGACAGCATTTCATTTCGACATCATTATAGCATCTCAACTGACTTTCCACACTGAGCACACCAAGAGGCTTTTGTGATGATGCTATACTAAGAACAGTTAGAATAAATAGGTTATTAACGTGATTACAAATAACCTCGCTAAAGAGTAATTATTATACCTGAACATGATTTTCTTGCTTAAATTTTCAGCTGTTGCAAATTTCATATTTTCTATCTTTTACTAATGGTCAAGAGATCCAAGGTATAGGTAAAGCTACCTTGCAACTGGAGGATGCAGAGCCTGGTGGGTTCACAGACTGCTGTTACGGCTAGCAAAAGCGGGCACAGCACTCACCAGGAGTCAGGAGCCAGTTCATCATCTCTGGTTCCTTGGAAGTCAGGTGCCTGAGCTGGGCAGCAAGGTGTTCAGGTGTCTCAATTCCCACCACAGAGAGCAGGAGGAACCAAAGGGGATTTGACCTGTCAGTGTTAGACCAGTCTCTTAAGGCGTGATGGGATGAGATTTTGTTTGGACCATGGTGGTACCAACTGCAAGGCAGACTGGAGAAGTGAAAGGGCAGTTGGAACTAGATGATCTTTAAGGTCCCTTCCAACCTAAACTGTTCTATGTTTTTATGCTTCGGTGAATTAGCACCACTACCTTAATTTAAAAAAATTAAACTTAGGAGAGTCTAGTTCTATCTAAAGAGGTGATGAAAAAGGGAACTGGAGAAAAATACCACAACAGAAAACAACAAAAAAAAGAACCCCTAACCTCCAACATGTCCTCTTATTTCTCTCAGTGCTATGTCTTAGAGATTCATGGCTGCACAAGCCAGGGTGTGCAAAGGAATCCCAGGTGACAAGTCTAAGCCAGATGCCTTTCTGAAGCCTCTGTGATTAGAAGAAATTGATGGTGGGAGAGGTGCTTTTGAAATGACATCCATGTAGGCTGGCAGTGCAGCCTCCTCAGGATCAGGAATCTCCCTGGCTGCCATGGCCGGTGTCTCTGGTTCCCAGAGTCGAGAAACACTTCTCATCCAGGCAGCTGGGCTTGCAAGATGCAGATTTCGATGCAGATTGAAATGCAGATTGAGCTCTGGGTGGGAGCCTGAGACAAAAGGACTGCCAACCTTTGGGATAACAAAGGCCACAAAGATGGGTGACCACCATCAAGGTGAACAGACACTGAGAGACACTTCAGCAGTTGGGAATTGCTCACCTTTTGGATAACAGAGGACATGAAGATGGGTGAAAGTCCCTGAGTTGAGGGTCCTCCTCAGAGACACCAGCTCTGGCATTTCTGTATTACTGCGCTGTGAATAAATGGAACCAGACATCTGAGACTCTGTTATGAGAAAACGAGAGCCGAACCGGTAAGGAAACCGGATCTGATTGTGTGAGTGGGATGTGCAGGCAGTCAAGCAGGGCTCCCATCGGCTCACTGGAGCTGCCTGCTCTGAAGGACCTTCGGTCCTGGCAGTGCAAGTCTCTGGTCTTTGGAGAGTGACTGGCAGAGGGTCTCAATGAATGGTCAGACTGGGTAGTTTCCTTAACACCTGAACTCTGCTGCAAAACCTCCACCTGCACCTGAGTGTTCCCAGACTTGGATTTGCTCTAAGCAAGAAAAGATATGCAAACTCATGCACAATTACAATTACAAGTTATAGAATATTTAAATAGCAGCTGAACCAAACACAGCAAAACTTAGATTTATCAAAATGTGTGATATTCAGAAAGCCTTCATTCATCTCCCTTCTGGAAGTGTGTTCTAACACAGGCTCTAATTACATCATCAACTACTGTTTTTTTAATAAATTGGAACATTTGTGTTGGTGAGGATATCCAAGGCATGCTTAGGAAGTGAGATAGGTCAGTATTTTTACTGCCATTTTTAAATTAGTGATCTTCTTAACTAGTGCATTTGGTACAAGTCATTTCTTCATGGTCTTTTGCAAGAGTAGGAATTTTCTAGTTTCTGTAGTATGTAAATCCCTTAACAACCTTGACAATGTTTTTCCTAAGGTGAAATGAGATAATGAATAGCATTACCTCCGCTGTTTTAAATGGAAAAATGAGGCAGAGGACACTTACTGGAGTCCCTATTAAAGTCAGCAATTTGGGCTTCCACATCCATCTTGCCACTGTCTCCACCTCTGTGCAGATATCCTCAGGCAGATAGAAAAACAGAGATCTGTTTTCTTCTCCTTTACATTTTATCCTTTACATTTCTCTTCTCCTTTACACTTTCACACTGCAATAACATAGTAGGTTGCATGGAAAAAAATGTGCACCTGAAAGAATAAAAATTTATGGTGTGCTTTTACTCAGCTAAATCCTCAGATAAATGTTCCAGCAAGCCCTGGCTGCACAGGATAGCGAGCAGGACTGAGAGGAATCAGATGAGGAAGTAGTGAGTTAGGAATACAACTATTTAAGACAGTGCTGCATATTTTTTATTTGATATTTATGGATCAGCTGATGTAGATCAAAAAAATTACCAGAGGGCAGTTCTAAATGATTTTATTCGAATGAGAAATCCCAGGTAAATGGGAAAGTCTGGAGGCACAGCACTGGGAGCTCCGCAGCCTGAGACTGCTCTCGGTTCAGCAGTACAAGGTTTCCTCCACGTGCTTTGGAAAGTGAGTAGCCATAGCATGTATGACATGAATGTGGAGTGGTGTGTAGGAAATGAGTATGCCACCTGTAGACTGATCCATGAATTATTAAGGTGATGTTTGTCACAAAATTATTTTTTTGTAAGAGATGACTTTGGAATATTAATAAAGACTAGTTCTGCACCATGGATGGCTCTAATTGCAGGTCAGTTTATCTGTAAGATAGCAGGTGAGGCTGCTGTGATCCTTAAACATGTTCTGTCACCGTACAGAGGATGCTGCTGCAGTACCTGTGAACCTCTGTCTGCCCATCCAAGTGTAAGGGTTTGGTGGCCTAGACAGTCCAAGGGGATCTCATTTACAGGACCTCTGTATATATATCGTACACCTCATATCCAAACATGGAAACAGCCACAGCTCCCATCCATACTTGTGGATGACCCACAGAACCACAGAATGAACTAGGCTGGAAAAGACCTTTGAGATCATCTAGTCCAACCCATGCCCAAACACCACCTCATTAACTAAACCATGACACTGAGTGCCACGTCCAGTCTTTTTTAAACACGTCCAGGGATGGTGACTCCATCACCTCCCTGGGCAGCCCATTCCAGTGCCCAATCACTCTTTCAGTGAAGAATTTTTTCCTAATGTCTAACCTAAACCTCCCCTGCTGCAGCTAAAGATCACCCTCTTGTCCTGTCACTGGCTGCCTGAGAGAAGAGACCGACCCCCACCTGGCTGCACCCTCATTTGAGGGAGTTGTAGAGAGTGATAAGGTCACCCCTGAGCCTCTTTTTTCCAGGCTAAACAACCCGAGCTCCCTCAGCTATTCTTCATAGGGCTTGTGTTCCAAGCCCTTCACCAGACTTGTTGCCGACCTCTGGATGTGTTTGAGCATCTCAATGTCCTTCCTAAACTGAGGGGCCCAGGAACTGGACACTGTACTCAAGGTGTGGCCTCACCAGTGTCAAGTACAGGGGAAGAATGATTTCCCTGTCCTGCTGGCCACACTATTCCTGATACAAGCCAGGATGCCATTGGCCTTCTTGGCCATGTGGGCACACTGCTGGCTCATGTTCAGTCAGCTGTTGACCAGCATCCTCAGGTCCTTTTCTGCCTGGCCACTGTCCAGTCATTCTGTCCACCATTGGAAGTATTCAAGGTCAAGCTGGATGGGGCTGTGAGCAACCTGATTTAGTGAAAGATGTCCCTACCTATGGCAGGGACTTGGATGTGATGATCTTTAAAGGACCCTCTTAACCCAAACTAGTCACCTACCTGTGGAAAAGTCTCCCAGTCCAGGAAGAGTTTTAGATGTTTCCGTGAGCAAGTAAGAGGATGAGCCACTCTCCTGATAGTTCCTGTAGGCATTGCAAGGGAAGAACAGAGTTTCTCTTGTGCCATCTCAGGTTATTCCTGAGCCAGGGAAGCCTGAGCAGAGACTTGTGAAATGAAGCTTGTCCTTTCAAATCCAAGCCTGTGCCTTTCAGCTGCCTCACCCCAAGACAGATGTGCTGCACCAGCCTCCAGAAAACCTGATTCATGGCTTCATCCATAGCCCATTGCCAACAAGCAAAATATTTCCGTTGACTTCACTCAGTTTTGTGGCTGGCTCCTGGGACTCAAAACATGTTGCAAAAGGCCAGTTCTCTGCTGAATCTGTCAAGGGTCTCCTGTGTTGTTAGAGCCAGCAGGGCCTCACTGGTTGCTGCCAGCAGGGAATTTGGCTCTCCATGCCATTTCCAGCATGGATGTTGCAAGATGATGGTTAAATGATGTATCTTGAGTTTCTACTGATAAAAAATATGTCAGACTTTCTGGAAAACCCTACCTCTGATACTACTGCCAAGTGTTTCCTTCTCTATTGCTACCAAGTTTTGACTTCAAATGGAACTTTCTAATTACACCACAAATATTATATCATGCAAATTGGGAAGCTGTTAACATAGCCCAGAATAAAATAGCTGAAAAATAACAGACTACAGCCTCTTTTTATTACACTCTGAAGGTCTAAAGACTTTTGAAGTATAAATTCTCAATCCTGTCTGAGTATTGAAGAGCAGATGACCTCACAGCAGAACAAGCTGGTTGCTTAAAGAAGCTGGCTAATCCACGAGACATTATTTCTGTCTTTTTCTGTTGGCATCTTTTGTAATTGTTTATTAACAATGATTTGTGTCCTGTTGAGTAAGCTGTGTTTGTATAACACCATCGGCACTATATTAGCTGAAGCCAAGGGTATTCTGGCTAGTTAGTCACAGCTATCAAACGCTTGGAACTTAATTTTCACTGTTTTCTGGCTAAGCATTTTAAACAAATATTTTGCTGCAGGGTAGAGAAAATCCTAAATACTCAACAGTATTGTTTGCAGGACCGGACAGGCATTTGCAGCCAGATGAATATGTTTGACGTGCTTTTGCGGTGGAAACACAATGACATCTACTGGCTGATGAAGATGGCTGTCAGAGTGTCTGCTGGAGCAAAACAGCCCAGAGTCGACTCTGCAAGGAAAAGGGATGACATTCTTCTGAGAGGCAGGATGACAAATCAGAACAACACCCACAGATATCTCAAGAAATACAATAGAGATTGAAAAACAGAAAATATAAGGTCTTTCATTCACGTAACACTTGTTTATTGTTAGTTGAAAAACAAACAAACAAACAACACAAATCATCTGATGGTGTAAAGTTCCTCTGTTGTCCTCAGTAGTGGCTGTTAGAGTTTAAAAAGAAGTTAAAGCAACTTACACTGGGTGTAACCAGCTAAAATTCACAAACAAGATCCAGAATGCACAAGTGCCTCCTCTCCTTTTAAAAAAAGGGATACATGTGAGCAGGACTTTCTGATACCCTAAAATGACACAGTCCTGCACAGCACTGCTATTAGTGCATTTTTTCTCTTAACATGATGCAATCTCTGTAAGTCTTGTGCAGAAGATTATACCTAATCAACCCCAAAGGCACGGTACTCCAGCAGTATGGTATTTCTCTTGGAAATAGTGTTATTAAAAATAAATAAAGGAGGGAATCAAAACATGTCTGTTTCTGAAACTGAATGCTAACGACAGCAATGAGAATAAATTTCCTATCAGCTCACACTTCTTGTGTTCAATGCATATAATTTTAAAATCTGTTTTCTTCCATCAACTCTCCTCCCATAATTTTTAGTTGTGTTGCCTCAACAAGATGATGCAGTTCAGCAGAACCAACGCCTCTGAAAATCATCATGCTTGCTGTCCAAAATGGACAGGCTGTGCTATTTTCTCAGTGAGGGACACTGGGCTGGAAATGTTATACAGTTGGTGTATCAGTGTAGCATCCGGAAGAGGAACTGTGTGGAAAAGAAGGCTTTGGCTTCCATTCATGGAAGCAAATCAATCCAGAAGTAAGGAATACAGCACAGACTAGATCCCGTCCATGGTTGTACAGGCTTCTAGGTGGTGACAAGAAAATTGAGGCTGTCCAAAACTGATGAATATTGTGCGTGGAAGTAAGAGCAGAAAATATGAGCAATGCATTAAATGCAGTCACTGTAATCCATGGAGACTTGAGTACCACCTCACATTGGATTTAGCAGGAGTCAAGAATGTGCTTGAACTGGAGCAGCATCTTGTATAAGGTATGTAGGGGCAGGGTGTTCAGTCTGGACCGGGCGTAGACGGACGGAGACGAGAGATCTCTGTAGTCAGATCTTGGAACATGCGGTTTATTGCAAAGGGCGTGGGTACAGGGGCACTGCTTAGAGCTGCAGCTGGCAGCTCTGAGCAGGCCCAAGAGAGCAAGAGAGTAAGCGGGTAAGCAAAGAGAGAGAGGGGGAGAGAGAGGAATGAGGGTGAAGAAGTAGTGAGAGAGAATGTGTGTAAAGTATAGTAAGAGTGTATAGTACGAGAGTGTATAGTACGAGTGTATAGTAAGAGTCTATAGTAAGAAGTGTCTGAAGTCCTGGTTACAATACAATAAATCATCTTCTGTACTGAATATTCTAATTGTCACTAACCAATCTAATACAAGATACAAATCCTATAGCATTTACATACAGCCTATAAGAGTTCTTATATTACCATAGAGTGTTACATCTTAACTTCTAAAAACTACTCTTTGGACCCCTTCTGCTGAGCTAGTAGGGTCTGCTCTGACCCTTGGACCTGCCTGCAAGCAGAGGGTATTGTTCAATCAAGAGGGGATTACATTCAGTTGGCCATACCATTGTTTTCCAGTTGTTCAGTAACTAAGACTTGGTATCTCAAAGGTGGCTTTCATTTCGATGTCGCTTATAGTTTTCATATTCCCAAAATCTTTTGTCAGGCAATCATATTTATAAGGCCTTCCTGTTTCGTCTTCCCCAACAAAGGTAGGTCAGCGCTTCAAAGCTCTGTACAATTTTGCATGTCACTCCCTCACTTAGATTTCATCCCTTACAGAGGAGATGAGGGAATGTGAAAAAAGGGATTTGACCCTAATGTCACAACCCTACTGTTCAACAATGGATTTTTCACAGTGTTGTTGCAAGGAAGAAAAGAAAAGGGGAGAAGGGAGATGGCATAACACAAACAAGTAAAAAATGGCAAGGTGTTACTTGTTCAGTCTGTGATTATGAAGATCTAAAAATGGTTCTCCTCATAGCAATAAAAGAGAAATCTGTGATAAAAGTGGTCTGACCATCAAAATACTGAAGAAAGTTCTTGTCAGACCATATACAGCAGATGATTTCTTCTGTACACTGCATAGCAATGGGACAACTGTGGGCTGGATTTCCCTCCTCAAATAATTTCAGAGTGTCAGAATTGGCATTTGATTCCTGACTGGCAGCATTCAGGATGCAGGACAAAACAGGACCGTGTATATCTGTGAAGCTGCTTGTTTGTGTATGTCATCCTGGATTGTGGTTCTGAAAGGCTATGCTGTATTGAGACAAAAAAAAAAAAAAAAAAAAAAAAAGAGCAAGAGGAAGGAAATGTCTTCCATATTTTCCTGATATGTGTTTTATAAATAGAGCTCTTATGGGATATGCATTGTCATGTTAAACATAGTGACACCTAACAATGAGTGAAAAATAAATCAGATGCAGATTTCTGGGCTGCTGTCCTATGTTGCCACACCATCCACGACTTTTGCAAACAGTCATGTATGTTAGTGGTTTTCACACTGCAGTAACTGGGTTGCAGCCTGAAAACGGTAAGTGTGGTACTTGTGTCCTTGTTCAGTGCTAATATAAACCCTCTGGTTTTTATGCTGGCAGGCGGGTGCACCATGTGTCCATGGGTGTGTTCCACAATAGTTCTGGGTAATAATCACTCTGTGGAGTCCCCCTAGTTATTGTCTTCCCTCATCTGACTTTTACTCACATTCCCCACAAATATTCTTATATAGAAATATTAAAAAGTATTTCTTTAGATAATAAGGGGTGGGGTTTGTTTTTTTCTGCCTTCCAAACCCCAAGAATCTGCTGACTGTCTTCACCAGCCAAGAAGATATTCACTGGTAACCTTCATTCCCCATCAAAAAGCATTGCACTGCATGGGTTATTTGTCTAAAGAGATACTGTGCTGTCAAGCTGGGACCTAAAGATAGCAACTTGAAATACAATTCTTTCAACAAACCAAAGACTCGTGGAGATATTTCTATGTTTATAATTTCCAGTGGATACAGGGGATTTTCTTGAATCCTTATTACAAATAAACATCTTCCACTCAACCAATGCATCCCAGACAAAGCAGCCTTATGCTTGTGCATGGGATTTAGGGAGTAAAAATGATGAGAAATTCATTACTTAAACTTGAAATGAATCAAGTAATTTTGTTTAATTTTGAAGAGGGAGGAAATACAGTGGGGCAGTTAAATACTCGAAAAATATTAATGTAGTCTCAGAAAGTAAAGGTGGGAGGGCTAAGCACCCTGGTTAAAAACACAGTTGGAAGAAAATTTGTCCTCAGGTGTGCCAGATCACTGCTATTTCCAGTTAAACAAAGTTGGGAGGAGCCCCTTATATAGTTTTCTGCATTCTTGTTTTCAATACAGAGATCCGTTTGCATATGTGGATGCATAAATACTTACCTTCTCCACATACATATGTAGAGATGAACCAGAGAACTTTGCATGCACAGAACTGCAGTCTCCATCTGGACACACTTCAGGAGTGAACTGCAGTATTCACTTTGTGTGCTCACTTTGAGACATCCTAGAATATCCTGCTTTTTGGGAGCACAGAGCCTACGCCATCCTTAGGACAGTTAATCCAGACTCTAGATGTAAAGAACACTTCATTTCCAGCCTGAGAGCATCGTCTGTCAAGCCTAAAGACAACACTCCTCTGGGACATGCAAAACTGGACACAGGAACTCCCAGAGTGAGGGGTGAAGCCAAGAGAGGCAGGTGAAGATGCTGATGTTGAGGCTACTCTCATCTTGCCTTGACCCCTTGTTGGTCCTGGGTAAATCTCTTTATTTTCTTCAGCAAGGAGATACCCAGTGAGGAAGGGATGATTACTAGACAGTGAATGAGCCAGCTGTGGAATGTCTAAACAACATAGCCATGGTAATAATTCTTAGCAGTTTTTAGTCCTCATCTCCTTTAAAATACATTTTTTTCATCCTGTGGCAACACTCATCTGTCATTCTCTGGTCCTGCAGTGTGGTACAATGCTGAGATTTGGCTTACCACCATCTGGAGATGAGACGGATAGAATACAGAACTTCCACTTTGCTAAATGACCAAACACAAAGAGCTGTCTTTGACCACTTCCTATCCTTCTCCACCCTGAAAAGACCAACCAGAAAATGGAACTGGATGAAAATAAAATATCCTTAAGCTTGTGAGCATCTCCTGGTAGTTGGTGTTCATATAACATTTGAATGTTTCAGCATTTAGTTCTCTTTGATTCTTCTGAGGTTATATGGGTGGTTGCTGGCAGAATTACACAAATACAGTCTTCACAGCTCAGCAATCCTTGGATCCAGATTTGGAGCTCAATGTGGGTGGCATAGGAGTAAATGCCAATAAGAAGGCTAGGACAGTGTTGTTACTTTCAGAAACTAAATGACTCAGTACAGAGCCTTTGCAAGCAGCAATTAAAGAGCCAGAAGAATGTTTTGTAACTACTAAAGAGTAAGAGGGAAACCTCATTTTTTTTTGTAATGATGTTTTATTTTCACTCTTTAATGAACGTTTTAATCTTGCCTTAAGATATATTTCTGTTACTGAATGTCAGCTAGAGACAATCAGTATCTTTCAAGTCTTTTGCTGCCAAGGGCATTTCCAGCTTTGCTGTGGGAACACCCTTCAGTTCATTTTAGGGTTAAAGCTTCAGATCTCAATAGCTGCATGTTCCTTTTGTTGAGTGAGCCTCTACAGGATATATAGAAAGCATTTACTAAAATCCCCATAGACTTTACATTGATTTGTATGGGTAATACATCATATGATGATGATGATGTATTGTCCAAAAAGTTTTAAATAAAAACTGACACATTGACACAGTGTGGAATAATACAAAGTTGTGCAAACCTCAGAGACAATATCAGCTATTGGCTGAAGTGCTGAATTGAGACACAGGAAAGCCTTAAGTTGTTGTACCATCTCTGACACTGAATTACTGAATGCTAGGTGGGCATGATGCCTCAGTTTCTCAAGTTTCCCATATGTTGAATGGCAGTGTGGTACTCTCAGACAATCTCAGTGTACCTGGAGGCACATTTTGATAGGCAATGTGCCAAGCAATTGGTGAGTGTCAAGTACACATGCACAGGACACAGTTTATATTGTGGGAAGTACTGGGATGAGTTACCAGAAGGAAAAAAAACCCAGCACCCTATTAAAAGCCTTAAAAATCTGATTACAAAGTAAGCCAGGGAAATATAGTTTTGGTATGCTACTTCAGAATGTTACAGTAACAAAGCAGTTTTGTGTGCACTTGTGTACGTGTGTATTTGTGTCCACGGACATACGTATGTGAGTTTGGTGGGGCATGTGGGTGTAAGTATATGTATATACATTTATATAAAAACAGGTTTATGCACATATAGTGCATACTACTCGTGTGGCTTATCTGTGGCATATCTATTCCTTTGCTTGTACAGCAGCACATGTATCACAGAGACAACACTTCAGAAGGAATTGAAAGTATTTACTGACAGCAAGAGAAATGATTCATGTTCTAGTATCAGAAAAGTAATTTTCAATTTTGTTTTACTTTTTCTAAAGCATTAGTAGTGTTAAATATTTCTCAACTGGCTGTTTACCAAATTTCAATAGTCAGTGTGGTTAGCTGAAGAATTAAGCTCAGGATCAGTCTGCAATATACACATATTTCATGGGTTTCATACCCTCAGATTTCTCTGACCTGTTTACAAAAAAAAAAAAATTAAAAAAAATCAAGAATCAAAAATTGCTAAGCATCTCCACAGGGAGGGAGGAATTACTCCAAATTTACAGTGAAATGTTCCACAGTTATTGTCACGACTAAGTTTTCAAGACAATCATCATATCCCAGTGGATTTCCGAGCATATAAAATGCAGTCCTCCTGGGAAGGTTGAAAAGACAGGGTATTATCTGAAGACCTGTTAGACCAACTGACTTCAGACCTGCATGGATAATGTTGCCTCTGGCTCCAGTGAGGTGTAACAATTTTCAAAACATGTTGGAGATGCCTGTGGATTTCAGAGCACTTTGAAATCCAGGTCTTAAATGAGAAGTTTTGCTCCCAGGGCATAATTTTGAAAACAGAGTGCAGGAAGACAGTAAATGAGTCCCAGCAAAGACCTCTGGAAGCTGTGAAGAGTACAGTTTTGATATACAAAGCTGAACAACAGAAGGGGTAAAACTCTTGTCCTTTTGAAGAATTTCTGATGTACTGATCCCCTCAAGTACAGCTTTTGATATCACAACCTGATATTTGAAATAGACACTGTACCCTAGACCTGGATGGGATTCTCCAATTTTTCAAGATGACACAGCAATCATTTGAATTTTAGAGCTCACAGAAAAATAATCTGTCCTACAGAATGTCATTCTCACCATAAGCTGCAGGAGTACATTGCTGCACCTTTAAACAGCTTGCTTTCAAGATTCATTGTCAATTATTTTTAAATATACATTATCTTTGTACCCTACTAGTGAATATAAAAAAATTATAATTTATGGTGGGAAAATAACACTGGAGAATTAACAATGCTAGGACAATTGTAATTGCTATATCCCATCAGTGAAAAGTCTCCAACTTTTTTCCTTTCAAGAGAGTGTGACCATCCTACTGTCTAACATATTAGACTGACACAGCTGAAATTTTTATCCCTACATCTTGGTCTGTGCTTTCTATAGCACCTCGAGCTGCTACTACTCCATAGCATACAAGAACAAGTTATCTTTCAACATCTCAGTTTAAAATCAAATCTCAAAGAAGTAAAAAACCAAATGCCACTTCCACAAAGCAGCAAGGAGTTTGTGATCACTAACTTACTTATTTTTCAGTCTAAAAATTATTCCTGTGGCACCTTGCAAATAACTTTTGTTTTGGTTTAGGAGAAGTGAAAAGCCATAATTCACAAAGCAACAGCAATAAACTCATTATTAAAAACCATATCTCACAGAGGTGATCATTTCAACACTAACAAATGCTACATGTCTTTTGATTACCACTGATCCTGCCTTCAGGGGGTTTGGGGAGGGGGCGGAGGGAGGAACTGATTAACAGTGATAGTGATGTTGAATAGAAGGGTTTAAGGAACTTTGAGTATTTATTTAAAAGCTCCTTTCTTTCATGTGGTATCCTATAGTGCCATCCTGAATCTCAACCATTAACACAAGATGTTATATCAAGAAACCACATAGGAAAATCCTGACTATCAAGAAATGTAATCACAAATATTACCAGATCCAGTGAATAATAAACCTTGGATGAGTAGCCATCCAGATACACCCCCAGTCTGCAGTGTGGCGCTGAGTTTCAGGGCAGGGAACACAACAAAAAGACACAAACAGTTTCAGAGCTACACAGTTGCATGTTGAATTTGTTTTCCTGATTGATTACAACATCAGAAACTGGATAGAGACAAGAGATGCCTATCCAAGGCTGCACACCACGGGTGACGCCAACTGTTTTTAACGTGAGGCCAGTTAAGTATTCCAGAACTTGGCCTGCATGTTAAATTGTCCTGGACAGACTGGATGCATTCAGAGGGCTATCAAAGTGCTAGACACCTGAGACAGAACATGTGCTCTGCTGATAGCATACTGTTTATGCCAAAATAATGAATGATGTTGGATTATGCATGCTTCATTTTAAACAGCAGACAATGATCTGGATTTGTGAAACAATAACAGTGTTATAGCAAAGCCTTGAACCTGAAAATCTGTAACCACTAAGGATGGTAAAAAGGAGAAATCCAAACTCTCTCAAAGGCTGACAAAATTTACGTTTGGCTTCAAATTTTGTGGGTTTGCCCTGATTTCTGCTCTGAAGTGTGCAGCACTGCCTGGGCACTTGCAGCTGCACCTCCCATGGTCAGTGCAGTCAATGGCTTAGTTTCTCTCCCAATAGGAAGGTATGGGCTCCCAGACCAGTATGAGCCACAGGGCTCATGCTTTATTGGTGACATGTATCCTGTTACCTATATATCTTAAAAAAAGCAAGAAGGGATTTCCAACTGGTCTGTGATTACTTGGTGGAGGGAGGGAGAAAGAGAAAGCAAAGTCTTCTTCCCAGTCCCCTTTGGCTCAGTACTAGTGCCAAAAACTGAAGCAGCCACACAGAGAGCAGAGGAAACTTAAAAAAGTTAATTAGGGAAGAAAGCAAACAAAATAATACTATGGTGTGTTTACTCAGAGCTGCAGTGCTGCCAGAGAAACCACAAGACTTGCATCTGTAAGCTATGCTTTTCATATAAGACATATTTAATTAAAACAGGAGATGGGACAACAAGCTTTCTTCTAACTTCATTTAAACACATTTATGTTGCACTTTAAATTCCTCTTGGGTTAATGTGAAGCTGGGCTAAAAGTTTGGAAGTGATGTAGCCTAGTTAGATTTATTCCCTGAGTTTAGACTTCAGGGCATGCCAGCACATCATGTGGAGCTCCCAGGATCCATGGACACCACTGCTCAGAAGGGGCTCACTTGTGCTCCCCTCCTGATGCTTTGAGGCTGGACTATGCTTTTGCAATCACATACATATGGTCTTTTCTGCAGCTTTAAAAAGTATTAATTTTTAAATTTGATTATCTACTAACTTTTTCTGCTTCCACCCTCTGTTAAAAGCAACATAAAAATTTCTGCACTTGTTTTGTGTTATCCTGGAAGGAAATTTAATGGATTTGTGGAAGCATCTTTGCATGGCTTTAAGTTTTACAGTGACTTAATAAGTAGAACAGGAAAACAAAGCCTTACCTATGAATGGTGCACACTTCATACTCTATTTGAAATAACAAAATGTGTGCTTTCAAATTGTATTTATTTTAGCATCAACATTCTCCTGTTAATTCCCTTACTATGTGAATTAAGAGCAGAATATTGCATGTCTTACAGAATTTGAATGCAGTTAAACAGAACAGCATGTGGCAGATTAACCAGGTGAACTAGTACTGTATTTAACAAAAAGCTTTCTTACAAGAGAAGAAGACACCCAGCAATTCCAAATACTGGCATTTTCAAATTCTGTTTGAATTTTCAAAAGTAAAAGAATTATTTTGTAATATGGGCAACCTTTTGGGCATTTTCTTTGAATGTTGAAAACAATAATAGCTTAAGGATGAAAAAGATTTCCAGTTCACAGTCTGACTTGGCACCATCTATAAAAGAAGGTGTAGGATTTTCCCCCTAAAACCATCTTGCCTGCCATTACATTGAGTTTTGATGCTCTTTAATCATTCTACCCAAAATTTTAATTTTGGATCAGTTCACTGAGCTGAACTCTTTTAGAAAATTTCCACTGAACACTAGATGTTTCTGAAATGAGATTAAAGAAAACCCTCACAAGGCTAATCACAATCCTTCTCTCTTTCTTTCACAACATTTCCCTGAGACATGCTGGTGCATGTGTGCTTTGAAATCCAGCGCTGGACTAGGGTGAGGAGATGAAGGTGGGGAGATGGTGAGCGGGGGGGTCCACGTGCAAGCCTGGCACTCCTCTGCACTGATGCTGCCTACACCTGGCTTGCTGCAAAGCTATGCTCACACATATTCAAGCAGAAACTTGATAGAGTTTGGTAGCTAAATTCTCTGAATATTTTAACACACTTGGCATCTTTCATGTCTGCAGCAGGCAAGCAGAGCTTCCTCAAAACTGTCAAAAATTTGTTTCGGATGATACCAATCATGTGCTTCAGATGAAAGTACAAGAAATCCTGCAATGAATGAGCAGCTCTAGCATAAGCTGAACCAAAGCAGAACTTCCTTTTAATATCCAAAAGCTACCAGCGTGCCAGGCCTGAAATTGACTGTAGTCCAAAAACAGCTGACTGCCTCTCCCTTCCAAAATCATGTGCTGTATTTATTTCATCAGAAATACATTCTATTATTTGTTTTCATCCTACTATCAGATGCATGCGTGAGTACCTGAAGCCATCCTGATGAGTTGCACCAAATTACATCTATTATGGCATCTTTTTTCCTCACTGAAATGGAGCTTTTGGAAGAAAATCCCGCTCTCACTACCATGCTCTGCTGACCAGCTTGGAGCACACCAAGCAGGGACTGTGTGAAGAATGCTGGGCCAGACATGGACAGGCAGTTGCCTCTGCAGCCAACACCAAACATGACTGGTATCCTCATCAGCTGCACTTCCCCAAGCCCTGGGGAAACAGCTGGTCCATTTTTCACAGCACCCATGTATAGTAGGCTGCATGTCCAACTTTTGGGTGGGTGTTGAAGCAGACAGTCCCATTCTAGGACTGATTCTGCTTCTGTTGAATCAAGGACAAAACTCTACTCCACTTTGACAGAGGCAGAAGCATCCTCAGAATCTCTAAGTACCCATAGCTTTTTCTAAGTAATTTATGGAAGTATTAATTTTGCAGCTGTCTCCCACAGAGCAGGGATAATTCTGTGTCTTTTTAGTTTATGAAGCACATTGGAAGATGCCACAGAATGTTTAGTAGACAACTTGTGCTGTCATAACAGATCTTTGGCTTGGATTTTGAATCTGCCTTGGTCTGGAATAGCATGGAAAAAGAAACTGTCTTGAATATATTCAAATGCTTAGAGAGTTTATTAAAAACATCATAGTTCTGAAGTAAGAGATGCAATTTTATTGTGATCTGCACAATGCAAAAAAAAGGAAATATGGGACAGGGCTATACTTTTTTCTTTAATAGCAGAAAATTAGACTGTACTTTAACATTCATCCACAGTTTATAGAAGAAGATTGCAGATTATTCTGTGGAGGCTTTTTAAAATATGACAATACAATTTAGGTTCATCAGGACTACCAACAGTTCTGGAAAGAAATATCACATCAGTGCATTCTATATTTAATCATTTATTTTGATTCACAAAAAGAACTTCTCTCAGGATGCTCTTGATAATTTAAAAAATTACAGCAATTATACCAGCTCAATAAATACTTCAGCTTCACCTTCTTTAGTCAACATAGCATTGATAAAAGGAAAAAATAAACATGGAAGTGTTCCTCCAGTCTTTCTACATTTGGAATTAGGACTGTAGCAAACAACATGGCCACTCTGGCAGATTCACAGGGCCAAAAGCTCAGAAGGATGGCTAAGAAACGAGGCCACTTTGCATCCATGCTTTACCACAGATTTCTTGTAAATCCTTGGGAAAAGGCTGAGATGCTACTCACACAGTTACCAGACATGCAAATAGAGATTTAATACATTGGCTAAGCCACTCCACCCGCCTTTGTGCTGACCTATTGCAAAGCTGACACTGCCTCCCCAGATTCAAAGGCACTATGATGGAGTATGGCACAAAGACACTCTGGTAGGATCCCCACCAATTCTAGCACAACGAACACTGGGCCAGTTCTCTAAAGCCCGGTTGGATACAGAATAATCCCTAACGGGTTGTCTAAATCACTTGTACCATAGTACATCCTTCTATCGACACTTGAAAGGAAGTAGTGATTAATTGCCTCCACTTGCCCAAAAAGGAGTGGGATGAACCATTCTCCTGAGATGCCTCTTTCTTAGATGCAAGCTAAGAAGTGCTCCCAGGCTGTGGAGCACCAGGAGCAGTAGGACAGATGCCCCAGCACCCTGCACAGAAGCAGTGCTGCCTGGAAGCAGAGGCAGGAACCAACAGGAGGCAAGCAAAGGAGCTGCACTCATGCATGTTAACTAAAATTGTGTCTGGATTCAAAGTGTGGCACAGATATTTTGAGTAGTGATGATTGAGAGGTCATTATATGGAAATAATGCCTCTAATATATCATATCATATCATATCATATCATATCATATATCATATCCTATCCTATCCTAATGAGTTCTGATGGTAAGACCTTTTGTGCCCATACACAAAGAATTACTCAACTCCTCTGCTGCCTCTCCACATTGCCTGATAGTGCAGAGACCTTCGAGGACTTAGGCATATAAAAATTGTTAATAGACAAAGACTGACAACTTAGACTGTAATCAGCAGCTTGATGAGCTTATAGCTCTATCTTCTGCTCCATGGGGAATTCACTGGTAAATTATTCACTCCTCTAGCAGCACCTAAGGAAGGTGCAAGGAAGAGGCTCAAGAGCTGCAGCTGAAGCAGCCTGGAGGTGCAGAGATCTGCAGGAATCCTCCTGGGCAGGAACAACCTGCCCCACAGGATGGGCAAAAATGGCTTTTGGTCTCTGTGGACAGAAACACAAGATGTAAGAAACGTTGAAGGTCACACATCTGCCTGAGTTGGTATTTAAAGAGCCTGGTGAGTATTTGAGTGGCAAAGTGAGTGCCCAGCAGAGGGCTTAAGCAGGCCATGGAAGGAAGAGGATTCCTAAAAACCACACGGTGGATGTAGCAAGGAGAAGGCTCTCAACGTGCAACATGAGGTGGTCAAGATATAATAAAATATTTAATAATTTCTCTAAATGAATGCACCCTGACATGATCCGGTGGAATTGCATCACTGCAAACAAGTGATACCGCAAATCAGTTTTTTAACCTCAATCCTTTTAAACTGTGAATGTATTGAATGACATATGGTAGACAAAATGCATTAGGTCCAGAAATCCTTCCTCAAAGAACTGTCTGCAGAAAATACAGTTTGAAAATATAGCAAGACCAATCAATTTTAGGATCAGGCCACCTCTGTCAGGGCCCGACTGCTCACTCCGACAGTATCACCAGCATAAAAAGGACAGGAGACTGTTGTTGAGGAAAAGTGAACCTATAAGCATTTGCTTTTATTTCAGTAACTTTGTGTTACTAGGAACTTCAGTTTTCCATCAGTGAAGTGCTTAGGACAATAAATAAGCATAAAGAAATAGCAGTCAGTAAAATAGCCTGTACTTTGCTTTTTACGCTGTGGCTCTCCTATCATGACTTGGGCTTTTGATGAGGCAGTAAACTTTTACGTAATTTCCTAGTATTTTAGTAAAGCTTAATGCTCCCCGGTCTATGGAAATGTTTCCTTTTTTGTTTTGAATCGTGAGGAATTTGACTGGCTGGAAGGAGCTTAACACTCACCCATAATGAGGCAGGACTTTTGCCACTGCCGCCACTGCCTGACTCTGCTTTTTCCACAGTATCTATGACTGTTGACATTTGAAGGTTTTTCCGCATGGGCGAGTTGGATGCGATGTTAAGCTGCTGAAAAAGCTTTATGGAGAGCTCGGAAGCTGGAGCTTGGGCTGTAAGTGGGAGGTAGGAGGAAGCAGGAGCTCGGTAGTGACAACGTGGTGGCACAAAGTCCCCAGCAGCCCCACGGAGGCAGTAAGGTTTCTTGCTATGGCTCCTCTCGTCTCACAGTGAAAATGCAAGTAAATAAAATTTAAGCATATGAAGCTTGCGCTTCGTGGCGTAATTAATTTGTGCCACCCTGGTGTTAAGTGCACAGTCTCTTCTTCTGGTGGTGAACCTGGAGCCAAAAATGAACTGTTTCATTTATATCTATATCTATATATTGTGATCCCTACCACCCACATCCGTCTTTTTAAAACAACATCCTCTACGCATTTTTACATCTGCTATTTCCAACTGCATTTCTCGGTACCGCTTTAAACACCACAGCCAAGACGCAGCCCCCCGGTTTCCGAGCGGAGCCGCCCCACAGGGCCCGCTGAGCGCTGGTTTGGCGCGGCGGCCGCGGAGGAGGCGCGGCCCGGCCCTCGGCCCGCCCCGCACGGCCGCCGCCATGGCGGGCGGAGCGCGCCGCCTGTACCGCCGCATCCTGCAGCTGCACCGGGCGCTGCCGCCCGCCCTGCGCCACCTGGGCGACCGCTACGTCAAGGAGGAGTTCCGGAGGCACAAGGCGGCCGGGCCTGCCGAGGCCCAGCGCTTCCTGCGGGAGTGGGAGGCAAGTGCCCGCCGCCCTGCGGGGCGAGGACGGGGCCGGGAGCGGCGGGGCCCGGCGGGGCGCAGGGCAGGCCCCGGCAAGGTCAGGGGCGCCGGGCGGTCGCAGCTGTTCAGAGGTTGGACTCGGTGATCTCAGAGGCCTTTTCCAGCCCAGTCGATTCTGTCTCCTCGGGCATGCTCCCTTGAAAGGCGAGCTCCTTACAGAGGTGCAGAATGCCTTGTAGCTCCATGTCTCTGGGCACGTTGTCTTTTATGGTTCTCATTGCCTTGCCTCAAATATTTGTGATCATAGTTATGGCCACACAGGTATATGTAACAGAGTGACAACAGTTAGATAATTAGGTATATATAAATGCACAATTATCCGTATGATCTGTTACAATTGATTATATAAGTCTATATACATATTTATAGCTACATACATAACTAATTGTATAATTATAATTAGCTAAGTACATAGCTTCCCTATGAACTTGCATTTCAGTTTTGAGTGACGTTTTTTCAGTGTTTCCTAAGGAAACAAGTCTTATGTGAACATTGCTTCTCTGCCTGACACCCCTTCCCCTGAACTTAGTGCATGGTTTTACCAAGGAGAGAAAAGCAGATCACTCCCGAGTGATGTGGTTGTAACAAGTTTCGCAAGCAGCAGAGGACAGAGACCCATAAGGTGCTTTCCCCACATGCCTGGACCCCAGCAGATATTAGCATATTAATAGGTCCCCCAAAAAGTCCACATGGCAGGCAAATGTGTAGACACTTCACAGACAGGCTGCAGTTAAAGTATGAACACAGCTGCAAGAGAGAAAAGTATAGACATGCTCCTTGAACTACTGGTGTGGTAGTATTTTTGAATCTCAAAACTATTTTCCTTTCTGTGGAAGGAAATTCTGTTCTGCTTTGCAGTGGAAGGTGGTTAGCGTAGGTAGCATCCATTGCCTCCCAGTTTACCAGTAGAAGGGTAATAGGGGAGAACTGACGCATCTCTTCTACCTGCAGTAGCTGAAATCTTGTGGGTTAAAATAACTTGGGCTGGGGCATCGGGAATAAGCAGGGAGAAGACTGCCTGGTATTCTCTACAGAGGAAAGGATTAAGTATATTTTAATTGCCTCTTGCCAACTGATAGATCCTCAGATAGAGAAATTTTTATCTACCTCTCAGATGCCTGATGCTATTGTAATTCTCAGTTGCCATTTACCTGATATTGCTGAAATGTTTCTGCATCACTGCTTTCAATTTTAACATGTGCTAAAAAGACAAGTTACAGGTTACTATTTTCAGTGCTAAAATCTTCCTTAAAATAGTTTTAGAAAAGGAGGTAAATGTTTACATTGAAATGTTTACATTGAAATATCTTTAGCCATCTGTAAAGTGAAGTAAACAAATAGTGAAAATATTTCTCAGTTTTGAAATGTTTTAAAAGTAGATTATAGGGAAAATTGTGACAAAAATTGAACTATAAGTAACTGAAGTTGGATTTTGAAACCTGACATTTAGTGCTGTTAGCTATGATATGTTCAAGGAAAGGAAACTAATTTAATAACTGTTTTGAGTGTGTGAGTATAAAGAACTTTGCAAATATGTCTGTCTTCTAACAAGGTGCTGGGAGATATTATCAGATAGTTAACATGTCTCTTCTCATCTTTAATTTTTGTTTTGTTCTGGGATCTTTTTCTCACCCAAATAATAATCTATTTCAAGTGTGGAATTTAAATGAGACTTTCAGTTTTTTGGCCTGTGAGACTAGCTTTGCATCTTGTGTTATGTTGTGGTTCTCAGCCCCATGAAGATTTGAACTAGGTAATTGAGGAAAGTGGACTGTGGACAAACATGGATTAGGTAACTCTGGGCTCTAATTACATGCTAATTCATGTTGGTGTCAGTCGTCTGACCTGGTTTTGGCTAAGATAGAGGTAATTTTCTTCATAGCAGCTTGTTCAGTGCTGTGTTTTGGATTTAGTATGAGAATAATGTTGGTAATGCACTGTTTAAGCTGTTCCTAAGTGTGCTTGCTCTAAATCAAGTATTTTTCAGATGCCCGTGCTCTGCCAGTGAGGAGATGCGCAGGAAGCTGGGAGGGAAAATAGCTAGGACAGCTGATCCAAAGTGGCCAAATGGATATTCCATACCATACAACCTATAGTATGTTCAGTATATATACTGGGGGAAGTTGGCCATGAGGGGTTGATCACTGCTCAGGCATGGGCAGGGCATCGGTCAGCAGGTGGTGAGCAGCTGTATTGTGCACCACTTTTTTCTCTTGTGCTTTATTCTTTGCACCCTTCCTGGGCAGTAGGACACTCTTTTGACCAGAAACAGGCTGGAAGCTCCAGGGCAGTTTCTGCAGGACACACCAGCATAGCTGTGAAGGGCCTGGTTCTTGCGTAAGAGTCGCACAGGTAGCCCTGAGTGAAGCTGTGATAATGCTAATTTTATTAAACAAAACAAAAACCAAACAAACCAAACAAAAAAAATCCACCCAAACAAATCACTACAACATTAATACAAACTGCTTGTTTAAATTTCCTGTTAAGTTTAAGTTTCCTTTTTTTTTTGGAAAAATGCATAGTTACAGCTCTGATAACAGTGTTTTGGTGTGTTGCATTTCCAGCATTTTTCTTTGCAATTTGCTTGTTCATTAGGCTAAGTATATACCTTGCTGTATGCACTTTAGTGTTGTCAATATTCAGCTTCCATCTGGAAATGTTCTTTCCTCATGCCTTCTGTTGCATGCAGGGCAGGGCATCTGGTACAGAGTGGCATGATGTCTCATGTTGCAGAAAATTAGTATTCTTAATTTTATGTTAAAATAATATGTCTTGATGTATATTCATCAGAGGGTAAAGATTATGGATATGATGATTGCAGTGATGTTTCTTGACTGTGAATGAGGATTTCAATATACAGTGTAATCTTAATAAGTCATCCCAAATGCTTTTTGAATGAAAATTTCCAAGGATGTATTATTTTAACATGAAACTACTTGACTATTGCTAAAACTCTTCAGGTTCTTTTTGGGTAGTCAGACCTTCTGGGTGTGCTTGAATATACTAGTTCATAGTCTGTGGTGTGCTTTCTTGTCCTCCAGTTTGATTCATATTAGCTAAATGGTTAGGAAACAGGCTTGGCATTTCAATCACATTATGTTTGCCTCAATTGATCCCCCTGCCTCCCTTACTATTTAAGTTATGCTGATTCAAGGGAACTGGGCATATTAATTTGAGGTAGTAGCCAGGTGGAAGTCAGCCTCTTGTCCTAGGCAGCTGGTGACAGGGTGAGAGAATAAAGCCTCAGGTTGTGCCACGTGGAGGTTCAGGGTGGACATCAGAAGGAATTTCTTCACAAGAATGGTCATTAAGAACGGAGTGCCTGGGGAGGTGGTAGAATCACTATCCCTGGAAGTGTTCAGGAAATTACTGGATGTGGCACTTAGTGCCATGTTTTAGTTGACAAGTTGTGTTCGATCAAAGGTTGGACTCGATGACCTTAGAAGTCTTTTCCAGTCTGAATGATTCTGTGATTGTGTCTCACAAACTGAACAAATTTCCTTTATTTCTTGTGAAACATAATGGAAAACCTGTAGGGAGGTTTCTAAGATCAGCTTTAAAAATAAAGGGGGCAAAAAAGAGGTAAAAAGCTCTGAAATTATATTTGCTGTAGTATGTGAATGGTTCATGTTGTTTTCCTGTAAAGGAGATGAGAAGGGATCTGCTTGTTTAGAATGCACAGAAATTGAGGGATTTAGTGTTAGAGCCAACCATGTAGATGGCTAATGTAGTTTTGTAGGAAACCTAAGCTGACCTATTTGCATTTATAAAATAGGGAAACTATCCACTGAATATTCTTGGAAGAGTTCTTAAGTGGGTACGACCGAATCCATATGTATTTATATAAAAGTAGAAGAATGTAAATATTGTGGTTTTCCTATCGTTGGTATTGGATTGCTAGTTTGTGTCTGGAAACTGCTGGAAAATATTAAAGAGGGATACAAAGCTTTGTTGTTCAGGAATTATGCTTGTTCAGGTAGATTCAAATTAAGCATATAAATTATTAATATATGTTCCTATCTATTTTCTAAATATTTAATATTTTAATTAAAATAATTGGTACTCATTTACAGGAGACTGCTGATATAATTAGATTGATACTGATTATTACCTTGGAATGCTATTGAATTAATGTTGACAGGTATGATAAGTCAATTAGTTCAACAGTCTTCTAAATCATATGGTAGTTGATGAGAATGCTTACATAAGATAGGTAATATTAAGATAGTATTGATTACTTTATTTCAGGTTGCAATAGGTACAATATTCAGTGGAATAATTTCAGTAAGAATTTGTTTCACATTTAAGCATTAATTTTGCAAATTACTGTTTTGTACTTGGCTTTTTTAAAAAGCCTGACTCTGTAGATGAGAAGGCCTGGACTGTCTCTAAGATGAGCAGAATCATTCTGCAGAATTACACAATGTTTTCTCAATCTATTAGATCGAATAAATTGCCTTGGAAATTCTTTGGCCACTCTTGACCCTGAAAACCTTTTTACAAGCTTTCAAATGAACTGTCTGGGGAACCTGGTCATGTAGCCTCTCAAGAATGACTAAATTTTTTTAATCAGTATATTTGGTGCAATACAAATAATTGTCATTCATCAAATTTATTTTCAGTTGTCTGTGTCACTTGCAGTATTTACTTTGCTGGGATGATTGTGGGATGCTGTCATATTTCAGAGAATATAGTTGTTCTGATACGTCTTTCTACTCATGAGTGGATACACTTACAGAACTTTTTCATTATTAATTTTCTGGGCGAGTATGATCTTCCCTCTTGATTTATTTTTAAGCTACTGGCACTCAAAAATATGTTGAAATGTTGAATGGAGAATTTGAAGAGCAAATAGTCAAAGGGGGTGGAAGAGGAAATTGTGGCCAGTACTGGAGTCAGACTGAAATGGGAATGGGATGTGTGGGTTGCTCTTTGTGCTGTCTTTCAGCAAATAATGTAGGTTGTATAAGTATAAAACTGCTGCTGGCGTTCTGAATTCTGCTCTCAGTTTCAGTGAAGTACATTACATAAGAGATGTTTTCTTTTCCTGACAAAGAAATACTTTTTTTTGGAAGTAAAATATGTCTTTAGGTTTTTTGCCATTTTATTACTTTTATTAAAGTTGTGAAATAGGATTTTAGAGTAGTATTTCATTTTAACATTACCGGATACATTGGAATTTGCTTTTAGTGATTTTAATGGCTATCTGGATAAAAACCTTCTTATTAAGAGTAAATTCCTACTGAGTCCTATGTTTTTATCCCCCACTTAGGGTGTTCACTAGTTATTAGTTTGTAAGAACTAAATTGGAGTCAATTTCCTCTATTTTCTTTTATATTTCTCAAAAGGCAGGAAGGAATTTTGCACTTTTCTGAGAGCCAGGGAGTTGTGGCTGATAAACTGAAGAGTGTGTGGGATTTGGATATGAATGGCCACAGGAAATCAGGCTGCTGCTGTGACCTAGCATTCCTGGTGGCCTGCTTGGTTGCAAGATTTGAAGTCTGTCTCTGATGAAATTTTGCCTGGGTGCACCCAGGATTTGGTGGGTGTCCTGAATTAGTTTTTATATGCAATTGCAAAGGTTGACCATGTGGATCTCTGTTGTGAAGTATCATGCAAATAGCATCTTTTTCAAATTATGCCATCTCTTCCATCCTTTCAGTGCTCTTTCAGATTCGGGTTTAGAAGCAGGAGTCTGCTTCTCTTCCACGGAGAATCCAGGCAGTCTGGGAGCTTTCTGAAGTGGTGAGACTTGGGCTAGCCTGGTGGATACCCACTTGCTTGTGCATGATGCACATCTGTTGCGGGAAGGGTTATCTCTTACTTCTCACCTGGAAAGCAGCATCATTCTCTTTCAGGTTCGTCTGCCCACTGCTGAGGCCAGTGACTTCTAGCTGGGCTGTTTTTTTTTTTTCCCCCTGTGTACATACTGGTTTTAGACCTTTGCTGTATTTTCCAAATCTAAAATTTTATAAATTGTGGCATCAGTATTCTCAGTGCTTCTGTCATGTTACCATACCAATTATCTATATGCTGTCATATCTGTGATTGCATGTAGCTAGTCAGATGGCTGTTTTGATAATTGATTATCTGCTAGTTGAAGTTTTTATTTACAAGTGTTTTGACACAGCAGGAAATAATATCCAAGCCATAGGGGTCACATCCAGCAGTAATGTCAGTCACTTGCGTGTGCCAGTCACCTCACAACAAGGTACATTGCAAGTATGTGCAAATAGGTTTATAAATTTCAGATTTATTGATATTTAAAATGTGGCATGAATTGAATCCCTGAACTGAAATTCTGTGGCAGAGTGTAGCAATTTTATTAGTTGTAACTTAGATTGAGAAGTTTAAATTGCTGTAGAAGTGGGGTGCATCTCTACTGGGTGTAACAGTTTATTCCTTGCATTGGGTAGCACTGGCAGGGCATATTTCTGTTAATGCTCTCAGGGTTGAAGATACTGTAGAAGTTTTGTGAATGTCTGCCCACGGACACCTTCCTAATAAGTACAGGCTGGTGACAGCCAGTGTGAGAATAGATTGCTAAATAAAAAACAGCCAGACACAGTAGAAGCAGAACCAGTAGTGGAGCATTTACAGAATTGTCAGTGTAAAAGGTAATTCAGGTTTCCATCTAGTGGTGGTATAAAATTCTGTCCAAGCCATTTGAGACAGCATGTGCATAACCATGCTAGCTAACATACTGTTGTACTTGTGTATGTGTGTGAAACTTAGGGAATCAAAAGCCTTTATTATATATAAATTATAAATGTAATAACACATAATTCTCAGGACCTCCAGATTTTTTTAAATTAGAGCTGCAATGATCAGCAGTTTGTTACTTTGTGCATTCAGATATCCAAATACTCTTTGAATGTAAGTTTATCTTACTTGCTGTGAATTAGGCTGATTCCTCTTTTTCAGTATTCCTTGACAGCCATTTCAAAAAGTTTAACATGACACAGGTTACTGAAAGCAAATGGGTGTCTGAAAAAGCTTTTCTTCAAGTTGTATGTATGCAAGTATGAGTGTTGTTAGATTTCTTGCTTTCTCTTACATTTAAACAAAAAAAAAAAAAAAAAAAAAAAAAGGAAAGGGGAGCAGATGGGTATTCTGATTGTTTTGCCTCCAGAGTTACAGCCCTGTTTTTAGTATTTAAAGTATTTTGCAGTAGAATTTAGAAAATCTTACCAGGTTAGGTTTTCAGATGAAGGTATTGAGGTCTGAACTCTGTTGCATTTTAAGACAATGTAGTGGGTCAAACAAACAAACAGAGTATGAATTGCAGTTGCAAAGCTACAAGGATTTCTGTTTGTGTTTTATTGACGCCTTCCTTCTAGCATTTGTTTGGTACTTGTGTGAATATTGTCAGCATGGTGTTTTGTAAGCATGGTAGGTTTTACTGCGTTGTCAGTGCATTTCTACTATCAACACTATAAACACTGCCAACTTTCTACAAGTGCTGTCAAGTACCATATTTTGTAATTACAGCAATAATATTATGAGTGCTGTAATTGCATGTACTGTATAGATGTGCCTTTCTGTCCTGTGTAGACACAAAATTGATATTTTCTGCAAGTTTAAATGGCATCTGGAGCACATCAGAATAATTGTTTGGAAACTGTTTTGGTTTTTTTTCTTCTTCTTCTTTCAGCATAATGTGATGTTGTACAAATAGAGTTATGCATCTTGAAGGGTTTTAAAGCCCCAGATTTTTATATATAGAGCTATACTTAGGACATAAGGATGTATACCCATTGAAGAATGAAAGATTTTTTATACAGTTCACTGATATTAAAGTAATTTAATTGCATATTGTTTTTTGCAAGAAACTGAACCTGAGATTTTGATCTCATAATCTTGTATTTAGTAGAGTCTTTATCACCATTCATGTTGCTTTAGCTGTCTTTTGTAATGCTGAGAGCTTTGGCTCTTTTGAGGCTGAAGCTGACTGTACTTACAACCATACGTCGTCTTAGTGATATCCTGCTTTTTGTGAAGCTCACTCCTGGGAATCCATCAAGCAGAAAATTTCTGCTCTAGTATTTTTTGTTTCTGACTCAAATCTGCTGATTTCAAACTGTATTTTTGAAGGATATAATTTGGAAAATATATTTAATCATAGTATCTGATAAAATGTTTGAACTTACAGCTTTTAAAGGTAATTTCCAGAAGTAATGTATAGTAATGAGGCATTTCTAGTGGACAAGTTAGAATTCATACTAGAAGCAGAGTTACTGAGTGTTGGATTTCAGGCTTATTGATGTGTGAGGGGGTTGAGTCCTGTTAATATGCTGGTTTTTATTGTTTCAGGGACATTAGTGAGAGGCAGAGCAGTCTAAGATGAAAGAGAGCATGATGCACTTTTTTCTCACTGCAGTAACTAGGTAAATCTGTAAAATACCTTCTAAATTGACCTTGCACCCATATTTCAAGACTGGCTAACAACAGACACACTGTAGATGCATCTTCCTTTTCGTTGTGGGAATGACTGAATGGCGTAAACTTGATAAACTAGTTTTATGCAACTTTATCGTATTTTTTTCTTCTTGCTGAACTACTCCCTAATTTAGAGGAAATGAACATTAGGTCACTGCAACATTCTTTTTTTATTTTTTTTTTTTTTCTTCCTGAACCAGAAGAAATGTGGTGAAAGGATTTGAGTTTTAAGTCCCCATCACCATTGCTTCTTTGGAGATGTCATGGCTGAAGGTATTGGGTGCTGTTGGAAGTATTGATATTTGCGTGGAATAAGTCAGAGCAACTGGTTTATTTTTTTGTGGGCCATCAAATACCATTTACTCATAATCAGTTTCTTGTTTCTTATGATTTTATAGTGAAAGCATGTGGTCTTTGTAATAGCATTTGGATTATAATAGGCAGTCTATATTGAGGTAAGAACTCACATTAGCAATCCTTAAAACATTGTCACCTTCTGGCTGACATCTGTAACGCCCTTGTGTGTACTCTCATGGCTGATTCTTGACCTGATGAAGGAAAAGTATTGTTCATAAGTTTGCAATTTTTAAAGTGTACACATGATGGCAGCAAATACTTAGCTAGAGAAGCCTTGTTCCTATGCTAGAAAAAAGTAGGATGCTGAATTTAGTAATATAAGCTAGAGTTCCTGCAGATTCAATTATTGTTAAATTATTTATTGAAATATATGTTGAGAATTGTTAACTTAATGCTGCAGATTTTGAGAAGGCTTTTCAACTAGAAAACTTTATTGTGGTTTCCACTTGGTTAGGCATAATGTTGTTGTAATGTGCTTTCTGGTTTGGATTTGCATTGGTAAAGTGTTTGGACAATGCTCTTGGGTACAGAGTGTGACTCTTGTGGATGGTCCTGTGCAGGGCCAGGAGTTGGACTGATCCTTGTGGGTCCCTTCCAACTTGGCATATTCCGTGATTATAAAATTCAGGTCAGCCGTGGTAGTCCCCAGGAGAGTATGCCCAGAGCAGATGGAACCTCAGTATGTAGATACAAAACTCTTTTAAAAAAATTTACTTATTTTAGTTTTTTCATAATGGATCTATTGAGTTTTAAAGCAATTGTATTTTTGGAAGTGTATAGTAATACTCCAAATGGAAATTTTTTTTCACCAAATGAAAAGTTTTATTGTTAGTAAGATGCTGTTACAAAATATGTTGGTATTGCGTAGTACTGTTTTCTTTAAAAAGAAAGTTTTCTTCAAAAATGAAAATATAGTATAAAATATTATTTATTCCTGCTTTTGTTCCTGGACACCAGTAAAACATTTAAACTGGATCTTTCTCTTTTTTCCTGTCCCTTTCAAAATGAATATGGCATGTTTCAGTGATTCACCATGATACTTTAAGCCAACAAATTACAGTTTGCCACAGTTCCAGGAATAAAACCTTGTGGAAGGTGTAGGTCAGCTTTTGGCTCTGGTACAAGCAGGCTTCTCTAAAATTAAGGATATTTTGGTTCATGTTCAATTATTTGTTCTGTCTATGTACTTTATTTGCAGTGGTTTAAACTTGATTTTATGCTTAGAATTAATTTTAAGGTGTTCAGCAAATCATGACATTCAGTTGTTTTCTGGGCCTTTTAAATCCAGTTTATTGTTCACAGTGAAGTACCCTGGTGAGCTATTTAACATCCATTACAGTGAGTCATTGTAAGAATTTATTTAAGAGATCCATGATGTGAAGGGTTTTAATTAAATGGCAAACATGTCTTTTGTTCTTCAGTTCAGCTGCTGATTGAGAAGTGAAAAGAAATCTCATTGGTAGTGCTAGCAATGTTGTTCTGGCTCATGGGCAATTCAGTACCGCCAGCATAACTGAAAGGAGTTACACTGTTGAGAAAAACATCATCATCCTATCAATCAAGAAGGAAGTGAGAGTTGCTTTGTGAGTAATGTGAACTCTGATTTGTCTTTTAAAAATTTTTTATTATTTGTTTTACTAGTGAATCTGATTTTTGTGGAGTGCTTGTTTGCCAGCAGGTGCCACTCCTCAGCAGCAGACTAGTTTCCCAGGCTTAACCAGATAGAGGAAAATAGTTGTGGTAGACCCTTGCTTTTAGAAACATTGATGGCAGTTTGCCTAGGATTGTCTTTGTTTTCCTCGATAAGAACAACCTATGGTATAAACAATCAAATATTTATATTTTACAATGGAACTGTTTGAAAGTTTGTTTTCTGATGATGCATTAAACCCCAGGGCTGCAAAAATGGTATTATGTGGGCTAAGATGCCTTTGTTCTTCAAAGTTTTGTGTAGAGCAGTATTTTAGTTGAATAGAGGATGACCCAGAAATCGTTTAGGACTCAGGGAGCTTCATTACGGAAGGTGGAAAGGTGTCTGTGTTGGATGAAATTGCTGAAAAGATGTAATGAGAAAGACTTAGAAGCTGAAGTCTCAATGGCTTGCAGGAGGCCAAGTCCTTGTAAAACCTTTACACATATGGAAAAACAGATGGCCCAGTTTTAAGTGTAAGAAGGAACTAAGAAGCTGTGCAGTGAAAATAGGCAAGGAAATCCTGGTAAGAATATTCTGTTGGTCATTTCTAAATTTTGAAAAGACATTGTCCTATGATTATGTGTCCTGGGACATGAATAATGATATACTGCTATCTCTAAACTTTAACAGCCATCTTTTTAACAGCTGGTGTGTTGGATATGGGCAAGGCCTGTCTTGGCCTCTGTAGACATCTTCAGTAGAAGACTATTTTGATAATTGGTAAATATAGTTAGACCACCAGACCTTGGACTGAGATGATGGATGTCACCTTTCCAGCCTTGACCCCTTCCATCTGTCTGCCAGTAATGGAAATACTCCTGATATAGCTAACAAGGTTTTGATTTTTCACACAGAGCCACCTGTGTGTGTTGTTGTTTTGTTCTAAAGGGTGTAGTTTTATATTCCTGGTGAGAGAAGATCTGTTTTATATATATGTGTGTGTGTGTGTGTATATGTAGATATATAAAAAAATATATATACACTTATTATGCCTCCTCAACTTCAAAAATAATGCAGACTACTTTCTTGTGGCTGGTGGGAAACGTGTGAAGATCTGGGGATGCCATTTGAGCCCTGGAGAATTAACTGTGAAAAAAGCCATCAGTGCCAATTTTATTGCATTCCCACATGTTTCCTGGGAAAGTTCTCCTTTAACTTCTAGTTTGTATTATATAGCTTGGGTTTCATCAGCTCTTCCTTGGAAATAGTATAGCTGCATTTTGTTTTATTCCTATCTCAGGAAAAAGTGTTTCTGACTTCATTTGACATTACAGCAAACTTGCCTCTCCTAAGGATGTTTTTTGTAGCATTGATCAGTTATCACTTATCCAGTGTTAAGAACCTTAAGTGTTTCACAGACTTAATTTTCTAGATGTTAACTATTTCCAACCTATTGGAATTGTTTTTTTTTCTGTATTCATGTATCTATAGCTGTGCAGTATACATGCATGGTGTATTTCAGGGGTTTGCCACCATCTGCTTCATTGAGTGTTTAATGGCTTTGACTTGAAGCAAAGCATATTGAAATCATAGGGTGATTTCAGTGGGTTCTTCTGAAATTGCAAGTGGGCTGCACAGTGTCCTCAGTGGACAGCAGCAGTGGGTGAAGTTGCTTTCAGATCTTTTACTGAAGTATGAAGGTAAAGCCATTCATGTATCAGAGTATTTGGTTAAGAGAAAGAAGTTGGAATTTTGCAGTTGGGGAACTTAAAATGTTTCCTGTTTGCATGCAAGAAAACCTTTTTATTAATTCTGCTTGACAACATTCCAGATGTTGTACTCTGCTATGCAGAGTCTTCAGAGACTTCACAGTGATGGGATTTTGGAAAAAATTATCCCAATACAAAAACTACACACTACAGAGGAGATACTAAGACAAAAGCAAGCTGTGTATGAAATAAGCTCTTGGCTTGGGAATACACCTCTTGCAGGGCGGGCTGGGGACTGTTCAGCCACGGCAGTGTTGAGCTAAAGGTGGGTGTGTACTGCTGAATCGATGTACCTGGGCTGCTTTGCAGCTCGCAGTGGAACAGCCCATTTCCATGCTGTTAAACTCTTATGCTCCAAAGCAGGATGGCCACACCAAACTGCCTGCTGGGAGCAGTCCCTGATCTGTGCCAGCTCACTGGCAGAACTTGGGAGTTGTTTTGCAGAAAGATGCTTGTCCTTGATCAATACCTGTGCCAGGGACTGTGGCACCAAGCTCCCAGGTTCCAGTACCTTCTCAAAGCATTCCCTGGCAGTGCTGTAAGTTGTTGCTGCAGACAGAACTCTGACTCCTTTGCTGTCAAGTGCAAGTGCTGCTTTTGTTCTGAATTCTTTCTGTCACCCATTAGCAGATTATCAACAACTGTTAGATTTATCTACCTTTCTCCAAATCAGGAGTTGTCATATCTGAAATCTGTGTGGAGATTGAACTGTCTAAGAAACAAGCTCTGAACTCTCCAGAGCTGTTCTGCTGCTGGTCTGGTGAAGTAAGAGTAAATTCTAGGCCATAATGAAATTGCATGTCAGAACTGGGTGGTGTGTCTGCACAGTAGCGTTTCTGAATGTTCAGCTGTAGGCAGGTGGAAAATACATTCCTGGAAGGAAAAGAAAGTGAAAAAACCCACCCTTGCTGTCTTTCTAACCAGGAGGGATTGCCAGACGTGTCTTGTTATTCTGCGTCCTAGATCTGTAAAATATTATTTGAATACTTACATTTATTTAAAATTTCAATTCTGAATCAATTCTGAATCAAATAGCGTTCACTGCTATTTCAGAGGCCTCTGGAGAGCATAGGCCAGCTGCTGTTCATAGTTGTGCTTTGTGTTGATAAGACAAGTAAGCACACACTTTCATCATTCCATTTTACTGATCTGCTTCTGAAATGTCATGGGCCAAGTTTACACTCTCTTGGGCTACAGAGATGAGACTGAGTTTGGGAAGTTTGTTTTGCATGGTGCCTTTTGGAGGGTGTTGTATGGGTGAAGGAAGAGCTGCATGAAGAAGCCCTGTTAACTTGTTTGGGTGACAGTGGCTATAGAGGAACTCCCGAGTTCCCTGGAAAAACGAGAGCTATCATCTTACGCAGTACCTCAAGGGCAAGCAGGCAGAAAATAAACCTTTGGGTAATGCAGGGTATTAGAGCATTTCTAATTATCCTTTGCTGTCATTGAACCTAATTTGGTGAACTGCTAAGATGCACTGCTTGTAAATTTTGATCAGATTTTTTTGGAGTGCTGTTGCATAGTGTGTATTGTGTTTCAAGTGGAAAGGAGGTTTTGTTGTTCTTTTCACTTGCATGTTGTACAAGTAAAGCTTCAGTGACTTTGGTCTAGTGAGGAAAATTATAAACACAGTGTTTCTTTTCTGAAAAATAGCTGCTAATGAAGTTTTGTGTTGGTTATGAAAAAATAGGATGGAATCTAGCTTCTGCGTGTGTTAGTAAAAGCTTGTATACTAAAAGAGTTTGAATAAATCAGCTGATTATTGAATAATGCCACTGTTCTATTACCGATCTCTTAAGTATGTGAACTTGTCTGTCTTTGCGAACTTTGTAGTTGATGTAGTTATTTGAAACAATTGCCTTGGGGGAGGAAGAGAACTGTTTGATATAGTATGGTATCTTCAGTACTGAAACATATGAAAAAAATCTAAAATCTGGTAGTCCTCAAAACATAATATCAGATCTTACCAATGTTTCTTTACCAATAAACATAATGTCAGATCTTACCAATAACCTGAGATTTGTATTTTAAATATTTTTAACTTGAGGCTAGTCATTAAAATATAACTTGGACTAATCTTGGGGTTTTAATGAATAGAGTAATAAAGCCGAGGTAGCCTGGAAGACCTTGACTGGAAGGGCCATTTTAGATCAGGTTGGTTGTAGCCTCACCCAGTCCTTCACACAAACCCTTTTGGGTTTTGCTGGTAGAGGTTGTGTAGAGGATGAGGAGAAAAGATTTGACTTAAAGTATAATTTTCAAATGTGAGGTGATAAGGTTCCCAAAGTTTCTTATGTTCAAGCAAAACTAACTACAGTTCTAAAAGTTGTAACCTAAGTCGGATTCACAACTGAATGGTACTGAAGTACGAGTGCTGACTCAGCACTCTGAAAGTACATGTTCACTGACACACATTGGTATCCTTTGTGGCACATTTAATCACTTGGTTTCAATCCAAGAGCAGTACGTCCCCAAAAACTGGAAGTCGTACTGTGTTGGGTTTTGCCTAATAATGAGTTAAGTTTATGTATAAATGTAACTGTGTAGGTGTGATGTTGGCAGTGTGTTTATGTTTCAGCAGTATGTTTATGCCGAGACAAAGTCAGCCATATAAAGTGTGTATGTCGTTGAAATGAGGATTCATGTGCTAGACAGTGTGGAATATAACTGTGATGGAACAACTTTCATGGTAATTAGCAAGAGCTTGGAAACCTGTATTATACTGATGTGAATGCTGTCTGCATTATTAATTTTTATTGTATTGTTTTTGATGGATTGTTTGTGCACTTATTTGCACAAACACACACTTTTAATGGACAGTAACAAGTATAAGAATAAATGAAGTGTATGAGTTTATGCATCTTCTTCTTTTGAAAATCAGTGCCATGGTATCCAAAAGACTTAATTCCAGTCTTTCATGGCATTAGATTGATATCTAACACTTTCACTTGAATTTATTTAGTAGTCTAACAGAAAGCATGCAGCAGTGTGCAGTGGATTTAGTTGCAGTGCGAATGAGCACTTTGAATTTGTTTTATTTGGCTTTGTCCTTTTTTTCTTCACCTTCAGATGTTCAATTCTGTTGTGTGAGATGAGGTTCTGATGATCCCTTGTACAATTGAGCATGTCCCATTTGTTGATTAAAGCTTTTGGTACAGTGATGCATCTGTCACTGAGTACTTACCAAGTTACTTGCCAAAGATTTCCTTTTTCCTGGGTAATGGGACTTCTTTGTTTTCATTTGTGATTAGATAGCTTGTAGGAGCATTGTTGAGGGAAGATAGATTCCAAAAAACATTTCGAATAATAATTTTGACAGCAGTTGGAGCAGAACTTTCCCAGGTAAATTCTCTACCTACCTGATGAAATATAGCATTACCAAGCTGGGTTCTGTAAAGGAAGATGTTTTACAAAGCTGTTATTTTTAAATTCACTGCTGTAATGGATATAGCAAAGAGTTCAGTGAAGATGAGGAGATCTGCTTTATTTTTCTCCTAAATATAGACGAATACAAATGATCCCAATCACTTTTCCCCAATGCTGTATGGTCTTGTTTTCAGTGTTTTCATCTTTTGAGAAATTAAAAATTTGTGTTAAAATGTTATGCTTTGACACAGAGAAGTTACATTTTGTTCCGGTTTTCTAGGGCAGCAGTCAATAGTCAAGGCTAGTCCTGCACTATAGCAGCAGGTGGACTTCAGGCTGGATTTGCTGTAATGCATGTGCCTGTGGGTTGGAGGTCCATGGGCAGCTTTCAACATCTAGCCCATACGGACATTTCACAAGCAGCCCCCAAGTGGGTTTTAGAGGAAGTGTTTATTCTGGTCTACCCTTGTCTTCTATGATAGAAATGATGCACGTGCTGGGATGGCAGAGGAACCCTTGCAGTCTGATGCCTTCCTGTGCATAGCCAGTGCTCAGAGCTGTGACCTGCAGCAAATGTGTGCTGTACTCGCCTGCTGCATCTCATGATACAGGTGAGGGGGAGGGCTTTCCCCTACATCACTAAACAGATGTAGTGGGACTGGTCTAGTCTCCCCTCTCAACTGGTGCCTTCACAAGTTACTTTTTTTCAAAGGTACATGAAACATTCTGCAGGACAGCAAATCATGCTAATATCCCCCCCTTTAAGACTGAAATAAACCCCTGCTCACAAAGACCCCAACAATTGCCATTCAGTGTGATCCATGAGGTTCTGCTGTGCTTGTGGGCAGATGTACACAAGATTTTCTTTTTCGTATTTGTATTTGGCTAGCAAGCAAAATCCATTAAGACATATAAGCAACGCAAAAAATAATTCAAGTTTTTATTGCTCAAATAGCATTGCATTGCTTGAAATAAGTCCAGAGTAATTTTAAAGCCATGCAAATATAAGATGAGATAATTCCTCAGTGTTGACAAGTCTTGAAACACAAGTGAAACCTCTTGAATAGCTTTAGTATTCTCTGACTGGTAGAAATCTTATTTATTGCATATCATCAGTGGACGGCAGGCAGAGATTTTTCTAAACTTATTATATAGTCGATTTGAAAACTCTTCCTGATCATATACAGTAGAAAAAGAACTTGGTTCTTTAGTCAGTATAAACAAACGGTGCAGTGGTTTGACACTGATGCTAATGATAGGAGTATCATTGTATTAGGGTGGAGAGAGCAGCTGAACAGATGGGGGTGCACCATACCAAAATGATTAAATGGTACCACTTAGAGCAGAGGCAGTTTATCATGGGACTTCTGGACATAGAAGTAGAACTAGCATGTGACACTTCCCATTCGCGCTGCCTTCGCCACAGGCAGGCTGCTTCTGCTCCAAATGTTAATGCTGTCTTTACCTCTAAGTGAAGACCATGGCTCTTGGCTGTGGAAGCACCTGTGAGGCTGGCAGCCAGAGCACAGAGCTGAGCTTGCCTGACCAATCTTAATGTGGTGCATCCCCATTTCTGAAAGGTTGCCCTCATATTTTCCCAGTTCTGGTGGTTTTGCATGCTTTCCCTTTAAAGTATTGAGGTAAATTAATTTCTGTTCCAGTTCAACACATATCTGTTTGCTTGGGACTGGACAGCCTGTTTTTGTGCAGAGGAAAAAATAGAGGTTCTAGGTGGGTGAAAATTTTTAGGAATACGTAGGCAGTCTGGATTTTTGCTGTGAAATCTTAGAGCTTTGTTAACTGAGTGTTCATTTAAAAATGAAGTACATACAGGTCTAAGCTATTTGGCATACTTAATTTCCATCCCTTTATTTTTCCCCTATCCTATTTTCCCTGTCATTTGCTAATTGAAAGCAAGCCCCCTTTAATAACTGGAAAACCTCTGGCAATAGCAGGAAAAAGAAAGAAAAAAAAAATAGAACAAGATACAGGTGAGTTAATTTTAAAGTATTTGTTGTATAGAGATTACAGGAGAACATGTGGAGGCTTGAGTTTGATATGTATTTGATCTCCCCAAGAACAGTACAGAATATTTGATGGGGTTTTTTTCAGAAGTACGTTCAGATTAGCTGTGTCTACAGTACTTTATTGAATTTTGAAACTTGTTTAGCAGATGACTGAATTTTCCTTTTTCATTATCTGCTTAATCCCTCCAGTCTTCTGTGACAGTGCAGCATTCACTTGCTGTATTGTGACAGACACTGTAAAAATCCTCTTAAATGTCAGAGCTGTTGGATAAACGGATAGTGACTTGCAGATGATTACAGAAGTTTTTTGGTTTTTCGGATTTGAGGGTTCTGATGCAATAGCGTAAAGATTCACGCTCCCTTTTAGCAGCTCTTGACCGCACTGATGACACATTTGTTTTCTTCGGTTAACTTCTGTGGCTAGTTCTGAAGTAGTTCAGAAATTATATAAAAATCTGCAAGTTAAAAAACCCTTGCTAAGTAAAATACATAGGTTTGTAGGCTTTAGAGTTTTTTACCTTAAGAAACTGCCTAAAGAATAAGCACAGTTTTAGAATTATGTTTAGAATGGGAACTTTTGGTTTCTCTGAGCATCTTTGTCTGCAGTTATGCCAGAGGACTTTCTGGCTACATGTGTTATATCACAACATTTTAGGAAACTAGAACAGAGTAAGGAACTTTATGTTGTAATTTTTAGAGCAGTAAAACTAAAGATGGAGGAAATGCTGTGATTTATTCTGTTGCTTGGAGGATATGGAAGACTTTTTAAACAATGTATGCTATTAATTTCATTTGAAAGAGTGTCATGGTTTGACCCTGGCCCAATGCCAGGCACCCACAAGAGCTGCTTGCTCACCCTCCCCTGCCACAGCTGGGCAGAGGAGGGAAAAGGGAAAAAAAAATTAACAAAGGCTTCATGAGTGAGGTAAGGACCGAGAGAAACACTTCAAGGGCAAAAGAGGCAAAGTGAATTTATTATTAACAGAATCAGAGGAGGATAATGAGAAGTAAAATAAGCCCTTAGAACACCTTCCCCCCTCAGCCCCTCCCTCCCTCCCACCGACAGCGCAGGGAGACAGGGCGTGGGGGTTTGGCCAGTCCATCACTGAGATTTCCTTCTGCTGCTCCAGGAGAGGAGTGTTCCCCTGTGAGGCCGTGGGGTCCCTCCCACAGGAGACAGTTCTCCCTGAACTTTCCCGGCGTGGGTCCCCTCTCAGGAGCAGCAGCCCCACCGCCCCTGCTGCAGCGTGAGTCCCTCCCACGGGCACACAGCCCTCCCAAACTGCTGCGCCATGGGTCTCTCTTCTGCGGGGTGCAATGCTCCAAGGACAGGCTGCTCCAGCCTGGAAGCAGGGCCCTCTCTCTCCACCAGGTCTCCCAGTGGATCACAGCCTCCTCCAGGCATGCACCCACTCCAGCATGGGCACCTCCCCCACAGGCTGTGGATGGATCTCTTCCGTCCCCATGGACCCATGGGCTGCAGGGGGACAACCTGCTTCACCATGGTCTGCACCACGGCCTGCAGAGGAATCTCGGCTCCAGCACCTGGAGCACCTCCTGACCCTCCTTCTCCATTGACCTGGGTGTCACCATGTTGTTGTCCCTCACATGTTCTCACCTCCTTCTCTTCTCTGACTAGAATCCAAAATCTTGTGACTTTGTTTTGATTTTCTTCTTAAATATGTCACCACAGAGGCATTACCAACCTCTCTCATTGGCCAGCAGCATGTCCGTCTTTAGAACCATCAGCCACTGGCTCTGCTGAACATGGTGGGAAGCTTCCTGCAGCTTCCTCACAGGAGCCGTTTTTGTGGCGCCCCTGCTACCTAAAACCAGGCTGTGCCAAACCAATACACAGAGGGAGGTGTATGTGTATACAAAGCATATGTGTGGTCTAAAACTTGAACATCATTTAACATATTTTGCTGCAGCAACAAGAACTTAAAAAATTTGCACTAGGTCTAGCACAGAGAGTAATAAGTTAACCTTTTTTGCCTTTTATTAAGTACTGTGAAGTAAATGTTAATTGCAGTAACAAGCTTTTTTTCCACAGAGTGAGTTTACCAATATAGACCAGCATATTGTTAGTTGTCTTAAGGAAAATGTCAGTTATATCAATTTGCATTTCTTTTCAAAGAGATGTCTCATTGCTGCTATTTAAAAGTAAGAAGAACTGAATTGCAGCCAAATTACTGTGGCCAAATACACTGATTTATTTTTATAGAGTAGGACCTTCATAAGTTCCAGACTAAATGTCATACTTAGATAAGTAACATCCTTATAAGAATTCACCTGTGTTTCCCAGTGGCAGTATTCTTTAAATTTTTAAAATCATGAGTCTGCCTGTGAGTAGGCTTTCTTTTATTGATGGTCAGTCCCCTAGGTAGTGCTCTGTAAAGAGCACACCTCAAAATGTTTTTGTCTTCTTGAAGAAGCAGTTTGTTCCGGTTTGGCCAAATTTAGAAATATATCCTCTGAGAGAAGGCACAACCACCCCTCCCCCACCAGATTCAGGAAAAAATAAATTTTCCTTGAAGGAAAGTGAAGGAGATAAAACTATTTATTTACCAAACACACAGGAAAAGGAAAATAATGCTAAATAATAAAATCTTTCGCTGTGGAGGAAAAACCTGGGAAAGTGTTAGAGTCCTCCCTTTGGTCTCCTCGGAGCTGGGGCTTGGCCCAGGGCCAGGCCCTCTGTGCTCGGTGTAAAGTCCTCCCGACGTGCTCTGAGGTTGAAAGCAGTCCAGTAGAAAAGGGAGAAAATCCGGAATTCCAGGGAAGGAAAAACAAAGTCCAACTCTCAGTCTCTCTCCGGAGAACAAGAAACTGAAACAACTGGCCAAAAGCTGACTGGAAAGCCGCAAGCCGGGTGCTTCCTCGCTTCCCTGCCCCAGCTGGGGAAAAAAACCTGCTGTCTCTGTGTGACCTTGAACAAGCTGCAAACTGCTTTGGAAAAGTTTTGCTCAGTTTTTTCCTTCCCCCTCTCAGGCTCAGTTTAGAGGCATAGAAAGACGCAAAAATTAATTTCTGGGCATAGGCAGCGATATGGGGTACACATCATAAGGTCACCCCAAGACACAGTTAGATAAACTTCCATGACTCCTTGTTTGTCTGTTTTAAATGCCTCCACAAGCACTGACGTAGGGCTTGTCTCTCTCCCCTTTTGCTGGAGGCACCATGGTAATACTGGCCAAAAAAATCAGCCTCTGATTCAGTGTTTTCTGATGCCAAATTTGCTTTGCTAAATTAGTATCCTATTTATTGTATTGGAATAGGTAACGTTGACTATGTTCATTTAGAACTGGAGAAGTTTCTGTCTGTTTGTCCTAAGGGGTGAATCTGACTTCTACACTAATGACCTTTTTGTATGTTTATTAAATATTGTCCATAATGTTTGCTTAATTCATTCAAGCACGTGTTTCTTCTACAGCTCCATTGAACTAAAAAATTCAGTGCACCCTCGGCAGAAGGGTTATTTGCGGTGTCACAGAAATCAATGTGAGATGCCTATTAGTGGATTAATTTTTTGTTTATACTTGAGGTTTTCTTCGTTGCTGTTAGTTTTTGTTTCTAATGAGCATATAGAAATGTGTGCAATGGGAAAATAAGAATGCCAGATCTCCGTTGGATATATATATGCACTTTAAATGCATCATTAGAAGAACATGCATGGAAGTCTTTGAAGTGTTATCATCTGGGATATATAATCTTCTGCATGTTAGTATCTAGCGGCCTGGCAAGTAATGTGGTTGTCTTGGAAACAGGCTTTATTTTCCTTTTGTGAATATCTAGATGTGAAATCATCATCTTCCTTGAAAATCTAGAAGTAATACTTCTTAAAGAAATAACTGCAGATTTAAGATGCTTATCCTCTATTTAAAGAATTGATACAGGAGTCTGTAAGTGATGTTTGCATTGTGAACTTTAATTATAGTTGTGTGCTTATGTTGCTAAAACAGTCTTTAGTGGTTTTTTTAGGTAAAATGCCTGTACTTAGTGTTGATATTTGTCTGGGAATTATCTGCAGTGAAACACTTGGCCAAGATTTCCTAGCTTAATGTTTAAATAGAAATATTACAGTGTAACTGATATGTTAGAAGTGAAATTCCTAAAAACAAACTGATACTATGGTTTCCAGTCTTTTCCCTTGCCTTGTTTGAAATTAACAGCATGTGATAAATCCTTGGATGTTCTGTGAGATTATAGCATAATATTTGCCAGACGAAACATCAGCTGTAGACAAAAGTGCAGAGAAAAGCTTTTTTGTTAGCCAAAGAGCTGCCATGCATGACATAAAATGCCAAAGTAAAATAGAAACTGAGTCAAGAAATAACTATCTTTCAAATTGCTGGGGTTTTATTAGGATTTGTATGAAAATATGAAATAATGTTCTTGAAATTTAATTTTCCTGGTCTGTGTATTATTTGTCCATTCACAGCAGTCTGATAGTTTGGTACTAGCAACAGTGTAATTTCCTAATTTTTACAGATGAAGGTCCAGACTGAATAATTTTCCATGTTTTGTTCTTAAATTGTTACGTTTAGTAAGTTTTTTAGTGGGGTTTTTAATACAGTTCTCTTCCAAATATTTTTGTCTCCATTACCAATTTAAAAGGCTTTAAAATACTGATATGTACTTCAGAGAAGAATATTTTTTAAAGTCTCTCATAAAAGAACTGTTTTTTTCAGTGGAACTCACACTTTGAATGATACAACCTGTCCAAGGATAGAGAATCATGGAAAGATCTTGTTTAGCCATTGGAACCCAATTGTGTGACCATTTCTTTCATTCTACCTCCCATCTCTTCCTCCTGCTTCATTTCTTGTGCTGCACCCACATTTCAGATTGATCTCTCTTTCCAGAACTTAATTGGCCATTTTATTTTTGCTTAAATGTTCAAGTATGTTCCAGGTTTTTTTAGCTTCTGTATTCCCTAGAATAAGATCAAGCTTTCTATATAAGGCCTGAGATGAAGCTTATTGCCTAAGTGGAGAGAATCTTAAAGACTATGGTTGTTACCAGATGATGCAAAAAGCTTTTAGTGACCTGTATATTGGCCCCAATGTACAGTAGGGGTGTAAGTATTCTGCACCCAGAAAGAAATAAATAATCACAGCTTGTTTTTCCACAAATGACAGTAGTCACTGTGATGTATTCTAATAGTGTTGTGTTCCATTTTGGATGTAATAGCATTTATATATGTTTACCTTGATGGCCAGGCCATAAACTTCCCACTTTCACCTCAAATTATGATCTCATAAATCTTAAAGTACATTGAAATAACATGTTATTTAAGCTACAAAAAAAAGCTGAGTTAGTCCTTGAGCTTTTTTCACATTCTTCTAAATAAATGTCATTTCTTCCAGTTTAACAATATTAGTTAACTGTATTCAGAAAAAGCAGTCCATTTTATACCTTCCTGATCAAATAATAATTCTCCATGCTGATTACTAAGTATTACATAATTATATTCCCTGACTCCATTTTAGTGGAACAATTTTTCATTCTTTGCTCCCAACCTGCAAACAAGGAAGCAGCTAAAAAAAAAAAAACCAAACCCCTTATGGTAACAATTCTATGTAGTTACAGTATGTGCATCATTGTGTTACTGTGATCAGTTCCCTGAAATTGGTTGATAGTCAGAGACTCTAGCATCCTTCTTGAATATCCTAGGAAAACCTGATATTGTTGACGTTCTCATGGCTTTTCCTTTCAGATTAATGGTAAACTTCGATGTTTTCTTGTTCCTATTCTTTATGATACAGAGATGTAGTCCTGGAGAAATCTGTTTTACCTCTGTGCATTGTAATTAGAAATGGTGACATGGTCTTTCATCCCCAGAAATGAAATTATGCATAATTCAAAGTTAGTTATAAATAGGAAGTACAGTTTTTTTCTCTCATGTGTTTCACTTCAGGATGTTGCCAAGTCTGGTATCAGCAGCGTTAGAAAAAGATAAAACAAATTCCAGGGGAAAGATTGTAGAATCAATCAAGGAGAAATGGTATTTTTGTTGCCTTTTGTAATTAAAAAGCACAAAACAAAATAACTAATGAACATTTCCTTTTACCATAAGCAAGGAAGTTGGTTAAATACAGTCATTTACAGCCAGAGACGCAGAGACATGTAGTAGCTTTCTCAGTAATGAGACCCGCATCTCTGGAGAACAGTGTATCCAGTCATCACATCATGTTTAAGACAGAAGTTTCTCTCTCCAATGCCCAGCAGAGAGACAAGCTACATCTCTAGCTTCACTTAGGCACGTGATATTTAGGTGTAGGCAGTCCCATTGCAAGTGCATGACTCAGCTTGAAATGACCTGTGCAAATCTTTCCATCTAATAATGGACTGAAATACAAAATAGCTTATCCAAGCTGCTCTTCACACAACTTGTTTTAGAGCTTCTCATAAATTACAACTGGGTGTGTTTGTTTGAAAAGGGAGGATTTTGTTTCATCTGTGTAATTTTTTGGGGAGTTGGAGATGTATCTGGTAGTGAGATGGATTCTCCATACTCATCATCTCATAGGCTACTCAAGAAACCAGTTTGCCATCTGGCAAACCGTGTCAATTTTGTACCTTTTGTGTCTTGCATTTGCTTAATAAAACCTGTGTGCTGCTCTGCTGTTCCTGTGTTTCCTTAATTTTCTGGAGTGTGACTGTAGTGGCTGCTTCAGCAGAGGGGCAGGGACAGTGACTGTGAGTTACCAACTCTGATGTAGCCCCATTTTTGGATGTTTTTCTCTTTGGGGATTCTTCAACTGCCCTGCTCAAAAGGCAGTGGTGCACAGGGGAGGAGCAGGGAACTCCTCCTGGGGGGAACACATTTTTCATTTGCTGGATTTGAAAAAAATGCTTTAAATTTTTTTATTTTGTTCTTACATGTAATCTGAAGTTCTCAAAATTTTATATGAAAATGTGCTTTCCTTTAATTTCTGAAAAGAGTGCTTTTTTTTTTAAAAATAAGAATGAGTAATGTTTCAGCATTAATAAAGTACTCTATTTGATACCTTTTTTGATTCTTGTTTATAGGCATTTTAAGTTTCTTCGTAGTGTTCTTAGGACTTAAGCTACTCAGTCTAGTTTTTAAGTGTTTGTGAGTAAAATGTATATGAATAAAACATACTTATTTAATATGTTGTATCCTAACTTCTGCTTAATTGAAACTTTTATTATAAATGGACAATATCAAGGGTGGCTGAAATTTGAAATGTGACAGATTCTGTAGCTTGTTTAAGGCATCTTATTCTTTACATCTAAGGGCTGTCAGAAGGTGGTAAACAGGTCTGTGAACAGCAGCATTTATAACCAAATTGCTTTCATGAGATACAGATGAATCATTCCGCAGGAGAGCTAATTATGTCTGTAGCCTGAAGCATAGCCACAGGTATCCTGGCCGTTAGCTACCTTGGTGCTTCACTCAAGCCAAAGAGCTTGTGTTTGCAGTGTGTTCAGTTTGAACGACAAAGGTTTGTGTGTGAATCCAAGGAGGACTGGAATATTATTTAAGCAATACCTCAGGATAAGCAGTGGTAAGCAGAGGACATGGACATCATTTTGTCGCTTACCTGCGTTGTTAGAGCCTTTGTGGGCTTGCAGCACCATCCCAGGTTTCTGACTTAGCAGCATTGGCCCCCTTAGCCCAGACTGCTCTCTGAAGGCTCCTGTATGGCTTTCTTCAACATGTTAGTGCTGGGTTTTGAAGCCAGAAAACTTTGCGTTACTTTGCACAACTCTGCCTCCCTTAGTAGATATTAAAGATGATGCTGAAAGACTGTGTGCTCTGATGCTGTTAATGAAGGAGAAGCTAGAACAAGAAAACATGAAGAAAAACACTGGTTTCTGTCATAAATAAGCTTGTCTCTGTTTCTTTCTTGTATATGCTTGGTGTGTTGTTATGCATATGATGGATGCTGAGGTGATTCAAATGCCTCAGGAGAAAGTTGTTTTTTCACTTTCTATCAAGACTTGCAGTAGGAGCTGGACATCTTTATTCCTTGGAGGTGCTCTGCTGTGCTGGCTACCTCAGTGAAAGTCTTGATTCTTCATTATGTTGCCTTTTCCCCAGCAATTACTATTTTAATTATTCACATAAGAAACTCATCTAATGCTCTCATATGTCATTACCTGGTATCATTCAAATACCATTGGATGGGTATTTTCAAAAGCAGGGGGAAGGCTTACTCAGAGCCCTTTGTAGTATATTGATTTTTCTTTTTTTAGGTGTTAATGGTGTGACCTTTACAAAACTAAAGGTAATTTGAAATTTAAATTTTGAAGTCGATAATACATTGCTCAGGATGTGTGACTTTACATAGCTGTTTATTCACATAGGTTAATTAATTTGGCAGTAATTGTATTTTATGCAATTTTTAAAATGTTTAGGGCTATTTTAAGTGGTCTTATCTGGTGAAATACAGATTGTTATGGGTTAATGTGTATGTGAGTGCATGAAAATATTTGCTGTAGTGGTGTATTAAGCTGAGCTTAAATGTGGTATAATTTTCCTGGGTTTATTACTGCATTTCTAACTATACTTGCAGCTTCAGGTAAAATGTATGAAGATACTCTGAAATTTCATGGGGTGTAACGCCCATTTAAAAATCACTCCCGTAATAATGTATCTTTTTCTGATTATCAGTTTAACATCAAAACAGTTTTGCAATAAAAAATATAGTAAATAATTTGCAGAATTCTGTCTGAATAAGTATGAAATAATCAATTCAACATATCTCTGCACAGTAATAAGAACAGGTTGCTCCTTGCTGTGCTGTTCATTCACAGCTGTTTCTTCATGCTGCCACCCTTAGCAGCATGTGTTTGATTTTGCTCTGAGTAGGAGCACAAACTTAAAATGCTGCAATTTGAAATTAACTTCCAGGGAGCAATGAGGGTGGCCTGTCAGGCCATGCTAATTTTTTTTTTTATGTCACCCTGAGAAAAATAAATTTAAAGTAATCCGATAGCATTTTTCTAGTGCCTGCCTGTGCCCTGTTTGTTTAATACATCTTAAGAGTAGCGTTTTCTGATCTTGCCACAGTAATGTTTTTTATCAGTGCTGTCATTAGTTTGGCTGCAAATGGAGATAGTCTTTTTGGAATGGATCAATACTTCAGCTTTATACTTAACTGCATAAAGAAGATAAAAATTTTAGACCTTTTTTGGAGAGAAAATCTGACTAGAAAGTGAATTGTGCAGGTAGTACTGTGAACAGACATATCTTTCTGAGATTTTTGGAGCAATTTTCTAAAATGTAGCATTGTACATGTTTAGGAGGATGCCAGAGAAAATAAAAATTATGATTGCTGTTCTTTCCAGTGAAAATGAGAAAATGGGCTCTTAACCCATTTAATTTTATGGTTAAATCATAAATGTCTATCAGCACTTTGTGTTAGCATATAATGTGTGCCAGTGTGGACTAGACCTGGTAGGAGTCTATATATCTGGCAGTCAGGGAGTGGGGCTTTTGGTGGTGTGATTTTTGCTTTTATTTTTCTATTTAATCCTTTCTCAACTTGGAAAACAAGAAGGCTGATGCTCTTTCTGTAATGTGTGTAGAGAAATGGCTGAGTGAACAGGGACATGTATACGCGCACAATCCAAGCTATATTGGTGAACTGTCCTTGACTAGGGAAAAAAGAGAGGAGCAATGCTGATGTGGCAAGCAACAGGATGTTGGGGAGGGGGATGCTGACCATAGAAAGACTTACGTTAATTAGTCGCGTGCATATTCATTTGTAGCCAATCACTTGCTATTAAAGGCCGCGTGAACAGTAGCTGTAACCCAATAGTATGGAGCTTGCTTATGTGTGCTTGAGGAATTAGGGTATAACTATGGGACTGACAATAGAATAAAGGGAGTTCCATCATATCTCCATGAGAAGCGTGGTTCATCCCAGCAGATCTCTGGCAATTACGTGTGATATTTTAAACCTCAAATGTTACCCATCCCCTTGCCCTTTTAATGAATTTTTGCATTCTGTGAGAGCAGAGGAGAACTTTGTATTTGCTTCACTTAGTGAATTTAAACAAAAAACCCCTAAGGTTATTGATTATAGCAAACACTCACCTGTTTTTTGTATAAATCATTTAGAGGTTCAAGCATTTAATCATACTGTAGGATTTTAAGAGAGCCTGATGCTTGGGTTCAGCATGCATGCTGTAGATGGCAGTGATGTGAGGCAGAACCATCACCTGTGAGGAGTACATCAAACCTTTCAGGTTAGGGATCTGTCTCTGCACTGGTGATACGGAGAGTTTGGGGTGTCTCTGCGGTTGCACACACTGATGGCAGTGCAGTGATGTGACCAGTCTGCGCCTTGAGACTGTTACCTTGGGCCTCCTTTAAGATGAGGAGGACGTCTGTGATACGGATGGACAGCAGGCTGGCATTTAATACAGAATAAAGCAGCCATCTTTTGATGGTAAATGGTCAGGAGAGGTTGTTGTGGCTCGAACTTGATTCTGATCCTTTGTTTCTGATGGCAGTCACATACAAGGGGGAAAAGCTTTTACCATTCAGCTGGTGGTTTGGGTTTTGCTTGCTTTTTTCATGTAAAAGCTCAGGAAGTGTACAGCTGGTGCAGGCAGAAGATCATTGCAGTTAAGAGCTACTTCCAAAGAAGCAACCAACCAACCTAAAAAACTGCCAGAGAGGAGAGCTCCTGTGTCCCTCTGCCATCCTTGTGTATGTTGAGCCTGGCTCTGTGAGGGTGCAGGAGTACTTGGTACCAGAGCTCATGCCTGCAGCAATAGCTGCAGGCTGCTCCCAGGTGGTTGTTATTAGCAGTGGGGAGGACTTTTCTCCTGCTGTGGAACCTACACTGTTAGGACATTGCATGGAGGGGTTTTTGGGGTTTCTATGTTCAGTCAGATCTCTTGATAAGATGTGAAGAGTTTTGCATTGCTTGCTTTCAGTGTTGTTTCTGAATTATATGCTGTGAATGTTGTTGTTTGGTATAATGAGAGTGGTCTGGGGTTTGTTGGTGTGTTTTTGGGGGGTTTTTTTATGTGGGTTTGTTAGGTGTTTGGGGTTTTTTTGTTTGTTTGTTTGCTGGTGGTTTGGTTTGGTTTGGGTTTTTTTTGTTTTGTTTTTTGTTCCCTGGTCCAGAGCCAGTGCTGACTGGATTGTTCTGTGCAGAAGTGTGAAGATAGAATAAAATAGAATTAGGTGGAATAATTGATGTGTGACTGTCAGTGTGTTACTGGTTTGCTAATAGCTTCAGAGATCACATTTGTCCATCTGCCTTGGTAAGAAATTCTGTTAACCGCAAAGTTGAAGAATTAACCCATTATAATTTTTTTATCGTCATTGCCATTTGATTGTTCAATCATTGGAAAAAAAAACTAGTTCCTTTTAAACCCTATGCCAACTCTACCATGAGGTAATACCACTGAGGTATAGGTTTACCACAGGAATTAACTGTGGTGTCACTCTTCCTGAATGCCTATTTAATGTAAAAGCAGGAGAGGTCATGTTGGGAAGAGCCTTGAAGAATCAGTTTGGTTCAGAGTCTGGTTTGTTTGCCCCAGTTTGTTTTAGCTATCTGTTTTCTTTAAATAGCCATGAATTAAGGCAACAGGGCTGGAAAGATCCTGCTGACTTCAGTGAGGCTTCACATGGTCCATTAACAATGTAATGTATTTATGTTAGCAAATGGTGTCATTTTGAAATTTTATCACGGGCTCATCTTTCTTTCTTCTAGCCCACTTCTCTGGAATTATTAGACATACAGCTGAAGTAGTGGCTTTAGTTACTCTGCTGGTAATCAGATTAAGAGTTCACTATGCAACTAAAAAAAGAGGTTTTTTAGCTGAAAATTGGGAATTAATGCTTATATCTCATTGCTGTAATGCTGTGCTTTTGAATACCCCTGATATTTAATCCTTTCTTAAAAAAAGGTTAGCAGAGAACAGTTATCATTTTTAATATTCAGAAAACAGGTTTTTTAAGTTCAGTTTCTTACGTTGTATTCAGAGTTGTGCTTCAAACTTAAAGGTACTTTAAAGGATACCATATTGAAGAGAAGCCTGTATTTTTTCCAATTGAAAATTAGCTTTTGAAATTAATTTCTTAATTGTGGAGTTTGTTTTTAAGTACCTCTTAAGAAAAATATAAGTTTAGGCTCCCTTCCAACCTGGTGTTTAAACATGTACTTAACTTTTAAACATCTGAGTAGGTTGACTGACTTTGCTAAGTACACAGACCACGAGGCTTTTGAATTCACTCACTACAGCTTTTTGAGAGCTGCTGCAGTGGGGCTGGTGCTGGGCAAAGGGAGCTGGGGAGTGTGCGGGGACCTTGGGCACAGCAGTGTCAAGGGTAGCACTGCCAGCAGAATTAATTTTGCAGAGCTGCCCTCCTTGCAGAACCTTGAGTGTTGTAATTTAGAGAAGTCATAATGGTCAAAGATTGCTCCAAAGTGGTGAGAAAGCAATTTTCCATCTGTGCCCTCATTACCAGTGTGACCCATTGGCCACTTGCATTTCTGCCCTTGAGAAAGTTTTGCTTTTCTTGTGGTGCTCAGCCTGGTATTGCTGTAATACACACTGACTGTGTCCCGTGTCCACCGACATAAATACTGTTATCTAAGTAAATGTGGGGCAAATGATTTCTGTTATAACAGGATTGTAAGTAAGTCTGAACAGACTTAAATATGTTCAAAACAGTGTGGGAAGGGGGTTATCCTTTTCTTCTTTTCCTTTGGGAATGAGTATGTGAAGTAGGTATATGTCCTTTAAGCCCCTTCTTACTCTCCTCTAATTTTTAGTTTTGTTAACTAATTTCTTCCAAAAAATTGGAAAAATGACAGAAGTCTCACAGTTACTGAATTTCTACTGCCCTTGGAACAGTCCAGGATGGATGCAAATGACCTTACCAGTTCTGAGAAAAGCAGAGAGTGGTTAGGCAGAAAGGCTTCAGGGCATGTGTCTGTAGCGGGCTGGGTTTATAACTGGGCAGAAACACCAATTTAGTGTAGTGGTTTGGTCTAAGATACTCATTACTGTCTATCTTCTGTGAGATACGAATTAGGAGAAACGCAAAGCAGGCACCAAACTTGAAAGAATATAAAGAAGTTTATTAACAGACCTAAAAGAAGGGAAAAAAAAATTATACCACCTTCAGAACTCTCCTCCTCCCCCCACCTTCCTCCTTTCTCCCACTGACAATGTAAAAAGACAACCCTTAAGGTGTTCGGTCTGTTTACCACTTCCATAATAACCTTGTTCAGTCCATTTAGAAAGAGAAGTCTCTTCTTGCTCGTGCTATGAACACATTATCACAACGAGACAGCCGCCCTGTTCCAAATAACTTTGTTCAGTCCATTTAGGAAGAGGAGTCTCTCTGCTCGCATGTGAGTCCCTTCCCCCAGCTTGCAGCTTTTCCCACAACTGCTTTCGAGGGTCCACTCTTGAAGGTTTTTGGGGTACAATTTTAAGGTTGAGCTGTTCAGAAACAAAAGTTCTTTTCATCCATCTCTGGGAGCATTTCATCTCTAAGAACAGAGGCCCTTCTCCTTCCCTGGGAGCAAAGGGTCTTCTTCATCTTCGTCTTTAGGACTATCTCTGGGAGCATCTCTAGGAACTGAGGTTTTTTCCTTTCTCATTTGGAGCAAAAGTCCTCATCTGGTCCATCTCTCCCTGTCCAAACTTCTCATGAAATTACAGCTGCGTCAGCATCTGCCAATCTCAGCGCAGGTGCTTTTGCTTACGAGTTGAACACTCCACCCCCCATATCTTCATGAAATTACAACTGGTACTCTGACATATCATAGCTTCACAACAGAGTTTCAGCTTTAAGCATCTCCTCTTTCTCTTCTTTCAGGTTTTCAGCTCTTCACAGCACTAAAAGGGTTAATCTCACCTCGGCCTTGCAGCTGGAATTTTGCTTATTGCAGTGGAGAGGGGGGAGAGCCGAGCCGCTCCGGCTGCCCACAGCAGGGCTGTGGGGGGGTTCCACGGCTGGAACAGGTCCATGGCTCCAGGATGGCCGTGGCCTGGCCTGGCCTGACCCAAGCAGGGCCTGGCCGGGCCCGCTGGCCCCCGCACGGGGCCCGCAGCCACCTGTGCCAGCAGCGGAAATGAGAGAGAGAGTCTGCCTTGGGGTTTACTATTCTTAAGTGTGGATCACAGAGGTGGTCACAACTTTAAGTGGCTTAGAGAATTGTCCATATTCAAACTGGCCAGCTGATAGGTTCTGTCAGTTCCCAGAGGAAGCTGTAAGCACCCCTTAGCAAGGACATCCCTTCCGGGACTGTGCTTGCTAACCTATGACAGTGTCTAATTGTAGAATGCTTTTTCTAATACATTTGTTCAAAAATAATACTTTTTTGGATGTACCAGTTTACGAAGTGTATCCTATTGATATCCTGATAGATAGGAGAGATTATTTTAATAAATATATTAGATCTATAATTAAATTTGTTTTGTTTTCAGTAGTAGTATAGGATAGGCCATTAATCCGTACATATATGCATTTTAAACTAGCTACATAAAATTGACTGTAGAATTGCTTTAATAATGTTTCTTTCTTATAAAAACTGTAATTTGTTTTAGTCATTTGTTAATGATTAATAGACAGTTGTGGGAGATTGTGTAGGAGTATGTTATTACAGTAAAATGCTATTAAAAAAAGTTGACCTGAATCTTGCATTTGTCAGTTTTGTGACCTTTATATTTCTTTCTCAATAGAACTATGCAGCACTGATCCAGCAACAAATTAATGAGGACAAACAAAATGTGAGAGAAAAGGCTGTATATGGAATTCAGCTCACAGAAGAAAAACTTAATGACTTCCGTGATGAACAGATTGGGCAGCTGAAGGAACTGATGGACGAGGCTACCAAACCTAATAAAAAAATCACCATTTCTAAAGACTCGGAATACAAAAGCTAAAGGATTAAAAAAAATTATTTTAATGCATATAGAAGCATTTTGAAACTGCTTTTTCCAGTTGTACTTGAATGTGGTTTCTCTGAGATAATGGATGCAGCTATGCTATAACTTGTCTGAAATGGATGTGTTTGGCTTTCTGTGCAAGAATAAATGAAAAAATGGAATAATCACAACACTTTTATGTTAATTGCATTATTTTTGTTTTCTCTTTTTTTTTTTCCTCCTAATGGGTGCTGAAGGCTGAAAGAATTTGGGAGAAGTAAATTGACATTTTTAAAATAGAAAGTTGTTAGTTTTGGGGTTTCTTGTTTTGTAATCTTGGCACCTAAAGAGCAAAACATCTTTCTATTTGTTTGTCATCATCTTCCTTAATGGAAAAGATGCAATTAGCATTTATTTTCTGGGCTGAGGATTCAATAGACAAAGGAATGGTACTAGAGTGGGTTTGTTTTCATGGAAAGAAATGAGCTGTATTAGAAAAATATACTGTTGGTGAAATTGGAAGTTGGTTTTCTTCTTGAGCTCTATTGTGAAATGGACTTTAAAATAAAAGATGTAGCTCATTATTAAATGAACCTTGAATCACTATCTTATGCAGAAAATTTTGCTTTTTTTTTCCAAGCTAGATTCAGATTATTGTTAGTATCTAAAATTTTTAAAAACCTTTCACAAATGGGTTGTGCTGTAGTTTGAATTCAAAGGTTCTTAAAAACTTGGTATCCCATATTATCCAATATTTTATATAGACCAGAATTTTTAAATGACTCAATCACAGAAATTATCCTGTTGATAATACTGTATGACAAACATTCGTAATTTATTTCTAATAGGCTAAGTCTGCAGTAAGACAATGTGTGCCTATTGTAACATACACTGTTGGGACTAAAAAAAAAAGGGTTTACCTTTCTGTGCAAAAGACAGCTTTCATTTCATCTTCCAAACCTAGTTTTATATTATTAGTTTTGTTCTATTTCTGGACCTTTCCCTGTCTGTTTCCCACAGCATGTTCAAGACGACAAAATTTCTTTGCTCTTGGGGAGTAACAGCTTTGACAAGGAAGCACATTTCCATCTGTCTCAATTTGTAACAACATGCTGTTTGCCAAAGCTGCGCTCCTGGATCTAACAGAGTGGGGAGCAATTTGGGGAGCTGCCTCTTTCTTTCTCCTTTACCTCTCTTCCCAATTCTTTGAAGGGCTTGTAGACTGCAGGTTGCGCATTTCTATTAAAAGTTCACTTGCAGGATTGCTGTGTGAGGAACATGAGGTTGCTTTGCTGCGTTTTCCTCTGGCACCCACAGGCTTTGTTGTGTGTGCAGTAGGAATATCCTGTAGCTTCAAGCACGCAATGCAAACAGGATCGAAGGGCAGAGATGACATCCAGACTGCAGAGCTGTTCACAGGTCCTGATTCTTGGTGCTTCATGGGCATGGTTGGAGAGAATGGCAGTTCCCTCCTGGCCTGCTCCGTACCGAGGATGCCCCAGCATCAGAGTGGGAAGCAAATGTCACGTGCATTGTGTTGATTTGACACGGGCTGGTTTTTGGTAGTGGGAGAGGGCCACAGAGGTGGCTTCTGTGAGAAGCTGCTAGAAGCTTCCACCGTGTCCAGCAGAGTCAATCTCTGATGGCTCTGAAGGTGGACGTGCTGCTGGCCCAGTGAGAGAGGTTGGTGATGCCTCTGTGATGACATATTTAAGAAGAAAATGAAAACAGCACGCGCGCAGTTTTTTCCAGGGGTGGTGAGACGCGGCTGCTGGGGCATCCCAGCCATGGCCTGTGATGAGCCTCGCCTGCCTGGCCACCCCTTGCCAGCTGTGCCGCAGCAGAAGGGCAGGGACGGCAGCGGCGGCTTCTCCCTCCCGGTTCCCCGCGTGAAGAGAGGCATTGAATAGTGCCAGCGCCGCGGCAGCCCCCAGTGCCCACGCCGCGGTGGCGGGGGCCGTGTGGCTGACAGCGGAAACATGGCCAGCCATTCCCTGACACGGAACCTAGACGAGATCAACCTCTCCGCCCTGCGAGGTGCTGCAAAAATCTTTGAATTAGTGGAATTGTTGGCAGTAGTACCTATGGGCAGCAGCTTTTTTCTAGATAGAGGAGGAAGTGAGGACATATAAGAGAGAGCAACATGGCAGCACCAAGGTCAGTGGAGAAGGAAGGGGAGGAGGTGCTCTAAGCATTGGAGCCGAGATTCCTCTGCAAGCTGTGGTGAGGACTGTGGTGAAAAAAACTGTCCCCCTGTTGTCTGTGGAGTCCATGGGGGATGCAGAGATCCACTCTCAGCCCGTGAGAAAAGTGTTCATGCCAGAGTGAGTGGATGCCACAGAAATCTATAATCCAGTGGGAGACCCAAAGAGACAGAGGGCCCCTGCTTCCAAACTAGAGCAGCCTATCTGTAAAAGACTGCACCCCATGGACAACTGACCCATGCCACAACAGTTCTGGGAAGACTCTTTGCCTGTGGGAGGGACCCCACAGCATAGCAGAAGAAAAACTCCTCTCCTTGAGCAAACTGAAAAAGATCTCAGATGATGAATTGACCAAACCCCCACGCCCTGTCTACCTGCATTGTCAGTGGGAAGGAGGGAGGGGCTGGGGGGAAAAAAGGTGTTTTAAAGGCTTACTTTACTTCTCATTATCCTCCACTGACTCTGTTAATAATAAATTTATTTTATACCTTTAAATTTAAACCTGTTTTGCCCTTAGAGTGTTTCTCCCAATCCTCATCTCAACTCATGAGCCCTTTGTTAATTTTTTCCCCTCTCCTCTGCTGAAAGCGAGATAGGGTGAGCAAACAGCTCTCATGGGTGCCTGGCGTTTGGCCAGTATTAAACCAAGACAGCATACAGGAAGCTTGAAAATTGTCTCTGATACTGCCACTCACACATTCCCATTTATTCTTTTTACAGTTTACAGTCTGTAAAAATGTAATCCAACTTTGGAGTTTAGGGCATGAGGATTTATTCCGTTGCACTTCCATCAGATGTAATCAGTAATTCCATCACTAAATATATTTGGCTTTTATACCAAAAGTAATTTTGGGGTTTTGACAACAGAGTTTGTTTCCAGTCCTTGATTGGTAGTAGACCTGTGCCTGCTTTCCAGTCAATATCCAAGTTGCTTCAAATTTATTTCAAATACTGCAATTTAAAGCACTGTTACTGTTATCAACACCTTTAATGAAAGTTGTTAGTTCAGTGAAACTAGTTAAAATACTTGTTTTGCATCTGTCTACTCATGGGTGCACCTAGATTTTTAGAGGCTAAATTAATTAATAATGAAAAATTGCTTTTTGGTATGAAAAACTTAAGCTTATAATGAGACCTAAAGGGAGTTGGAGGTGAGGGTAATCATCTTTACATCCACAGCCCCTTTTCTAGTAAATCAAACAATTTTTTTCTTTCATTCCCAACAGTAGTTTGTATTTTGTATAATATTTGTGTTCTTGTTTGAAACAATTCTCACAAAAGCCAAAATTCCATTGCAGGAATGAAGCATCTTTCAAGAGTGCTGGCTTTAAGACAGCCAGTGCTGATAGTGCTGTGGTCTGAGCAGGGCTTATGCCAGTGTTGGGCCCCACAGAAGCTTCATGTTGCCAGCAATGCATTAATAAAATTCTTTGATTTACAAATGTAGTTAATGACAGTTAAGTTGAGGAAAACAATGGCCTTCTCATTTTGGCCACAGAAAGACAGACTGACACAGATGCTGTTTCTTTAATATTTGGGGTTTTTTAAGGTACAGGATACTTCTGTGGGTAACTTTACACTTGGTTTGAAGGACAATGAACAGAGGAAAGCATCTGTCAAAAATACTTCGAAACTTCAAGCAGTGTGCCATTTCAAATGGCAAGAGTTGCCTAGAAAAGAAAGATGCTACTCACCTTATAATGAAAAATAGCTCTGATCCCTTGAGATAAGAGTACCAAGTTTTGACTTGTGTTCTCTGTGTTGGATGGATTGCTATTATACAACTCGCCACTGAAAAGCTTTTACCACCTTTAAAAGACTTCTCTCCATCCAGCTTATCCATTAAGAAAGATCCATTTTATTTTGTTGATCTCTTCTAGAGCTAGAAAAGTGATACAATTCATTGGTTGGCATGGCTGAGCCTTACCTGTGGTAACACTTCATGTGATTGCCTGGCAGCTGGTAGGAGTTGGAGGGAGCTGAAGTTTTAAGTGGCTGGAAAAGCTGCAAGCTGAAGTCTTATCAACAAGTAAAGAATTTTCAGAAATCTCTTTCATTAAAAACTACCGGTTTTGATATGCAAAGTTATACATCTTTAAAAGAACAAATAAAATGTCATTCTTTCAGTGTTTTATTATGCCTATGATGTGGATTTACGTTTATTTTAAGTGACTGCCTGGGAAGATCTGTTAGGACATATTTCTTCCTTAAAAATAAATTAATAATGTAATATATTGAAGGTAGGATTTATAAAGTTTTATTCCTTAGCTATTTGGACTTTATTATTTTTGAGTTATTAGTGGACATTCTATTTCTTCATCTTGGATACGTATTTGTGGGATGCTGACTATTCACTGATGAGTCAGTGGCCAGATTTTCATTGGCTTCTAGGTAAAAACATTGGACAATTGGTAAAGGAAACATGCTTTTCCCTGCGTGTTATAAACTATTTTAATTTCTACTTTCTATAGCTAAACTAATAGCAGAGGGAAGGCTGAATGTCTTAGCAGACTGATTTACCCAAGTGAGACCATGGAGGGTCTGTGTATCTTTGATGTAGGGTGAAAGCTGAATCACTGTAAAAAACAGCTCACGTTCTAGGGCAGAAGTTTTTATGTGCTATCCTGCTTAATTGTTGATTTTCAGACCTCGTGGAGAGTTTCAAGGTAAATCCTTCCTGTTGGATGATATCGCTGCAGGAGGGTATAGATGCAGCAGCACAGGTCTTGGGGGGCTTGTTTGATAAACAGGACTGCCTGACCCACTTCGTACTGCTCTGTGTCCTGTTGCTGGACCAGGCTTGGTGTGCTTGCCTCACAGTGAAGAATGATTGTACTAGTTTGAAAACAAAATGGCAGGAGATTCCAAGTCAGAACTACAATTTAATAGGAAAGTTAAAGGCAGTATTACAGAAACACTGGCTTTAACTGAGAGAGTCAGAATATGACCTGACACCCTGCCAGTCAGGGTGGTGGTAGCAGTCTGATTAAATGGTGACTGCAGTCCTGTTGGAGTGATGGATGTGGTTTTGTCGAAACAGTGATCCTGTAGAAAGATCTGGTCTTTCTCTTGAGGTCCCGTAGTGAGTATCAAGCTCTTTTCTCTGGAAATCCAGTGGTAGTGCCCCTGTGGTGTTCCAAACCTCAGATTATATCCAGGTAGGAATGTCGGGTTCCTCCCACTGGGCGGGGCATGTCACAATGGGATGATGTAATTTTATGAGTCATTCTGGGAGACCTTGATGGCCCATTAACAAAGATATCCCCAGAGGGTGTTATCAGGACTAACTCGTGGAGAAGATAAACAACACTACCCCACCTCTTTTAACAGCTTATGAAGATGGTGATAGAATATATACTTCTGGTTGCATCTTACATTGTAACCTAAGACAATGGTGTACAGAGAGGTCTTTCCCATTGAGCCACATCAGGCAGTTGGCTGTGAAGACTGGTAAAAATTAAGTGGTGTTTGAAATGATAATGTTTGTGCTTGTAAATGATCTGTTCTTGTTCGTGGAGGTTATGCATCTGCTGCAAAACCACTGGCTTTGGTAGGAACATTTTCAGCAGCTTCAGTGGCCACAGCTCTGCTCTGGGAACAGCCTTGACAATGCTGAGTCCTTCCAGCTTTTCCAGTGGTCTGTCTACCAGTCAGTCTCCCCTGGCACAGTTTCATGCCAATCTGTTAGGTCCTCTCACTGGTCACCAGAAAGACTGGCCAGCAGAGCACCAGTCGTGCTGTTGGTTGCTGATTTCATGTGGGGGAACTTAGCTCAGGCTGTGAGAGAGGGGGAATCAACACCTCCATGAATGATTTGGATGCCTAATGATATGTGACAGACACGTTGTTGTGGTGTGGACAGGAGCGTGGCACATACAGCTGCATATCTGCAGCCCCTGCCTGCTGCTCACTGGCAGCCCCCTGCCCAGGAGGCTGGCAGCCAGGGAAGAAAAGATTTAGGGAGAACTGGCTTTACTAAAAAATAAGTCTTGTAAGCATCTCTTGCTACTTTAAGGTGCTTTCCTCTGGAGAGCCACTGCTGAGCACTGATCCATCACAGAGAACACGAAAGCCACAGACAAGTCTTGGTGCCAGACACTGACTCAGACTGTGGGGTCCAGTCTTCCTGAGGCTCAAAATTCCCCAGTTGTCCTGGAAAATTCAGTTTTTCCACTGCAGGTGATGGATGTCTCTCAGCTCCCCTGTGCTCAGGAGTGCAGCATTGCCTGCATGCCTCGTGCACTCTGCATAGCTGTGGCAGGTTCATGGCCGTAACCTGGGACAATTACTTTGGTTTTGGTGCAAAGATAGCAACGCAGCCCCATATTTTCTAGGGATTTAGTACAGTGTTGGCTTCCTGATCCCACAGTGGTGGAATGGTCAGAGGAAGACTGGCACTGCTTAGTGTTAACATTTTCCCTTCTCCATTGCTTTCTTTGCCATAGGCAGTTTGTGTCACAGCAGTGTGCTTTACTGCATACAAGTCCTACAGAGATAAATTCAGTACTTCCTACCTAGCTTTCCCAAGCCCCTGCCTCATACCCCAGAGCTCAGGAAAGCTTTTGGGCCTAATTTGGCCCATGCTACTCAGCCCAGTAGCCTGCTTTCAAAACTGCAATGAACAAGTAAGCTAGGAAATATTTTAACCTCTTGCCACTCTCCCAAGCCTCAGGTGAGAGTACAGGATTGGAATTGTAAAACTGAGGAAAGGAAACATTTTTCATTGTTGCTATGGAGACTGGAGTTTATGCAGCAATGACTTGTTCTGTTTTCTATCTCCTTGATCTTAGGCCAAAAAGAAAAAAGTAAAAGGAACATGCAAATATCACTGACAAAACCTCTGGGACATGAGATTACAATTTGAATGACCTCTCAGCAGTATCACAAAGAAAAACAAAGATGACAGGAATAGGGAATAAAGTTTTTGTGTGTCAAGACCGTCTCTTTCTGAAGAGAAGGAACTAGCAGGAAGTTAGAAAAGGAACGAGGGTCACAGTGAACATAAGAGCAACCTCTGGTTGCAGATTCTTTGGAGGATTTGGTGTTCCCTGTTGTAGCGGGTTCAGTTTGTAAACTGGGCAGAAACACCAATTAAGTGTAGTGGTTTAGTTCAAAATATTTATTACTTACTTATTTTTTTTCTGTGAGATAAGAATTAGGAGAAAGCAAAGCAGGGACAAAACTTAAACAGTTGCAGTATAAAATAAGAGTTTTATTACTAATAGAATTTAAAAGTAAGAAGAAATAACAAGAAATTAAAGCAAACCCCCTCCCCCCCCAGCACTTTTCTCCTTTTTACTCAACTTGCACAAAGGATAACAGAACATGGGATTTTAGTCAGTGTTGCAGTTCTTGATAAGTCTCTTTCTTATGCTTAAGGGAAAAAGGTTTTTCTTCAGCTGCACACGGTTCCCAAAGTGCCACCAACAGCAGGCCTGCCCGGAAAGAAATGATCTGTGGTGTAAAACATCTCTTCCATGAAAAAAATCTCACCGTTCCTTCACGCTGCCAAACATAGGCTATCACATGGGGTTATTAATCTTATTAAAGATGAGTTACTTTCGCCTAAACACAAAGGCTTTTTTTTTCACAAGTCTCTAAAAGTCTCTCACTGCTTCTATACAGCCTGGCATAGGCACTCTTCACAATCTTCACGGGCCACACGTGAATTCTCCATCCCCCCATGTTCTTCAAATGGATTAAAGAGACAAACAGTTTGTGGTATTACAGTTTCTTACCACGGCATGCAAGAAGGTTTCTTTTAAGCTGCGCGCCAGAATCGCGGCACCGCCCTCTTTTCTCCCAGTCGCCATTTCCAGCTCCGTCCCACGGGACTCACTTCTCTTTCTCTCTGACTGACACCGCCATGCTGAAGAGTGTTCTTGTTCGGCCTTTACGGTGGGGAAAGCCTCGCTCCCTCTGTGCTGCTGGCTGCCTGGTGTCTTCTTCAGTTCAGCACGAAGTGTGCTGGCTGCAGACAGGAGGCTCTGCCGGCTCCCGTTGACTCCGCCGGCTCCGCATGGAGAGGAGAGGGACCCGCCGGTCCCCAGAAGCCGCGCTGGATGGGTTTAGCTGTGAGCAGTCCCTGGCTGGTTTTAGCTGTGAGCAGTCCATGGCTGGTTTTAGCTGCCTGCGGCTCTGGGACAGTCCCCCCCAGCGACCCAGGGTCCGTGCCGCAGCGTTGGGAAAGGAGGGGGGGGCAGGGGCCCCAGCCTGGCCCGGCAGAGCCTGGAGGCTCAGAGCCCCCCCACCTTCCGGCAGGCAAGTCGGGACAAAAGGCAATTCCCGCCTTTCTGGGTGGTTTACATGTGTAAATTGTGAGAAGCGTCATTAGTCTAAAAGACTGTCCATCAACTCAGGTTCGACCCACTACACCTATCCAGAGCCACTGCTCCAGCCCCACAGTTCATGCACTCTGGTCATGGTCAGATGCTCAGAGAACAATGTAACACTTTGAACAGTAAGACTTACCTACGTTTTATCTGTAATATGCGTCTTTCAACAACAGGGGTATCTGGGACTTTACCTCCTCCTAAATGGCTGTGGATGAGGTCTTCCCTTGCTAGTCCATTACCTGAAGGAAAATCTGCTGTAGCGACTGTATGGCAGTGTAGTGAGGAACAAATATGTACCTGTTCCTTGTGAGCACATGATCAGTGAGGGTATGATGACAGTACATGAAATCTGTACCAGGCTCTATTGCAGATCAAAGCATGAAGTGTGTCTGATCACATTGCTACAGTAAATAGATTATTTCCAGTATTTGAAAGCAGCTCTGAAGCTTCAAAACATGACACATCCTAAGCATAATATATGTTGCCCTAAAAACCCCCAACATAGCCGTACTGAAAAGTGAGACTCTGCCAAACTAAAGGTATTTTGATGTCATGGGATTTAAGCCCTGGAGTGGAGACAAAAGGCATCCCCAACACAGTGATCAGAGAGGTTTCAGAGCACTGTGGAGAAATACCCTTTTTGCTTTATGAGCATCGAAATCCTGTGCTGAAGGAGCAAAGAAGGTGGCTGTATGGTCTCATCCCTGACCTCAGATCCATCAGCAGCCTCTTCTGGTTGTCATGACTTGGGACATAACTGAATCCATGTGGTTTTCCACAGTGATGCATGTGTCAGTCCTGAAACAGCAGCCCAACAAGTGGAAATGCTACAGGACAAGTAAATCAGATGGAATTATCTTCTCCATTTTCTCTTCTTTTTCACTGTTCAGCTCTGCAAAGCTGCAGCTGGGTCCCAGAGCAAGAAGTGTTTCTCCTGGCTATTCCTAAACATCTGTATTTCTTCTAATTAAGACCAGCCAGGTGGAGGGTGTAGAGATATCTGTGCTGACTGACAGTTATCAAAAGACTGGATAATGGCTTTCAATGTAAAAAAAACCCCAGAAATGAGATGGCAGGGGACATGTTGCAGGAATTTACTAGTTTGATCCTTAATGTTGAACTGTTGTAGGAATTGTATGGGATATCACAACGAAAGCTCACCAAAATCTGTACAGTGAGACATAACAAGCAAGGAATATCGACCTGGAATGCCAAGGGGGTACTTGGAGCTCGAGGCAATGCTATAAAAGCTATTTTAATGTTATTGGCATCCTACAATGTGTATAGTTATTTTGAAACCAATTTTCAGCAGGTTTATAAGCCAAATTATTATTCCGCTCATCTCAAAAGCTAGGTAAATTTAAAAGTTATGTGAAAATCAGCCTTAGAGGGAGAGTAAAGTAGCTCCTGAGGAAATACCTAGAGAACTGGAAAGGGGATCTGGAGGATTGTTTAAACTCAAGAGTGTCTTCAAATGCTAAGTGCAAGTTAAGAAGCTGATACTAGATGGAAGTGAGTTCTTGCCTGGTTGAACTCCATGATCTTGGAGGTATTTTCCAACCTTAATGATTCTATGATTCTGTTCTTTATTTTTCTCTGTTTAATTAATCTCTTTATTACCATAAGAACTACTTGATAAGTTAAAAATTGGAGCTATTTCTTTTCAAGTTCAGAAATAAATGCAAAAACTGATGGCAAGGGTTCTTAACACTAGTATAAAAAGTTCCTATAAGTAACTAAGACTTGAGAAATTTGAAAATGCCTGGGCTATACTCCGCAAAACAACCAAAAGGGCTTAGAAAATTAATAATGTTATTAATTACTCCTGAACATAATATGTGTAATGAGATACCTGTGAAGCTCTTTGCATCACTTGAACCTTATGTATGATTTATAATTACTTCTGGGTCTCATCATTACCACATAACCCCTTCTATTATAACTAACTGATCACTATGTAATTAGTGATGGTATAGTCATTTGAAAGAGCAAAATTTTGTTCCCTGCACAAAGGTAGCTGGAGACAGCAATAAATGTGAAATATCAGTGTTACCTGTGGGATTAAATTGCTGTTTTCCAACAGCTGCGATCCTTAACAGCCTGCTGCTGTTGCATGGATGTTTCAGAAATGTGAGGCATGATATGCAGCCATGTTTAAGTTAAACCACACTCTGTCTTTCATTTGACTACCCTCTAAATCAGGTAACACTGTGTGTCACACCCTCTGGGGTCCAAAGGAGTACTTGTGCTGGTGGGAGCCAGGGAATGTTCTCCTATGGAAAGGAGGGACCCATTCTCAAGGCCATTCCCCATGGTCCCCACTCCCACCTCCTCCCCAGACAGTGTGACCAGCTTCAGGGGGCCCAGGGCTGCCACCTCCATCCTCCGCATGGTGAGGAAGGGCACTTCTGACACAGCACAGCAAACCTCTGAGGGAAATCTGACATTATGTTGCCCATTGCTCTCAGTAGGCTGAGGTTTGGACTGCAAGGGCATCACTTCTTCCCTGTGAAACACCCCAGCAAAGCATCTCTGGACTGTGGTGGCATGCCCACAGTGAACCTTTGCCTTCCCCTTGGGGGGAGGCAAAATGGAAGAAACTGAAAATTGCATCAAACCAAATCTGGTCTCAGCTGTGTTTGTTCTTACTGTGGTATTTCCAGTCCTGAGGTGGCATTTCTTTACCAGAATTGTTTGCTTTACAGCTGAGAAGATGGAAAGCCTGGCTTGGAAAAAAGACTTCTTAGCTCTTCCCCTTTGCAGGTAAGAAAAACTGCTTGAGGTTTGCAAACCTGTCTAAGATTATTGAAACTGATGCTATTTTACTGAAACATCGGAAGCTTCAGGAAGCTCAGGACCCACTGCATTGGCCTCTGCAATAGAGATCTCATCTGTGCAAATGAGTAGGGGCTTCTGTTGTCACTCCAAGGGATCTGTGTGGATTTTCTGAATGAATTTTAACATACCACAGAGGGGATTAGGAGGGAACCTGTGTACCATCTCTCCTGGATTGCAAGTGAGCCTTTTTAGAAATTACTCAGATGGTTTGGTGTGGACAGGCTGCTTAGATGTGTTTTTCAGCCTCAGGGCACTGCATAGAGCCTGGAATACCAACCTTTTAAAGAGCATGGCCTTAAAATGCCATGTCTTTAAATAAAAAATGAACTTTATAATAAGCATTTGCAATAAGCCCCAAAATAGGCTGCTTGTTTTATTTTTTTAGAAATGATTCTCACTTCCTGTGCCAAGTGCCAAGTACGCAGCAACATCTGCTGCATAAAAAGCACATCTGCTCAGCAGGGGAAGAGGGGGCAGACACAGAGGTCATATTTGGAGGGCATGGTGAGGGAGGGGATAAACAGATGTAAGAGGCTGTGGAGGGTGTGAAGAAGCACTTGGTACAGCTGCTCTCTGAGCCTCATGCTGCATGTACCACTGCCCTGCCCTGTACCATCCCCAGTCAGCCTCATTCAGCATGGAGAAGAAGGCTTCCCAAGCCCTGGGAATGTGGCTTGTTGCTAGACTCAGCCTCTGCCATAAATATGAAAGGTTTTTTCTACTCTTTCTGACATTCTGCCCAGATTGCATGATGTGAAAATTCAGAGCCATCATGGAGCTTTGACATGCCAGTGAACACCTTGTCCAAGCAAGATTTTTAGTGTGTTGTCTTCCCAACGGATGGGACAGGCAGCTCCTCCTAGACTTTGGACCACAGGCCTTCCTAGGCCTTTGGTGTGCACCGTGCTTCCATGGTGCTTGGGAGCAGGGTATGAAACAATTTATAGTACTTGGCATATTTCTATGTAATATTTATAGAGGTACTATATTCCAGTGAATTTTATTGCTGGCTCATGCAATTCAGATGATAAAAATGCCCTTTCTAATCCACAGAAAATAAATCCATCAGCACTGTAGAAATAAGATTTGCAACTGGAGGCATCATCAACTAACTGGAATCCAGAACAAGGGCAAGCACCATTCCTCCAGTAAGCCCCAGATACAGGGGAGATGGTGGCAAGGTTCACCTGTGCCCACGGAGCCAGGCTCCTGCTGCTTGAGTTAGAGAAGGAGATTTGTCAGCATCTGGGCCTGAGAACCAGCCTGAGTTTCCAGTCAGGGCAGCACAGGTTGTGGCTGAGGAGCAGCATTGCTCATGGCTCACCCTCATGCAGCTGGTGTAGAAAAAACCCAAAGCTGCAGACAAATTTACAGTCTCAGGTTATTTGCTGAAAGATACAAATTGCAATGCTCTGTAATGTCTGTCTAGAGGCAAGAACAGTATTTCATTTGGTTAAGGGGAACCTTCCCATTCCCTGAGCACATGCATAAATGCTGGTGCAGAATAAAGCCCACCACAAATGAGTTTTCATCAAAAGCAAAAGTGAGTTACGAAATTGTGTTCAATATAGTGGTGATTTTCTCTTTTCACTGCAGGACAGACTCCAAGGGACGGAAGACAGAAAAGCTTGAAATTAAAGTCTTCCTTTTCCATGGAGATTTTATTTTAGTTCTTCCTTTGTTCTCCCTTATTTTCCTTCTTGAACGTAAGTTGTCTCACCATAGTCTCTGGCCCTGGCAGCCCCATCCCACAAGAAAAGGAGGTGGTGGCAGGTCAGTCTCCTTGCTGCTCGGCCCTGCCATGTCCTGCTGGCAGTACACAGCTGTGGGGCAGAGCTGTCTTTGGTGGAGACCCTGGATTAAGAGAGACAGGAGCCAAGAATGGCAAGCATTGGTTTCATTTGCTTTATGTTTTCTGCTTTTTTCCCAGAGTTCTTTATTTCAGGGTAAAAGTGGAGTAAGGGATTAGATAAGAACTGAGTGAAGAAGACTTAGATCAGTGGTGATGAAGGAAAACAGGGCTGGAAGAATAAAACACATACTTTGTCACAGGACGTCCATACCCGCTTTGAGGGCAACAGGCTGCTAGATCCACCAGAGACCACTGGGTTATCAGGGAAACATCACCATTTCCTCCTCTCCATGCTCATCTGAGTTTTCTCAGCTGTTAGCAGGATGAACTCCTATGTGGTATTTCCGGTAAGAAGGCTATTTAGAAACAGATGTGCAATAATTTCGGGATCATCCTTATTTTAACGTAGTCTTATATGAATTTGTCTTCAAATCCTTTGGATGGATAATTCTTCATTGCACATGATGATTCATCATTAAAATAATAATCACCTTACTGGCTGCATAGTGTTTAATCTTTCAGCAAATAAGGAAGTGATTTAAACTTGCTCTTATCACACCAGAACAAGTTTGTTCAGAAGAAGAAAATAATTATGTTATTTTTGTACAAATTGGTATAATGAGCTGTCTCTGTGCTATTATCTCTGAGCATTAACTGGCTCTATTATGCAGGATAATACTCAGAATAATTATTACTTATCTGCGTGTACATACACTGAATAATAAAATAATTAGACCTTTTAAAACAGAGGATAGAAAAGATTCCATTTACTGTAATTCTGAATTTCTGATTATAAGGTTGGAATAAAAAATGTGATATTTCATCAGTGTGTCAAGCCACTAAATGCTGGATTTGTAGAAATCAGTGCAGGCTTTGCGTAAGGTATGTATTTTGTCAGTCTAGACTGAGCAGAGATTTACATAAGGATGTGAAGGATCTGGGCTGTTGAAATTCAGAGATGGATGAAGCTGCTGAGAATGGCAAGCTCCTTGTAAGACCAGTGCTCCTGCTGTGTGCAACTCTGCTGTGGTGCAGGGGCTTGCAGTGCCTGTCCCATGGGAGCCTGCACATCTGGAGAGCAGGAGGAGCTCCTGCAGCTGTGGAGGCTCATCTCTTCTCTGGGTGAAGGCTGCTCCTTTCCCTGCCAGCTGGCCAAATTCCTCATGCAGTGGAATGAGCACAGTCTGCCTGGCAGCTCAGGCTGATGTCTCGTGCAGAGCTGACCTGGCCATTGCATCTCAGAAAAGTTGTCTGGGCTCTTGGGTGGTATGAGCACACTGGATGCTCCTGAAATAATGCACTTCCATGGAAGGTTACCTAGGAAGCCGTCATGTGCTCAGACTGCCAGAGTCTCCCATCTGTCTGATGGGGCAGCTTCTGCTTCACATGAGTCCTGGGAAGACAAAAGTGATAATAGTGTTAAAAATGGTAATGTCTTACTGTACAAAAAGGTAAAATGCTCCAGCCCTGGTATTTTTTTGGACATATCTGAAAGACACATGTCCTTCAGAAATGGAATCATAGAATCATGGACTAGTTTAGATTGGAAAAGACCTTTAAGACCATATCTGTAACTACTACATCTGCACATCCTTTAAATACCCGCAGGGATGGTGACTCCACCACTTCCCTGGTCAGGCTGTTCCAGTACTAAACACTTTCCTTGAAGAAATTTTTCATAACATCCAATCTAAACCTCTTGGCAAGAACCTGAGGCCATTTCCTCTCATCCTGTTGCTTGTACTTGAGAGAACAGATTGACCTCCACCTTGCTACTACCTCCTTTCAAGTAGTTGTAGAGCGACAAGGTGTCCCCAAGGACATCCTTGCTCTCCATTGGAGAGGAGTGGGGAGCCCAGATGCAACCCCTGATGGCTGTCAACAGGGAGGAGGATCTGTAGGGTGGTGTAAGGCAGACCCCTCCTGCCCCAAGAGGCTCTTCAGAGCCAGGAAACCATCAAACATACAGTTAGGGATTAGCTTTTAATGTGATCACAAAAGCAGGGATCATCAAAAGTTCTTATTGTACTGGTGCAAATGAAATGGAATCAATGGGAGATGGCTACTGCAGAGAAGAGTATTAAAATGTTGTGGTGGGGAGATGAGTGGTGCTTTGAGCTTCACATTTTTGGATGTTGTTCACTATTTTCAAAAATTGCATTTCTGTATATCATGCACCCAATTCTCTTGCCTTCACTCACAGTCCCTCATGAGCAGGCTGACATTGCCAGGCTAGTTGTATGCTTATTCTTGGCCTGGGATTAAATTTGCTTCATTTGCCCTCTCAAGAGCATGACCTTCTGACTTGCACATATGCACACAGTGGTCCTGAGGAATGGCAGGGGGTGTTATCCATTTCTTGGTGGATAACTATTTAAGGTGGAATTTGCTTGGCTGCTTGTTTTTTTAGGACACCTCAGGAATAACTGAACTGTGTCAGATAATGAAGAGAAACCAATTCATCTCATACTCTCTTGCAAATCCCAGACACTGGGTTAATCACAAAAATGATTAGGAATTCGAAACAGACTGGTGGAACATTTTAATTCTGTTTGTTGAGAGCTGTAAACATAATTGATTTACATTTCTCTGCAATAAGTTAATTTGAGAGAGTGCTCCCATTGTGAATAATATCAGATTCAAGGCTGTATGGCTTACAGATCTCAGTGGCTCCACTGGAGAAAATACAGATCACTCCTTGCTGCAAAGGATGAAAAGGATAAAGACTAATGACTGGTAAATGTTGGCTTCCTGTAAACAGAAAATGACCAAATCTGATAAATGCAATACATTAGTACTGTAACCCAAGAAGCAACATGCTCTCCATTATCTCTGATAAGTTAATGGATCAGTGCTGAAATTTAAAAAAAGAAATTAAAGAAAATCTTTGGATGCAAAGTCTCCACTATTCAGAGTAGTTTTGGATTTAAAAAACCACTTTGTTTCCTGGAAATACTACAATTAACTGAAGGTATGATGTATGGAACATTTTTCCATCACAAAATGTAGATTAGCTGAAGACAAAGATCTCTACTGAAGGACATCCCTTGAGATAGAATCTTTTGCTTTAATTGTGGTGAGTCAGAGAGAAGGAGGGAGTGGGCTGAGCACAGAAATGCAGCAGACCCAGATTCAAACTCCTGCTGATGCTGCAAATGTTAATCTTCACTGGCTTGTCTAAACACTCTCTAATGTGTCTTTTTCTTTCTTTTTTTTTTTAACTTTTCTCTTTCCAGAACAATCTCTGTCATTTCTGCATGGAACCAGATCTTATGGGATTTATTTTGTCTGACTGAATGAGAATTCTTATATTCTGGAGAGCTCTGTGGTCCTTCCATGTAGGCAGGAGAAACACAGACACAGTGAAAAATTCCTTGCATACTATTGTTACTTCCTGTTTCTACAGCAAAGTGAAACAATTCAGAAATTTGAAAGGCTCAGTATTCAGTTTAATCAAAAAGACACTAAAAATTCCGTATCTAGTAAAAAAAACCCCAACAAATGGGGACAAAAGCCCCCTTATCAACATGATGAAGGCAATTGGGCGAGAAGAGCAAGAGAGAAGGCCTTACTTGCAGTGAAATGCAGTTTAGTTAAATAATGCTTTAAAGCATTTCAGTCAATATTAGTAATTGCCAATATGGAAAAATTTTCCTTCTGACACAGCCTAATCACAGTGACAGGCAAAATAATTCCCCTTCTTAATATGATTAATGCAGGTCAAGGTTTGCCATGTGCTTTTGCAAGCGTGGCTTGCATTAATCACACGGGTGTTGCAAGTGCCTCTGCCCTTGCCAACACTCATTTTCACAGCTCCTTGTTTTTGGCACAGTTTCTCCAGCAGCCGGGCTGGAACACTGAGGCTTGCTCACCTGTCCAGGTGAACTCCTGGATGCTTGGGGTCCCAAACCTGTCTTGTTAGGGAAGAGACTTTGTCGTCACCCCTTACTAAAACATAGGAGGAATGCTCTTTTTAGCAGCAAAATTTGAAAATATTTGTAATGTTTGATACCAGATTCTTATAGGTACTGCTGCAAAAGCAGCTCACCTGCATATACATTTTATATATCCCTAGTAATCCTAACCCTTTCAGAGTTCAAATTTACATCCAAATCCCTTTGCTAGCAACTGAACTAAAAAATGAATTATTTATGAGGTTATTATGAAGGTGCAATTAACTACCACTGCAAACCTGAGTCTTTTCTGGTCTCTGAAAGAAGGAAAACAGTAATTTTCAAATGGATGTAAAAATTCTGCTGCATCACTAGAAAAGACAGGCTGGATATTTTCTGCCCCATCCAGTGAATTTTAGGGATGCCCCTGTGGGTGCTACTGTGCTGTTAGGATATGTAGGACAGAAGCTGTGTAGAAGGTGCTGGGATAGGTGCTTGAAGGGTGGGCAGTTGTCATACCTCCTTCTCCTCTGCCAAAACTCCGGTGAGAAGGGTGCTAAGATCTCCAAACGTCAGTCTTTCCAGACATGGAAAACACTAACTACTTCTTACCTCAGGGATCCTGGCCAAGACACCCAGAAACACCCAACTAAGGGCTGTCATGAGAAGTGAAAGAATATTACATGTTTGCTGGGAAATGTAGTTAGCATTAATGCAGTGCTAACATTTTGTTAAGTTATGAAAGAAATAGAAGAGGACCTCGTGCTGTGAAGTTGTACCCAAACTCAGTAGTGACTGACTGTTAATCACAGAGTTAGATGGGGTGCAGGTGTTAGAGGCAAAGATTTATCCAATATTGATGTCTCGAGACAGACGCAAGCCCCATCCTTTCGTATCTCTTAGCAATTTCCTCTGATTTGTTTTGAAACCTGAGTTTCTCAGAGAGATGAGAATGATTGCCACAAACTATCATAGATTTACAGGAGCCAGTCTGGCTCAAATTAGCTAGAGAAGGTTCTCCATAGATATAGGCATGAGTGCATCCTGGTTTTCTTACTATGAGTTTAATGGCATATGATGTTTATGAAACATTCCCAAGTCTTTAAAGCATGATGTTTTCCCTATCTCTATCTCATTTTTCAAATCTGCTTTACTCATTAAATGTATGACAATGGCCCATATGTTCTGAATAGGTCCCTGGTAATCTCTGTTTAACATGAGGAACACAGATCTGACCTAATTTCCATTGTGAAACCTTGTTACGCTCTTGAAAAACATGATCCTGATTTTGTAATGATTTTGGCTTACTTAGAAACAGGTTTACAGCCCTTTGCTTTGTTTTACAGCCCCGAGCTCCCCTTGAGCAAGTTTTTGTTGCACCTGATGATTCTGATGGCTCTTGGAGCACACTGCGCAGAGAGCTGCTGGCTCAGCTCTCCTAAAGCCGTGCCAGCCAGAGGCTGCTGTTCTGCATCCTTGTCTGCACCAAAGTGCTGCAGAAGTGTCCTGGTTCATGGATGGGCTCGCTAAGCCTCATGTTGCATTCCCTGGGAATAGGCAGATTCATCTCGCCACGGAGATGGGTCCAGCATAACTCATTCATCAGTGCTTTCTGATGGGACAATATTTCATTGACAGAAAAGGAAAACATTTTTTAATGGTCCTTCACAGGATGAGCTGTTGCCCCAGGCTATTCATCATAGTGATTCATTGCAATTTCTTTTCTTTTGGGAAGTGCTCTCACTGCTGCTCTAGGCCACTGTGTACCAGTATCTGTCAGCTTGGGTGGACTGACTTGCTCCACGGGGAACCTGGTGTCAGTAGGATACTGAGATGTATAAAAATGTGGAATTATTGATTATTTTCCTCCCCAGATTTCACATGAATTGGTCAGACTGATGAATGTTGCGTTTTGTTAATCAGTTTCTTATAAGTATTCCAGTTTTTCATGGCCAAAACTCATGCTTGGTTCAAGAGCAGCTCTGAAGGATGCTGGCTGTCATAACACTATGAATTTCAACCTATGCCTCAGAAATTCTAGAAATCTTGTTAATTAAGTAGGTGTTGTATTTGCGGTTACTATAGCTCTTCAATATCCATCAGCCTATGTCCTCTTGTATTGGGTTGACCCTGAGTTGATGGACAGTCTTTAAGACCAATTACGCTTCTCACAATTTACATATTTAAACCGCACAGACAGGCGGGTGTTGGGGAAGATGAAACAGGAAGGCCTTATAAATATGATTGCCTGACAAAAGATTTTGGGAATATGAAAACTATAAGCGACATCGAAATGAAAGCCACCTTTGAGATACCAAGTCTTAGTTACTGAACAACGGGAAAACAATGGTATGGCCAACTGAATGTAATCCCCTCTTGATTGAACAATACCCTCTGCTTGCAGGCAGGTCCAAGGGTCAGAGCAGACCCTACTAGCTCAGCAGAAGGGGTCCAAAGAGTAGTTTTTAGAAGTTAAGATGTAACACTCTATGGTAATATAAGAACTCTTATAGGCTGTATGTAAATGCTATAGGATTTGTATCTTGTATTAGATTGGTTAGTGACAATTAGAATATTCAGTACAGAAGATGATTTATTGTATTGTAACCAGGACTTCAGACACTTCTTACTATAGACTCTTACTATACACTCTTACTGTAGACTCTTACTATTCTCTCTTTGCTTACCCGCTTACTCTCTTGCTCTCTTGGGCCTGCTCAGAGCTGCCAGCTGCAGCTCTAAGCAGTGCCCCTGTACCCACGCCCTTCGCAATAAACCGCATGTTCCAAGATCTGACTACAGAGATCTCTCGTCTCCATTCACCGTCACCATCCGTCCCGACCGTCCGAACCCGCACCGAGCACCCCCCTGTTCCTACAGCGGGACTTCCCCCTTTGGTCGGAGCTCGCTTGCTGGGAGGTGGGGGGGCTCCGGAGCCTCCCGGCCCCGCCGGGCCAGGGCCACTGCCCCTTTCCCCCTTTCCCAACGCTGCGGCACAGACCCTGGGTGGCTGGGGGGGACTGCCTCAGAGCCACAGGCAGCTCAAACCAGCCATGGACTGCTCACAGCTAAACCCATCCAGCGCGGCTTCTGGGGACCGGCGGGTCCCTCTCCTCTCCATGCGGAGCCGGCGGAGTCAACGGGAGCCGGCAGAGCCTCCTGTCTGCAGCCAGCACACTTCGTGCTGAACTGAAGAAGACACCACGCAGCCAGCAGCACAAAGGGAGCGAGGCTTTCCCCACCGTAAAGGCCAAACAAGAACACCCTTCAGCATGGCGGCGTCAGAGTCAGAGAGAAAGAGAAGTGAGTCCCGTGGGACGGAGCTGGAAATGGCGACGGGAGAAAAGAGGGCGGGGCCGCGATTCTGGCGGGCAGCTTAAAAGAAACCTTCTTGCATGCCGTGGTAAGAAACTGTAATACCACAAACTGTTTGTCTCTTTAATCCATTTGAAGAACATGGGGGGATGGAGTATCTTCGTGTGCCTGTGAAGATTGTGAAGAATGCCGATGCCAGGCTTTATAGTAGTAAGAGGCTGCTAGAGACTTGTGGCAAAGAAAAGCCTTTGTGTGCAGGCCAAAAGAACTTATCCTTAAAAAGATGAATAACCCCATGTGATGGCCCATGTTTTGCAGTGTGAAGGAACTGTGAGATTTTTCATGGGAGAGATGTTCTACACACAGCAGATTGTTTGTTTCCGGGCGGATCTGCTGTTAGTGGCAGTTTGGGAACCACGTGCAACTGAAGGAAAAACCCTTTTTTCCCTTAAGCATAAGAGAGAGACTTTTCAAGAACTGGAACGCTGACTAACATCCCATGTTCTGTTATCCCTTGTGTGAGCTAGGTAAAAGGAGAGAAGTGCTGGGGGGGGTGGGGATTTGCTTTAATTTTGTTTTGTTATTGTCTCTTTACTTCTAATTCTATTAGTAATAAAACTCTTTCATTGTACTGCAACTGTTTAAGGTTTGTGCCTGCTTTACTTTTCTCCTAATTCTTATCTCACAGAAAGAAAATAAGTAAGTAATGAATATTTTGAACCAAAACCACTACATTTAATTGGTGTTTTCTGCCCGGTTTCGAACTCAACCCGCTACACCTCTCTAAACCAGCTGTAAATCCCACAAAGAATTTGGAAAAAAATGCTGTAATACCTGTCCTGTCATTCCCTCCTCTATTCTTTCATCATTAAATTACTCTGTGAAAACTCGGCCTTGAAGTTTAGCTTGCACAGAGAGGTACTGAGGGACAGCCGTGTCCCGGGACCAAAGGTGTGCTAGAGAAGCTGCTGGGAGCACCAGCATGGGCAGCCAGAGCTTGGTGGGAGCCTTGGATGGACAGGAGAAGCCCCATCTCCAAGCTCACCACATCACTGCTTCTGTGGCTCATTCGGCTCATGGTGGGGGTCCCACAAAATACAGAGTTCCATGGATTAATATAGCTTGGGTATATGTGGGAACGCCCAAGCACTTCCCCTGCAAGGGGAGAATTTTACAGTCTTTATTTTCATAACTGTTGACCATAGAGGTCCCGAGAGGGGTGTGCAACTCAGGTTCCAGGCACAGGCCTCTCTCCTGGTGGTCTGGCGGAAAGCAGGATCAGAGTGACTCACACAGGGTGTTGTCAGAGTCCTCATGACACTGCTGGTGTGCTTCTCTTCTTCTTGACCTGGCACGCCAAGGCTGTAGGCTTGCCACACTGGATTTTATAGCTGTGTGTGTAAGTGAGTGAAAGGGGGAAGTCTACTGAGCATTCAGGACAATGAAGAGACAGCGAGGTGGGAGCTACTGTGGTGTACCTGGGTCTGGAGAAAATGGTACAGTTACTCTAAAATCAATAGCATGAAATAAAGCTGAAAGATAAATGTACACAGTGGAACTTGCTCATAGCAAAGTCTGATATTGAGGGACCTCATCTGCCATTGATAAATTACTTCACTAAAGAGTTTTACAGAACAGGTTCTTCAGGAAATTTGTTACTGGTGTAAGAATGAAAAACTTATCCCAGTTAGAAAATTACTTGTAGCAGATGCAGGCATGTAATGATCCCGGGCAAAATTGGCGTGCAAAGCCAGGCATTCCACACCAGAATGCAGAGGCTTGAGAACTGCCTTGCTGTGATCTAGAGAGATGTGTCACTTACCTGCAGTCTTAAATATCACAGTCTTAAATATCAACCACCTTAGCAATGTCCACGCAGTCTTACTCAATTTTTGCTAATATTTTTCATGCCCTTTTTTTTTCCTTTTTTTTTTTTTCTTTTCTTTTTTGGTAACATAAGAGTCCAAAATTACCAAAGCCGTTGCAATGTGGCCATCCATGCCCACCTCTCAAAGGTGCACTTAGACAGTTCTAGCAACATTTGTCTACTTGCTTAAAGTCAGTAATCAAAGGCAAGTCAGTTTTTAAGGTGATTATCTCTGGGCAGTTCTGTTTTGAGGAACCTGAGATTAATTCTGTTTTCCAGCACAATGACAATGGCTATATCCTCCAAAAATGGTATGTATCTATCAACTTTTTTTTAAAGATAATTGCATTTCTCACTAATCATGAGATGTACTAAGTAACCTGCAGGATGCAAGCCATGCTCTATATTTAATAAAGTCTAAAGGAATAAATAATAAACCTTTTATGAGAGGCTACTCTTGAGTAAAGAAGACATATTAAAAGGATTTCTTTATCCATTTTCTAAACAAATGTAGCTACCAAAAATGGAACACATCCTTTTAATCTAATGCATTTTGAAACTTTTCAAGAGTGTTTTGTTTTCTACTGTCAGACAATAGAAACAACTTAAAGAGAACATGAAAAAAGACTTTAATAAAGGAATCTTTGAAATACTGTGGTATTAGTTGGAAAATATTTTGTGGGTTTTTTTGCACCCAGCCTCTTCCACTCAAGTTTTCCGTGTGAAATGGTGGGTTTCTCATGCCATCATGAGAAACAGCTCTATCTTAGTCTTAAATAGAGAGCTAACTTTTAAGTGACTCCAGCCAAGATTTGCTGACATGGACAGGGCACTGCTATATATTAGGACCTTTAATTGCACGTGCTTAAGCTGGTATCATAAGCTTCCATCCAATAAGATATCCATCAATGATGGATATTAATCACTTGCAAATGCCATTTGCTAACTGCAAGATCTCATTCAGATAAAAACTCCCCTAATTAAATGTGATTAAAACACCTGCTTCATGTAAAACATGCATTTACATCTGAATAGGGATGGTTTACAACCCATTCTTGGCTACATTCCTTGAGTATGACTGTGGTACTAATGTATAGTTTTGGTTTTTCTGGGTGCAGTTGTGCCAACTCTGATACCCAAACTCAAATTTATTCTAATAGCAGATGATTCCTTGGTATTCATTGCTCCAGTTTCTTTTTGTTGTTTCTTCTCATGTGGAATGATTAATAGAATTAATATCATGCATAAATGGTGGTTAAACAGAGCAAAACCATCATATCCTGAATCTCAGTCATCTCTATGAATCTGCTTTCACCTCCTTCCTCTCCCCTATGCTTCAAATCACGTTCGGATTTCTCTAGTATCAGTGCCAAAAATTTGGATCTTTCCCCATACACCTTCCTGAGATGTCAGGTCTGTGTGAGCAAATTCAGTGAAAGTAAAATTAGACAAAACTACTTAAGCAAGTGAAAAAAAAAAGTGTCTTTGTAAAATTTTTAAGAATCAGAACTGAAAAGCAATCCCTTCAATCCAATGTGCTTATATAGGCTGAATATCAGCATAATGGAGTAACCAGGGAGCTCTGTGAGCCCATTTGTACATGTTTTGGGAAGTGTCACAGTAAAATGTATTTCACTCCAAAGAAGTCAAAGATGCACTTGAGGAGCCTTTCTCCCTGCTATGAACTGGCATCTTGCCTCTCTTTCAGCAGCCTTGCCAAGCATCTGCTTCACCAGTGTGCACAGAGCAATCGGTTCTGAACCAGCAGAACCAGATCATTAGACACTGACCAAGCACCAGACTGAGTTTTTCAGAAGATTTATTTTAAAAGATTTTTCAAAGCAGCAAATTCAACTTCATTTAAAATAAATAAAAGAAACACTTACATTGAAAAGCCTGATTTACCATCTGTGGGACTTGCATTGCAAACTTAGGGGTCTGAACAAATTCTGAAGCAGATCTTCATGCACTTCATTTTCTCCTCAGTCTGGGACAGTGAAACTTTTATTCTGGTGAGGCACGAGAAACTCCACGAAAATAGGACTGTCTTCAGTGAGAAAGCCCTTCTAGACTGCAACTTATAGAAGGAGAAGTTTCTATAATTATTACCTTGCAAGGTAATAGAACAGCAGGGAGAAAAAGTAAAACAGTAACACTAATGGCATGACAGCAGGAGATGAGTTCAACCTTTATATGAGTAAGCTCAGTGAGAGCAACAATCTAAAAGTTCAAGGAGAAACATAGCAGTGAAAGAACTGGCAACCCAGTGGTACACGATAAAGTTATACTTCATTATGTAGACCAAACTCAGTAGGAAGACAGGCTGGGGAAGCCTTTCTCCACATAAGACAGTGGCTGAAAAGCAGTGACTCCTGGTTAAGATCCTTGCCTGGACACCTGATCACCCAGTGCTGCAGTGAGTGCCCTCACAGAGAGGCCAAAGAATGGCCTGAGATAGCATCATTTTGAGTCAGGACAGGGGAAAGGTTCTCCAGGATGGGCATCGTGTGGAATTTGATTCCATGTATTGCTTTATTCACCACTGGGATATTTATAAAAAGGCAAACACTAAGAGGAGGATCTGAGAGCTCCTCATTTCTCCTGCAGCCACACAGGAGCACCTTGAGGGAAGATGCACACCTACATCCTCACAGGCAGAGGAAGGGACTGAACAGGAGTACTCTGCCAAACACAAAAATCTGCATCTTCAGCACTTTAGGAGCATAGCTCACATAACAAAATGCAGAGCTGAAACTGCTCATGGGCTTGACCTTTAATAAAATGTTTGGTGACAACCAAAACTTCAAGAGTGGAGAGAAGAATTTGTTATGCTCCTATTCTGTGCTCCCTATAAACTAGTGATAGGAAACCTTCGGAGTGCATTGATTTGCAATTCATTCACATCTTTTTATTTACAAAAGCTTAAGAAAATGGTGTGGGATAAATTCTTTGTTTAAGTAGATCAGCTTTCAGCAAAATTCATGGCCAGCTTTCTATTTTCAGGTAACAGCCCCAACAAAGTGACACTGAATATTTATTTGTAGGAGTTGATATAAAAATAAATGCTGATAACAAAGACTGAGAAAATAGAGATAGAAAAGAAGGTCTAATACAATGCCCAGTGTGATCACAGTATTCATTGCAAATTTTAATGTCTATTCCAGAATCTTCTTTTTTTTTTTTCAGGCATGTAGCTTTTCCCATATATAAACAGACACTGTGTGGGATCCTCAGAGTGTGAAGTGTAAAGAAAATTGTTTAAGAAGAGCTTTTGCAAGACTTTTCAATGGGTTGTTTTTTTCATTCCTAGAGGAAGAAATGATTTTTTGCCTTACCTTTTGGTTGCAATTCAAAGGAATTGGGAAAAAAGTTTTTTTCCAGGAAGTAATACAGCATCATTTCTAAGTTAAACAATTGTACCTCATTCACAACATTCTGCATTATGATTATCTAGACAGTGAAGAAGGGAAGATGGGGGTACCAGCTGGTTGAGGAAATGTCAGAGTGGGATTCCTATTGCCTGATTGTTATCCAAGTAGGGCATGTAATATAAATCAGTTATCTCTGCTCTGAGCATAATCTTTGAAATGGGACTGGCACCTTCTGATGGCCCCTTCCCAAAGACGAGAGGCTGAGATCTGTGACTGTAAGTCACTCTAGAGATAAGTATTCTCTGGGAGATGGACTTACAAAATGTTGGGAGATAAACTGATATTCTGGGAGTAGACAGCAGGAAGGGACCAAACACAGACAGACAGAAGCCCCATACTGTTGATTTGTGATTGCATGTCAATTGAATAACACTGCTGCCTTCTACCATGCAGCATGGATAAGTGTTGTATGAATTGTTACAGCCTGAAGGTAAAATAGGATGTTTCCATAACTGCAAATTGCTTGGCTTTGGTATTTCCCCTTAGTATTCATTGATGTGCTATGGTTCATATTCACAAGTAGTTGTGGTTACACCTAATAATCATCCTAGTATTGTGTGTGGGTAAATTGATTTGTTTTCCTACAGCTGTACACTAAAGTATATCAAGATATACTTTAATATATATAGATATAAAGATATCACCTAGCAAATAAACTCCCAATTAGTTTAGTTTGATTACCTTTAAATCACTACTGAAGCATATTCATGGAATCATAGAATAGTTTGGGTTGGAAGGGAACTTAAAATCACCTAGTTCCAACCCCCCTGCTAGAGGTAGGGACACCTTCCACTAAACCAGATTGCTCAGATCCCGATCCAGCCTGGTCTTGAGCACCTCTAGGGATGAGGAGTTCCCAACCTCTCTGGGCAACCTGTTCCAGTGCCTCACCACCCTCACAGTAAGGAATTTCTTCCTAATATCTAATGTAAGCCATCTCTCTTTCAGTTTGAAGCCATTCCCTCTTGTCCTATCACTACATGCCCTTGTAAAATGTCCCTAGCCAGCTTTCTTATAAGCCCTCTTTAAGTACTGGAAGGTTCCTCAAAGCTTTCTCTTCTCCAAGCTAAACAGCTCCAGCTCTCTCAGTCTCCTTCACAGGAGAGGTGCTCCAGTCCTGTGATCAACTTAGTGGCCTCCTCTGGACTCATTCCAGCAGGTCTGTATCCTTCCCATTTGGGCAGCCCCAGATCTGGACACAGTACTCCAGGTGGGGTCTCACAAGAGTGGAGGAGAGGGGCAGGTTTGTGAAAAGTACAAGTGCAGAAGCAGAACACAGGCTAAAGGCCACTGGTTTGCGGAGGAGAATCGTGCAGGTTATGAACTGGGGGTGTTTGTGGCCTTGTGGAAGTAACTTCACACTTTCCCAGCATCAGAGATTATTATGTAGGGTTTAACAATGAGGGAGAAAAGAAAGGAAAAAGAGCTAAAGGAGTCATTAACAGATTCACATATTGTTTTAAAAGGTAACCCAAAACTGTTTAAGGTGTTCCTTACATAGTCACGTTTGACATTTCTGATGTGATGTTCTGATGAGCATGACTGGGCTGAAATGAACCAGTCAGATCTGCTTTAGACTTTGGTGGAACCAGGGTTTAGTTCAGTTTTCCTCATCTCTTTTAATTTGTTCCTGAATTTTTCACTTTAAATGTTTTCTGTTCTGTTACAGAACAGTTTATAAGCATTCTGCTGAAGCACCTGACATTTATTGCAAAAGTTCTGGGTTTCTTTCTCACAAAAAAAAGCATAACACTAATTAAGTTCCACAAAATGCCTTCAAAGGTGGTAATTCCCCTGTTAATGAAGCTCCAAGGGAAGTGAAGCTGCAGAAAACAGTAAAGTTGCTGATGGCAGATGGCTTTTCTGCCATTGCTTGTGGCTTGAAGTTACTGTAATATGGATTTATGGAATTGTATGAAGCTTGCTTAGTGGGAACAACCCACTGAGCTACTGGGCAAGTTTGGGTCTCCCCTTATAATCCAATTGCACAAGGATTTTGGAAGGAATGCTGTTATTGTGGTGGAATGCTTCATTTTTTAAGAAATAAAAACACAGAAACATTCAGATAATTTATTTCTGCTCCCCCATTTTCTGACTAGAATTGTTACTTCAGTGCAAACCTTGGTCACCAGGATATAATACCTCCATGCAAGCATGCTGTAGCAGGAGGTGTAAAAATCCCAGCCTAGAGAAACAAGGGCAGAAGAAGCCTTGAAGTGATTTTGGTTTCCGTACTCATCTCCTGTGGCTGGGAACATGGGGCCCAGAGAAAGGATATTGGATTTTGGCCATGACATATTTCTTTCAGTCTTCAGTCAGGGTGGTCCAGCCTCTCCCTGCAGGGATACCAGTTGTGGAGACTCTGGTTTATAGGTCTAAAGACTCAGCTGCAGACAGTCAGGGTTTTACCTGCTGCTCTAACAAATGGTTCTCATCTCCTCAGAGAAAAGGGGTCATCATGGTCATCAAAGGTGGTCAACTTCCACGACATGGATCCTCTAAATGGAAGAGTCCTTCATAGAAACCTGAAATTTCAATTACCAGTGTTTTGTGGGAGTTTCACAGCACAGTGAAATCTCATCTTTGCAGTTCAGTGGCATCTTTTAAAAGCCTGGAACAAAGTTCAGCCTGGAAATGGCAGGCACAAAGAAACCTGTGCTGAATGCTGGTTTGCTGCCATTTGCTATGGAGCAGCACAGCCTTTTGTGAGTGCTCTGGGAGAGGTGCTGGGTTGTGACTGGCCTGATCCATGGATGCTGCAACAACAGCACGTGCCCATGTCAAATTTACTGAAGGCGTGGGAATTATCCGGATGGGTCAGAACACTGAAATTTCTGATGTAGAACAAAAATAATAACCAGGTAGCTTCCTAAAAGTGCCCCCCTGGTTTTCTTCCCAGAGAAGAAGGTGTGATTAAGCACGCAACCTGTGGGCCGTGGTTTCCTGCCAAGCTTAGGTATAAGGTCCCGTACCCAGCCATTATTCATATATGCCAGTTTTCCAAATAAATTCGTAAAGGTAGCAATTTTAGGAAATAGGTACTTTCAAAGAGTATTCAGCTTAACCTGATACCTAGAAAAATTTTTTGTTCTTTTCTTCCATCTTTGAAAGTTTGTGGAGTTCTCAACTACGCAAGAACAAAAGATACTGAACCCATGGGACCTGTTGGAAATTCTGTGGTTCGTTTGGCATAGTTAGTCCCCAGTGAAAAAGGAAATACCCCACACAATCCATGGGACAAAGCATTCTGTAAATTTGGCAGGAAAAAATATAACATTGTTATGTACAAATTGATTATTTTTGGCTCTAGAAATTAAAATTTGGCATTTACAATGGAACAACTGTAAGACTTGAGAAAGAAGCTGATCTCATTAGCAATGCTGCTTAGTAGTGAAAAAGGCTGCTTCAGTTTGAAGACAGTAGGCATACTCTCACTAAATTGTAAACCACAGAGACTACTGTAAAATACAGTATCATAGAAAAAAAGAGCAGAAAATGTAAAAATTCTAGCCCTTGATTTAAAGAAAAAAAAAAAATCACATTTTATCAATATAAATGCACACTAACAGGATAAGGACTAGATTAAATTAATTCAACTGCCAAGTTTAAGCTGGCCAGTTTGGCTGTTCCCTCCTGCCTCCATTCAGGTTGCCACCTCTAGTCTGCTCTGGTTGCACTGATACTCTTGTTGCACAGCTTGTCAGAGCAATTCCTGATCAGAAGTGGGAAGCAGAATGAGCCCATACAGCAGATCCAACAAGTCTAGACCAGATGCTGATCTATCTTCCCAAAGGCAAACTGGATTGTTCTTATTAAAGACCATAATTCCCCATTGTGTCCTCTTTCATGGTTGCCTCCTCAACACCTGAATATGTATTGCTGGTTTTGCTCACTTTTGCCAGCTTGTATTACCTGTGCATTTCAACTGCCTTCACATTATCAGAAGTCTGATAGGTATATCTGGTTTTTACCGGATATATTTTAATTTTATATATGTAGGATTTTATTAAAAAGAAAAAATTCCTCAATAACTTGCATATCTAGTATGTGATCTTGATCCACGTGAAGACAACACAGAGGAATTTCCCAAAGGATTTATTTGTGTCTTGTCCTGTGACAATTTGTATTCTTCATTGCCTCTGGTTTCTCCCAGCAGCAAACATTTTTCACATTTAGATGGCTCCTGAGTTGAAGTATGATTCTTTGTAAATAAGAAGAATCTAATCGGAGTCCCTGAAGGAAAAGATGCAAGGCCTAATGGAATCTACTTCATAACATGTTAGCAAAAATTCTCACTTATGTCCCTGCTTCCTCATCTCATACATAGCTCTGTAAATGGATGCCAGCACTGAATTTGAGAACAGTGATTGGCTCAGTTCTTGGTGGCCGCAATAGAGGATTTATCCAGAAAGAATAATATCTTTCAATAAATCCTTAAATATACCAGTTGGTGTTTAAAAAGAACCAACCCAACCAAACCAAAAAATTAAAATAAGAAAGAGGAGAAAGAAGATGGCATAATCAGGTTGCACTAGTCTGATCTGAAGATCTGATTTAGTGCCTAACCTGAATCCTCTGGCGGGGACACATTTTGGTTTAGGCTTTCAGTCTAGCTCAATATTATTCATGACAAAAACTCCCACATGGTTTAGAGAAAGAATCAGTCTTTCTCCACCAAAATGTGGTCTATATTGGACCATCAAGGCACAGCAACAAAGCAAATTTTAGTCACATTGGGGGACTGTGCATCATGTCACAAATGACCTTGTCACAGCAGCATTTCTGTTCACAAGTGACTCCTGCCATTATCACATTGAGAGACAGGAGGTGAGGGCATGTGGAAGGATTTTTCAACCTACAATTCTGCTTGTCAGAAGAGCCAGGCAGTCTTTGACTGAGAAAAGGATTATGATCCTGAACAACTGCTTTTCATATTACTTCAGTTTGCCCAGGATTGTGAATCCTTTGTTTTTATTCCAAATATGAAATTCTGAAATTGTTTGTGCATTGTGCTTTTTTGTGTATAACATGGTATAAGTCCCTGAGGTTTCACGCTTTTGCAGCCAAATTCTGTTCTTTCATACTTGTCACATGCAGCATGAAGCTGTGGTTTGTGGCTACGTCTTTGATGTCTTTAAGAGTGGAAATACAATTGCAATTCTGCACTACAATGCATGATACTTTTGCTGTGGCTTTCAGCAGGATCCAGACCAAGCAACAGGCTGAGGGCGTAGACCCCAAGCAGAGGGAGATGTCCACTGTCTCTGTGGATACTATTAGTGCTTGCTCTCTCTGCTAGAAAATTTAGTTAACCAGTATTCTTGTAACATAGCAAGGAATATACAACAAAAATATATGGACCAGTTATATAATCACTTGGATATTCCAGTACACTGGTTTTATAGTATCTTCCAAATTATCCTCAGAGATATCTGTGTGCTTATTTGCCTTTTTTTGTAAGGATATCGCTTGTTGAGATTTTTATTGTTACAGTGAGCTTTTACTGCCTGGAGATTTTATTTTGGTGATACATCCTTGTCATCAAGTGTAGTATGGTAGCAGTTCTATCCAGAGATCCTACACAGCTAGCCATGGCCAGTTGTGAAAGAAACCAGTATTCAGTATATTTAGTGTTGCTTTGAGATAGAGTCTTGGGGAGTATGTTGTTAATGAGGTCTTTGCAAATATAAATTTGTTTTCTTGATTTCATGTGATTCTGGGGAGGCAGTCACTCTAGAGTATCATCAGACTATAAAACTACAATTCTTCATGGTTTTAAGCTTCCCAAGCAAGGTACTTCATCTACTGGACTTCTCACATATGCACATTCAGCTTCCTAGTTCTTTGTATTTTAAGTAATTTAACAAGCTAAATTTAACTTTGGCTTATAGAAAAAATATTCTTAGGCATGTTTAGATCTGTAATCTTGGCTGTCAAACACCAGAACAAAGGGGAAGATGTTTTCTGCAGAAGAATATATACATATCTATCCATGCTGTATATTCTAGAGCTTTCACAGCTGCATAACTTCCAAGGGGAAAAGGGACACCTCAAATTACCAAATTTAAAATCACAGAGGACATTTATATTCTCCTATGAAATGTGCAGCAGAACCACAGTTCCTCTGTGTGCATCAATAAGGCTCGGTTTGTACTACAGACAGGTACCTATTGTACCAATTTTCTGTCTTTAAATTTGACTGCTGTTCAGGTAGAGAGAGAGTTTGCATTATTTCCAACATAAAAGTTATAAAACTCCCTGTAATTCTTAACATGAAATTGACTCTTACAATCCTTTGAAAAATACAGAGCGACCAAGTGCGTATTGTTTTTACAGATTTTACAATGTGTGAAAAGGAAAATGCTCCTTCTCACTGAAAGAAAAGTCTGACATTTTTCTCCCTACAAGATGATCAAATAATTCACCACACCTATGATCACAGTAATGTACATTGTGAAGGGGCAAATCTGTCTAGAAAAAAACCAAGAGTTAATGTGAGCCGACAGCCCATCTCACACCTTTGCAGCAAAGGTAACTCTCTGGGGGATTTGAGGACTCTGCCTTTAAGGTTTGAAAATACCTGGTATATTATCAGAGAAGTATTTCTTCTAGGACATGCTGGGAAAGTCAATGAGTCCTACTGGCTGATCAGTGCAGTGCCAGCTCATGTGTTTAATTCCGGCTGGCTTTAGAGAAGGTGTCGCTACAGCATTTAAAAGATTAATCTGCCTTAAATGCAGTAGAAATATCACCCTGACAGCACAGACAAGCTGAAGCAAGGTCTGGAAGAGATGCCAGCTGAGGCCAGGATAGAATCCTCAGAGAATTTCTTGGACCTACAGGTTGAGAGGCCCCCACAGCTGCTGTGGTGCCCACATGGTGAGGCATGAGCCCCTTTCCCCATGGCTGCAGCACCTGCAGTGATGCCCAGGGATGGAACTGCCCCAGTCCTGGACAGGGTGGTGGGATGAGCCCTGGACTTCCAGAGTGGCCCCATAGTTCCTGGTCCCCAGAGAGCCCTGACACACAGACTCTGTTCAGTCTTGTACATCACATTTTCTGCATTTTTTTCTTGCCTTTAAAAAGAAATCATTGTAGAACAGCTATGATTCATGAGTAGGTATGAATAAATTCATGTGGATAAATATTTGGTTCTCTCCAGCTCTGTGGAAAACAATTAGATGATGAACAGATTGTGACTAAGTACAATTAATAGTGCCAGAGTGTGCCTTCACAGGGGAATAAATACAACAATTAGTGTCTTATTTTATCAGTTGTGTAGGTTTGTTTCTAATTATAATGGCATTCACAGAGCAGGCTAATACAATACATCAGCTGAATACAAAACATCAGCTCCTCTCAAATCCCAGGAGTGTGTAACTTGGGAAGAATAAAACCTACTATGAAGCCGAAACTTTTTTGGAGTGGTGCAAAATCAGACCCCATCTTTGCTTTTTAGAAAACTAGAGGATAGTTGATCAAGGAAACTTTGGGCTCCAAGCCTGAGCTCCAATCCAGACACGGATAACCATGAGCTCAAGTGACTGGGCTGTGCTGGGAGTCAGGGGGTGCACAACAGAACACATCACCCTATGGACCCAGCTGCAGGGCTTTCACTCTGCTGCTGGCTGTGCCTTTTCCTGCTGTGCCACAGGATGGAGGTCAGCTTCCTCTGGGCTGTCTGTCAGAACAGCTGCTGGGAGTCAGGGACAGCAGGTTAGGATGCAGGAAAACAAAACTACAGCATTAGCTGCTGCAGTGTCCTCAGGTGCCCTCTGTGAGGCGCAGAGCATCAGACACCCAGGTAGGGAATGCCACACAGCTGCAATTGGCTCCTGTTTGGCTATGCACTATATCTAATTTTAAATTGCGTATTTTTAAATTCATATGGGATAACTTCTGTCGACTGAAGCTTCTCAACTCTGCTGAACCCCAGCAGATACTTTTTGTGGGGGAGAGAAGATACATCCTTGCCATGTACAGTCTCTAGTCAGATCCCTTAGGAAAAGTTATCTCAATTCTCAGAAGGGCAAACTAGCTCTCAGGAATGGTTATACAGTTTTCATTACAATTTCTGCCCTCTTTCTGCCTGTAAAAACCTTGTGACCTTTTAGATGAAAGGGTCTGCTAAGATGCTGATGGCTAATATCAGGCTGCTACAGTGGAGGGTTCTGGATAACCTCAAAGGCAGGTTTCCACCTGCTACATCAATAGGTATGGAGAGGAACATTGGTAGGTAATTGTTCATATGTTGGTCAGTAATCCCATATTAGCTCTTGAAGTCAGTAAATTTCCTTTTATTATTGGAAATAAGGGCTGTCTTTGTTCTTTTTTATGGAGACAGAAAACATGATAATTTCTGAGTTCTCAAGGGCTCTCTGGCACTGTCAGCAGCACACGTTGTTGCATTACTCAGTCTCAAATCGATCCCTACTTTAATTGCTCTTGCACTTTCCTGTGCATTGTTACAGCACTCAAGAATTACTTCAAAGGTGCTATTGTTTTTCTAAAACGTATCTTATTGTTAAAAAGATCTGAGGTGTTCTATGCAAATGCTGCCATTCATCTTTTACTTTTAGCTGGATTGTTTTGAGCAAGGTTAGCTAGAACTTTAATAACTGAGCTACTGTTCACATGTAGATAAATCCAAAATTTAAGGTGGCAGCGGGTGATTTTGGCTGAAGAGCACAGCAACAAACAGACCACCAGCTGCAAAGGCAGTATCCCTGTCACGTGTCCTGCCAGCTCCAGCTGCCTTGGGATGGTATTGTGAGCAAGGGATGTGCCATTGGCAAAGGAATGCAAGTCATGTCCCCTCTCTGAACCCACTCAGCATATTAACATCTGGAATAGAGAAAGGGGTCTAAGCCCCTCCTTGCTCTTGCCCTGAAACCAGCCTCTCGTGGGATATGGGGCAAAACCAAGGCAGAATTGCATGGATGTTGACACTGAACCATGCCGTAAATCAAGCCCCTCCTGATGGGAGAGAATTTGCTGGAAGTCCTTGCAAGGAGTTTCAAAGATAAACTGAGACTTTTCCTTGAGTTTCGGTGCTGCCGGATAGCTGTTTATTAAGTCTTATCAGAGGAACAGAGCCACTAGCATGACCCAGGTACAGCATGGAAGACAGAAAAGCGGGACTGAGCCCTAATTATCAAGATTTACACAGCCTTTTAAAGATATTTTAACCAATAGTTACTAAAAACGTACTTTATTTTCATTTTCCTACCAATTATTCAGTAACATGACTAGGAACTGTGGAATTTTCTATCCAGTCATTCCAAACTACTTTTACTGCAGAATATGGAGTAGTAGAAGAAGAAGAAGAAGGTTTAGAGAACAACAACAATCCTCCATTTTGATATTTTTTACTCTTATCTCTTTCCTACAAAGAAAAGCCCAAAACCTCTAAATTTTCACCCTGTGACAATCTTACACAGTAGTCTATCACCTAATTCACACCACTGTATTTTCTAGTTCTTGTCTGACTGTTGGTAATTTTTTCCACGGTTTGAAGCTAAAACAGTGTTGTTCAGGGGGGTAAGAACCCTTAAAAACAGGCAGAGAAATATTCTCGGCACTCTGGGTTCCTACAGACGTGACCTCCTGTATTTGCCTCCTTCTCACGCATGGTGGTGATTCATCTCTTCTCAGAGAGTGAGAGTTGAAGGAGCACAGACTCAGAAAAATATCAGGTACGATGTGAGGCAACAACAGAAAACTCAGTTTAAACAAAGGAAGAAAGTTCCAGAACTTCCGTCAGAAGTAGAAAGAAAATATATGTATACATTTATGTATACTTTCTATATACTGTAATGAATCAATGTGCAGCACCCACAAATGACTTGAGCTAGTTCTGGACGTCACAAAAAACCCACCTTGAATTGTATAAAAGTCTATTGTACCATAGGTGATATTCAGACTGAAAGCTGTTGCTCAACCAGAAGGAACCTTCTGTAATTTAAATTAGTCTCAATATGCTTGAAAAAACATATACCTTAAAAAGACTGGGCTTAGATTATTTTCTTAAAGGCACACAAAACTTCAGCTGATTTAGTTTAAGAAATGCAGATTTTTTTCTAAGGGTAATTTTCATGGAGGCAATCTTCTGTAGCCCTCTTCCCTCTTTCAAATAAGCCTTTACAAATCTTTAGATTGGTTATTTGCATCTGTATTTTCTGAACTCCTCACGCGTGTCTTCCTTATGAAGACTTACAAAGTTTTAAAGCAGTGCATCGGTGGAACATAAACTGATAGAAAGGTTTAAATTTCAGGTGAAATCTTAATATATGATAGAGTTCTTTTATTTTCTACAATAAAAGCTGCTTTATTGAGGTTGTGTGCACACTACCAATGCTCTCGTCTTAAACTTTTTTGTCTGTATCACCTTGGCAGAGAACTGCTTCAGCTCTCATTTACCAGAATTTTCTTTTAATCTCCTTAAATTGTCTTTCCTCTCATTGATTCTAGTATGTTGATTAGATTTATTATGACTATAATGAGTGCACAGACTAAGACCAGACTTAATGTTTGCAGAAAACACAAACCAATCCAGAAGTATGTCACATGCTGGTGTTCTTACATATCTCCTGTTGCTGGCCCCCAGAACAAAACACAAGCAATCCTTCTCTTCATATTAAGCAAAGCAATTAATCAGTAGACTGCAAGAAGATTCTTTATTAAACTTCATCCACAAAAGGGAACGAGCCCCCACAATTTTCATTCTGTCTGGCCTCTTCAAATATTAATGTGGTGGTTTGACATTTCCATTGGCTCAGGTAATAGAGTGAATTCACAGCAGCAGAGACATAAACATGAAAATAAAATAAAGACAGATGAATTCTAGATGGTTTCCTGAGCCTTTGTTTGCCACTGTAACCCTGCACCAAAGACCCTGAATGCTTTGCCCATATATGACAGCAATTCCCATCACCGCCTGGTGAATGCATCACTTCTGCCAGAGGTGATTTTGTGCTACTGACCCAATGTAGCTATGCATGAAATTTTTAATTGCAGAAGTACTCTGCCTTCCCAGGGACTATAGAAGTAAACACTACAAACCCATTAGCTTTTGCTGAACTGCTCTCTTCTGTTGTCAAACAGCCTTGGGCAGCCAAGATCCATTCTACTCCCCCAGGAACCACCATTATGCCAGCATAAATTCATTTGACTTCAGTGAAGTTCGTGCCCTTACACAGCAGAGAGAGATCAGACTGGACCAATTGTCTTTAGCAATGTTTTTCTCTGTTGCTGGATAGATAGCATGTCCAAACTTTAATTTAATAAAGTCAGTGTATCTAGCATAAACCAGATGGACTAAAGTTTGTTGACAAAATGGATAGGTTATTTTCAAGGACACTGATTCACAGTCTTCCAAAGAAAAATAGCATTTAACAGATCTATTGTTGTTGAATAAGCGGTAGAGAAACTGGGGAAGGTTGATTTACCTAATGTTATTTGCATATTTTAGAAGTATTTTGCTGGGTATAAGGATACATTAGGCAAAAGCAAACCTTTTATTATTTTTTTTTTAGAATCACAGAATTGTATAGGTTGGATGGGATGCCATCCTCTCCAAGACCCTGCTCTTAGCAAGACCAAGGGTCAGGGTGTCCAGTCTGTCCTTGGATGCTTCCAAGGATGAAAATTCCACAACTTCTGGACACCTGTTCCTGTTCTTGACCACCCATTACCCACTAATGTTCTTTTTTTCTTGAATGCAGTTGGCCTTTCCCTTTCTTCAGCTTGAGCTTGTTTCCTCTTTTACTGTGCAGGTCTGAGAGCAGTATGAATTCATCTTCTCTGTGATTTCCCCTTAAACAGTAGCAAAATCTGCTCTCTGCAAAATCTGTTTAGAATTCCCTTTTAAAGCAGACTCAAATCTCTCAGTGTTTATGTGTGTGTCCCAGGACCCTGATGGTTTGAGTGACTGTAACTCTCAGGTACATGATGTGATTCTTGGTGTGTCCTGTGCAGGGCCAGGAGTTGGACTCAGTGACTCTGATCAGGCTCTTCCAACTCAGCGTGTTCTGTGATTCTGTGACTTTCTCCAATATGTCAGTGTCTCTTATTACATAGCACCAAACTGTTTACTTGTTTCATAGAATTCTCTCTCTTTTAATTTTATTGCGCCACCAACCCCCACCCCAGCCCACATTTCCAAAAATTATGAATTCAAGATAGGTGCTGCATTTCTAAAGCTCTTCCAGCCGCTAGCTACAAGCAGCCACTCCTCTGCAGCAACTGAGATGATGCTTCTGGAACTTTAGGAGCTCTGAATCTAAGTGTATGGGGTTTGGGTGGCAAGATTCTTGTAGTGAGGGGGCTACAGGGCTGGCTTCTGTGAGAACCTCCCAGAAGCTTCCCCCCTGTCTAACAGAGCCAATCCCTGGAAACTCCAAGATGGACCCACTGCTGACCAAAGCCAAGCCTATCAGTGATGGTAGTACTGTCTGGTGATAACACATTTAAGAAAGAAAAAAGTTATTGCACAGGTGTAATTGTGGTCAGAGAAGAGTGGAGTGGTAAGATGTGAGAGGAACAGCCCTGTTGACACCTGGAGGTGCTCCAGGTGCTGGAGCTGAGATTCCCCTGGATCCTGTGGTGAGACCATGGTGAGGCAGCTGTGCCCCTGCAGCCCATGGAGATCCATGTTGGAGCAGGTATCCAGGTATCCCATGCTGGAGCAGGCTCTTTGCAGGGACCTGCAGACCTGTGGAGGCAGGAGTCTGCAAACCCATGGACAGAGAAACCTACCAGGTTTGCTGGTAGTGATGCCTTTTCCTGGTCTTAAAATCAAGAGTCAAACACAGTTAGAAAGGAAAAAGGGATTTTACCTCTGTATTTATTTTAATGATCCTTAGGTGCACTATGTCCAGGTCGAATGCACCAAAATGCACACCACAATGCCCACCCCCAAAAAATCTGGTGTAACATTATAGGTTTTACTAATTAGCATATCTATCAAAGATTCCCCAATGAGAGGCTCAAGTGAGCCCCCCTCCCCAAGGAGCCTTCCCTGGATGGTTCTATCTTGGTTTACAGAATACGTTCTGGAGAGGACCTTGGGGTCTGGGGCACACTGATCCCTAGCTACGAAGCTTCTAAAATGTTTAGTCTCCTAGCTTGACAAACAAGTCCAAGAATGTAGGCAAAAAGCACTAGGAATACAGAAGTTGTTAAAAGGTATAACAGGAGTATAAAAGAAAAGGCAAAAAATCTTCGTGGCAACAGTAGGACTTTCTTCTCCCTCCTTTTTGGGATGCAGGGAGGTTGTCCCCAGTTCATGAGTCTGAAGGGCACTTTTTTTGTCTTGCTACTCAGTGGTGCATCCTTTCCAGTGTGCTTGGCCAGGCTCTCAGGGGCTGGGACTTGGCTTATTCATGGGATTTTTCTTTAAAGGCTCCTCTTAGGAGTCTCTTTGGCATTACACATATCTCTGAGGCTGTGCAAGCCCACATAGCTACTTGGGTTTTGGCAATGCAAGCCAGGGCACACTAGGAGAGGCTGGGATGCCATGAGGCACCCCAGCTTTAGCCCACATCACATCACTTTGGTTTTGGCTCATAAGCCTGGCTGTGAGCAAAAGCACTTTTGACAATTAGGATTAGGAAGGCAAAATGAGGTCTTCCCACAGCAGTGAGCTTCATGAAGCAGGTGCTGCATGGATGGTATTCTGCTCCTTTCCTATTATTAATATTCATCTTGCTTTTCAAATCTAATACTAGTTAGACCTTCACAGGAAAACAAATGAGGTGCCTTCCTTATGGTAAAAGCTTGAGAAAGGCAGGGCAGGGCATTAGCATCTGTATGCTGTTTTCCTCGGTTTGAATATGATCTCCAAGCACTGGCAACATTATTTGAATCTAATAAGCAATTTTAGAGTCGTGATATTCTAGCAGTTCCATCTATCTAGAAGACAGGCATTTTGAAGGACTCCATTTGGTGGGTTGGCAAAGCTGCATCTGTACAGAATAAGAAGAATGTAGATATGACATATTACATTATCTCTTTCTTTTTCTCTGTTAAGGCAATTTCAGTCCATGCATATGAAAGCTGCATATGTGAGTGAAGCCCAAGGCACTAGATGAATAGAAATTATTTCAACCATAACACTGCACCTATCAGGGAACTAGCACATTTACACAGGTATTTTTCATCTCTCATAATTTTGTCTTTTTTTTCCAGCAAAGTGCCAAATCCTGTGGGCATTGCTTGGCATCACAGGCATTCTGCAATGAGAAACTAAAGAAAGACAAGCCAATGCAAAATGAGAGCTGTAATATTCACAACAGAGAAGAACTAAAGAATATGTTCAGCTTTCCTCAATATTAGTTCAGCTACAGCAGGTGTGTTTTAGTTCCATGGTCCTGATTCCTCTTTTTTTTATCTCTTTCTTACTCAGACAGCTTTATTGTTTTTGTGAACTGGAATCTTGAACTCCATCTCCTCTAAACAACAGTAGAGACAGACACTAATAAAAGTTAGAGGGTGAAATGCCTGCCATGGGGGAGTGCTGCATTTTGTGTCAGCTTGATCAAAAGCAAACTCCTCCTCTAAAACATTCGATAGTTACTAAAATATATTTTAATTGCTTATTAAAGGACTTTAAAGGGCTTTTGTGAAGCAAAAGCTGACAGAGTGTCAGTTTTTAGAAGCACTTGGAAACCCACGCACTGCATAAATGCTTTCAACACATATACATACATACATATATGTATAATGTATATATATATATATATAAACAGAGCTTGGAATATTAACTTCTTTCCCACTCTAGGATCCTCCCTATAACAATTTCCAGATTTTGCCCACAAGACATTCAGGCATTATGGAGAGAGTGCTGTGAAAAGATGTGGGCAGATGCACAAGTTGACACTTCTGTTTCACTGTGCTTCACTGGCTTGAGTTCCTGCAACCTTTCTGATGCAGAGCACCAGGTTAGGTCCCATGCCCAGTGGAGCACTATGTTGGGAGGGATGCAGGCTGCAGGCCAGGAAGCATGCATGGCTTTTCCACAAAGTGCAGTCGCCGCTGCCATGAGCAGTACACAGCAGAGCTGATGGCAGCAGAGTTTGCACAAAGAGTGTTGTGCTCAGGTAACTAAAAGTTATATAATGACGTGTCCAAATGGGTCTGGTTTTAAGTTACATCAACATCCTTAGCTGGTATTCTCTGTGTGATTTGCTGTGCAACTGGAATGGTAGAGTTCGTTTGGGGTAGATCTTATGGAATTGATCTAAGTACTTGTTCCAAAGCATCTTCTGTGGATGTTGCAGAAAACAGAGCAGAAAGCCTAGCGCAAACTATTCTGAGCAGGCCACTGTATCAGCTCCTCCTACATGAGCATTAGCAAGGAGATATGGCTAAATAATCATGCATGTTTCAACTTTGAAAGAAAATAAAAATAAATAGGAAAGAGACCACAAACAATCCTTTCTGACAGAAGAGGATGATTGTTTAAGTTTGTTTTGATGGAGCACTCTATTAACAAAAAATGGAAATTCAGATAGGTTATGCTGCAAATTCAGCTGGTATTTCTCATGTTGTGTCATCTAGAAAGAAAGAACTGAAAGTAGAAAAAGGTAGGCAAAGTGTTTTGAATTATGTTAAAAAGAAAAAAAGGAAATTGTTTACTTTTTGCTTAAGGAATCAATCACTGGAGAAGAAAAGCTTCTTTGGCTAATGATTCAGCTGGGATCCGAGTAAGTGGCATTACCCCTCTGCAACCTTGCTATTGTTTTAGAACTTTTTGATTAACAAAAAAATGCATCTTTCATAAAGGAAGACACTAGCTCTATGCTGGTAATATATTTTGCCATGGACTGTATAACATTCCCTTATAGTTAATAACAAAAATTAGTGCAGATTATAAGGTCAAAAATGCATTTCCTTTTACTGTGCAAGGTAATTTCACCTGGCTGTGGAATCCTCTTACAGGGAGCACTTTGTGGTGGGGCACATATTCTTTGGCACTGTTTGGAACAAATTTAAGTTGTACCATAAGATAAAATAGTGGTTTGGCCAGGACTTTCATATCAGGTATGCTGGTGCTCACAAAGGGGCAAACAGTAATGCTGAGGTGAGAGCATTTTGGAAAAATGTTTTCTTCACAAGTCAGTAAAAATTTCAATTTCATAACTATTTAAGTTTTAAATGTGTTCCTGAATTCATATCAAATTGTACATTAAAATATGAGCAGAAGTGCTGTAAAAGTCAGAACCTTTATTTCATCATTGTCAAATAAGGCTGTTTGATTTTTTTTTTTCCAAAGATATCTAAATAAATTTTGAAAATTCCACCTTAAAATTGAAAAAAAATATATTCAATTTGAGGTTGAACAAACTGTTTCTTCAATCTGGACATGCATTATAGAGTTAGGGAGCAGGCTGCCTCTTACAAGACATAAAAATAAATTATTCATGTAGCCTAAATACGATGTATCTATTATTTAGTATCACCCTGTTGTTTCAGTTTCACATTACTCACACAGCAAAAATGCAGGAAAAAACCAAATTCTGTGAAGTATAGTATAGGTTCATCACATTTGATCTCATAATAAATGTAATTGTCTAATAAATTGGTGTGCCATAGATCTGTAAAGGAGGGTATGAGTAATTAGAAGTGCTGTGTGATCAAACAGGAGAGTTCTTCCCTGCAGTCCTGAAGAAGCAGCACTTTAGATTTGGTGAAGCTGTGAGCTGCTCGCACTGATATTCCTGCTGTCAGTCCACAACAGGTCTGTTGACAGGTGCCACTGATTTTTCTAAAATGCCAGCAGGCTGACTCCTGACTGCCTTGTCTGTGTTCTCCCACAAAATGCAACCCGCAGAACAGGTCAGGAGAAGGCATCCCAAAACTGAGGAATGCAATGTGGGAAGTTGGCTCTGGGGAAAATTCGTCAGAACTTGCAGAAGAGGCAGTGCTTGTGGGGAGAGACTCAAAAAGATAATAAACTGTTTCTATTCTGATTTCTATAGTCAAAAGAAAGAGAAATTTTAAGTACCGGTCTGCTGAGATTTACTCTCCTCTGACTTACAAATTGGAGAGAACAACCTGTATCCTTCTCAGAACCTGGTTCCCAGTGGAAATACATACTAATAGAGGAGTAATGGGTTGTCACGTTCCCTGCCAATCTCTTTCTTTAATCCACAGATGTTTTATTATCTCACTCACTTCTCTTTCCACCATTGCATTCAATCCACTGCAAGTACTTTCATGCCAGGAAGCCAGGCATACATGGAGCAGAAATGCCTCGCCTACATATTTTATGAGGGTCCTTAACCACACGCATGGAAAATGTTTATTTTATAAGTGCAGAATTGTCCCCTGGGGATGTTTTACTGCGCAAATGAGCCTAATGAGCATTAGAAGAGCAGTTTTGTTCAGGAAAGTGGTAGGTTTATTCCTCCTTAATTTTTTAATTACAACCCCTGACCTGAAGGACTAGCATGAAACTGTAAACAGATCAGGATTACAAGCAGCATGTCTTTTTAATCAGTGCCACTGAGGGGAATATAGCAATGTGTATCCCCCATGCTGCTCAGGGGTGATGCAGGGTGAACTCTTGCTCTGCTCAGTGTCATCACTGACCTTGCTGCTGCTCCCCTGGGAGCCCCTTTCTCCTCTGCTCTTTGCCAGGGACCTGCCTGGGCTCACAGGCGTCTCCCTGACACAAATCCCATGTAATAAGGAGACCACAATGGGGCACGTGTGAATGAATGGACTTTGTTCCCCAAGGAAGGGAGCATCATTCAGACACATATCACGCAGCTCATGGTTTTCTCATCAGATGAGGTCTGTGGTCAGTTGTCAGCACAGATTTGCAGAGATAGGAAAAGAAACAGCAAAATACCTTCTTACGGTTCTACTTAACAAGGAAAACTTATCTCATCTGACTAGCAGGCTGTGCCCATTGCCAAAGGTAGTGACTGGTCCCTTCTTACCTGTTTTTCTTCCTGTTATTCCCTCTGACTGATCACAGGAGTAGTATCTTATACCACCGTAGAAGATTATATAATTATTTCATCCTGTTCTTTTAGGTTACTTGATTAGTGTGCCTATAGTGTACTATAGTATTTTCTGGGTGATACAAAAAACTGATCAGCACCCAAAAAAATTGGATTTTTCTCCTCAGACCTGCTAGTAATTTCTGAGCAGTGAGATGGGTTGCACCTATGGGTACCATTAGGATGACTCCCCCTGCAACATCCCCAAATCTCTGGGCAAATGTCAGTGTTGGCAGGTTGATTTCTTTGTCCAGGCACCACTGTCCCTTTCAATCAAGATCTCAGAGCATATGTCAGGCTGCTTTTCACCACTCATCTTTTGAAAAAAAACCCACCCCAACAGCTTTATATTGCTGCTCCTGCTCATGCTTAGAGCATGTCATCAATGGCCATGTCCTCATATATGGTGTTCTATTATCTGGGTATACATACCTATATCTGTTTTCTGTATATCTATTTTCATCAGTCAGAAAAAAATAAAGGAAATATATATTTTTTAAGGCTGTACTTTGCTTTCATGTTAAATTTATTTTACTAGAAATATAGCAAGTGAACCTGAAGCATTCAAAAATGGGAGCCCAAAAAACCTCTGGTTACATATGCATGTAAATATCTATGTGTATCTCTATTTTGTACATAGAAACATACACAGGGCTAGAATCATCTATCTGGAGCTGTTGTCCTTGTGTATGTTTTATGCTAGGGATGTGGAAATGCTGAGAAAAAAGTGAAGAAGTGAGTGTGCTCAGATGGGGGCCAGAGGCTTGGCTTTCTAAACAATTGAAGCTCTTCTGTCAGTAAAAACACGGCAGCAGTCAGAGCCCATGCCAGAACACAAGTATACATGTTCTGCAAAAACAGTCATTGTCCAGAGAACATCAGATTTCTGCAGTATAAATCCATAAAAAAGAGTTTTGAAAATGGAAGGGGGGACTCAAATATAATTGTGATTTTTGCTGGTGTCTTGAGAGTCCTTTGTACTGTGTATTTCTGAAAACAGGCCATTTTTTCCTAGTAGGAGAATGTGTTATCTGGTGCTGACTTCTCTCAGCACTGTTTGCAGAATAGATGCCTTTTTGTTTGGCACTTGCTGAGTATACAGAACACAAAGAATGGTTTGAATTGTGCCAGCTGTTAGCAACACCATGGTAATGTATCTGTTGCTTACCCTAGCAGAAAGAAACCCTAACCCCCAGTGGTTCAAGGTGTTCCTATTTTCTCTTCTACTTCCATCCCATTCCCTTTCATAATCAAAACATCACTATGTTAGATGACATAGATGGCCTGAAAAAAGAAGTCTGATTTTTGCAGAAAAAAACTTAGTTTTCAAACAAAATTATCTTTACAGAAGACTGTGGAAGGGTGGTTGCTGGCTCACTGAATCTATGTACACATCCCCTTCCTAAATGGGAAGTGCGTGAGGTATCCATATAATTTTTTGGTAGTAATTATCTTCTTAATTAATATCGAGTAGGAAAGCACATGTTTTCCCTGAGAAAAAAAGAAAACTAGTTTCCACAACATGAAAGAGCTCCTTTCTTCAGTCAGAGGACACTGCTTTTAACTGCTCAGTCAGATTTTACTGTGCAGTTCTCTGGCGTGTGAGTCCTGCTGGGCCCCAATATGGTAGGAAGATGGTAACTCTTAATATCGGAGACATTACTGTTGAAATAATATAGGCTATTACACATTAAGAAGAAAGAGCAGGTAATTTTTAAAGAACGCTTGTTCCCTCAGCTATGATTTTTGTATCTTTTTCTTTCTTATAGGTGAAAATCCTCATAAAAGGGTATTAACAGTTCCATGTCATAAGTGCCTGTTATCTTGCTTCTACTTAAGTGATAGTAGGAACTTCCAGTATTTCTAAGACCTTCCCTGTTGTGAAGCAGTTAATTTTGACATTTTGTCAAAGACAACAACTATTAAAAATAACTATTTTTATTTAGTGTAGCAGTGGCATTACTTCCCTACATAGTATCAAAGTGTGAATCTCAGGGTGAGACACATTTAACACAGCAGGAAGTCTTGATGGAATATTGGTCAGAAAAATTGTTTACATTGTCTGGAGAAGAAAGGGGTTTGGGGAAAAAAAGGTGAGAAAGATTAGGCAGCCAGGATTGCTTGATACCTTCTGACACTCTTTGTTCTGTTGCTCCTGAAAACTCAAGGAACAGAGTTAGTGAAGTATCTTAAACACATTTTTATGTGTATTGGTGTTGCATGGCCTGGTTTTTGGCCACAGAGGTGGGTTCTGTGAAAAGCTGCTAGAAGCTTCCACAACGTCCAGGAGAGCCAATCCCTGGTGGCTCTGGGGATGGACAGTCACTGGCCAAGGCCAGGCTAGTTACAGATGGTGGTAACGCCTCTGTGAGAACAGATTTAAGAAGAAATCAAAACAAAGTTTGTGGTGCAGTTTTGATTCCAGCCAGCAAAGAGGAGGAGGTGAGAACATGAGAGAACAACATGCAAACACCAAGGTCAGTGGAGAAGGAAGGGGAGGAGGTGCTCCAGGCACCAGAGCTGAGATTACTCTGCAGCCTGTGGTGAGGACCATGGAGAAGCAGCTGTGCCCCTGCAGCCCGGGGAGGGCCGTGGGGGATGTAGAGATCCCGTGCTGTGCTCCTGCAGCCCGTGGAGGAGGAGCCTACGGCAGAGCAGGTGGATACCTGAGAGGAGGCCATGACTCCCTGGGAGAGCCATGGAGAGAGGGGCCCTGTTCCCAGGCTGGAGCAGCCTGTCCTTGAAGGACTGCACCCCATGGAAGAGCGACCACACTGCAGCAGTTTGAGGGGGAACTGTTTCCCATGGGATGGACTCACATTGTAGCACTACACAAGGATCTGTTCCTCAGGAGATGGAGCCACATTGGAGAAGTTCACAGAGAACTGTCTCCCATGGGAGGGACCCCATGGTGCAGCAGGGGAAGGACTCCTCTTCCTGAGCAGCAGGAGAAGCCACAGGTGAGATGAACTGACCACAGCTTCCATTCCCTCTCTCCTTGCGCTGCTGGGGTAGGAGGTAGAGCTGGGAAGGAGAGAGGGGTAGGGGGAAGGTGTTTTTAAGGGCTTATTTTATTTCTCATTATTGTGATCAGATTTTGTTAGTAATAAATTCACTTCATATCTCTAAGTTGAACCTGTTTTTCCCTTGATGGTATGTAATGAGTGATCTCTCTCCCTGTCCTTATCTCAACACCTGAACCATTTGTTAAATTTTCTCTCCTCTGGCTGTGAAGGGGAGTTAGCGAGAGGCTTTCATGGGTGCCTGGCATCCAGCCAGGGTCAAACCATGACATAATGTCATCTGTAAATTTCTTCTTACAGTGCTGAAATCACAGCCACATTACATTTCTCGCTTCTTCACCATTTCATTTTTACGTTGTCTCCATCATCTTGTGACTTAACCGTGTGGCAAATGCACACTCAGTCTGTAAATCTGCTAATTGCAGTGTGTTTTGAGAAGACTCATTACGAAAATGCCTTTCAAATTATAAAAGATTGAAAGAGACTTGGCTTCTCGCAGTTAGTGAGATCAGTAGATCTCTACGTGGCTATTTAAAGTGGTTTTGTTTTTCAGAGGTTAGCATGGCTAGCTTCCTTGGTGGCCGAAAACTATGAGTACTTTTTACTCTTCCAGTAAAAAGTAGCTGTGGTTTAGAGGAGAGGTTTGCAAGCAGCTCATGTCTGCCATGGGCTGCGTGTTTTGTGGACAGAAAAGGAGCACTATAAATAACACTTCTTCACAATTGCCAGGGGTATACCTAAAAGATGTACCAGTTGTTGTGCTTCCAAGGTTGCCTGAGGCTCATACAAATTCAGTGTTCACTCAGTATTCAGTTATGTTTAATTGAAAAATATTTGTATCAGCAGTGAGAAAAATAATAACAAACCCTGAAACTTCAGCAACCAGGTGTGTGCTTCTTCAGTGTTCTCACTGAAACACGTTAAGGGACATTCAGAATAATATTTGCAGTTGCCCATCTCAAAGGATGGATAGTCAGTTCAGGGCTGATGCAGCCATGAAACTATCTGCTATCCTGCAGACATCCCTTCAGAAAGGAGCTCCAGAGCAAGATTTAAAAGCCAAGAGTTGTGAACAGTCTTCTTTTGACTATAGGCTGATCACCAGATAGCGTACCAGAAAGGGGACAAGTGGCCAAGGAGAAAGTTGGAGGAAAAACAATTAATATAATGAAGGCTGTGCTAACACCTTCTCCCTCTCTTTCTTAATATGGGCTGGTAGCTACATTAGAAAAAGAAGAAAAATCACAGAATGGCAGAATCACAGAATATGCTGTATTGGAAAGGACCCACAAGGATCATCGAGTCCAGCTCCTGGTCTAATAAAACTTACTGGGACTCCACCTTGCCTTCATCATATCATCTACGGGGTGAACTTATAAGGGATTGCTAAAGCATCAGTAAAGAAGACACAGGAAAATTAAGATATGCAAAAGTAGCCTTTTCTAAGAGAGAACCACATTTTTTAAGGTCTTCTGTGGCCACCTCTCATTTGCTGTACCACCCTAGCTCCTGTTGCATACATGCTTTATTTCTGAGTCTGCTCCTTTGCATCCTGGTGTTATTAAAGGTTCAAACCAGGTCCAGGGCTCTGTTGCACAAGGGTGTGTGCAGGAATAGAAAGGAAGATAAGCACAAAGGTATTGATACACAGAAGTACTTTCTCCCACTTCTTGCTCTTATGTTAAGTTGAATTTATTCTCTCTGTTTTATTGAAGCTTACTGTAGGCTGTCACCATGGGACACTATTAAAATTTTGAAAATTTTCAGAACTGAGTCAAAATATCCTGTTTAGCAGGTAATACCTAGGAGTTAATTATCCATAGTCTCCCAGGCAGTGATAGCAGAAAAAGATGTGCTGGATACACATTGCCTGCTTATCAAAAGAGAATGCCCAAATACCAAACTTTCATGTTTTGTTCCACATAGATTCAAAAGACCCAGCGAACACTGCTCTGTGATAAAAAAAGAAATCACTGAGGACATTTTCATAGCCAACTGTTCCCCTCATAAGTTCACTGAAAGTAGTTTCTGCTACCAGGATGCTGTTCGGAGAAAAAGCTCTTTGCAGTGTTGATTCAAAACATTTTGTGCCTTCTGATGCTAGACTGACAATAAAAAGTAATTACTTACACCAGTTAATAAAGCACATAAGGTAAAGCATCTCAAAGTAAATGATGAACAGAAATTAAAGAAGATGTCAGGATTTCCTCTAAATAAACTTTATTCTGCTCTCATATTTAAAAACTGTGAATAAAGCTTTCTGCTGTGACGTGTTAGAGGAGGCAAAAGCTTTATAAGAAGTAAAGTAGCACTGAGGACAGAGATTACACTTGCTCCACTTCAGAGTTCAAGAATTACTTTTCCCTTCTGAGGACACCAGCCTGAAATACATTCTTGCCTGGATCCTCATCTGGTATTTACTAAAAAGAAACACTTGTAAGAAATTAAACTCAAGAATTCAATGTACTAAGAAATATTTTTGTTTGATTTCCTTATGGCTGGGATGTTTTATATTTCCCTTAAAATGTGTACTGAAAGTATGCCCTTTGATATATTTGATTGGAAACAATGCAGAGTTTGAATTGTTTTTGTTGTCCTAAAATGTCATCACATGCAGAAGAGAGATATGTTCATTACAGCTTAGCAGTAGCTAAGTTAGGATAGCTTTCTCTCCTCCAACAGCTGTTCACATGCTGAGGAAGAGCAGGTTATCTCCAGAAGGTAGCTCTGATGAGCTGTTCCCTCTCCAAGGTAGTCATGTCAGGGAGCTGCCTGCAGCTCTGCCCTGCCTGGTCTCCAGTTACTGCACACTCACATGCATAACTCTTCCCTCAGCCAGTCAGTATCCTTTTGGAACTACTGATACTTTAAAATAAATCCACAGATGAGAATAAATAAATTCTGTCCCCTACAAGGCAGGTAGACAGAGGAGGCTGTGGAGGATCAGCAGCAGGGAGGCAACTGGGAAAGAGAAAGCTGGCATGGGCTACAGCAGCTCTGCAGTGAGTTTCCCCTGGCGTTAGCTGCAGCGATCTAACCAGAAGTGCTGTAGAGAAGCTTTTTTCATGAAGGGCTTCTGAGCATATCCATGAAAATGTATTTCCCCCTCCTTTCCCATCCTTCTCTTACAGAGCATGAGCCCAAGCTCACAGGCTGTCCAAGCTTCACAAGGTTTCAGCTCCCTTCCTTATTGCTCTGTTTCAGTTCTGATGATCTTTTCCACAGCAAGAAAAATAGTACATCTGACTGATTCAATCTTGTGCTCTATTTAGCCAGTAAACACCAGGGTACAATGAGTGGGGGTGTGCTACAGCAGGGATTACTGTAACACGCATATATCAAACGAGGAGTCCCGTGGAAAGGAAATATATATGGACAGATTCTTGATAGCTGTTTCAGAGATGTTTATTTCTCCAGCCGCATGGCCGGGGCTCTGCCCAGGAACTGCTCAATCACGGGACCCGAGGGTCCTTCTGCCCGCGCAGGGAACACAAACCAACCCATGGGAACGAGGCTGAGCAGGGGCAGGGAAACCCCGTGCCTGTGCCCTCAGGGCCCCTCTGCCAGGGCTACACAGTGGGGAGAGGAGACACCAACAGGGGTGGTTCTTTTGAGCTTTCAAGTCTAAAATGGAATACAGAGAATATACTTCAAAGATAAACAATCCCCTGGTGATGGACCTCCTTTTCACTGTGGTGGTCCTGGTGAAAAAATTTTGCAGGAAAAGGATAGAAATATGAGGCCTCAGGGTTTTTATTTGGGTTCAAGCTTGGGTGGTAGGCAAGGAAAGGCAACCAGTAAGCACCAAGGCAGGAAAAAAGAAAGAGAAGAATTGGTTTCCAAGGACTAAATGCACCCACAGTTCTTTTCCCTCTACTTCAACACTGAGATGTAAATCCATGGATGCAGCTGCTCATAGCAGCTTCTCAGCACATTATAAGTAAAGATTGCTGAAGGGTTTTGTTATCTCTGAATTCCCCCTACATTTGGGCTCATTGTGTAAGAGCTGTGATTACATGAAATAGGAGTGAAAAAGCATTTTGTTCTACTTCCCCCTTGCTCTTCCTAGCCTACTTCTCAATCCTCTGCCTATACCGTGTTACAAATGTAAACAACTTTGCTTTTTAAAAGTTCGAGCACAGTTTTTGTGTTTCCAGGTCTGGAAGCCCATGAATGCACTGAAGGGGGAACACGTGGAGTTAAGTAAACACTCCTGAGGGCAGTGAGCAGTGGGTGCTCCGGTGTGTGCTGTGGTAGAGTGCCTTCTACACTCAGTGACTGAACAAATCTAGCTCTGCTGGCTTTGACCCCATTGCAGTTTTGACCCCATTGATTCTGCATGGCTGGCACCTTGCTTGTGACCAGGTAATCCTGCAGCTGAGTTTGCCTGCATGGACAGAGCCCCCAGATCCCTTAGGTGAATGAATAGGGAGCAGCCCACAAGACAGTGTGACTAGGATGCATCTTCCCCATGACACTGAAATTCAGGAAATTTTAATGTGCCAACATACTGAAACACCCTAGTGGTGAAACACCCTAAAGATTGGCATAGAATCAGATCCTTTTATGGGTTTGTGGACATCTGTTGAAACAGAGATATACAGATATTATTGTTACAACAATTTTGTTTGCTGTTACTATTTCCATGTAAAAATGGAAACACTTATCCTATTTCATCTTTGAGTGAATCTGAGTACCTCATAAGCTTCAGTCTTGGTACAGTGAAGGCTTTCTCAGAAGGAGCAGATCTCTAAACAGCATTGAAGGACATGGATTGGGATTAATAAACTACTTTTCAGCTTAATAACTTGCTTAACCTGCTTTTCATGTTGTGCTTCTCTGATGAGCTACTCCATTCCTTCAATGACACCCTTCTGTCTGTGGCTGTTTTTTCAGACCTCCCCCTTATTTTATTTCTTGCCATTATATTTAAGCCCTTTGGAGCAGGTCCTGCAGGATGCTAGGCACTGCAACATGCTCTGCTCGTGGATGGCAAGGCAGGGGACTGAATGCTTGAACACAACTCTGAACGAACACAATGTGTTTTCAGGTTGTTTGGGCATTTTGGCTCTAAGATGTGTATTTAATAAAAAGCTGTGCAGGACAGAGTTTATTTCTTTTCCATTATTAATGTCCACTAGAGAAATGCTGCCTGAAGAAGGCTTATTGGACAAAATTGTTTCCCACTGGTATGCACAGCATACGAAACTTTCTCAAGTGACAGAGGAATATGCAAATAAAGGCTTGGCTTTAAGCTAAGGTTTTTTTTGTTTGTTCATACTGAACAATGTGGTGGGGTAAGTTGCTTTGTTCCTAAACAACGTTTTTAAGGCATCCCAGTAGAACAATTTAAAAAATTATTTATTTATTATTTCATTTTTATTTTTGGTTTTTTGTTTGGGGATTTTTGTTTTTTGTTTCTTTTTTGGTTTTGTTTTTGGTTGTTTTGTTTTCTTTTTTTTTCTTATATGTTTTTGTTCTTTTGAGAGACACAGATGTCCTTCACTTGAGATCCTAGGAAGCCAAAGAGATAACCTGAAGTAGTGAACAGTATGTACTAATACACCAGTTTCACAAACAAAAATGGCAGGGGCCTGCCCAGGGCCATGCAGAGTAGGCCAAGGCAGGAGCAGCTCTTGGTGTTAGGTTCCAGACAAGCCCTCAGAAGGTGTGTTTCTTACTGTCAGTTTGATGGGCCATGTTGCCATCTGGGGCTGTCTCCCAAACATTCAGGATAAAATCTTGCAAATCCTGTTGTTGAGGAGGATTATCAAGGTGTGTATCTCACTACTTCTTCTTCTGTCTTTATTCATGCACAAGACACATGTTTTCTTCAAAACTTGGTGTTTGCACTCCAAGGAGGCAAGAAGAGCTGTGAAACAAAGCTCTGTGTGATGCTTCCCAGAAAAACCTCTGACAAACTAGAAAGGAGGCTCACCCTACAGTGAACCAAAGCTATTTCAATGCATGGTGATACATCCATTTTCTCTTGCACAGGACATGGAGTCTGTCTCTAGAGACAATGCAATGTCTCTGGGACATGCGTTAGCAAGAGCATTTGCAATTCAGACTAAGATCTCTAAATTGTGTTACTTAGAGCGCAAGGTTTCTTCATTAAGTTATTAAGAGTTATGAACTATTGTTTAGTTTCTAAATAATTTTGAAACTTCCGCCAGCCAGAAAGGTCACATTTCCTGCAGCTCCCATTAATTTATTTTCAAAATGTTCACATTCTGCAGGTCTGAAATCCAGGTTGTTTTCAATTAGAAGTCAGTTCAGGAGTCTAAGTTTAGATTTTCATTTCAATCTTATACTGTACAAAAGACAAATCTCTCCCTCAAAGTCCCTGGTTGGCAGTCAGATGATGCCTCTTCCTCTGAAGTAATTTTCTTTTACACAGTGTTAGAAAAGGTCCTTCTCTTCTGACCAGAGTTCTATAAAAAGGGCAAGCTCAAATGTAAAGCACTCATTTCTTTATGTCAAAGTCAATGAGACAAGAGAAGATATAATTCATCACCATTCTGGGTGAAAGAAGATTGTCTTTGCTAGTTTGAGCTTGGGCATCTTGAAACCTCTGGAAGAAATTCCAATTTATATATTATATTTTCTGCACATATGAATAAACATGCAAGCTACTAAAAGTGATTCAGAAAATATAATTAGCAAGTCCACAGGAGCTGTTATTCAGCATGACCTTGTCCAGGCTGCGTGCACATAAGGTTTCAGCTTCTTCTCAAATTCTGGGCCTCAAGACCCTTTACAAACACTAATCTGTTCATCAGTATTTTCAACACTATCTGTCAAATACATTAACATGGCTTTTTCTTACTCTGAAACACTTCTGTAAAGAAATATCAGTTCTCAGTCTTGTCTTGTGGGAAACAGTGATGCAGAAACTTCTACAGGCATTAGTCAATTTGATTTACAGCCCTGGAAAGAACTTGGATTGATGTAGTGGCAAAACTACACATACTTTAAGCAGAAGAATCATAAACCTGTGTTTCTATAGTTATAAGTAAGAAAAGGTATTGGGTGATATGGTGAGGGGTTTTTAAGTATAGTAATGTAATTTTATAGTTTAAGTTAAGAATTTAGATGTTATAATAGAAGTAGATGTGCGTACGTGAGCTAACAAGCCATCGGTTGTGAAACAGACGCAATGCGGTAAAAAGCACTAAAGGTGATACGTTACAGAGTCAAAACAAAGTTTCATGTTAATAGCTTATTGGACAAAAAGTTATAAATTACAATGTAACTCTGAAACTCGTGACTTTCTCCATTACGGTGACTTGTTACTGAATCACATTCTCTGAGACTGATGCCTTGTTTGTTTTTAAGTAATATATCCTGATGATCGTGATCGTCCCATCTCTTGGATAAAAAGGCGCCAACAAAATAATGATAATGACATGCCTGTTCAAGCTTTTGGCAGCCACAAACTGCTAATAAATAAAATACATTAGAAGCATATTCTTATAAATTCCTAATAAAGTGACCAACTTATGCTCTCTGTTGTGCACATGAAATTACAGATGCAACTGGATTAATTCTGGTCTGGTGTTACCATCTGCTGCATTGAAAATTTAAATTTCCATAGGCAGTCCAGCTCTTCTTATTTAGTAAACACTGAGTATTTTTAAGACCTGACATTTGAGTAACACAGTCCTCTAATCAGGCACTCATGGAAAGACTTAGAAGGTTCAAAGTTTCCAGGAGGCTTTATACCTGACCCAGAGATGATCTCAGATTGTTATTTTAAGACAAGAGGCTGAAACTTTCCACACATCTGGTGCAATTTGGTCCTTTGTTGATCACCTGAACCAGACATATCAATCCATTAATTCATGCAAATTCCCCAAATATCAAGTCACTGGATAGGAGCAAAGTATTTCAATAATTATAGCTACGTGACACTTTTTGTTGATGCAATGGCTGGGCAAAAGATATAAAAAGTGCAAAATCATCAAGGACTGAATATCAACCCCACAATTTACAAAAATAACTGAAGTTTCAACTAAAATAATATTGATTACCTGTAGCCAAAGAAAATACATTTCTTGTCAGTTAATCTACATGAGTAGCAGAGCCTAGGGGATAGAAGCATTGATCACAGTAGAAGGTAATTAGGTTAAGGACCACTAAAGCAAATTAGATATGCATGGGATCATCCAAAAAATGCTGATCAATGTCACTCTGTAACATTTCTCTACCAGCTTTGAAAGGTCATGATCAGGGAAAGGTTCTGATGATAAGGAGAGGGCAAATGTTACATCCATTTTCAAGTAGGGCCTAAAAGGGGTCTATAGGCCAGTCAGCTTGACCTCAGGTGAGTCAAGGCACAGGACAGACAAGAAGGTAATTTGGACATCAAATATTGATTTACCAAGGGCATATCACTCCTGACTAATCTTATTGCCTTATTGACTCTGGATGAGGGCAGAGTAGTGGATGTTGCTTATCTTGACCTTTAGAACATTTTTGACACAGCTTTACATAATATGACCAAGGCTAAGCTGGTGAAATAAGATCTGGATAAGTGGATGATTAATTGGGTGGAAAATTGGTAGGACTGCCAGTCTCAAAGGGTGGTGTTCAGACATAAGAAGTCCAGCAGACAGATTAGTGACTAGTGGCATCCTTCAGGGAGAGATACCAGGGCTGCAATGGTTTGGGATATTTATTGGTGATCTGGATGAGAGGATGGAGAGTGCTCTCAGCAACTCAGTGGACAAGCTGACCCCAGGGAAGCTTTGTGCCTGGCAGCAGGGGAAGCCAACTATACACTGGGTTGTCTTGGCAAAAGCATGGTCAGCGGGTGCAGGAAGGTGGATCTTCCTCTCTCTTCCACCCAGTGAGACCACACACTGCAGTTTAGGGCTACCCAGTAAGAGAAAGACATTGCCACACAGGAGGGAGTCAAGTGGAGGACACCAGGATGGGGCAGGGCTTGACCAGAGATTTCTTCTCCCCTCCTTCTCTTCTAGGGGAAGTAACCCTGAAGAAGGATGGAAAATCGAATTGGAGCTGCTTAGCCAAGCATCAGAGCTCGGGAGAGGGACGGAGAGGCCTGGCACAGGCAGAGTGGGCGAGTGGGTAGGGGAGCAAGAGGCAAGGGAGGGCAGCCTGGCAGCTGGCCTGGATCTCAGCAGCTGCTGTACATGACCTGGGCACAACTGGGTCCAGAAGAGCCCTGTGGATAGTCAGAGTGGCTCACACCTAGTGTGTAATGCATGCACGTCACCTCAAATGAGTTGTCACAATTACACAGCAGCAGGGATTTTAATTCTTTTGGGCTATCTAATACTACAGTTTGAAAGCCAAAAAAAGTTTGGTTTTTTTTCAAAAGCATTTCAGAAGGCCAAAGGACTAAGAACACATACTGCTGAAAATTAATTATGGACATTTCCATGGCCTGTTGGGAGAATCTGTGAGTTACTTGTCCTTTACTTACTCTCATACTCTGTGTGTTTGTATTCTGGGTTCCTTCTACCTGGCATTTGTCCAACTGCTGTGATGTTCCCTGCTTAGCCTTACTGAGAAAGAGAAGTTCTCCTCTTCTTCGCCATTAACATCACTGCAAGGATGTATGAGGCCTTTGGCCCTGGGAATCTGGAGACCTGGTGTCTGGTCCTCAGCCTGTCACTGATGACTGGGGTGGTTATGTCTTGTGCAAAACACAGGCAGACTCTGGCAGAGATTTCTGCCTGCCCCGTACCAAATAGAGAAAATAAAGATGAAGGTAGGAGTATGTCAGGTGGAAGCATTTCTTTGTGTATGGGGGGACATTACTAGGGCCTGGGGACAAGTCACCTCTTTGTAAAAAATGAGGTGGGGATGTGTGGTGGTGGTTACCCGTGGCTGTGCAGAACAACAGCTCCTGTAAGAGTCCCGATGGAGTGACCTCCCATAAGAGCAGTGGCACGAGGCAGGAACAGTCCCCTGGCATGCTTCTTTGGAAGGCAGATAAAATCAAGTAACAGGACTATTTGGGAGACATGGGAGGGGAGTGGGGGAAGTGTGCTTCTTGTTTGGGATGCTAGATAGCGTGGTAAAATAGCAGGGACAATAAGAATTGCTGGAAGACACAAAGGGATAAAGTTTCTGGCAGATGTTTCTTCCTCTGCTTGCCATGGAGTTAGTTTATTATTAATACTTTGGGCCTTTCTGTTTAATTAAACATTAACTAGAGCTCAAGGCACACAGCCTCCTGAGCGTGCACGCAAAGCAGGAGCCTTGCAGAGTCAGAGGCCAGGGCTGCTGCTGAGGGTAGGGCCACAGAGGGCAGAGACGCTCTAAGGAATAATGCAGCCTCATCCCTTTGAAAACAGCATCCCGACTGATGGGAATGGATGTCAGCATGGCAGATGTTCTTACCCCTAAGATAACTAAAACTGAAGAATTTGTGAAAATTTTTCCAGGGAAATAGCTGGAAAAACTCTCAAAACTCTTATAATTGTGCTGAAACAAAAACGCTCTTCTGCAGAGGAATTGTATTTGTAGGAAACAATTCCTGCATTAAAAATGAATGGTTATTTTTACAAGGAGATGCTTCATATTGTGGATGTCTAAAAGTTTAGATATTATTTCTGAAGTACGTCTGAAAAGCTGTCTAATAGGATTTGAAGCAGTTGGACCCAGTGACTGACCTTTGGTGAAAGGCAATGCAGGAATATCAGGTGCCTGAAATAGACACAGAATTTTCCTGATGAAAATACATATTTGCATGTGAAAAGCAGTATGAACATTTATGAAGCATAAGCACCTTTGATTACTCAGAAAATAAGAAGTATCAATATCTAGGCAGAACATACACACATTCTTTAAAGTATTAAAACCACTGGGGAAATACAGAAAAGCCTCAAGGCTATATGTCTGCATGGCTGTGTAGGGAAACAAAAGCCATGTAAAAATAATAGATAGAAGGATCTGTGCAGAGAATCCAAATACTAAAGAAAAGAGAAAAAAGTATATTCTTCTGCTTTATTTAACTTTCAGACAGAAACTCAAGGGTTCACAGAGATACATCCATAATTCACAACTCATGAGGATAGTTCAGGAAAGTTTTTGTATGCTCCTTGAGCAGGAAATGCGATGATGCCAGTATGGGCTTACAAATAAGTTGATCAAAACCGCTTCCTGACTTCCAGTCTGTCTCACATGGACACAGTTTTTACAAACTTTCTAAAGAATATTGGCTCTTTTGAGAGACCTTGTTCTGCAATTTGTATTCTACTCAAAGCAATTCTTAAATGAATGTATTAAAGCAGCAGTACAAGATGGCTGCTCAGAAAAAGCCCTTGAACAGGTCTATTTACTTTTGCTGCTGTCAGATATGATCATGTTTAATTTTTCCAATATCTGTACAAGTTATTTTTACTGGTTGCACGGAACAGCTTTAGTGTTAGCTGCAATTAGTATTTTACTATGGTCTGGGCTGCCTGAATGATCAGTGGAGAACGAAGAGTAATTCATCCCATCCAAAGTGGGATGAACTGCTTTGTGAAAATACCTGTCTCCCTTCCCAGGCTAGAAGAGAGGACAGCCTTTCCCTCAGTTGCAAAAGGGTGCTATGGCTCCTGGCTGGCAGAAGCAGCAACGCTGACGCCCATGGTGGTAGGATCACCCCACACAGCAGTACTCAGCAGCAGCCCCTGCCCTCGGGGTGCACCCTCACCTCCCACATGGCATAAGTGCTATAGGGTCATTTGCAGATCCCCTGTCACTGTGCACATGAGGGATTTAGGTGCCTACTGAGGTGATAGATATTCAAGGAACCAGTGTTTTGGACAGCCTGCTGGGCAGAGCTCCCATGCTGAGCTTTCCAATATGATAGCCTTGGCTGCTTTATCTTCTAAAACCTAATTTCTAAACAATCCACTCTGTGACAACATTAGGTATCAGGCTAGACTTAATTGTATCTTTCAAGGAATACTCTCACTTCTCATCATGCCAAGACCATCAAACAAAATGCTTCTCAATTTCTAGTTGATGTAAAGGTTAGTTTATGGCATTTAGGGTTATACACTTACTATTTTGATGTCATTCTCAGTGTTACTGTCTGTTGGATTACACAGGATTCAATTAAACTTTTTTTTGGTCTCATTTCTGACCAGTCACTCACCAGCCACTTTTGAAAGACCATGGGTTCTCTGTGGCATGAAGACAGACACAGCTTGCTCTATTACTTGTGTCAAAATTGATCTCTCCTAGGAAGGCACAAGAAACAATATATTTCTAGCTGTTTATCTCCATGCTCACATACGTATTCTTTCAGCTTGGTGAAACTGCTTTGAGCTTGTCATTAGCACAGGCACATCTGCAAAGAACCACCCCCCATATATATCTGAAGTATCCATTTTTACAAATGCGTAGTGCAGGCAATTCCTAATTCTTATTTAGCTGCATTAGATGTTCTTCTTGTAACAAAGGTTACACAGATGCAACATTCACAAAATATTCTAAGGAAGCAAGTTGGCTTCTTTCATACTCTATGCCCCAACTAACTAGAACTGGCAAAAGGGTTCTGCCCTTAATTCAGTCATGTAAGTCAAATTGGAGACCTCTTAAATAGACCTTGCAGGGTTTACTTTCACATGTTTGCATTTCTTCGAAGTTGAACATAGCTTGATAATACCAGGGATATGTATGCATGGACTAAAAAGAGTTCAGCATTGTGAAGGGACTAAACCAAAGAAGTAGTAGCCCACCAGTTTATGAAAAGACTATACTCTGAGGTCTTTTTTGAGGTAGCACGTGCCAATATGCGTAGGCACATGAGGTAGTACATGTCTGGCATTGGTAGGAAAGAATATTCAGAAGATTATTCAGACTTCAACAATATCCAGACAAAGGTGTGGAGCTGCTGCCTTTTGCAGGATCTTCTAGACCTCACCTGTTTCCATACAGTGAGAGCAGGACCAACCCTGCTGCAATTTTGGTAACAGCTTCCCAAGAGTCATCTGGTCTCATTTGTGACAGGTGACGTCATGAAAGTAGGCAAGCCCTGCCATCCTTTCACACTTGGCAGAGCCACACTGCTGCAGGTAGGCATTTTCTCCATGTCTCTGTTGGGGAAAGCCAGGTGTCGTCCTCGAGAGATGCTTCAGTGCAGATGTACTCCTCAGCTGGGGACAGTGGACAGCATCCTGATATCAAAGAAGTCAGACAGAACTTTTTTAATGGCATTGGCCTAAATAATTTCTGTATTTTTTTTACTGTCATTCCTCTAAATTCTGGTATGAAATGAGAACAAGAGTTACATGATTTATCTCTTTTTCATTTGTCCAGGAAGGCTTCTAAAGAGCACTCTGAAGCAGGTCTTTCACTTTCCTGCATTAACTCTAATGTTTACAGCTGTTCATTATCTAGTTTTAGAGATGTAAATAACATCATAGATGCAACATGAAAAACATAAAGCCCATCATTTACTTCCCCATGTTTACAAAATAGTAGATATTTGTCTACCCTGAAGCCCTTTTTATTGTTGAAAAACTTGCTTTGTTAACTCTTCTATCAAAGGAAATGTCCAACTACATCTTTGTGAATGGGTTTGACAAAACATGCAAATGAATGTTAAAAGAAAGAAAACATGAGCCAAGTTCTCTGCTGATATAAATCCATATTGCTCTTTCTCATTCATCAGTGACATCTTTATTCTCTCCTGTGTTTTCCAAACTACTCTGCCAACACAGGACTGTGTTCAGAGATTTTATGGCCACAACAACTAGGCAAATATGTCCAGTGTTCTCCCATGTAGGTCTTTTATGCTCTTTAGTGCATTTTCAGTCATTTTGCTGTTTTCTTCTCTGTTGTTGTTTGTGTTTGGAAGGATCTCCTTCTGAATATGTGCAGAGTTGCTTTCTTCTGCTCCATGGAGGTTGCCCTGGATTAGGAAATTTTCATATTCATGAAGAACACGCTACATCAGGATTTCCTGTGCAGTGGTATCAGTGCCTTCCATGGCAATTAAACCTGTCCACTGCTTTTGCGGTAGCTGTAGCTGCAGGTTGCCTCATGTCCATGTTTTGGTTCTTGGTTTCAAGGAAATGGGATTGATTATTTCTTCAGCTATTATGCACAGAAGGCCTTAACCTGCCATTTCTAAATGCTAAAGTGATATGAATAATATGTATTAAGTTTTTAAGACTTAAGCTTGCCCCAGTCACTCTAGACAACAACCACGAACATGAATGAAATTACAAACGTAATGATTACTTAGCAGTAGAGAATTAAGAAACGGTTATTGACCTGCTCAAGTAGGGTTTTTTTCTTGTATCTTAATATGTGTGTGAACTGCTGCACGAACAAATAGCTTCACTCCCCTGTGAGAATTCACTCTTCAGGATTCTTGTGCCCAATTCTTGCTTCAATGTCTTCATAATAATAATTTTTCAAACTCTGAAGGTATTTTGACTATTTCAAATATTTTCAAGACTGACAACTTCTTTTCAAAGAGTATCTTTAACAGGGAGTCAGATTTTTAACATCCTTAATTTTATGACATTCAGTATTTTATCTTGAATCTCAATAGTTCTAGTATTACATAAATTTTTTCAAATATAAGTACATTAAAAATAATTTATTTTGATACTGTAAAACAAGTTCTAAAGACTACTTCTGAATGTTGCATTTCATCTCTGAACTGTCCAAATCTACATGATCCCAAATTCTCTTTTGCCTAAAATCTTCAGGGGAAAAAACCCAAAAACAAAAGAAAAGGAAAGAAAGAAAATAGCACTGTAAAAAATGCAGAAACAACTCATGGTTTAATGATGCAATGCTACACAAATGCTGTAGAGAAGAAAAGTCAAAATGAGCATGCTTAGTACTTTTCTGGCAATAATTCATTTTAGCTGGACAGATACGAAAAATCAATCTTGGCAGAAATACCCAAGGTCAAAGGTTCCCCAGTTTAAAGGCAGACATTGCATGACTGAAAAATGTATTCAGCTTTTGTCTATGCAATGCTACCTCTGCTGTCCTTAATCAAAATGAAAACTAGGTAAATGAACAGAATTTTTAGAGGCTAATGCTGTCTCAGGGAGGACATAGTTTTATCTCTTAATGAAGTAGTTCATCATTTCTCACTAGCAAAATCCCTTGAGACTTCATAAGTGAAATACACATCCAATACTCATAACTCTCAGAGCGTGCATGATCCACACAGACTGGGAAATTTTCTTTGCTTCTTTATCATTTGTAGTCAAAGGGCAATTTTTCTCCTCTAAAAAAAGGAAGTAAAAGAGAATGGAAAGAAAAAAGTAAAAGGGCGGAAAGACATAACATTTTTTGCCAACTGTTCCACTTTTTTTGTCTTTACTAAACAGAAATTTTGCAGCTATTCCTATTCTCCAGTGGCATTCATTGGGACAGATTTTAATATATGTTCTGATAAAAAGAGTCAAAGAGAGACTGGGCCATATTCAGAGGAAAAACAAAGAACTACTGTGGAGACATAGACAAATCCAAAAAAGAAACATCTTAAATATGTTTTCACATTAAAACACCTGAGTCTTTTTTAACATATTAATTGCATTTGATTTCCCTACTTTTAACGTAAGTTTATCCCAAGGCTGATAGTCAACCATTAGTATCCTATTTGTTAATCAAGTGTAAACAACGTGAGGTTTCATGGGTCTCCTTTGTCTGGTCTAACAGTGAAACATGTTCTTTGCCTAAGATAACATCTACTAAAATACAGGTAATTCTACATTGCGAGGCATTATTCAGACAGGTTTTCCACCATGATCTAACTCTTCCCCAGCAACAAAATCAACTTCTAGAGTTAAAGCTATTATGAGAGTCAAAATCATCTCCAATCAGAGTGGCGTGTAGATTATGAAATAGAACATTTACTTGGCCTCCTTCTCTGGCAGCCTGCAAGTGTTCCTCAAGACCCATCATTGGGGCAAACATTGGAGTTTTTTTATTTACTTTTTATGTTGTTTTTTTTGGCAGATCCCCTTCTAGATGACTGTAGGCCAGGTCCCTCACAGCACAGAAACCCAAAGGCATCCTCACCTGTCTTAGGCAAAGCATTGCCAGCAGGTTGAGGAAGGTGATCCTTCCCCTAAGCACAGGTGAGACACATCTGCAGGGCTGAACCCAGTTCGAGGCTCCCCAGCACAGAGACATGGGCAAGGAAGAGTGATCCCAGCAAAGGGCCATGAAGATGACTAAGGGACTGGTGCATCTCTCCTTTGAGGAGAGGCTGACACAGCTGGGACTGCTCAGCCTGCAGAAGAGATGTCTCAGAGGGTTCTTATCAGTGAGTGTAAATATCCAATAAGAGTGTGCAAGGAAGAGGGAGCCATGGTGCCCAGTAATAGGCCAAGAAACAAAGGGAACAAACTGAAGTATTGGAAATTCCACTTAAACCTAAACCCCCTCCTTTTTCCCTGTAACAATGTTGGGTGAAGATCTCCATCCTTGCGTATTTGGAGATACTCAAAACCCCACTAGATATAGCTCTGAGAAATCTTCTGTGGCCAGCACTTCTTTGACTTAAACTTTTTAGGATGATGTTGATAAAGTTTGCAATGATCTGAAACAGCAAGAAAATCCAACAAATCTCAATCTTCATTTCCTCTAGGTACACAGCACGTTGTCCAAACTTTGCCAAATGTGGAGGGAAGCCTTAGGAGGAGCAGCTGAGGTCGTCAATTAGTTTATTCAGCCTGGAGAAAAGGAGACTGAGGGGAAACCTCATCGCAGCCTACAATTTCCTTATGAGGGGAAGCAGAGGGACAGGCACTGACCTCTCCTCTGTGGTGACCAGCAACGTGATTCAAGGAAATGGCATGAGTATGAGTTATGGTAGGTTTAGGCTGGATATCAGGAAAAGGTTCTTCACCAAAGGGTCAGGCTTCACCTGGCACAGGCTCCCCAGGGAAGTGGTCACAGCATCAAGTCTGACAGAGTTCAAGAAGCATCTGGACAAGGCTCTCAGGCACTTGGTGTGACCCTTGGACCTGTCCAAGGCCAGGAGTTGGACTTCATGGTCCTTGTGGGTCCCTTCCAACTCAGCATATTTTATGATTCTCTGATATCATGATTCTATGAAATACGAAGAGAAAGAGCAGCTGTGATAATAGAGTGAAGGTTGAGTTAATCCAGAGTTGAACATCAGCCAAAAAGGATGTGCAGGGAGCAGTACAAGAGCATAGCAGCTTTGCAATTCTTTTACTGTGTACTGAAGTGTATCTGCTTTCCCAGAATACCAATTTCCAACAGCTGGCTGCTCAGTAACTCCCTGTTTTGTATTTAAGAGAAGTCCCCAGATTTCTCTTCAACTAACTTCTCTGGTCGCCACTTCAGCACCAGCCAACATTTAGTATCCAGAGCCTCCTGTGACTGGGGTCACACAAGTTAACTAAGCATGGTGGGTGAAACCACCCACCTCTGGGAATCAGAGCACGCATAACAGTATCAAGGGAGTGAGTAACCCAGTGATTGCTGAGCTGAGATTCTTTCTTAGCCCTCTGAAGTCAATATGAATGTCAATGCACTCTTTCTTGTGATATGTTATGGTTTTGTCTTCTGTTTCCTGTGTCTTGTTTCTTTCAGCTCTCTATTCTTTATTATACCAGTCCTCTTTTGAGTTTGATGCTTTTTGTGTTCCAGTTTTTCTTTTGATTCCTCCTTCTATTTTTACAATAAAAATAACCTCTCAAAATAATAGTAGTTATTGAATTATAATTTTCTGTTCACATGACCAAAATTTAATTCAAAATCAGACAGAGGATGACACATCAAAACATTTGGCTTTTTTTGCTCCTTCTTTTGCTTTCCTTATTTAATGGATTTATTCTGAAAAGAACCTCCAGTCTTGAGACTTCTCAGTGAATGGAAACTTCACTCTGGTGACAAGTACTACACTGAGTTGTATTAGCAAGAATTTATTTGCAAATAAGAGGAAATAAGGATGAAAACACAAGGAAATGAGGACAAAAGTAAAAATAATGATCATATAGTTACTTGTCATATAGTAAAAATAATGATCATATAGTCATTGTTACCACAGAATTTTTTGCATCTAAGCCATATTAAGCTTTGTCTAGCAGATACATCCAGCTACCTATGGCAGACATTCATCCAGGCTCTCATGCAGCATGTACCAATGATTTGGTACTGCTTCTCAAGTAGTCAGTCTGACATAGTATTGCATGGCAGTCTTTCACTTTGTGTCTATTTGAATGCATCTCCTAAAACCTGGATTGACTCAATTGGAATAAAAATTATCCTTATGTAGACAATAGGAAATATGGCCAACCATTGCATAGTATCATTACAGAGTTTAATGTGCACAATACTATCAAGGAATAAGGAGCTATTGAAATTCCTTACTCTACAGACAGAAAATGCCAGAACTAACCCCACAGATATGTACCTGCTGCTCTGATATGCCAGTCAGAGAAATTAGAACTGATGAGTTTGCTGCAGATTTCCATTAATAAAATGAAAAAGTGATACCAACCCTACAGTGGGAGGAAGACTCCTATGGGACCTGAAGGGCTTATAGCAGTCTGAACACATTGCTCAGATACTTGAGTTTTGGTTCTTTGTGGCAATTATATACACATACTAAGGCTCATGCTTTGAGACGTCTTTACAGAAGTGGAAAGTATGATGACTTTAAACAGTATGGACTACCTAACTATCCCAGTGAGATTTGATCAGGTGAAATAATCCAGGAAGGCAACTGTCAGTTAGAGCTGATGATAGCCCCTTGCAGTTTGGAGGGCCCAGTCTAGGAAGGGGTGGGTGCAAAGCACCTCCAAACCCAGGAGCACTGGGGTCTCCAACAGGAAGGAGATGAAATGACATGAAATCAGACCACCTCAGTGGCATCTATTGTGCCTGATTTTTGTCCCCAACTGTGAAGCTAGGCTCACTAAGTCCCATGTACAATAATACAGACCAAAATACACCCCATAGAGTTTTGCAGGACCCCAAAAGGGGGCCCTGACCTTGACCCCTATGGAGACACCACTCTGTTCCCTGGAAAGGGCTGATGCCATGTTGCTTTATCACTGGCACCCCACCTGGGCTGCATTGCCCTCTAAAGTGCCCTTCCCAAATCCACACTGCTCCCACCTAAGACCCTTCCAATCTCATGTTTCTCTCTGCAGAGACAAAGAGGCTGAGCTAGCTGGGCTTGAGAGATTGCTGAGGCTAAAATCAAAGTAGCCACTTTCATGAACTAAAATTATGAATGTGAATCGCATTCGACACCTTAGTTTTCTGTTATTTGACTTCTGTTTATATGTGTATGGCTGAGCAGCTCACTTTCCTTTCAAGATGCATGTTTTCCCCTCAACTTTGAAGAAGAAACCCACTGATGAAGTTACCAGCTTGGACTTCCTTGACAGAGCCTGTAACAGATTGTGAAAGTAGCAGGCCCCTGTGAGCAAAGTCTGCAGAAAAATAGCAAAACTTAGCAGTGCCTGGAAGCCTGGAAGGAAAACACATACCCTCTGCTTTGGAAGGATGGGGACATCAAAACCTCAGCAGTTTCAGTGGGTGTAATGACACTCCCGAGGGGATAATCCATGTGACTTGACACCTAGAGGAAATGCTGGATAATTGCCACCCACAATTTTGAAATGGTGGATGACTAACAAACTCAACTGCCACTCAAGGAGACAGTTTAGTGGGAAGGATGATTCATATGAGAACATTATCACTTTTTCTTCTTTTTTCTTTTTTTTTGGCCTACCAACGAAAGTGGTAAAAAACCAGGCAAAATAGTCACTAGTAGCTGAGGCAACCATGAGTTATAAAAGGTCATCCCAGACTTTCTTGGTGGCTGCTGGTTGTTTGCACTCTTAATGGAAAGCACAGAGGCTTTTTGAGTCCTCTGGTGAGAGTAATAAGAGCACAGTGCAAATACAGTGAGTAATGTGGCTCCCGGGTGTCTGGTATTTTACTTGGTTTTGTAAAGACCTATATGATTTTAAGAAGGCCACATGCTTCCCACCATGTAACTTTATCCTATGTGGTGGAGCATGCCCAAGGCACAACTCCTTGTGTCTAGCCAGCGTGATGTTGTTTTGAAGAAGCTGCTTTTGTGGGAAATATGCAACAACCTACACAGACCACTGTAGCTAAAACTGGAGTAAATGACTTATTCTGGTTTTGAATAGCCTTCAAACTGCCTGCAAGAGGCCTCAGCGAAGGACCACCAGTGTGGCTTTTCAATACAGGCAGCCCCCTGCCTAATCTTTTCCAGTAGTACTGTCAATTCACATCATCAACATAAAGGAGACCCATCATGCTCTTGATTTAAAAACTTTGAAGTTTCATGCCTGTGACATAAAGTGTTTTGTTCAATTTTGGCATTGCCAACATTTCTAAATATCAGGGTCAAAAGCTGGAAACCTATACCTATGTCGAGAAGTAAATTACAATCTCCACTCTCGAGAGGAGTTTCAAAAATCAGACCATTTTGAAGAGGTGGGAAAATTTCCCCTAACTTTAACAATCTATAAGCACAGTGTCTAATCTAAGATAATTGTCCGGGTGGGAGGAGTTGCCTCTCAACATGCCCATTTCTGCCTTGACTATAAAGAGAGCTTGCGTGACAAATTACATCAACCACCTATCCTATAGCAGAGAGAAATCCCACACCTGCCTTGTAGGCATGGGGATGCTTGAGGGATACATTTTAAAGTGTTGACTGCTGCATTCACCTGCTGCTAGGTAATAACAGGAAATGATATATTTTAAGCCATTTGCAATGATGTATCACTGAAACAACAGTATTCCCTCTGGTTTGTGATCACAGCCATAGGATTAGCTGTATCTTTGAGCCCCCCTGTAATATCATTTTCAAGTAAGGACCTTCCCTCCTAGCAATGCAGTTTTAAAAACGGCTCCCATGCTAGAACACGCAGACAAGTCTTATGCTCATAAAAGACTTTTCTTTAGGAGACATGGGCAATAAAAAATCCTCTAAGTAATGTAATATAAGGAGTATATTCCAAAGGCTCTAAGAGTCAACAAAGAATATTAAAACGGGAAAGGGCCTACATGACTTTTTGTTTTACCAAACTCATACTATGTCCTTACGATTTATGCAGGTCCTTCTTCCAATTATTTTCAGTCATGGTGATGCCTAAAGACTTTTGCTTTTGTATACATATGTCATATACTCATAGTTTTGTAGGCTGCTAGCACATAGTTACATAGCTTCTAGCACTTTTCCTGCCCTTTCTCTCACATTTTAGAATAATAAGCTAACCCCCCCTAACACATTCTTGAAGTTCTGTTTAGTCTCATTTTCAAGAATGGCGTTTCGACAATGACATCTTGTTCTCCACCAGAACTTAAGAGACGTAACAAGAAATAGGGCAAGGAAGCCCCTGGACCAACTCCAAGGGGCTGACCCAAGGGCAACTGATCTCCTACTGGATGTACCTGTTAGATATACTAATTTATTAACCTTCTAAAAACTGTAGAAATCCTGTATCATGTGTGCACAGAGCTACATTTGTGCTCTTGTGTGTACCTGAAAGCTTTCATTAAAGTGTTGCTTTTTATGTTGTGAATCTTAATACCATTTGGAAAATTTCATCTTTTTATTCCAGGCAACAATTGGACATAGGGTTCTGTTCATTTTCCTGCAGAGTCTCTGCCCACCATCTGCTGGTCTCTAGGATAGAGGTTTTCTTGGTATCTGTGACAGTGTTAGGTTTAGAGTTGAACTTGATGATCTTAAGGGTCTTCTCCAACCTAAATGATTCTGTGATCCTTTCCTCATGCTTTGATCCATACACCAGCAGAAAAATTACACCCAAGTTAAAGATAATATTTCAGAGGCCTATGAGATCAGCTAAACATCAAATTTCAGAGTATTTGTAAAACTATGTAAGAGTCACTCAATTTTTAAATGTCTTTGGTACACAACAGATGAAGAGGAACAAACCTCATCCTATGATTACTGTTACTGATATCTCCTTCAGTTTTTATTGTACTTTTTCCTAGCCCCTGATCCCAAATTCCCATATTTGCTACTCTTCCTTCAAGTGAAATATGTAATCATCTCATAATTCAATGAGGGGATGTGATTAGAATGGGAGTCTGAGAACTTGATTTCTTCTGAATTTCAATTATCACGGGTGGACAGCCAGATGCACACAATCTGTTATTGAATATAAACACTATTCATTTCCCTCTCCCAAAATTATTTGCATTACACTCAGAAACAAAAAATCAACTTTTCAAACAGGGAAGTGGGTGTCCTAAATAGATGTTTTAATTTTAATTTTGATTAAAACTACAGAAGAACTACAAGGAGTCTAACAGTCAGAACTATAGGATATAAAGAATCTGATTCTATGCTTTTAGTAAAGCAGAGAAGAGTTCTCATCAAAGTCAATTTGCATAAATTGCTTGCTGGGCAGATTGATCTTCACTACTGAGTATGGAAATAAAGATTCTCTGCAATTAAGGTATTCTGTTGACAGCTTAGTAAAGGCATTAAATTAATGGTGAAATCCATATTCTCAGATTATATCCATGTAAAGAATGGATTAGGAAATGTTTTCAATATTTAAATATGAATATTTAAATGTCGCATTAATTCAAAGCTTGAAATTAAGATTTAGCACCCCTAGTTTCAAACTAGATACAGTCAAAGGATTATTAATATTTTTATACCCAGTGAATTTAAGCTTATTTCTGTGAGTTTTAAACCATAACATTTCATCCTTGTACGTTTTTCATTTTATTCTCTTTTTTCTCATTATAAAACTGCAAGAACCATTCAAATATATTAATAAATTTGTGGTTAGCCCCTTTTTATTTCCAGTGCAAGATACACAGATCCTACCTATTTTTTTAGCAGGGCAATATGTTTGGTAAATTCAGAATGTTGTAGTATGGCAATTGCACAACAAGGAGTCAAGGTAGTATGCCTGTCAGCATTAGGAGAGATGAGGGAGGAATGAGAGAGTTACGAAAGGCTGTCCTCAGCGTGGGGTTTGTGGTTGTTTCAGTCTATTTTAAATCTTTCAGTCTTGAAGTACAGTGAAGAAAAAAGGCAGAGCAGCTTAGGTAGGAAAGGCTCTTTTAACTGTACTGCATCTAAGCTTGAAAGATCCTTGGCATCCAGAGAGTGTAGTGCCTTTGAAGGAAGCTGTAATTCAAGGATAATTTGAATGTTTATCTTGTCTAAGTTTAATTCCATTAATGCAAGTCATACACATTTTCTAGTGTGTCACAGAAAATATTCCAGTATCTGAGAATTTTCTGGTGCCATTTTTCTTTTTCAGTGCTTAAAATAAAATTATTGGCTGAACAGGCTGTTTACCAGGTCATTTCCATGGTACTGTTGTCATTCTTACTACAAAGTAAAAAGAACTCTATTGTTTCCAGCATCTACAGACTGATAAGAGTAATGGACTGAGATTAGTGATTTGGCTCAAAAGCAGAGCAGTGTCATTAGGAAGGGGCCATTAGCCAGCCTGCATTTAAACCATCAAACCATCAAACCATCCTTACTATCCTCTGTTGCCACATCACCAGTGGATCTTCCGCTTTATCCCAGGTGCACTCAGTGCCTATTGCTGACACCATTAACCTGCTGCTGCCTGTGCCATCCCCTGACAGTGGCAGCATGGGAAAAATCAGTTGTGTCTTAATCCTTATAAATTGTGACTTGTGGGAGTTCAGGCATTTGGGCACTCTTCAGCAAGCGTGTGGATAAGTTTCAAAACAGCCTTTCCAGATGCTCAAGAGAGGAGTGGTTCTAGATCATTTTCTCAAGTAAGCACAGATGTCTCCCTTTCCCTTGCCCCTGGGTTCTGATTATGCTGGAACATGTAGAAATGTGCATATAAACCAAGGATATATGGTTGCCTGGTGCAGGCTGCAGGAAGTAGTTTGGCTTCTCTTGAAGTCAAATTAAAGTGAACAGGAAGATTCAAGCTCTTCCCCTGGTAGCAGTAACTCTACTTTTCCTCCTTTGAGATGTATCCAGCGATATTTTCTAATACTAACCTGCTGGGTTGAATCTCTCCCAGAGCTGCAGTCCAGAAATATATATTTGCTGCAGCAGAAACAGAACAAAACAATTACAAGAAACAAGTTTAAAAAAATTGAAGCAGGGAAAGCACAGAGAGCACAAAAGAAAACTTATGGTTTTTTCAGCCTGCAATGCCAATCTAAAGTATGGAGAACCCATGGGGAGCTGACCTTCACCCCATCTGGGAAAAGGCCAAGGACCCCATAGTGGTGGGTGGCTTTGAGAAAAGCAGCACTTGATACTGCCCGTGATTGAGTGGTGCAAGGACTCTTGCTGATGAAGCCCCCTTCTCATTTCAGACCCAGGTAGCCCTCAAGGGTGGTCAAGAGCAAGGTCTTTTCCCATCCCAGGGTATGGAGGGCACTGACATGGGCAGGTTGAATTGAAAACTGCTCCCCTTGCACATGGGAGATCAAATCATGGAAGTGCTTTATTTTCAATATGAAAATCAGATGGAGCTCTGGGAGAAGGCAGTCATATATCATGTACTGCTCGCATTTGTGGTCTGAAGACAATAAAGCTGGGTTGTTGCTGTACTGTTCTGAGCAGCTTCTGAGAGAGTATTTCAGTGCACTGGGAACCAGCTGGCTGATGCATTGTAATAGCATGGCATGGGTGTAAGTAGGCATCCAGCACCGGCTGTACTGGGATGGAAGAGGTCACATGGCACCATTTGTGCCATGATGTGCTACGTTTCTGAATGCACTCTGTATGGAGCAGAAACACGGTTGTCTAGCAAAAGACACCAGCAGACAGAAGTAAATTTCAGATATAATTTGTTAGGGTTTAAGGATCTATCCATTAACTTCAGAATCTGACCAAACAATGCCCCCTAAGATTTTAGATGTTTCCTAAATTGCTTTCAAGCACTTTTCCTTCTAGTTATTGTATTTCCCAGACTGAATTATATTACACTGATCACTGATTACTTGGGGGCTTTTTCTCCCTCAGGGAAAACCATTCTTTGAACAGTTTCAACATGTAAAAATGAAAGTGAAGTTAAATGGTACATCTTTTACTATCTGTATAACCTACAAACAACAACTGTGGATTATGTTAAAATAAATTAATAGATGATTTCCAGAAATCTTTTCAAGTGAAGGACAATGCAGATCACTGTGACTTTTTCATTTAATTCAGGGCTTATATCTTTGCTACAATGTAGGTAAACTTTGTGAACTTCTGATTTGTACAAGTTTCAGTCAAAATTCTCAGCTCTGATTTGGTTTGACAAGTCTTCTTTTGACACGCAAAAGATAAGAAAGTATGGGGATCACACACTTTCATTTAGTATTTTAATTGCTGAGTCTATATTTGGCAGTGTCTCCACCTTAATGGAATTTAATGGTGCTGTAATTGCTTGGTGGTGTCAGGAAAAATCGATTCCTGATTATGTTCAGGAATAGCACTTTCGCGTCTCCTCTGAATTGAAACACAGAGACACTCTTGCCAGTGAAGAAGTACGCCACAAAACACCTCTTAATCAGCCTTGATGATAAACAGTGGCACTAACGCCTTGATAATAACTTTTGTCTTTTTTGCAAAAAATATTTTCTTTATATTTTAGCACATTTGATTAAACTGCTCTCTGGAGCCAGAGAAGCAATCTTATATTTCTATAAGAGCAATTAGCCAGCATATAGTGTTAGAAATTATGTGTGTTTGAGAAATTCTAATCTTTATTAAAGCATACATAAATTGTGTTTTACTATGGTTTTCTTTCAAGCAGAGTAATTGCTTATGAAATCAGCTGCTGTAAATTATAGCTGTCCTTTCCAGAGGAATTGCCCCTCAGCAGATGCACTGATTTGCTCCACAGCTGAGGAGGGCAGTGAGTGTTAAAGTTCAGACCTACCAAGGGAAGACCTCTAATCAAGAAAATTCTACAGTGTTGTTTACACATTTGGTGGCTTGCCTTGATTAGTGCCCAGTCAAAACATCCTCAAATGCAGCCAGAAAAGGGTTCAAGCATCTGAAAGCAGCCTGAAATCTGAACTATGCAGCATTAGTGGTGCCCTTGGTGTAGCACTGACATTTTGTAAATCAGTCTCCATGGTTGCTGGAAGATGCAGGTTCACATGGGATCTCTAAGATAGTTCATGTGGGAAAGTCTCACAGGCTTCCTTCTTCCCAGATACCAGGTCCTTTCCTAAAGAAATGAAGTGTGTGGTGTTACTCTAGTCCTCTGAACTGACTTGAGATGAGCTGCATTCCTGACTTGGGAGCTGATTTGCACTGCTGTACCTGGCCTCTAGGAAAGCTGGCCACTCTGCAGGTCAGCCAAGCAAGGCTAAGATGCAAGTGGAGGGGGCAAAGCTAGAAGTGAAGACATCAGTCTGGTATGCAAACACTTGACTGGGAATAAAAGGATACAAGGCCACACTGAAGCTGGCCATTGCAGTTCAGAACAGAGGGTATTGGTGGAGTTCCCGAGAATGAAGAAGTGAGTGGAAATGTTTCAACAGGCTACAACACAAAGCCTGCACAGCTTTAAATACCTTAACAAAATCTAGATCTGACATTTGTCAAAAAGTGGTAGATGGACAGGAGAACTGCTGGTGCCTCTTGGGCTGCTGTTAACAGAACACCCTCTCAGAAAAATCGGGTGTCCAGGGGCAGCTGGTAGGAAACTGAAAACCTTCTGGTCCTGCAGTCTGTGAAAGCCATATACTTGGGCCTGATACTTATTTACAGTTATTGCTCTTATTAAAAAAAAAAAAGAAATTTTCAACCCCTGAAATTAGAGGTCAAGAAGGGTAAAAAGTAGGTAGAAATCTAGTTTTCTCTTTCTAGTTTTTCTCTTTACAAGCCAGAAACCAGATGTCTTAAGACAAGGTCAGTTCCTCATATGAGTGTACTAGTCCTTGGAAGCAGCTGAGATCCTGGAAGTAGTTTTGAAAGGCAAAGCTGGCATTTCGCATGTGCAGTTCCAACATGCTTTCTCTTGATGACATGTCTTCAGAAAAGGGAGATAAAAGATGGAAAAGAACACAAAATTGCGTGTGAAATGCTTCATGTCTGTGCCAGTTTGGACAAATTTGGAAATATATCCTCTGAGAGAAGGCAGGTTACAACCATTCCTTCCCCACCAGGTTCGGGAAAAAAAGTAATTTTTTTTTCCTCAGAGGAAAGTGAAAGAGATAAAAACTGTTTATTTAACAAACACACAGAAAAAGCATAATAATGCTAAATAATAAAACCTCCTGCTGTGGAGAGGAAACCTGGGAAAATTTCAGAGTCCTTCCCTAGGTAGCCGCTCCCCTCCTCCTCGGAGCTGGGACGAGGTGGGCCCTCCTCTGGGCCTTGATGAAAAAAATCCTCCTGATGTGTTCTGATGTTGAAACAGTCCAGCAGAGAAAAAGGGGAAAAAATGAAGTCCTAGGAAAACAAAAGTTCAACTCTCTGTCTCCCTCCGGAGAAAAAAAGCTGAAAGCTGGCTGAAAATCAAGCAGTGTGCTTCCTTCGCTCCTGCAGAAAGCAGAACGCAGAGGAGTCTATGTATCTGTGTCCTTGAAAACAAACTGTAAACTGCTTTGAAAGTTTTGCTGGGTTTTTTTCTCTCCCCCTCTCAGGCTCAGTTTAAAGGCACAGAAAGGCACAAAATTAGTTTGTGGGCATAGAGCAGAGAAAGGGGATACAACGTCATAAAGACAATGTCTCATACTCCTGCATTGATCTAGAGATGCGTTTGTTCCTTTTGATAAGACTGGTAACTGAGATCAGGTGTCTCCTGTGTTCAATGAAACAGAGCTGATCATATCCTCCCAGATGAAGTTACCACTTCTCATGAAGCCAAAGACACATTCCAGTGTGATGATCTGGGCATCTTTTAGCACTCCCTGTTGGAATCCTGCGGTTTGACTACTTGTTGAAATATCTTTACTGTGTTTTCAAAATGCAGCTTTTTGCTCTCTCATGAGATGCTATCTGCAAATCATGCAAATTCCGTGCTTCTTTGATAATTAGCTAGTGTTTGATCAGAGGCCAAGAAATAAAAAGGGAAACCCTGTTATAAAGTGAAAAGAGAAAGCTAAAGTGGAATCACAGATGAGCATTGGAGACAGTTCTCAGCTTCCCATGATGGGTCCAGCTTCAGTGCTAAGAGACATTTTGAACTTATACTGACTGAGAATCTGCTCCCTAAGCTGTGGCAGAAAGGATGAGTGGAAATACTTTGGAGCTATTTTTTCTCCTGGATTGAAAAGCACTAAGACTATCATTCCTGTGGTCTCTGAAAAGATCTAGAAGAAGGACATGACTTTGTGGAATTCATTGGCTATCTGACATGAAAATGTTTTGTCCCCTGACTCTGACTACCCTATCCCTGATTGATATCCTTCCTCCTGTGCCTCAGGATGTTTAATCCTGTTGCAGTCCAGGTATCAGAATTGCAACACAATATCCACCATCTGACCTATTAGATCTGACTTTGCTCAAAACAAAGGAAGATCTTCATAGAAATGAGGTAAATGGGATTAGTCCTGTGGACTGAATTGCAGTCAAACACTTTGATCTAAGCCTAAATTGAGAAATGGATGCCTCTAGATTCATAGGGCTCTGGGAGTTAGTTTCTTGCGCCAACAGAGTTTATTGAATTTCAGGGGCTAAATTTAGTCTTGGCCCAAATGGACATAATTGCAGTTACTTCAAAGAGTCAAGGGAGAACTTTTAATTTAAAATTAGGTTTTTAGCTGGCAGAAGAGAATTAGAATAGATCACTACTGATTCTTACACCATGTAGTGTTCAGAGTGTTTTCATTTATCACTATTAGAGAGAGTCAGGTATTCCCGATGAGAGGAAAAAGGCAAACTGAAGATAAATTATGTTCTTTAATTCACTTATACATTATGTGTACATCTACAGAGGCATTTCCGCATGCTTATTCTGCTTATTAATTACAAGTATTAATATAAAACACAGTAATAAACTTTGCATTTATTCTGATCCTACCATCCACATTCAGATGGAGAAGATACTCCTTCTCTGTAAAGTTCCCCAGGAATTGATGAATTGAATGAACTCCAGTCCACCCACCTGGAATCAAGTCTGGGAGATGCAATTACTCTGCAGATGGTGATTCAGAGTGAGAGCCATGGCCTTTTAAATTTCTTTTTATGATATGTAATGAGAACACCAAGACTAAGACAGATAAGGTCTTCCTGACTGGGTTTCTCCTTCTTAGGGCAGTGCGAAAAGTCCTTCCATTATCTCAGCAGATTTCTAGTATATGGGGTTTTTTTGAAGTGGAGGAAAATTCATTGTTACATCCTTGGACCACAGTGTTTTCATTGTGGAAACAGTCCTTCCCTCTTTGTACAGTGCCTCTGACTACCTGTAAGAACTCTCTTCTGTAAGAGCCAGTTAAAGCTGCTGGAGAATTTTATTCACAGAACACAGATCCTTCTCACAGTAGTCCCATAGTGGAACTGTACCTGCAGCAGCTAATCATGAAGAAAAGGAAAGTGTACTCTCCCTCTACTTGACTGCCACTCTGCCCTACTAATGTTGCTCTGCACTTCAGCTATCCTCTTCATTCTGAACAAAGTCATAGCTTGAAACACATGCCAGACCTACTTCTCTTTGGTTTTGCTTTCATTTTCTCCTTTTTTTCCCAAATTTTAGCTGTGTGCGTGAATCTCAGTACAAGAACAGTAATAAAGCACTTTCTCACTATACTTACGTAAGCTTTATTTTTCACCATTGGGAAAAAAAGTGAACACTTGCAAACATGTCTGCAGGTGATCTATCAGTCTGACTGGTTCATAGCCAGCAGGCAAGGATTAGTACAATCCTTTTTACAGACCTTGTAGACCAGAGAGTGCATCGTAAAGCACCTGAGTTGTCAAGACAAGAATAGCCTCCAATCCTGATATTTTATGATCTCAGATAGATACAGAATGCTTGAGAAAGAAATAGGATGTTGTATATACTGCAAAGCTCATCCTCTTTCTACAGAAATTGTAATAATTGAATAACTGCACCATTGCCTTCAATGACTTTGAGTTACAAAGAGCTGTCAGCATGCAGGCAATACCCTATGTGGATGCACTGTCGTCATTTACAAGACAGGCATTATGAGGATTCAGCAAATACTTTTTTGCTCTTCTATATCTGTATTGCTACAAGCATCAGAACTTTCCTTGGAATGAGTAAACCCAGAAAAGTAATGTGATTCCTCTCCATGGGCTTGGTTAATTCTGATAATTTAGCAAGTTAAAGCACTGTTTTGCAATTACTGTTGAGTAAAGATTCTAAGTCTGGACCTATGTTTTAAACACTAAAGAAATTAAAAAGCACACACATATTTTACACCAACTTGAGCATGATTAATATTTCTGTAGGACTTGTTTATATAACTGGAAATTGTCAAGGACACCAAATCACTTCAGTAGTGAATATTTATTAAATGGAGACCAACAGGACTTGCTCCACTGATGGTAGTTGTCCTTAAAATTTGCACCATTTGGTGATAGCTTTTGTCTAAAAAGAATTTTGATTAAGATATCATTTGCAATGAATGTTGTTAAATGTTAGTCTTTATGAAAGTTCCTTGATGTTTCTCTTGGGAACATATCAAAAAGAGCAAATTTGGTATAAAAGAAAGCACTATGTCAGTTACTTTCTTAAATGTCTGATGTTGATTATAAACAGCAGCTGAACAATTCATGGACAAGTCATCAAATACGTGTTTATGAAACTCTCTGCTTAGGCTGTTGCCTAATTTTAAGTATATATAAAAGCCCCTTTGATCACAAATCAGCAACTCTTTCCCCTTGATTGTACAAAATGCTTACAGGTACTTTGTTGAATTTTCTCTGTATTGATTATTAAGTGTGATTCCTAGTATAAGAAGTTGTATTGCAAGTCCCAAAGTAGAGCTGGATGGAAATCTGATCATTACTTTCATAACGCTGCCATGATTTGGAATATTTCCATTCCTAAAAGCAATTAAGAAAATAAATGTACCCCAGTGAAATGAAGGGCTGACCAAACAGTAGCGAAGACTAAACTAAGTCCTTCCTTTGAAAGGACAAAAAAAATTAATTCCAACTTTGATTTATGTCCTGCGCTATAAAATCATAGAATCTGAAGGTATAAAATGGCCTGTTATTTTAAACAAAACACTTAACTTTTTCAGAATGTTCAACTTCTTTATGTTCCTGAAGAGAATTTTCAAAAAATTCAACCTGTTCATGCAAAAAATTATTAGCTTTCAGCAAAAGGTATTTTTCCAGAAGTAAATAAATTTTTAGTCAGTTGGTTTAAACATCTGTTCCAAAGAATATTGTCTAGGAGGAAAAAAAATCTTTATTTAAAAATTCCATTCATTAAAAATTTACCATATAATTTAGCATTGCTTTACTTTGCTGTGATAAGTAATTTACCTTGTTTCCATAATTATTTTATCTAAGTTTGATATCTCAGGGTTTTTTATTTCAAGCCAAGTTTTCTGGCAAAAAGGTAGTCAGGAGGAGACAGCAAAACCAGCCATAATATTTGTATAATTGCTTTGTTGATGCCATTATTACTGTTGATATTTCCCATATTATTATTTTTATTGTTCATAATGTTAATAATAACAATACCCACAACAACAGCAATGAAATGTATCTGGACATTTGGCCAATTCAATCTACCCATATAAAGTGATTTTTAAGTAATAATGAGATGAACAAAAGAAACATTTAGAAGACCACCTGTTTCTTTCAAGTCTTATCCAGACCTCTTGAGTCATCGAAATGGATCTGGAAATATCATCAGAATATACTCCCTAGTGCAATTTGCAATCAAACCTGAATATAACATCAGCATTAATTAGGAACTTTCTTATGATAGCATAGCATTTCTGGGTTTGAGAATGCTGTATGAGATAGAAAAAGTATTTTGTAGTTAATATTTTGAATATCTATGATGTCCATATTTTAGTAAAAGACTTGGGGAAAAAGGGTTATTTATAAATACCCCTTCTCTTGGATGACATCTAATTTGTAAGACTGGATCAGTATGGTTAATTTTACTAAAAGAACATTAAAAATGTAAAGTTTTCATTAAAAAATAAGGAAAAAATGCTTAGGAAAATCCATTGGGCTCATTGGTTTCAAATCTGATTTTTAAATGAATCTTCTCTCCTTCATTTTTCTCAATTTTTCCAAAGAGAAAAATGGAAAGTCTAAATGCAGAAGAAATAGCTGTTTTACAGTTCTCAGATTCTTCTTCTTAAAGAAAAAAAAAAAAAAAATCAAGCAGAAATCTTTTTTAAAATAAACCATATTTATCCAGAGACAAGTAAGTAATTACACCCAAGCATCTCAAAAAGCAGTGTCAAAATATTCATTACTGTAGACCAACAGTGAAACACAGACTCCTACAAGGAAAAGTATTCACAAAGGTCATGCTGTATTTGTTTGCTAGAATGAGAAATACACACTGTACTTTAGTTTAATTAGTCTCAGAACATGCATTTTCAGTCGTAATGTATATTTGATTTAAGAATTAATAAGTGTGTGTGAGATTTGGAAAAAATTAAAGTCTTTCATCAGTAACAATGAAAGTTAATGAATCAAGCCTAGCTTTGGTGCATGTAAGGGCCCTGTTATGATTAGTGAAATAATCTGTTATAAACATTCATCTTTACTGCATTTGGCTTTTCATTCCTCAAAGCCATCTCATTTTTTCAGGCACCCTGCACTGGCTTAGGAGAAGTTGCATCTCTTTCAAGAGCTTAATAATTAAACAAAAAAAACCCCAATGCTTTTAGCATTCAGCACAGAAATAGACTATGAACAAGCAAAACCCTGATAGCCATTTGACAAAATAATCTTCTCTCTTGTTCTGGATTCTCAGCCACATAATAAACTGCAGTGGAGGTAGTCTGGTCCCCTTGCTGAGTCACTGCCTTGCCTTGCCTGGAGCTGAGACATTCACCTCTGAATTCTGTCTTAAATCACCAAGCAGGAATGAGATGAGCTGCTTTATGAGGCTTTGATGCTGGACGGGGTTTGGGAATCATCAAGACCCTGCAATGCACAATGTCAGGACAGTTGCATAGGCTTCTCCTGCCTGAGTGCTGCGAGGTTTGCAATCTCCCTTTAACTACTCACTAAGACAGCCTTTTGCTGGGGGGACTAATGATCTAATGAACTTTTTTTCAGTAATCAGATCGTTCATCTGCAGACAGGCTGGTGGGAGTCTTGCCACGCATTTATTGCAGTGGCTTAGTGTAAGTGTGAGTGATAAAAATGTTAGAAGGGCATCGCCTGTGGAGATCAGCCAGCACACCACCTCTGCTGCGCTCCAGGACATGTGCCATCCCAGCTGCCCTCCAGCTATGCTGGCACCATTCCCAGAAGAGATTATTGGGGAAACTCCTAGCAGGAAGTGAGTCAAGGACAGAGGGATTTTCTGACATGCGAGAATCGGGGCTGAGAGAAACACTGACAATCTTTTGAGCAGTTTCGTGACATAGTTATTTGCTAAAATGTAACTGTTAAGTCACAGCATTCTGCTGAAACTACTATACATAAATCTTGAAACAACAAATAATATAGAAAAAAGGCTTCTCTTAGAACATCTTAGATAAAGTTTTATATCTTTAACATGTTAGAATTATGTAGGAAGTTTAGCTTTCACTAAGTGAAAAAAATCAAATATTTTCAGCATTGAAGAGTTAAAAAGATAATCTGGAAAGATGTATAATACCAGCAATAACAAGGGAGTTGATCTCCAGGTGGCATTTTCCTTCTTGCCCTCATTTATCTTCATTGCCTATGCCACCAGTAAATTTTGCCCATTGTATAACACGCTAATATCCATATTATTACGGTCTGACACTTAGCATAACAGTAACACAGGAAAGCAGAGAGCTCACAAGCCTTATGCCTGGTTCTTTTTTTTCTTTTTCTTCCTTTTGCTTTCTTTTTTCTTTTTGGAGAAGTACTTTAAAACACACACAGCACATACCACTTCTTCCTCCATGATTCAGTTCCTTCCTCCCTAGCATTTCCAGCACATATTATCTGTAACAACATTTTTCCTTCTTCAGACTTTCTTTGGTATCTGAAAGGCCTCCGTGACCATCTCGTCTTTGTGGCAAAGCTGAAGCTCACAGTAATTTATGGGAAAGAGAGACAGGTGAACACAAAGAACCAGGCTCTGAAAGTACAAGCAGATGATGTCTTGCTTGAAGCCACATCTCATGAGCACTTCAACCCTCCTTTGGCACCGGAAACAGAGGCAAGTGCTCTATCAGCCTTTAGAAATTACTTGCCCGGGTATAACAACTTATCATGAGGACTTTCTAGTCCTTGAATCCTGAAAAATTAGTTAGTGGGAGACCACCCTTGCTTCTTGCTCTCTAAACATGATGGTGTCATTATGGCCTTTCCTCCTGCTCAATTTGAGTTGTGCTCAGCTGAGGCAGAAAGCAGACAGAGGGAAATGGCTGTCAGCCTTGATGCTCAAAGCCATGCCACCTGCCTACCATCTTCCCACTTTATTGTGATTTAGCACTTATTTTCCTTGTAAGTCCAAATCTTCTGTTTCTTTTACCATAGTTTCTACTTGTCTGTGAGTTTGAGTCTGTACTTTTGAAAATAATGAATCCACGAAAGGCTTTATTCCAGCTGTCAGAGCTTTTATTGTGAAATATAAATAAAAAGTTCCAGAAGAGTACTTTTTCCCTGCTTTATAATGTGAGACAAAGCTGGAGTGAAACAGATCTCACCCACTGGAAGGCAGAGCCCACACACTCATAATGATTCATTAAATCATCCATCACACTTTCCTGAGAGAGTCTATGGCCTTTCATCCACTCAAGTGCGTATCCACCTCTCACCTGCTTGGTTGGGAGCTAAATGTCTTGTTCATAGATTCATGGAGTACTTTGGGCTGGAAAGGATGCTGGCGGTCACCTGGGCCACCCAAAAAGAGCTTTTCCAGGGTTTGCAGCAGAGGATGATAAATCCTTCTGAAGCAAAGCAGACTGTCAATGCCTCTGGAGTTCATATTGACCATGGGAGCAAGTTGCACTCCTGACGTTGAAGAGACACAAAGGCAATGCTAAAGAAAATACATCAAGAAAGGGTGACAACAGGAAGTAAAATTGCAGGGAATAGCACTTCTCATCTGTATACTAATCAAAGTGTAAAATGTAATAAACCCATGATCCTTCAAGTTATCCCACCTCCTGGCCTGTCTTCTGCCAAATGCATCAGCATCATCATCACTGTGTGTGACTGTTATCTGCTCCTACCATCTCAGGGTCTTCTCCACAAAAAAAATTAGTGCCTTTTTTTTTTTTTTTGTACAGAGGGTACTGCTTTCATCAAGAGTTGAGTACCTCAATGTTGGGGTTTTAAGAGGTCTAGGTTTTTTTTCTGTTAAAGGAATTTTTTCCCCCATACTGTTACTAAGACAACAAATGGCTGGATACTTTCAGAAAACAAAGAGCTACCCATTGAGGGTGGGGTGGGCCCGGCTACTCTTTTGTTTCACCTGGGTGTGGGGTCAGTTCGGTCTCAGCGTTCAGAGAGAGAGGAGCTGCTGGTTCTTCTCAGCCGCTTTTCTTTCTGCTGGAAACAACACCGGGATCCCAAAGCTGCCTTCCCTGCCCCGCAGGAGGCCGGGCTGTGGCTGCCCTGCCCCGCTGCTGCTTTGAGCCTTTCGCTACGTTGTAGCCGTGCTCGTCCTGCCTGCCCAGACCCCCGGAGGGGGTTCTCCGTTTGGATACATCGCATCTTCCACCCGGGATTTGTGTTCGTCCCTGCTGCTCCAGCCTGCCACTCTAGCCTGCCATTCCAGCCTGCTGTTCCCTAGGGGCCAGCTGCCCAGGGGTTTGTGAAGCCTTTGTCCCATCCCTTCCCGGCATCCCAGGGCGCCAGTGCCGCGTGCTCCCCGAGCTCGCTCCGGAGCGCCCCCTGCAGCCGCGGGGGAACCATCGCACCTGCCCTGCTCACCGGGAGCCGCCAGCGCCCCTGCCGGCTGCGAGCGGAACTGCACCCGAGGGGAAAGGGCCCGACAGCCGAGAAGGCTGGCACTGGGTTTGGGATTGTTTGCTGTTACTGCCAGAGTTATTGTTGTTTGACTGGTTATATATATAAATAAATATATATATAGTAAAGAATTGTTATTCCTATTTCCCACATCTTTGCCTAAAAGCCCTTGATTTCAAAATTATAATAACTTGGAGGGAAAGGGGTTACATCTGCCATTCCAAGGGAGGCTTCTGCCTTCCTCAGCAGACACCTGTCTTTCAAACCAAGACACTCACTAAAGCCCAGGATGAGACATTTAGTTGGGTCTTCACAGAGAGCTCAGAAAGGGCTAAAGCTGGTAGATTCAGTATCTTCTGTTGCAACTTGGTGAAGATCCTACTGGAGGATCCAATTTTGAGAGTTGGATCCCGTGGGCACTGGGACACTGCTTTGTTAGACCCAGTGCAACTGAAAAGACAGATTGCAAAAAAACCCACACCCCAGAGCAAGGGGACGAAAAGTCCTTAAAGCCAGATACTTACTGTAGAGCAAAACAAATATTTATTCAGCTTGAGTGACCTGGGTTTGCTCCAGCAATAAAGTGAGCCACACACACTTCGCATCTTTAAACAGCTTGAACATTAATTGTACCTACGTGTTTTGGCAGATACAGTTATCATGCTGACATCTCTTTAATTTTCTTTTACAAGGCCACAATTAAACTCCCGGTCTTCCTGAGCTGGACGGCTTTTAGGGGTCATGCAAGAAGGAGACATGTCATGGTTTAACCCCCACCAGCAGGATCATGACAGAATTGGAAGAGTAAAAGCTGGAAAACTTCTTAGCTGAGATAAAACCAGTTTAATATGGAAAGCAAAAGACACACATTCAAACAAAGAAAAACAAGGAATTCACTGCTTTCCATGGGCAGGCAAGTGTGCAGCCATCTCCAGGAAAGCAGGGCCTTGTCACACACAGCAGTTACTTGGGAAGACAAACGCCATCATTCCAAAAGTGTCCTACTTCTTCCTTTTACCCCCCAGCTTTACATACAGTGCATGATATCATACGGTCTGGAATATCCCTTTGGTCATTTGGGTTCAGCACTCCTGGCTGTGTCTCCTCCCAACCTCCCATACAGCCCCAGTTCTCTCACCAGTGGGTCAGTATGAAAAGCAGAAAATGCCTTGGCTCCATGCAAGCCCTGCTCAGCAAGAACAAAAACATCCCTGCATTATCACCACTGTGTCCATTTGTGTCCAGCACAAATCCAAAACACAGCCACATTCCAGCCACAGTGAGGAAAGTTAACTCTACCCCAGCCAAAACCAGCACAACAGGGAAAAACATAAGATCAATGGCTTTCCTTACCCACATCCATGCTGTTCCTCCAAGCCAGCTAATTTGAATGCAACTTTATGCAGAAGATAATGTCACTGACAGAATTCCAAAGAGATCGCCTGCTTTGTTCTAACTGCCATTTGAGTGCCAAGCAGAAATACAGACTTCTTCCCCTGGCCTTTGAAGCTCATAAAGATGTTTATGCAGCTGAAACTCACCGAGACTGTCAGTGTTTCAGCAGTTAAGCTATTTAGGAGAATAAAGCAGTGCTTCCATCCAAGTTGCACGAATTTTATATATCCATACTGTACAGTAGATAATCCCATACAGTGCTGTGGACTCCTGCAGCAGCAGAGTCTGTGGGACAGATTCCTGCTGCTAAGCTATTCCACCAGCAACCCCACTGCAATCAGTGGAGGATGTATAAGGGCTTGCTGACTGCAGTGAGTAGTACCCAGGTAAGTTCAAAAGCCTTTTGCTTGATATGAACTGCTCTGCTAACCCTCCCCATGTGAATGGCTCCTCTGAAAACCGTGGATCAACTCACCCTCTGGCAGCTCTGTTGGTGCTGATGTTTACTTTTGCTTCAAGATTATCTATTTTGGATCCACAGACTCTTCTCATGCTCGGTTAACAGACTGTTTGTTAACCATCTTGGTTAACTCTGTCCCCCTCTTTCTTTTATTTAGACAATTCAAGTGGCTTTTTAAGCAGTATTTTAAGAGTGCAAACTCACAGCTGAAAGCAGACTTGGCTTTTGCAGGGAGAAGCTGGCAAATAAGTGGCTAAATGGGCTAGAAGGAATAAAATAATGGTGAATGGGGGAAACAATTAATCAAAGTCTTGTTTTCCAAAGCTGCTTACTGAAACAATTCAGTTTGTCTGGATTTTATTCTCTTCCCCCAAACCACCTGTTGGTTTTAAACTCAGTTCCTTTTACCCTTCTATCAAGGCAAAGGTGTGCAGGATCACAGAATATCTTGAGCTGGAAAGCACCCACAAGGATCATCAAAGTCTAAGTCCTGGTTGGACTCCATGGCAGGTGGGGAAGGACTCCCAGGAGAACCCCAACAACTCTTGATACCTTGATGCCTCTTGCTGCCTCTGACTCCCTGGCACCAGCCTGGGGAATGGAGGGGCAGGTCTGGGGGCAGAAAGCAGGTGGCAGTGGCAGTGCAGACCTTGGATGAGCCCACTCTTTCACTCCTGCTCTCTGTTACCAACAACAAAAGTTGTGTGAGGACAGGGAGGAGAGCACAACCTAATTTTTCCAAACAATTCTCCTTGGGCTTTTATTTTTTATTGAAAGATGAGAAACATTAATAGAAAACTTTTTTAAAAAAACCCAATCTCATAACCACTAGATTTTAAAAATGCAACATTCTGACCAGTTCTCCAAATTGGATTGAGCTGATTTGGGGTATTTGGAGACACATTAGAAAAAATGAGAGATGTCTGAGTCAACTTTTGTGATTTCTTATCCTATGTCTTTTTGTGCTAACTCTGGAAATGTACTGAGTATAGATGGGAAAAGCATTAGAACATCTTTTGCAAAAATCACACTGTCCCATGGGAGTGAAGATCAGGAGAAGATCTGAGAGAAGAAGGACAGAAAGAAAATGCACAATTAACTTCAGAATCTGACCTGGCACCAATTAAAATCCAAGCTCAGAGGTTAAGCGGAAATCCTTCAATCTTCTTTCAAGTTATCTCATCAAAACAGCACAGGATGGAAATGCTGAAAATAAAAAGAAAACTACTGGCAGGCTTTTAATACAGTGAAGTATTTACAACAGCACATCACTGGTGAACACTGACACAAAAAACTCTTGAAAAATGTCTGTCAGGGAGAATAATTTAGAAAGCCAGAGCCACAGGCAGTGTCACAGAGTTTGAACACTGTAGGGCTGGAAAGCATAGTCCATAGCTGAGAAAGTGAGGGGCATTTGTACTATACGTGTTGACAGCTTTGTGGGTGGATGCTCTTAAAGGTATTTGTGCCTCTGTGGAAGATGTCCAAAACCCCAGCAGGCAAGGATGTTACTAAACACTGCTAATGACTGAATTTACTGGAGAAACCAGGTCCTGCTGCAGGGGAAGAGGGGAGAGGGAGGAAGGGACTGGGGAGAACAAAGGATGCTGTTTGCCAGGTGAGGAGCTTCCCTGCAGGGAAGGCACCCAGGGAAGAAAGGCAGCCATGTGGGACATGTTTGGGGTGCTGTGGTCACCGATGGTAGAGGCTGGGGTGTGTGAATTTGCCCGAGGATGGTGGGATTATGGCCAGGTGAAAAGCTCATGGGTGGACATTCCTCTGTAGGGTCATATCAGCACAGCTTTTGTCAGAAGCCATTAGTAATTCTTCTAGTAAGTGCCTAAGAAATTATGATAGATCCGTTTTCCACATTTTAGCCATACAGGGGGAAAAAAGAGCAGAAAATATAACTTTTTATTTCCTACTTACAAAATAAAATTTGTAGGGAATTGACTTTTGGAGTAAGGCATAAACTATTTGCTGTTTCACCTGCTCAACTTCATGTAACTCCAGATATAAAAATATGCCAAAGCATGCTAAAAACATGCTATGCATCCATCTTCCATATGGAGATGATAATTATCAGCTCATATGAATACTGATTGATGCAAACTACCAGTGGTAAAAATAGTACCTATTTACATGAGCAGATAGCTTTTCCAGAGTCTTACTGGTTTTTGAAGTAAACATTGACTCAGAGTAGAAATATCTGATAAAACCTGTCTTTTATCCATGCCAGCCAGTTACCCCAACCCTCCCAGCTGCACGGGGTCCCTCGCTCTGGGATCAGTGTTGCTCCTGTACCAGTCACAAAGGCTGCCCAGGCCGCTCCACACTCAACAGGCATTGTGGTTACAGCAAAACTTTTGTAAAATGAACATTTTTCATGTGAAACACCTAATATCTGAAGAGGTGGCGTCTCCTGAATGAAAAACACTACCAGGAATATCCCAAGAAGTTCCACTACTCTCTGCTCCTTATGAACACTCCTTATGGACTTCATTTAAAGAAGCTTAAGGCTCCCTATTTGCTTGGAGAAACCATCTCCACATACAGCTGTCCCATGCTTTTAGAAACAGAGCTGTAGCTTCAGAGGTCACCCAGACCCTCTTCATTACCCTGGATTTTCCTGAGTGATGTATCAATGTTAAAGTGTTTGAGGAATAATTTACATCACTTGAAGTCCAAGGAAAGATTGATTTTGATGGTTTTTATTCAAGTTCAGTTTTTTACTCACCTGCCAATTTTGTTGTTACTCTTTTCTAAGATGTCTATTAGCATTAAAAATATTTTTGAAATATTCATAAACCCACTCTGGCAATGATGTTGCCTTCACAAATATATCAATATGGCAGTGTGAGAACAGGGGAACATTTACTTTCATGGTGATTGACTTTCTACTTTACAAAAATCCAGTGAACTAAGTTCCACTTATTTTATGTGTAAAAAAGCAAATAATTTAAAATTAATTAAGAAAAATTTGTCCTATTTATTCAACACTGTTCAAAGCTACCTTATATGTTTTCAGACCAAAATTTAAATGTGATTTGTGTTGCTTAAAATATTAATCTGCTCTACATCTATGAACAGGATAAATAGTTTTTGGTATATTAAATTTGAACTACTGAGCAACTTTTCTACCATACTGGGGACAAGCAGTTTCACTGGCACAGAAGTTTTATGGGAACAGAAGGGTTTGTTGTCTGACACTGAGTCTCCAGATATCTACAGTTAAGTACTACAGTAGAAACTGAAAACAGGACATCACTTTGAAGTTGTCCAATGACAGACACCACTGTTTTGGCACACAGTCCTGTGTAAGCAATGCTCAAGGAGCAGTCTGTATTCTCACTCCATGACTAGGACTTCTGGAAACACAGCTGCTCTTTGCCTGGAGCTCAGCTGAGCTGCTCTATCATTCCTTCAAAGACACATGCCTCTCTCCACCCTGTGAAGGCTGCATGGGGTTGCAGGATGGTGCTGGAATACTATCACTGGCTGAGAGGTTTATCTTACATCCTCCCAGCCGTAGTGATGTCTTAGGATTTAGCTTTTATATTTTTCAGATCCTGTACTGCTGTTCTCCCATTCTGGTTAGACATAAGAAATCCTATCTCGGCCTGAGACTCAAGGACACCTTGTTGTCCCAGGCCCCGAAATATGTAAACAAAGCCTCTAAAAAAGGGGAACAAACTTGGGGTAATGACATCATTACCTGAAATTGTAATTGGAGAATTAACCCTGGTATGCAAATGGACCAAACTTATAAAAGTGTGAAAAACCCATGACCCATGGTCCATTTTGGGTGTAGCCCTAGCCCACAGTGTACCTTATTGAAGGCCCTTCAATAAATACCTGCTTTTATCCTCTTAATTTTGTCTAGCCTGTTTTCAGGTAGCGCCTCCAAGGCATCAGCAGGAGACCTGTCAGCCTCAGGCATACTCAGCCAGATTTGAGGATTAGAACAACTGGAAAAGTCCCACTAAGTCATGGGCTGTATATGAAGTTAGTAGTAAGGACAACATGGTCACTGAAGAGAAGCCAAAGTTCTTGCTGCACTGACGGCAGGCTGCCTCCTCATCACAGAGCTGTCAGGGGAATGACACATAAACCATTATGCTGGTTGATGAACAGGAGGCCCATTATTTAAGGGAAATCCATCATTCCATCCACCCTTGTGCAAAACAACTCTGCTGGCTGAAAATGTGCGAAGTTTAGGGACTTATACAACTCTTCCATGGCAGAGGGAGAAATCCGGGGAAGGAGAGGCCTTAGGTTAAAGGTTTGATTGTGCCTGCTAATAAAATAACTGACTTTCTCATTGAAGTAATTACACAAACCAGGTAATAAACTGTGGAAGATGCTGAGTCAAAGATCCAGCTCCTCCAACATCTGCAGGCTCAGTAAGCAGTGGAGTCATCATGACTGTGCTTCCAGGGCAGAGCTGAGGCCACTGCCCTGATGAGCAGAGAGGAAGGTGCTCCTGGCTCATGACATGCAGAGGGAGAAGGCAAAATGTCAGGAGTCTACAGCCATTTTCCCCAGGGCCAGGTGGCTACTCTGTTGCTACAGCTTTGCTTCTGACCCCAGGAGCAGGATTGCTGCCCCAGAAAGCTCAGTCCACATGGCCGGAGGTGGCTCACAGAAGAGAACAGTCAGTCCTGAGCCGCCCTGACACTCTCTAGTGTGTCTAGATCCTCTAATGTAGTTACAGCCCTTGTAATGTCTTTGCCCAGTGCTAGGTGCTCCCAAGCAATGTCTGAGGTCAGAGTTCTGGCTATCTTCTGCATCCCACACATGTGCCATCAGATGCTGTGCTTGTTTAAGACATGGGACGTCATCCTCTGCCCTTGAGGCAGATGCAGCTTTCTGTGTGATGCAGCACCTGGAGCAGCAGACCATCAGGGATACCAATAAAAGTCATAATCTAAGAATAAAAGAGCAAAGGCTATTTTTTGATCTTAATTCCAGTCCACAACGTCTCTGAGATCCTGCGCTGAACGAAGCAGAGTCCCAAACTCAGTAAGTGTAAAAATGTTGTGTGCCTCAGCTCTTGCCTCTATTTCTATAACAACCTTAACCAGGACTTTGCATCTGAAATCTGCTAACTACTGGATAGTGCTTCTGAGATTACAAAGCCTTAGCACGTTCTGAGTAAAGCCTAGTGTAAATTGCAGCATGATTTTCAGAAAAAAACCCTCATTTTGACTAAAGAAATTTCCAGGAGACTGCTACTCCCTAGGAGGTCACTGCAAAGGTCAGCTACCCTCATTGATAAAAACTGCACTTAGTCTCACTTTTGCTCCTAGCTCTCAGCTTCTACATCTTTGTTGACTGTTTTGAAACACTGAGAAAAAGCTGTCCTTAGCCATGCTGCAGAATCTGCAGCTGAGACCATTTTCAGTCTTGTAATTTTTGGGGTTTTTTCTTATTTCTATACTATTTATTAGCATGTTTCTTAAATAGGGGATGCTGAAACTAATACAGCCTCAATGCTTATTTTCCTTAAACAGTTTTGTAGGAGCATTCATGGACACCATAATTTTCCTGGGAGAGCTACAGGGAGATCACTATCCATTCCTTAACATTCTGATTTATCTTAAAAGACACAGTATCATGCCTTTTCAGTTCTGCTTGTTTATTTGAATTTCCTTATACTCAGAAGAGCTATCTGTACATAGAGAGTGTTTCCCTTCTGCTTTCTCATTCCATTATAAATAATATTTGGCATTCACTTGAACAGACTGATTTTATACTTAATTTTTTCTTCATGATTTTCTTAAAAACATTCTCACCTGAAGGAAAATATTTACTTTGTGCATGTCAGTGTTTGTAACAAGTCAAATGAAGGGATAATTATTTGAGGGTCCCTTAACAGGAGCTCTGTCACATAAAAGAACAGATCAACAGATAGATTTTCTATTTTTACTGCTAGAAAAACATAATGATTTTTAACCAGCCTCAGAGCTCCTTAAGCTTTCATTCACAGATTCATGATTATTCTTTCCCCCTGAAATAGAAAACCAAAGTCAGTAAAAGCCAAAGTCTTGAGAAAGCCTGCTCACTAAAGAACCCCATCTCCCCTGTGGAAATCGCTCTCTTCCATCCCCAGCCTGGTGGGTCTCTGAGGGCTGCTCTCACTTCAGAATCATGTTTTGTTGATTCCACTAGGAGAAAATATAATAAAAAGAATTATGCTATCCTATACTGAAGGAAATGGGGAGGCGGGGGGGGGGGGGGGAAGCACAGGAATTTTGTTGGCAGCATTGCAGAATTTGTATAAAAATTAAAGGAAAATGAATTCCGACTTACAGTTCAAATCACTACCATTTTTCTTCTGAAAGCTTCAAAATGCAAAGTATAAAAAGTATACTAAATCATAAAAAAATCATATAGCACTAAGACAATTTTATGTGCTATTCAGTTCAGTCAATTGTACGACAAGACATTTAGGTTCTGTTTCTTAATATTGTTTGGTATTCCAGCTTCACCTTTATACATAAATTTTTTGCTTAATTTAAATAAATGCAGACATTGCAGCATTTGATTATGAATTTGATTTCCTTTATTACCCGATCAGACGTACTAACCTCTGTACTTGTAAAAACTCCAATCTTTTTCTTAATTATGTGTTACAAATGATTTTTAGGGGGCATATCTGGAAAGAAAAATTCAAAATTTGAATTTGAAGAAAAGTTGCATGTTTGTTTCTTTCTTTCTAATGTATTGCTATAATAAGATTCGATCTGGCAAAGTACATAGTAGGTTTTATCAGGAAAGGCCTCACATTTGAGCTTATGCTAGATTACTTTTCTGGACTCACATTAAAATAAGCCCCAAATATTATTGTAATGCTTTTTCTATCTTTCCTCTATGCTTAGCATGATTATTACAGGAATATATTTTTCATATTAATAAATAATGATTCTGTTAACTTTTCTGCCTTGTTCATTCCAAGTCTCAACCTGCAGTTCTCACTTTATGACAGAAGAAATCTGATGATATATTCTAGGCAAAAAAAAAAAAAAAAGGCACACTGACTGTCCTCTATTTCTTCAGAATGCATTTTGCTAGAGGTAGAAATACTGTGTGTAACAGAATTCAACCGAGCAGGAGACCGAGTGGTTAGACAGATAAGTAACAGCTCGAGAATAATTTTGTGTATTTGTATCAAGTTTTATTCCTTTAAGCATCCATGGTTACAGGTATTTCTCTTCTTTCTCTGGGGATGATGCTCCAGAACTGTGAGGAAATAGTTCTTTCTTGAGAGTTTGCATGGTTATTTGATTAATTTGCTTCCCTGGAGCACTGGTGCCAGCACAGTGCTGTGCTGGTGGCCCCAGGCGGGGCTCAGCATGGACTCTGCACAGCTTCCTTGTCCAGTGCTCACATCCGTTAGGGGACTTTGGTGACTGGGACTCTTTTGGGCACTTTTGATGTTTTCCTGCAAGTCTCTCCATGACAGGAGTCGGGGACAGATAGGTCTGTGAACAGTGAACTGCGTGAATTTGCTGGGCTGTGATGCACTGCCTGTGCATAGCAGACATGATCAGTGCATCAAGTTCTCCATCTAACTGGATCTGGTTTTCCAGAACATCAGTTTTTCTATTGATCATAGTCATAACATTTTAACATCACCTCTTAAAGCTTTTTAGCAAGGAAATTTCCTGTACAAATAATCATAGCAGAGACCATTCATTCCACTGCTGGGGAAGGCAGCACAGTCCTCCTCTGATTGCATTTTCTTGATGGAAATGCAGAGATGATTGCTTTGAGGAAGACGTGATTTGACTCACTGTGGTGTTTTGTGATGAACCCATACAGGCTATTATTTGGGGAATGCTGTTAATTGATTTCTTTTCAACAGGACACAAAACTCAAGTTTTTTTTCTCACAGGTTTTAGTAAAAGACAAGGAGTCACTTCAAGCAAATTGAAGAATGGATTTGTTGGTTTGTTTTGAAATCTTTCACGGAATATATCTCTGAGAAGCTCTGCTAGCCCCACCCAGTCTTCTGTTCCTTGTAGAAGCTGGATCCCACATGTGACACGGCGGGTGGGAATGATGCAGGCAGGGTAAGAAAGCTCCCTCCACTACACACAGCTGCCATTAGTTGTAGGTGACTGTGCTCTGTAGCACATTTAATGAGAGACAAAGTTGCTGTGGTGACACTCCCCTTAGTGGCACCCAAGGGACATCTAGAGTAACAACACACTGAAATATGTTGTCTTCAGGCATTATCTCCCCACTCATGAGTAGTAGTTTCATCAGTAGTAGTCCCAATATTTTGCCGAACAAAATCCTAGAGAATGAAGACTTCATAAGAGAAAAAAGTTAAAATTCCAGGAACCCTTTTTACATAACCTCCAAGCTGAGCCTAGCTAGGGTGCAGAAATGAGATCTACAGTTACTCTCTCTTGGTTTCATTCTTGTTTCTCATACCCAGAATGCCTACTGTCACTGTCAAGGAAACAAAAAGAAATTAAACTAATTTCTCTGTAACTCACAAATTTTAAGCAGTGAGAGACATCTAAATCAACTGCTGAGAACTTTGAATTTCCCACTAGATGTCAATGAGAGGAAGCACTGAGAAAAAATCATAGCTGTTGAAGTCCACTGCAAGATGCAATACAGAAAATTCCTGTTCCACTTCGAAGTTCACATTATAATAATCACCGAAAAATACTACTCTTTTGAACAGGATTTGCTGTATGTTCACTGAACAGTGTTGACATAAAAGGTATCCACAATAAGATGTCTGAAATCACTTGTCACTTTTGAAAATTCAGAATTAAGTATTTATGCCCTTAAAGAAGGTTGCACCTAGAAGAAATCTAAATTAAATTCATAATTTTAAAACTTCTTTGCCGTTTCTTTTTCTTTTCGTGTGTGTGTGAATTCTTTTTATTTTTAATAGTGAATTGGGACCATATACCTCACATCAAAGAGGTCTGATAGTCATTCCGGAAATTATGGCAGCATTAATTTTATAATAAACTTGGTACATTGTACAGCTTAGCAAACAGGCAGCAGATCTTCAGGAGCACAGTAATTGAAAGGATTCTAATTAATTAATTAATAGAAAAATGAATAGAAGAATCCTTTATGCCTATATCTTTTTTCTTCAGTCACTTCCTGTTTTGCCAGCACTTTTCCTCTGCAAAATGTATTTGTTTTAACAGCACCATTAAGCAACCTTGCAAAATTAATTCCGGCACTCAAAATAAATAACACGCTTGTCCAAAGGTAGGCTCTAGCCTTCCAGTAGGCTAAATTCATGTTTGAATTCATTAAGAGTCATAAATACATCCATCAGTTGATACTTTAGGTATTTTATGCCATATAGATTTCTGATCTCAGAAATATTTGACTGAAACATCTAATAATTTTCCACGTGTGTGTGTGTGCATGCACACATGCACATGAAAAGACATAAATCACATGCTTCAAGTCTCTCTGTTTCATAGAGTTAAGCAGAATGCCTCCCACGTAACAAGCTGTAGGACCAGAGGAAATGACCTCAAGTTGTGTCATCCCTGGTTTAAATTGGATATTAGGAAAAATGTCTTCAGTGAAAGGGTTGTCAAGCACTGGAACAGGCTGCTCAGGAGAGTTGAGTCATCATCCGTGGAGACATTTAAAAGATGTGTAGATGTGACACTTAGGGACATGGTTTAGTGGTTAACAATTAGATTTAATGATATTAGAGGTCTTTTCCAACCTAAACTGTTCAGTGATCCCATGATACACCCTGCATTAAGTAATGGTGGCATATCATGTTATAGCAGTTCTTGTTCTCTCAAAATGTGTGGGAAAAATGCAAAAACAGCCAGAGAAAAACCAAAAGAATTTGAACAGAGGATGCTGCAAACCATCCAGGTGTGTGATCAGGGGAAACTCTGACTTGCACAGGGGGCTCTGGTTATATGTGCCCAGGTTTTGAGCATAAAGATAAACAAATGACATCTTATTGTTGGATCATCGTAATTCTAAGATTGGTCAAACTTTAATGCATTTAAGGTGCTTGTTGATAAAATTAAAAAATTTTAGGTTTAGTCACTTTTTTCTTACATGTCAACTATTAATGGATATGTATGGTTCCTTCCCCTCCAAAGAATTGGTATTTTTATATGCCCTAAGATCTGCCTTCTGCAACTGTTGATATTAATAGTTTCTGAAGTGTAGCTTATTCTGTTCATCTGCAGTGAGTCAGATATGCCTTTCAGAAGAAATCAATGGCCCTAACTCACATCAGCTGAGAAATGTGCTGGGCAGAAGATCCACAGACTCTGTGCAGAGCCAAGAACAATGCAGAAATGTAAAACTCATGTTTTATATTCTTCCTCAGCCTCAAACCCCACCTTTACAACTCCCTGTGGCCTCAAGCAGTTGTTTCCACATCAATCTTAGAGGGACCCTGGATGAGGACTTCAGGAGATCTGAACTTAAATATATCTGTCATGGTTACAGAGGAGCAAAAGTGAAACTGTCATTCCAGCCAACAAACAGGAAGAATTACACCAACAAAAACATTCTGTAGGTACACATTGGCTATGGAGACCGGTTTCTGTGCACGATGTCAAAACTACCCAAAATTTTTGGAGGAAGGGATTATGCAGTGCTCTCTGCTTTTGACTCAAACATTTACTTTAAATGCACAGCAGAAGAATGTGTAACTCTTAAAACAGAAACATAAGGATTGCCTCTGAATTTTAATAAACTACAGGTGCACACAAAAGTTTGATGTTCAGCAACATCAAACCACAGGTCCTCTCACGTTGAGAGGATCAACCTCTCTGTCTGCTGGGTGTGAAAATGAGGTGGTACTCTCCTTGTCCTGTTTTGCTTTGGGTTTTTAACATCTCACTTCTTGACTCCTGTATGTTTTGCCTATCTTACATAGGAAGAAGAAAAACTGCTTCATATTCAGCCTAATCGCAAAAAACCTTGTGATTCTATAATTTGAAAAGCTGATGTCATTGATTTTGCTGATGTCATGTCTCCATCACAGACCCAGGCATGTGGCAAGTGTGTTTATACTGAAAACTTGTTCTGCAGGAGCTAGGAGGAAAACCTTCATTCAAATCACATGGGTTTTACAGAGATAATCCTGATGATTACTCCTGACCACTGCTACAGGTAACATCCTGTGATCTGATCTCTTGTTAATTCAGTTTAGCTCTGTGTTGTATTTGGGAATAGACTGATTAATGCCACAATTTCACCTGATGGATTGCTGCTTTGTGGAAAGCAGTTTTCTGTCAAAAGGCAATAAATTATATTCTTGATGCCCTATAATAATTAAAAGTTTAAAGGAGCTGATAACAGGGATTGCAGTAATTAAATCACAGTCATAAACAAATGAGAAATTAAACCAAATAATTTCCGCACCAGCTGTGCTATAATTACAAGTTTATCTACAAAAACAAATTGGCTTGTCTTTGGGCAAAAGCACACCGGATTTTTTTTTTTTTTTTTTTTTTTTTTTTTTTTTTTTTTTTTTTTTTTTTTGCTTAGCACAGCAAATTTGTGTCAGAGATTTGTCTTTATGGAAAATAACAGAGGCTCTCAAGCATAGACTTCCTGGGGATTTCCTAAAGACTGCCTTCCCTCTTCTCCCCTCTAAATCTTGCCCAATCCATCACAAGTTCTGTGTAATCTGACACAGGGAAATCTGGGAAAACACAGAGCAGCTCCCTGCCCTCTCTATTACCCCCTGACTACACCTACCACGTTTCTGCAGGGCAGAGGCAGACACACACTCCTTTGGTTTGTGGCTGGGTAGCAGTGACAATATGGAGTTACACAGCAGAGCTGACTTCATACCACTTTTTCACAGGCCCAGACTGGCTGTGTCTGTTTTAAAGCTACGTCTACTGTGCAGGTAAAAGAAAGGCTAAATGCAGCCCCTTGGTATTGAGAAGGGAAGTGGGTGGAAAGATCACACCAAAGCCTTTGGATGAGCATGGAGAGGTGAGATAGGACACCCTGAACTACCCCGGAAAGACAGGGAGAGCAGTGGTGCAGGCCAGCTCATGGTGAATGTGGCAGCATTGTCACTCCTGCTTTGCACCACCCCAGGATGACCAACTTCAGTCTCTTCAGTGGGGAGCACACAGAGGAGGTTCCTTAGGCACCAACTCTCTTTCTCAGTGCTGAATTTCTGACTGGGCACTGCTTGCTGCACAGGGAGGAGGTGCTCCCCAGCCCCTCCAAGCCCCAGGGCCATGGCTGAAATTCAGCCACCTCCACACCAGGGCAGGCTGGGTTGGAAGAAGCTCCATCATCTGCCTACCCACTCAGACCTCCTCACACCTGCTCAGAGAAGTGAAGCCCAGGCACAGAAATACATTTTCTATATTGAGAAATAAACACAAAGTCAAGAACTCATCATGTGTAGGAAAGTTCAGGAGCCTCAGCCCTCTTAAAAAAAGTTCACAGAATCTCAGGATTGTTAGGGTTGGAAGGAACCACAGTGAGTCATCTGGTCCAACCTCCCTGCTCAAGATAGGGTCATCCTAAACCATATGGCGCTGAATTGTGACCAGATGGTACTAAGTTCACTAACAGCAATCTTTTTTTTTCTTATGTCCATGAAGTGTTTAATTGAAACACTGTCTTTTAAGCAGAATATGTACAGCATCATTTAATGTTTTGTAATCAATGGAAAAAAAATATGAAGCTTGAATTTTAATTTTCTCTTTCAGGGAAAGAAATGTGAAAATGCAAATTTTTGTTCAAGTCCTAAACCAAAGTTTTTAATCTAGTTCCACAACTATGTTTTCCTAAGGTTGCAACAGATCAGTTCTGCTGTTTTTTAGTACACATCTCATCTTTAATTTTGTAAAACAATATAAAGATATTAAAAGACAGAAAAATAACATGAGGAGTACACCTCATGAATGGCAACACTTTAGACAAGCTTCTGTGTTTACCAATACAAGTACCTGGTTAAGTCTGTTTACTATTCTCATCTAACTCGCAGCATAAGTAGCTGACTTGCTGCCGAAATTATTACAAGAAAACCCAGTAAAACCTCCAGAAAACTCCACTAGAGCAATCTCACAGGTCCAGAAAGGCAATGACTTCTATAACATGAGGTGCATTGACCCCAGCCAGTAGCTAAGCTGATCACGCCCTTCTTTAGTGGGGTAAGGGAGAATCAGAAAAGTAAGTCAAGAAAAACTCGTAGGTCAAGATGAGGACAACTTGAAGTGAGGGAACCAGAAAAAAAATAGTCAAGTGATTCAAAGGCGATCACTCACCACCTCCAACAAACAGACAGCCCCTGGTCTCTGAGCAATAACTTCTTTGGAAAGACTAAACCCCCAGTTTTACTGCTGGCCATGATATTATAGGGTATCCAACATCCCTTACATGGTATGGAATATGATTTTGGCCATCTGAGATCCACTGTCCTGGCTGTGTCCCTTCCCAACTCCCTGTCCACCCTCAGCCCGCTTACCATGGGGGCAGAGTCAGAAATAGAAAGTCTCTTGGCAAGTACTGCTTAGCAATAGCCAGGACACTGGTGTGACACCAACACTCCTTTGGGCACAGATCTGATCCACAGCACTGTAGGGGCTGCCATGAAGAAGGTTAATCCATCCCAACCAGACCTAGCACAAACTGCACTACAGTTACCTCACCGGTTTCTCTCAGTAGCTTGCTCTGTGCTCATATTAGCTCTGTCTCTGCAAGGTAGGAAGTCCTGCAATGACTAGTTCCGCTCCCATTTGAAACACCTGAAATAGATGCCTGGGGCGGCAACCTGAGGAGCACCACCTGCAACCCCTGCTCTGGCTTCTGCCTCAATGAGCCAGTAGGAAGCAATGTGGATGCTGGTGAAACCAAGGACTGTAGGTACAAAAATGCTGTTAGTGAGGATCTTCTTGTTATTTTTCTAAGTCCGTGAGAGACTTTTCTCTCTCACAGAAGAGGTAGCAGGGAATGTAAACAACCAAGCCACCTGCAACCTTGGAAAGTCTTGTTTATGGTATAGTAGAAAATATTTTGATAATGGATGTTTTAGGATTTTGGCCAATCACCCCCAAGGGGTGGCTGGTCCTTTGTCCAATTAGACTATGAAGAAAAAAGTCTATAAAAGAGTTTGTAAAATAATTAAATAGATCAATCTTGCTGCACAATTCCTGCCTGCTGGATCTTCTCTCCTCCTCCTCGCTATGGCTGCGGGACACGGTGATATACCGTAGGAACCAGGCCTGCGGTAATAAAGGACCTCTCTGGATTCACAGTGGCCAGATCCTCACCTACCCTTTTTTTTGTTCAAATAGGCATGACTGTCTCTTGATGGGTTTAATCTACAAATAAGTGCAGAATAGAGTAAGAAACAGGTTGCCAAATTGCACCAGGCCTGGGGAATCACCTATTGCAATGACTGAGAATGGGTGGCATTAGATGCCTGTCATGGGTTAGCAAGCACAGTCCCGGAAGTGATGTCCTTGCTAAGGGGTGCTTACAGCTTCCTCTGGGACCTGACAGAACCTATCAGCTGGCCAGTTTGAATATGGACAATTCTCTAAGCCACTTAAAGTTGTGACCACCTCTGTGATGCACACTTAAGAATAGACTAAGCCCCCCACAGCTCTCTCTCGTTTCCAGTGTTGGCACAGGTGGCTGTGGGCCCCGTGTGGGGGCCAGCGGGCCCGGCCCAGGCCCTGCTCAGGCCAGGTTGGGCCAGGCCACAGCCATCCTGGAGCCGATGGGCCCTGTTCCACCCACGGAACCCCCCCCAATAGCCCTGCTGTGGGCAGACGGGCGGCTCCCCCTCTCCACTGCGGCCAAGATTCAGCTGAAGCTGCACCGCTGTCCGGCAGAGGTCAGGTGACCAACAGCGATAAGCCACATACCAGCTGCAAGGCCGAGGTGAGATTAACCCTTTTAGTGCTGTGAAGAGCTGAAAACCTGAAAGAAGAGAAAGAGGAGATGCTTAAAGCTGAAATTCTGTTGTGAAGCTATGATATGTCAGAGTACCTGTTGTAATTTCATGAAGATATGGGGGGTGGAGTATTCAACTCATGCCTGTTAGCAAAAGCACCTGCACTGAGATTGGCAGATGCTGATGCAGCTGTAATTTCATGAGAAGTTTGGACAGGGAGAGATGGACCAGATGAGGACTTCTGCTCCAAATGGGAAAGGAGAAAACCTCAGTCCTTAGAGATGCTCCCAGGGATAGTCCTAAAGATGAAGATGATGAAGACCCTTTGCTCCCAGGGAAGGAAAAGGGCCTCTGTTCTTAGAGATAAAATGCTCCCAGAGATGGGTGAAAAGAACTTTGTTTCTGAATGGCTCAACCTTAAAATTGTACCCCAAAAACCTTCAAGAGTGGACCCTTGAAAGCAGTTGTGGGAAAAGCTGCAAGCTGGGGGAAGGGACTCACATGCGAGCAGAAAGACTCCTCTTCCTAAATGGACTGAACAAGGTTATTATGGAAGTGGTAAACAGACTGAACATCTGAAGGGTTGTCTTTTTACACTGTCACTTGGAGAAGGGAGAAAGGTGGGGGGAGGAGAAGAGTTCTGAAGGTGTGGTATGATTTTTTTTTCTTCCTTTAGGTCTGTTAATAAACTTCTTTATATTCTTTTAAGATTGGTGCCTGCTTTGCGTTTCTCCTAATTCTTATCTCACAGAAGATAGACAGTAATGAGTATTTTGGACCAAACCACTACACTAAATTGGTGTTTCTGCCCGGTTAAAAACCCAGCCCGCTACAATGCCTTACGCAGAGATGCTGCCCACTGTGCTTCCCCCCTGCAGATCCTGGCCTCCCTTCAGCCAAGCCATGGCTCTGCAGTGTTACGGGACAGGAAGCTGCTTGTGGAGAGAGCAAACAGCTTGTGCACAGGCCTGTCCCATGGAAGAGAGGGATGCAGTTCCTGGCCATGCTCACTTCTTAGAAGAACAAAACAGAATCTGTCCAAAGGTAAAGGATCCTCATTTGTGAATTCCATCCTCTGTTTCCCACTCCTTGTCTAGGCCCATCACAGCCTGAATCTATAATGTTGTGAAGGTTAATGGAGGTTCTGTAATGTAATGTACCCATAGTGTCTCCTAAAATTGTAAAAAATAGGAAGAATTGCAAGTCTAAACCTTTGTTACTATATCTTCTGCAGCTGAAGGATGATAGGAAGGAGCCTTCTGAATTTTTCTGAAGTATTACTCCTTTCTTTGGCTGTCCATAAATCGCATCACTTCTGTTCCCTGCTATATCTTGCATATAGTGGAATTACTTTCAGCTGCCTTAGATAAGTTTTTCTAAATCTGATTATTGCAGAACAAAGACCATCAGAGAAAGCAGATAAGGGTCATCTTCTAACCCCCAATCCATCTCTGACGTTGGGAAGATGCTTTACCCTTGTTACAGTCAGTCATTGGTCTTACTTTCACTTAGCGTAAAAGGCAATTCTTAAAAGCATTCATTTTGATTCCTCAAAATTAAAATGTGGAACCTGCCATGTTTCTTACAGCAGAGATAACATTAAAGTATGAAAATTGCCCTGTGATCTTTGGATCATTTTCTCTTGAATCATTTTATCTTGGTTGCTGTTTCTCCTAAAAGGTTCACAATGCTTGGAAAAAGGAAACAGAAAGAGCTAATTGTTTGCCAAGAAAGCTTCATAATTACTTATTTCAGCCAATAACATAATTGATCCAATTTGGAAAGAGTTTCACACTCTACATTTTCACCGAAAGTGGGTGATTAAGTGCCGTGCTTTCCCCTAGACATATTGACTTCCAGCCAGAGCCAGGAAAATGGGCCCCCTTGGCTAGTTAGTGCCTAAAGGAAATATCTCTTGCTTCTCAAAAGTGCTGTATATTTTTGCACTGATGACAGCACTGCCTTAGAAACAGAAGTCAAGGACACTGGAGAAGTGATCCTGGCTGTGCCACTAACTGAGAGCTGCTCAGCCCCTCGTGGGATTTGCAGAACATGTAAGAGGTTGTCATGGGTTAGCAAGCATAGTCCCGGAAGGGATGTCCTTGCTAAGGGGTGCGTACAGTTTCCTCTGGGACCTGATAGAACCTACCAGCTGGCCAGTTTGAATATGGACAATTCTCTAAGCCACTTAAAGTTGTGAACACCTCTGTGATCCACATTTAAGAATAGACAAACTCCCCCTCCAAGCTCTCTCTCGTTTCTGGTGCTGGGACAGGTGGCTGCGGGCCCCGTGTGGGGGCCAGCGGGCCCGGCCAGGCCCTGCTTGGGCCAGGCTGGGCTGGGCCACGGCCATCCTGGAGCCATGGACCTGTTCCAGCCATGGAACCCCCCCCCCCACTGCCTTGCCGTGGGCAGCCAGAGCGGCTCGGCTCTCCCCCCTCTCCACTTCGATAAGAAACATTCAACATTCCAGCTGCAAAGCTGCAAGGCCGAGGTGAGATTAACCCTTTTAGTGCTGTGAAGAGCTGAAAACCTGAGGGAAGAGAAAGAGGAGATGCTTAAAGCTGAAATTCTGTTGTGAAGCTATGATATGTCAGAGTACCAGTTGTAATTTCATGAAGATATGGGGGGTGGAGTATTCAACTCGTGAGCAAAAGCACCTGCGCTGAGATTGGCAGATGCTGACGCAGCTGTAATTTCATGAGAAGTTTGGACAGGGAGAGATGGACCAGATGAGGACTTCTGCTCCAAATGGGAAAGGAGAAAACCTCAGTCCCTAGAGATGCTCCAAGGGATAGTCCTAAAGATGAAGATGAGGAAGACCCTTTGCTCCCAGGGAAGGAGAAGGGCCTCTGGTTTTGTTTCTGAACAGCTCAACCTTAAAATTGTACCCCAAAAACCTTCAAGAGTGGACCCTCGAAAGCAGTTGTGGGAAAAACTGTAAGTTGGGGGAAGGGACTCACATGCGAGCAGAGAGACTCCTCTTCCTAAATGGACTGAACAAGGTTATTTGGAAGCGGGTGGCTGCCTCGTTGTGATAATGTTTTCATAGCACGAGCAAGAAGAGACTTCTCTTTCTAAATGGACTGAACAAGGTTATTATGGAAGTGGTAAACAGACTGAACACCTTAAGGGTTGTCTTTTTACATTGTCAGTGGGAGAAGAGAGGAAGGTGGGGGGAGGAGGAGAGTTCTGAAAGTGGTATAATTTTTTCTTTCCTTCTTTTAGGTCTGTTAATAAACTTCTTTATATTCTTTCAAGTTTGGTGCCTGCTTTGCATTTCTCCTAATTCTTATCTCACAGAAGATAGACAGTAATGAGTATTTTGGACCAAACCACTACACTAAATTGGTGTTTCCGCCCGGTTAAAAACCCAACCCGCAACAGAGGTTTAGAGGCTTCAGCTGCACTGGGATGTCTGCTCAGGTGTCTGTGTTGGTTGCTGCTTTCTCCTAGAGCAGGAGAAAGAAGGTCAATGATCCTGCACAGATGCTCAGCCCATGGCTCCTCCGTGGCAGGGAGCTCTCTCCTTCCTAGGACCTGCTGCTCTTGGGACTGGGAGTATGAGCAGCCCTTGGCCAATCACACCCAGCCAAGAGGTTCAGTTGGAGAAACTTGAAGGTTTCCAGAAACAATCTCCTGTGAAATGAGACCAGAAGCAGCCTTCTCCCACGCAATTCCAACAAAGCCTGTAGGATTTGGGCTAAGGTTCTATCTGGAATAGAGCCCAAACTCTCTATCTGGAAATGGACAGGGCCAGTCAGGGGTGCTGGAGCTGCCACGCTGACTCATTGCAGACCAGGCAGAGCTCTGGCAATGCTGCACAAGACCTTCCAACAGCTTTTGCCCCAAAACACCACACTTCTGCTGTGACTGACTGTGCAAAAATCAAACTACAAAAAGGCACATCTCTCTTGTAGCAGCTTGATTTAGCACTGAACAGCTCTGGAAAGCATTAAGCTAATTTAAGTCTGGCTTTATAATATTTTCAAAACACCTCTGTGCATATTTTTGAGGGACTTACAGAACTCAGTGTTATGACACACAAAAACTCAAATGAGGTTTGTCAGGTTGGTGGAAATACAGTTTCTTAATCTCCCATTAACAAAATTAAAGTCAGGACCATATTTCTCTCTGGTGAAGTAGCAGAGTGAGTGGTTACTATGGTTGTTAGTCTCCATCGGCTCTGCTTGTACTATTTCAAAGGGACCAGTAATATTCTTTTCCCTTTAGGTTCACCAGTGCTTGTGCTGCAAAATGACTTTATTAGCTCTGGTAAATTATTTCTTCTCAGTAATGAAGCTAGAGAGAGGGAAAGAGAAAAGATGAGAAAGAAAACAAAACAGTGCTACTGTGTGCTGCAATTAGAGAGACAAGAGACTCAGATCTCTGCTGAGGGCACTGGAATTAAAGCCACTGGCACCAGCAAACCACTGGGACACCACCAATTAATCCTGTTTGTACAGCAGTTTGGAGTCTACCTTGTTTCTTCTTCTGCCTCCTAATAATAACAAACGAGAAATTTATCACAGATGTCCTTGGCAATCTAATGACAAAGGTATACCTGACAGGCCCAACACAAGGGCTTGTATGGCTAATACAGACAAGGAGTAATGCCACTTGGGTTCAGACTGCTCGATTTTGAAAGTCCTTCCTTCCTTCCTTCCTTCCTGCCTGCCTTCCTCTTCCCTAGCAGTCAATATTTGAACTGCACATTCAGTTCAGAGATAGAGCAATGCCACAGCTGTCTCACAGTCAGTTAATCCTCTAATCCTCTGCCTTTGCTCCAAACTGCTTCTGGGAAATGGGGGGACATAAATCTTCCTCTCCAATCGAACATGCTGGACAATAAGTATCAGGGCTTGGAAGCAGGATGGAGGTTCCTCAAAGCAAGGTGAAATATTGTCTTCCCATTATGGCTGCAGCAATTCAGTCTGGATTTGAAGGTAATGAAAGAGCTTCATCCTTTTAATCAGATACTGGTTGATTGCTATAATATAGTATGTCAACAATTTCTATGAGGGAATAAGGGTTGGTTGAAATAAATCAGACTCCAGCAGACTCAGTTCAAAGAAGTAAAAATTATGTCAATATACGAAATGCTTGATTCTGATGTTGAGCCAGAATTGTCCATCATTCATTTTCAGTACTGCTAAATATTTTGTTTCTCAAATCCAGTACCATGCATTTGCAAGAGGCAGTAACATCTCAGTTTTCCTCCCATGGTGTAATTGTACTTACATAAAAGCCCTTAAGATGGCCTTGTTTTTCATGCTCACAAGAGAGCACAAGAGATGAAACACAAACTCTTTTCTTTTAGGAGTAAAATTTCAGTGTGTTTCAGTTGCATTCAAATAATGTGAGTTCAGTTCTTGGCTCTACCATAGCTTTTAGGGGTAAGTCCTTTTCCATTTACACATTCTGTTATCCATCAACCAAGTCTGTGTGACTATAGTCACACTTTTGTTTCACCACTTCGATAAACATGACGAACCTTTTACATGAAGTGGCATGTGTGGACGCACCTAACACTGCAATTCAATTCTTACTGCTCTTAAGGATCATGGCAACATAGATTGCTATAAATAGCAATATTCTGAGGGTTTGGAATGGGAAATGAAGCAAATAGTAACACCAATCTAGATCTGCACTTGTGTTGTGGAACAAATAATTTTATAAAAATGTACATTCTTCAGATACTTTATGAAATGAATATAGACAAACTTATCAAAAGCATTATAAGTGTCTAATCATAGAATCATAGAGTAGTTTGGGTTGGAAGGAACCTGTAAAGGTTATCTAGTTCAAGCCTCCTGCTGTGAGAAATAAACACTCATTTTTGAGTTAAAGAAAGAGTAAGTAGCTACTTTTCGAAATACAGTTCGTTTCAAAAATGCTTTTAAGGAGGTAAGCTTTTATAAAAAAGCATAAGTAATTTTATTTCATAAAAAATTCTTTCAGTTCTATGAACTTACTATTTTCTAAACATATCAATTGATATATTAATTGTGAAACTTAAGCTTTACTTTGTAACATTTGTATGTGTTCATTTTGTACTTAAGCTAAGGCAGCTATAGTTTGGAGCAGGTGAAAGTCCCCTGAGCTTGGTGAATCAAACTAGATGAGAATCTCAGTGGAAGAAGTAAGCAGGTGATTTAGCCTCAATTTCATTCAAAAACCTTCTTAACAAACACAAATTCCTGCATTTGAGAATATCTCAATTGTCTATGAGCTACAGTACAGTGGTATTATGAAAACTTTAATTCTTGCATTACTCACAAAATTGTTATGGTTCATTATTATTCTGCAGCTAAGAAGAAGAGATAACAGGGAAATAACAACCAGTTGTCAATAGCACATTCAGCTGATTTCTTCTATGTAAAGATGTAAGGAATGTAAAATACAGGGGTGTGAATCTTGTATCCAAATATTTATGAGATAAGTAAGTCCCTAGGAAGAACAGAAACAGCCCTGAATGTCAGCAATTGCACTTGCCATGACTATTTCTATCTGAAAATGATCCCTAAGTTTTTCTGCAGTGTTACCTCTGGGGATGGGTGTGATTGAAGTGCCATCAGAACTGCCTTATCCTGGGATGAATCACAAAATCATAGAATATGCTGAGTTGGAAGGGACCCATCAGGATCATCAAGTCCAACTCCTGGGCCTGCACAGGACACCCCAAGAATCACACTGTGTGTCTGACAGCGTTGTCCAAACACTTCTTGAACTGTCAGGTTTGGTGCTGTGACCACTTCCCTGGGGAGTCTGAACCAGTGCCCAGACATCCCCTGGGTGAAGAACCTTTTCCTACCCAGAGCTGGGCTCTGTGATGAATCCAGCTTCGGGAATGTATCCAGCACTGACTTGGTTCTGGGCTCCTGCTCAGCCCCTCTCCTGCCTCCTACCCATGTGGGCCCCCACCTGATCACACTAAAGGTGGGAACAATTTCCGCTACAACCTTCAGGGATCAAAGATGTCAGAAATCATTGTCCCAAACTGAAGAGATACAACAAATATTATCAGCTTCAAAAATCCATTAGCAATGTCTTGACTGAGTAATGTTCACATATTGCAGTATTAGACATCATTGTCCAACTTTGCTAGGTAGATCAGATAATCGTAAAAAGGCTATAGGAAATTTATCTATGCAAAAGTATGTGAACAAGAAAATATCATTGAGAGCATTTAATTGGAAGCTATCACTGTTACAGACTTCATATCTGAAGTAATGAAAAAGCTTTCCTAATGCAGGAGATGAATTAATTCCTCTCAATATTATTCTGACCATATCAAGTATCTTTCAAATGCAAATGAAATCCAGATCCGACATACTCAGAATATTAAATAAACTGTGTAAAAAATCAATGTGCTACTTAAATGCTCAACATGACAAATGTCCTTTGAGCCATGTATCTTGCACCATTCATTTAGCTGGTTTTGAAAGGTTCCCCAAGATCTGAGCTTCCTTCTTTTGCTTCCAGGGAAGTTGTCAACAAGGAGGACCTCCTTGTATTCCCCCTGTTCTGACAGCATGCTGCCTGCAGCTACTTTAAGATTTATAGCCTCAATCTGACTGTAGATTGCAGGGAAAATGGACATGCAAAAATGGTACCAAAGTGCTTATATGAACGCCTTAATTAATGGGATTCTCCTCTTGAAGATGGTTGGTTGTTCTATCCAAATATATTCAGGTATTTTTCAGCAAAAATCCATCAGTGTCTATTAAAATGTCTATGTCTATGACATTGCAGGTCTTTACCACTCTAAATGTCACCTGTGTGTCTTTGGCTTTGTGCAGTGGTTGGATGACTTTGGGGTGGGACTGGAGTTCTGTGGAAAGCAGCAAGCTCTGAGTCAGTGTGAGACAGAGCCGTGTCCTTGCAGAACAGCACACTGTGTTAACGGCACAGGTCAGCTACAGGAGCTCTGATGTAGCAGCAGCACTACAGGATGTTTGGGATACTGGCTGGCATTTCTGGTGGGTTTGTTTTGTTTGTTTAAATGGTTTTTAGAAATAATATGTCTTTGCACTATGTTAGGCAATGTTGCAGTTTCCCTATTTTTTCCCCAGATCCCTGAGGGCAAAAAGAAAATGTCTGGTTCGGTAGCATAAATACAAGATAGAATCTTGTTTGCACTATGTCCTGATTAATCTAATTCCCAGTGGTTCTGCAAATCAGTAGAGGCATAAGGCCATGGTAAAGAATGATCTTCAACTGAAAAATAAAGTAAATAGAAAAAACAGTTTTGCAACAAAAAACCCAGGTTTTGATTGTGAGTGGATTATATGCATTATTAATTTGCATATGAGACACCAATGAAAGAAATTTGTTGGTAGATGAGGCCCCCGAATACCAGTATTTGTTTGGCTGCCAGAGAAAAGCAAATAATAGCAGCCAAAGGGGATGAATTTCTTGAATTACAGCACTTTTCATTAGCTAATCCCCAGGAGGATTCCTCTGGATGTGGAGAAATGCTAACTGCAATCACGTGAGAGCAGGAATCAGAGAGAATTAGCCTTTATGAACCCAACAGAATGTCAACACCTGGACAGACAAACAGATGCCAAGTCTCTGTTCCTTTTCAGATCCAGAGGGCTATTTCCAAATCAGAGAGGAAATAATGTATGATGGTACTAAAACCTTTCCCTTGAATTATAATTAATTCATCTCTGAAATGTATTATTTATAGAAACTCAACACTGTTTTGGTCATCTACTGTCTGTGACTGCCTTTTCTCTTAGTGGAGTTGTATGTGATTCATTGCAGGCTCTGCATTATCTGCTGGGGAGGAAAATTATGACTCCTGTGAAAGTGTATACAGATGGCACAAGCTCTCTGGTCTTTGCACTCTATGCTATGGACAAAGTATTTCAGAGTGAAATGGAACATGATGCCAAACATATTGAACCTGACATAATGATAAAATGTTAGGAGGCTGTAATTGTTGATAATCCAGTTATTGGCAGTATTCACTCATCCCCAAGTATTATCTGTCCAAAGTGAGGCTTGAGGAGAAATCTGGAACAGGAAAATCTGGTCTTTCCAAGTACTACAGAGGGATCTTTGATAAAGAGGATCTTTGATAAAGGGATCCTTTCATAGGGAAGGGGTGATATAAGGCAGAGAAGGACAGAGAGGACAGAGGAGCAAACAGACAATTGTCATTGCTCAGGGTGAAGGAGAAGTGAAAATGGGAAAGGATATTGACTTTAAAGACACCACTTCAAGGAGTCCAGAGAAGGGCAACGAAGCTGGTGAAGGGTCTGGAGCACAAGTCTTATGTGAAGTGGCTGAGGGATCTGGGGTTGTTTAGCTGGGGGAAAAGGAGGTTCAAGGGAGACTTTATCACTCTCTACAACACCCTGAAAGGAGGCTGGAGCCAGGTGGGGGTTAGTCCCTTCTCCCAGGTAACTATCAACAGGACGAACGGACACAGTCTTAAGCTGTACCAGGGGAGGTTTAGGTTGGGCATTGGCAGGAATTTATTCACAGAGGGGGTGATTTGACATTGGAATGGGAGGTGGTGGAGTCACCATTCCTGGAGGTGTTTAAGGAAAGCCTGGATGTAGCACTCGGTGCCATGGTCTGGTTGACAAGGGAGTGTTCAGTCATAGGCTGGACTCGGTGACCTCAAAAGTCTTTTCCAACCTAATTGATTCTGTAATTCCATGAAAGGCAACAGCCCTAGTTTCATCAAATCAATTTGTATGTCAGAAGGCTACATGACTCAGACAGAGCATCCCTTTCTTTACATCTCCCACATTTCTCTGCTTTGGGCTGGAACACAAATTTGAACATTAGTGATTTGGTGCTTGTTCAAGCAATACAAGTTACATCTTTTTTCTGGTGTAGGCAGTTTTATACATGCATATTTAAATGAAATCAGTGATTTGCAATACAGAATAAGAAAATGTAGCTATTTACTGCTCACTTACTGGGTTATTTTGCTGCCTCATTTATAGGTAATATTTCTAATATTCTTTGGGACCAATTCATTTAATATAATGCTCTTCTGCTCAATGGATTCATGCTTTCAAGAGTCAACTTGCACTTCAGCATAGCAATTTTGTGCCTGTACTTTTCTGTTTGTGGCATTAAAAATCATTATAAAGGCTCAAAGGATAAGTATTAGACTGTAAATTGAAAATTCAAAACACATGGTATTATAGAAAAGGAAATAAATTTCTGAAAAACAAGATATGCACCTTACTGCTTTTTCAAATGCAAAGTTATTCTTAACCAAAGTAGGAACTAATTGCAGTGAATGATAGTAGTTGAGAGCATGATAACAGCTATTGTCAGCCAAATGTAAATAAAATTTTGGGTACTTGAATCACCTTCCTGGTCAAGAAACATTGAGCATGCTTATTTAAATACAAATTACTCCTCCTATCATATACTGATGCAAAGCCATGGCTGATAACACTTGGACAACTGTCATCCGAATCATCTGGACACCTTTCCTTTCTTGGGCAAGAAGGATATACAGGATAATGAGCAGCCTGAAAAGGTGCAAATTCTGTGTTATGAAGTTGTAAGAAGAAGTAATTTTAAAATGTGAGTAGTCCATTTCACACTGCTGATAGGGCTTTGTTGTCCTGGCTATTCCTTATTCCAAGTGCTTGGTTTCACCAAAAGTGAGAAAAGGAGTATTTGTTGCTGTTTATTTTCTAAGCACACCCTCAGTTCTCAGAAATGTCCATTACACAACATAGGAAAGGAATGATAAGAAAGTCCCTGCTGTATTCAAGGCACCAAGCACTTCAGGAGGAGCTAAGATTTCCTGGCCTCATCAAACCGTAGGAGCATTTTTAGGCAGAGAGGCAAGGAACAAAGGTTTTGTCACCTTCCTTCAGATGTATGTGCTGAGAATAGTATTTCACACACCTAATGACTTACATTTTCAAAGCAATCATACCTTTATTTTAATAAAATGTGTAGCAATTCTTCCACTCATTGTATGCATGAGAGTTCTCTTCCTTCAGAAGAATAATGACCATGCTATGCATTTTCAGCACAGGTACTTCACAAGCCGGAGCAAATTGAATAACATATGTATAAAATAGAAATCACCTACTCAGTATAGTACATACTGGGTTTTGTACTGATTAGCTTTTTTCTAACTATGTTAGTGTGCCACTATGCTGTTTTACAGTTCATAGAATTTAACAAAACCAATTTCCCACATCTTCTGAATGAAATCCAGACTGATTTTCTAGAGAATGTACGAAGAAGAAATCTATTAGAATTTCTGGCCTCTTTATTAATGAAGAAAAGAACCTCTAGAATGACTTTTGCTGCATGAGTGTATGTGGATGTGTGCCTTAATACACAAACAGAAGGATTTGCCTGAGGGACTCAGCTAGGAGATGACAGCTTCTTAAGGTGTAGTAATTCAGCTGCTTCCACTCATCTAGACATAATCTTCATGAAGCAAGCCATTGCTGGGCATCTACAGTGCATTTCTGAACACCAACCAACCAACCAGCCAAGGAAAGGAAAAAATTCCAAATAAGGTGCAGAACAACCATGATTTGCTCCTGCACAGGCAGATAGCATCAGATCATGTTGGGAAACAGCATGTTTGAACAGTATACAAGAGTCAATCCACCTTGTTTAAAAGACATTTGAAATGATTCATTTTGCTGGGAAGATTTTATTGACATGTTAGGTTGTGACATTTTACTTCATTGCATGTCTCTTTTTTCGGCTGCCAGTGATTTCAGAACAGCATAGTAAAAACAACACTGAGTAAGACTACATTAAGTCTATTCATTCTAAATCACTATTTTTATTTGTTTTGTAAGTTTCTGGAGAGATCAGATAGTGGGATGAAACTTGTCATGCTTCATTGTTTGATTTTTCTTTTAAACTATCAGCTAAAAACTTTTCTGCTTTCTGGCATGACTAAATAGGTCAAACCCATGAATTCCGCTGATTTTTAATAACTTACATTGCAAAAACAGGCAAAACCCAGCAATCTCACAGGATTTAAGGCTGGAATTTGGTTTGTCAGTGCATTGTAAGGAAGATGGAGACAATAAGCACAAAAATTGTGTGACTGAGATGCTCCCAGTCCATAGTACAACAGTCGACACCAATAAGTAGAGCTGAAATCTCAACAAGTAACAGCAGCTTTTCTGTGGTAAGGGAGGTGAAGCTGCATGAGGACCCCCAATTTCAGCAAAACATGTTTAACACTTGACTTTCTCATTCACCTTCTCATCTTCCAGTGCCTTCCTTTTGCCATCATGTCCAGCTGTATCCAGGCTGACCAAAAGTCTTGCTCATCTCTTTCATTTGCACATTAATTTCTAATTGTATTCTGCTTGCTTCTGAAAATGTCCAAATGCACAAAATCATTTCCACGTGTATGTCTGCCAGGAAGGCGTATTTTCCTGGTTTGTTTATAGCCTGCTAAGAGTTAGTCCTGGCATGGTCTGCTGCAAGGAGAGAGGCACTCTGTGATCATCCTTTCACAACATGACAGGAGCCCCTGGCCTAAAGGACAAACAGTACTGCAGCAGAAATCAACTTGTATTCTCCCTGAATCATCTGCCAAAATCCATGGTAGTCCCAAGGATGAGCTCCCATTTTACCCCAAATAACGAGATGGGAAGTGATGAGAGATGAACTTTCTCTGCAGGACTAGATCTCTGGGGAATTGTGTAAATCACTCTAAGAATTAGCCTAACCTGGGACAATCCTGGCTGAATGGCATACAGAATCCACCTTAAAGCCAAACCAGAGTATGAAATACCTAAAAGGCTCTGAGCTTTCATACATAATAATTGATTAATTAAACTTGTTCATTTTAGTGGCGATAAAGATAATTTTACTTGCACTTTCAAGTTCACCTAATCCTCTTTGTCCTCTTGCATTTTTCCCTGAAGCTTAAGCAAGTTTCATTTGTATTCCTGGACAGATCTTTGATATTATGCATCCCTCTGCAGTGAGCACAGATCAATAGATGTTCCCTGGTCCAAGTTCCCACATTTGCATGTTTGTGTCATTTTAAGAGCTCCATTTCTGTGCATTTTTTTGTGCCAGCAAAAAAACCAATTCAAACTTCTTCATCTTGGCCAGCCGAATTCTGCACCTGCATACGGGTGCTAGCTAACATCAACATCAATTTCCATCCCTCATTAATGATACTGAATGACATGGGAATGCTGCGACAGCATCACATTCAGTGTTTTCCTAGGAGATTCTTTTGTTATAAAAAAGCTATTTCCCTTCTTTTTTTCAGTAACTGAAAGCTGCCAACCATCCATTTACAATTATTTGTTTTAAAGTGTCTTCTATCCCATCTTACTTGGTAACACAGTCCTGTTTCCTGGCTAGGTGATCCCCAAAGCATGATAAGACTCCCTGGACGTGGGCAATCATGACAACAGCTTTCACCTGGTATGACATCTACCTTTCTTTCTGTGAGCCAGCCCTTTCCCCACTGGACACATGTATTTGCTGCAACTAACAAAAGCCAATTTTCATAATTCACAGTGGTGTCTAGCTCCCCCTTCAGAACCTGAGCTTCTTTGCTATATTATTCCAGGACCTAACCTTACATTTTGCCTTCTCACATTTTCAATCCAACATCAGTCTCCATCATTTCAAGAGCAGTGAGTCATATTCCATACCAAATCATATTAAATTATCATATCGTGACTCAGAGATGAAAGGGAGTAATTTACATTTTAGTGGGGTACTGATTTTTCAGACTGCAGTTGAGTTGAAAAAGGTCTGTTACTAACTTTGCCTCTACTTTGGTTGAATGATTAGCATATGTAAAAAATTTAGGCACTAGAATGGATTGGGTATTTCCATAGATACCAATTTAGGTGTAAACATACTCCCTTGAGGCAATCCATATTATTGTCCTACAACAATTGTGTTTATAGTGGTTTAGAACAAAAACCTGCCACACTGCATGACATTTTTTTACCATGCTGCATTTTTGACATGGCAGCTGCAATGACGTACAGCATCCTTACTACTGGGGTAATCACAAATATTGCCTCAACAACCACAGCCATTTCAAATCCATCTTTCATATATCCAACATCATTCATCTCCTGATCAATATATGCTTTTCCTGGATAGAGCAGGGCTTTGGGGAATAAAGAGCTTATCAACAGGTTTTACTGCTTATCACCAGTAACTTGGCTGAGCTGTTTGCAGAACTTACAAAGATGGCATAGCAAAGGCAAAGGCCTGAAAATTTTCATCTCAAGCATCCATTTCTTGCTTCTGTGCTTTGTAAGGTGAACTGATTGCCATATGTCAAAACCTGTGTGTTACATTTAATCACGAAGCTGACTCAGGGTTCTTTCTGCTTGGGGCAGCAGTCAAGTCTCTTTTTCAAGAGAAAAAACAACCTGTGAATTTCAAGACAAAAATAACATATTAAGGCATCCTAAATATCATTAATCATTCAGAAGGTAGGAAAAGCCAGACATTGGAAATGTGACTGTAGATTTTCTCCTCTCCCTGTGCATGTTCTGTGTCATTAACTGTGTGATCACATACTTTTCTTAATACAGCACAGTAATTTAATTGAGCTCCCCAGATTACTCTGTGTGTGTGGATATGGTACCAATTACTACTTACTGCGTGCTCCATCTCTCCTGGAAGTATGCGTATTACTCCGGAAATCTAGTCATTTTCTGCAGACCTTCCTGAGCAGGTCCTGCATGTGCATTTTGGTTGTGTTTAATAGGAGTCCCTACACCTGAAGAAACCTGACAACAGAAAGAGAAACAGAGGAAAGAGATGGGGCAGAGAAGGAAATAATCTCCATCTTCCCTTTGGCCGTATGTTCTGGGCCATGGCTGAAGTTGCCCCTAACGGAGACACTTCACCTGTGTTGCATCCAGAGCTCTTTGTCCATCCCATAGTGTCGCAGGACCATCACAAGGGCAGGGTGACAGCGAACTCATGGAATACAAATGTACTGATAAAGTATCTGTATTTCATGTCTATCACTATATGAAAGCAGGCAGGAAAACGTCTTGTTTGTACAGCTCACAAACAACGTGTCGGGTGACCAGAGAACAGCCAGTCTGAAAACCTGCCTTGGATACCACCTTATCTCCGTTTGATCCTGGTTTACAGACAAAGAGACACAGTTTAATTTTAAAGTCCCAAACTGGAGAGCATTGTTCGGCCACACTTTGCTGACAGCACTGTGTGAAACTGCTCTGTGCATCCTGCCAGGGTGCCAAAGGTGCCAGAGGCCAGGGTGAGTGATCCATGAGGGAGAACAGGCTGGAAGGGAATTTTGTCATGAATAGGAATTAACTCTTTGCTGCTCTGATGGTTGCACTGCTTCTTTGCCAATGTGTTTCGCTCCATTTGAATGTTGTTTCAAGTAATCAAGACTAAAGTGTGGAAAGAATGCTCTTATGATCTCTGAGTTGGGGAAAGAACATGTCCATCTTGCTATCAGCAGTATCTTGGCCGGTTAGTATGCTACTTCCTATCAGAAAATAATTGGCTGATCTGTAAACCACTCTGGACTAAATTCAGGCTTTTAGAGGTGTAGTTCAGCAAGGGACAGAAGAGACTTATGAAACAGCCCCAGGCAAGCAAAGAGAAATCCCACATAATAAACCAATCCAATTGCTTTCATATCAGTCCCTGCAGGTCTGGCCATGGTTTCTCACAGGCTCCATATCAAGTTCCTCTCCTGCCATGCTCTTTCCCATCTCCATTGCTTCTTCTGAGCTCAGAACAGACTGTCACTGTGCAAGTCTCCTGAGTTTGCTCCCTTATCTCTTTCTGGTTTAGACAGGCTTCACATACTGCAGTGCATTGAATTCTCTTCAGCATCAATAATTAATGAAAATATTATTTCTACTTTGGATTCTAACTGTGTCACTACTGGATTCAAATGGGAATAATGAAAGATCTGGAGTAGATGTTGATTTGCCAGCAATGATGAAAACTGTGGAAACATTAGAAGTGACTGAGAAAGTAGCATAATTATATGGAAGTGCATGCACATGGGCCTTTTGGTTTTTTTCATAATAATGGTTAACCGTTAATGGCATATCAACATTTTCAATAGTAATTGTATCTTTATAATTGTAAACTACCAGAATCTTCTGTGTGATGGAAACAGCAGGGGAAAAAATGGATAACATTTTTTTAAAGGATTTCTGTTCCTAGGAATGCTGTATTAAGTGTACTGTGCTCAATACAAATAGCGTTCACCATGAAAACAGCAATAAAGCCACAGCATATGTAATTGCTTATAGATGGTTGTAATTTTATTGTGTTGGCTATTCTCACTTGTATTCAGAAGCTTCTAACACTTTATCCTGCTCTCCCGAGTGTCCCTCTTTGCAGGATTACAAGATATTAAAATGTCTGTATTATTATTTATTTGCAACCCTTTTTCAAAACACAGTAGTTACACTGTCATTCAAAGATGCTTTATTATAAACAGTAATGCACTCTATCTGTTAGTCTGACCCTCTTGAGTAGGTTTCATGGACTTCTCTTTGGCAGCCTTTGATTGCATGCTTTGAAAGGCTGATTTTATTAGTTATGTTTCTTTGAAAACCGTGAAAGAATGCAGCAATTGGCTAAATAGAGAAATTTTCTATAAGACCCAGAAAACTAGATAGCCACATCTCTTGCAGAATATATCTCTCCACTTTGGCAGACAGGATACAGAAGCTAGTTCAGGCAAAAAGAAGTCAGGGCAGCCCATAATTGATTTGACCTAATCCTCTCTTACTCCTCCACCTGACATTTACTACAGAGCAAAAGTGGTTCATTTCAACAGGTCTCCTTTCTGGTTTATACTTATTGGTATCATTGTGTCTGTGAATCTCCCTTTAAAGAAATCCTGGAATAATTTTCCTATTAATAATTTCTGTTCCTCTTTATATAAGTTCTTTTACTGTGCTCATCATGGCAATATTTTGGGGTACTTTCAAGGAACCTGGCTAACTTCTGTAATGTCCTTGCTTTCACCTCCCCTCATCAGGGAGATAAGTGTGTGCATTGGAGCCCTTTGTCTGGAATGCTTACAGGATATAATGTTACAAAAGCCAATGTGAATGTTTGTGTGTCTATAACTTTTTTTTAAACTCCAAGGTCAAAAAAAGGTACATTGCCCTTAAGAAGCAGGAGGCTGTGAGGACTAAAGGAAGCTGAGATTGTGAAAGGATGGATGCCAAGGAAGAGTACCAAATTTTAGCTCAAGAAGACAATTTTAAATTGTCTAAAGTTTAATTTAGAAGACAATTTTAAATGTTCAAGCTCCTAAATTATATGAGTGTTCTCAAGACACGTTCTCTGGCATCAATTAACAATACTTCCAGTAATAAATCATAATTTACTTTCTATAGTCATTGACCATGATGGTTTGCAGCTGATAGTGAGGTAATAAAATATATGATGTATATTTTAAATGTGCATCTATTCAGAAAATTAGTTTGTGGCTTAGAGAGCTAAGAATCTACATATGATACACTTTAACTAAATTGCTTAAAGAAGTAATACCTCAGAACCATGATTTATGTTTTGTATAGAACATTACTCTAGGAGGGTAGGAAACACTAAATATTTAGAAATGTGTAAATGTTGAATTAATTGAAAGAATGACATCCTGTTGACAGACCATCAGCAGTGATGAAGCCAGCTGCCAAAGGAGTTAGGGACAGAGGAAGCACAGGAACTGTGCTTTTTAATTGCCATTTCTTTGTTGTAATATCATTCTCACTTCTGACTTTGAAGTCATGTTTTCTTGAATTACAGTCTGACATGGAGTGATTTGGCAGTTTTTCTAAAGAGAAATGCTGAAGTACAGGTCATTCAGGAAAAAGTGTACTCAGGCTTTATATTGCTTTTCTTTTCTGTTATTAATCAGAAGCAAACTATGGGACTCTCCTCTCTGAGGGTCAGTCAGAGGGACACAGAGACCAAGGCTTCATGGGGTGACAGGAACAGCCCTGGCCCCTGCTGCGCAGCTCCCAGCTACAAGAGCTGCTTCCCCAGATGGCATTCTCAGTCTCCCTGAAGTGGGAAAAGAAGGTGAACTCTGGAGACCCATAAAATCAGGAACAGTACTGCACTAGGACATCAATCAGGAAAGTTATTTATCCACCCTATAGCACTTTTTGTGCTGCAAGTGGTCCTGCTCAGATCGAAAGGTTTTTAGCAACAATTTGGAGAGGTTTGGGGATTAAGAGGATCTTAATTATGCATGCTGCTTTCTGCATTTCTCCAGTTCTAATTATTAGAATTATTTTCATATCGTGAGTTGTAGAAAAGGAAAAATTACTACTAGAGACCATTGGCTGGAGAGGTCCTTCTTGCTGATAGGAACTGGCTCTGCCAAGGAAGCTTGTCATGTAACTCTTCCCACAAGCCAATTAAAATCATTCTTTTCACTCGCTGTTATTTATCACTCTTCCTAAGATCAACCACTCTGTTGACTAGAACCTGCTGCTAATTTCCAGCCCAATTTTATATAATTACCATTGTATTATTATTATGAAAAAGTTTCATAAATTAAATAAAAGAATTCTTCATGCATGAAGGTATTTTATCTTCAAAGTCAAACATCTCTCCATCTGGATTAGAAGTCTCAAATTTTTAAGGCTGTTTTGCCACCTTGAGAACAAGAGACAGAGGCTTCCTGGAATTTTCAGAAAGAACTGAGTAACTGAACCCTTTTGCAAATCTCTAGTTTTCCTCTACTTTTCCTTAATTTTTGCTGTTTCTGAAACATAAATGGAATTTCAAATTTGGCTGTAATGCTGTGTACCGCCCTGACAAACAAAACAACTTCTCAGCTCATGGGCACAAAGTTTGTCTTGATCCCGGAGTGGCATGAGATGTTGAAGCATTTTAAACCTGTTAAATGTGGAACTGAATGTACTCCTTTTGAGCCTGCAAAAGCAAGTTTAGAAGCTGTGATGCTGACAGAGATTTAAGTTGATCAAATATGCAAAGTAATAGTTTTAACAAAACTACACAAGATACAAAAGCTTATTATTGACTGAGAAGCTTCTCAGCCATCATACATCTCCTGAAGATCTGTGTATTTGTGGAATCCTTGACTAATGTCTAGATGGATTATTATTTTTTTATACTTTAATGCTGAGCCCGTTAAATAGTGACATCAATATGAATTTTTGAGTGGCATTAATATTTGCTATTGCAAATGGTGAAAAATTGTCCAAATGGGATGCAGTGAGTTCCTACAAAACAAAAAAATATTGAGAAGGAAAAAGAAGCTTAATGGCCTCAGATCATTCCTCATTTTTCATCAGATGTCAGTACAGAAAAAGCAGCTGACCCCTTATCTTAAGTTTAATGAGTGACAGGAGTATTTCATTCTTCACTGACCTGCTGTGTTGTACTATGATTACTGGCTTTTCTTTCTAAGCACTCTTTAGATAGCTGCAATTTAAATACATTTGTGCATTACCTGGGTGGGGATGTACAGACACTGCCCATTTTTGAGCATGGAGCAATTTCCTGAGGTTGAATTCTCTGTGAGTGCCAGTAAGCCCTTGCCTCCTGATGTTTATTGTGCAGTAAACACACGGGTAAATCCTTGCATGCTTCACATGGAAGTAATGTAGGCTGACAGATCAGCCTAGCATCAGATGGGAATTTGGTTCCTAGTGCACCTTAAGTGAGATGGGAGGAGAAAATAGGAACTGTGGCTGTATGGATAAGCCCCGGTGGGTTCATCTCCCCTAACACCACTTGACCAAAGGCTAGGGATTCAGTCTGAGCCAGGAATCTGGGTACTGCTGTCATCAATAGAGGAAAACAGGTACCAATTCTACAGTGACAGCAGCAGGACTGAACCTATCCCCCTATGGAGGCTTTACTCTTACTTTGCATGTTAGAGAGAAAGACCAGGTGGCTCTATCAGAGTTCACAATTCAATTTCAGAAAAATGCAGTTGTATGAGATGTATCCCATCTTTCTCAGTAGCAGCTACTGCTGGGAAGGCAGTGGTCTTCGTTTGTCCTACGTAAGTAGATCCAGTAGTACAAAGTGACTCTGAGAACCGTATGGCAGAGGATGGCACTCTGCAGTAGCATCACTATCCCTAACAGGATCAACAGAGTTGATTTCTTTCTTTAAAATTAAAACCAGAATCCAATTCTATACACAAATTCAGTAATAAGTTTTCAGCAAGAGCTAAGTCTGAAAAATATTAAAGATATATGGGTGTGTGTGACCTGTGCTCATTAGGGTAAGGGGGCAAAATACTGTTGCTGGTAGAGAATCTTTAATTATAGTCTTTATTCCATGCTAACGATGAACTGAAACCACTGGGAGTCTTGCAAGGAATTGCAAAATTTCTGAATTAGTCTCTCAGACTTGTGAAACTTGACTTTTTAAATGAGATTTGAATAAGCACTTGGAAAACTTAATGGGCCTGTAGACCTACAAAATTCAGTGTGCCACTAGGACATGATACCAAGACTATTGTTCTCCTCCCACTTCCATTTTCTAAGCTACAGACCCAACAGTTGAAACATAATGAAATTTTTAAAGTTCATTGGTTAAGAGTACAGTAAATCTTTTTTTCTCCCTCCCAACTATATACTACCCTACATTTGTCTTGGTTCACATTCAACCTACCATAAAACACATTTGAAATAAATTACTACATGGCAGATTTATTAGTTTTATTTGACTTATGTTACCAGAGTGGGATGTCATTGATATTGCATCATTTGGGACCTGAATTTCTTATTTTCTTTCTAACTGCAATTTATTGTCTTTAGAATATTTTTTTTTAAAGGAATTTTAGAACATGTGAAGACTACTTAAAAAGGTTTTTCCCTTACATTTCCCTTCCTTCCCCCTTTTCACTTCATAAGGTAGTTTCAATAATGCTTGTGGCATTTTTACATTTGTATAAAATTAATTTGTATCTATTCATTGGTGCCATAGATACCAGGAGACTTCTATGTTGTGTCAACTTGCATTGCATCGGATGCATCTTGTTGAGATTCTTTAAAACGAAAGGGTAAAATACATGTTATTCATTTTACCTATAGATTCAATGAGGATGATGAAATTTTCAATGTAAGTGCAATGTATGTAAATAAATAATTCATGTGCATTAGTGCAGAATCTTCTGCCAAGTCCTTCTAATTGATTTTTATTATTTCTTAAGAAGAATTTTTAAATTTTTATTCTGGCAGGAATTTTTCATTTTCTCATTCAGAAGTCACATCACTTCAGGTTATGTCCAAATAAAATGGGCTGAAATTGAAGAAATGAAAATTTAGTGATGACTGAATATCAAGGTAGCAGAAAAACCTATAGCAAGATTACTTTGAGCAGTGTGGTCTAGTGGAATGTGTCCCTGCCCATGGAAGGTGGGCTGGAACTAGATGGTCCTTAAGGTCCCTTCCAAATCCAAGCTATTCTAGGAGTCTATGACTTTTTCTTCCCAATGAACAGCATAAGACTTGACAGAATATTTTAGAAGGCTTGGCTGATTTGAGGGTAACACCATTTCCATGTCTTGACTGCACTGCTCAGCTGGGTTCTGAGGCCTCACTGTGCTCACATAAAGCAAGGAAGTCTGGAAGATATTTAGTAACTTAAAATTGAGGCCATAATGAAAACTACTTTAGCTTGAATTCTCCAAATCACTGCACAGCACTTCCAGAACAAGCAGCAGAATCTGCATCACACCAGAGACTTGTAATTGGTGGGATGAAGATGTCTGTGTTCATTGCCTGGGAAGGGTCCCAGTCTGGTGGCTCATGGCATGGTGAGATTACAGTGCTGTTTTTCCCTGAGTGAATGTGTGCTTCTGAGAAATGCCCTGTGGTGACAACAGCGAGCAGCATGACTTACCACTCCTCCTGCCACACACCCTTTCTTTCATCAGAGAAAAAAACCGCTTCATTCAGCTTTTCATCTATTATTTTCCCAGAATCATGCCTGAAGCCAGCTGTATGCTTGACCTCTGTTTATCCAATACAGTGTTTACTACTGTCCCTATTCCTGCTTGAGGACCAACCAGGGACATTACCTGGTGATGGGTACATTACAGCCACTACTGCTTGCTCTGCAGTTCTTAATATAACTGGCTTCAGGAAAAGTGGATGCCTTCTTGTTTGAGCTTCTCTCATTAAAAAACCCATAAGAAACAGCTGGGCAAATCCCACATCCCAGTTTGAAAACTGTAGGGATCAACTTGAGAAAGATAATAAGGACCTCAAAATGTTCAGCTGCAGCTTTTTTTTTTATTAAAGCTGTAGCTGCCTGGCTGTCAGAGAGCAGACAGCAATAAGGCAGATGCTGCCCTGCCTCCCATATGTCTGCTGTACAAAATTAAATCCCAGCTCCAGTCAGTTAGCACCGAATGGTGAGAAATCCTGCCCATTTGAGTCCCCACAGAACAACTGTTTCACCCAGCAGCTGTCCTCAGTGTGCTGCATCCTGTAGTGTGCTGCAGCCAGTGGCAGGCAGCCTGCTGCAGCACCCACCCAATGGCACCGTTTGTACCCAAAAATGAGGTGTGAGAAACAGCCCTGGGAGGGCAGGGGAGGGGCAAAGCAACTCTCCTTAAATCCTGGGGAATACTTGGGCTCATGTTCTGGCTTGGTTCAGGGAGCAGAGTTTCTCTTTTTCTGTTTGAATAAAAGTCATTGAATGGAACACAAAAAGAGCAATTTGGGAGCCTAAGGACATGTTTGATGGTTGTACACATTCATAATAGAGCAAGAGTAGTTGCTTAAGGGAGTGTTTTATACCCACCCCCGACATACGGCAAAATATGGCACAAAACCCTCCAGAGAGATGTTAGCTAATAACAAATTTGCTAACTATAATCACATAGCAAGAGGAATGGAATTATTTTCTTTCACAATATTAAAAATATTAATTTTTTTCAAAGGCTTCTTCCTGCAGGGAGTACCCTCTGCACAGGCATTTGGAAGAAAGTGCCTGTATTTGCTGCTGAAGTAGGCAGCGACAATGCTGCCTGCAGACACCAGAATCTTCAGAAAAGCAGGAGAATAGAAGCTGGGAAGGTTCAAACAGGTTAAAGTCAAGTCCCTCTGATGACATTTTTACAAGACAATTCCCCAGACGGAGTGACTTGAACTTCTGCTACTGTTATTAAAATGTGGGAATATTTTTTCTCTTTCCCTTCAAGCACGCTTCACTGGATGTATAAATGCTGTAAATGTTGTGTCTATGAAAAGCTTTTTTGACAGCCATTGAATTATAATAATTAAAATCTGTTCACAAAGTCAGATGAAAACAAGGCTGAGTTAGACTGGCCTGTGACTTTGGCTGCCCAGAGGTTCCTGGTGACAGAGATGGTAATAGCTTTTGACTGTGAGAAAGTCTTAGCTCTACAGCAGCCCCAACCACAGCCTGACGGAGTTTTGTGTCAGCAGAAAATTCCTACATATTATATTTTCAAACCTATGATAGTATAAATGACCTCAAGCTTTGAGCAAAATACAGTAGCTGGTATATCTGTTTAAATGATTAAGCAAAGAGCCAGGGACAAATCTCTCCTGTCATTTCTGTGTCTCCTTGCTGTGCCAAGTACACGAAGAAAGCATGAAGACACCAGTATGAGATGCAGTCAGGGAGCTTTTACAGAAATTACAGGGTTCTGCAGAATTTCACTCCCCATTAAGACTGACTAGTGTTAAAGTGGAAAAGGAAAGATCTCTTATATCTTTTCCCCTTTGAGAATCTGCATGCTATGTTTAGGCCAAATGTTGTATCTAATTGAGAATAATTATTCTATAAAACCAAGCCTGCTGTTTCTTTTCTTTTCTTTTCTTTCCTTTTTTTTTTTTTTGGTGGCAATTCAGTTTTAGTCTATCATTAATATGTATGAAATAGAGCATTGTTGTGACATTTTGTGGATAGTTTAAAACACTGAGAGTATGTCCCCTGTTCTGATCCACAGAACAATAATAAACAAAGGAATATATTTTACTTGACAAAAACTTCGTCTCTAAGCCCAAAGTAAAAAGATTTTCTTCGCCAAAATATGGCACCGCAGGGGTTAGGCTCTGCTTTGGTAGTGTCCACTTCCTTTGCCAGATAATGTTGCACTGAGCAGATTTTCTGTGGGTGCATTTGAGATACCTGGTTATAAGCACTGCAGAATATCTGTGAATCAAAAGAGAAAAAGTATTTTCTTGTCTATCCACTTTAAGCAAGTCAGTGTACATTGACCTTTATGAGCCAGAGAAGACAGAAGGCTTACAGGATTTTCCCACATACCTGGAGAGGCTCACCAGCCATTGCCTCAGCAAAGACTGCACCACTTAGTTGAGAAAAATCTGCACAGCCAGCCCCTAAAAAAGAGCTTATAAACTTCTATGTCTGCCCTGGTCAACATCCACTGTTTGATGCATTAAGACTTCAATTTTAATCATTTCACATTTGAGAATAATTTGGTAATTAAAACAAATATAACCAAAGAAAACAGGGAGGAGTGAAAGAATGATCTTGTGCTCTATTATTTGCAAGTCATATGCACTGATGTTACTCATATGACCACAGAAAACATTCTAGCAATAGTGCCCTGTTCTTTTTTTTTTTTAATATGTCTGTGTCTTCATATGGTAGATATTCTTCCCCTCTTTCTGGTTCTGCCCCAAACACAGCTGTAAAAAAATTTCCACAAAGTATTCTGTAATTTACTGCTTCTAAACACCTTTTTTACCTTCTAAACTCTTACGCCAGCTGTAGTGAAATGTTTCTGTACCAGGAACTCACGGCCTAATTCCCTTCTAAGGCTCTCACTCAGCTGTTCCTTTTCTGAGGATTTATAGATTTGCTTTTCCAGTGTAACTTCCAAAGCTTAGTTTGGAGCAACACTCTGATATGGCCAAAGGATGCTTTGCTCCCCTCTGTCACAACCTACCTAACACAGGGAGAAAGAAATCCAGATGAAAGCCATCATAGCTGAAAGCTCTATTTGCCTGCCTGTTAGCATACAGTTTACATGCACAATTGTTGTACTGAGAAAATCAGCAAAGGTCACAAAGATGATACTACCTTGTGCCTCTTAAATGGGCCAGTCTCATCTATTAATACTTCTCATCAGCCAAAAGAATCCCTTACTTTCAAGTCTGTCCCTGAAAGCAGGATGGAGGTGAGGTAGATGCTATCCAACTTTCTGTGTTACTGAGTGCCAGCTGACCTATGGCTCAGTGTAGGAACAGTTTGACTATGCCAGAACATTAAAAATGACATGTTAGCATCCTGCTCTCAGTAGGGTAGGTCAGTAATGCACTCAGTGCATCAATGTGCCATGTGAATTCAGGATGTGGAGGCTGCTCTGAGTGCAACTTCCATATCTATTGAGAAAAATCAGAGTCCTTGAAAACAAAAAGCTTCAGCTAAGGGCAGGATGTTATTGTGTTCCATGCATAGACCTCACTAGTATTCACATACTGTTCAGTTTCCTCGGACTTCAATTAAAAATAAAGTCTTTTCAGGGCCTATTTTTCTTCTCACACTCACCAGTCCTGAACTTCAACACTTGCTCAATGGCTGTACTTTGGCCCCTCACCCTGGTAAGCCCTTTCCAATGCGGGAAGGCACAGCTGGTGAGGGCTCACAGACGTCAGCACATCTATGCTCAGCAGCCCTTGGGGCGAGGTCAGGCGTCTGCTGTGTACAGAAACACTCTGTACAGAAACACAGTGCACAGCATTAGCTTCCTCCTGTAAATACACCTCCTCCCGCTCCCTAACAATGGCAAAGTATTTGGCTCTCAATGAGAAGCCTCCTGAAGCAGGAGAGGCCTGCAGGAAATACTTTTCAAGGATCAAGAAGCATTTGCCCAGCTCCTAAACACCAGAGAACCTCTCCTTCTAATTTACAATGAAACTCTCTTTCAAAAAATAAGACCCAAGTCTGGTCTGTTTCCCAAAGGCAAAATAGGCTAAAAATAAGCTTCTCCAACCGGAAGAATTTGCACTCTGTATGACAGCTTGACTAATGTTGGCTGGTGCATCTATCAGCTTTTAGCTGCAAACCTAATGGCCCTACAGACAGGTAGGAAAAGGGCTTTTATCAATGCCTTTGGCTTCGAAGCCAGGTTTCAGACCAGCAGTTGCTGACAAACATTTTGCTTGATGGAAAAAGGTATCATTATTTTTGTATTTCTGACCAGAAAATAAAATCCTAGGAGCTTTTTTCATCTTTGTAAAGTCCCCGTGAAGCACTGGGGTGTCCCCTAGCTCCAGTAGGCTATCTCTCCTGCATGCTAAGAACCTTTTGCAAGCAAAACACCCCAGTCAAATCAATGAAAGTGTTGCCTGAATGAGGATCTGGCCTTGTAGATGTTAAGCTGAGTGGAAAGATATTTAGATGACTGATTTCCCAAGCCTCTCAGCATTGGAGTATCCTGTTCCTGAATCCTCTGCTCAGCCAGAAGGCAATTATGTGCAATCTCATCAGCAGTGAATGGGAGGAAATATCTCCCTTATGGTGCAGCATGTGATAATGATGCTCACGCAGGGTATGTGCCTTGTCCACTGTTGCTCCCCATGGAGGTTTATGATTTTGTGAAGTGTTCCTCAGCAGTGCCAATGTCCAGCAAATACCTTCCCACCATATATAAGGCCTCTTTGCATCATCCTTCAAACTGGCCTATCCTGAATTTCATTTTATTCACCCCAGGATCACTTGATATTTAACATTTTGGTTCGGTTGTTGATGGCTACCCTGCCCTGCAGAGTTGGAGGACAACTTGCAGATATTCCCTGGCAAACAGAAGCGCCAGGGAAGTGTCAGTTTCCTTCCTCTGCAAAAATTGCCTTGGAAGGATGGTAGAGAATGAACTTGACAGGTGCAAGGAATCAGGAAGTAGGACCTGTAGTGCTGCTGCAAATGCAGTTCTTTGTTCCTGTCCATGCATCAAATGCTGCCTTAGTTTGAGCAGCTCCCCAAAAAGTCTTTGTAGTGCTCGCCACTTGGATCCAGGTGCTGGTTTTTTTTGTGTGAGAAAACAGGTACAGACAAAGCTTTCAGAGGGGCAGAGGATCACACAGAGGCTGTTTCACAGCTGGTCCAGGTCACTGTGGTTGATGCTGGTTTGAAATACATTTCCAGCTCTCTCCATAGGGGCTCTTACTGCCAGAACTGCAGACGACACCCTGGTTTACATCCCACCAGTCTTCTAGAGGTCTCTGTCAGGGTTATTTTCTGCTCCTGCTTGCCGCTCCACAGCAGAAAAGGAGATGTCAGTAATGCTCTGGAGCTGTCTGTCCAGATCAACCTAGGCATTGCAGAGCTGCTGAGAGTCTCTGAGCTCCTCCTGACCCTTCCCAAGACGATGGACTTTCCCACTCTTACTGATACATTATTTCCCACTGCCAGGAGGAACCTAACTACTCTCCAAAAATATGACAGAGGGTTTTTTAACCCAACTGGCTCCTAGGGAAGGTCCATTTCCTAGGAGATTATTCTGCTGCAAGCAAGGATCACGGGGCACATCTCTGTCACTGAGTCAGGAGGAGCCATTCAAAGGTCTCACGAACGACAGCAAACACAGCAAATGGTCCAAGGGGTATGGCAGCAGCAAGTGGTGGCTGAAAGACCAGGAGGGATAAGAGGTGAGGACAGGCAAAGTCCTGTCTCTGTCTGCTGTCTCCGTCTGCTTCATGTAACTGACCAGGCTCAGAAATGTCCTCCTTACCCAGTCCCTGTCTTTTGGAAGTTATACACCATCATTCCAAGGCAACAACTTCTCTCTCTCATGACATAAACAAAGTCTGTATTAATTATTCAGTGTGGCCCAAGACATTTTAATAATTAAGCATGAAAGGCTAGAAAAAAAGGCTATTGCTAATGGTACCTTTCCCAACAATCAGGATTGCCAAATGGAAGAGTTCTGTGGAGGAAAGATGATTCGTCTTTTCCTTGGTCAGCTGAAGTTGTCGGAGAAACTGTGTAGGGAACTGGTAACCAGCCCACTTCTGCCAAGCAATCCATGCTGCTTCACACTGCACAGCATTCAGAGAAAAAAATCAAAGTCTCCCTGGCTCCAGTTGGTCTGAAGGACAGATCTACTCACTCCCTCAAGATCGGTGGAAGCTCAGCACACTCAGATGAGTGTAGATCATCATCTCTCTACCACACACGCAGTCTGAACTGGGCTTATATTCTTGCAGTCATGATTTACTGGGCTGAAGGTAGAGCCTGCAGCACAGGTTTTATATGAACACCAGCTCCCAAACAGCCTTCTGCAGTCTCAGTGGTGTTGATAGCTTTCTTGTGTCCTCCTACAGTTTCTTAGGCCTGCATTTTTCACCCTGTATCTCCTCTGTTCCTGTGTGTTGCTATGGAAGTAATGGAGAGACATCCCTGCTCAGAGCCATGTCTCCATAGGCAGAGAGACAATCTTACTTGCAGGTTCCCATTGTCCAGAGTGTGTTTTACTTTACCAACAAGCTATACCTTTGACTGACACACTACAGCTGGGATGCCTAGGAGTGGCTTTCAATAAACCCTGTTTTTGCAATGTTGATACCATTTCAGCTGCTAATACTTTGGCATGGTTTCCAAATCCTTGTCATGAGACAAAGAAAAGCCAGATCGTTGATATTTACACTAGAGCTGAGCACTACATGCCATATTCTCATCATTGTGGTCCGTTTTCCAAGTAGGACATTAAATGGAATACGTGCTCATTCCTTATTTCCTTTTTATACCTTAAGCCCCATGGTTAGAGGTGCCTTTGCTACTACTTTACAAATTTCACACATCATAGCTCGTGTAACCTACTCCTTGTTCTGTCATGTGCATCTCTGGGAAGAGTCTCCTGTGTCTGTTGCAAGTGGGCAGCTGAAGAGAGAGCAGTAAGCTCTCATCATCAATAGCTCTCTTAATGGCTGGGAGCCTCCCCACCTCTCCTTACCCTTCATGTGACAAAATCCCCACCAATCCTGGTGCCCTCCACTGTACTTGCTCCAGTGTAGCAATGTCTTTCTCTTTCTGGGGAGCCCTGAACTGGACCCAGTGCTCCAGGTATGGTCTCACTGGGAAGGAAGAGAGATGAAGGATCACTGTCCTGGATGTTGAGAGGCTTACTTTAGTCAAACAAGTGATCCTCTCACCAAATCCAGTCACATCATCCCTACTGACCCGGCAGTGCAAACTACATTAGTCTTAGCCTTGCTGCCCTCATGCACCCCTGTTTTAGCACCTCCTAAACCTAGCAAAGAAATTAAAGAGAAGAAAGACTATTCACCATTGAAAAGGTTGACACTGCACCTAAGTGCCAGCTTAGTCCAGCAATGGGCTTGACAAGCACTTAGACACAGCAGGGCCCCTGAGGAAAAAGTCCCTGGAAGCACACGGTCTCCCCATGCTCCCAGTGGGAAAGATATGGAGCACAGACCACAGGGCCTCATCACCTCTCTGGACCTATAGCACCCCCTGAAATCATGAGCCAATGTGTCAGCCCTGCTCTAGCTTCAGGGCTAAGCGACTATATAGATTTCAGCAGGTGCAAAACCAATCACTCTTACTTACGTGTATATAATAAATGACCTGGGATTATTTTATGTATCCTCTATACTGCCAGGTTGCAAACAATGACCAATCTGACTGTCTAACATAATAAATGGCAGTTTAACTCCATTCATTACGGGCACTGTCATAGCTACTTCAGTACAAAGTTGGGATTATGTTGTGGTGTAATGAAGCATGTTCCAGTTTGCTGACAGCATTATGGTCTCTGGTAATTATCCTATTTTTCTTATCTCTGTGAGTCATAGAATAAACAGAACAAGTGGTAAGGGAGGATTTGAAGTTAAGACAGTGTAATGTTGCCTTTTTTCAGACCAACCCTGTTGAGCTATGAAGGATGTACAAACCCTTGGCAGAAATAGCTATAAATCAATTCTATGAACAGTTGCTTGGTTGCTTTTATCTGCTTGTTTTATCCTTTGGTAATCAATGACCTATTTTAGCTTTGATCTGATGGTAGGCTTCAAAAATCACTTTTCCCCACATAAAACTACTACTTCAAATTGAAGATTATTTAAAAATGTGAAAGGATACAAGGTAAACCAAGCTCCTCAATATTGAAGAAAGAATCCTCTTTCACCCAGCTCATGCCTTTAACCTGAAGTATGTAATTTAAACAAATGCTGACCATGATACAAAGCAATGTATGAATTAAGTTGATTTTATTCTGTGATTTGAAGTTGTTTTAACAAATCATGATAAAGCCATAGAAAAGTTGGTGTACCTGAAAGTCAGTTAGAAGTTTCTATGTCTGCAGTACCTCTATGTTTACCAGCTCTGTCTTTGTTGAGCTCAATTTTGCTTCACCAAGGGTCAGTTCATATTCCAAGTCTGGAAAATTAAAAAGTCTGCCATTAAAGGTATATAGACAGTTGTGTAAGAGTTTATTTGACTGGAAATGAACATTTAAAGTTCATTTTGAGGTCTCTTATTATCTGTGTTACAAAAATAACTAAAAGGACTTCAAATGGTGTTATCTGTACTAATGGTTCCATCAATGACTAATGGCTCTGTTTAGATCCTGTTACAAACACCTCATAATGCCAATATGAAAGCACTGCTAAATGACACTGTGCCCCTCATTTATTACTTTTCTGATAGATGTGCTGTTTGTATGAACAAACTTCTTTCACCAAAAGTACCTGGGGGGACATTTCATAACATTTATAGTTCCTGTCATCAGGAGAAAAGATATATATTAGAAACATCAGTTCTGTCTAGCACACATTGCCTCTGAAATGATCCTTCTCTCTGCCAGCACTACACAAATCTTCAAGGAGAGAGTTGCGCTATTCCTTCACCTCATCAATTAAGTGCCAATAACACTACAAGATGTTGTTTGATTCCTTTCCTCTTATTCGGAAAGCTGGATTAACTCTGCAAGAGAACTAGTACGGGAGAGGAGCCTGCTTGAGCCACAACTGTTTGTTTCACTCCAGTGTCCCTGGGAATTTCAATGGCTTTATTTAGCATTTTGAGGCAGGGAAGTAGTAAAGCAAGGTGGCAACCAGAATTTTAATTTTATAGGAAATTTCACTAGTTTCAAGCTTGTTTTCATTCTGAAGCAGAACAAAGTGCCACATGAAAATATTTGAGGAAAAGGCTGGATAGGAGGTAAGGTGAAATGTTTTCCATCAGTTTGTCTTCTTTTCCCATTCTTTCCAATATAAGGTTCAACATGTTTAGAAGTGACAGTCATTTCAAAATAGTGAACATTCCCAAATAAAAATAAATTGAGTGAAGCCATCTCATTAATAAAATCAAATTCTTCATTACATGACTATTCAGCCTTGCCTTAAGTGTATTTTCAAATGAGAAAACATTACACCAGGGAAAATAACCCACTTTTGCTTTATGAAGCAGAAAAATAGGCAGGGAAGTTGTGTGCTAATGGAGAGTGGGAGAGGCTAGGAATCTTCTCAGCCCTTTTGTTGTCTTTGGTTACTGACTCCTTTTTTTCCCCAGACCTGGTGCACCTGACTGAAAGGCAGCCAGGTGCAGTGTACTGGTACCCTGACAGAGCATGGCCAACAGCCAGTGGGGAGAAATTAGGGCCTGTGGCCAGCGAGAAGGGATAGATAGGGAAAAGATTCAAGAATTTCATAGAATCATGAAGTACCAGGTAGGAAGGGACCTCAAGAATCATCTTGTCCAGCCTTTCTTAGTGAGAGCACAGTCTAGAGAAGATGACCCAACACCCTGTCCAACTGGATCTTAAAACTGGCTAATGCTGGGGAATCCACTACTTTTCTGGGGAGATTATTCCAACGTCTGGTTGTCCTCATTGTGAAAAATTTTCCTCTTGTCTCCAAATGGAATGTCCCCAGGAGTACCTTGTACCCATTACCCCTCCTATTTTCCATGTGGCTCCTTATAAAAAGGGAGTCTTCAACTTCTTCGTAGCCACTCTTTAAATACTGGAAGGTGGTGACAGGATCTCCACTAAGCCCTGTTTTCTCAAGGCTGAACACACCCAGCTCTCTCAGCCACTTTCATAGAACAGGCTTCCTGGCCCTTTGGTCATCTTTGTGACCCTTCTCTGGACCCTCTCCAACCTGTTCACATCTTTTTTGCATAGCAAGGACCAAACCTGAGCACAGTGTTCCAGGTGTGGCCTGAGAAGTGCTGAGTGGAGTCAGATAATGATTTCTTTGTTTCTTCTGATGATGCCCTTGTTGATGCAACCCACAATCCTTCTCCCACTGGCTTTCCTTGCTGCTAAAAGAGATATCAGGGAAAGAAGGATGGGGTGATTTTAAAGAAATGCGGTACATTCACTTGAGGCTGAAAAAAGTTTCTTTTGCATTCTCCTGTAAAATCTGTTAATGTGATGGATATAAACTAGGGTATTGTGCCTCTAAAGTTATAGATTTTGGCTGTGAGTTCTGGCTTGTTTGAAACATAATCTGATCAGTTGCATAATGTCCTTACAGAAACAGAATATCAAGGACAAAAAAGTCAGAATTTCAAAGGTCCTGAGCATTTACTGTTCTGAGCTCTGAAAAGAGTGGTGGAGGTTCACTGCCTCTCAAACTATGCTTGAAAGGTGCGATTTTCCTCTATTTTTTCATGATGAATACGACATTAAATTTATATCAACTCAGTATGGCCATTTTATAAGCATCACACACTAAAGTGAAACAGAAGGACCTCGAGGAAAATAAAATGGAGGTTGCCTAGGGATTGCAGCTTGGAGGAAGAGATAAATCATCATTCATGTTTTTCAAAGTCTTTAGACACAGGCTCAATGTTAACACTGAAAGGGAGTTTTGAGTATCAGGAGCAGAGATACAAGCAGGCACAAATAGGCACAAAGTGCACAAGGTACCAGAAACTCAAGGTTAAGCCAGACAAAGGTGGTTTTGCAAGGCCATATCTCTTTCTGCCAATACTGCTTGGCTGTCCTCTTCAAGGGGTTTACACTTCGTCACTGTTCCCAGAATAAGTTACCAAAGTCTAAGTAGCCAGTTCTTCAGCCAATTTGAGCTACTGTAGTCCTTTGAAATCTGTAAGGAAACACCAGTTTATAATTGCCATGGGCCTGGCCCAAGGTTTCTAAATAAGAATAGACATTAATTACATATGGAAACAGCCATCAATTCCAGATTGCACTGAGAGACAATGGTTATAATTTAATTGTAGTTTTCCACTTTTCATGACAGTCCATGACGTCAGCAGATTATTTAATTACAGCTTCTTTTCTCAGCCCAGGATTCTTTGCTATTGCCATCTGGAAAACTAGATGAAATTAATTAAGAAATAAGGTGTTAGACATTAGTTAAAGATGAATAGGCCCATCTAAGAAAGAACTAAAATACTGCTGAATATTTATAAAAAAATCAGATGAAACCACAGAGGTATCGAGACAGTGAAAGAGCCATGGTTTTTCTGAAGTGAGAAGACTGTTTGAATGGTCCTCCATTTATTTTCAGTCTACCCATACAGCTGACTTCCTCATTAAAGACCTGAGGGTGTACGGCCAATTTTTAATATGAGTTTTTGTGTTTGACTTGCTTTTAGTCCATAATTTTTTGAAGGCATCTCTGGCTTCTCAGTAACAGACCCATCCAAAGCCTTAAATAGAAAGATGTTGGCATTTCACATCAAGAAGCAATAGCCACAATTTTTTATTTGCTTTTTAATATCCCCTCTTGATTGTCCCAACAATGATGTGATGGTCATCCTACTTAAACTGTAGTATTGTGTAATTCTGGAACACAAATCTTTTTCTTTTCTCCAGAGAGAAGTTAATGCCAGTTTCCCACCACCCTTGCAAGCACATCCCTGTATTTTATAAACCATAAAGCCAAAAACTTTAAAAGCTGCCAGCTGAGTAAAAGCACCACTGCACACTGGGGCTAAAGGTTACATTAAAGAAAACATGCTTTCCTTTGGTATTTACTAGGAAGAAAACAAGGCCTTTTTAAGAACCCTTTTGTTCTTTCCCACATAGGGAAAGGTTTCTTCCCATTTACATTTCTGCTTTTGAGACTTCTAGCAGATATTTAACAAGTTCAGTCAAACTAAAGACCATGCTCCATCCTCGGCTTGCTGGTTGTGAGCAGGTGGGACATTTCCTAACACTGCAGAAAGCTTCCTAGTAAAGATCAAAATGAACAAAGTGAAAGGGGTACCAAGTGCTGAAGAATCCATCCACCTCCAGAAAAACTGTCAGAATAAGGTGCTTTCATTTGGGCTGGGGACCCTTTGCAAATCCCAAACTGCCTGCTTTGATAATCCATTGTTATACTCCATCCACGTGTTTTATCCAAAGTGGAGTGGGGTCCGTATGGAAGCAATGGGTTAGTCTCGCATTTTAAGTTATTTCTAAATTATCTCTTTTTTTCTGTAAGGCACTGTATGTCTGGTGGATTTAAAGAATCCAATAAAACGTTCCTGGTCAAAGAATGTGGTGGGTTGATACTGGCTGGCTGTCAGATGCCCACTGAGCTGCTATGACTTCTCCTTAAATGGACATGGGCAGAAAATAGGATGATAAAATTTATGGTTTAGAATGAAGACAGGGGGATCACTTATCATTTACCATAATAGTTCCTCTCTGCTGCTCCTTCCCCTGGGAGAAGTCTGAATCTCTGTGGGCTGCAGACTGCCAGACCACACCTGCTCCCCCACAGCTGTCTCCACAGGCTGCTGGGGGTTCTGCTCTGGTGCCTAAAGCACCCTCACACCTCCTGCTTCTTTCACTGCTGTGTTTGCAGGGCTGTTTTTCACTTTTTTTCCTTCACCTCTCTCCCTGAGATCTAGTGTTTCGCCCTCTCTTAAATATGTTTTTCCATAGGTACCACTAGCCTTGATGGTGTACTTGGATATGCCCTGAGGTGGGTCCACTGGAGGCACCCGAAAGAGTCCATGTCCAACACAGGGCAACCATCTTGATACCAAAGGCATGTTGTCTACGCCAAATATCAGGAGAACAAGAGGGCACTTTCCCAGCACCTGCTGGACCTAGGCATCACCTTTTGCTCCTCTCTAGAATCTGGGGAAAAGCCTCGACAGCAACTCATGGTGCAGCCAGAAGCACTGCCCCAGGCCACCAAACTGATGCTTCCTCATGTCTTCAACAAGTCTGACATGTATTTACGGTGCATTTACAGGGCTGGCCTCTTCCATAATGCCAGTTTGTCATAAATTTGGACAATTACTAATAAAAGCAATACAGAAGTTGCTGTCTGGTTTGAAACAGCAGCAAAATATTGCTGCATTGACCTCACTTCACATTGGTAAGGAGGACAGAGAGATCATGATTTTCACCTAATTCTGTCTTCCTTTCAGATAAATAGCACCATAGGAATCATAGGGATGCACCTGCAAAGAACAGAAAATCACCCATTTCCAGCAAAGTGGCTGATGCTGCTGATTACTTCAGCAGTCACTCCAGGAATGGAAGAGCAAAAGCTAACAGCATCATAGAACACAGAATTATAGAATCATAGGGTACTCTGAGTTGGAAGAGACCCACAAGGATCAAGTCCAACTCCTGGCCCTATATGGAAAGAGAGCTTTGGTGGATCGATGCCGCGTTTATTCCACAGGGTCCCACGTGGAGACGCTCAGGCGGCGCTCTGCCAGCGCCTACGCGGGCACACGATCTCACCTTCGCAGGTGGTCACAAACAGCCGCCCACACACCCACAGTCTGTGCACGAACCGGAGACAGAGAGGCGAGAGGGGTTCTCTGCATGCAATTCTGAGGTGTTTAATGGCAACACACCTGAAGGGAACAGAGACAAGAAGAACCCCGAACTGAAAGCCCATGCCGGTTTTATCCTGAGAGCTCCCAAAACCAAGAGTCTGCGGGCTAGGGGGCAGAGGCAAGGTTGAATGGCATAACAGGGGCCAGTGGGAAAAGGGATGGGAGGGGGGAGAGGGCCAGTGACCAGCAGAATCTAGGCAAAGAGAGAACTTTCTAGCAGTGTTGTAGGGAGAGACCACTTTTAGGGTAACTTGGGGGGTGTAAAGTGGTCTTAGCCGCTGCAACTTAGCCCTGCACAGTACAGCCCCAAGAATCACACCATGTCCATGAGAGTATTGTCCAAACTCTTCTTGAACTCTGTCAGGCTTGGTGCTGCGACCACTTTCCTGAGGAGCCTGTGCCAGTGCCCAAACACCCTCTGAGTGAAGAAACTTCTCCTAATATCCAGCCTAAATGTCTTCTGACACAGCTTCATGCCATTCCCTCTGGTTCTATCACCAGTCACAAAAGAGAAGAGATCAGTGTCTGCCCCTCTTCCCCTCACAAGGAAGTTGTAACTGCAATGAGCTCAGTGACCTCAAGTGACCTCAACCAGTCCTCATATGGCTTCCTCTCCAGACCCTTCACTATTTTCCTAGCTCTCCTTTGGATGCTCTCTAATAGTTTAATATCTTTCTTATATTGTGGCACCCAAAACTGCACACATTACTCAAGGTGAGACCACACCAGAGCCGAGCAGAGCAGAGTAGGACAATCATCTCCCTCCACAAGCTGACAATGCTGTGCTATCAAATTCAGGATATATATTTTCTTGCTGTCCTGCATGTAGTAGGATTTCCAAACCCTATGGTGTTCCCAGAAATGGGTTATCCTATCTAAGAGAATTTAAAGCTTCAAAAAGCTATTCCTGGACTAAAGCTTTTCATGGTGGCAAACACCTTGTGGATAAGGATGTTTGTCTTCTCTTAAAGAAAGGCTACCTTCAGCGCAGGGCCATAATGGATCTGACACAGGAAATCTACTCTGGGTAGACACTTTTTCAAGTGCAAATTGCTGTACTTCATATGCTGGAAAGAGGGAAGGAAACAGGAAGAAAAAAGTTGATTCCTTTTAATTTCTTGTCATTTTGTTCCAATCTTGTTTTGAAAAGCAGTTTCCTCAGATCCATCAATTCCTGTCTAATTCAGCAGACTCCCCCATCACCACAAGTATTCTAAAACAGCATTGAGCATGCAAAAATTAGAAATCCCATTTTGCAAAACTGAATCACTGATGGGCTTCCAAATGGTCTTTCCTGCTTACTTTCTCCATTTTCTCTTGCATACATTTGTCTCAGGGTCATCTTTTGGCACAAAAGATGTTTCTACTGCTTGATTTGGGCCCTCAGCTTGATTTTTGCATAAGGCTGTTGACAGACGCTGCCGGCTTTGTGGATATTCTGCTGTAAAATACCACTGTTCAATCTGACGTGGATGCCTAGCTAGGAAAAGTGCAGTGGCAACTGAAAGGAAGGTGGTTGCTGGCTTGGGCAATGAACACAGCAGCATCAGCAGCAGCACCATGCTGGGTGCAAGAATGTCATTTACATCTCAAAAGAAGCCTGTCAACCTGAAGACATGCAGGTTTAATTAGAGGCATTTTATCACCCGAAATTCTTCAAATAACAATTGGCTTTTTCGAGAAAAAAGGTTTTAATTGCTGTATTGTCTCTTACCCTTTGTTAAAGGAGAAAATCTTTTTGTTCTTTTAATATCTAAGTAGAGGCCACTCAGTGTCATGCTCTGATTCACACAAAACCAGAGGAAATGGTTGAAGTTGGATCTGTCCTGGCAGTATTGAAAAGGGAATAGGCTTGTGCTCCAAGGTCTTTTCACAAAGCATCTTCTGCAAGTTAAATAGATGCCATAATAAAGCTAAAGAAAATGTACTCCCATACAACTACATGGGTTTCATTGCTCATGTCACATGGACCCTCACCCAGTTCTACCTCAGCATGCTCAGTGGGATCCCATCTAAGCTTCCAGCTCTTTACTTTGTGAAAATACCATCTGATAGTAACTCTGGATCTTCACCAGGAAAGACAAAAACTCATCTCTCATTGCTGTTTGCTTCAGTTTTTAAGTGTGTATACAGCTTCATGAACTCCACTCTTGCAGCATGTGAAAAACACTCATAGACAGTTTCAAGAGTAGAAGGACTTGCTCATGTTACCAACCTGGTATTTGAAGGAATAGTTCTTTGGGTAAATTCCACAATTTTCTTGTTGTTGAAGTTGAGCACAGATTGATGAATGATCAGAGAGGTCATAAGAAGTCTAGATAGATGATTATTTAGTTTATAAAGGTATCCAATCTACCAAAAAATCTGAGTTCTGTGAAACCACCACATCATTCCATGAGCTCTGACCAATGCATTGTCATGATGTAGGCTTAAGCTCTGGGACAGTTAGATGCTTCTTACCTATCTCTTAGAGGAACCTGTGTGAGATAAGTTTGGGTTTTTTCTATGATATATTATATGTTGTCATAGGTTAGCAAGCATAGTCCCGGAAGGGATGTCCTTGCTAAGGGGTGCTTACAGTTTCCTCTGGGACTTGATAGAACCTACCAGCTGGCCAGTTTGAATATGGACAATTCTCTAAGCCACTTAAAGTTGTGACCACCTCTGTGATCCACATTTAAGAATAGGCAAACTCCCCCTCCAAGCTCTCTCTCGTTTCCGGCGCTGGCACAGGTGGCTGCAGGCCCCGTGTGGGGGCCAGCGGGCCCGGCCAGGCCCTGCTTGGGCCAGGTTGGGCCAGGCCACGGCCATCCTGGAGCCATGGACCTGTTCCAGCTGTGGAACCCCCCCCACTGCCTTGCCGTGGGCAGCCGGAGCGGCTCGGCTCTCCCTCCTCTCCACTTCGATAAGAAACATTCAACATTCCAGCTGCAAAGCTGCAAGGCCGAGGTGAGATTAACCCTTTTAGTGCTGTGAAGAGCTGAAAACCTGAGGGAAGAGAGAGAGGAGATGCTTAAAGCTGAAATTCTGTTGTGAAGCTATGATATATCAGAGTATCCTGTTGTAATTCCATGAAGATATGGGGGGTGGAGTGTTCAACTCGTGAGCAAAAGCACCTGCACTGAGATAGGCAGATGCTGAAGCAGCTGTAATTTGATGAGAAGTTTGGACAGGGAGAGATGGACCAGATGAGGACTTTTGCTCCAAACAGGAAAGGAGAAAACCTCAGTCCCTAGAGATGCTCCCAGAGATAGTCCTAAAGATGAAGATGAGGAAGACCCTTTGCTCCCAGGGAAGGAGAAGGGCCTCTGGTTTTGTTTCTGAACGGCTCAACCTTAAAATTGTACCCCAAAAACCTTCAAGAGTGGACCCTCGAAAGCAGTTGTGGGAAAAACTGTAAGTTGGGGGAAGGGACTCACATGCGAGCAGAGAGACTCCTCTTCCTAAATGGACTGAACAATATTTGGAAGAGGGCGGCTGTCTCGTTGTGATAATGTTTTCATAGCACAAGCAAGAAGAGACTTCTCTTTCTAAATGGACTGAACAAGGTTATTATGGAAGTGGTAAACAGACTGAACACCTTAAGGGTTGTCTTTTTACATTGTCAGTGGGAGAAAGAAGGAAGGTGGGGGGAGGAGGAGAGTTCTGAAGGTGGTATAATTTTTTTTTCCCTCTTTTAGATCTGTTAATAAACTTCTTTATATTCTTTCAAGTTTGGTGCCTGCTTTGCGTTTCTCCTAATTCTTATCTCACAGAAAATAGACAGTAATGAGTATTTTGGACCAAACCACTACACTAAATTGGTGTTTCCGCCTGGTTACAAACTGAACCCGCTACAAAAGTGAAAATAATGTTTAATTACACTAGAAGTTAGTTATTTTTCCTTTCTGTTTAAGTACTCTTCTGGTAGATGTTGTGATGCTGCATTAGGAGCACTATAGAAGACATTGTACTGAAGGAGTGAGTGACCTTGGAAAAGTCACATCCACTCTATTGGACCTTGTACCTAGAGTTTGAGAAGCTCGAATGTTAGTCAGCATATGTAGATGCCATAAGGAATTTTTGCTGGAACATCCAGTACTGGCCTGTGCTCCACTCTGGTGGGTGTTATGAAAGACACCTGTCAGGAGAAGGTTTTGTTTGTTACAAACAATAAAAGGTCCCGCTGCATAGGAGGGAGGAGGAATGGCTCTCAGGATGTGATCTACACAGTGTGCCATGGGAAAAAGCAGCCAGGGTCTGTCCAATGCTACACAAAAGCGGGATCCTGGGTATCCAAAGGGTTGTAAGATTTGCTCACTACCTATACTCCTCCTTTTATTCTACCTAATTAAAATAATGATTTTATTACAGTGTCTGTAGCTGAGCCTTTTCCAGTAATATCCAGAAAGAATCCTGCACCACTGATCACCATCACCCTGATGCAGAACAGATACATGCAGGTATCCCTCCACAATACCACGGCCCAGTTTATTGAGATTCTCATCCATCTCAGTTATTCTCATCTTAAAATTTTGCAGAAATGATGTAATGTTTTGAAGACGAGGTCTAAGTCTTATCATTAGGGAGAAGTTCTATCTGCATTTAAGTGAATTTTACAGGAAAGAAGTCTTCAAGGATGAAAGTGTAAACCACTCTACATCCCCAGGGAAATTTAATCCTGCCTTCCTTTCCACATCCAGGGTCACAGACAGCCCCATCTGCAGAAACAACCCGCTGCCCTGGGACATTCTCCTCCTGCACTTTCCATTCTTACCATCATGCTTCCCAAAGGACTGCTTCCCATGTGCCACAGGGTAGTCACCTCACTGCCCCGCCATGGGCAGACTCTTTCCCAAATATCACTGGCTTCCCTGGGAATGGTCCATTACTGGTGGCATACCAGTAAGGTTCTGTGCCTTCAGACCTGTCAAAGACAAATCATCTTTTGTGAGAGGGTTTTCAAGAAGTCCTTCAGAGTAAGTCTAGAAATTAGATTTGTGAATGGCTTTTCATACTGAAGCAAGTTTTATCTTGCTTACAGTCTGTAACTGTTACAGCCCAGTGTTCAACATCCACATTCTTATTCTGGAATAGACAAAAGCACTACCTTAAAATCCTGGCATAATTTTCAGCATTTTCTCTCTTAGTACAAGATACACTTTTCCATCCAAAAAGTTTTCTGTGTCATATCCATTGGTTTTAAAACCATGTATTCAACTACATTAAACTATGCCTTACTAGTAATAAAGTACAATAGTAATTTAAAATAGTCATTCATCAACACAGCAGTATCTGGTATTATGAATAAAGCAAAGAGATTCTTACTGTTTCCCAGCATGTAATACACTCTCTACATTTTAGGGGGCTTTCAAGATGTGTATCAGGTGTGCCAGGCATGGTACCCCTGAGAGAATCGAGTCTGACAATGGGACTCATTTCAAGAACAGCCTTATCAACACCTGGGCTAGAGAACATGGCATTGAGTGGGTACCACATCCCTTACCATGCACCAGCTGCAGGCAAAGTGGAACGGTGCAATGGCCTGCTCAAAACCACCTTGAAGGCACTGGGTGGGGGAACTTTTAAAAGCTGGGAGAAGCATTTAGCTAAGGCCACATGGTTGGTGAACACCCAAGGCTCCACCAACCGAGCAGGGCCTGCCCAATCAGAACCCCTGCATACAGTAGATGGAGACAAAGTCCCAGCAGGGCATACCAGAGGACTCTTGGGAAAATCTGTTTGGATTACTCCTGCATTGAGTACAGACAAACCCATCCATGGGGTTGTCTTTGCTCGGGGGCCATGGTGGGTAATGCAGAAGGATGGAGAAACACATTGTGTACCACAGGGAGATTTGATGTTGGGTGAGAACTGCTTGTAATGTTTGAATGTCTATATATGTTTGTTGAATGTTGCTGCCACTGTTTGTATATAACTATGTATATATGTATAAATGTGTGTTTAAAGTTGAAATGTATTAATTTGGGCGTTGAGCAGACGGTATGGAATGAGGGCTGGAATGTCCTGGGGTGATGTTATGAAGCCGCTTTATTCCTTAACTATCCGCTCAATGCCCAAGGACGCTGTGCCTTTAATGTGGACCTGGGGCGGGGGCCACGGACTGAGTGCGGGTTGGTTCAACGGTGCAGCCCAAACAGCTCAGGGGTCTTGGCAGGGCTGGGTAGGGAGTGTGCTGGGAGCACTGTGCTGTTTTCCTGGGTTTCCTTCATGTCCCAGCTAGCTGGGAAAAGGTTCTGTTGGGTTTTTTTCTTGTTGTTTTTGCCCTTCCCTTCCCTTGCCTCACTGCCTCCCTTCCCTCCTCGCCGGTCCGGGGAGCCTGCAGGGTGGCCCTCGCGAGCCCGCGGGGTGGCCCCAGCTGGTCCGAGCCCGGGTGTCTGTTCCCTCTCTGGGAATTTGTTGTATTTTGAGGGGGGGGTGGTTTATCCTGTTCTACCCTGTTTTGTTTGTGTGTTTATAAACAGTTTGGTTTCTTGTTCCCACTTTGACTTCTTGGGACCCATTTGTCTCACTGAGGGAGGAAAAGGGGAGGAACACTTATTCCAGAGTGTTTCCTCCTGAAGTTTTGTCTCCAAAACTGAGACACCATTATGTTTGTAAGTGTGTTTGAGAAGGAAATAAACTCCAAGTTATAACATACTTAAATAGCATACTTAATATAACCTAAAAATAAATACCTCTCTGCAGAGACTGACTTCTCTAAATAAGATCTGTGCAATGAAGATCTTCCATAGATTAAAAAAACATTCTATTAAGGTTATTGCCTCTGGGAATATCTCACAAGTAATGAGTTGTGACAATTAAAATTGTTCTAGAAAATTATTCTAGACAAAGGACTGGCTCCAACATGGAACATAAATTCTCCAAGATTCAGTTATATAGGACCTGGCCTCCATCTTCCTAGAGAAGTCACAGCTGTGGCTGAAATACCTTGTACTCTCCTTGCTCTGCTCAGCAGGCACAGGTTTGTGACAATGAGAAGCCAGGACCTTGAGCAGGGAGTCATCTCAGCAACCTCACGAGAAATGTCCATGAGGATGTCTATAAGACTTAAAAGGCATCTCACTTAGAGCAGTACAGAGGTATCTGAGCCCCTGAGCTGTTGGGATCCCACATCAGCCTGTCTTCAAAAAGATGTGCCTGGCACTGTGTTCCTGTACTAGTTTGAAAACAAACCAGTGGGAGGCACCAAGTCAGAATAACAATTTAATGGAAATTAAAGAAAAGGAAAAAAATGTAAAAGAAAACACTGGTTCAAACTGACAGAGTCAAGATACAACCTGAGTCCCTGTTAGGCAGGGTGGTGGTAGCAGTCTGGTAGAATGGTGGCTCTGAAGCAGTGATCCTGTAGAAAAGGGTCTGCTCTTCCTCAGAAAGTCCAGCGGTGGCTGTGTAGCTCCTGTCCTCTGCAAATCCAGTGGAAAGAGTTGTCTCTGGTGTTCAGAGTCCCAGATTATATCCACGCTGGGATGCTTGGTTCCTCCCTCTGGGTGGAACATCTCACAATGGGGTAATGAGTCATGAGGCCAAGTGTTGATAAGTCTCATTAACAGAAGATAGTCCGGAGGGAGTTATCTCTGAGTCATGCGGCAGGACAATGATGGGCCATTAACAGCAAGATAGTCTGGGGGGAGGAGGCAAGGAAACACTGCCCCACCTGGTTTCAACAGCTCATGAGGACGGTAATAGAATACACTGCAACCCAGGACAGTTCCACTCCACACTGACACGCTTCCAGTGTTTTTCACTTTTGCTGTTGCTTAGCCATTGAGAATCAAATTAATTCCCTTGGGAATCTGGATCTCCACATCACTAGTGGAAATGAGAAGGTACCCAAGCTTGGCTCCGTAGGATGTACACGGATGCTCTCATTGAGGCACCTAAAATCAGGTCACCAGTGATGTTTCTTTGAGGATCTAGACCCATATATCGACAGCAAAAAATGAAAAATTAACACAGGGCACTTCACTAGCCTAGAGAAAACCATGCATAGTGACCCAATAATCAGCTCATGCAAGACATTGTAATTGCAGAGCTCACAACTAAACTGTGACTTCTTACTGCTGCACTTTTGAAACTATTTCCATCTGCTTCTTCATTGCACAAAGCCTCTAAGTATCACTAAAGATGGGTGAGCTACTTACATATCACACATCAGTGCTTGTCACAGGGGAAATGTCCATGTTATTAAAGGTTTCACAGCTCTTTAACTGTGGGGGAACACATTCAACATTTTGCAATATGGCAGACTTCTGTCTTTCAAACTGCTTAAACACTTTTCCTTTAAGCATTTTACATTAAAGTGAACAAAAGAAGCTTTGCTGGTTCTCTACCATTTAGCAAATGACAGCACTTCATCACACAGTCCTGAAGACATGCTATTTAGGGCACAATCCTTCCTTTCAGAATAGAGATATAATGCCAAGAAAAAGCTTTCCAGAAATGCTTAAAATGATTCTTTGAAGGAAGCAATTACTCAACCCCATTTGTCTTGAGGAATTACTTTTTAATTCTCTATCTCAAGTACAGCTGTTATCCGCATATTTTCAATTCAATTTGTTTAATGAAACTAGTTGATCAAATTTATACATTTAGAGTAAATATAAATATCTTATTCTCTCTTCAGACAACTGAAGTAAATGTTCCACTCAAGGTGACAATTCTGCAAAGGTGAATTGACATAAATTAAAGTCATTACCTGTTTTTCTTTGTTTCTAAAGAACAAATTTTATCACATGGGGATATTCTAGCACTGAAGTAGTGAAAGCGGTTTCCCTAGTCCAAATTCTGGGCCATTTAAATTAAAAAACCAAAACCTTCGAGAATTTCAGTTGACAAACTTGCATTCATTTTGCAAAAATTTCATCTGTGTCTCAGTATGAGTTCACAAAATTAAAATATAAATTCTTTCCCAGAAATCTTGGTGCTTCTGCTTTCCTTTTCAAGAAGATCAGTAGCAGCTTTTCTTTAAAGGTGTTATCTCACTTGGCACCGTAATGGTAAAAGTGCAAAAAAAAGCCTTTCGAAAGATGAAAACCAAAACAATTTTGCCTCAATTTAGTAATATCACCTCCAAAATGATTAAGCAAAGTTCTCAGCTACTGCAGTGAAAGACAAGAGTATACTCCGACCTCCCATATTGTGAAACCACTTTTCATAGTATAAGAAAAACCACTTTTAAAAACCTCTCTGAGATAAACTCGCTGCAATCCTCCAAGCACTACTTCTTCCCCAGTGGACAAATGAACAACAAAAGCTTCCTCATGTCTGTGTTTACTGGATATGTCTTCTTTCAGAACAGTTTTTATGTCAAAGAGTATAGCAATTACAGAAATACTGAGGGATCTGTGTATCCTTAAAAAAGGACATGAAGACATTCAAGTGGAATGGAAAGCACATAATGAAGATACGTTGCTTTGTGTAAACAACAGCGTGCAAGTCAACCATGTTAGTCTTCTTCCCATGTCTTCAGTGCTACAAGGATCAAAGTTATCTGCAATAAGATTAGTCCAATCTCCTGGGCAGAACACTGACAAAGGGTCCAGAGACTTCTAGGATGCTTCGCACTCACCATTAACTAGACAGCTAGGACAGCATGATTGTGCGGTGATAATGGTGGCCTCCATGTCATGGGTGCAGATCTCCTCATGCCCACTGTCAGCGCTTTCCAAGGTAGAAGCTGCACTGCGCTCCTGGACGCCTCTCTCAGTGCATGCCTGAGCAGTATCATAAGCAAGGTCTGCCAAAAATTTCTGTGATCTCAGAGGGCCATGAGGAAAGTGGCAAAACTCCTTAGGCCACCAGTCTCAGAAAGAAGATTTGGTTGAATTCTTACTTTTCATATTTTCAGAAAGACAAACTTCTCCTGTCGGCTCAGAAAATTGGTTGCCAGCCATCCAAAGACAAACACAGCCCAAGGAGATGTGTGGTCAGTAACTCTGGGCAACAAGACACCAAGGCCATCTGCCCTGGGGAAGAGCAGCTGTGTAGTGACCCAGCAAGATCTTGCAAGGTTGTTGGGAACTCTTGGGCAGTGAAATTAGAAACAGGGGAAAAATTACAGATAAGAGTGTCTGCCCTGAAGCAGCTGGGAGCAGTTGCTGTGTTGTACGGACACTCATGGTACCCTGCTCTGATCAGGATGGACTCATACCAGAAGAGAAGAGAGTTTCTGTGAGATGCCTTGACTCCAGGTACTTTAACAAAACAAAGTTTATTAGTAACACCTTAGCTGACATCCACTCCTTTTCCTGACATGGGTTTTACCGGAGCAATTGCAGTTTTATCTCCACCACATCCCCAATCTCCCCTCTCTCTAGAGACTGGTTCTGGCAGAATTTCTGTTTCAGCTGGTGCTTTGACCATCTTTCTTCCTATTCTATCATGGCAATATTTTCCCATTCAGCAAGAAACAAGTTACAAGGCAGACAACATTTTCTCGCCTAATGCTGAAATTTCTTGAAAGTAGCTCTCAATTGCCCAGCTAGTAAAGGATCCAGGGAGCCCAGAAGAAAGACCACTTTAGGGAAGAGGTTTTAGTTGTGATGGTTGCTGTATTTGCTGCACATACTGAGTCCACAAGCTATTTTCTTGTTTTGGCTCCTAAAACCTTCCTAAGGCCATCTTCCAAATGTTTTCCGAAGTGCAACCACTGTTCCTGTCACTGCAGACCTGCATTTCTGTCTACTGAAAGCAGTAAACCAAATTAGATCTGCAGATAATTTCTTCCCACAAAGAAACAAGTTCATGTATTGGTGAGTCATTTTAGGGCCCATGCAGGGATTTTTTGTGATGAGGCTCTACTCTCCATCCTGAGAAGGGGACTCATTTGGAACTAGTTCTTTTTATGTTTGCAGTGCTTACAAGGATGAGTTTGGAAATGTTTGCCGTATTTTGCTTTAAATAGCATATCATGGGATCATCTGATTTGGTCCCTAGAAAATGTGGACCAGTGTTAGTGTCAGGGACTGGGGTGGTACAATGAAAACTGAAAGAAAATTGCAAGTCCACGCTGCAAACCTGCTCTCAGAGGTAAAACAAATTTATCATGAAGCTGAAGAGTTCTTCTGTTCAAACAGCACTTCTTGTCCCCTTAGCATGTCCCTCTGTTTTTATAGTGGACAAAACTTCCTTTTCATTTTATAAAGCTACAGAAAGGAAGGATTTTTCTGTGTAAGCCGGTGGGTCTGTCTCTGCCAGCAGCAGGAGGTCCCAAGCTATGGTCTAATGCTGGTAGAGCAGAAGGTGTCTTAGAAAAGGGTGAGTGGTGTCTGTGGTAGGGGGACTTCCCTGGCAGATACACACCAGCAGCTACTGACACCGGCAGCTACTAATGCTCACTAAATCCAGGAGGGCAGTTGTCCCAGTACAGCATCCACTGCTAGGATCCTGCCAATGCTGGGATCTATGCTTCCAGCTCAGGACATGGGGCCAGATCCACAGGGGCAGGATATGGATGTGTGGACTTACTTCAGGTGCCTGTAAGGACAATTCTGAGGCTCGGAGTCTAGGCCAGAGGGGTACATGATCACAGGACTGTGATTTTGCTTTACTGAGGTGGATGTACAGAGGAGGATGGGGTTTGTGGCCCAGTTTGGGACATGACTTTGGAGAATGAGGCCAAGATTATTAGCTTTTTTGAGCAAAGCCTTTTTTTCACTTGATGGCTATACTTTTTCTTCCAAATCCTTGAGCTTTTATTTTGCCTTTGTGCTATGTTTCAGTAAGAGTAAAGGACAGTAATACATGGTTCAGTCTAAGGATATATTTTATTCTATTTTATTTATTTTCCCAGTTGATCAGCTGTTTAATCAGATGAATCATATGCAGCTTTCCATAAACCATAGCAACTTTATCTGCTCTGGAGCAATACAATGATCCAACAGTTCCTTCTAATGTATCACAACAGGAAGCTGACTAAAATCATAGTTGACTATTAGAAATAGAGGGCAGACCTAAAGAACTGCATAAAGTTGCAAAACAAGATAATTCACAGAATTCTTAGATAGGGGAATTATGTATTTTTTTGGAAGATGGTAGCTAACATTACATTCTTACTCTCTAAGAAAGGGTATATATACCATCCATCTACTGGAAGAGTTTTATTGTACTTGCCAATGTCATAGGTTTGGATGAGAAATCAGCACTTAAGCTGGAAATCTTGCTGAGAAACGTACCTTTTTTGTTCTTTTTCTCACTGCACATCACAGCAAGCAACAGAAGTTCTTCTTAAATTGACTGGATTTTCTAAATTACTCTTCCTGGAACAACTGCATTTTTGTAATCAATTATTCCTGGATTCAGCATATCTTAGCAGAGAACATTTTTATTACAGTGAAACCAATTTATAATCTTGAAGTCTGAAAATCACCAATTCCAGCAGACGTCCCAACACATTCATTAAATCTGGAGATCAGCTTAGTGAACACCTTTTTTGTACCTTTCAAAACTATTTATATTATCCCCATAATCACAGTTCAATGTGCACGTGAAAATTGTAAACAAAGTGGTGCTGGTCTGATTGAAATGACTATGACCAGACTTGAGAATGCAGAGGGATTCAGCAGAGTGTGCCTGGCATGTTCTTTGTAGTTAAACCAGATGCCAGGCAGTGTGCGAATAACTTGCATGCTCATCAGGACACAGATTGATTACATTTTTCTTTTCAAATAAATAACCTGAAGAATTGTCATATTCCTCCCTGTGATTTTTTTGTGAACTGGGCCTGATTTCAGGTCATTCACCAAGTTCTAACTAGCAGGCTGTTTACATAGTACTTACTGCTTAGTATTTAATGTATTTTAAGTAAAGCATCTCAGTGATATATCCCAGTTGTGTGTTTTTACTCTCCAAATGGATGTCTTTTTTAGAGGCAAACCTAGAGTGGAGCCTGGGTCTAATTATGGTTCTGGAGGGCAGGGAGGTATCCATGTAAATATTTGTGAAACACCTAGGAGTTTCAACTGCTTGCATGAATAAAGCACTAAGTCATTAAAGCACTCACAAAATAAAATGTTACCAATAGTAGTTACATGACTTTACCATAAATATTAATAAAGCTATTAGTGCCTTATTTTTTATACTGTTCCATTACTGCCAAAAGAAGCTGTACCACAAACGTGCACCTTAGTAATCACACAAATATGTCCTGGACACTTTGAGAGGTATTAAGCAACTGGTAAGACCAGCTTGTAAAACGTATTTCTAGGACTGAAATTACTTAGGTTCAGTGCTAGAAATACACCAAGTACACCAAGGAATTCAAACATAAAAGACAATGAATTTCATCATGTGGCTGAACACAAATAACTGCCTCTACCTTCAGCAGCATGAGACCAAGGATAAATCATTTATATGGGATGTCCCTTATATGTCTTATCTTTTAAGATGCTATTAACACTTCGAATGACAGAGTAAGGATATTTTCCGTCATTTCCATAGAATTCAAATCTTCCTGTTCACTCTTCTTTAAGCTGTGCATGGTCTTGGACTTCAATAGTGGAAGGAGTGCGGTGTCAATACAGACATTGAAATATAGTCTTAATAATTCAGTACTTAGCTGGTCTCCCAGGAGGTTGCTGTCCACTTCTGTGTTGTGATCAAGTGTCTGCTGAAGAACGTAATGCCCCAGGAGACTGACTGGGTAGCTGTGTGTTTCCCCACACCCTCGGGTAGTGCACAGGACCACACTCAGGCTACTGAAACACGTTCCTCCCTGTTGAGGGAATGAAAAGCAGCCCCACTTAGTGGTGCAGAAAGACTTGAGATAGGCTGGGTTTTTAGGATGGGAGGAGGAGAGGGAATTGCTCTGGGGCAATCTGTTCACAGTGGTGGGCCAGGCTCTGCCCCTTGGAAACCCAAAATCTAGTATTCTCTGTATGATGGTATTTTAAACATAATTGGAAAAGAGGCAATAGGAATTTTGTCCACCTATACCTACTCACAAATTGATGATATGGCTAACAGATAGAAATAGAGGGCTACTGAAAAAATCACAGCAAATAAATGATTCAGACCTATGAGGACATGAATAAATTGCATCTGCTTAAAAGCCATGCTAATGAGTGCATTACTCTTTTTTTCTACACGGTTGGTTGTTCCGTGAGCATAAATATATTGCACGTTTATCTCAGTTTTTTATTCTAGAGGTACATATACATCTGCTGCACATAACCAAGGGGACATCAGCAGAAAAGGACCTGGAAAAATTGCAAATCTATGAGAAACTGCAGAAAATACTATTGCTACTGCTTAAATCCTACAAATTATTATTGCAGATATTGATTCATCCTGCAGAAAAATACTGTTAGCAGAAGAGAATTAATTTTACTGTACCTGAATTGCCAAAAATAACAGAAGAGGAGGTATCTGATCCCAGAAAATAATTTTATGCAGCCAGTGATTTAAACCACATTGGCTTCATTAGAAGAGAGGAAAAAAACAAGGAGTCAAATTAATTTTTTCTGGAGCAAACAAATTTCATTTCCTGCTCCCAAGAAACAGTACAGAAAGACAGAGTTTTCAATGCTATGAGCTTACAGAAGGCAAAAAGTGCCAGACCGTAATTAAAATGTAAGTAAGGAAAATTAAGTGATGTACTAAAAATGAAGGCAAAAGTGAAGAGAGGCCTTAATTGAGAGACAAGTAGGAGAAAAGCAATTAAGACACCATTTGGAAGTAAACAGAAGAGATGGCAGAGCATAAATCATCCTCTAAGGAAACCTTTCTCTAGATCATTAAATACTTCAAAATTATTTATTATGAGCAGTTCCCTGCTCACCTTCCCAAACTTTGTGCTGTGTGCCACAGTACTTGGAGTAGGAGGAGCACTCCAAGCCCTGACAGGTTGGCCAGTTCTCCTCTGGCCACAGAGAATGGTGACAGGCTGATACCCTAATCCAGTACTGCACTTTTCTAACTGACAGTACATTCTCAGCCACTCTCACCTTCAGCCCTAAACACACAGAGACTCTTGCTTAGCTTTCTGGTAGATGGTTTGCAAAATCTTACATGCAATGCATTTCTCATGTAAGGTGAAGGCAAAATGAAGTAACTCTGGAGGAGATCCTGGCCTCCTTGGGAGGGTTGTGCTCAGGTTTCAGAGCCATTATGCCAGTGACACACCTCTCAAACCCCTGCTCTCCTGTCACAACCTGCCCCAAGCATGTAACATTTCATGATGGACAGAGGCAATGCAACACAAAGCTCAAGTTGAGGATCAGGGCATTCAAAAGGTAGTTTTGGAGCATGGGCCTCCCATTCCAAGACTCACTCCAGAGCTGCAGTACAGCACCAAGGCTTTGCTCCCACTTCTTTTTCTTCACCTCATGCCCAGCCACAACAATGCAAGAAAGAGACCACAGTGCACTGAGTAGTGATGTGAGGCGGGACCTAAGAACACAAGACTGCATGGGTGTGCCTGATGCCTGTTGAACAGATGCAATTCTCTCAGCACTCAGAACAGTTAGAATGAATCGTTACAATGAAGATCCTTCCTCTTGTGATATCACAGGATGTGATTCTTATTGTGTAACTTGTTTGCTTTCAGATTAGAATTATTCTTCAATAATTCTTCCTGTTTGTTTCTAGTGCTGCTGGCTGCCTATGGGCAGAGCCATTTAGCAGGTGAGGCCAGAAATGCATACTGTTCTCCACTGATTCCTCTGTACATTTCATCATTTCATTGACACTTGTAGCTGCTGGTATTTGGCTTGCAAGAGTCTTCAAACAATCCTTTGAGGAAAAAAGCTCCTTTCTCCCCACTTTTACTCCACCATCAGAATATGGCCCACCACCCTTCAAGATTCCTGCAAAGTATAAATAAAAAAAGCCAAAAAACTCAAGAGAGCTGGTGTTGGGGTTTTAGTTTAGTCTTAGGGTTTTTTTTTTTCTGTTAAAGGAATTTTCTCCCATATGCATGTTGCTAGGGGACAAATAGCTGTACTTAAGAAAGACAAAAAGGGAGTGGGGCGGGCCTGGCTACTTTCTTGTCTACACCTGGGTGTGGGGGCAGTTCGCTCTGAGCGTCCGGAGAGAGAAGCTGCAGAGAAAGGAGCTGCTGCTTCTTTCTTTTTGGCCGTTCTTCTCTTCCTGCTGGAAACAACGCCGGGACCCCAAAAGCCGTTTTCCCTGCCCTGCTGGAGGCCGAGCTGTGGCTGCCCTGCCCCGCTGCTGCTGCTTCGAGCTTTTGCTACGCTGTAGCCCTGCTCGCCCTGCCTGCCTGGGCATCCGTGGGGTTCTCCCATCTGGATACATCTCGCCTGCCACCCGGGATTTGCGTTCGTCCCTGCCGCTCTAGCCTGTCGCTCTAGCCGGCCGCTCCTGCCTGCCGTTCCCAGCCTGCTGCTCCTGAGAGTCCGGGATCGGCTGCCCAGCGGTTTGTGAAGCCTTTGTTCCTTCCCTTCCCGGGATCCCAGGCCGCCATTGCCCGCATGTTTCCCGAGCTCGCTCCGGAGCGCCCCCTGCAGCCGCGGGGGAACCATCGCACCTGCCCTGCTCACCGGGAGCCGCCAGCGCCCCTGCCGGCTGCGAGCGGAACTGCACCCCAGGGGAAATAGCCTGACAACCGAGAAGGCTGGGACTGGGTTTGTGTGTGCTGTTACTGTCATAGTTGTTGTTGTTTTGTTTGACTGGTTATATACATATACATATATATATATATATAGTAAAGAACTGTTATTCCTATTTCCCACATCTCTGCCTAAAGGCCCTTGATTTCAAAATATAATAACTTGGAGGGAAAAAGGGTTATATCTGCCACTTCAAGGGGGGCTTCTGCCTTCCTTAGCAGACACCTGTCTTTCAAAACCGAGACAGATCTTGGCGCCCAACGTGGGGCCTGAGGGCATTAAGAGAGAGAGGTGAAAAAAAAAAAAAGGAATAACAGTTCTTGGAACTTTATTTTGTGTGCCAGATATAGGAACCTTGTTAGGCTGCACTATGTGGTCTAGTTTACCCTGGTTCGGGTGGCATGTGGCCGTAGCTATATTCTTCCCCTTTGCAGCTCCTTACTTGAATATGGGTCCTCTGACTAAGGCTACCATTGCTGTTATCCAGCTTGCGTTATGGGTTGAGAAGGTGAGGAATTCATGGGTTTTTAGCTTCCTCCGGAATGTGGGCACATGGATAAACGGCTATCACACACTGAGCACATGTTTTTGGGGTTATGTTAACAATGGTACCTTCTGTGAGGAAATGACACCAGGGGAAGTTTTCCCCCAACCCCTCAACCAGTTCTTCGGGCCCACCCCATCAATTTTCGAAGGGTTTAAATTCCCTCTGAATATTAACCATCTGCTGCTGATAGGCCTACTCTATTTAGCACTCAAGGATAAGTTGAGATTGGCTTGGATATCTACCCGGACACCAGCCCCAGAGACTAGAGATCCTGCCCCAGAACCTGACATGGCCCCAGAGAGTAGAGTTCCTACCCCAGAGCCTGATCCTGCCCCAGAACCTGACATGGCCCCAGACACAAGAGATCCTACCCCAGAGCCCTATCCTGCCCCAGAACCTGGCACGGCCCCAGACACTAGAGATCCTACCCCAGAGACTGACGTAGCCCCAGACACTAGAGACCCCGCCCCACAGACTGATACCGCCCAACAGTCCACCTCAGAAATGGACTACCCAAACTGGGTGGGGGTACTGGCAAAAGGGATGCAAGAGATGTGCCAAGAGATGGGTCAGGTGCGCCAGGGGATATGCCAGGAGATGGGCCAGGTGCGCCAGGAGATGTGCCAGGAGATGGGCCAGGTGCGCAAGGAGATGTGCCAGGAGATGGGCCAGGTGCGCCAGGAGATATGCCAATTGCTAAGGGAATACACCTCCTCAGCTAGTGAAAAGCCCTCTCCCTGCCCCAAAGAGGGTGAGTCCGATGGTGCAGCAGTAGAACCCACGGATGTTACAACCGTCCAGGCTTCAGCTGAACCACAAGGACAACCACAGCCAGCAGCAGTCGCCCCTGTGCAAAGGAGGAAGTGTAAGACCAAATCAGTACGACCAGTTAATGATGATGGGCAACCAGGGCCCTCACAACCAGCAGGAGAGCCAGAGCCAGAAATCATCACTGAGTCCCTGTCGTACGACAGTCTCCGCACTATGCGAAACGACATTGCGCGAAGGGGGCGTGAGCCTTATACCACCTGGCTGCTTCGGGTTTGGGACCTTATGGGCACAAGTGTGCAACTGGATAGTGGTGAGGCAAGGTATCTGGGATCATTGACCCAGGACCCAGGTGTGGACCAGGTATTTGTGAGGGAGCCAGGGCCCCTTTCTCTCTGGGAGCGGCTCTTAATGAGTGTGAGAGAAAGGTTCATTCACAAAGAAAGAATGCAGGAGTACCATCATAGAATGCAGTGGAAGACACTCGAGCAAGGGATTCAACAGCTAAGAGAGGTGGCAATATTAGAGGTACTCTTTGGGAGGGATGGACAGCATGATAATGACCCCGATAAGGTCAGGTGCACAGGACAGATGATGTGGAACCTGGCAAGGCTAGGGCCATCGCAATACACCACCTTCATTGCAACGATTGATGCTGACAATACCCGAGAAACCGTGGGCTCTGTTGCCAGCAAGCTCAGGCATTATGACAGCATGATCAATGGCCCGCTGAAAGCTCATGTCTCTGCTGTGGTCCAGGACCTCAAAGAGGAGATGAAGGAGATGAGGAAGGAAATGAGGGAGGAGATGAGGGAGGAGATGAGGGAGGAGATGAAGAGGGTCAGTGTGGCACCAGTGCGAGTCACAGGCCCCCAAGTCAGAGCCCGTCGTCCCCCTGCTAGAGAGAGAGGGTACACCCCACGAGCTGAGCTGTGGTTTTTCCTGTGTGAGCATGGGGAAGACATGAGGAGGTGGGATGGGAAACCCACCTCTGTCCTGGCAGCGCGGGTGCGTGAACTCAAGGAGGGAGGCACTAACCGAGGGGGTTCCGCTAAGGTGAAGGTAGCCTCAGCCTCCCGTGATCGAGCTGCCAGGTATTTCAGAAGGGAGGATGATATGTCGGATCCCCTTGAAGGTACCTCGAGCATGTACACCCAGGGAAAGAATGATAACCAGGGCTAGAGGGGCCCTGCCTCTAGCCAGGAAGAGGCACGGGAGAACCGAGTTTTCTGGACGGTGTGGATCCGATGGCCTGGCACATCAGAGCCACAAAAATATGATGCATTGGTTGATACTGGGGCACAGTGTACTTTAATGCCATCGGGACATGTGGGGACAGAACCTGTATCCATCGCTGGGGTGACCGGGGGATCACAGCAGTTGACCCTTTTGGAAGCTGAGGTGAGCCTGACTGGGAAGGAGTGGCAAAAGCATCCGATTGTGACCGGCCCAGAGGCCCCGTGTATTCTGGGCATAGACTTCCTCCGGAATGGCTATTACAAAGACCCAAAAGGACTCAGGTGGGCATTTGGTATTGCTGCTGTGGAGGCAGAGGGCATTAGGCAATTGAACACCCTGTCTGGACTATCTGAGAATCCTTCTGCAGTTGGGCTCCTGAAAGTGGAAGAGCAACGAGTGCCAATTGCCACCTCGACAGTGCACCGCCGGCAGTATCGGACAAATCGAGATGCTGTGATCCCCATCCACAAGATGATCCGCGAGCTGGAGAGCCAAGGGGTGGTCAGCAAGACCCACTCACCCTTCAACAGCCCCATCTGGCCTGTGCGCAAGTCTGATGGGGAATGGAGACTGACTGTGGACTATCGTGCCCTGAATGAAGTGACTCCACCGCTGAGCGCTGCCGTGCCGGACATGTTGGAGCTCCAGTACGAGCTGGAGTCCAAAGCAGCAAAGTGGTACGCCACTATTGACATTGCCAATGCATTCTTCTCTATTCCTCTGGCAGCAGAGTGCAGGCCTCAGTTTGCCTTCACATGGAGGGGCGTGCAGTACACCTGGAACCGACTGCCCCAGGGGTGGAAGCACAGTCCCACCATCTGTCATGGACTGATCCAGACTGCACTAGAAAAGGGTGGGGCTCCAGAACATCTGCAGTACATTGATGACATCATTGTGTGGGGGAACACCGCGACCGAAGTGTTTGAGAAAGGAGAGAGAATAATTCAAATTCTCCTGCAAGCTGGTTTTGCCATCAAGAAGAGCAAGGTCAAGGGACCTGCCCGAGAGATCCAGTTCCTGGGAGTAAAGTGGCAAGATGGACGGCGTCAGATTCCCACTGAGGTCATCAATAAGATCACAGCAATGTCTCCACCGACCAACAAGAAGGAAACACAAGCTTTCCTAGGCGCTATAGGTTTCTGGAGGATGCACATTCCCGAGTACAGCCAGATCGTGAGTCCTCTCTACCTGGTTACCCGCAAGAAGAACGATTTCCACTGGGGCCCTGAACAGCAGCAAGCCTTCGCCCAGATCAAACAGGAAATTGCTCACGCTGTAGCCCTTGGCCCAGTCAGGACAGGACCAGAGGTGAAGAACGTGCTCTACTCTGCAGCCGGGAACAATGGTCTGTCCTGGAGCCTCTGGCAGAAGGTGCCTGGTGAGACTCGGGGCCGACCACTGGGATTCTGGAGCCGAAGCTACAGAGGGTCTGAAGCCAACTACACTCCCACAGAGAAGGAAATCCTGGCAGCTTATGAAGGAGTCCAGGCTGCCTCAGAAGTAATTGGCACAGAGGCACAACTCCTCCTGGCACCCCGACTACCGGTGCTGGGGTGGATGTTCAAAGGAAAGGTTCCCTCCACGCATCACGCCACCGACGCTACTTGGAGCAAATGGATTGCCCTCATCACGCAGCGCGCCCGAATTGGAAACCCAAGTCGCCCTGGGATCTTGGAAATAATTACGAACTGGCCGGAAGGTGAGACTTTTGGGTTATCTTCTGAAGAAGAAGAGGAGCAGGTGACACGTGCTGAAGAAGCCCCACCATATAACGAGCTACCAGAGAGTGAAAGACAATACGCCCTCTTCACTGATGGTTCCTGCCGAATTGTAGGCGCTAGCCGGAAATGGAAAGCCGCTGTATGGAGCCCCACACGACAAGTTGCACAGGCTACTGAAGGAGAAGGTGGATCGAGCCAATTTGCTGAGCTCAAAGCTGTTCAATTAGCTCTGGACATAGCTGAAAGAGAGAAGTGGCCAAGGCTCTACCTCTACACTGATTCATGGATGGTAGCCAATGCTCTGTGGGGTTGGCTGGAAAGGTGGAATAAGGCAAACTGGCAGCGCAGAGGAAAACCAATCTGGGCTGCTGAAGAGTGGAAAGGCATTGCCACTCGGGTAGAGAAGCTATCCGTGAAGGTCCGTCATGTAGATGCTCACATTCCCAAGAGCCGGGCTAATGAAGAACATCGTAACAACAAACAGGTAGATCAGGCTGCAAAAATAGAGGTGTCCCAGATAGACTTAGATTGGCAACATAAAGGAGAACTGTTCCTAGCTCGATGGGCCCATGATGCCTCAGGTCATCAGGGCAGAGATGCCACCTATAAGTGGGCACGAGACCGAGGGGTGGATCTAACCATGGACAGTATCTCCCAGGTGATCCATGATTGTGAGACATGCGCTGCGATCAAGCAGGCCAAGCGGGTGAAGCCTCTGTGGTATGGTGGGCGATGGTCCAAATACAAGTATGGGGAGGCCTGGCAGATTGATTACATCACACTGCCTCAAACCCGCCAAGGCAAGCGCTATGTGCTCACAATGGTAGAAGCCACCACTGGATGGCTGGAGACCTACCCTGTGCCTCACGCTACTGCCCGGAACACCATCCTGGGCCTGGAAAAGCAAGTCCTTTGGAGGCATGGCACCCCTGAGAGAATCGAGTCTGACAATGGGACTCATTTCAAGAACAGCCTTATAAACACCTGGGCTAGAGAACATGGCATAGAGTGGGTGTACCACATCCCCTACCATGCACCAGCAGCTGGGAAGGTTGAGCGGTGTAATGGACTGCTTAAAACCACCTTGAAGGCACTGGGTGGGGGGACTTTCAAAAACTGGGAGATGCATTTAGCAAGAGCCACCTGGTTAGTTAACACCCGAGGCTCCACCAGCCGAGCAGGCCCTGCCCAATCCGAACCCCTACAAACAACAGACGGGGATAAGGTTCCAGTGGTGCACATGAGAGGTATGCTTGGAAAAACTGTTTGGGTAAAGTCTGCCTTGAGCAAAGACAAACCCATCCGTGGGGTCGTTTTTGCTCAGGGACCAGGTTGCACCTGGTGGGTGATGCAAAAGGATGGAGAGACCCGATGCTTACCTCAAGGGGACCTTGTTTTAGGGTGAACTACCCATGGCTCTGTACTTGTATCACTATCAGCATGTATATTTGTATATAATTTGAGTAATGCATAGATTTATATGGTTAAGAAAAAAGTTAAGTTTCATGTAACATGTTAGTATGGGAAAAAATTCGGGGTGGATAATGTTGGGGTTTTAGTTTAGTCTTAGGGTTTTTTTTTTTTCTGTTAAAGGAATTTTCTCCCATATGCATGTTGCTAGGGGACAAATAGCTGTACTTAAGAAAGACAAAAAGGGAGTGGGGCGGGCCTGGCTACTTTCTTGTCTACACCTGGGTGTGGGGGCAGTTCGCTCTGAGCGTCCGGAGAGAGAAGCTGCAGAGAAAGGAGCTGCTGTTTCTTTCTTTTTGGCCGTTCTTCTCTTCCTGCTGGAAACAACGCCGGGACCCCAAAAGCCGTTTTCCCTGCCCTGCTGGAGGCCGAGCTGTGGCTGCCCTGCCCCGCTGCTGCTGCTTCGAGCTTTTGCTACGCTGTAGCCCTGCTCGCCCTGCCTGCCTGGGCATCCGTGGGGTTCTCCCATCTGGATACATCTCGCCTGCCACCCGGGATTTGCGTTCGTCCCTGCCGCTCTAGCCTGTCGCTCTAGCCGGCCGCTCCTGCCTGCCGTTCCCAGCCTGCTGCTCCTGAGAGTCCGGGATCGGCTGCCCAGCGGTTTGTGAAGCCTTTGTTCCTTCCCTTCCCGGGATCCCAGGCCGCCATTGCCCGCGTGTTTCCCGAGCTCGCTCCGGAGCGCCCCCTGCAGCCGCGGGGGAACCATCGCACCTGCCCTGCTCACCGGGAGCCGCCAGCGCCCCTGCCGGCTGCGAGCGGAACTGCACCCCAGGGGAAATAGCCTGACAACCGAGAAGGCTGGGACTGGGTTTGTGTGTGCTGTTACTGTCATAGTTGTTGTTGTTTTGTTTGACTGGTTATATACATATACATATATATATATATATAGTAAAGAACTGTTATTCCTATTTCCCACATCTCTGCCTAAAGGCCCTTGATTTCAAAATATAATAACTTGGAGGGAAAAAGGGTTATATCTGCCACTTCAAGGGGGGCTTCTGCCTTCCTTAGCAGACACCTGTCTTTCAAAACCGAGACAGATCTAATGTATTGGGTTGACCCTGAGCTGATGGACAGTTTTTAAGACCAATTACGCTTCTCACAATTTACATATTTAAACCGCACAGAAAGGCGGGACTTCCCCTTTTGGTCGGAGCTCGCCTGCTGGGAGGTGGGGGCTCCGGAGCCTCCCGGCCCCGCCGGGCCGGGCCGGGGCCACTGCCCCTTTTCCCCCTTTCCCAACGCTGTGGCATGGACCCTGGGTGGCTGGGGGGGGCTGCCCCAGAGCCGCAGGCAGCTAAACCCAGCCATGGACTGCTCACAGCTAAACCCATCCAGCGCGGCTTCTGGGGACCGGCGGGTCCCTCTCCTCTCCACGTGGAGCCGGCGGAGTCAACGGGAGCCGGCAGAGCCTCCTGTCTGCAGCCAGCACACTTCGTGCTGAACTGAAGAAGACACCACGCAGCCAGCAGCACAAAGGGAGCGAGGTTTTCCCCACCGTAAAGCCCGAACAAGAACACTCTTCAGCATGGCGGTGTCAGTCAGAGAGAAAGAGAAGTGAGTCACATGGGACAGAGCTGAGCATGGCGACTGGGAGAAAAGAGGGCGGTGCCACGATTCTGGCGGGCAGCTTAAAAGAAACCTTCTTGCATGCCGTGGTAAGAAATTGTAATACCACAAACTGTTTGTCTCTTTAATCCATTTGAAGAACATGGGGGGATGGAGTATCTTCGTGTGCCTGTGAAGATTGTGAAGAATGCCGATGCCAGGCTTTATAGTAGCAAGAGGCTGTTAGAGACTTGTGGCAAAGAAGAGCCTTTGTGTGCAGGCCAAAAGAACTTATCCTTAAAAAGATGAATAACCCCATGTGATGGCCCATGTTTTGCAGTGTGAAAGAACTGTGAGATTTTTCATGGGAGAGATGTTCTACACACAGCAGATTGTTTGTTTCCGGGCGGATCTGCTGTTAGTGGCAGTTTGGGAACCACGTGCAACTGAAGGAAAAACCCTTTTTTCCCTTAAGCATAAGAGAGAGACTTTTCAAGAACTGCAACACTGACTAACATCCCATGTTCTGTTATCCCTTGTGTGAGCTAGGTAAAAGGAGAGAAGTGCTGGCTGGAGGGGGGGGGGGGGATTTGCTTTAATTTTGTTTTGTTATTGTCTCTTTACTTTTAATTCTATTAGTAATAAAACTCTTTCATTGTACTGCAACTGTTTAAGGTTTGTGCCTGCTTTGCTTTTCTCCTAATTCTTATCTCACAGAAGGAAAACAAGTAAGTAATGAATATTTTGAACCAAAACCACTACATTTAATTGGTGTTTCCGCCCGGTTTCGAACTCAACCCGCTACAGCTGGGGAAAGATTCTCAGGCCAAGTATCTTTTATCTCAGATAGAGATAAAAGTTGCCTCAGCAGATGGTTAGAGCTCCTTTTAATGTAAATGTCAATTTATGAAGCAAAACCATATAATTCTGAACATTCACTTGAGGTTTACAAGAGTGAAGTGTTTTCATATGTCTGTGTATCTGGGGTGGTGATGCACTACCCACACAGGTGGATTATGGAGCACTCCCAGCACACTGAGTCATAAGGTCAGACCCTACTGAGCCCTTCTAGACAAGTGAGCAGAGCCCTGAGGTGAGAACCCCCATTTGTTCCTTGTTTTTAAACCTTTACTGTTTTTTCCTTTATCTCAGTCCTTCTGTTTCCCCAGTTAGATACTAGGCAGTTGGAAAAATAGTTGTCCTACTGTAAGATTAGCTAATACCCCAAAACTCCCTTTTTTAGAAAAGGAATTTATTTTTCTACACCCAAGGGACAGGGTGGGTGGGAGAATGGATTCTGCTACATGCTCAGTTTGAAAGCAAAAGTGCATAAAAGGATGAACACTACTAGCTTCTGTACCATTAGCTAATTTTTGCCTACTAATATATCAGCACCATAAAGCGCCTGGTAGCTTAAACATCATTATGCTGCTGCAGGATTTGACAATTTATATCACATACCACTTGGCCAGATTTTGGGAGTGGGCATGGCTAAGAGATGAGCATTGAAGCAAGTAGATGGGACCAGCTGTCCTGCAAATCTTTGTGTCCCTCCAAGGCAAGGGGCATCATTGGTCCACTAGCTGCATTTTGCTCCTTTAACAGCATCTCCAACCTCTGCTGAGCTGCTGCCAACAATGAAGATTTCTCCAGCATATTTTTTCTGCTACGTTTCTTTTGTGCTCCATGGCTTGTTTTAAAGTATCTTGAAACTACGTAAAGTTTTTTGGGAGTTATGTTTATGTCTTTCAAAGGTTGAGAAGGTGGGGAAAAGGAATACTTTACACAAAGTTACAGGTTTTTCAGGGTGTGAAAATATTTTGAAATTCTTTGAAATATCAGTTTTCTATATCAGAAATAGTGCGGTCAGCAAGACTAAGGAAGTGAATCTTGCCTTTCACTCGGCACTGGTGAGGCCATGCCTTGGGTACTGTGCTCAGTTCTGGGCCCCTCAAATCAAGAAGGACATGGAGGTCCTCAGTTCAAGGAGGACATGGAGCAAGCCCAGAGAAAGGCAATGAAGCTGGTGAAGGGTCTGAAGCACAAGACCTATGAGGAGCAGCTGAGGGAGCTGCGGGTGTTTAACCTGGAGAAAAGGAGGCTCGGGGTGACCTTATCATTGTCTACAACTGCCTGAAAGGAGGGTGTAGCCGGGTGGGGGTCCATCTCTTCTCCCAGGAAACCAGTGACAAGATGAGAGGACATAGCCTTAAGATGCATCAGAGGAGTTTAGGTTGGGTATCAGGAAGAATTATTCACAGAAAGGGTGATTAGGTACTGGAATGGGCTGCCCAAGGAGGTGCTGGAGTCACCATCCCTGGAGGTGTTTAAGGAAAGCCTGGATGTGGCACTCAGTGCCATGGTCTGGTTGACAGGGGGGTGTTCAGTCAAAGGCCGGACTCTGTGATCTCGGAGGCCTTTTCCAACCTAATTGATTCTATGATTTTGTGAAATTTTTTGAGATCATGGCTGAAGTCTGCCTGCCTGCAGACCGATTTTTTTGGATACAATGTAGCGGCTGTGAATTTGAAATAGAGTTCTATTACTCTATTTATTAGTGTAAAACTATTAAGAAGACCTCTTCTTATTACCACATTGATCTACATGTAAGACTACTGTGAACCACTTTTAGCAGACCAGAAATACATATATGCAAATATATGATAAGGAAACTCACCTTGCCCTCACAGGAATTATGGTTGCCCCAGATCTGCATCACACATCCCACACAGTCATTCTTACAGGTTCCTCATAGGGTCGGGAAATGGACCCTTTAGTTTTTGACAAGGGAATTAAAAAGTGTTTGGGCATAGGGCGTGAATCATCCTCCAGAGGTGCTGGCTTATCCCCACTGAGAACAGAGTGATTCTGGGAACTAGTTTAAGGTAAATATCTAACTGTTAAATAAAGATGCATGGGGATGACCTTTAGTAGGTCACTAAGGTTTGCATCAAATATTAATTATCCATACAAATAATTTGTTAATTCATTATACCAACACAATCCAGTCTGTAGCATGTTCTAAGTATGCCTGGATTCATAATGAAAATGCCAGTGACTTCTGGTAAAAGTCTGGCTACCATAGTAGGCCACAGACATGATTTTTCTTCAGTTTTACTTTTCAAAGAGTCTTTATGCTGCACATGAAAAACTTTTATTCAATACAAGCTGAATTACAAGGCTAAATACTATGAAAATGGAAGTTATTACTGATAGTAACATTAATTCATATCCCAGCTTTTATTTTAAGATCCTACTTAGCCTGAAAGGGCACAGTGTAAGTTAACCTTAGAATTATGATTTGCCACTGTGAACTTATATAAGTTGACTAAATCACCTATAGAGCTGTAAATATTAATGAAGTGTTGGGAATAGACAGCAGTTGTGAGTTGTGTTGCTTGGCTTGTAGCTATGAATATTAATGAAGTCTAATGAGCAGCAGTTTTGGCTGTGAATGGTGTTATATGCATAAAACTGTAAATATTAATGATGTGGAAAAGACAGTCCGTTTGGTTGTGACTTGTGCTCTTTTCTAAACAAATATATATCTTACACTCTTCAGTGTTTTGATGGGGCTTTAAGCAACAGCCTCAGCCTCCGCTGCTGCTACAATAAAACAGTATTTTGACAAATACGTCCACCCAAAATGCACAGCGTGGTTCCATTTCTGAGTTTTGAACACAGCCCTGTTTGCCAAAGGCTGTCTCAGTCCCACCATCAGGGCTGCATTTCAGGGCTTTGAGAGGAGGATGTAGCTGCTGAACCTTTGGCAGCCCCAGACGTACATCTTGTACTTTATGCTATAAGCGGTGCAGATGGCAGCACTTATGTTTGACTTTTCCTGCTACTTCCCGTGTAAAGCTTCAGTTTCAGTTGTTTTAACGTTTCCCAGAGTTTTCTGGTGTGCCTGGCCCCAGCTCAGATTTTCCATTTATCTATCAGTGCTGCAGGGAAGGGGAGGACACAGGCCTCCCTGCATGCCAAGAGGGGGGCAGCATCCTCTTCGCCTTCATTCCTCTCTGAAGCCTGGGATGTGCCCTGATGGCGCTCCAGAAGATCTGCCCTGGCACTTCTATGCAATTTCTGGTGTAAATCAGGGCAAAACTCGTACTGTGCCACTTGTGGAAATCCACCTAACCCACCAGTACCCTCTCTGATTATGTAGTGTGTGTCAACATTTACAGGATATTTAAGCACCTTCCAGTGCTGTAATATTAGACAAACGTGTGATGATTTCCAGAAAAAAAAATCACCGGATGAGGAAGCTGGAGATACAAAAAATACTCAAAAAAGGTCTACTATTATGAGCAGTTAATCAGGATGGGATAATACTTCAAGGCAACTGAGTTTCCTTTAGCTGAGTTTCTACAGACAGGCTCAGGGGCTTCTGGAAGAGGGCAGCAAATGCTCACTTCCATACTTGTTACATTTGTTGGCTTTCTTTAAGCAGAAAAAATAGCACAAGTCCACCAGGAGAAAAAAAATTGGGGAAGAGATCTGAATTAGGAGAGGAGGTATTGTAGGGAATTAAAAGGAGTACAGGAGCTGCAAATGCTCACCTTTGTTAGAAATGAGAAACCAGTTCTTTGAGATTTCATTTTCCTTTTTTTATACTTCCATTTGGGAGGTTAGGTAAACACAGTTATTTCTAGATCTCCAGTAATGAATATTAGATGAAACTACATTTTCTAATAATTGTCCATGACTTCTTGACATAGCTCATATCTTTACTTCAGTTCCAGTAAAGCCTACATTTTCTGTAACAATTACAAAATTACACTAAGCATGTTTTTTCCACGCCTTTCTTTCTCTTTTTAATTTAAGGCAATTTTTTTCAGAGTGTTTCAATTAAAAAAGAAATGGCTTTGTAAAATGACTGTAATACAAATGGAGTTTGTGACTATAGTCCAAATAATATAACACTTTGACAGAAGAAAAGGAGTATGAAAAAAAATGCAGGAAAAAGCCTTTACTGAACTTTCTTCCTTCTTTCCTCCAGGGACACAAAGCACAATGGTAAGAGATCCAGCAGTTTTCTGGAACCTGTTAAGAAAATGAGGGCTTTTGAAGATTTGTCTTTAAAGACAAGTATGAAATTATGAGTTTCTTGTATCAAGACTCTGGAAACCAGGCTGTAGTGGAAACCAGGCTGTAATAGTATCTTGATGTTGCTCAAGAAGTGTGAATTTAGCCAGAATAAACTTTCTCAAAAAGACTTTAAATTATAGGAGGAAAGTTTCTTAGGTTGCCTGATCTTGTATAAACTGGGATTTCTAACCCAGATAAAGCTTGTTGGTTTGTAAATTAGTTTCTGTCCTAGAGTAAAGCATGCAGTGCATCCTGACTAACACCCAGACTTTCATCAGTGTTATGGATGTCCCTATGCTTGCTACAGATATTACTGACTAGACCTCAGTTTCAGGCTATAGGATATAGACTAAATAATTGCATGATATTGATATGTTTAAAATACTTTTAATGCAGCTGTAACTGTCTACCATGTATTAACAATTTGTGTTGGTGCTTTGTAGTTTGTCACATTAATCAGCAATATTGCCATCACTCATGTGAGTGTGTATGTGTGTGTTTGTATCTATTTGTGTGGGAGGGAAAAACTGACAATCGAGGCTTTGCTCTTTGATATAACCTCATGATTAGTCTAATATCTAAAAATATTGAAATAATGAAAAAAGATACAGTCATCTATCTTTACATAATGCTACTATAAAGGTTCTCATTCCTAAAACACCATGTAATTTACATTTCCTTTTCCAACCATGTAATTTACATTTCCTTTTCCATCCAGGTTCAGTTGCTATTCAGCCTTTCAGGTTATGATGATTTCCTTCTCCAGATATCAGCAGTCTTGTCCATCTTGTCCTTTTGCTCATTTGGGATTATCTCCACACCAGTAAATTGATTTCCAAAGTGAGGCCTCTCAAACACATCTGCTTCCTCAATTCCCTACTGGCCAGCAATAGCTTTCAGGAAAAAAGCCTCACACAAAGCAGGCTCTCCTTCCTCACATTTAGAGCTACATTGCACTGAATAAAACCATGGCCAACAGGAATTAGCATTCTTTGTACAGCTTCACTTTCAAGAGCTGAAAAAATTGCTTCTGGATTTTATTTAACCATTATTTTTACTGCCTAATATGATCACAAGTAACACAGAACTCCACATATTATGACCATTAATCATTATTTGCACACATCTCATTTCTGTGGAGGCACAACTTTCTGTATAAGAGAAATAGAGGACAAAAGTAACTATATTTTTAAATGTCTATCTGCCAAAGGACAAGAAGATTTTTCTCTATCTGACTAGCCCACCTAGCTAGTATACTAGTTTCCTACTGCTTAATATAATTAGACTAATTTAATTACTTTTGCAACCTGACCTAAGGGACGTTCCCACCATTTAATCCAAATGATGGGAACGTTTTTAGGACAGAGACTATGAATGGCAAATGACTCATATTTTTATTCCTGTGGAAGTATAAACCTTACAGAGTTGTAAGTTTGCGAGTACTTACACAGATATGCTTACATGCATAAATGCAGTCTAGTGAAAAAAAATCTACTGTTCAGTCTAGTGTTTCCAACTGCTCTCATAAGCACTATTCAAGCAATTGTAAGCAATCATAGCCACAGGTTGTTTTGATAAATAAAGACTACTATACTGCTTACTCTTTTCTAGCTCTCAGGACAGCTACTATCCTTCATAGTGTGTATGCAGGGATTATTTAAACAATCAGGTTGGAGCTTTCAGATACAGTATGACTTTTATTTTAAAAACATAAATGAAAACAACACTTTTTTCTTCAGATGGTCTGGTATCTTCTTGCTTCTTGAGACATGGAGAGCAGCTGCATTCACAGTCACAACTGGGGTATCACTGCTGTGGTGTGTTATCAAAAAAGCCCTGGTATCTGTCATATAATCTGAAACTTTTGCCCAGATGCATCAAAAAAGCCACACTGGGTTAGACCAAAGATGCATCCTCCCAGAATCCTTTCTTCGATACTTCCCCAGCAGGGATGGGGGACAGCCTGATCAGGAAGATCATTTGCCCAGGGTGAGGCTTATCCCTTGCATCCCTAGAGTGCTGATCTTTAATTTTCCCAAATGCAGGAAATTTTTGGTTGGCCAAGCCACGTTCACTCTCTTCCTGTAAAAGACTAACACGGAAAAGGAAAAGGAAAAGGAAAAGGAAAAGGAAAAGGAAAAGGAAAAGGAAAAGGAAAAGGAAAAGGAAAAGGAAAAGGAAAAGGAAAAGGAAGGAAAATAGGCCAGTACCTACCCACCAGTGAAATGTGCTAAAGCTCCCTAAGAAGTCACTACGGAACCTCAGCTCCTGGTGCGTCCTCCAAGTCAAGCATCAATTCCCTTCCTGAATCTGAGACCAATCTGAGGAACACGGGAACAAGCAGCACATGGTGAAAACTGCAACTGCTCAAATTGGCCATATTTTCAGCCTCCCATCATTCCCTTTTCTCCTGGTGGCATATCTTACAGGAGATACAAGTGCTATAGTCTCCCTCAAAGGGGCTTGGACCACAGGTATCCTTTAGAGGAAGTGACATACCTTGATTATCTCTCCAAAAGAGCACAGTGGAAAATGTGTCACTTAGAAGGACAGAGAAAGAATTTGAGCAGTTAGAAGCAGCTGATAGAGCAAAAATGGATGTCCTGTCTCCAGCCTGTAAGAGGGTGTCTCTGGGGTGATATCCTCAGATGTCCCACACAAACTCATGAGCGTGAATAAATCAGTGTAAAGCAGTTTGTCTTCGGAAAGCAGTAAAATTACCAGGAAATATATAGTACTGTAATTAATGTACAACAAATCTAAATAACGTAAATGCAAAGCATTTTGTGTAATATAAACCCCATTTCCCAAAACACAGGGGCAGATAGCAAAGAGACAAAAATTGAGACAGTAACACTCCTGAACATTTCCTGTCCCCCTAAACTTAAATCTCAAGGACATCCTGAAGCTCTCAATACATTTTTTGATCCCTTTTGATTGTGAAGCATGGCTGGTTGTTAATGAACTCGATAAATGTTTTTACAGCATCCCAGGAAGAGATGTCCACAAGTTGCCCCTATGATACATAACTCCTTGTGAACCTTCCTCCTGCTGGTTGCCCTGTAATGCCTCATGCTTCTTCTACTGGCAACAGTAGTGAAAAACCAGTCCACATCCATCTTTCTATGGAACAATGTTTTTATCTCTCCTTTGCTTAGCTCTTACAGCCCAAAAAATTCCCACATCCTCTGCCTGCCACCCACCTGGAGTCTCCCAAAATGTCCTGAACTCAGTGGCTTCCAACCAGATGGCAAAGACTCTGGTATATATCTTTATTATTTATAAGAATGAGTCTGGTGTCTAAAGACAGAATATGGAGCTCTTCAAGTGTACAAACTGTTTAGTGAGCAGGCAAATACACGCATTTGGTTTCTTTAGGCTCCAGCCTATTTTCGTTTTCCACAGCCACATCCTGTGGCCTTCTCTCCAATAGAAAGCAATAATTTCAACCATGTTGTTAAAACATACACTCTGTTTTCCTGATATATTTGAGGAAAATCTTTCAGGAGTCATTACTTTTACCCTATTTGGTTGGCATTGTGACTATCATGTTGAAAAATGTTCAGAGTGGGCTGAAGGACTGATGCAGAAATGCACAGACCTCATGATGATACAAGCCTTGTTTCTGAAGAAGCTGAGCTAAAGCTTACAACGAACTAATAAATTATTACTCATTCCAAGTCACATTTCTCATATGATCTGTTCTTTTATGAGCAAAAAGGGATATTAGGCCAATAAATCCTTTATTAATTGACAAGATAACAGACCTGTTAACATAAAAGCATTTTATTTTACATATTAAAAGTAAGTCTTTTAACCAGTTTAACAAGAAAGCATTTCTCTTATTTTTTTTTCCTATTGTTTTAGTGATTCAAAAGCTGAGAAATCCTGAATTAATTTGAGAATGAGTTAGTTAATACATTAATTATCCTGCATATTATTTTACTTTGAAGTACAAATGCTGGTGCAAAACTGGTAAAGAGAATGAAATTCTACAGATAAAATATTAATATGGAGGGAATAATTTAATCAAAGCAGATTGTTTGATAGAGGTGGAGGTAGGGGGAGAAAAGACCTTCCAGACCCCAAATTTAAAGTCTCTTTAAAGGAAACTGGGTCCACCCTTGACAAAGCAACCTTATGCTACGTATTTGGCACATTGCAGATAGTCACAACAGTATAGCACCACTCTGCATTCCCATTTCAATTCAAATATGATTTGGTGGCATAAATCCAAAACTGCTTGCTTAATGCCTTTGTGCATCCTCTTTATTATGCAGACACACTCAACACATTTGCAACGAGCTCCCATACCCTTCCTATTTTTAAGCAGCTCAGGTGTTTTGGACCAGTATGGAAGCTGTTCATTTTTATTGTTGTGCTTCTTGTCCATTTCTCTTCTCATGGCATAATTTCTCCTTGAGCAACTCCTGATCTTGACTGTAATATATGGTCTTGAAAAATTTATTTGAGAGTGATGTTTTCCCCTCTTTGCTCTAAAATGTTGAACAGTGACTGCAGTCAGTTGGGATACATTGATGGCATTGACAGCTTAGACACTGTGCATGGCTCATCACTGAGACGAAGAAACTGCAACGTGTTTTAGGAAGAGCAAATGCAGCTTTGAAGATCAGTTAACTTTCTTCACCAAGACAGATTGTTTGAGTGAAAAAATCCTTGAAGATATTTTGTGCCCCTATTGTATGATTTTATAATGTCCTACCACAGCACTGTAAACTGTGCAGCTTACCTAACATGGCAAGCTGTTTATGATTTCATGAGTTTTCCTTTTTTTCCCTCCATTTTTACGTACTCTATTAAAATAAAACCTTTCCAGTGAAAACATCCTGCTTCTGTGAACTATCAGGAAGATGATTTCGTCAGCACTTGACAGATTAATGTATACCAACAAGAGTAAATCATCTCTAGTGAGAGTGTCACAGGTAAGGCTACTTTACATGACATGGTAATCTAGACCAAACCTGGGGTTTCTGACAGAATTATGTAATTTATGAACTTACTGGAAAAGGCTACTTTCTACCAAAACAAAATGGAAGATATGGAGGATAAACATTTCAGTACCAACAGGATCAATCCTCACTATTCCTATTTACTTTGATTTAAATATAATTCTGGGCTTGCTTCTCCTTCCAGAAACCTGAAAATTCTATTGTACATCCCTAAGGGCAAATTGGCCAGGTGTTGAAGCATTCCGTGAAAATGAGAATTTGTAATTCTTTTATTTTGAAAACTGAAGTTATAGTCACTCTCCAGTGTTTGAATGCCATAGGTAACACGATCTTAAGACCTCTAGGATGCTTGAAGCACCCTTCAGATAGGAGTAAAGTTGTCTAACTGTATCCATATAATATTTAGTTATGGTAAAATACCATCACATAGACAATGTCTATATTACTGGGTTTGGGGTGCAGAGAGATTCCTGTGTTCAGTAACATAACTTAGCCACATACCAACTCTGTCTCACAGCAAAACTTAAGTGCTTATCACCAGGATGTGGGAGAGGAGTAACAGAAGATGCAAACAGGTGCCTGTTGTGGGTAACTGGTGGCAGTCCCATGGCACATCACAGTGTGCATCACAAGGTGACTCAAGACACAAATTCAGGGCTCCTGTGGAAAGGCAGCTCATCCCTACTGTCATAGGACAAATCCCATCCTGGAGCGTTTCTTAAGCAAAAGGAGTTCTAAATGCTCAGTTGTGAAATACATCCAGTCAGAAAAGCATGAGAACAGAGCAGGAAATTTGTATCATGAATCTTGAAGAACCAGAAAAGTACTTTTGCTCTATGTAATTATAAATATAATAGCTCCTTCTTGGAAAGGAAGAAAAAAATCTTGAATCTGTTATTTTTATATTACCCTACTGCTACATTATGTTATATTCAGACCATCTACAGCTTCAGTGGAATTACTTTATAACAGACAGTGATGAATGACTCAAATAATCTGTTTTCCCCTTGTGAGTAGAAATAGTCCCCATAACTGTTTCTCTCTCTTGATTGTACTCAAAGCCCTGGACAAGCAATGGTTCTTTTCTCCTGGGGACGTATACCACAGCAGCCCTGATGTGCAGTGGCACATTTATGTGGCCTAAGTCATGAACCTAAAGTGCAAAAGCACTCACTGCCCATCACCTCTCCCTTTGCTCAGGAAGCACAGCATTATCTTCCTGGAGCTCTCGTCAGGTTCACTGTTCATGAATCATCTTCCTGATTCTCCCAAACAAAACCAGCCTAATTCAAAAGGAGCTTTTTTTTTTTTTTTGACTGCTTCTCTGTTGATGTACTGAAGTGTAGGGCCAAAATTGAGCAGCAGATCCTTACAACCTCAGAAACCCCAGGATCAAACAACAACAGATCCTTCTGTACAGACCATTGCACTGGTGACAGGAAGGCATCCAGGTCAAAAACAACACACTGCTCACTCAGCAGTCACCATGCTATCTGAGACGTGGGACAATGGTTGCAGGTGAATAGCAAGAAAAAGTGATTTAAAGACATGTTTCCCAAACCAGCTCCACCCTGTCACTGTGCTGATCATCGCCCTCTCCACCACAGAAGAACTTAGGTTGAAACGTTTCTCTGGATGTCATCCAGTCCATCCCTTCTCAATTCTAGGATAAATTCAAAGTTATATCAGGGACAGCAAGCCTGCTCTGCACTTCTTAGTCATGGATAGATTGAGAGCACACACTCTTGTGCTTCTCAATCAGTTATTTGTATATCACTACATGGAAGGGACAGAGCAAAGATTCCATCCAGCAGGCTGACTGGGACACTTTCTGATCGTGGAGTCAGTGTAAGTTGAAGCAACTCTCAAAACTTTCTCCAAGTCCCAAATTCTTTTGTTTCCTCCAAGCAAGTACCACTTCCTGCATGCAACTCTGAGGTGCAATTTTGTATTTAGCTTTTGTTTCTCCCTCTTTTCCAAAGCTTTCAGGTTCTCAAAGGGTGGGACCTCTTCTCTCATAACGAGACCAGTCTACTGGTCCTCAGAACTGGCCACACAACTAAGGTTAACTTGAAGAAGGCAATTTTTGACATTTTGGAGACCCCTTACCAGCATCTTCCTCCCTCAAGAAACCAACAAAACTTCTTTAAGAGCCTTCTCTTATTGCACATAAGATACTGTCTGTACAAAGGGCTGCATGTGGCTCCTTCATGAAGGCCTTCATGCTCTAGTTATGTTTGCCACCTTCTGTTCCTCAGGCACAGAACTCACATCTTTTTCCACAGGTCTTGGGAGCATGTGGAAACTATGGCACTTGTGAAGACCCTTGAAGTACAGAAGACCTAGAATTGTTTGTAGTATCAGAGCCTCTGTTCACGATGCACAGCTACAGAAAAAAAACCACAGACTCATCTCCATTGAAGAGAAGGCACCAGATAAATCTATGCATGTTTTGACATCAAGATTAAAGTGGTGTTTATGTATGTTCTCTCCTAATCTCTGCTTTACTTCTGTGAAAAGTCACACCTAAATAATTTATGGTCTAAAAAGATGCAAAAGAGATGAAGTGCCTTTAATGTAGAAGTAATAATGATGGCGAAATTAGTCTAGCCCTTAGCAAATGTGTTTATTGATGTTTTTAAGAGAAAAGGCTTTTTCTCACCTGATGTTTGTTTTCCATGCTGTACACTTGACCACGTGTGTAGACTTTGCCTGTATATTAATAAAAGAATTTCAGTTAATAAAAGAATTGTAATCAAGCCAATCTGCCAGAGACAAACCCTTACTTTCAAAAGTTAGTATAAAAATACAGAGTTTGGTTCAGAAAGCAAATGCTGTCATCTTCCATTTTTCTTAAGGAAAATATCAAGGGAAAAGTATAAAACATATAGAAAACCACTAATGTTTAATGAAGTACTGGAGAACATATGAAAAATAGAATATGTAATTTGTCCTGAGGTAATAGACCTCAGATCTATGAGTAATATTTTTAACTTTGATGTGTCCAAACATATTTAACATGTTTCTCATTATCTGTTGCACAAAACTTGGGATAAGCTACTCAAGAAAGACGTGCACATTTTATAAGCACAACCTATCTTCATACTAAGATGGGCAAGAAAATGTTCACCACTCTAGCTTTCACTTGGACCATGTTTATTCAACATGCTGCCTTAGAGTAGACATCTTTATTCTGGCATAAATCTTATGTCATTCTAGTATTATCAGCAAAGTATTTTCCCTACTGCAATGGAAGTGTATCTATCAGCACTGCTAGGCACAGTATCACCTCTCAGTCTACTTTCACTAACCAGAGCTTTATGTGAAGGTCAATGGCGATGCCTTCATCCTTCTTTTCTAACGCTAAGAATAAACCACAGAGCAATTTGCATTGCCTTTTATGCATTGTGCAGTGAGTGTACACCAATTATGGTAGATCCGTATGCAATCCACTTCTCAAATTAGTTAAAATGAGCAGCATCCTTCCCATCATTTTAAAAGACCACAGCAGTTCCCTTGAGCTCTTTGGCAGAGTGGTTTAGTTCTTTAATTTTAAAAAAGAGCAAACAGCTGATGAGATTATTAACTTGAAGATGGGCAGGATAGGAGAGTTCCACACTTCCTTCTGACTAACCCCAGGTGGTCTGACTGTGCATTGGATGTTTGCACTCTGTTTCCAAGCATCTGCTTCTTCCTGGTGTTGGTCAGGAGAAGTAGGAACCTGAATTTCATTCCTTGATGTATTCTAATAAGAAGCTAAAACTTAAACACTGCAGTCCTTATGCTTTTATGTATCTAAATCCTCTTTACTACTACTACTAGTAACAATAATAATAAAAATTGTTGTTGTTGTTATTATTATTGTTATTATTACTAATTGCATATGAAAATACAGGAAGACTTCTCTTCCACAATTTGGAACACATGCAAGGCATGTGATATGCTTCCATCATTTGGACATACACTGTGCCAACTGAAGTAAATTTTACTAAACAGCCATTCCTCCTTCACATTCCTGGCCACAGACAGGCAGTGTTGCCTGTGCACGGAACAGCCAATGCCCCCAGCTCTGTGTGCAGCTGTGGATACAGAGAGCCAAGTGAACTTGCAAGTTGGCATCTTATGTGGGAGCCAGCACAGCTGCAGATTTGCTCATCATTTCTGTCTGAATTAATTATTCTGGATGTCCTGGGTAAATCAACCGTCTAGGAAACTGTTCAGGGCACAATTTTATAATCAATACAAACTACCAAAACTATTTGTGTACACACAGTACAATGCATCTGTGAGGGCAATGGGATGGAGAGCCAGGGCTTTAATGGCCACTCTGAGATAAGACCTCATGCATCTCTTAATTAATTAAAATATGACAGCTTTGCCTTAATGGAGAATGGTATGAACCTAGATGACACCCATCTCTTATGGCTGCAAGTGACCAGAAAGATGAGAAATTCAGCAGAGTTCAGGAATTTAGCCCTTCTTTGAGTAGGGCTGGGAGGTATGCAGAAGCAGGCTCTAGATTTGAGAATGACACAGTCTGGTGTGTGACTTTTTGAAGGGATGGAAGTTTTTGTTTCTAGCCAAATAATGACTGAGTGAGGTTTACTGGTAGGCATTCCTAAAAGACTTGATTTTCTCACCTTCTTAATTTGACTACTTCTTGTTTTGTGCCTCAAACTTACAAAGAATTAGTTTCTTAAGACTGAATTGTTAATGGGACAGAAATTATCAAGTGTCTGAGGCAGACCAGTAATCTCATTTCAGATGACTGCAAGCCCAGTAGAAGTGAGGACTCTCCGAAAGGCATGGGTGCTTCCAGGTTAACATGTCATTCACTGGTCTCCACTAACAAGAGGGAGAACCTGGGAGCAAAGTCATACTGGTGGGTGAGATGTGAAAGAATGAAAAGGGGGGAGAGGAAAAGGGCTCTCACAGAGCTCTGACTCGCAGGGAACCACAGGGAACAGCAGGGCCCAAACACTCAACAGGGAGGCATCTTTCCTTAGACCAACCCAAGGTTTTGTGACCCTCCTGCTCTGTCCTCCAGCCCTTTGCAAAGAGCCCTCAAGTCTTTCATCATGCACATCAAAAGGAACACTAGAAGAAACAGATGCAAATTATCTAAGCAAGAATCCCACCATATCAAGGACTTTACATCAAGCAGTGGGGGCTGTGGGGTGAGAGAAAGCTTCTTTAATTTCCTTGGGCTTGGAGGTGGCCCCCCAAGACTTGCTGTGGGGAGCTGTCCCTCCCTCTTACCTGCCAACAATGGTGGGGCTCAGCCCTTGTTAAAGCATTTGCGTCAGACGTGACGAGGTTTTAAAATTGCTCAGAAGTCAGCGTGGGGTGAGTGGGAAAGGATGACAGTGACAAACAGGCAAAATATCCTCACATATGATCTGATGAAAAAGTCTCGAGTTTCCATAGGATCCACCAGCAGTTCTGTCACCTTCCTCCTCAGGACACACATTTGAATTCCAGTATGAACAGCCCTTCTTTGGTTAGGCAGCTACTTCTGTTAAACTTCCATGTAATAAAGAATCCCTATAAATTAATTTCACACTTTTTGTTATCTTTCCAGCTGAAGGATTTGTCAGGAAGTGACCTACTTAAAAATGAACTTGTCACAAATATGAGTTTAGAACTTGACAGTTTTTTAAAATATGGGTATATCGTAAGATTCAATATTGGAAGACAAGACAGCCAGGCCACAGAAAGGTATTTTACTTCAAATGACTATCAAAGCAGCAAAACTGTCCTTGGTATCTTCTCCCCTACCTTTTTTTTTTTTTTCTCTTTTATTTGAGCATCTGAGCTCCTTACATCTTCCACCGATTTCGTCCTCAAGCAATTTCTTCTTCTTTACTTCACTTATATCTCGCCATGCACAATGCTACATCCAACGCAAAATTTCTAGGTGTTTGTTCCAAAAATGCCAATGTGCTTTTACAAGTTGTTGCACAGGGTTTCATATACGTATTAAGGATTTAGAATGAAGTCTCCTAAAAATTGTGAAGTAAACACAAAGTACAAAACTCATATGCAAGATTTTTGAGGACTTCAAAGACTTCTGGAGATACTGTGAACTTCTGTTGAAGGTATTTGAGGAAGAAGAGAGATACATTGAGATGCAAAAAGTGTAAATAATGAAGGTAGTGTTATGGATTTGTAAAAGTTGTTTTACATAACTACTAAAAACCTGGTAGTTGTAGTAATATTAGAATTAATCTAAATTTTTCCAAAACTGTGCCCTTTTATCCTGCTGATGTCTGAATCTGTTTTTCAAATGTACCAAGTTACTGAGAAAACTATTAATATTCAATGAAGATATAGTCATATAAATTATCCAGTTTCTAAAACAGCGTAGAAGAGAGGATGATTCATCAGTGTTTGATCTCAAGTTAAGAGAGTGTTTCAATTAATCAGAGATCATAGCAGCCATGAGCAGCTATTCCTTTTTTTGATGTTGCAATGAGCACTGGGAAGCTGTGGGGAATCGGCAGAAGGAGACAGTGTAGAACACCCCTCATCATCCCTGTGGGAGAAGGTCTGGAAGTGGGGGTGGGAGGCAGGGCTACCCGGGCCCGTGCCCAGCCACTGAGGGCTGCTGTTGCACAGGGATCAAAATAGAGTGAGTGAGACTGTGATGTGTCCATGGCTTTCCCAGATAACCAAGCAGTGCTGTTGTGTATTCCCATGGCATGAGGCTGGGGCTCTTCCACTTCCTGGGCTATCACTCCAGCCTGACCATTGTCCTCCACCACTACTGTCCACAGCAGGAGCCAGCCAGAGGCCAGTGCAATGAGGACAGGTTCTGGTGGCAGAAGAAGATACTCAGGTCTTGAAAACAGGCCAAGGACCTGGCTTTGATGATCCAACTGTGACATTTACTAAGGCCAAGGTTGTTCTCTGAGAAAATATTGTACTTCCTACAGAAAAGCTTTACAGAAGGTGTGCTAAGGCTAGATTTTAAGACACGGTTTTGGTTTCACCTGTTGATGAAGTAAGTCTAAATCCTCCCTTACTTTCACAGGTCACTGTGAGGTAGTTTGCAGATAAGCTTGGACAGCTGAAGCAAAAAGCTTTAGAGAGTGAGATCCAGACTCACAAGGTTTGGTTTGAATCAAATTAACTGATTTATAAATATATTTGTAAACTAGAAAGTTTTCAGGAGACAAAACAGTGTCTCTGCATCAGAACAAAGCAATGTCAGCAGTTTTCTTCCAAGAGTGACAAACCTAATTAATCTCAAGCATCTGCTCCTTGGCTGCTCTGAGCCCTTTGCACTGTGAGGAGAGCTCAGATTGCAGGTTTTCCCTGGTCAAGCTCAGGACAATGATGCTCACACTCTGCCTCAGCTTTGGAAATATTTTGTACCATATTTCATGGTTGTCCCTGGCTGTTGCTGCCTGTTCTGAGCTTCCCTTCTCTCTCCCCAAGACACTTGCCTCTGCCATGCGCTCTGAACCCCTTTGTTCCAAGCGCGGGCAAAACCAAATATAACTCAAACTCTTTAGCAGTGTCTGATTGGCCGGTCATCCCGGGTCCGCCCCCAGTCCTCCCCTTTCCCCTTCTCCGAATAAAAGAAAGGACCAAGGGAGGACCCCGCCTTCTTTGGCTTGCACCCTTTCTGGGAACATCTTGTCGTCTGTTTCTATTTGAAAGCTCTAATTGTGGGAATTAGGCAAACCAAAAGCTGTGTTTCTCCCTCTTTGCTTCTGCTGGTGATATCAGTTTTGCAGCTGTGATTTACCACTTTTAGAGCTACTGAAATGCTGGATTGCCCGCGCTACCTCTCTAGGCTGCCCGAGGCTTTCTAAGGCATTGAACTACGAGCCTAGCCGGTAAAAAGCTGTAAGTATATCTCTGCATATGGTGCCCAGCGTGCTCTCTCTGAACCCCAGTTCAGAGACACCTTTAGGGTGTCCCAGCAGCTGCGTGTCTGCTGGAATTAGCTCTGTACCTCCTGCTGTGCCAGCTCTGTGTGGCGAGGTGTTACTTTTTGTGTAACAGCGAGCCCAGAGCCTCAGCCTGCACCCTCCCCCACACCACGTGGCGAGGGAACGGCTGGAAAGTAGAAGACCCACTTTGCTTATTTTTTTCTCCGGACCTGCTTTCCTGTGATAAATCCAGAATTCTGGTGAGTATTTCCCTGCTGGTTTAGGGGCTCCTGTCTTAAGCTGGTGCCGATGCAAACTTTCTTTTTCTTTTTTTTTTTTTTCTCCTCTTTTTTTGCGATTTGGGGCTGAAGTTTGTGGTGCTGCATTCGTAATGGGATCTGAGGTTTCTGCACATCATAGAGAATATACTACCAAGTTCAAAGCTACCTTTCTTGTACTGGGCATAAATACCCTAAAAATCTAGTTCAGTCTTTTGTACGATGGCTTTTTCAGTACTTTCCTAATCTGACCTCCGAGGACATGAGATCTTCTGAATTTTGGGATAATGTTGGGAGAAAACTCTCCTCTCTTAGGCATTCAGGAGACGAAACAGTTTCAAAATGTTTTCCTCTCCTGTTACTAAGTTATACTTTGCTGGAGAAAAAAGTAGTACATGAAAAGCCACCACAGAAATCCTCTTAATTCCCTTACACCCTTTTCCAACCCCTGTGTCCCTGACCCCTCTTCCCCTACACTGGAAAACACAGATAGAGCAGACTCCTTTTCAGGACAGGAGGGCCATCATCCTCCTGGCTCACCCGTGTTTCCTCAGCACCCTCCCTTGGATGGGAATCTGGAGCCCGTCCCAGGACCTTTCCAACCCCTTTTCTCCACTCCTTTGTCCCCAGTTTCTAGCCCTCATGTTTTAAGCACGCATAAAAACCCCTTCTCCCCTGATCTCTTTGTTCCCAGGGGCAGCCATTGCCGTGTGCTCGCAGCCCGGGAAAAACCCCCTCCGCCCAGCCCCTTTTCTCTGAGTTTGTTTGTCTCCAATAATGGCGGATGCAATGTTCCTTCCTCTCCAAACTACACCTCCCACAATCCCTTTCTCCCCACCCCACAAATCCCTTCTTGTCCCCATCCCCTCCCACTCCTGTGTCACAACCTGTCCCCTGCCCCAACCCCGCCCCCACAGCGTCGTGTTTCACCCCTCCCTCTGTTCCCACCCATGGTTCAAGTACCGCCCCTGCCGCCCACAACCCCTCCCCTCCTCCGGCCGTGTCCCTGCCTCCACTCCCCGCCCCTGCCCCTCCACTCCCCGCCCCTGCTTCCCATTGTCCCACCCCAGGTTCCTACAGTCATGTGACTACCGCCTTAAATCCTGAAACCCATGGCTACCAAGAAGTAACTGGTGCTGCTACTACTACACTCTCTCATACTAGCACAATAGCTAACCCTGGCTGGACACCCTTTCCTTATTCTAATATTAAGGACTTGTGCAAGGCAATTAAGGAGTTTGGGAGGCACAGTAATTATTTTAAGAGCCTTTTAAGTGCTACTTTTGCTACTCACTTACTTGTACCTCATGATTTAATAACAATAATGCAAACTCTTCTCACACCTGGTGATTTTGTGTTGTGGAAACAACAATGGAAAATAATTTTATCTGATTTATTGCAAATTTTGTGGCAAACTCCAGATAATTACCTGGACTTTGGCAACAATTATATCACATTAGACCTTTTATCTGGTGACAATAATATGGCAAATCCCCAAAAATAAGCAATGTTTATCCCTCGTCCAGTTCTTACTGAAATCACATGTGGTGCTGAAAAGGCCTTAACATTACTACCATCTCAGACTCCTACATCTCATTATACCAACATCAAGCAATTGCCAAATGAAAATATTATTCACTTTTATAACCGTTTGTGTGAAGTTATCTTTTCCCAGGTCCCTAATCCTGACCTCCAACAAGCACTCCTACTCGAACTGCTCCAAGTAAATACAAATGATGCTTGCAAACAAGTCATCCTCACTCTCCCTCTGCATCCTCCTCCTACTGTTGAATCCATCCTCAAAGCCTGTACAAAGAAGGTGCAGCTGAACACAGCTGTTCCCTTTTTGAAAAAAGTGGGGATGGTGGGAGAGCTTGTGGAGAATGCTATGGATACAGGGGAAACTCAATCTCGAGGTAACTTTATATGCTATCGTTGTCAGAAAAAGGGACATGGAGCTCGCAATTGCAGAGCAATTATAATTGCTGATAAAAACTCTCCAAAGACTGTTTCCCCAGGTCAACAGCAGGGAAACTAGCGACCCAACGTGTCCTAACAGCCCCATGTTCCGACATAAATAGAGCTGCAGACAAAGCAACTTGGACTTCTGGACTCAGGTTTAAGGTAACCTGTGATGAAACACACCATTTCAACAACAACAAACAGACTGTAATACCCTTCTCATTCCAGAATGTGGACCACATGCCAGACTTTACATACCTTTTTTTTATTGGGGACACTTGGGAAACAGCTGCTGGGATAGAGGTTACACCCACACTCATGAAAGTGGATCAGAACGGGTGTTCTAACCTAATGGTACAACGTATATATCCACCATACTTTATGCCAAACGGTCAAGTCACAGGCCATTCCGCTGCCCAAATACCTGCCCACAGATGGTCATATCCCAACCGTGTATTGGACTGAGGTTTTGGGAAACTACAAACCTGTAATAGAATGTAAGCTCCGTCACAGATCACATTAAATCGGTATCATGGGAATGATAGACACAGGTGCTGATGTGTCTGTCATTCCATTTGATAAGTGGCCTGTGCAATGGGAATTGCAGTCAGAGCATCATACAAGGGATTGGAGGTACCCACACTGTGAAGCAATCCAAAAACACCATTCAAATTGAAGGTCCTGAAGGACAAATAGCGGCACTTTGTCCATATGTCCTGGACACCAAATTCACCCTGTGGGGAACGGATGCCATGTGTCAGTGTGGAACAAAAATTGATATCACCCCTAGACATCAAAATTTTCCCTTGCGACTGCTGGAGCTGAGTTGCCAACCACAAAAGCTAACTTGGAAAATAGTGTGGGTTAACCAGTGGTCGCTAAAAGAAGAAAACTTAGAGGCACTCAAAACATTAGTAGCTGAACAGTTGGCTAAAGGGAATATAGTACCAAGTAATAGCCCCTGGAATACTCCTGTGTTTGTAATACAAAAACCAGGAAAGAACAAATATAGGCTCCTCCAAGATCTTAGAGAAATCAATAAGGTTATTGAAGACATGGGACTCCTTCAATCAGGTATGCCATCACCTTCAATGCTCCCACAACATTGGCATTTAGCTGTTCTTGATATTAAAGATTGCTTCTTTCATATTCCACTCCACCCTGCAGATGCCCCTCGATTTGCATTTTATGTGCCCTCTATTAATCGTGAAACTCCCATGGAATGTTATCATTGGCTTGTGCTTCCCCAAGGTATGAAAAATTCCCCAACTCTCTGCCAAGAGTATATTGCTAAAATTCTATCTCCCATCCGTGCCAAAGCAGAGAAAGCCATCATCCTACATTACATGGATGATGTGCTGGTGTGTGCTCCCAATAATCAGTATCTCAAGCAGACACTTAACATGGTGATTGAGGCCCTAGAGGCCAAGGGCTTTGAATTACAACCAGAAAAAATGCAGAGAACAAGCCCTTGGAAATACCTCGAACTCAAAATCACAGAAACCTCTATCACCCCAACACCCATCACCATTAATAATAACCCAAAAACACCAGAGGAAGTGCAACAGATCTGTGGGACACTGAATTATTTAAGGTCCTGGTTAGGACTCGCCACAGAAGATGTAGCTCCTATTGCAAACCTGTTAAAAGGGGAAGGCGGTCCAGCATGCCCTAGATCCCTGACAGAAGAGGCAAGGCAGTCTTTCAAAAAGATACAAGAGATCATTTCCACCAGACAAGCACACAGGTACCAGCCCTCCCTACCCTTTAAGCTTGTCATTCCAGGGAAGGTACCACGCTTTCACAGCCTCATATTTCAGTGGGACAAAGAGCAGAAGGAACCCCTCATCATAATTGAATGGGTGTTCCTTCCACTCCAACCTCCTAAAACCATCACACAGCCACAAGAACTAATGGCAAAAATTATCATGAAGGCTAGAGCAAGGCTCCACACCCTGGCAGAATGTGACTTTGCATGCATCTACTTACCTGTAACAACAGACACATTAGATCACCTGCTTCAAAATAATATAAATTTACAATTTGCATTAGATAGTTACTCAGGCCAAATCTCAAATCATTACCCAAAACATACATTGTTTAATCTGGCATTCTCTTTCATCCCTCGAGAGATTCAGAGTAGAAAACCCCTCGATGTGATTACCATTTTACTGATGCTTCAGGAAAGAGTAAAAAGTCCGTGATCACATGGAAAAACCCAAAGACGCAAAAGTGGGAATCTGACATCAAAGTAATCCAGGGATCACCACAAGTAGCTGAACTAGCAGCTGTCGTTAGAGCATTTGAGAGGTTCAAAGAACCCTTTAATTTGGTCACAGACTCAGCATATGTAGCTGGAGTAACTGCTAGAGCTGAGCATGGTCTCCTAAAAGAAATCTCAAACAAAAAAATTTATTATTTGCTCTCAAAGCTAATTTATCTGGTTTCCCACCGAGAGCATGCCTATTTTGTCATGCATGCGAGGTCACATACAAACCTGCCAGGATTTATTGCAGAGGGTAATCGTAGAGCTGATGCTCTGGCTATGCCAGCAGACATAGTTCTATCAGCCGACTTACCAAAGCTCCCCCAAGTTTTTGAACAAGCGAAATTGAGCCATGCCATGTACCATCAAAATATTCCTGCTCTTATCCGCATGTTCCATCTGTCGCAGATACAGGCAAAAGCAATAGTGGTAACATGTCCCAACTGCCAGAAGCTACAGCTTCCATCACTGGGCATGGGGGTCAATCCCAGAGGCATTAATAGCGGTGAAGTGTGGCAGATGGATGTCACACATTTCCCTGAATTTGGGAGATTAAAATACGTTCATGTTTCTATTGATACCTTCTCTGGTGCTATGTATGCCTCTGCACATGCAGGTGAAAAAGCTAGGGATGTTGAAAAACATCTTGTCCAAGCTTTTGCTGTGCTCGGCATACCTGAGGAGATAAAAACTGATAATGGACCTGCCTACACCTCTCAGGAGTTTAAAAACTTCCATCAGCAGTGGGGATTTCGACATGTTACAGGTATTCCTCACTCCCCAGCTGGACAAGGCATTGTCGAACGTGCCCATCAAGCAAATGCTGCTACAACAATCAGGGACCACTAAACTCAACTCACCTGTCCTCAGACTCAGCAAAGCGTTGTTTACCATAAACTTCCTGAACAGCACCTTTGAGGATCCAAACCCTCCCATCCATCATCATTTCCAGAACACCGAGAGACAGAAGCTGAAGGAAAATCCAGAAGTCCTGATCTGGGACCCAGAGACTCAAAAAATCCAAGGACCACACAAATTTGTAACTTGGGGACGTGGGTATGCCAGTATATCTACCCCTCAAGGACTGAGGTGGATCCCAGGTAAATGGGTAAAACCTTATGTCACTCCCTCAAAAGTTAAGGAGGTTAAAACTGCCTCCTGGAGGAGATGCCGTAAAAGGGTCCTGATTTTGCACCCTCATATAAACCCCCTACTGCAGATTTTGATGTTAATCCCTTAAGTTAAGTTGCACTGTTTCGCACTCACATTTTGCACTGTATTTTGTAAATCTTCGTCCTGATAGCCCATATCATAGATGTCCTGACTGTAAAAAAACCTGAGTTTTAACTGGGGAACTAGTTTAAAGACATCCTAGGTACTGTTGAGTTGTAGGGACGATAGATTCCAATTATGTTTTGCACTGTTGTTTTGTTACTGTTCTATGCACTGTAAGTTACAGCCCAGCTTTAAAGAAAAAAAAATAGGGAATTGTTGCCTGTTCTGAGCTTCCCTTCTCCCTCCCCAAGACACTTGCCTCTGCCATGTGCTCTGAACCCCTTTGTTCCAAGCGCGGGCAAAACCAAATATAACTCAAACTCTTTAGCAGTGTCTGATTGGCCGGTCACCCTGGGTCCGCCCCCAGTCCTCCCCTTTCCCCTTCTCCGAATAAAAGAAAGGACCAAGGGAGGACCCCGCCTTCTTTGGCTTGCACCCTTTCTGGGAACATCTTGTCTGTTTCTATTTGAAAGCTCTAATTGTGGGAATTAGGCAAGCTGAAAGCTATATTTCTCCCTCTTTGCTTCTGCTGGTGATATCAGTTTTGCAGCTGTGATTTACCACTTTTAGAGCTACTGAAATGCTGGATTGCCCGCGCTACCTCTCTAGGCTGCCCGAGGCTTTCTAAGGCATTGAACTACGAGCCTAGCTGGTAAAAAGCTGTAAGTATATCTCTGCATCTGGCCATCTTGTTAGTGATGGCAAATGTGAAAAAAACCTTGGTTTCATGGTTAAAAGCAACAGACACTGTCTCTGTGAGAAGAATACTGTCCTGTATTTTCTATCGAAATGTGCTGTTCAAATGTCATTCCCTGTTGGCTTTTTTGAACAAAATGAGCAAATATTGTATCTCCCATTTTTCTTATGAAAATCATTTGCAGAGTTATGGCAAGGCATCTCCAAGTAGCAAGTCCAGTTCTTCTCACAGTTGTTTGGAAATAATACACATCTAGAAATTCCTCTAGAGGCCCTTCTCCTCACCAATTCCCTCACAGCTCGTGCAGATGTAGAGATGGCTTTGCACAGCTTTGTTTCTCAGAGATCTACAAACAGATGAAAGTAAGTGCTTTTTTCCCTTCCAAGGACATGCTCTCTATTGCACCCAAGAAGCTTGACAGGACTGCAATTACTTCCCTTGCAGATGATTGCCTCTAGAGACATTAGGCTGGGGGGGATAACCTTCTCTGCAACGTTTATATTGTATGTTTACATTCAGCATTTTAATACCCTGACATTTATTTCCATTAGGTCCCACATCCCAGCTTTGTGTCTAACTTACTGTGGACAAAAGTGGGCCTCAGATCATGGTTAAAGAAGCTCGCTCTAAGTAAGATGTGATACTAGTGGGTTGGTGGGATGCAGAGCAGTGATGGGAGTGTAAAAGATGACAGTGACGAGAAGAGTGGGGAAAACCCTTTAACTTTTCAAAGTGAGAATTAAAGACCAATATTGCATTTTAAGCTCTTACCAGATGATTCGGTAACTGTGAGATCAGCCTTGCTTCTGCCTATGCCTGCCCAGGAAAGGGCATTCCTGTGGCATGCAGATCTCATGGCTCCCCTCCTTGCCTGCCTGTGAGCACAATATGTTTTATTTTACAGACAGAAGAATAAGAACTCATTCTTTATAGATGGAGACGGGGGAAGAGAGAGAGAGAGAGGGAGGTGCATAATTACCACATATGCCTCATAGGCATTTATAAGTATGAGCATATGCTCTGAAAATGTAAACCTTCATTAAAGGAAAAATTGAAGATGACAAATTTGCAATGTAAGATTTAAAATACAAGAAAGGTGAAAGATTAATTCAATAATCTGTCCACACTTAATTAGAAAATAGGATGCTATGGTGAGTTCTGCTAATTTTTCCAATGCCACTTGAATGCATTGCCAATAAATAATCTTACAGCGGCAAAATAAATCACTGTGTTACGAAGAGCCCTCATCTGCAACTGAAATCGTTCTATTTACACTGGAGACACATACCTATGAAAAATTTAGGAGGTCATCAATCACGGTCTCTCTTTCCAATGTTTACAAAGTTGTATCTTTGGATAAGAACATTTCCAGTCTTCTTGTCACGATCGAAATCAGAGCTGAGGTCTGGTATATGTACAGACAGGATCACTGTGCTCAGTGATGACTGTATCTCATCCCTAATTTTTGAAGTTACATAAAATATCTCTTCTGGGGCTGTCTCTGTTATTTGAGTGTCCCTGGTAAAGTGATGAAGAGATCTCAATGTACACGAGAATTAGGCTCTAGGTTTAAATGTACAGCATGCAGTTGTAAAGCACAAGACCACTGAAGAACAATGACAGATGCATTCATTTCATGTCAAGTGCTCTGAAATTGTGCATACTCAAAAAATTCAAATCTGTATTCTGCACAAAATCTTCATGGGCACATGTAATTTGCTATTTTGCCATCACACATTAGCTGTTTGTTAATGGTATAAGAATCACCAGGTAACAGTATAGCAGCCAATGTAACTTATCGTTTAACTATCAGACTTTTTACTGGAAACCAAAACATCATCATAAAATTCAAATAAACTTTTCACAAGGATCATTACACAAGAGGTGTCACATTAAGCGTACTGAAAAACCAATTCTCTGAGGTGTGTTTCACAAGCAATTGCTTCCCAAATAGTTTTCCATTAGTGTTGAGATTCAAGCCACAGCAAGTGCCTTTAGTCCAGTTCCTAATCTTTATTAAGGAAGTGTCTGGATAAGGACTCTGAAGGCAGCTTTCTCTGTCACTTCCACAGGAAATGTCAACCCTTTTTTGGGTCATTTGGATCTAATGATTTCTTGATTCATAACCAAAAATCTTCCTGCTGGTTGTCAGAAATCACATGGTCTAGCTGCAGCAGAGGGGTGGGGTCTGTGTCCTGAGCATGGATAGAAAAGAAATATCCACCACAGACACCTTGTACCTGCCTTTGAGCTCACACATTTATTCAAAATGTTACTCAGAGATATAAAGCTGATATACCAATATCATACGTCTGAGGCAGAGGCAGTTTTGGTGAAACAGGGGGTTTTGTTTGTGCACAAAGGGCACTCTGCCATGCTCTGGTGCATCCCTAGGATAGGGACTGGGCAGCACAAAGGCAGGCACTTCAGCTTGCTTCCTTTTTTGAGCCTTCTACCTCTTTTCACATGAAGAAATGAACTCAGAAAATCTTCCTAGGAATCAGCTTTGCTCATTAGCCATGAATTCTGCTCACTTTCTGAAAAGTTCATGGTGCTATGTCTGGCTATTGCAGGTCAAGGAAAGATTAAACAGCCAATTTATTTTAAAATTGAGAAAGGGAAAAGTGAGCTTGATATATTAATCAGTTTTTCATTTCCACCCAAACTATTAGGTAAGTCTGAGATAAAGTACTTGAATTCATTAAAGTCTCTGAAGACTAGAAAGGACCCCTTTTAAATTTTTCTTCTCTTGCTCTCTCAAAAAATAAAATCCCTGTAATTTCATAGGTCAAGTTATGGTTACATCCATTTTGGTAAAACATTGAATTAGAGAATTAGAACAGATAGGATTTTTTGGTTCGAACTTGTGCTTTCCATGGACTCCCAGGTGATAGATATTGACTTCATAGGAAGTTGGGAGTTGTCAGGATTTCTGAGAGACATGAGCTTCAGGAACATTTGTAGGATTTGCAAGCCTGGCTTGATATATCTGACCTGTACTCTGTTGTCACCATAGTAAACAGAAACAACATAATAAAAAAACCACAAGAAAATAATTTTTCTTCAAGAGACTTCAAAGTTCACACATCAAAGGGAATGCTGCAAAGCTGCAGCATGAAAATCTGATGGTTTGGGTTTCCAGAGTTGATAAACATTGTAGTTTCTGCAAGCTTGTTGATAGTCAGAATGAGGAGCATTCTCACTACCCATGCTTGAGGTCTCAACAGAGGTACCCACTTCAGGCGCTTGGGCTGCATGAAGTCCCTTGCTGGGCTTCTCCAAACCGCTCTTTTTCTCAACCACACTCTCAAACAGCCCATGTTGACCAGAGTGACCCTCAGCTCACTCGGTCACAATCTTTCTTATATAAGTGCAGTGTTATAGACAAAGTGTAGACATCCACAGAACCTGGACGAGTCTCATGACTGATTGTGTTCCGGGAAATGCTTTGGGTTCTGAGGAGCATTTCTGGTTAATGGGGAGGCCTGATATTAATCATACTTTTATTTAGAGAAGGTTCTGAGTCTCCCTTGGATCTACAATTATATGCCAATTAACAGTCCTTAGAGAAGAAGTTTACCACTGTAACCTTAATGGCAGCATCCTGGAGCAAGCAGAGTGGTGGTACCACGGAGCTCCTGAGCATTCCATTCTTTATCAAAAGAAACATTGTTAACTCCCAATAACTCTGTCCAAACTGCCTGATTTAGGCTTATAACGTGGGGGCTGAGGGACCACCAAGGTTAAGTGAGAAGCCTCATGCACAGTTTACCTTGGAGAAATAAGATGGGGCAACCATGAAACAGATAACAGCCTAAGCAATTATCTGAGCCGAATGCCAGCAGCAGTGCAAAGCTGTCCTAGGGAAGGATGCAGGCAGGGATGTGCTGCTGGAGAGACTGGCTCAGTACTCTTTCCAGCACAGGCGTTCGCCTGTTACAGCAAGGAGCCCAGCGGTGCCAGCCTGTTGCTCGGTGGCAGCAGACCCTCTGCAGGCACATACACACCAGACCTGGGGGGTCCGGTGCCCCAAACATGGCACCCACCCCGTCAGGCCCTCCTCAGCTTCGTGCATCCCTCACTTTTGGTCCCGATGGGCTGGGGCTACCTGAGCAGCGGCACGGGGGAGACAGACCCGGGGGAGGAACTGGCCCAGGCACGGGAGGCTCCGGGGCTCCCTCCCCGCTTCCCGCTGGCCCCCGGCCCCTGCCCGCTGCTCTCTCTCCCGGCGGTGCCTCTCGCAGCGGAGAGCGGCTCTCCATGCCCTGGGGGAGCAGGGCGGGGTGGTAGAAGCGAAAAGCGGCATTTGCGCCCGTACATCCGCACCTGCATCCCGCATCCGCATCCACACCCCACGTCCGCACCCGCGTCCGCCGCCGGGACGCGCCTTCGCCGCGGACGGTCCGGGGCGGCCCCGAGGGCGCGGAGCTGCGGCGGGAGGGAGCGGGGGGAGCGGGGGGAGCCGCCCGGCCGCCCCGCACTGCCTGGCCGCGGGCAGAGCCGGGAGGCGCCGCGGGAGCCGGGGGCGGGGGCTGCTCGCCGGGGCGGGGGCTGTCACGGGGCTGGGACGATAAAACCGGGGGTAATTGCATTTAGGCAAATGAGACTGCCTCGGCCCTCCCCGTCTCCAGGTATATAAAGTGGGGAGCGCTCCTGCGGCCGGCCAATGCGCTCGGCGAGCAGCGCCCGCCTCCCCGCTGCAGACGGTGCGTGCGCTGCGGGAGCCCGGCCGGCCGTGCCTGTGTGTGAGGGGTCCGCTTGTCCTGTGGTTGTGAGCGGCTGTGCGTGTGTACTTCTTTGTCCCGGTCTTGATGTGTGTGCCTCTATGCGGGGGTGGGGGTGCCTATACGCGCTTGTGTGTCTGCCCGTGCGTGTCCCTGGATGTGCCAGCATGTTTTTGTGCCTGTCGTTATGTGCCTATCCGGATGCGCGAAGGGATGAGTGCGCACCTCTGGCTATGAGTCTCTGTGTGTGTGTGGACAGCTACGCCCGTACACGGGTGTGAGCATTTAAGGTGTGTAGCTCTTTGTATGAGTTTGTAAGTGGATGCCTGTGTACCTGGATGCGTGTATGAGTGGGATGCACCTGGCTGCGTGTGTGTATCTGGGAAAGTGTGAATGCCTAGATGTACACAGACGTGTGAGGGTGTGTTTATGCCTTCCTCTGGATGTACGTGTGCGGAGGGGTACCGCTGGCTGTGCGTGTCTGTGTCTGCGCGCTGGGGTGCACACCGAGCTGTGTGCCAGTCTAGTAAAGGTGGGGGGTGTGCGCATCCAGAGGGATCTGTAGCAGTCGGGGCAGGGTGCCGGAGTAACTCGGCGCGTGTGCGGCTATCCGTGAGAGGGAGGGTGTGCCCAGGTGTGCCCCGGGGCGGCTGTGTGAGAGTGCGTGCAGGGCTGTGCGCGCCCGCCCCGGCTGCCAGGGCTCCAACTTCTGCCCCCACAGGACGTCGAGGCGGCGATGAGGCTCCCGCTGGCTTTCGCCGTGCTCCTCCTGGCCTCGGCGCAGGCGTTGGGCGAGGAGATGGGAACCACGGACGACCTCAGCTACTGGTCCGACTGGTCCGACAGTGACCAGGCGAAGGTGAGCCCCGGCGGCCCCGCGGGGTGGGGCAGCGACGGGATCGGTGCCAGCGGCTCTGCGGTGCCGGGCACTGCCCCGGGCGGGTCTGAGTGGGGGGTCTGCACTGAGCGCCGCCCGCTGTCGCCCCGTAGGAGGAGCTGCCGCTGCCCCTGGAGCACTTCCTGCAGAGAATGGCCCGGAGACCCCGGCCCCAGCAGTTCTTCGGCCTCATGGGCAAGCGGGATGCCGGTGAGCAGGGCTGGGGGCTGCCTGCTGCTCAAGCCTCTCCGCACGCCTCTTCTCTCAGCGCCTGCCCAAACTTTTCACAGTTATCGCTCGGGTTTAATGTGTTACATCTTTTTCATAAGCTGCCATGAGGCTAGTTTGGGTTTAGGCTTTTTTGTTTGGTTGTTTCTTTTAAGTTTTATATGAGTTAAACTCACCGACTGGAAAAGAGAGGGCTTTAAGGTCTTAAGTGTGTGCCAGTTACAGCGCATAAATCCCAGTAAGGAATAGCAGGATAACTCATAGGTCAGCATACATGCCACTGAATGACCCAAGTGTGGATATGGGTTGAGTATACAATTATTGTTATGTTTTCTACATGTTTACTGCACCAAGGATTGATCTAAGAAATTGAAGCTAAACTAATCTAAATTGTGTGGGCTAAGCTGAAACAAGTCTTTGTAGTCTCTTCAAAGAAAAATGCAGTTGTAAACCATCACCTTAAATTCCCTTAAGTGGAATATGGATAGGTTTGGTTTTTTTGTTTGATTTTTTTCAAAGCATTGCAGTAGCATCATATGTATATGCCAATCCTTTTTTAACAACTCTTTTTTTTTTTTTTTTTTTTTTTTTTTTTTCCTCTTTCCTCTCCTCTTCCAATCAGGATATGGCCAGATCTCTCACAAAAGTAAGTTTAAAAAATACAAATATTTTAAGTAATCATTAGAAGATATTCAAATAGAGAATAGTGTATTTGACTGGCTTATTTAGAAGGTGACTGGTTTCAGCTAGGGACTGGCAGCACTGCTGATGGAGAAATGATCTGTTAAAGAATTGAAACCTCCCCCTCGGTGCCACTGTGAGCCTGTATCTCATCTGAGCTGCTGCAAGCTTTGAGATTTCAATCCATATTAATGTGCGGATGTTGCAGCTCTCTCTTATTTCCCAAGGGGGGGATTTTGTAAGCCTTTCTCATTGGCAAGGCAGGCTTACTGCCAGACTCTGAGAGGAGCAATTAAGATGGCAAAATCTGGAAAATTAGAGTAATGAATTCCCAAGCCCCCAGGAATGCTTTCATGGGAGCGCCCATGTCCTCACATGTGAGACATTGTATCTGTGTTCTCAGCATTGCCTGGCTGGGAATCAGACCCCTGCTCACAGTAGGGGCTGGTTGATGATGTGCTGCCATAGGAAGAGCCATATCTTTTTCCATTAATAAGTGTGCCTTGCTCTGCTTCTGTGTACCACCAAGCAGGAGATGGTATCAGCACTGTGGTGTTACCTTGCTCTGCACAGTGGTAGTTTTATTTTCTGAAATTGTCTCATGATGTTTATAGAGAAACTGGAAGATTTTTATAAAGTAAAAATGATCTTGCATTCTGTGAAACCTTCTCTGTCCACAGAGGTCAACAACTGTCCCAGTGTTCTATTATCCACAAGAAGCTTTCTCTAGGGTTAAGTACTGGAAAACCAAATAGTCTGATACAAAGCTTGTGCCAAATTATCTGCTGACTAAACTAAAAAATTATAGTTTTCTGAAACTGCTTCAGCTTGAATTAACACATGTGAGATCTGAGGATCTTGCTTTGTGTATGAATTCTCCAAGCAAAATTCTTTCCAAAAAGAAACTTCTAAGTTTGTCTCAAAAGCCGGTTTAGATAAAGAAGAACCGTTCATTTTCATTCCTTATCTGAAACTGTAGCTACTACTATAACCTGGTATGTACTGTAGGCCTAAACTTGGAGTTAATTTATCCTCGACACTTCCAGTGTCTTGAGAAATACTAATGGACAGGAAGGTAATACCTGAACTTATAAATATTCCAAAAATAGAGCCAGACTGTCTAGCTCAGATGTGTTGAGACATAGTCCCATTGGCTTCTTCTCCAGTTAGGATTCCACCTGACCTGCAAGGGAGGATTTTCTTCCACGTTACAGAAAGAAAACAACAGGTAGAAGAGATGCATCATGCAGATGCAGGCTATACCAAGACACTGCCTCCTTGTGCATTTGCTCAGATCAATAGGAATTGTATGGGGAGAGAAATAAGAATCTGTTAGTGGCCACTGCTTTTCCATAATACTTTAAAAAATCCCAAACCAAAGATCTGTCTAAGCTAATGAGAAGATGTCCACTAACTGGCCTGTGCCTTGGTCTATCCTGTTTGATTAGTCAGACTGATGTTTGTTCTCTGTTGTCTGAGTGATGTGAACAATTGGTCTGTGAGATAAACAGTTTTGGAGCCTGTCTTCTTTCCTTGCAAGAACCTGTTATTTTAAAAGCCTGCCTAGTTAAAATGTATTAAAACACCCCTAAATATATTTTTTCAGGACATAAAACAGACTCCTTTGTTGGACTTATGGGCAAAAGATCTTTAAATTCTGGTATGTATTTGACTAAATCTGATACTTAGTGAAACACAGCCTCTTCATTCCGCTGCCTCTTCTCTCTCTCCCAGCGGATGGAAGAAGCAGTCTTTATGTAGTGCAGATCCAGAGTTCTCTGAAAAAGAATCTGGGTTTTCTTTGTTACCCAAGATATTTCAGAGTTCCCTTCACTCCAATGCTTGAAATGGCCAGGCTGGTCTGAGCTGCAGGCGAGCTCAGGTAGCATTCCCAAGAGCACTTTCATTACTGCCCTGTCTTTGCATGTTCTGCTAGTCCCCAAAGTGCTAATGAAAGAGAAACCCCTAAATTTTACTGACATATCAAGAAAAATTTGGAGGTTGAAAATGCAAGGGTCACTTAAAATTGTGGTCTAAATCCAGATCTCATCAGGTAAAGGGATATCTTCTCTGGAGACCATTATTCCTAGCACTAGGAGTAGAAGGTGAAAGAACAGAATTTTGCTGTTAACACCAGCTCATTCTGCAGATCAGGCTGTTAAACATTCACAGCATCTTCCAGCTTTTCACTTCACCTAAAGTATTTTATACTGAGTGGATACTGTGAATTTATTTTCCCACAGCATCCATGCAGGGCAGAATTCTCTTCTCCCCTCCTGTGCAGAAGCCCTCTGGGATACTGGAGACTCCCCATAGCTCTACCTTCCTTGTGCTATAGGACTGTACTGAGGAAATCCCTCACTGTGAACCATAAAGTATGAGTTGATTCTCCAGGATCAGAATTTAAAAAATAATAAACCTAATATGTATTTAATGTCTCTGAAATAGTTCTCACTGTTTCATTAAATGGATGATAAAGTTAAGTTACTAGCTGACACCTTTATATTATGTGGATACGTGCTGCGATCTATGTTCTGCAATTATGGTTGTCAGTAACTTTTATTTTCAATTAAACCCCCTTCAAGACTAGTAATGTTGCTCTCTGCATTATTTTGCAAATTGCTATGTATCATGAATAATTTTGTACAATTTTCTGTGGTGGCAATAGCTATTAAATACATAATACCTGTAAATACATCTGCTATCACAAAAGCAAATAGCCTGTAAGTAATAAATTGGGTTTGGTTTCCACTGGGATTACATTTACATTAATATGAGAATGTAAAGTACAGAAAATGTTTTTAAAAATGCAAAGATTTTACTGCTGTAATTTCAAAATTGCTGGTATAGTGAGGATACTGTAATGTGATATTTCTAACAAAAAGGGAATAATGATGTTTTACTCTGCTGGACTATGCAATACCTGTCTGACAGGTAAAACTAGAATTCACAGCTTTTCTGCCTGATTCCTTGAGGGGGAAATCATAAGCAGTTGCTTCTGCTCCACTAGAGGTGAAGATAGGTCCTAAGGACTGTGTAATCAAAGCAAGACCAGGAATAATAAGTGCTAGGACTACCCTCACTCCTCCCTTTTGGAAGATATTTAATGGGTCCCCACCTTCACCCCATGCTGTGGCTTTCTTCTGCAAAAAGCCCCTGAGCACCCTGACAATGTGCAGGAGTTCACGGTGTCCCTCTGGGTGTGAGCAGGATGCTGATTTACAGCCTCATGTGCCAAAGCAGGGTAAGGGGGTGCTGATGTCTCAGTCCCTGGTTTGGGGACAGCCTTGCTCAAGAAGGGCTCTCTAGGTTTTGCTCTCATTTTAAAAGAACGAGAAGGAGAGATCTACCACTACTAAACATAAGTTACTTATGACTAATTTAGCCTGCAGCTAGTTGATGTGGTAGTCTAAGTACATCTGAGGAGCTTGGCTCCTGCCGCATTTTAATAGTAAAATTATCCCTGCGTGCAGGGCTTGTGGACAGGGAGAGTTTCAAAGAGCTGATGGTACTGGAATGAAGGTTGATATGTCCGTGCAGAAAGCCTCTACCACAAATTGACCTGAATGCTCAGATCCCATCACTTAGATGAATTACTGGGATGTAAAGTGGCTCTGAGATAATGGTGCTTCAAGCAGCTCAGCAGACAAAAGGTAGAAAACACTGCTCAGACCTTCAGCCTCCTGGAGGACAGTGTAGTCAGAGAGGTAAAACCAGATCAAAGCAGCTCAGGGCTGGGCCAGGAGCCCTGGTCTCTGTTCCAAACATGCTGCTGGGGTCTGGTGATGCCCCAGCTGGCTGCAGGTCTCTGACTGACACTTCTCGTGCTTGCTGGGGTTTATGCCAGGCTGTACCTTGTGCTTCAATCTGCTTCTTTTTTTGCAGGGTCCTCCGAAGGGAGCATAGCACAGAATTACGAACAGAGGCGTAAATGAGACATTCCTGTGCATTATTTATTAAACTTCATTTGTTCTAATGCAGTGTAATATAAACTAACCACTGTATGAAATAATTATTTATTTAATAACTGAAGGGGTTTGGTTTTTGAGTTGTACATTCAATAAAATTATTTTTCATATTGTGGCAGTGATAGCTGTTGTGTAGGTGTGTTGTGGTTCTGAAAGGACCAGCGACCCTGGTGATGTCTCACAACAAAGCACATTGATATGACCTGTAAAGTTATGTTTACTAAAAAAGCAAGTATTCTTTTGTCCATTGGAAGTGAGTCTATCAGCTTCACAGCTAGTGCAGACCAGAACTGACGTTCAGTCTAGTGCCTCAATTTGTTTTCATGGTTTATAATGTACTGTAATTTCTGTATCAAAAAATATATTTGTATCATTGCAGCATGTTTTATGTTCTGTGATTATGTTATCAATATATTTTAAAAAAGGGAATGGGTAATGTTTGAATGGGAGTCCAAGGTCTTAATTTCATAGTCTGGAATTTTATGATAGTAACATTTTAAATAAAAACTACTCTGGGGCTTTTGCAACATCCTTCCTTTGGTGAAAATGATGGAGTTATTTCCCATGTTGGTCTGGAATGAGATTTGGATCCAAGCAACAGTGGTCTGAGACTGGAAAGAAATATCAAATTAATGTTTTCTTTTTGCAGGGAGGCTCCTCATGTGTAATTAGTGAATGTTTGAGGGATTTGTTACTGGAGATAGGAGTTCCTGGGATTGCTCCAGGTCACACAAGGTGCCGTCCCTTCTAAACCCGACGGAAGTCATGAAGCAGGCTGACTGAATGGAAAGAGCATAATGTATTCCCCAGCCCCAAGGGGAATAATTTGCTGTGGAATTAATCCAATATTGTAGGTTTTTTATTTGAAAGTATGCTCTTAATAAACTCTGTCCCTCAGATTTATAATAAAGCACCTGTTGGTGTGAATCCATGCAATATAAAAAAAAAAGTGATTGTAATTATATTTTTAATTAAAATATCTGATTGCTATATATCCAGGATAGTCCTGAAGTGCTACATCCATCTCACCGGATGCTAAGGCAGCTGGAGTTCTATCTTCTTTCCCCCTGCTACAAGCTGTACTTCTCTGATGCTATGATGCAAACTTTCATTGCAGATGAATCACCAATAAAAACAGTGTATACAAGCTAAATTTAATACAAAGGGACTCACTGCTTGTTGTTTTCCATTTTGGAAATGAACTTCTAAACCTCTATTTTCTAGGTTACCTAAGGCATCATCACAACTACCCCCAGTAGGAGCAGGTGGGTACAGGACCTCACTCCTGCTAGGTTAGAAGCAGCACGTAAGCCTGCCCATGCTTAAAACAGATCCCACTTTCAGCTAGGTAGAAACCAGATCTAACAGGGTGGGGGGGCTGCATGGTGGAAAAACTGGGGTGGACTTGTGGCAGGGACCACACTGATGTGAGACACTGGGGTTGTACTGGCATTCTGGCAGCTCTTTGTCTTTCCAGGGCTAATTTTCTGACTAATAAACTTCTGTATGAACTCCCACTGAGCTCAATGAGGAGGAGAAGCTGACTGCTGGGATAGCAGCACAGCAAAAGGACTGTGGAAATCATGTTGAGTACTGCTCAGTGAAGGGTAAAAAGAGAGAAAAACTCTAAAATGCTGTTACCCTTGCCTGAAGGTCCCCAGTGCTCACAGAGCTCACAGTCCATGTGCTGAATTGTGAGACACAGAGAGAAGAGCAAAAGCCACACCATCCACTCCCTGCACCCTGCACATCTCAAAAACCTCCCTGCAGAAGAAACCACTGCAAAGCCCACAAACAGACAGTGGGCTCTGAGAGTTTGAAAGACAACACAGGTAAATAACAGCATCCAGTAAACAGATAGGACTGAATTTTCTAGAAAAAATATAGAATGGTTTAGGATGGGGGCATCTTTAAAGATATCTAGTCCAACCCCCTGCCCCAGACAGGGACACATTTCACTAGACCAGGTTGCTCAGAGCTCCAACCAAATTGACACTGAACACTTCCAGGAGGGGGGGTACGCAAAGCCTCTCTGGGCAACCTGTTGCAGAGTCTCACCACCCTCATTGTAAAGAATTTCTTCCTTAAAACCAATCTAAGTCTCTCTTTCAATTTAAATATCTGATCATCTTCATGCCCATCCGTTGTACTGGCTCCAACAGGTCCATGTTCTTCCTGTTCTCAGGAACCCAGAGCTGGATGCAGCACTGCAGGTGGGGTCTCACCAGAGCAGAGCAGAGGGCTGGAATCACCTTCCTTGCCCTGCTGGCCACGCTGCTTTTGATGCAGCCCAGGATGTGGTTGTGTTTCTGGGCTGTGAACTGGGTCATGTTGAGTTGCTCATCCACAAAGAGTCCTAAGTCCTTTTCCTCAGGGCTGCTCTCAATCCATTCTCTGCCCAGCCTGTATCTGTTCTCGGGATTGCCCTGACCCGGGTGTGGAACCTTACACTTGGCCTTGCTGAAGCTCATGAAATTCACATAGGTTCACTCCCCACACCTGTCAAAGTCCTTCTGGATGGCATTCCTTCTCTCAAGCATGTCAATGGCATTACCACAATTTACTCTAGAAGGAAAGGCTGAGCCTCTGTCATTAAAACAGTTTTCTTTTACATGTCAGTCTGTTGAGTGGTTTTAATTTAGCATTTGTAACAACTCATTTTAATTGCTGGTGGCAAAATAATATCAGATTTGTGCTAATTTGGGTTTTGAAAAATAAGTTTCAAATTGGCACTGATTTATATGTTTGTATAGACATATTCCCAGCTAGAAATAAAGAAAACACACCAAAAGGCATAGTCTGAAATGTTCCAACTGACTCTACCAGCAATACAAAAAACCCATCATCACATTTCAGTGCTGGCAGGAAAATAGAACCCTCCCCACATTTCAGTGCTGGCAGGGATGGCTCAGTCAGGCCATGCCACATCAGGGCTATGGGGCTGTGCCTCCCCAGCAGGTTCTGGGCAGATGTGGAGGTGCATGAATTGCACACATCTGCAGGCATCCAGCCCAGCTGCCTGTCCCTACCTCAGACTCACTCCCAACACCTCCCCATACCAGTATTTGCCTTCACAGGCATCTTGGGATCCTGGAAACTCAAAGAGGAATTATGTCTTTTATCAGCCCTTAGTCTTTAGCAGTATAGTCTATGGACTATTGAGTATTTCAAAGAGAGTTTTAAATAATTTTTGTGGTCTTTAATCTGCCTTTTAGGGCTCCATCAGCTTTTAAACACTTTTATGAGTTGGACAGCATTGCTTGTAGCCCTGGGCCTCTTGTGCCTTGGATCACTGGGCAGTGCCCACTCTCCAGCTCCAGTGCAGGCTTTGGAGAGGCTTTCACTAAATCCCTCACTGTCTCCACAACAGCCAGCCACAGCTGTGACACAGACTGAGCTGTTTCTGGTGGCAACAGTCTGACATCCATCAGGCTGCATAACCTAATCAATAACACTGCAGCAAGGACATCTCTCAGCAAAATGCAAGCAAGCTTTAAATAAAGCAATAAAAATATTTCTAGGAAATAAGCATAGAGAGTAAACCCAGAGTAATGCTGATAATTGTCCCCACTGAGGATGCTACAGGCAGTTTGACATTACAGCTCACCTTCAACATGCTCAGCACCCTTTTTGCTTCTTTTTTCCCCCAGAAATACATCAGTCATCTGCGTTGTGAGGTGTGGCTGCTCTTCTGGTTGGCACTGTCTCCCTCACACACACGCACTCCACCCAGATGGGGATGCTGAAGTCAAACTCTCAGAAGCCTGTCTTGCCCAAGGGTGACACAGAGGACCAGCAGCTCTACCTGTCATCTCCATCTCTCTGCCGTTGCATGGGGACTGGTTGTCCATGGTGCAGATGCAGCCAAACTTAACCTGGCAAGCCAAAGCCAGAGCCAGAGCCATTGCTCACAAACCCTGCCCATGAACTGGGGAGCTGCAAGGGGGGTCTGACTCCCCACAACTCACTTCACCTGGAGAGCTCAGGCTCTGCAGCACTTGCCTAACTCTGAGGCCACAAGCAAGTCCTTGTTTCGTGTCAGGTATTTTTCAGCATGGTCCTAACCAAAAGAAAAGGAAGGATCCAGAAATGTCTAGGCATGGGCATCTTGCAGGAACCCAGCCTCTAACCATCATGAGCTAGAGCAGAATAACATCAAGAAGTTTTTTGTAAATTAGTAAAGTGATTCTTTAAAATTATGTTTATTCAGAGTATGCCAGTAACAGCTCCTTCAGAGCTACCAATAGCCATTATTTAAATGCAAACTTTGTCCTTTCAACTATGTCTCTTAACTGCTTTATCATAGGAGATACTGAACAAGTCCCAGTGCAAACTTTGGTAACGACCAAATGCTCTTCTGATGAGCCCAAGCAGTTCCCTTAGACATAATATTACACGCTGCACTGACAAACATCTCATGGAGTGACAGGACAAGAGCACACACTGGCTCCTTCCATGGAGTTGTACTGTGTCAGCATAGAGCCACCTGCAGTGCCACATACAGCCACATGTCCTCATGTTATCTTCAAAAGACCTCACTTCCCTTTATAGAAAATACTTGTTACTGGAAGAGTAATGATTTTTTAATTTTTGTTTTTGGTGTTAGCAAGTGAACAACAATCCTTGAACCTACATCCTTCAGGGAGGAAAAAAAGATACTCTGTGCATTATTCTTTTAATATTCTTGATAGAGACTGAAACATTTGTCAGCTGTAGATGCTGTGTGAAATTCATTATGATATTCATTAAAAATTGTCACTGCTCCACTCCTGATAGATACCTGATTTCTTTCAGAATAAGCCAGCTCAGAAACTCCTATTAAAAGAGAGGTACACAGAGCGTGTGCAAAAAAATCACCTCTTGTTTTCTACATCCATCTCCAAATTAAACAATATTACCATTTACTGCATATGGAAGAAGTGAAATGTGAACAGACTGTTGGACAACAAAACACTTCATCTGTCATGGTGCTTCATGCTCTCCCAGAAGCCTGGAGGGAGGAAGCCCAGCAAGGTGAGATGGCTTGGCCAGAAGTAACAACAGTGGCTGTGCTAGAAATGCAATGCACACCATGTACCTAACCAGCAACTTCTGCAATGTGCTAGCTAAGTGCAAAGAAACTTCACAAATTATAAAGTATGTTAAATGCTAAGAAAATATTTGAGGGGAAAAAAAGTGCCTTTTCTGGTTTTTTCCTATCTAAACAATTTCCTACATTTTTATTTCAGCAGCATAGCTGTGGAAGAGTTAAAGGATACACCTGCACCAACATAGCATAGAAGCATTTAGGTTGGAAAAGACCCTTAAGATCGTGGAGTTGAACCATGTTAACAATGGAGACACCACCCAAAGGCAAGAAAGGGTGGAACTGTGTGAAGCAGGTAAAGAGCTGCATAAATTCATGCCTTTTACTTTCAATCAGAGCTAGAGTGCCTCAGCACCAGCACATGTTAATATACCTTCAACACTTTATTTTCATAAACTAGTTAGCATTGAAAACATCTAGCTGAGTAATAGAACACCTTTAATCACAGATATTCAATTTTGCACATAAAAATGATTTAATTTTCACTGTTATAACACTCAGACAACAATAGCCACATTGTGTTTCTGTGTACCAAGGCATTAAAATTCAAGCAATACCCTCCGGAAGCAAACCTTGCTTGGAGAAGATACACAATAATTACTGAAGGAATATATACATACAGTGTAGTTACTCTTAAGACTACATTTTTAAGAAATTATAGTTCAGTGAATTTTAAAACTGTGGATTTTCATAATACCCAGAAGCTATTTTGTGAGGCTCGAGCATTTACAGCTTGGATTCCCACAGTACTAACTCAGCCTGGGCAAAACCTGCACTGTGTGGGCGTGAGTGAGACCAGCCCAGTGCACCACAAACCTCACCAAAATTGTACATAGGCACAAGACAGCACTTCAGAGCAGTTTCTTGAAATACAGCATAATGAATTCTGATGTGTGCAGATGGAAACCTGTTTATCCACAGCACATCTTCCCCACACTTCCTTACCAGCCCAATTCCAGCTCTAGGAAACAATCAAACCTTCCTGTCCTGCCCTCCCAGGCTGCCAAAGGCGTTCCAATTAGTGTCAATTGGGATAATAGCTCTATTTGCATTTTTAAGCTATTATTAGCAAGTTGTCAGTCAGCCAGAAATTTGTATCACTTTGGTATAATGAGTATTTAAATATTTAAAACGAGAGCACTCCTTTCAACCACCCCCTTCCTTTTTGTGCTAAAATAATAATGGTTTTAATCAAAAGTAATTTGTATTAATATACATTTTGCCCCAGGTGTTAAAGGCAGTCTTCAAGAGCAATGGTGAAAGACGTTAAATAATACAGTTTATTAATATAGACAACTACTTCTATCCTTGATAGAAGTAGCAAAAATGGAGTCTGCTTTTGCAACCAGAACAATCTGACTCTTCTCTTGGCCTCTGCAAGATGATTATGGTTTAGGAATTGAGGTCAGTTCAAATAATTTTATGTACCCAGTATTATAATTTTCTAAAGTACTGTCTTGGCCTCAATTACTCTATCTTCTCCTTGATGAAAATTCATCAATTAAGCATCCTGTACCACCAAAAAAAAAAAAGAAAAAAAAAAGAAAAAAAAAGGCAGAAGACCTCTCTCACAGCATGCAGAGCATGTCTTGATGCCTGGAGCAGGCAAAAGGCTGTGTGTGTTTCCACATTGCAATTACACCACCAGTGGTCACTGGGGGATATTTTTTCCTGACAGGGCTCAAGTCTAGATGCTCAGGTATACACAATTATCATCACAGAGTTCACAAAACAACTGGATTGACCATTAACATAAAAGGGAAATCTTTCCAAATTTATATTATGTGCTTCATTTAATAATGCATACCTATTTTTAAAATAATACTTTTGAGAAAACAAGTGCCTAAGCCTCTCTGATGTGCACCTGTAAAACTTCCTAGTAGCCTTGAGAGGTGGGTTCCTGAGGTTCAACTAGGCCAAGGGCAAGGCCTCATGCTTGGATCAGAACAATCTCAAGCAAAAATACAGGCTGGGTGGAGAGCAGTCCCAAGGGGAAGGACTTGGGGTGCTGGTGGACAAGCAGCTCACCATGAGCCAGCAATGTACGCTTGGAGCCCAGAAAGTTGATGGTTTCCTGGGCTGCACCAAAAGAGGTGTGGCCAGCACATCAAGGGAGGGGATTCTGCCCCTCTACTCCACTCAGATGAAACCCCCTGGACTGCTGCGTCCCGCTCTGGGGCCCTCAGTGCAGGAAGGACATGGAGCAGTTGCAGTGAGTCCAGAGGATGCCACGAAGATGATCAGAGGGCAGGAGTACCTCCCCATGAAGGCAGACAGAGATTTGGGGTTGTTCAGCCTGGAAAAGAGAAGGTTCCGGGGAGACCTTATAGCACCTTCCAGTACCCAAAGGGAGCCTACAAGAGAGCTAGAGAGGGATGTTTTACAAGGATATTTAGTGATAGGACAAGGGGTAATGGCTTTAAACTGAAAGAGAGTAAGTTTAGATTTGATATAAGGAAGAAATTCTTTACTGTGAGGGTGGTGAGACACTGTAACAGGTTGCTCAGAGAAGTTGTGGGTGTCTCATACCTGGAAGTGTTAAAGGCCAGGTTGGATGGGACTTTGAGCAATCTGGTCTACTGAAAGGCATCCCTGCCCATGGCAGAGAGGTTGGAACTACATGATCTTTAAGGTGCCTTTCAGCCCACATTTTTCTATGATTCTATCATAATGTTCTCTTTGTATGACTATCTGAAATCTTGTGATCCATACATTAATCACAAAGAAAAAAGGAAAAACTAAAAACCCTAACAACTTCAGAGGTAAAATTAACTCTGCGTATTCCCTAGTCTGGTATTGTCTTCCATCTTCCCTAGAACTGACATTTTTTACTTGTTGCAACTCACATTACTGATTTTTAATATAACTAGTTTTGAATTATCTCTAAATTCAATATTGAATGCCTTCAATACTAACGCAATTCAACTGTTAGCTGCTGCCTTAACTGCAGAACCAGCATGAGAAGCTCTGCACAACATCTTTTGAGCAAGACCAAATTGAAAGCATTTTATTTCATGCTTGGCTTTATCCTTATTCTAATCAAGTACTTATTAAATTCCATTAAGCTCACGCACAAATCCCAGTGACAAGCGTTTGTGAAGGAAGATACTAGAAGCAGAAAGAGAGCGGGAAGGAGACCAGGATGGAGAGCATCTTCCCCAGGGATGAGGAGCTCATTTGCAAGGACGAGCTAAATAGAGGCTGCCATCTGCCGGCTAGAAAAAGGAAATTAGGAAAAAAAATTAAGAAATCATCCCGGATGCAACTTCTCGATCCGAATCCAAATTTTGACAGACTCTTTGTGTCATGCTGAGAGAAACGTGGCTGCCCGTTGGCTTCCCGGGACACAAAACAGGGGACAGAATCAGCCCTGACTCGCTTGCATGCAAGAAACACAAGAGTCAGGTGGACTCCAGGGTAGTCAACCTCTTTTGTTGTAGCTCATAGGATGACTGAAAGATCCAAACCTGAGCATAGTGCTGGAAAAAACTGGTTGCCCAGCCAGTTCTCTTATTGAAAGAGTTACAAGGCAACAAAAAGATGGAAAGGGGCACTACAGAGACGGGTGGGTGAAAGACCACAAACAGGTCTTAGAAAGCAGCTGTTAATGTACCACCTCCCCTAGCTATTAACCCCTACCAACTCGCAGGATAGCACAGCAGCAAAGACCACCTCTCTGCTTCATTCTTCTTTGTCCATTTCCTGGGAACAAGCTTTGTAAAGAAAAAATTAAAATTACTCTTTTAAATTAAAATAAATTGATATTATTAAATAAAAATAATTACAATTGTGTGTGTTACCTGCATCCAGAGTCAGGCTCACACAAAACTTTCTAAGACTTTCCTAACTGCAGCCTTTCCATCAACCGCAATGTCTATGAAGACACATAAATAAAAAGCAACAGGCCCCAAAGTTCCAAAATGAGGAACCTGCATGGTGCAGATGATGCATGCGCTTTGGCTATCCCATGGAGAGGCGCTGAGGAACACAGTGTAACTCATTACAGAAATAAGCAGCCTCTCCCACACTGCAGCCACTCTCTCCTTTGCAGAGACTGTTCAAAAGCCAGCTCAAACACAGGCCTACCTTGTATCAAATCCTCCTTCCACAACTTCTGTTAATGGGAACCAGAAATTAGGTCTGTATCAGAACAAACTAAGTCCACCCCTCCAAAGACTCTAATTAAAATAGGCTGCTTTTACACTTTACTGTGATTTTAAACACAGTTCCAAAAATTTTAGATAATTTCAAACTATCCCACACAAAAATCTCTGACCAATGCACTAAGGGTCCCTAAAGTCCTGCCAAGTGTTCCCTGGATCTTACATGCTGGTTTGTACTGGGGAGCTTCTCTAGAGAGCCACTGTCAGGGACACTGGGATGTGGCACAGTCAGTGAGGCTCCACACAACCAACCAATAGGAGGCTGAAACAGCACATAGGCTTCATTAAAAAGATGAAGGGCATGGGCGTCACTGGGCAACCTTAAGCACCTGGTAGGTCTCATACCCTGCTCTGCTCTCTTTGGAACTGTTAATTTCTCCTTCAAAAGGAGGAAAGATTGCCGGGAAAACAAAATTTAATTACTTAATTCAAATTAAAACAAAACCACCTCAAATCAATGAAAAACTCCAGACATTCTTTTAGCCACTTTGCAAGAACCCTACAGTCCTGCAAGACAAGCAACTACTCATCTCTGCCTTCCCCATCCCCATCTGACACAATACTCAAACTATTACAGCTGGTGATGGGGTCCGAGGCTGTGACCCAGGAAGAGATGACCGGTCCGGGGAGATGGTCCCGAAAGGAATCGCCTGCCCGAAGTCTGGTATCTTCCTCTCAGCTGCTGGCAGAGGAGCCCTTGCAGAAGCTATCAGCTCTTTAGTGATTATCAGCTCGTGATTTCAGCTCAGCTCTGCAGGGCAGCCTCTAGGCCAAACCAGACCGGAGAGAGAGACGAGCAGACCCGTGTGGCTGGTTCCACACGAAGGGAGCTTTATTGGGGGTCCCCTCCGGCGAAGGGAAGGCCAGTAACGAGCTCTCCTCCACAGAGGCGAACTGGTCTTCTTTTATAGGGATACAGGGGATCAGCAAGGGGACCAATGGGTTACAGAGGGTCTGGGATAGACCAGTGGGTTACAGAAAGATCTGCATAGGGTCTCCCAAAGGATTCTGGGTCTACTTTTCCTCACCATGACTCAAAAGTCCTTTCCTTTCCAGGGAGTCCTGCTGGGCGATTGCAAAATTTCTTATCTCAGCAGACATCCCTCCAGGGCAGTGGCTGGGCATATCCCACATCAAACCAATACACTCAAGCTGTCAGAACAGTCCAGCTTAATTGTATTCAAAAGAAACAGAGTGAGAAAAAGAGGCCACCACATCAGGAATAAAGCTAGAGGAAAACTAGACAAGACAGCAGTGCACCCTGGATCTGCATCCCGTTCCCTCCTGTGACAAACTACAAACATCATGTAGCTAGCAGATGATCCAGAGTAGCCGGATGCTTTTTGTCTTACATTTTCTTTTTTGTTTTGTCTTTTTTTGCCTCAATTTTTATTTTAAAGGATAAAAAGAGAAAATATAGTATCCCAGAAACCAAAAAGGCTGTAGAATTCCATACATGGAGAAGGAATGAACAGATTTTACACTCAAAAGACCTTTAACGAGGCAGCAAATACTGTATTCTTCTCTGCACATCAGTAAAAAGCTAAAATAACTGAATCATCAGTCTAGAATATTGCCCTGATATATAAACCTCCAATGTATTAGGAATTTTTAAAAATTTAGCTGGATTTCCTTGACTGCTGCAAGGTTGCAGCAGAAAGTACATTTGAGCAGTGACCCCAAAATGTGTTTAGCCTATTTTCACTTCAGGCAAATGCTGTTTTCTTACTTCAGTCTTGGAAGTTTACAGTGAGTAGTAAATCTTATCTTTACAAATCAGTACCTAACCGCATACTCTAAACTCCTCTCTCAAATCGAAATATCCCTTACTGCTTCAAAGACATCCAAAAAGACAAGCACATGGCCCTTAAGTGAAGAAAGCTGCAGGAACATATTACAGACAGCACTCAAGTGCAGTGGTGCCACCAAAAGGTTTCAGTAAAGTTTCTGGGATAGAGACTCAAATGCAGGATTAGGGTGAAGCAACAAACAGACAACCAGTCATTTTATGAAGGTTTTAAATCAGAACAGCTTATATTTTATCTTTTAAATAAAAAATGGCTTTGGTTTCCTAGTCAAGAGGGACAATAAAGCAGACTTGTTTTCATAAAGAGCATGATGCTAATCAAGTCAATCTGCGGCACACATACATACTTCTTGACCACCCTTATATTTAAGTTACCTTCACAAAAGTAACACCCACAACTAAGTAGTTAATAAAAAGTTGTCTTGGGTAAAAAATCAGGGTTTTTTTCAGTAGAGTATTAGAAGTTCTTGTGATTTCTGAAGCAGCTTTTCCCCCATTTTTCCAAGCAAGGCGTCTGATCCCATTGTTGTCAGCGATGTTTTGTCCAACTACAGTCTATGGCTGACAGGTTCGGTTCACCCACAGTCGGCCACACGCAGTTCAGCAGCAGCAGGCGACCTTTTCATCATACAGGTGGGAAAACTCTCACAACAAATGAAAAATTTCTTAAAATACTTATTCATGCAATTTTCATCAGACTGATACACTTCACCCAGTTAACACGATTTTTTCAATAATAATAAATACATTAAAAAATGGAAGTCCTTGAGTTAGAAACAAAGACATAACTTGGCTTCTCTTATCTATTCTGCTCTTTGATAAGTCTTTCAACTGTTCTTTACAGAACAGCCAACTGGTGGCTTCACAGTAACAAATAAGATTGCCATTCTTTTAATTAACACCCAGCACCACCCCTATTATAAACTATAGTAAGCATCTCTGCATAGCTATGAGTATCTAAATACTTTTTGAAAACTAGACCAAGGTTTTCAGGAGTGTGTAGAAGGACATTCAGAATAGAATAATATAGAGACTATCCAAGTCCCACAGACAGGAACACAAATCACTAGATAGAAAGGGTCCAATTCCCCTTTGCTCAGAGGGTCAGCAGCAGTTTGCATCCCTCAGCCTGATTCAAGTCCTCAAAACAGAGCTCACATTAAAATATATTAAATGACTTCAAGGAAAATTAATACCATCAAGGTTACATAAGGAACAGAGCTGTCAAATAAAGTAGTCCCTTGTCCAGAAAGTATTTTCCCATGAATTACAAAGGTTTGGTACAGCAGCATAAGTTTTTAATAGTACACTAACAACAGAAAGCTGTCATTTCCAATAGCATTGTCAAAGTACATCTTAAAGATGATTTAAGCTTTAGGTTTGCATAATTTGTTTGGTTTTCTTAAAGCAGAGTGCACACAAAACGCTTGTAGCACTTTTATTGGGGGATTATTTGAACAGCCTATTCTTGGGTATCCGACTTGTAATGCTTCAATGTGCGTGCAGAAGGATCAGTAGCTTTAACCCATCTTGGCATCCAGTAGTGGGGCAGCCAGCTGCTCCGCCCGCAGTAGTGCTTTTCAAAGATCTGGCGGTAGTAATAACTTTCTTTTGTTTTAGGAGGATTGAAAGGATATTTCTCTGCTGCCTTCTCCAGTAGAAGGTCATCAACCTACAGACATAAGCAAAACTCAAGTTAAGCTGCAAATATCTTCAACTTTTAAAGACACACAAGGATTTACCCACCACTGAATGTCCAGTTTTGGAAAAAAAAAAAAAAGTCTATTCTAGAGGCACAGGTTTGACAGGTCAAACCTTTGTCACCGGCTCACTTGATCTTTATGAATATGCAAATGTATTTCCAGTGCTGTTGGTATTTCTCTGCATGACAAGGGAAGCCCATTTCTCTGGGTCACAACCACCTTTGTTAGTGAGGTCACAGACATTTCTTTCCTACCCTTCCTTTGCTGTGAAAGGAGTTGAAAAACTAAACACAGTCATTTTGCCCTGTAAGTGGCTTCCTAGGTTGTTTTCATAGCTTGGGGAACAGGTGACTTTGTATAACCACACTCTTAGCAAAAAAAGACCTGGGATGCAGAGGCAAAGACACCTGCAGTTGCTAAGTTGGCTGAGAAAGGGAGGATCAATAGTTGCACCAGTTGAGGGAATTTCAATGAGCAGCTTCCACTGCCAACATGCTGCCTAACTTTTCATCTCTGTGAAATAGATCTGCTGCTCCTACAGCAATACAGGCTCAGAGCAGGCAGCACAACACTGTTGCCTGACCCAACTACTTTCTTGCCTGAGGAAGCACAGAAAGAAAAATGGGGAACACAGAGTTGGTGGTAGGACAGACAAGCTCCCATCAACAGGCTTGACTACACATATTTCCATGTTATGGAGCTCGGGTGTAAATAGGTTGTTATTCCTTCCTCTCCACGATTAAACTACCTCTACACTCCAGAGAGGATTATCCCTTGTACAGAGTCAAAATGCTGTAAGTCTTCACTGGTTAACAACGCAAGCAGAGGCTTTAAAAAGCAAAAAGGCTTAGCTAGGGACAGCTTTGAAAAACTAATGACGCAAACGAGAAAGTACATTATAAAGTCATTATGTTGTTACTCAGCTGCAGAGTTAAGTTCATGCAAGTGCCTTCAGCTGAAGCAGCTGCTTTGCCTGTAACACAGAAATTGTGTTTGTTGATGCACAATCTAATTTGCAATCCAGACACTTAAATGATGTTCATTTCCTCATACAGTCATTTCTGGCAGGGTCTAACATTTCTTTGTAACTAGGATCACGAATGCCTTTAACCAACTCAGATATCTAGAAGCACACTGATTAAGATTTATCTTACTCCTCCACCAGGAAGCTCAAGTTAACTGTTATACCCAGATTTATTCTCTCAACTAAGCATGTGAGCTGCCTCCCATTGGCAACCATACCTAACAGACCTAAGTGAGAAAGGAAAAAAAGTGGTATTGTACCTGTTGATCAATATAGTCCTGAAGAATGGAAAACCAGGATTTCTTTACTGATGCTATACCATCACTGAAAGCTTCTTTGGGTCTCCAGAGAATTTCTTTGGGAAGTAAATTGGAATCTTCAAACGACAATCTTAAAAGGTATTTTTCAATTCCATTCTGTTTCCAGAACAAAAAAAAACAATGTCATGAGTCTCAGGAATTGTAGTGCAAAGATCTGGATTTAAACACTTATGAAATAGTTTCCCTTCAGAAGTTTTTCTCAGAAAAGGGTTCCCAGTAGCCCAACAATTCAGTAAAGTACTTAAGAGAATGCTTGATTTTGGGTGGAGGACTTAACCATCTAATTCAGCAATCTGGTCATGCTTAGAACATGTATCAGTGAATTTGTAAACTTTCACTTGGATCCAACCCTAGTTTTACGTACCTTTGGGATTCGCAGTTCCGCTGGCAGAGATAAATAATAAGAAGTAAACCGATGATCCAAAAATGGGACTCTCAGTTCAAGACTAAGCAGGGGGAATAAATAGAAAAGATACTGAATTAATCCAACAAGTCATCTACTTACAAATTCCACAGCAGCTAAGCTTTCCCTGTCTTTCACATAAACACCAGGTTCTGCTTTTACTTAGAAGAAATTTCACTTGCATATTGACGACTACCAGATTCTAATTCACCAATTTGTAAAGTGTATGGTCTACACAGATTAAAGACTATGATGTTTTATAATGCCATATGCTGGGCAGTTTATAGTGCCCTGAATTTACAGATTACAGTCCTACAGGATCTGCAACAACCATTGCAACACGTATGCAAAAGCGCATTTTAAAAATCCTCTCAGAGAACTACCAAGTCACTCACTAGGAGTGCATCAGCATTTGTAAACATATCACAGAACCAAGCAAGGACTTCTGCTGTCATTTCTGAAATCTACATTTGTTTGTGTTTTCAAGAAACAACAAAAAGGAGCCCTACAGCATTCACACTAGTTCTCTCCTATACCAGTGGCAGATATACACATACAAAGCCTTCCCACTTTTGTATACCACAGCTTCTAAGGACACAGAAGACAACAAAAAATGACAGTAACTGCATCTTCAGCAGAAAGAACCCCTCTCAGTGTGTCTCCTCAAGAGACATTATGCTGTCCAGCTTCACAAGTGAAAGGAGATGTTATACTGCACCCTAGTAATTTCATTGTCTCTTTAGTTTCTACTGTGATAAAAAGCTTCAGCTACCTCAAGTAATACCCACCTTACCAAAAAAACCCCAAATGAACCCAATACTGAGTATTCAGTAATCAGATACTGAGGGCTCCATTTCTCCATATACTGACAAGATTTGCACTGCAAGTCTTTCCTTATAGTTATTCTTGCTCCTAACTGATAATGGTAATTTCATCCTTTCCTCTCTACTCTTAGTTCCTCTCCCTTTTCTCCAAAAATCTGAACTCCTTAAATTCTGTTTTAATTTGTTAATGAGGGTTCTTTCTTCCTAGCAGTGCTGTGCAGCAGGGACTAAAGAAAAACAAAAGCAGCCAGCATGTGATATTAAACAGCCTTCCAAGTGTGGTGAAAATTTTAAGCATGAAACAAATTATGAGGCAAATGGCAGTTCTCCAGCACTTTACCCAACTTTTTAATAGGAAAGAGAAACATAAGAAAATTGTAAAAAGCTGGGCAAGTCATTTTGTGGTGGGATCAATATACAACAAAAGCTTCCCAATAGCTAAGTCGTTTGCTTTGCCAAAGGTACCATCTTTTTCTTATCTATAGATAGCTTTCCAACATCATTCTCGGTTTAATTAATGTATTTATTTTAGTAAAATGCTTCTGTTTAGTAAAACAATACTATTTTCTACAGCGCTCAATTTGGAGATTCTTTAAGGTATCAGTTACACAGATTGTATACTGATACCTCTTTATTACAGTCAGCTATCTGACTAATGCACATACTTTCCTCTTTTCAGTATGTTGTTTTAGTACTGATGATCATCGGATTCAAGATTCCTCTTTGTCTAAACCTCCAAAGACCCCAAAGTCAAATACAAGTTTGCCTTCCCTCCTTAACTCTGAATATTTGTATTTCTAATTCACTGCTTCTGTAAAGACCAGTACAGTCCCAGACAAAAAAAATATTTCAGCTGGCAACACAGTGGGCCCTACAGTCACAGATCAGATTAAATCTGGCAGTGTGCTTTACTGTTGCTCAAATTCCTTCAGGCTACAACTTCATGTTGGCATACAAATCCTCAGCAGTCTTTTCCTGCCTAATCTTCTTTTGCTTTTAAGTTATGAGTGCTCAGCATCCAAGGGAATATATTTTACCCATGTGCTGCAGTAGTTCTGTCTGCACGAAGTACATCAAACAGGTAGAGCTCTTTCAGAAGCCTCTCACTCTCTTCTGCAGCTTCCTCGGGAGACGGCGCCTGAAAACAAACACAGCATGGAGCACACAGGTAGAATATAGCTGCACTGAGGCAATCATTGCTGGCTGCCCTACATTTGAATTGTAGGACCACCAAGTGATCTCAAACTCAGCAAAAACTACGTACAAGAAATAACAGTCTCAGGAATTGCTGAAGATTAAGAAAGCTATTTTTTAGGTGATTATGATGTCTGAGATGATCCCTTGGATTTTAAGCCACCCCAGAAGAAAAACTCAACAAATATACAGTTGTGACAACTCTCAAACATCACACCTTGAAATCTCAGAGATGTTCTATTGAAAGGCAGAACAAGCAGCTCAAGGGCATTCTCTATAGTGAATGTACTTACCTTATGGAAATATATATATCCTTGTGTCAGCTCATCTGATCCTTCTCCTGAAAAAATGACCACACTGTCTGTTTTCTTCCGAATATATTTGGAGACAAGATACATACCTTAAAAAAAAAAAAGGATAAAGTTATTAAAGTACATCTACATACATGATGCTATATACAGATAGTAGTTTTAAATTTAGCATTTTACAAATTTGTCTTCTACACTACTTTCTTCTGTAGCAAACAACTAATGTAAAGTAGCATCTCATTTTTACTCAAAGCAACCAACAGCCACACTAAGTTGGTGCTGCAAATATATCTGAACTGTGTATTTACACTTGGCCCTCAAATATATCAGAAAGATGTGTCTACTTATGATCCTGGGAACACTGGAGGATTCCCGTGGGAACACACACAGGAGTTGTTCTGACCCAATACGAAATTAAGCGTATTAATTCCAGCACAGTGCTGAAGAACCTTTCTAGCCTTGGAGAAAAGCAAAAGTTGATGTTTAACTCTCTGCCACAGAGTTGAACTGGATGAAGCCCTTTTTTCAAATTTTTTTGTAAAGATTTATTTATTAAACAGAATTATGCCTTCCACTCAATGCATCTCTCTGAATGGCACGCTTTTGTAACAAAAGTATTACAAATCTAATGAAAAGGATCTAGTTCATTATTTCTTATGCTAAGCAGCAAATCACAAATTAAAAATGACAGAAAATGTTTGCTCTAATTTTTAAAGAAATGCATTCATTATTTTACATTGCTAAATCCCATCTTCATGGACAAAATTCCACACAGGGAGTTCAGTTTCGAAAACTGTGCTGCCTATTTGGCTTCATAACTCTTTTGTGACGTTTTAGGATGACACAAGGTTAACTGGGTAAAATGCTGTAGCTTGCATTACGCAAAAGGCCCCACTGGATTAGGGGCTTTTTCCCTCTTATCAGGCTGGCATTGCTTTGTTAGAAGCTGCTGGTGACTTCCTTCACTTCTTGGAATCAAACATACATTATAAGAACCTGTGTTACTAAACCTATGTTACTAAAGAGCAATAATAAATACTTCATGTTAGTATTAAAAATATGCAAGGAAAGGGTAACTATGTTATGCTATCATAATCTTAAATACCTCAGAAAACCTGTGAATTTCCCCCTTCCTCCAAGGTTCATACTCACTAGAGCAGAAAACTTAGACCTGCAGATCTAATGTTTCTTCTTTATGTAACTAATTGTTTTTCATCTCAAAGCTTCAAGAACGGTTCTTGACAGTTGTTTTGTGCAGTCAGGGACTTGCAAATAACTGCTTTTGCCTCAGTGTGGTATCACAGATCAGACTGGGGAGCAGAACTTTGGAATCCCAGTCCCCAGGTTCTGTGCCAGCTAAAGGATCTAGCAGATGAACATGTGGGTTTGCATAAAATTTTATTTGGGTGACATAAACCAAAGATTGCCATTAAAAAAATCTTACCAATAGAAGCTCTTATTGTTGTTATATCGTAGGTTTCCAATGAGAAGATAACCTCCTCTATTGCCTGAATCCCCTCTTCAGTATTAAGTATTACTTCATGATGTTCACTGCCTATATGTGCTGCCACCTGTTTGCAAGAAGTCAAAACAATGCATCATTTTTCAACTAAAACATTTTATAAACATACATTGTGTTTAAAGAAAACATTTATTGAAAGCACCAGTTCCCTTCTGCTACAGTGAAAATTATTACATTAGATCAAGAAAAGACATTACTTAGCAGCTCTTTGACTTGCAGTGATGTGTTCACCAGAGAGAACATCGTCTCCTTAATTACAGTGTTCAATCATGATTGCAACAGACCATCCAGCTGCTTGCCTAAAACATTAACAGAATCTGTAGAGACTAAATATTCCAGATATCTGCCCTTAAGGGAAAAAGCAGCACAAAAGTAATGAAAGCCTGCACAGTACCCCAGATGCCAAACGGTTTGTACCAAGCTGTTAATTCAGCAAACTGATAATTAAGTGACAATACTTAACATATATACAAATGCCTTAGTATAGGAACCACAGCATGGAGATCTACCCTAAAACCCAGAGGGAGAACTGAGACAAGTCCAAAGTACAATCCTTTTGGCAACAATGCAACAGGGACTCCATCATGAAAGTCTTCCAAATGCAAGAGAAAACAGGTAAGGTTCCAGCTGCCTCTTTTGTAAGATTAAGCAGCAAATGTTGTACCAAATGACTTACTGCAAACTGATCTACATCACAGCAATAAATGAATATGCAGTGTTACTATTAATGCCATACCATGAAGTTAGCACCATTAATATACACTGTTTAGCATTCAGTAGCTCAAAACAAACTGAAAGCAACGCTTAAGATACCTTCCTGGCAGCAAGTAAGTCAGGACTGTTTTCCATTCCAATTGCAAAAGTTTGTAATGGATAATTAACGTTGATTTCTTTCATCAGTTTCAGAAGAATGGCTGCAACCAAACTGGAATCTAAGCCCCCTGCCAACAAAACAAATCATCTGATTAGGTGTTTGAATGATGTCTTGCTTTCTCCTTAAGGAATCTAGATACTGGAATCCTGTAAGTGGGCTTCATTTTTAAGCTGTGTGAAGGTACTTCTCATACAAGTGCACATTTACCTCTTTAATAAAAGAATCAGGCAACTATGATGGAACATCTTCAGTTACAGTTGTTAGTACTTTTGGTGTCAGAAGCATCAGTGGGACTCCTTCTTTCAGATAAACAGAAAGTGTACTGAACACATTGTACCACTTGAGATTATGCCCCTTCTCAGCTCTGATAAAATGGGATTTATTCTTCATTTCAAAACCACTCCCTATCTTCCCCTCACCTACACATTTGATAGCCTACTGACAGGACTATGGATTTTTTTTTTGTTTGCAGTAAGTAAAAGAACAGAATTAAGTAAAAGAACAAAACGTTTAGTGTAAGGGTTCCACTCTTCTCCAATCATTCTTTTTTTCCCTCCTCTTCTTTCTAGAGCAGAGTGAAAGGATTTGAACAGTTTGGAGAACAAGCAAAAAATAAAACGAAGAGATGCACAAGCTCCCTAGATGTACTCTAAGGATCCACCTTCTTATTATCATGAGCTAGTTCTGCTAATCCTTGGCTAGTTCTACTTGCTGTTCTCCTACAAAGTATTGAGCAAAACACAGTACCTGTTTGCCCACATCTGCCTGCAGTTCTGATAAGCAGTAGGCAAAACTCTCTTCTCTTTGTTTCTTATTGTCTGCATATGTTTCTTCAGCTAAGTGCATTAGCATCAATTCCCACCCCGATCCCCTTTGTGGGGATGCTCTCTTGTAAAAAAAAATATTTCCTTTCGAAATTACACGCAAATTCTGAGAAAAGGAGAGCACAGAAAACAGAGTGCTCAGGATGTGGAAATCAAGAAAATAAAAACCCGAGTTTTCACTGTGAAGTTGAAGAATTCCCTCTGTGACTGGAAACAAAAGCAATTCTCTGTGATGCTCCAAGCATACTCAAAATTTTGAAGCACTGAGATACTCTGGTATTATTTATACCAGCACGGGCACTTAGTTTTGCTGCTTCCTCCATGTGCATCTGAGGAGCTGGTGACTGCCTTCTAATTTGATATTTGAAATTTGGGGTTTAAACAAGCTTTTTTACTGAAACTGAGATCTTCCAACTCTGTGTATCTTCCTGTTTAATTTACCTTCTTCCTACTTTTTATGATTGCATAGTAAAGAAATGGTCCAGCAGTATCTCCTAGCCAGTTCTCTCATTCAGATGCACATTTAATAGGGTTCATGACAAATGAATGTAATTACTGTTGCTCAGTGAATGCATGAAAAGCATTTCAGAACTCTAGCCACAAGTACCAAGTGCTACACAAACACAGGAAATAAGGTGTCAGATCCATGGTTACAGAGCCTTACTTCTGTGAAGTACCTCTGTAACACTGAACCATCAGATCACAACAGTGATCAGCTAAGTCAGTGAACAACTTCCTGTACCACAAGCTATTACCTTATCTGCAAAAGAGTGTAGCAAATAATTTTGGTCCAGATGGTCTCCTGTAATACGGTAAATTAAGGAAGTTTAGGATGAAGACTAAAGCAAAGGTGGCAAGTAAGAATTTCACTTCCTCCTGCTTCTGAAACATGCCAAGGCTTTCTTCTAGGTTCAATCTGCACAAAGTGAATGTAATAATTACATTTTCTTTTTAGACACCAACCTAACTCTAAGTCTCATGTATTTAAGAATACATTGAGTGATTTTCAATAGGAATACTATATTTATTTGCCTTATTTTAAAATGCTCAGTGTCTCAATAAGCCAAGATCCCAGCCCAGAGTAAACTTTAAAAGCATAAGACTTTCAAGATATTTGTAAATTGGAAAACTTTATTCCAAACTAACAAGTTCTCTGTTGCCTGTTCTAAAATGCAAATGAAGATTCAGATCCCTTCAGGTACATCACAGCAGAACAGCCAATATATTTTTCTTTAACTAGTAGAGGATGGGGAAAAGAGAGAGAAGGTACAGAATCACTGTGGTTCTTGCTACTTACCTGACAGAAGACAACCAATCCTTCTGTGAGCCATCAAACGTTTTCTAACAGCATTTTCAAATAGAATACGGATGTTGCTTTTCACCGTTTCAAGGTCAAAACCTGCTCAAAAAAGAAAAGAGAAGGTCAAAAAATGTCCAAAAAGTGTTACTTAGACTTTGCAGGATGATGCTAACTAGGAAACAAAGATGTTTGTCTGAATCTCCTTTGATAACAGGGACACTCAAGTCCATCTTTGTACATGACTGCCTACAAAAACAATTCAAAAGTCCCTACATTTTAAAGGTTCTTCCAGGTTGTTTTCTTTCTTAAATGGTACTTTTTAAACCAATCAAAGCTAATTTTACATTCAAAGACTATGATTTTTTTCACTTTTAAATCAGAGTAAAATCTTTGCTGTACTACCTGAAGGCAGAGCTTCCACTGTATCACATGCAACATGGAGTGGTTCATCTTTGCAGCTATGAAATTTTACTAATTCCACTGATGCAACCTTGCCAGAGGGCTTTAAATCCAACACTTCATAATGACCCGGAAGAAATGGTTCCACTTTAGAACCTAAGGATGTTGAATGCTTTAAGTTGATAAGTCCTACACATAAAATGGGAAAAAAGAAAATGTCAGAGTTTTTGACTTAAAATGGTTAAATTATACCTCACTCAACAGCCTCTCTACTAAAACTATATACAAATATTTTCTCTGGATCCTAAACCTGGTATTAAAAAAATATCCTTTTGAGTCACCATCAGTCCTGGCTAGAGCATGATTCTGCTTCTGGCAGGATGAGCCATCTCAAGCTGAGGCAGATAGCAGAGAAAGTAAACCAGCAAGTTTTACTAATTGGCAAGTAGCAATTTATCCCTGTGAGCACTAGGAAGAGCACTTTTCTAACTGACTACATGATGTCCAGGTAAAGTATAATATGCTTAGGAGAATTTGAATGACAATTATAAACTAATTTTGAGTTTAAAATTAAGTGTAGCCAAGCTAACAAGGGGTTTGCAATAAAACAACATCATTGTAGTGATTGCTTAATTGACATCTATTTAGTGATTTCAAAACTCATCAGTTCTCAACTGATCTACTCCACTGCTATTGAATGCCAGGTATCAGACCTGTAGCCAAACCTCATTTCCATTCCCCATGTGAAAGAGGATGTTTTGCACCTGCTGGTCACCTGGATGCCCCTTAAGGACATCCTCAAAAGGGACACAGAATTGTTGTTAGAGAGAATTTGTTAGAATTTCTTGTTAGTGAATTACTGACCAGTAATTCACTGTGATTGTTATAGGACACAGTCTCCAAAACATTCCCTTCCCTTCTTCCTTCCCAAGCAACAGAAATGGTGCAGCTTTTAGTATTACTGCATAGTACTACTATTAGAAGAGTCAACATTGGAGTCTGCTAATAAAATAGACAGACAATAAATGGGAGAGAAATAATCATAAAAGTCAATTTTAGCCAAAGTGCCTTTTAGGCACTCCCTTTTGACACTGTTTGGATTTGTTTATGATAGTGCCAAGACTAGAGATAATTACTTCAAAAGAGAGCGCAGTGATGTGTCATCTCAAACAAAAAAAATTATCATCAAATAAAGTATGTGATTCTGGGAAATTACCCAATGCTGCAGTAAATTTCAGGAGGGTTTCAAAATTCCTGACTTTTACAGATTAGCAGTTCTCTGGCATAATTACTTAGTTCACTACATAACACCAAGACCAAAGTCTAATATAATTTATTGTAGTGTAAGTCTAGTCTAAGTCAATAGACTATGTTTAACTTTGGCCTAACATAAAACATCTTGAATTCAATACTGCTATAACTCCAGAACACAAAGAATTCTAATTAAATAAGCAAGTTATTTTAGAGATATTAAGGATAATTAAACATCTTGGATGTCTTATTTTAACGATGTGTAGTTCTTACACTACTAAGTATAGCTCATATATTACTGAACTTACAGTTCATTTTCTCTTCACACTAAGAAGAAAAGCCTGACAAAGAAGTTTGTCTCCAACAGCAATACCTAAGATTATTCAGGCACTAAACACAACTGGCTTTACCTTTTGCCTCAGAACAGACACCCAAAAATCCATCATCAGTCAGCACCTTAAACAGTGGTCTGACTCCATAGGTATCTCTCGCCAGAAACACTTTTCTGTTTGCAGTGTCCAGAAGGATGAAAGCAAATACACCATCTAGCATGGATGCTGTTTGTTCTATTCCTCCTCTGTTGTATAGATGAAGGATAACCTCACCATCCACTAATGTTTGGAATTCAAATCCAAACTGCTTCTGCAGCTAAGAAAAAATATAAAGAAAAACATAAATAACCATTTGCAAACATTGGCTGCTTAGTAATTGTTTCATATGAATAATCTTGTATGTCAAATCACAGTTTAGAAGTTATATAAATATTTCTGCCAAAGAAGGAAAACTTTTGTGTTCAAAGCTGTACTGGGTTTGTGTGGCCAAACTTTGGTAGCGGAGGGACTACAAGGGTGGCTTCTGTGAGAAGCTGCCAGAAGTGTTCCTCACATGTGGCAGAGTCAATGTCAGGTGGCTTCAGGACGGACCTGTCACTGGCCAAAGCCCAGCCAATCAGGAATGATAGCAATCCTTCTGTGATAACATATTTAAGAAGAGAGAAAAGTTACTGTGCAGATGTAATTACAGCCAGAGAAGAGCGGGGTGAGGATATGTGGAGAGGAAAAGCCCTGCAGACAACCAAGGTCTGTGGAGAAGGAGGAGCAGGAGGTGCTCCAGGTGCCAGAGCTGGGATTCCCCTGCAGCCCAGGGTGCAGCCCATGGTGAAGCAGCTGTGCCCCTGCAGCCCATGGAGCATCACAAGGATGCAGAGATCCACCCGCAGCCTGTGGAGGAGCCCCACGCCAGAGCAGGTGGATGCCTGAGAGGGGGCTGTGAACCCATGGGAGACCCATGCTGGAACAGGGTCCTGGCAGGGGCCTGCCAACCTGGGGAGAGAGGAGCCCATGCTGGAGCAGGTCTCCTGTTAGGGCTTGTGACCCTGTGAGGAACCCATCCTGGAGCAGGCTGTGCCTGAAGGACAAGCACCCCATGGAAGAGTGACCTACACTGAAGCAGTCTGTGGAGAACTGTTGCTGTGGGACAGACTCAAGCTGAAGAAGTTTGTGGAGGACTGTCTCCTGTGGGAGGGACCCCACAGTGGAGCAGGGGAAGAAATCTCCTTCAGCAGTGGCAGAGCATCATGTGATAAACTGACCATAACCCCCATTTTCTGTTTTCCTGCTGGGGAGGAAAAGATAGAGCTCAGGAAGGCAGAAGAGGTGGAGCGAAGGGTTTTTTTTAAAGGTTTGTTTTATTTCTCATTATCCTACTCTGATTTTGTTGGTAATAAATTCAATTTAATTTAATTTCCCCAAGTTCAGTCTGTTTTACCCATGACAGTATTTGGTGAGTGATGTCCCCCAGTCCTTATCTCAACTCAAGAAACTTAAGTTGTATTTTCTCTCCCCTGTCCACTTGTTGGAGGAAAGCTTTGGTGGGTGCCTGGCATCCAGTCAGGGGCAACCCACTACAAAAATTTTACCCAGGATCATCTCTTAGGCAATGAGACTGACACTGCAGTCTTAAGCAATTCACATTAAGGCAAGTTTTCAGGGAAACACTTCTATCTGAGGATGTCAAACTGCACTAGCCAGAAGTGCAGAAGCACTGGTCTTCAGAAGCACTAGCACTGTTTAAAAAAAACCACCGAACTCAAAACACATAGACACGTGCAACATCTCTGCAGAGTAAAGTACTTTGGAAATAATCTTCGGTTTACTTATGCAGTCACTGCAACTCCTCAGCGTTTTTTTATGCAGAGAATTTCCTTCTGCCTAATCTTCCTCCATTCCTCAAACTAGCCCCTTCACTCTGCCTGTGCATATAAAATGGGGGAGGAAGAAATTAGCCATCAGACTTAAGTCAGACCAACTATTCTTCATGTTCTTCGGGTGCTACTCTTAAAAGTCCTTTCAATACATACAAAACAGAGGGAAAGAGAGGGTTTCATTAAAACTAACAAGCCAAGAAACTGCACAAAAACAATGCTTTAACATTTTAAGTTCTTTGGTTTTAATTGTTACTTATGGGGCAGTCTTAGATCAAATTGAGTCAATGTTAAAATAAGTAAGTCATTAACCTAAGGAAGGCACCTGTTTTACCAACGATCCTTTCCTAGGTAAAGGATTTCAGCCACAAGCTTAAAAGAAAAATCTCATTATAAAGAAAGAGGGTACATAATGCAGTGACAACAACCAAACAAATTCCTGTAGAATTCAAGTGTTGCACAATTAAGGTACCCTTAGGACGGTGCATAGCATGACTGAGAGTAATTCTTAACTACTTTCAACAGCAGAAAAACCACAATGCAAAACACTGCAAGTAATACAGACTGTTGGTACAATACATTTCACATGTACTGCAGGGCAAAGTCTCACCCTTCAAACAGCCAAATACTTGAAGACTGGGAAAAAAAATATAATCTCCTGCCTATTCAAATTCCTAATGACATTACTGATGTCACTGATGTGACTGACTGCAGCCTGACTTGTTTTAAAAAATGCGACATTAGAAATGTTGTAACATTAGTATTAGAAATGCTATATCTCAGATTATTCATACATTTCTGATGATACCACACTTAGTATATGATACATTTCACACATTCATTCAGCATGATTCAGAAGCAGACACAGTTTTAAGCTGCTTTATGCATCAAATTTGGATGATCTGAATCATCTTGCCAAGTAACACAGGCAGTATGGACATCTCAGCACAGGGACTGAGGAACACTGACAGTGTTCAGCAACAGCATCACATCCATCAGGGACATTTAGAAACTTTAGGAACTAAATAGAGTTGCTGCTTGTTTTGTGCCTAAGAGACTTAGGCGGCTTTCAAAAACCTCACAAAAAATCTGACTTCTGCTGCAGACACCTAAGGACTTTTGTGGCACACTGGAAACATCTCCCTAAGCTTATTGCTTTTATATAAATACGTAAGCATGCATACTATGCATCACTATATCTTAAGTGACATATCCCATCTAGATTGAGATGCAATAATAAGAATGCAATATCCAACAACTTGGGAGAATTACAACCCAAAACAACTGAAGAGCAAGACAGTCTGAAAGCATTAGTATTATGAAAAGAGAAGAAGGGGAGAAAGAGGCATGGATTTCTCTTCCCCAAGAGACAATGAAGAATGTGTCTTAACTTTCAACTGAACAAACCTGAAGATGCAAATATTTACTGCCCTTCTTATCAATTAAAAAGTGATTTCTCAGTATTAAAGATTAGGTATGCTGCTAAATAAGCTACCAGATTCATAACTCATTGAGACAATTTACTTCCTTTTAAATACTAGTTCTTTGCTAACTTTCAAATTTTTTTCTGATACTCTCGTCCAACACATTTTAAAGACGTTCTGAATATCCACTAGTCTTGAAATTGAAAAAAAAAAAAGAAAGAATTTTTTTTTTAATTGCCTTATTATGTATACAACACTTACCTGTTTGAAATTGTAGATTTCTCCATTGTAACACAGCCACAGGTATGGGAATTTCTTCACGCGGATAGGCTGCATACCATACAACTGATCAACAACCGCCAGGCGGTGGAAACCAAAACAGCAGTTGGTGAAACCATTGACGTTCTCAAAACGAAATGCATCAGGACCTCTATGTGCTATCTTCATGGCACTTAGACACTGCACAGAAAGGCATTCATCGCTCCCAAACAGGGCCCAGATACCACACATTGTGAGGCTCTTGCTCTACCTGCAAGTGGAGAACCTGTTCAAGAGAGACACAAACACTGTAAGCAAGAGCTGACACTGTGTATTGGGTCTGGCTGGGAGGGAGTTCATTTTCCCCTCAGCAGCCCTCAGAGTGCTGTGTTTTGTATTGGTGTCACAGCACTGTTTTGGCTACTGCTGAGCAGTGCTTGCACAGCATCAACGCAAACCAACACTACCCCCTCATCAGAAGGGGCAGGCAGGGGGCAAGCAGGATCTTGGGAAGCAACATAGCCAGGACAGCTGGCCCAAAGTATCCAAAGGGATATTCCATATCTGATGTCTGCCCAGATAAAAAAATCTAAGGGAAAGGAGGATAAAGGGGGAGCAATTACTACATGTGCTGAAGCCCTGCTTCCCAGGAAGTGGCTGGACATCACTTGCTGATGGGAATGAGAGAATAAAATCTTAATTTTTTCCTTTTGCTTGTGCACGATCCTCACTTTTCCTTAAGTAAACTGCCTTTATCTCAACCCGTAATGTTTTTTATTTTTCATTATATTTTCTTGCCCCTTACCCCATCCTGCTGAAGAGGGAGTGATAGAGTGCTTTGGTGAGCACCTGGCATCCAGCCAAGGTCAATCCACCACACACCTAAAAACCACAGATAACAGATGTAGGCTATTAATCACTTAACCTTCAAGAGGCCTGATCAAAAGAATAGCAGACTTTACTAACACGAAGTAGAGCCTGGCTTGCTCAAAGTATGGTAAGCAAATCTTAGCCAGCAAGAAATTAGGTTTCAATTTTACCTTTAGATACAGCAAGGCTGTCTATGACTTTTTTTTTTTTTTTAATAGAGCACAAATAGAACAAATCATTACTGGTCATAGAGTATGATCCGTTGAAATAACATAATCTGAGCAGAAACATTAGCTGTCCTTTCAGTTTGTCGCCTTTACATACAAAGGGGGTTTATAACAAAGAGGGAGGCTCTTTAGCAAGACCTGTAGTGACAGGACAAGGGGGAACTGTTTCGAACCAAAGGAGCATAGGTTTAGACGGGAGCTCCCCATCAGCAGCGTAGCAGGCCCCGCTGGCAAAGTTGTGGAGGGAGCAGTGCTGTTGCAGTGGCATGCTCCCCTCAGCACGCTGCTGCAGCCCCGGTGCCTCTGGAGATGCACACCGGCCTTGAAGCTCTCTGAACCTAACCCTAACAGTGCAGCTGGGCTGAAGCTGGGGAGCTCCAAATCAAGTGATGTCGCTGGAGACATCAGCCCAACGCGGCCATTAGGGTTAAGGCTCAGGGAGCCACAAAGCCTACAGCTCCAGGGACCCTGGGGACGCAAAAGGCGTGCCAAGGGGAGCGCGGCACTGCAACAACACTGCTCCCCCTCCACATCTTTCCTATCTGGACAAGCGATGGCGCTGCGGACCTCAGCGTCACCACATGGAGCTGGGCTTTCCCACCATCTGGAGCGTCCTCCTGGTAACCCACGGTCCCCGGGCGCCAGCGGACACCCAGGGCAGGTTCCGTCCGCGCGCGCACCCGGTCCGCTCGGGCCCCTCCACACGGCCGCCCCCTCCTCCAGCGGCTGCCGCGCATCCCGGGCCCGCCGCCTCCTCGCCAGCCGGCGGCACGAGGCCGAGTAGTGCGGTAGCTCCCCCGGAGGCCCCCGACGGCAGCCCCTCCGGCCGGCCCTGCCCGGCGCGGCCCCGGACCGCGTCCGCCCCGCTGCCTTACCCGGTGCTGGCCGCCGGCGCACGAAGAGCCGCCGTCCGTGCCGCGGCGGAGGATGGAGGAGGCGGCTCCCGCCAGCGCCGGCTCCGCCCCCGCCGCCAGCTGCTGTTGAAACACGCCGCGAAGTTTCATCATGCGCCTCCTCGTCTTGCCGTGCCTGCTGGCGGGGCGGGGGGAAGTACGGTCTGGGCCCGCACCCGTAGCTGTATCTCCATCTGCAGCCGGCCCGGGCCGCCCCGCGGCAGGGCAGGAGCTCGCAGGCCGAGCAGTGCCGGCTCCGGCACCTCCCCGGGCCGCTGTGAGGGGAAGCGTGCGCCGGCAGGCACCGCTGGGCGCTCTGGGTATTGCGGGCTCAGGCGGGCGATTTGTAGCTATCGGAAATCCTGTCCCTGCCGGTCTGCTCCGAGGCGTGCCTTGTGCGGTGTCCAGCGAGAAGAGCTATGGCACTGCTTTAAAGCTCCTTTATTTGGTTTGAGAGGGGTGAGTGCATGCGAAGCTCACACCTTTGGAAGCGTTTGCCGAGGACGTACGATTTTCTGTGCAAAACTAAGTTCTGAATCATAGACACGATGGGTAAAACAGGATCTTGGTGCTTACCTGAACTTCGTTATTGGACCGTTTTGCCTATTTGTCTTGGAGAGTGCTAAAGTAAATGAAATTCAACTCTGAATATTAGGATGTGAAGTCCTAAATATAAACCCGAATTCTCCATGTATACTTAAAGAGAGCAATTAGTAATTCACATGCAGTGTGCTTTCATAGGCAGCTTTAGTGGAGTTACTGTAAAACTGCAGTGCTGTGCATAAAGTTCTTCAGGTCATGCAGTTTGTCAATAGTGAGTGTGATCTGTGTGTAGAATTTTAAAAGGACCTTTAAGAAGCCATTAAAAGGATATTTTTAGGCTTCAGAAAGAAACATCTATTGAAGAATCCTGTGCATGAGAAGTAGAATCCAGTGCTGATCAGGAATAAATGTAGGACGTTTCTGTTCTGTACCACTTCACCTGAACTCAGGCAGCCTGCATATGCCATGTGTGCAGTTCCTAGAGCTGTGCACTGCCTGGAAGGGCAGAGTTAAAGTGTGTGCAATGGCAAATGGAGTCACCACTCACAGAAGAGGAATGGTTGTGCTGAGGAACACCTTATATCCTGAGGTTTTTTCCAGAGATCGAAATGTCACTCTGCATTTTGGAAAGCTACAAGAAATAATAGACAAACCTTGTACTAGCTTAGGTTGTTTTGGGGGGTTGTTTTTTTGTTTTTCAGAGGCTTTTGTAAGCAGCCTTTCTTTACATCTTCTTTTCCCCATGCAGAAGAGATTTTTGGATGGGTCTGCTTAGGCTCAAATTGTGGTCTGGGCATTTTCATTGATGGTTCATAACTGTTGAATTCCTGGTTCATAGCTAGATCTGATACAGTGCTTTATGATAGTAAGTCACAAACCATTTGCTACAACAAAAATCTTTTAATGGAGAAACCGAAGCGGAGAGAGTGAGAAGTGACTTGCAGAAAGTGACTTGGTAAGGCTGGATAGGCACAGCCAGGGTAGAGTAAAACCTCCCAAGTCCTCATTAAAGTCCTCATTAAGCCTGCATCCTTAGGGTGCACTGGGTAACAGCCACATATTTATCCTACCTTTTACTATCACTTCTAAAAACTGGGGATAACAGGGATAACTGCTGCATTTAACTATGTCTTGCATGTTTAATGCCAAATTTTAATGAAGTTGATGGTGTTATATATATAGGACTATTGGCAGAAATACTGCACACAAACTGTTTTTTAATATCGACAATGTTAGTGTTTGGTAGTTATAAAAGTGCAAGAAAAAACTGATATGTCCTTGGCCTTTTCTCTACTATTGTCAAGTAGCCCATTATAGTCTGCTTATATTAAGTCTCATTCTTCAATATCCAGTCTTTTCTTTCAGCATATCCACAGACAGCACTAGATGTAATTACACCTGTCTCTCACCTGTGCTCTTCTCAAGTCACATCTTCCCTCTCAGTTTTCTCATTCCTGCAGACATTATCGTGTGTAATAGTTTCTCCAAAGCATTGTCTTCTCTACTCTACTCCTCTGAAGCTGATTTTTCCTTACATTTTTGTTGAAAGAAATTTAAATTGCTTCTAGCTGTGTTGAGAGAACAGGTTTGCATGTAAATATTGGATGCCATTAGTAGCTAGGAGACCTTCCGCTTTGTGAGATGTGTTTAGTACTTGAGAATAACCACCTGGCCACAGACTAAAACCATTTAATAATGGCTGAAAAACCAGAAAGTAAGAAAGTTCCTGTTTAATTAATTAGGAAGTGCTTGCATTAGTTTTGTTTCTAGTTAGCTGAGATGAAAGGCTAATAGGTTTCTCTAAAGGCAACAGGTGAATGAGTAAAATGTCAACTTTAACAGTTAACCCAAAGCTAACAGGTTTACAATTTACAATTAATACAATGTAGAATGAACTGGCGCAGCCTCATGACTTACACTGGTCACTGTCAGCTCAGCTCTCATCTGAGCATTTCTCATAAATGAAGGCTGTGCTCCTCATTTTGTCCCACTGAAGATGAATACCTTTGCTGCATCTGTTGGATGTGGTGCCATCAGCATGCTTGAAAGACTGGAAATATCTAAGTTCTGTGAGATTAGTAAAATGTGTTTGGAGAGGAGACAGAACTGAGGGAAAGGGGAGAAGTGGAGGCTGTGCTTAACAAAGGCATATGGTGAAGGTCTTTTGCTTTCACAGCAATGATTAACAGATTATCAGCCTGTGGTACCGAGGGTTTTACAGGGCCTAGTCCCCTGAAGATAGCCCTCATGAGACGGATTTTTGCATGAGACAACACGTTCCAGTTGGTTTTCTCATTGTGGCTCTCCCAGCTCTCTGCTCCCATCCTTTGCTCTCACTGGAGCTGTGCAAGAAAACAAGATCTGAAGTGGAAAACAATGGCAAGACTCAAATATTAGAGAAAGACTTTCCCTTTTCTGGCATCATCCAGTGCACATTCTCTGGAGTTTCTCAGGCAGGAATTGAACGTCTTTTGCTGATGGTGAAAGTTGCCACAAGTGGATTCATGGGCCAGGTCATTAAGATGGGCAGGACTGTAAAACACCTGAAATTCCATTTGTGTGTCTCAGCACAGCCTTGCACCAGCTCTTTGCACAGAAATTACTAGAGAAGAAGCATTCTGCACCCTACCAGGCCACCTACTTAGTCATGGACTTTTTGAAATGCTTTATCACCAACAATTTGAGGGAAATAAAAATAATGCTGTTTTTGAAAAATTGAAGATTTTGGCTGTGGGAAGGAGAAGGATGTATCTTGTCTACACTTTCAGGACTCCCTTTGCAACCAGTATCCATTTTTAGCTTGGACCAACTACTTGGACCAACTGCTCTCAATCTGACCTTGAACACATCCCAAATTGTAATAGCAAGACTTGTCTTTTCCTTCTCCTAACTTGTGTAGTAATGGAGGTGTGGGAATAGGCAATTCCAAGTTTCCAGATGCCTCAAACTATCCTTTTCAGCATTCAGTGGCTGAATGTTTTCTAGGACAGGGACTTAGCTTGAAAGCAGAAGGGTGTTTCTCCTAATGGAGCTACACAGAAAGATCCATATACCATGGTGGCATTGGCAGCTCATTATACTGAGATAGATCAGTGGTGGGCAGGGCTCAGGGAAAGGTGGAAATCAGTTCCTCCTCCCCAGTCACATGGATTGACATAAACAATATATCTCATACCTGGCTATCTTTCAAATACAGAGGCTTGTTGGATACATGTACATTCACCCGGCAATAGTTGTAGTGACAGGTGTTCTGCTAACACATCTGACATTTGAAATGCATGTTTGTATGTCGAGGATATGCATATGCGGAAAGCAAAGGCCTTTGCCTATATTGGTTTTCCTTCCCCAAGAGATGGTACACTGTGTGCTCTTAAAGTCTGAGTGCTTGCACTCAAATTCTCAGGCAGAACCATACTTTAATTCCTGAGTAGAGTAAAAAATGAAAAGAGAAACTGTCAAATTCAAAAGCTGTTCGAAGATCCGTAGCTTGAAGTAAGGTAGGCTCCCATTTGTATCATTTAGTCTGGCTTTTATGCAGAGGGACTATATCACATGCCAGCAAGCTTGCAGCTTTTAAATAACTTACTGACCTAACAGAGCTCTTTGTTCCTTTAATTTTGAATTTGTTTATTTTTCCTGTTTTTTCTCCTCTGTTCTTTTCCTTTCAAAGACCTTTAAAGGACATACAGTCTACTTGTCTTCCAGACAAAATCTTTTTTCTCATAGTATAAAAAGTAGTTGTCCCACTGGGAGTTCCTGTTGCTATAGTCTCTCTTTCCTTTTTGTTTTCTTCCTGCTTAATTATGTTAAGCTTCAAAACAAATAATACTTGCTCTGACCTCGGAGTTAGAGAGGTCACAGCACTGCTGAGTGTTGAAAGAAAATCTTGTCTAGAGTCCGGGCATTCAGGACTTCGGTTAAGTACTTGGAAGGCATGGCTAGTGCACCAGTAAGGGAGAACACAAAGTAAGGTGATTTGTTATTGCCTGCACAAAAGACTAAGCATTTTTCACTACTGCTGCATCCTTTCTTTAACATCCCAGCCCTTCCATCATCCCCTGTGTTTCTTAGCACAGACAAGAAAGAGCTGTTGGCCATACAGTACACATGGCAGGCATGGCATATGGCACACCAATGGCTCTATTGTCCAGGCCCAGGACCACAGAGGAATGAAACATTGCTGACTTTAACTCAATAGTGGTCTTGGCTAGTGAGGAAGACTCCAGTTTAATTTATTCTCTTCCTGGGGAGGAGGAGATGGAAACAAACCACAAAACCAAAGCACTATATATACATATACATATATTTATATATGTGTGCGTATATATATATATATATACATGCTTTTTTAATGACTTACAGAATAAGAAAGAAAAATTAGCTGTCTGATATTGACTCTGCAACATAACATAATTCTCTAGGGATTTTAGAACTATAATGGTAAAACTAATTTAAATTCTGGTTCTTTTTCATATAGTAGTAAAGATTAGGTGTCAGCTGAATTAGCATTTAAACTAACTCTTGCAGTCAATACAGCAGGATTAACTGCAAATTACAATCTTCAGTTCACTTTTTCGTTGTAATTCGCCCATTGTGAAATTTTACCCTGTTCAATAGATGTTTTGTTTAATACAAGATTTCTTTTCACCTAGAATATGGCTAAATTCACCTGTAAGAGAGATGGTTAGCTGTTATAAAACTGTAACAGCTAAACTCATGCTTGAACATATATAATTAAGTTTTAAAATACACTGATACATATTTTTTCAGCTGGAATAAATGGGCATAATTTTAATAAAAAGTTATTTTGACACCCTCCATTGTGCTCCTTTAGTCTTTTAAAGTGTATTTAATGTTGTGATTTATTTCTGGAAGACAAAAAAAAGTGTTCAGTAAAACGTGCTAAAAAGGCACTATTATGTTCTCCTAAATACAGTTAAGAACAATAGAGGAAGAAAAGTTATTGGACATTATATGAGAATTTTTTTAAAGAAAGTTAGATGGTCTTTGGTTTATAAAAGATTGAGAAACTATTCTAGAATCTATGACTGTAGCAGCTCTTTCCCATCACTAGGTCGAGCTACTACCTCAAAATGAGAAGCCATCACCCTGCTAGTACTGTTGTTACCAGAAATAGAGGTGTAGAACAAATACACCAAAGGTCTGCAGTAAAATAATTAGACTGGCAAATGTAACCTTTGCAGTGTGGAAAATAAATAGCTGCACTACCACACACACTAAGTAAATTATTTCTGTAAAAGAAAAAAATTTAATAATGGAAGTAATTTCCCCCCATTTTCTCACAGAAGCACACACTAAAATAGAGTTCATTTCATGGCATGTCTTACTAATTGTATTAAATCACCATCACTGAATTCTTCAAAGGTTATATAGTTATTATAGCTACTTGCTCTCACTTTTTACTAGGAATTGATTCTGAATTCTTTACAGAAGTAAACTTCTGGTGTTGTTACTGCTCTCGTATAAACAGTAAAATCTAATGTCTCTCCTCCCAGTTCTTTCCTAGCTAGAAACTAACAACAGATTTAATAAAAATAGCTTTGTCTTTTTACATACGAAGAGAATAAAGAGATGTCTTCCTGATTCAAATCCAAAGAAAACCAATTCTAAAGGAACTCAAAATGCAGTATCCATTCAAAAGGATTAAAAGAATTAAATAATGAATGATTACAAAGAAGAGTTAGTTCTGCATTCTAATTCTTACTGCACAATATCTCATGTCTTACTGCAGATGCCAGATAAAAATGTGTTTTCCAGTATTAATGCCAACATTTTTATGAAGCTTTCTTTCCGAAAGGAAAGAACCAACTAAAATCTTCTATCAATTCTCATAGAAATACAATTATATAAGAATTATACTTTATAGCAGCATTACTTTGAATCTTGTTTTAGTTGACAGCAACCCTCAGAACCTCTTTCCTTTTGCCAGGTACCAGATGGGCAAATGAAAGGATCTATCTGCAAGAGTTGGCTACTCCTCAATCTGTTCTGAAATTTATCTCTCTTATTAGAGTTTTTATTATTAGAGAATGCATTATTTTATTTCTATTGTAGGATTTTTCAGATGAAATATCTGCACTTGTCCTGGCTAACTTCTAAGTTGTGTACATGTGTTGGTTTAAGACAGCCTGGGTTTTGGTGGGGGTGAGAGAAAAGCTGCTCAAAACTTCTGTGCCTGGCACAGAGCCAGTCACTGAAGGCTCTGACTGGGGCCAGGTTACTAGCCCAATTAGACGAGTTGGTAATGCCTCTGTGATGACATATTTAAGAAAGGAACAAGTGCAGGAAGCTCTCTCTTTTCTCCTCCTGAGGGCTGGTGAGGTGGCTGCCGGGACCCCTCCTGGCACGGGCCGCAGGGGGCTGCACAGCCAGGGCCATCCTAAGGTTTGGACCACATGGCCAGGGCCCTCAGGTGCCGGTGAGAACCACACGGCCAGGGCCAGCCCTGCAGTGCCAGATGCGAGAGACATGGCGAGCAATTCCCCAATTCAGAGCCTGGACAAGATCAACCTCTCAACTGCAACTTACAGAGACCAATTTTCTTCCAAGTCAAAGAAAAAGGAAAAGTGAGGACTAGTGAGGAAAACCAACATGGTGACACCGAGGTTAGTGATGGAGAGGGAGGAAGTGCTCCAAGTGTCAGAGCTGAGATTCTCCTGCAAGCCATGGTGAGGCCTATAATACAACAAACTGTTTCGCTATAATTCATGAGGTGCATGGGGGGTTGCAGAGATCCATGTGCAGCCCGTGAAGAAGAGTACTCACACTGGAGCATATGGATGCTGAAGAGTTGTAATTTAGTGAGGAACTCGAACAGAGAGAGATGACCTTTGCTTTTAGAGATGGAGGAAGAAAACCTTCACTTCCAAACTACAACAGCTCATCCTTAAAAGACTGAACCCCATGAACTAAAATGACCCACGCTAGGCAGTTATGGGAAGACTGCTTCACCCGTGGGAGGGATTCACATTGCAGCAGGTTCAGGTGGGACTGTTGCTTGTGACAGTTAAAACCACGCTAGAAAAGTTTGCAGAGAACTATCTCCCATGGGAAGGATCCCACAGCACAGCAGGAGAAACTCTTTTCCTTAAGCATACTGAAGAAAGGCTTTTAAGAAGTGAAATACTGACCAAAACCCCATGTTTTGTTTCCTTGTGCATCTGGTGGAAAGAGGGAGGGACTGGGAAAGAAAGGTGTTCTGAAAGTTTGCTTTTGTTCTCATTACCCTTTTTACTTTTAATTCTGTGAATAATAAATCTTCTTTATACTGTTTGAGTTTTGAACTTGTTTTGCCTTAAAGTTTTTTTTTCAATAATCCTTATCTCAACTCATGAAAATGAAATCTTAGTTTCCCCTCCTCTGCTTGACTATAGCAGGGGATAATGAGTGTATAGTTCTTCATGTGTGCCTGGCTTCAAACTGCAACAATGCATATGTAAAATAAATGGAAAAACAGTTATCTATACAGAAATATATCAGCAACAAGAATAAAGAGAGACATTTTTCTTAAGTGCTTAAATAAGATTTACGGGGCTATTTCTACAAGTAAATCAGGGCCAGAAAATAAATTCAGGTATGGGAGGCTAATTATTAACACACTCATTGGTGTGACTTATGACCCTGCCAAGTAGTATTTCCTTAAGAAAATCTCTGGGCAAAGTAATAGAGTAACACTTGCCAAGTGTTATTTCTAAAGAGCAGTATGGTCAAGGCTGAGGTTTTGGTCCATCCAGTGGAATCCCAACAGAATTCCTAACCCATCATTGCTATTTCATGCTTGCCGATCACATTCTACAGCACTGAAAATGAATGTCGTTTTCTCAGTTTCATATGAAAATCTCATTCTGATGGGCTGCAACATGGCTTTCAATTTACTTCGAACTGAAAAATTGTGAAATATTTCTGTCAATGATTGGTCCCTGGCACTGTTTCATCTAGAGAAACATAGCTGTAGCCCAGAGCATTGTGAAGTGGGCTTTGGGGCAGGTCTGCAAGCAGGATAGAAAAATTGTGACAAGTGCTTTTCTTGCAGTGTCTCCAGAATGAGCCTATTACATTTTGTCTGGTATTTCCAATGAAAATACAAAGATATTTAATTTTTTAAAATTTTGATAATGAATGAATTCCCTTTACTTCAAACTTTTTAAAGTGTTCTTTAGAATTTCACATTTTATCAAGATCCGGTGATTAATTCCTTATTCTGCCACTTGAAATGGACAACCTGAGTTTTTGGCACACGCTGAATACTAATCTACACTGAATACTAATCTGGAAGTTCACAATGGCTTGTTTTAAGTCAATTATTTGTTGCAAGGAGGTCTGGTTAGCAGGAACAGCAGCATAAAGATTGTACAATTGTTTAAATGAAGACAGTACTTCTAACTTCACTGATCAGCAATGTGTATTATTCCACTCCTGGTGGTTCCTCTATTGTTTGTGCAAGAAACACAGTGACTAAAGTTCCATATCAGAACAGGATGTCAGACTTTTAGCCAGCTGGTGTTCTTACGGGTAAAAAGAAGGTGGGGTGATACACTCGTACTTATTATATTACAGTTTATCTCACACAGCAATCTTACCACAGTAAATAATTTACTTTTACAGCTCCATACATTGTTCTGACTGTTCCGGACACCCCAACACCACATTAGTGCGTCCTGCCCCAAGTAAAGTGGGCAAAGGAGTGGTGGTAAATTGAAACTCCATTCACCTTTCTAAAGGCCTTTGTTCTGTTCTAGGAATTAGGGTTGGCATGTGTAATACTCAAACTTGATCTGGTCCAGTGTGCCTGCAACTACAATTTGTGGGTTCCTAAGTGGGCACAGAATGGGTAATAGGTTCTTTAGAGAATAATGGCCTTGCTAAATCTGAATGGCAAGTTAGTGAGATCTTGTATAAATAATATTAAATCAGTAAGGCATTCAGTTTAATCTGGTTGTCTGATCAAATAGGAGTGAAAAGAAAACACAAAAGTAGCTTTCGGTCAAAATACCTGGAAATTACTTATATAGTATATATTTTTATGGTCTTGCTGATGATCCATAAAAGCAATGGCATAAATGGACTTAATATAAGACCATTTAAAATGAAACAAAATGTTAAGAAGACATGATTCCTTAACAGCCATTAGCTTGTAGAAAGCTATCTGCAGAAGGCAATCAGTTTCACCACAGATATTTATTGGATACCCAATTACATGTTTAAATGCTATGCAGTCAATTGCCAAATTGCAGAGCCTCACAGCAGCTGTTGCATTTTTCCTTCTTCCTTAACTTTGTGTGAGCTTTCCTATCTAGAAACCTGTGTTCCCAGACTCCTGCACGTGGAAATGGGGGGAATTGAGAACAGTAGCTGATCTGTGAAAGGGCTTTTATGGTAGGTCTGTACTCCAGAGTGCTCTCCAGAGGGTGTAAGCATTCAAATGCCCAGACAATTATCTCATGGAGACCTACCTAGTGATGAGCAGAGGGATTAAGGGCCTGCTACTCTGCTTTTGCCCTGCTCAAAAGAGTCTTTTTGTTGAATATGGCTGGCCCTCCAACATGGGGAAAGATGTCATTCTTTGTATTTACTGATATGAAGACCAAAGTGATTGATTCCTTTTTAAATTAAAATACCAGAAATTTAATTTCCCTTTCATTTGTTCCCAGCCACCTGTGCCAGTAGTGTGGATCTCCTTGCCATATTACTGTGATACAACTGTGTCCCCCAACACTGCTGGGGTTTCTCAGCTGAGAAGAACCTCCCATAGCAGTAGCACATTTATATAGAAAGGGACTGTGGTCAAGTACATCTGCACATCCTGGAAGCAAGAGAGAGCACCAGGCCTGCTCCCCCTTCTGATTCAGAGCAAGAGAACGGCTTTTCTCTGAACCATCCACCCAGAGGCAGCGCGTTGAGCAAAGCAGTGCTGCACAGAAGCTGTGGAAGTGTTTGTTACCATTACACATGCAAGGCGGCTCCTTGGAGGGCCTGTTTCCTTACCCTGAACTGTAAGAGGTTGCTGATAGAGAGTTGTAAGAGAGACTGCTCACCTCTCCCTGAATGAAAAAAAAATAAACCAAACAAAAGCTGCTTGTATGTGTGGCATGTAAATATCTCCATAAAATATTAAACAGCCATTACAACATGGCCAAACCATTTCACATTTGTTAAAGCAAACTTTCTGTACCAATATTAATAGGCAAGCTGTGGCTTTTGTTAAGTTACAGCACATCCTACCTTCTCTCTGAAATTTCCCTTTCAAACTAGCCTAACAGAGTGAAACAGCTCAATGAACATGTCAGTATGAAAAAAGTGTAGCACTTCATGCATAAATGTATGGCTATGTAATATACATGGGCCACAGTCCTTGATAGAGGAACTCCTGTGATGCAAGACCAGGCCTTAAAGTTCACCAGGAAAAATGGAAATCTTGTATTCAGCTCAGACATGCTGCATTATCTGTAATATAAAACAGTCTGAAAACTTCACTTAATCTATTTTGGAAATTTAAAGCATGCACTGGACATGGGATGGACAGTAATTCTATCCAGATTTGGTGGGGGTGAAAAAAAGGGAAACAAGAAGACAGACACATCACTCTTTTTTTTGTTTGTTTTGCAGCCTTTGCAGTTTCCATTGTCTTTGTTATTGTTTATTGTTGATTTTCTTAATGCCAGTCAAACTTCTTCCCTACAAGAAGCCCTTTCTTCTGATGAAACTAGTTCAAGAAGATACTATTCACCAAGTTGCTTGTAATTTTTATTTAAAGTGGATAGCAGAGTGGGATGGGGTGGGAATGAGAAACTATGACCTGGAGTAATATGGGACATGGGAGCTTCCTAAACTGGTACAAAAGCCAGCATCTCCTGAATGACTTGAGGCCACACTTTGAGTGCTAGGTCCAGCTGTGGGTCCCTCACTTCAGGAAAGACATTGAGGTGCTGGAGCGTGTCCAGAGAAGAGCAACACAGCTGGTGAATAATCTGGAGAGTAAGTCATGAGGAGCAGCAGAGAGAGCTGGGGGTGTTTAGCCTGGAGAAAAAAAGGATCAGGGGAGACCTTATCACTTTCTACAGGTGCCTGAAAGGAGGCTGGGGCCAGGGGAGGGCCATACTCTTCTCCTAGGCAACCAGCAACAGGAGAAGAGGAAGTGGCCTCAAGCTGCACATGGGGAGGTTCAGATTGGACATCAGGAAGAATTTTTTCATGAAAAGTGTTGTTAAACATTGGAGTGGACTGCCCAGGGAGGTATGGAGTCACTGTCCCTGGAAGTGTTCAAGAAATGACAGGATGCGGCACTTCGTGCCATGGTCTAGTTGACAAGGTTGTGTTCGGTCACAGTTTGGACTCAGTGATCTTGGAGGTCTTTTCCAACCTAAATGGTTCTGTGATTCTGTGTGACCTATCATCCAGAGAAAAAGAAGTAAAAATAGACATGAAAATGGAGATGAAAGGGCACACCCCTGAGGCAATAATTGGAGAGAGGGGAGACAGAAGTAAACTATACAAATCTACAGCTGTGAGGGAAACCTATGGTTTGGACTGGACCCGTAGAGAGGCTGGAGGAAGGATGAAGGAGAGAGGGAAAATCAAGAACAGTGTGTGCAGTGACCTCCATTTACAGAAACACTAGTGGCCATCAGCATGGACCAGTTCTTCTCTACACGTACCTGCACCCAATACTTGAAAAAACAGCACACACACAAAAAAAACCCCTCAAACCCAAAACATACCACAACACAAACCTTCTATCTATGAACTGCAGAGCTCCATTATCTACCTAGTGCTTGCAAAATGCTATTCTTCAGTTACACTATAGTGAAAAACACCTTCCAAATCTACAATTCCTCTTATTTGATATATTTTTTTCCTAAGGAGACCACCGAGAGATAAACGTCAAGAGCTGTTGGAAAGGTAGGCAGCGTTCGCACGGGGAGATAAGGAGCGATTGCAGAGGGCTCGGTATCCTAGCAACATCCCTTGCAGTTGCCTAATGGTATTTTGCAAGAGCGGCGGCTCCAGACCGGCTGAAGTGAGGGGAATGAGGGGCTGGAGCGCAGCGGAGCTCCGCAGCCCGGCCTGAGCGCCCGGCACAGCCGCTTCCGGGCAGGACCAGGCAGGCGAGAGCGAGGTAAGGCGGTGGACAGCGCTGCCCGGGGCATTTCCCCGCTAGCCGTGCCCGGGGAGGCACCGCCGGAGCGCCGCGCCGCTTACCGACTGCTGGGAGCTCCGGGTAGCCGCCCCTTTGCGCTCCTCTGTCCCTCCCGCGCCCTCCCCTTCCCCCCGGGACACTTTTCCCCCACACCCCTGGAAGTCCTGGCCGAGCCACCGAGCGCAGCAGACGGGCCGACCACCACTCTGACGCTGCGGCTTCGGCCTGGGGCTCCCGCCCTCGCCCACTGCCGCGTGCCGGGAGGCGCGGGCGCTACTCGCGGCCTGGCCCGGCGACGTGGGCGCGCTCCCGGCGGGCGGGGAAGGAGGGGCGGATTCCCGTGGCTGCACCGCGCAGGGCGGGCGGGGGCGCCGCGCTTCTCCCGCGCCGGGAGCGCAGCGGACGCGCGCACTGCCACGCGGCGGAGCCACCGCCGCGGCGGGAAAAGGGTTAAACCCGCGCGTGCCGCGAAGGCCCCGCCCCCGGGCGGCTCGCCGGCCAATGAGCGGGCGGCGGGGCGGGGCGGTGCCGCTCCCGTGCCCGCCCCGGGGTGGGTGCGCAGCACGGCGCGGGGCGGCCGCGCGATGGGGCCGGCGGCGGCGCGGGCCGGCGGGGGCCGGGGCTGCGGCCTGCCCTGCGCGCGGCTAGCAGGTGCTCGCGCGCCGTCGCGCGGCTGAGCGCGCACCGGGGCCCCGCCGGCCCGCGAGGTGAGGGCGGGGGGCGGCGGGGGGGGTCGGGCCTCGGGGGGCAGCGTCCCACCCGCGGGGGCGGCGCGGAAGGAGGCGCGGAAGGTGTCTTCTCCCTGCGGGGACGGGGCGGGAGGAGGCGCGGAAGGTGTCTTCTCCCTGCGGGGACGGGGCGGGAGGAGGCGCGGAAGGTGTCTTCTCCCTGCGGGGACGGGGCGGGAGGAGCTGACCGGGGCGCTGCGTGTCACCCCGGCGGCGGGAAGGGTGCCCGCGGCTGCAGGGACAGCAGGTGCCCGGCTGCACGCCTGCGAAGGAGAGGCGCCAGAGGAGGGGGTCTCCTTGGAAAAGCGCGAGTCCCTCGGAGCCCAGCGGAGGGAGCAAGGTGCCCGGGGAGCCGGGAATCGCTGCTCCCGCCTCCGCAGCGGGGACTTCCTGGGCGGGCGTCCGTAGCACGGGCTGGGTTGGGAGAGGTCTGGGAAGCCGTGCTTCGGGCACGGGCACTTGTTGCCGAAGGACGGTGTCAGCTTTTGGAATGAGGAAGGAGGTTGCTAAATCTTCCTTCTAGTTCACCGGTACTGTGGATTGTTACCCGTCTCGTTTCAGTGCAGTTGTTGGTCTCCTATACCGAAGTACCTGGCTTTGATGGTTTGTATTTTTTGGTAGAACAAGCAGGTATTTTTTTGATGGGAAGAGTTGCTCTCCAAAGAAATGCTCACAACATTAGATATTTAAAGAGGAAGGACATGATCTGTGCTTCGTCGATAGGAAACTGCAGCAGCTCACAGAAATCTTAGATGCAGACAACATTAGCAAATGCACAACTTGTCCGTATAGCTGCATTTCAGAAGCATATGAATATACAGACCATCTAGCAATAAATGTGACTTAAGGAGCAGAAGGCCTGTTTGCACAGTTAACTACATTTCTACATTTTGATCGAGTTATTCTGATGCGTTGCTTGACTATTAAGGACATGGTGGTAGAGATCGATTTCATTGCTAATTATGCAGCTTGCAAAGGACATTTACACTGTTTTATCATGGGGCCTCAGAGCTTGCTTCCTAAGTAAGGGATACAAGAAAGAATCAGCTCTGTATGTGGGTTTAACTTAATCAAATCTTAAAGTGATTATGGAATGATACTGGGATAAACATGTTTAAAATTGGAGTTATTCTTTGAATTTCAAAATCCCAGATTTGATGGTTGAATTTTTTTCTTTTTTTCGGCCTTATGTTGTTTTGGGGTTAGGGTATTTCTGTCTTTTTGGTATTTTGTTTAATGTGTTTCTCTAGATTGTCCAAGTTTGTGTGAAAGTATTAATTTTAAATGTCGTTGGGTTGTTTTCTTTTGGCAGTGGGACCAAACTCTTATGATATATTCATATTGCATGGTTTTTCCCTAAATTTCCATTGGCTCGAGGAAGAGACCTTAAAGCCCTTATTGGAAGATCTAGCAGAGTGAGAGCAGTAATTCAGATTAACATGTTCAAAGGCTTACCAACGGGATGCACAGAGACACGGTGGGGGCAGGTGGGACTCCCGTAGTCTCATCAGAGGAAGCGGCCCCTGGTTCTGTCACTGAGGAGCCACCAGCCGCATTGCCCAGGTGTGACATGCAGCAAGAGAAGTCACCAGGAAGGCTGTCTGGTACAGCTCAGAAGATCGAGGGTGCTAACTGCCTAGAAAATATGGGGCATATGGGATGCAGGGGAAGAGCATCTTGTGACTGTACAAAATTTATGGGGTGCTCCTGGGAGGGGGGACTAAAGGAAGGTGTTTCAGGAGGAATAAATATGGGAAAATAAAAGGATTAGATAAAGGGCCTGGTCAGTTAGAAGCAAGTGGCTGGTCATTATGTTTGACTGTGTTCTGGGCCAGATTGCCACAGCCTGTCCTCTTTTCTCATTAAAGTGCCTTTCTAACCATTTTGCTGTGCGAGAGGACTCTGTCGTATTCTCAGGTGCATACTGAGCTCTAAGTGCTAGCAACTGGAGACGCACAGTAAGTTGTAGGGACCTCTGTGTCCGGTGTGCCAGCAGCTGGAGGGACTGGAGTGAGTGAGGGCCTAAATGCCCAGCAGCTGGAGTGGGGACTGTAAGCCACAGAGGCTTGTGTGTCTGAAGTGCCTGTATCTGGGGAGACTGGAGTGCATGAGTATGGTCTTGCCAAGAATGCCAGTGTGTGGTTGCTAATAAGTAGGATTAAGAGTTTTGGGAGCCATGTTTTGAGGCAGCTGTAAGTGTGGGACAGGTACTAGTGAGATCAGAGAGTCATCAGTTTACCAGCAGAGTGAGGCTCTGGGGAGTCTGAGGATTCAGGGTTGGTTCCTGAATAGGTTGAAGGTCTGAGACCCATTACAGAGGGATCCACATAGTGTGTATGTTTATATTTCCCACTAGCAGACCTTTGTCTGGGTCAGCTGTGGGGAGGAGCAGCGTAAGGCCAGGCCATGTTTGTGGCTGCATGAGCACTTGTTTGTATCTGTGCTGATCTGTATGGTCAGCCATGTGTATATGCATCTTTGCATTCACAGCTTTGGGAATTCATCCTCAGCCTGGCTGGATCTGGGCACGTGGAGTTGCAGCAGCCTTGTCATCAGTGGGCTGCCAGGTTCAGCAACCCCCAACACAGAAAAATTAGTTTTTGTGTAAGCTTGAAGGTGTAGGAATTGTTGACTCATGAAACTTAAATTTAGAACCAAATCTTCAATGACTCTTACGTTGCGATAGAATTTGAAAACATTTATTGGTTTGATTGATGTGAATAGGGCTACCTACATGAATATCTAAATATCTGTATTTGTTTAAGCTTCCATGATAGAGCAGTGGAGCACAAATTAAACTCAAACCTAGCCTTTTATTATAGGTGGTTTTTTTTAAATAGTGCTTTTTCTAACTCCAGAAGCAAAAATAGAAATGTGAATAAAAGTGGGGATGTTTCAGTAACCTGGTAGGTTTTGCACTTACCTTTTTCTTCTCTGAATGTCATAGAATTGTAGCATCACAAAATGATTTGAGTTGGAAGGGACTTTTAAAGATCGTCCAACCCACTGCCGTGAGCAAGGACACCTTTCATTAGATCGGGTTGCTCAAAACCTCATCCAACCTGACCTTAAATATTTTGCGTGTCTTCCCCCTGAATAAATCCGTGTGTAGGAAAGAATATCAGCAAGGAGTGGGGATGTTTATCATCTGACAACTGACCTTCCTTTTAGGTGTTTTCTGGTTCTACTGTAATGCTGTAGTGTTCAGTTGTTTTTGCTGTCAAGTTAAAAGACTCAGTTTATGTGAAATATCAAGATACCATAAAAAATGAAAATTTCTGTCCTGTTTACTGTTGGAGTTTACAAACATATGGATGTACACCCACACATGTTTATAGTGACCCACTGTTGGTATAAAATTGATAGAATGATAAGGAGATTATTTTAAATTGAAAACTGTAACTAGAGGCATTTTATATCAACTATGAAGTACAGCTACCTACCTGCCCTGAGAAATCCTCTTTGTGTCTGAAGTACTGCCAAATCAGTTTCTGATTTCCAGTGTGATGATGCACTTTTTAAATTTTTCAGCATTTCCAGCACATTTAATATTTTTTCTGTAGAATTCAGTTGTATGTAATTTCATAGTTAATGAGCAGCAATTATTTTCAAGTTATTTTCATTTTTTTCTCTCCAAGCAAGACTAATTTTAACAGCTGTTGGAGCAGATAACTGAAACTGTATTGCAGAGAGACACCTAATATTTAAAAGTAGAACAGTAGAAAGGAGACCTTTTCTTCTAGAAGGTGGTGTAGCTACACTGTGGGCATGCTTGGCTTTATATATTTCCCCACTTTGAATATACCAAAGGAAGGCATTGTTTAATTGTGGCCATCTCCCTATGAGTATTGCAAATTTTGAGGGAACTTTGTGGTGATAGATTGGGAAAGCAAAAACAAAAAGATAATCTTAGTACAGCAGATCCTTTGCGTTTTCATAGGCTGCTTGTATGCATGGGCTTTTTGAGAAAGGCTTTGGGGTTTTGCCTTTTTTTTTTTTTTTTTTTTTTTTAGGCACCTCATCAAAATACCCATGTTTTCTTCACAGTTTAGTGGCCTAAATGACAATAGAAATAAACCTGGAAACCAAGTAATTTTTTCAAGGCCTGGATCACAAATGATTATACAGGCACTTTTGTACTTTGTGGTATGATATCTAAAGGCAGTCATTTGTTTCCACCAAGATGTAGTACTGAATTGAGGGAAGACAATGTGCAATTAAAAAATTATATAATGAGCTTATTCATATTAAAGAATGACAGCTCCTTATCAACCACAGTTATAACAGTTTTATGACAGCTCCTTATCAACCACAGTTATAATAGTTTTATACACCCTGTACATTTCTTGATTTTTATTTTGTGCTTCAAGTTGTGTTTTCAATTTTCTTTCCTTTTTCTAGCAGAGTGGAAAGAAAAGCATTACCATGTGTGAGAGCTGCTTCACTCTCAAATGATCTTGATCTGCATGCGTACAGTAAATCTGATGGATTTCTAGAAGTGCCAACGTAACAACGTGCACATGTGCATTCTGTCCTTTGCTTTCCCTTCAGGAGGGCAGAAGGACAGACAGAAAGCTGGAATTTGGAGTGTGTGTTGCTGCACAGTGATTCATGCAGTTGCTTGAGGACAGCCTGTTTCCAATAGACTGCACAGCCAGTGAGAGGAGGGGGTGCAGGCTAAATGGGTTGTTTTGGTGGCTGCAGCTCTTCTCTGATCGATGGCTTTCATCGATGCTCTGTGCAGTCCATAATTTTTTCTTTTGGGCTCCCTAATGAACTAAATTGGGTTCTGCCCACTGTCTTAATAGTGATCCTAATGGAGGGAACATCATTGACTTGTTTGTAAGGCTCTGGGTTGAATTCAATATGTATTTAACAGTCAATGTTTTTGTAGTTTAGTCACGAGTTATTTGAAAATAGCTCAACTCTTTCTGAAGATGAAAAGCCCTCAACAACTTGAAATTGGTTTTCAAGTGTTTAATATATTAAAATTCACACTCTTTTTTGATGTATAAAACTCCCTGTATGCAGGCATAGCTGCTGATTTGGTTCAATAAAAATGGTCAGCCAAGCCCTTTAGTTTTTGAGGAGTAAGGGTGTGGCTGATATGAAGGTGTGTTTTTATTACTGGAATACAAAGGTTTTGAAGTGTAGAAGAGGCTTTAAGGTTGATGTACTTTCTTCTTCTCTTCCTTTTAAAAATTTTCTGTATGAAAATTCAGATGTCGTTTTACTCTTTCTTCTGAAAGTCAATCCTCAGTAATTCCTAAAAGTGTAAGGACAGCTGCCCTACTTTGGGAGTAGATTTGCTTTTATAACTCTTCGAAATCTGCTTGTGATTGACATCTGTTAAGAATTCCTGTAATATACATTTGGCTGGAGTTTTAAGAACATATTGTGCCAATGTTCTATCTTGACCTGTAGACTGCCATTGATCATCATCTTCTACCTTCATAAAAGACTTAGGTATTATATTATAAAGTGCAGATTTGTAGGCTGAAGAAAATAAAAAAGTGTACATATATTACAGTTTTATAAAGTTACTGCACTTCAGTGTATACATTCTTGTTTAAATGTTGTATAAATATAATTAATTGGTTTTTTATGTACAGCCACTATCAATAGATGTACAATTTTATATTGATATTTGCATTGCTCTTGTACTTAAATCTCTGTGCAAGTCCAGGGGAGCTGAATCTGAGCTAGAACTGAGTTCTCTGCTTTCAGAGATTTAGTCCTTGATTTCTTCCTATAGTTCTAGATTTGATTTCTATGTTAAGTCTAACGTATTTTTCATTTGGTTTTGACAGTGTCTCACCTTCAGGAGATGGCCTCCTCTAAGTCTTTGATGAACCTTCTCACCTTCGTTTTTGGCTCAGCAATAGGATTTTTCGTCTGCTATCTTCTGTTTAGCATTATACTAGAAGAACAAGTTAAGACCCAGCCTCATGTTCTTCACAATGATCCGCATGGTCAGCACTCAGCAGATACTGACAACAATCAGCTGCAAGGACAAATGAATTTCAATGCAGATGCTGGACAGCATAAAGGTATTTTGTTACACCTGGCTGATTAGAAAATGTCCTCCCTTTTCATGCATTGCAAAACATTGCTTCTTCACTGTCAAGAATTTATATGAATCATTTTCTTTCAGTTTCTCCATATTCAGGTTACATCTAAATAATTTTTTTTCTCCTGAGGGCTACTGAATGGTGGTTTTCTTTGTTGACATTTTTATTATAGTAGTAATTTTTTTTCCTTTGAGTCCAACTGTTTGTCCAATGTCTGTATCCAGACTTGTTTGGAGCAGGAATTTCTCAAATGAACTATTGACACCAAATGGCAGTTTTGCTAAGCAGATATCTTTGCTGGTGTTGTAGATGTAGCTGGATTGCTTTTTAGCCTTAAGAAGCTAATTTTGGACCACTTCTAACTTTTGATCTAGCCTCTAAGATAAAGCTAAAATAAAATTTAAGAAAACCCACTTTTTGGTACAATTAGTAAAACACAGAATTGGAGCAGGGGGGCAAAGGGAGTCACTGCGGGCATGATTTGCCAAGCTGATTATACAGCAGTCCAGGCACAGATTGCTGTTTGCAGTCAAAGCCAGAGAAATTCTCTTGCACTCTTGATTATTTTTATTTTTCCAGAGAAGGTAGACCCTTCAGATACTTCAGGAATACTTTTATACTTGATATATTTCATTAAATGAGCTCCCAAATACAGAGAGTGTTTGAGTAGGGACATCTGGATGAGAAAAATTGCACTGCAGTGCTTTTGCTGAAGATGTTAGTAATTTGTTACTTAGACGTATTTAAACTCCAAACTTTGTAAGATGAGTTTGTGAGTGTTTCACATGTAATTGTAGAACATTGTTACAAAGAAATCTGATATATAGTTGCATAAAGTGCAAGCAGGAATATTTTAGTACCAGTTATGCAGATTTCACTCTCCATGAAATATTCTTTTACATAAGTTAAAATCTTTCTGTATGTATCAAGTGAAAATGTTTCTTTGAGACCAAGGAATGCTTTCATAGCTTGAAAAACATTGTTACACACCTCAGATAACTGTATTTATTCTGCTGGATTGCTGGAAAATAAAAACATGCTAGTTCAACAATAATACTAGTTTCATAGTACCCTAAATTATTTAATCTGTTAATTTCTGGTTTACCACTGGCTTTATTCTTAAAACATATGTTCCTGTTTTAGAAATATTCATTAGGTTTTGTTAGTTAACATGAATATATATAAAAGAGCTCATTAGCTTTTTGGCCTTTCTGTGTTGGAATCATTAAGTTGTATTCATTGTGAATGGCAAAAATATTCTGTTTTTAAATTTTCATTAGTCCTCCAAGACCATAAAGAGGTTGCCTCCAAGCAGTTTTTATGTACAAATCAAGGTTTGCTAAAGTCACACTTGCCTGAACAGACACCCATTTTGATATGACTCTTACACTCTCCTTTATCTTGTGAAATTGAAATAGGTTTAAGAATTTTAGTCTTTGAGAGTCTTGTTTGTTTCCTTCCAGAATCTAGCATGGAGTTCATTAACTGGTACATTTGGAAGCAAAAGCCTCTTTTCTGTCTGCATGTCTTTTCTGATGTAGAAACAGAGTATCTGAGGAGGTGGGAGGTTGCTCTTTGTTTGGCAGTCATGTCTAATATGGTTTTACAACTTTCCTCTTTTTTAGATGAGGATAAAAATGTTGCAGAAGGACTGTATCACAAGGTGAAAATACTGTGTTGGGTCATGACTGGACCTCAAAATCTAGAAAAGAAAGCCAAGCATGTTAAGGCCACTTGGGCCCAGCGCTGTAATAAAGTACTTTTTATGAGCTCTGAAGAAAATAAAGACTTCCCAACTGTGGGCCTAGAAACCAAAGAAGGCAGGGACCAGCTGTACTGGAAGACTATTAAAGCTTTTCAATATGTATATGATCATTATTTTGATGATGCTGATTGGTTTATGAAAGCAGATGATGATACATATGTTATATTGGACAATTTGAGATGGCTCCTTTCAAAATACAGTCCTGAACAACCAATATACTTTGGAAGAAGGTTTAAGCCTTATGTGAAGCAGGGCTACATGAGTGGAGGAGCAGGGTATGTTCTGAGCAAAGAAGCTCTGAAGAGATTTGTTGCTGCATTTAAAACAAACAAATGCTCTCACAGTTCCTCTATTGAAGATCTGGCACTAGGAAAATGCATGGAGATCATCAATGTGGAAGCAGGAGATTCTAGGGATACAAGTGGTAGAGAAACCTTCCATCCCTTTGTTCCAGAACATCACTTAATCAGAGGATACCTACCAAAAACATTCTGGTACTGGAATTACAATTACTATCCTGCTGTAGAGGTAAGTCCTTAGGAACCCATTTTGTCAAGTGCATCTCATGATGTGCGTGAGCGTGTGATGTGTGAATTAGCATTAGGTGGAAGAATTCGAGAACAAGATTTGGAATTTTTTATGTATTAAAGCTGAAAAAAAGATAGTCTAGTTCTTCAGTAGATTTTTTTTGTTGTAAAGCAGCAATCTATTTTTATACGTGTATTCAGCAGCAAAAGCATTTCTGTAGCTTAAACCAGCTGTATGATACTGTATTTGGTGTGTCAGGAGGCAGCAGCTTTAGCTATGGCTGCAGTGCATGGGTGACTGAGCTGTGGACAGTTCCATCTGTAACTGATTCATAATGGGAATTGCCCATTGGATCCTGTCCTGTAATACCTGTGCTTGGATAGACACTACTTCATCTGGTATCGAAATCAAGCTATATTGACCAAACTTAGTAGGTATTGAAAGAATGACAGTTATATAACAATTGTTCTTTTTGGCATCTTTAAATATTTAATCCTAGTTCCAGTTGGAGTAGAAATATGAGCAGCTCTGCAATCAAAGCTGCTGAAAACAGAAATCTCAAAACTATGTTCCAGAAAAGTGTTCTCAAAGCTGAATGTGAGCTATGAAATATAAGTTGTGACAAATGTGTTAACAATGATCCTATAGCTCTTAATAATGTCAATGAAATCAATACATTTAAAACAAAATTTTGCAATTGCTTGTTACAACTTTCTGTAAGTAGGAGGTTAGATACTGACAATATACCAAACAGTATAATGTGTCAGCACACACATTTTGCAGGTACACACACATTTTGCTTATACATTCTGTCTGGATGCTGACATAAGTAACAGGCATGTATTGTTTCATATATAAATGTAACTCATTTAGGCCTGCCTGCTGCTTCTTGGTGCTGTTTAAACACCAGCATCAAAAATTAAGCATGGAAAAGCAGAAAACCTCTGATGTTAATGAGGGCAGCTAGTTTTTTCACTGGCTTGATCATAGAAGCAAAAGACTTCGTCAGCTTTATTTTGGAAAGATGCCTTGGCAGATATGTCTGGTACATTTTGCTTGCCTAACATTAACTTTTGAAGTATGTGTATGACTGATGGTAGTGAATTTCTTACCATTAAATCAAGTATTTCTTTGAATTCTCCCTGGATCTTTAATCCAGGACATGCTTTTCAATTCTTGCTGATTGTTTTGCTTTGTTTTGTGTTTCAGGGTCCTGGATGCTGCTCCGATCTAGCAGTTTCATTCCACTATGTTGACTCTGTGACTATGTATCATTTGGAATATTTGATTTATCATCTTCGTCCATATGGATATTTGTATAGGTACAATCCTGATTTGTCGAAGAATCCAGAAGAGCAGAGCAAAAATGAAGCACTGGAGGATAATCAAAAGCTAAAGCAAAAAATTTCTGAGGGCTAATTGGACTTAGAAAAAACCAAAAAGAAGCCAGTATAATGAGTAAGAGGCTCCTCAAACTTGTGCATGAAGCTTGTGGGCTGAAATTACTCCTGGCGATTCTTCTTTCAAAAATCAAGTTGGCAGCACTTGTCACCCTGTGTACTACAGAGTGTGGTGCTGGCTCTGACTGTTTTGGATAGTGTGACCTCGCAGCCCTGCTCACTAAGATTTGGGGCCCTAAAGCTGTGCAATTGGAGGTTGCTCTGGTATAATAACATGTGGAAGAATTTGTATAAAAACCACAGTGGACAGGTTCTCAGATGAGCGTACCGTATTTCTGTTCCTTTTTCTGTTCTTCTCTATTTCCTTTCTATTAAGTCAGTTCTAATATTAGAAATTGGATGCTGCCCAGTCAAACACTTCATGATGGCTTTCTTAAGTATTCTCAACATCTTGAAGTTACCTTGTGTACCTTGCCCTAAAAGTAAGGCAGAGACACGGAATTAGAGTCTCCAGTCTGCTTTGCCTTAACAACAGAGTGGCAGATTTTTACTCACAAGATTAATCTGAATTGTTTCAGAAACAGAATTCACTGCTATGAATTACTTATAAAGTTTTGAATTGTGTTGTGCAAAACAATATGAAGTTTTTGGGGACAAATACTCTTGGAGAGAAGCCCAGAAACGGTTACTGTTATTTAAATTGCTGAGGTGATGCAAGCTGCTTACATATTTGCCTGTGGCTTTTTTTATTTTCCTTTTATTAACTTATCCTTTTGGTTGAATGGATATAAAAATTCATCTTAGCATTTCTCAGCATAAGGTTGATGCTTTTGAAAATAGAAGTCTGTGTTCCATCCCACCTGCCACATAAACCAGGAAGAACAGCATCTTAGTGAAGTTGCATTGTAACAACTTGATTTCAGCCACTATTATAGTTAGTTTGTTTCCATTTTAATTTTCACTAGAGGTAAAATTTTCAGATACAGAAATGTCCTATTTTAAAACTGCATGAAAGCCAGTTTATTTGGTTGAAGTATTCAATTTCACTTTTCTGAACAGTTTTTTCTTCCACTTCAAAAATTTTTTTTATCTGCTTCTTGTTACCTTTTTCACTACGAAGTGTTAAATGATCCTTTTTTCACTGTTTTTGAAGCAGAAGTACATAGTTATTCAGGTAAACAAGCCTGAATGCAGGGATCTTTCAAAGTGCATTAACCTTCTCCACTACTTCATAAGTATCTCTGCCTTTTAACTGGAAACACTTTCTTGGTGTGGGACAAAATAGGTGTTTTAATTACTGGTTTTTTTTTCAGAGGCCAAATATATGTTTTATAGAATTAATATAAAACTTTCTGGTTTTCTCCTTTTCAAATTGAGCAAATAGCAGTATGGGGAATGGGATTAAGCATGACATGTAGTGTGTTTTTATTTCACACTTGAACAAAAGCTTCATCTTTTTGTTACTTTTCACCTTCATCATATTGATGAATCTGGACATAACCTAATTACCTCCAGTCATTACTTTGAAAAGGGCACATAGTGGTAGCAGACAGCCTTATTTACTACTGCTGGTCCTTCAGGATGTTCCTGGAAGATGATGTTACCATAAAGTACTGGAATTTTTTTTTTCCAAAGATAGTTCTAGTACGGATTGGAGTTCTTTCTGTTGTCCAGCAGTAAAGTCATTACTTTTCTTTTTGACCATTGCTCTGCAGCACGATGGTAATTACTGAAACAGCTCATGGGGTTGAAATGCTGCACACACCTTCTCTGCCTGAATGTAGGCTGAGTTCATCTATCAAGTATTGGTTCAATAGTTCCTGCAGGGTTAAATCTGTTGGTCTTTATGAGCAGCAATGCTTCTGAAGTACTGATAGGGACACAAGCTTTATTTTACATTCGTTAACTTAAGTAGACTTAACTATAATTGCATTGGTTGAGGAAAGGAAAAAGTCTCCAGTTTGCTGTAGTCAGAGGGATGCTTGTCCAGAGAACAGTGGATGTTAACATGCTGAAAGGTGCTTCCTTCTGTGAGCTAAATGTTTATCCCACATGCAGCACAAACCAATCATACTGTGAAATCCATATGGAATTGATAACTCCAGTGGCATTGCTCAAACAAGAGGTTAAAATATTCAGGAATACTTTTAAGAAGTTATAAAATGAAATCGAGATCCCAACCTAATCTCTTTGTAAATTCAGCCCATGTAGAAGATCTGCTGAACTGCTGTACAGTTCCTTTATTTCTGCTTTCTTCTTCAGTTCATCCATAGGGATTTGGAGATTTTCTACCACAACAGGCAGAACTAATCCTGCATATTTTCTGCAGATTTGTGTCGTATGTTTGCCCTGTGCTGTCCTGTGAAGCAAAATCATTTCCTCTTCATGTTCCTTACTATTATCTTGACTTTCCAGTCTCATCCAGTGTAAGTCTCAGGTGGACAGAAGGAAGCAGGATGTTTGAGCTTCACACAGGTTGTTTGCTGGGGTAACAAGGTAAACCAGCCACTGCTGAGCTCAGGATGAAGCCTTTTCTCAGCAGCAGTTCTAGTTCTTATTTGCTGCCCAGCTGGGCCTTGTGGGTTTAGCAGAGCAGGCAGGAATATCCCTTTCCACAAAATGTGCAGGACCTCAGAGAGACTGGAAAAGTAAAGCAGCAAGTTCCCTTTCTGAAGGGAATAAGGCTAAGGACATACTACCTTGAGATAAATGGGTGGCCTGTCTGGAGGAATGAGTAGCCTTTTCTTCAAATGTACATTCTTTGTTTTAAAGTGTCCTTTAAATCCTCTGAATTTAAAGTCTCTTTAATTCCACTGAATCTGCTTCTTTTGCCTTTATAACAACACTACAAAGAATTTTTTTTCTTTCCAGACAAGCTAGAAAAGTATCAGGTTTTACATTCTGTGATTATAACAGAGACCTATTGTTCTCTGTTGAATTGCATTCCCATATCCATGAGCTGGTACCTCTGGAATAATTGGGTTCTGTCTCACTGCCTTCAGAAGCCTCAGTGGACAAGGTTGGAATGTGAACAGTTAGTACAATTTTCATGTACAATATTACACCACTATTAGTAGTCTGCTATTTCACTCTCAGGTCTTTGTGCTTTGAGAAAGTATTTATTGAGTTTGAGAATTTTTGCAGCCCAAGGAGACTGTATTTCAGATGCAGAGACTTTCTGAAGCACAGCAACACGGGCTTACTTAGGCTGTGCAGATTATTGCTCTGTGGTTTGGTCTGGTTTCTAAGACAGGTTTCTTAATTTTGTAAAACCTAAAAGCTTTCATTGGCACTGTAGTGATTTAAATGACCCATCTAAAAATTTTGGACTATTTTCTTGAAATTACTAGGCAGTGGATGTGGGAATGTCCCCTACTGTGACAGAGTAACATTTCAACCTTGTATTAAGTGGTTTCACTTCAGAAAGATTGAGAATGGCAAGAAGTTACTTTCTGATCACAGATCTTAATCAGAGGAGAGTATTATTCTTTGTTTGCAGAAGAGAGAATTGATCTTTGTTTGCAGAAAAGACCAATTTTAATCTTCTTTCACTCCCAATTTATTTTTGCAGTCTGTATTTGTGTTATTTAAGAGGTTACACAATGGTGATGTTTGCACCATCTCTCATTTTGTGGAAGCTCTTTTCACAGTGCTTTTGCCTTGAAGGACACTTTCTTTGTTTTGCTTTGGTGGGGATGTATATTAAAAATCGCTTTTTCTTCACCTGTTGCCATTTGTTCTGTTATGCTTCCAGAAGTATAAATTTCAGTGAGTAGCTGATAGACCTTATAAACACTTTGTTTTTTGAGCAGGGTGTTTTGTCTTCATATGACAAAATAGTGTGGGTTATTTCTCTGCTGTACCTGGTACTGATGCTGATAGTGCATGCACAGATGAAAATAGACCCTTCCAATACAGGACCACTGGGAAAGGCAGTTTTGTCCTTTTTCTGTCAAGAAATCTTCTGTGGAACTCCGAAAGTGTAATTTGCTTTGTTTTACCATATTGTATTTAAAAGATTCCACAAATGTTATTAATAGTCTAAAAGAATTGAATATTGCTGCTGGACAGTCTGCTCCACTTAAAACCTGTGAATGTTTCACTTTGCAATTATAGGTAGTTGTGTTCCTAATGGCAGATAAAAGTTGGTGATTTGTCTGGAATGGTCACCATAAGGATTTGTTTCTTAAATACCTTCTTTGAAGTGCCTTTGACGAATTTTTAGCATCAAAATTAGGTTGAGAATTGAACAAATAAAATAAGTTATGTCATACACAGTTCATGTCTGTCTTCATTTACCCCTCTGCATGCTAATGGTGTTGCATAGCAGCACAGTTCAGTCCAATAAAAACGTTCTTAGTTTCTTTCTTGGGTGGGTACAGGAAATTCAAAAAGCTTCTCTCACTTCCTATGATTCTGTGATTCTATATTTATGCTATTAACAAATAGCAAGATTTTTGAAGTGTAGAATAAGTGCTAGTACCAGATTCAGACTCACATAAGCAGGCAGTTGTTTCTGCATTTTCCTGATTCTTCAGTGTCTCCACATTATTACAGATTCCTGAGTGAACTGGCTACAACCGATACCTCAAAACTAAAGAAAGACTGTCCAAAATTAACCACTTTTTTTTTTAAGAAAAGGGATTTATTCTTTCAGTGAACCTCTTATTTCTGAAAAAAAGTCCTGTTAAGATTTAAAAGTTGTGCTTTATAACCTAGATGTTTGTGCAGAACAGTATTCAGCAGTAAAAATGCTGGCACTTAGGCAGCTGGGAGGTGTCTTTACATCTGGAACGCTGGTTGTTGGACAAGGTGTTGGCACAAGCTCAGTACAGCTGTGTGTCTTTACCTTAAGTACTGTAATAGACCCTGCTAATACCATTAACCTGGATTAATTAACTGTTGCATTTCAAAGTGCAGGAAGCGGGTGACAACCAGTTTAACTGAGCTCCAAAGCTGGCATATTAAAGGGAACAAAAGCCAATTGAACAGACCATAAAAGCTCTCTCAAGTTTCAGGCACAGATTATGCTTTTATGTGGTGCTGCTGTAACTTTCAAACTGCCAGGATCAGACTACATCCAGCACATTGCAGGGCAATGCGAGTGCTGGAGCAAAGCAAAAGCTACAGCTGCTGCTCTGGAGGAAAACTGTTTCCTAAGTGTGTGTTTGCTTTGCTTGCTTTTTCAGGTCTTTTTTATATTAACATATAACAGACTCACCCATTTTATTACCAGAAGTTGTAGGCACAGTGAAATGTCCGTAAATGACGGTAAGCTCTTGTAGCCAGCTCACAGAAAGCTTCAGTGGCTCAAGGGAATTTTCCTAGAGCTCTTCCCTGTGCACTAGTGCCAACTAAAAAGTATGTAAACATTTTACACCCAGGAACTGCTAAGTTTGTTCTAAGCTGCAGGGAAGATAAGCCTGTGTATTGCTCATTCCAGCTCTTGCTCCTGAATGTTTAGCAGCCTTTCTTCCTTTCTGACAATGTTTCACCTTAATTAAGCCCTTCCATGAGTTCCTGAAATTTGGTGGTGAGGAGCTTTTTCTGACAATATGAGGAGTAAGTGAGAAAATCAGAGCTCTGCAGTGAACGTTTTCATTGTTCCACATGTAAAGAAATTTAACACAGATTTGGGAAAACAGATGGATCGTGGGATCTCACTTCTAGGTTGGGATGATATTTGGCATTCTTAAAGGAAAAGTGGTTATTTAATTCAGAAATGTAGCCTGAGATCTTCATTTTTTTGGCTTTCTAATATATAGTCCTGCAAGACTTCTTAAAATGGCAATAAAAATAAATTGTAAAGGTGCTCTTGTCACTGATTAGTAAAAAGAACATCGCAGGGAGGCTAATTCTGTGTATGTTTTTGTTAACACTGGAATTCGTACTCGATGTGGTTTTGAGCTATGACCCACACACTCTCCTTTTAACTCTTCAGACTTCTTCAGCCCCCTGTTCTGTTGTGTATAACGTTCCTCCTTTGTTGCAAAACTACAAGACAAGTACGGCCCCTTTTTTCCTTCCTCTCCCAGAAATGCTCTTCTGTAAGCTTTGTTTTACTTAGGGAGCCTGAAGCCTCAAGTGCTGGAGCCTACACTGTACTGACAAAAGCGTCATCCAGTTCTGTGTTACATACCTGTGGGGATAAGAAAGTGTCAATTCTTTTGCCATAGCTCAGATGTTCCCTTCTTTGGAGGTGTGATTTGTCTTTTAAACCTTCCCATCTTTTTCTCTTCTTTTTAGTTTCCTTTTTCTTTCAATAGTTCCACCACCTGATCTGCAAAGTGCTGTTTGAGGAGTACCTGGTACCAGCTGGAGCTGAAGACTGTGATCCCACAGACAGACCTGTCTGCAAGGAAACTTACTGGTTTACAACAGGTTTTAAAGTCAGCCTAAAGCCAATCACTTCCAGAGCAAGAGTTGGAACCAGGTTTTATCATTTAGTGCTAAAATACTTCTCAGTTTGGTAGGATGGATAGGTGGACTGGCTCGAGACTCCAGCAGCCAGTTGTGCTAAAGAGGCATGAAAAATCTTCTCCTTGGAGAAGAGGGAATTATTTGTAGCAATCTTGTCTGAAAAGGAACATGAGCTTTCCAACTGTCTTCTGAGTGTTGCTGAAGTCACTATCTTACTTTCCACTTTTGCACAGAGGTGAACAGTCTTTTGCAAAGATGACTACGTGGCAACAGTTTCAAATTCGTATGTGAATAGAGATGGGAGTTTCACAGGAACATTTATTATAAAAAAAGTTAATGTGAGCAGCTTGCTTATTTTCTTTCATTTAAGCTCTGTTTTACTTGAGCAGGTATGTAAGTTTGCAGTTAACTGTTCTTCAGTTGTACAAAACCACACTGTGATGTCTGTGAACCCACCACTTTGGCATCTTGAAGTCAAAAAGGCTGGTTTGCTTCTTTGAATTTCTAACCTGGCTTCCAGCAACTCCTTGCCACCTTCTCATTCCTTTCCCCTCCTAGGATAAAATTCTAACTGATTGCAAGGAAAGGAGCTTTGTCAATAGCTTCAATCACCTAAAGAACCAGAGCAGCCTCCTGGTGCCGCTACTTCCCAGTTCCACCCTGTGCTTTTAGTGTTCCCCAACAGATCTGGATCCTGCATGGTCTCAGAGAGTCAAGGTTTTGACTCTTCCTCCTCTGTCTAAGAACTGATAAAAAAGAGTTAGGAATTAATGTGCATTAGTACCCTGCAGCTTTAAAACCTTGGAGTATGATTTTTGCTGTGTTTTTTCTTTCACTGTCCCACATGAGTTCTTAACTGGGAATCACCCAAATGTTGTGCTCTTAAGTGCTGTGTTCCTACTTCCTGCCCCTGGAGATGGAGAGCATAAGATTTAACACAAATGTTAACTTAAGGCTAAGTGAGTACTTGGCAGAAATCAAAACAAATAGATATTCCTCTAATTAATTTTTTAAATGAGTGTTTTATTCAATCTAGTTACACTAAATGTGGGAGTACTATTAAATGTCTGTTCTCCGACTATTTCTCAAGTGGAGGATGTGTCTGTAAACTGGAGCCTATGTCCTTCCCAGATTTGTAATCCAGATGACCACTCTGCAGGGATTAATCCTAAATTAAATTAAAATCACACCCAAGGACCTGAAATTTCTCCCAGCACAGGAGAGTGTTTCACCAGCATTTGATCATTTACCATTGAAAACAGCAGGTTTCACATATTCCACTCTAGGCTCTGTTGAAATCATAGCTGAAATATGGTTAGTGTTTCAAGGACAGGTAGGGTAATCATGTCTAAACCAAATTTTCAAACACCATTTAGAAAAACAAACTCTGCTGTTCAGAAGCTGGCAGTGCTTCCCTGGGGACAATGAAGCCTTTGTTCCTATTCCTGTGCAATGTTACTCAGGTTTTTTTTCAGAGAATGGGTTGTGTCTGTTTACCCAGATTAAAACATCATTTGTCTGTCTAATCAATGGCATCCTGCTTTTAAACTATTTCCCTGTCAGCCAGCTTGGGCTCTATGCACTTTATCTTCGCCAGCTTCCAAAGCTGTATTTCATATGTCTTGTTCAGACTCATTCAAGGAAATATTTCCCAAAAGGCACTGGATATGTCTTCTTTTTGAGTAAGCGTCATGATGTCTAAATGCCGAAATTGTCTTATCAAAAACAGAAGTTGTCTTATCAAATGTAGATCTGAATATTCACAAATTCATACTGTTCCCAGTGGGAGAAGTGTCATGCATCACTTCTATCTTCTTGCTTTAAAACTATACAAAAGTAGCATTTGAGTCTCATTAGTAATTGTACAACTACTAGTACTTTCTTCAGGAGAGTAAGTTAGATTCACAGAGCCTTGATTATTTCATATAAACCTATTGTAATTGCAGAAAATTCCCAGTTGTGCCAGTCCATGCATTGGCCAGCACTTCTGGTTGAAGGAGTGTCAGCAATACCAACTGGGAACCAGAGCCTTTCAGATGTGTGGTGGCTCTCTGGTTTGATCCAGTCTTTGCCACACTGGTCAGTCCTGCAGCAAAGAGTTTCAGTGTTGCTGAATTAGTTTTTGTTTGTTTTGTTTCGTGAGTCAGAGTTGTAGGTTTTACGTATATTATAAAAGCAAAAGCTTTCTAAAAGATCCATAGGTACAGGCGGTGAGCTGCCACCCTGAACTCTGTGTCCTTGTGAGCCTCGAAGAAGTGGAGGGAGCATGAGTTTCTCTTACATGCAGCATCTAGGAATTTTATTCCTGACATCAGGGCAAAATGAGGAAACTATTACAATTGTTTAACAGGATGAAAAAAAAATTTGAAAGCATGGTTGGAAAAGATTTGTTGTGTCCTATTAGCCAAACATATTTGTGGGCTAGATGTCTGGGCCCAAGAGAGACTGAGAAAGCTATTGCAGCATATAAATGAACCAAAAACTTTCGCAGGTTTCCTATGGCTTTTGCAGTTAAACAAAGGTTAATTACACATGCTCAGCTGGTCCACCTAGTCCTTTGGCTTTTCAATATATAATTGTGTATGTAGGAGTATTGTCTCTAAGATGAGCATAAGGTAAGAAAACGCTGGTATGAGGAATGTGCATGTCCCATGCTAGTTATCAGTCAGTAGTGAAGAGATTCTAACATGACTGAAGAGAGGACAATCCCTTTTGATTTTACACTTTTGTAATGTGCCTGGATTGCTGAACTCCAAAATGTTTCGGCAGGAGCACCTCATCAAGGGAATACCTTCACAGTGGGTTTTCTGCATACAGCTGCAGTGCTTTTTACTTCCTGCTGCCAGCCAGCACATTCTGTATTTAATACCTGCCTGACCTCTCCCCCTGACTGCCCTCAGGAGCTTTGGACTGTTCAAGAGGGTCAGGTTTGAGGATGAGACTCACTTTCCTAGGATATTTGCCTGTATGCAGGAGTTTAGAAGCTTGAGTAATGCAATCTGACCTTGTAGTTGACTCTCCTTTGAGAGGGAATCCTGAATGGACTGGATGGTTTCTGTGGTCTTTTCCTATCTGAATTATCCTACAATCCTGAAAACATAAGCTTTGCACATATTTTGCACCTGCGTGTTTTACCTTCAGCTCCTCCATATCTTGTTGGTCCCTGCTGCTGCTTTGCATTCAGCTCCCTTCTGCAGCCCAGAGAGCCCTGCCTGACCATCAGCAGTGCTGGATTGTGCCCATCTTACCCTTTATGACTCTTCATGTTCTCCCTTTCCTTCCAGAGGAACGGTGGTATTGTGAAAGTTCTGCTTATCATTCTGAGTAGCACTACACAAAACATCTCTTTATAGTCCCATTTTATAGAATGGTGGTTAAACTATCTTTTTTGTCTGTGCCATTTCCATCATGTGGGAAAGGAATTGTTCTGCTAGACTGCATTACTAACTATGAGTTTGCCCTCCTTCCAGTGTTGTGTCCTGGTTAATGCACACTGGGGTTTATGGGTCCCAAGGTCCCCTTCTCTCTCTGTCCCTGTACAATTACCATGCCTATTGCTTGCTGAATAATGAGCTCGCATTTCCTTGCCAGGCAGAGCTAGAAGGTTAACCCTGCTATGGGCACAGTTCCTTTTTCTGTTGCAAAAACTTCTAATGTCTGACAGCCAGCAGATATCTGCTGTGAAAAATGACATAAAAAGTGATTATAGGCAATGTGAGAACAGGATCCAAAATGTTTTTTCCTACATTGGAAGTAATAAAGTGGGGTATGTGCTGCCTGTAGCACCTGTACATAGCTTAAGTCCAGTGCTTACAAATTACTTGTAATTCTTAAAAAGCACATGCATAAAGAACAGGAAACAAATGCAACAAGGCAGGAAACACTTTCCCTTGATGTTCACTTCAGCATTATGCTGATATTTAGCATTTCACTGCTGTTTCACAAATACATCTGCTCAGTATTAGATCAGGAAGCAAGCTGGTTAAAGAAAGCACAGTTAGAGAAACACAGCCAGTATCCAAAAACTGTACATTGAGACCCACAGGAGGCAATGTCCAAAAAAATGCTTGCTACCCTATCCTAACCAGGTAGCAAGTAGACTGCCTGAGAGGAGGTGGAGATCATGGATTCACAGATTATCCTGAGTTGGGAGAGATCCACAAGGATCAAAGTCCAGCTCCTTGTCATGCACAGAACCAGCCCCAAGAGTAAACACCATGAGCCTGAGAGCGTTGTCTGAACACTTCTTGAACTCTGTCAGGCTTGGTGCTGTGACCACTTCCCTGGGGAGCCTGTTCCAGAGCCCAGCCACCCTGTGGGTGAAGAACTTTTGTCTAATATCCAACCTAAACCACCCTGACACAACTTCAGGTCATTCCCTCAGGTCCTGACGCTGGTTACCACAGAGAAGAGATCAGTGTCTGCCCCTTCTTTTCCCTTCATGAGGAAGTTGGAGACCAGAGAGTGCTACTAGCATGTCACCGGTGTGAAAATGAGGGTGAGAATGATCCTGATGCGACTGAATGAATTTTATAAATATCATAAATAACTTCTAGATCTGATGTTAATGCTTCCCTCTCCCATTGCAGCTGTGTGATGAATAGGCAGTGCTGGAGCGGGCTCTCATTACAGAACAGGATGCTACAGAAAAAAGTCTAAGATAAATAAAAGTAAAAATATTTCCCTGTGCAAAATATACCAGTTAAAAAGAAAAAAGAAAGAGGAGTTTAGTGAAATGATGTACCGAATGAAGCCTTGTTCTGTAACATCAGAAAGCTTTGCAGAGAATTAGTGTGTTGGGACATGCTGAGTTTGAGCTGAGTGGAGGGGCAGGTTCAGCCTGTGCCCCAGGCTGTATCCAGGAGGGGTCATGCTGGGTGTATCGAGGCAAAATCCAAAAGCAGAGACTGAAATCTTTACTCCTGTCTCAGACCTGCTGCACTGCCTTGAACATCAGCTCATGAGTTCTGGAGCCCTTCACTTTTCATTTATTTATTGACTGACTGTTAGATTTTTTTCTTGACTTTCTAGATCCAGCAGTATTGCAACCATTACAGATGAAGCAGGGTTCTGCAAGGGCATTCACAATATGATTATGGGATATGTTGCTCTTTGGCCTTTATACTATGGTATAGTGAGTGCATACAGGCCCTTTTTACAGCTGGGTTCCTGCTCAGTGTAAATACCTTGACCCTGCAATGCTCAGAATCTGGTTTGTGGAACATCCTGTTTACACAACGTTCAGGTTAAGCCAGTTGTAAGACAACTTATGAACTTGACAAAGAGACCAAGGAGAAGCTACAGTGGCTGGTAGAAAATGTAAGCTGTGAGATGAATTAAGAGGTAATTTAAGCAGCTTCTGCTGCTGAGCTGAGTTTTGGAAGTTGTTACTTCGATATTCCTTCTAAAAACCTGTTGATGACTTGCTGTTTGTTTTACAGAGGCATTTTGTTGTTTTCCTCCTGGTGGCACCGCAGGGTAATACTGTGGTCCTTGGGACCCTGTACTGCAGCTGCATCATTTAAGATGCTGGGATATCTTCTTGCTGACACAACAAATTCTGTTATGCTTGACTTGAGGACCAGTACCACATCATTACTCCATGATAACCTAAATTACTGATGTGGACTTCAACTTATTTAGGGGAGCTTTTTTTGGATGTTTTTCTCCTCTTAAAAAGGAAAGCTTCAACCAGCTTATGAACTGTAAACAGATCAGACATCACTGAGAGTGTAAAAAAAATCTCAAAAAAGCCTGACATATGACTGCTAAATTCTCAACAACTCTGCTCAGTGGTTTTCATTCAGACACATTCACTTGTATCCTCTAGAATGTCCAGCAAGTACTGTGACTTTTGGTTGACTATATTGTACAGTCCATATGGAAAAAGAATGGAAGATTTCTACTTGCAAACATGATTATTCCCTTCAGGCAGAACGCAGTGCTGCCTCCAGCACTGCCCTCATCAGTATACTTTCCAGTTATTACAGATACTGTGTATTTTGGCTGCCTTTGCCTCTAGTCACTTATGATCTGTTCAGTTACGTTGTGTGCAGACTAAAAACATCCCAATCGTAGTTCCCTGAGGGACTTTGAAATAAAAATACTAATTTTCAAACCCAGATTTTATATGTGAATCTCATTATGTGTTAATTAATTGGAAAATACTGCCTCTCTGGTCAGCAGAAATATATCTTACCTATTAATTTAGAAGGTAGTTAAGACTGATAGAAGCTATCCTTTGAGAAAACGTGATGCACTAGGGAGTTGCCCTGAATGAAGTAAGAAGTAGCTGAGATTGACAATTATGTCATAAATGTAATTCAGAAGAATTACTAGCTATTTGCTTTCCATGGAAACATCTGTCCCCAGCCTCAATCTCCACACCCATGCCTGTGTGCTCAGCCAGCCCAAGGCACCCCAGGGCCAGCAGGCAGCAATCAGGCCACAAAATCCCTGAAATCCTTCTCTGAAATCATGCTTTCCAGTGCTGAGCATCTCCCCTGCAGTCCCTCTTCCCAACCCCTGCTACTGAAGGCACATCCTGGGGGCCGTTCTGATTTACTGATCATTTATTTACTGCTCTGGCAGGTTTTTTAACTGTCCTGAAAGCTTTAAGCTGCTGAGACAGGACCAGTCAAAACAATTCCAGTAGCATTTGGGATTAGCTGAGTTATTTTAAAGCTGATCCAAAACTCTTTGGGGGTTTTACTCACATGTTGAGCTTGTGCTTGCCAGATTGATTCTTGTCAAAGCCCTTATTGACCACTATTTTTATAATAAGAAATAGTTTTCTTTGTGCCCCAGGGTTAACCATGCCAGATGTTGGTGATCCCTTTTGCCAAACCAATAAAATGCAAGAAGTCTCCCTGTCCACATGTAGGGAGGTTGCAGCTGCTAAAAGGAGAGATTGTGGGACAATGGGCTCTCCTTCTTTTATCTTACAAATTGCTCTAAAATAGGTCTTACATACATTAGAAAGCCAAAACAGAAAACCTTTATGGAGTATGTTTTAGAGACTTACCCATTTGTCTGAATTTCTACATATTCCTGGTTAGGAAAAAAGTCACACTTCAGTAGCATTTGGCTCAAAATTTGAGTTTCACTTATCCCTGAAGCTTAGAACTTGTTCAGGTCCATGAAAAGATATAATAATACCCCTGGAAATAAAGACCCTTATATTTAAGGCAGTCTCAAGCAAAAAATCTAGTAACTAAATATAATTTATAATTAATATTTCTTTGTCTAGTTATCAAGTATGGTAGCTGTCTCCTTATGTTTGCCTGTGGAATTTCAAAACCTTGTTCTGATGCAGCTTGACTTCAGCAGCACTTGGAAGAGTTCTACAACTGGGAAGGTAAAAGGTCAGCCTAGGGAGACAGAAATGATTTTAAAGAATGACTGAAAAGAAGCTACAGGAGGAGTAACAGTGATGTCTAAGATCTCAGCGCTGAACCTACAGTTTCTCATGTGTCAGCAGAAAAATTGCTCTACTTGCCAGTAGAGCTGGGGTGTCCCAGCCCACACACCTGCCCATGAATGCTTTGGCCCTTTCACTGAGGGGTGCAGCAGGAGGAGTTGTTTGTTTTGTTAATAAAAGGAGAATCATCAAGTTACCTGTGAGAACTGTGCCTGTAACTGTGTGTTGTGATGCCCTTGCAGGCTTTGAGAAGGGTGTGCTGTATGTACAGATGGTATCAAAAGAATTCAGGAAGCAACCGAGGAAAAGAAGTGCGGGCATCTGGCACTAAATCTATGCTGTCCATAAAATGTTTCTTTACAAATGTGGATGTTGGTCTCAGCTATGCTATCAATAGTAACTTTTTAAAATTTCTTTTTCTTAGTCTTTTTCTTCTTTCTTTTTATTTCCATTTCCCCCTCCAAGGAATGTCTTTGATGGCAGCTTCTGAATGAGGAAAAATGTTAATCAGTTTTCCAAGGATGTTCAAAATTGCAGTGCAGGAAATGTTGCATATCTTCAGTCAATTTAGGGTAAGAGAGGAAATTTGAAGATGTGAAAGAAACAGAGGAGTGCAGACAGCAGGAAGGTCAATGAAAAGGCAATTTTATTAATGTCTAAATGAGTCCTAGGGACAGACAGCGACTGAGTAAAGGGTTAAGGCAAAAGATGAATTCCATCTGATAGTCATTAACAAGAGACTGGTAGAGCTTCTCAAAGGGAAAAGCTGCTGCTGTTCTATGTTGAGCAAATGGAGTACTATTTTCCTGGTAATTTTCTGAGTCTTAATCTGAACTCTTAAAATCAAGGATGTCAAAAAAAGAATTAATCTTATAATGATCAGTTCTATAGAAAAGTCTCTGTTACTCACTACTCTTAGATTTTATGGTTTATAGCATTTGGCCCAGTCCAGCAGAAGATTTAAGGATTTAATGATTAAACTACTCTTGCTTTTAAAATTTGCCTGTGACAAAAATAAAGGGTTTATTTTTTCAGTGAAAACTGTAATGCTCTCAGCAATGATCTTGCATGATTTTACGCTAGCCAGGAATAAAACAGTGGATGTTTGGCAAGCAGGGCCCTCTCCTGGTTTATTGCCCCATGACACCCTTGAGAAGACAGGAGCCAATGCTGCCAGTCACTGCTGATGCATATTTAGAGAAGGGTCCTTTCAGGAGGGAGTTATGTGCTTTTCCATAGTTTACTATATATCAGAGCATACCTTCAGAGTTTGCAATCTGGAGATACACAAAAAGACCCAAACAGAAAAGGATGCTCATTTTGGGATAATCTGATTTGAACAGCATACAACTTTTAAAACAACCTTATAGCCTTCACTTTCCCCTCTTTGCTACAAAAGGCTTAGTCAACTCTACATAAAAGTGAAAAATAAAGCAGTGGTCTTTTGTATAACACCGGTTTAACTGCATTAAAATGAGTCCTTGTGTGCATGTTAAAGAGTAACTGCTTGTTTTATAACCTTGTTAAGTAACAAATGATGCCATTCTTTGTACTTACTAAAGCTTGTCGGCTTTACCAGAAAGGTTTTCACTAACCGTTATAGAAGATATTGCAAACCCATAACCTACACTGTCACATTTATTCCCAAACTCATTATCCTCAATATTTCTTAGACAGATGTATTTCTTTGTCTGGAGATCTGGAGCTGAACACACAGCTAATCCCATCCCTCAAGCAACTGCCCAAGCACACAAGATTAGAACAGATTTGAAAGATCTTGCAGATTCCTAGGCTTTCTTGCAACTCCAGTGGGCTTTGCTGCTGTGAGTTTCCAAGTGCAGCTAATGTACAATATTCCTGGTAGGATTAAGGAGATCTTCATAGTATGCATAGTACAAGGTAATATGTTTCTGTTTTACTGGTCCATGTCACACAGAAATTAATTGTGCCCTCAGAGGTTTTTTGAGAGATCATCATTTTAGTATATTATCATCATTTTAGATCAGAGTGTAAGAACAGGATGTTTTCTGGGGTTGTTCTCAGTTTATTTCATTTCTAACTTCAAACTTATTTTAAAAGGTCAGATTTTTGGGAAAAAAAATTAAAAACTTTTAAACTCTTCTTCAAGCACTGATTTCCACAGAATTAGGTTTGCATCCTATTTGCTGCAAAAAAAGCTCATTTTGCAAGGTACATCCTGTCATTTGTTCATAAATTGTGTAAGGAATTGTTTAAACACATCAAGAATTGTCCATACTGGCTGTGTAGATTCTAGTCTTTTGTTTATGAAGAAATAATGATGCTTGACTCTTCATCAGGTATTACTTTCCATTTTAATCATATGTTTGTCATTTTCAGTTTTAACAACGTGTTTATATAGGATTATGGCTAAAAATAGAAAGGATATGGGTAAACATTATTATACATCTTTCAGTGGTTTTCCCTTTTTTGGTTTAGTAGCATATATTAGAGTGAAATAACTTTTTTTTTTTTTTTTTTTAACCCAGAGGCCCTGAGAAATTGAAATGTACTGACTAGCCTAAAGGACATGAAGAATCCTGGTTTTAATGTGTGTTTTGGATGTTAATCTAAGTGTGCTTTACTAATGGACAAAACCCCTATCTAATCACCTATAGTTGTGTTACTTACATTCCAAAGAGGAACTCTAATTAATAGAAATCTTTATTTATGTCTCTAAATGCTGTATTAAGAGTGCTAATTTCAGGAACCACTTACTATTGTTTAAAACTAGAGCATATTTTATTCTTCCATGAGACTAAGAGACCTCTATCATTAAGAATAAAATGTAAACAGTTTTGACATTTTAATCTGAAAAACAGAATCTCATTATTGCCATGTGAAGTAGCATCAAGTTACTGCAGGTTTGGAGGGAAAAGGTGTGTCTGTATGTGTGATCCCAAGTTATTGCTATGGTGTTGCAGATAGCGTACATTATACGGGAATCTGGTTAACGTGCAGACCATAGTGGGGAAAGCAATAAAGTGCAGCAGCAATAACTTCATGTTAACACATCATTTTGGATTCTTCTCAGCCAGTTCTTCCTCAGAACACATGAACTTCCAGCTTCAAAAGCTCCCAACAGAAGTAATTTCTAGAATAAATAAGAAATTGTTTAATTTTCCTGAAAAGTTTTGAAAAACATGCTCTGCAGTTCAATAAAATTTTCCTGGACTGAAAGTCAAAATAGAGTATTTAATGCAAGTTATTGGGGATGAGTTATATGGCTTTTGTAAAGGCAGTTTTGCACTATTGATAAATAACCTCTCTGAAGGCCATTCCTTGCTCACTAAGAGTATGGATCTAAGATAGCCAGTATAGGCTGACTGGATTTCCAAAATGGAAGGTCCCTCCCCAAAGGAAAATTGCACTGATTTGAGAGGGACAGTCTTATAACTTGTAAGTTGTGAAAAGAATAAAACAAAAAAAGGGGATAAATGGTCAGTGGACAGATGTCACTGAAGGATGGATGCCGTGGTCTGTCCTACTCAAGATAATAATAAGTTATCTAGAGAAGGGAGTAAATAGGGAGGTGACAAAGTTGGAGTTGGTGACAATATTGTGTCCCTTTAAAGTAGTTAATTAGCAGTAGTAAAGTTGTAAAGAAAAGGAGTGACTGCAAGAAATTGCAGAAGGACCTTGTGATATTGACTGCATAGGCTGTGAGTTGAAAAGGAAAACTGAATTTTGATTAATGTAAAATAAAACATAAGGGAGAAAAAAAGTGATTGAGGGAGGACCTGAAGGAGACAACTTACTTATTAATCAATCAACACAGGTTTCTCGACATTCTTTTTCTGTTTCAAATCTGTTGTTAGTACCATTACAGCCTCCATACCAGAACTGGCCACAAGAATTGCCATTCTTGTCATAATACCATTTCACCACGTAGTCCCAACAATCCCCTGGTTTCATAGGTTCCAAGCACCTTGGATCTGAAAGTGCATCAGTAAAAGTCAGCTCGGATTCTGGGGATAAGTTGTTATCTTAGAAGTGCCTCCTTCAGTAGGAAAAGCACCCCTTTTTTTCCTTTCTTGTAGTGCCTGGCCAAATTCCATTTCCATTAATGACATACCTGAACAGGCCTAAAAATACACAGGATCACTTGGAAATAAGACTGCCTAAATCCTGATGCAAGAATCAAGCTGCTATTGAAATACCTAAGCATGCAGTTGGTACACAAGGGTATAATCTGAGTCTGAAAATCTGGCTCTGACTGTTTGTAGTGTCTGTAGACAGAGCACCCAGAAATACAAAAAGTCATAAAATCTAAATTATATTGGAAGGGGGAGTGGGGTTTGCTCATTGCTTTTTTTGGTACAGTCTTGCTACGCGCTATCTGTGGGCAGTATTTATTACTCACTTTTTTGGGTTGTTGCTACCTGTGTTTGCAACACAGCTGGCTGGTGATCTTCAGCAGCAGTTCCATCAAACAAAGGATTGACAACTGGACTCAGGGGTCTGATTTCAGACATGTTATAAACTGGGGGAAGTATTGATTCTCTGTGAGCAGAGGTGGTCACAGTGTGGTCCTGAGCAGATGGCAGAGGTTCACTGTATCTGGACTGTGATGGACTATGCTGCAAAAAGAGTCAAAATCTAAAAATTCTGTCTGGGCTCAGATGCTATAAGAAAAAAAATTACAGAATTATGCAGGAAAATTTTGCTAAACAATGTGTGAAAAAATACTGTTAACAGCAGGTCAGTTTGGACCTTCTTCTAGTGATTATTCAGTATGGAACCATAATTTTCTGACAATGAGAGCATAATGAAAAGGCAAAGTAATGACTTCAATTTAGTCACTAAGCTGAATTCATTCAATTCAAGCAAATTTCCAGTCACTACTTAGTCCATAATACTAATAAAACAAAAAATGGAAGGAATTTTTTGATAAATCAGTGCTGCTTAACATCTAGTACACTCATTGGGCATGATCTGACATCTTCAATCTGTCATATTTCTGGCTAACAGCCAGTTGCTAATCATCAGAATTTTAGAATTTACCTTGATAGAAGTGTTAAGCAGTCAACCCTGGTCTTCAAATTACAACTATTATATAAGAAATTGCCTCTCTAAAATTTTAGTATATTCAAGAAGATTTGCAAGGTTCTTAGTACAGTATAGTACAAATAGCTGCCTTAATCAGACATTGATTACCTACTGAGAAGAGATAGGAATTTGATACTATTCAATATCTTCCCATTTACAGGCCACTACTGACAAAGTCAGTTTGAGAAAACTCTTCAGAGTCATTGGAACTCAGCCTAGGTGAAATGTAAAGGTGCAGACAATTCATCCAATCCTTAAATTTTGCATTTCTTCTCTAGGTCTACAAAAAGACTGTGTTTATATATGATAGTAATTCAACAGTTTGAAGATTTAACTATAACCACAGCCAGCCAGAACCAAGTGTGTGAGCATCTAATCCTATCTATCTGAGAACCTACCTAAGAATCCTTTCTGATTCTTATCACATGCTTTATAAAGTCAGCATCTGTCTTGGTTTACTTTTATTTTTCTTAATAATACAGAATGTCAAAACTGACCCTCAGTGTCTCACAGATCTGTCTAGAGGTACTACAAGCCCAAACCCTAAATCAATCACGCCTACCAAAGGAGCTCTTATTCTTAGAAATTAACCTGGATTTTGAAAGTGAACTATTTAATTATGAACGGTATTATATAAACAATAACACAAGGATAAATAATCTTTAATAATTAATAAGTGGATAATCCACTGACTCCTCCACAGTAAGTCAGTAATATTTAATTATCTCTAATCTGTATTCAATTAATATTTTAATACCACTATCATGGTCTGCTATATCCATTCCATGCAGCTACAGAGGTTTACACATCAAATATTTCAACCAGTTTATCCATCTGGTTATAAGGGCAAGCAAAGTTCAACTTTTATCATTGACTACTTTAGGCAAAGCAATAAAAACACCCTAAGGTGTTAGTGCTGATCTACTGCAAAGGTGACGAATATCCTAACCCAATACCCTGACAGTGGCTGAGAAATACTGGAGACCCAATAAGGGAACTAAGGTGATACACACCTGCAGAAAATATTATCTATTGCATTAAAGCTCTTCCTGTCCTGTCTGTCTGTGCAGCAGCACTGTTTTGGAGGGCAGAACCTCAGTGCAGCTCAGGAGAAATTTAAAGCTGGAGAATGAAGAGTAACAAATAAGGAGTCCTACAAGTACAGCCCAATGTGGAAAGTGAAACAACGCCAAAGGCTTAATAACTTGGAAATATGGCCGGGAACAACCTGGAAAGTGCATGCCACAACAAGAAGCATTGTACTAACAATCAGCTTGCACATAAATAAATGTCTTATCCACTGTGTGCACACCTCAATAGAAATGTACGAGTTTTAACTCACTTCTGAGATTAAGACCTACAAAAAATATGAGTACTGTTAGCATTTATTGAAACCAAGAGGCAGTATTACCCTATTTCTTTTGTAAATGTTTGTTCTCAACAAATAAGTTCACTCTAACTTTAAAAGTTTTTTCCAAACACATTGGTCTGGTCAAATGACATGTTATTTGCATATTAAAAGGCAGATGGTGAAATAAAGATGGTAAAATATTTGAATTCAAATAAAGACACACATATTTTAAAAACATTTGATAACTGTTACTTCTTTACTCACTGGGGAACCAATTCCTTCTGTAGGAAGCATAGCAGTCTCGGAAGTAGTCATTTTAGGTAACTGGCTATTAGCATCTTCCCTGGGAATTTCAGATTCCAGACTTGGAGATGGAGATAACACATTGTAATTTCTGGTGTAGATTGAAGACTCATTCTCACAGATTTTTGTGATCAGTTTATTTTCAAGAGCTGAAAAGATTAATGAATTGATGACATTTTTTAATAGTAATCAAAAGAAGTCACAATGATTCAGCACAAGCTCTTCGTGCAGTATTAACCCTAAACCTTTAATCACAGGGTCTTGTGAAACACCATCTTTTGTACTGATGTCAAAATGCAAACGACAAGTAATAAAGTAACACAGTCAACTATTTTATTTTAATGCCATGTTTTCATTTTAAGAAGAAACAGATGAAAAATGAGAGTGAAGGGAAGAAAGCCTTTACATGTAAGAAAGAAAAAGAAAATCTGGGCAACAGTTTTCTACTTATTTGCAAAAACAAAAAACACTAGTGAATGGGAATATTTTTATATTGAATGCTAAAGTCTGAGTCAGAGCCCTAAACGTAATCCCACTGGAACCAGAACCTTAGCTTGGATTCCTCTTAATGCCTTAAATCCAGACTTAACTTCATTTACAGTCTTAGCATAGCAAAATAAGATTATGCTCAGGAAAAGTATAGGCTGGTCTACAGTTAGTCTAGGTCAATGTACTTTTTTTCATAGGTCATTATAAATTTCCTCTGGGTTTGCTCCTGATTTCACCTGTAGCCACAGAATTTTTTCAAGCCACATACATTGAAATATACAATGTCTATCATATCCCATTCCCTTGTGTGTGGGTCCAGCATTTTTTCCCTGAAATCAGGGTAAAAGCATAGGTTTCCCTATGGCTTTCAGAAAAAAACCAAAAAAATGAAAGAATGCTTGTAAGAGAGAGTGGAGGGATTCCAAGACTGACAAGGCCCAAAAGAAAGAGAGAGTCCAAGATGTTACATCAAGGTGGAGGGAAATCTACATCTCTCTTGGATGAAACTATGGCCAAGCACAAAAGGACTGTGAAGGAAGGCTGATGCAATCTCTCACAAAAGAGGGGTATCCCAAAGAAGACCTGGGCTTAGAAAACTGATGTTCTTTGTAGTTTATTGTTTCTGCAAGAGGCAAAAATTTGGCAAAGATTTCATTTGGCCAAAGATGATGCGAAACAAGAGTGAGCTTTATCCAACAGAGAAATAAAAGCTGCCACTAAGTAGGCTGCCCTGCCTGGCCATGGGAGAGGCCACACTCCCTTACATGCTTATTTCAAGTTTCCTCTTAATGAAATAGTTTCTTTTACCTGAAAGTGTTATGAAGTCATCTATCTGGTAAACATGTTCATCATCAGGGTCTGTTGCAATGAGCTGCATTTCTTTCAGGAAATCGTCATAATGAGGATCAGTCCTTTGAACAATCCCAATGACAAATATCTCAATATCTGTAGCATGGGCATCTCTTACTACAGTATCCAGTTGTACTTTATCACGACTGTCCGCTTGTCCATCCGTTATTACAACAGCCACCTTCCTTACTGCCGGGCGCGCTGCCCGGAATAAGCGAATGGCTTCTTGGATAGCTGAAGCTGTGTATGTACCTTCTCCTAAGTAGGGCATCTTGTCAACAGCTGATTTCAGATATTCTTTGCTTGTGTATTGGTTCAGAGAAGACACCAGGTCCACTTTGTGGCTGAAGTTGATGACGCCGATGCGGGTTGTAGCGTGGTTGGCTGAAACCTTGTCAATGAATGTTTTCATAAAGGTTTTGATAATATTGAAGTTATCCGGTCCAACACTTTCTGAACTGTCAATGACGAATACTAGTTCCAGTGGTATTACTCTACATTTGATACCACAACCTAGAAAATACCCATTTCAGACAATTTATGAGAAACCACCTTCAAAAAACGAATTGAGCTCACACATCAGATTTACAGTCAGTTAAAACTCAGTTAATGAATTGATTTCTAGTTACTGGTACTGATCACAGAAACAGAGCTGGACCAAATTACTTCAGGTATAGCTCTGGCAACATAGCGAGCATCATTTTCATATCAGTGGTATCCTGACATACAAACATGCAGGGGAAAAATCCATTCAGTCAATATAAATTCACTGTGTTTTATCAGAACTACTTTTTTCCATACTGTAATGCTTACCACATATTTCGTTGATAAGTCTGATAACATCTTCTCTCTGAAAAAGAGTATTAACTTGTTGTGTGTTCTGGTGTTAAGAATGCTGAAACATTTATTTATTTACAAAAATGCAGGCAATGCAATATCTCATAAAGACCCTCATAAAGATCACATAACCTTTAAATATTTTCCCCAGATAAATTACTATTGCTTCAAATAATTTATTTATATACTTACTGAAAGACCAGCTTCACCTTTTCTTCCCCCACTTCCCTGAAAACATGTAGGGTGATATAATTAACAATTTGCTTAATTTCTATTTTGTAAATTTAAGTAACATGAAAATGTGTTTTACCTTTGGCCCTGGAGGTCCTGGGTCTCCAATCTCTCCTTTGGCACCTTTGCTCCCTGGATCACCTTTATCTCCATAGTCTCCCTAATTTAAAACAACTGTATTAAATACAGTCATAGCTCTAGTTTTGTTGATTGTCAGAGCTGGAAGGTTCCATGAGCTTTAAAGATAAATTTTCTGGCTTGTTTTGTTGTTTTTTCTTTTTATTAATAGCTTATCTTGTATGTATTATAAGGAGAATATCTGAAAGCAGGCTCTCAGAGAAAGCAAAATGGGCAGTAAAAGCATCTTTGAGAAATTTCTACGAAAACTTACCTTAGTTCTTGAGGGGGAGTAAAGACATCTATATGCAAATGTCAAGAATCTATAATATTTACTGTTCTTTGATTTTCTTGAACTCTAAAACCATGTTTATACTGGACCTATGCTAATTTAGACTTATGGAGAGATACAACTACCTCAGATCAGCCACTGTGCTGAAACTCACACCAGCTCTGCATAAAAGCCAAATGAAAACCTGTGAGCTTTCAAAGGACATATGAGAAGAGGCATGCTTGGACTGTTATATCCATTGGAAAATACAATGTTTCACATTTAGAAGCAATTCTGCCCTTTTCCCCTCAACTGACTAGACTTTTTGATTTCCAAAAAGTGAGAGGTTTCAACATTATGAGACAGTTTTCATACAATGCAGGTATGAAATGTATTGTAAATAAGATTCAGGTTCTAAATTAGACATTTTTTTAAAGAAGAAGATTGTACAGGACAGTTTTTTTACTTCTCTCTGGAAATTACTAACCAGCTTACATTTCACTTGAAATTTTAAAGCTTATGAATTTGTCTAGATTACTGTCTATTTTGATATCATTCCTCATTATTATCCAGCCAGTGGAATCACACAGGTAACTCCTGTGTTACAGCCTTCACTATGGTTACCAGTTTGTTGCCAGTTTTAAAGAACCTTTTTGACTCTCAGTCTGATTCTGATCTTATTCAAACTGGTGTTAATCTGGAAATTGTACACAGCTTCTCCACAGCATTAAGAAAACCAGTTTCAACTAAGTAAGGTCTTGGAAGACAGTTCTTATTCTATTTTACAAAATCATAGTATCCAGCAAAGGATATTACTTTCCATTACCTGTCAATGAATTGAATCGAACATCATCAAAGTTAATGTCAGCATTAATAATAATGGGAAAGCAAATATGATTTGCTGACTGTGGGGGTGCTGCTACTTTCTTACCCTTAAATATACTAAAACCTGATCTTTTTGGTTCATATACAAAATTCCTGCTGAACTAAACCATTCCTTTTCATGTGTGACAAGACTGCTATATTAATAGCAAACACAAAAGTTTGCTTGGAGAAAAGTCACTTGGAGAGATTTACATTGGGTCACAAAGATTAGCCAATATACAAGATGAATATGAAGATCAGTGAAAATATTGCAGCTATTATTATAGTATGTGGCATTTGGAATGTGAGTGAAAACAGAACTAGGAGGCAGAAATTTGAATCTGTGTGAAAGAGCTTGATATTCACATAAAAGCTCCCAAGCTGTTAGATGTGAATAGTAGAGTGTAGGAAATTATCACAATTTTTATAAAAACCAGGAAGTTATTCAGTAAGGAAAGATTCAAGCTTGGCTTTCAATCATTGCAGAAAAAAAACAAGTCAAATAAAACAAAGCCCTTAAATGATATTAATTCTAAAGCAATTCGTTTTTTTGTCAGAGACTGGCAAATAAAAGGACATTTTGTAATACCCCAAAAACATCAAAAATAACTGAATACATAACTTTAATAACTTAGAATTATTCTCCTGCTAACAGGTATGACCTCATTCTAGATCCTACTTTGTAATCTGGTCCTTAATGACCATTAGGATTTTCACAGACTTCAAAGCTGACAATGAATGGTAGGTACCTACCTTGCTAGCTAAACAAGGTAATGTCTTTGCCTTCTGTTTCTCTTCAAAGACCTGTCACACCAAATCACCAATAAAGGAAAAAAAACCCTTTTTTTTTCCTTACTTCAAACTTAGGATTTACCTTTTGTCCAGGAAGGCCATGTCCTATTGATCCTTTTAGTCCAGGAAAACCTTTATTTCCTTTTTCTCCCTAAACAGAATATGAAACTCAAGTTTAACTGAAAATTAATGTAAAATCTATGCTGTTCTCTATTCACTTTAGAACACTCTGCATCAGAGGGAAAGCAGGGATGAAGCACACAAAATTGGTCTAAGGCTGGAGAAATAAGCAATTGGCTATGATTCAGAACATAAATGAGAACCTTATTAATTCCTGATTAATTAAATGAAAATTTGTCATTCCACTGAAAGAGCTGAAAGACAAAAGTAACCTCTTAGAGGCTCAGTCATCCTGAGGCTTGTAGTCATCCTGTCTACAAGCAGTAAAATGAGGTCCAAACCAAATTTTCTCTAAAAACACACATTCATGATCTCTCCAGGGTAAACTTAGTTTTTCTGATCTTAAGTAAATAAGAAGACATCTCTACCCTTCACAGTGTGGAAAGCAGAACACTTTTCTGCTGATACTTCAAAAGAGAGTGTCAGTCCAGTTACAAAGCTCAAAACTGTTTATAAGGATTGCTACACATGCCCTGCTGCATGTACTTTGACTTTAGAAGCATGTCCATACTAGCAGTGTGGGCACACAATGTTATAAAACACAGCTGTTATATACACACAGAAAATTCTTCTGGATTCCAGAAATTTTCTTGCTTTATTTAATAGGGTAACACAAATGATTTTACAGATCAGCTGCTGTATGCATTTTAAACACAGCTAGAAGTGATTATATTTCCTGCTACATAAATGCTTCACCATAATTCATATTACATAAATAATTCACTTAACAGCAGTGCCTGGTGCAGATACCAAAGCCAGCTCCAGAGAATGTCAGTGAGATCAGGAGCAGTTACCACCTGTATCAAACCTAACTATGAGGTGCAAGTACAGGGTTAGTCTGTTCTACTTTTCAGTCAAGAGCTCTCACTGCCCCTCTGAAGCATCTTTACTAATTCTTGTATTGCTACTCACAAATGGGTCTAAAGGGGTGATACTGCTCAAAATGGACAGAAAAACACAAAGATGTTTCCAAGTTTATCCAGCCTTCACCTAAGGTGCACCAGTGCAGCAAGACCGATCACTGACTATCCCTGCTGTGCTGGATAGGAGCTTACGGATTTCTGCAGGCAGAGAAACAGCTGCACAGCGCACAGCTAAGCCAGCCTTCTCTTCCTTGTACTAAGGGCTCCTGGCTCCCATGAGTTGGGAATTCACCAGGAGTCAGGCAATGACATGCAGCTCCTCAAAGACACAGTGTACTACGTGTCAATGGATGGTTTTCCCTGTCCAAATTCCAGATCTGACTGAGATCCTGCTGAGATGACGGCTTCTGTTTGCACTTGGGTGCATTGTGGTCTTGCCCTGTGCAAGGAAAGGTATCCAAGGCACTCCACTGTTCACATCTCCACTGGAGCACTGCTTTCATAGCCTTGCCCTGTGGGTGCCTCTTGGTCTACTAGCCCCGACTTGGGGAATTAAAAGCTCTGCTTGCCATCAGGGCTACCTATCCCTGACCCGCTAACCAGTAGCCTCTTGCCTCTGTAAGCAGAACTTCCCCTCTCCCCAGTTTCTGACAGCAGCAGCAATTCAGACACTATTATGTAAATGCTGGAGACTGGAAAACAGTGGATGTATCAAATTACATAGCTGATCCACTAGGGGGATTTCCTGTGAATAGGAAATACTCCTAAGGTGATGGGATGCACAATTTATTTATTTCTGTCATAGGAGCTCACAGTGACTATTTAATCTATTTTCCTTTAAGTTGCTTTTCAGCAGGATTGTGCTTCTCGGGGTCCTCATTTAGGTATTAATGCAAATGGCTTTTAAACACAGTGAAATGGTGTGCCAGTTTGTTTCAAGGCTTGCTGTTCAGCACTGGGATGGACTATCCCTCCCCCCTGGGTCATCGCACAGCTTCCTGGTTAACACCTCTGCAGGTCTGCAGAGCACACGCATATGAACCAAAATCAGGATATGCTGTGTATTCCAGTGGTCATTCACTAGTAATACATGTCAGACCAAACAAAACCAGATTTATTACTGCCATTTGTTGCTGCCCATTTGACATTGTTAGGAAGGTGCTCAGGCAATGAAAACTGAATGAGACCTACTGTTCTAAGTAAATTCATACCCATACAGCTGACATTTCTCACAAGCACACATGTGAGTTTCATCCTTTAAAACATCAACTGTGGAACCAAATCCTGCTTCCTCTACTTGTGCAACAAGTATCAATCAACATTAGAAGGTTTTATCATGGATTCCATAACAGTACATTTAGTAAAACCCAAGAAGTGTGCTGTATTAATTTAAAAATATTTATGGCTTTGACAGTTCAATCCACGTACATAATTAAAATCAAACTTGACCACCAGTATTACCAAAATGAACTGAGTGCAGATCTGAGAATGTCTAGACTGTGGTTTTGAAAGGGAATCAAGTATAAAAAAAGAAGATCTGTGAACATAGCTATCAACATAAAATAACTTGAAAACCAACTCATTTTTGGCATTCCATTCTTACCATATGCAGACCAAGATCTCTCTCTATATATAAAAAAATATTTGGAGTAATATTGGTAGCTCAAATGCAGGAGCAGAGTAGCTTTTATCTGATGAAGAGTGGCCAAAAAGAACGAAGTTTGACATGAGAAGAGATAGAATGACAAAATAGACAGAAGATCAACAAGCATTAGTGTGTGGAGGAAACCGGTGCTACCAGAGCAAGACAGTTGCAAAAGTGGCTCAGAAAGAAGCTGCTCCTAAGAATTATATAAAAATAATCATAATTTAAAATAGCAATTGGTAAGGGAAGAAATTAGAAATTGCAAGACTGATGGTGCCTACACAACTCATGGACTGCTACAAAAACAATAGAAGCTGAGTTTGACCCACCATATCATTACAGTTTTGTTTTCAAGACCAAAGACATTTCATAACCAGGACACACTACTTTCCAACATCCCTAAATTCCACATCCTTGCATTAGAAACATGCCTTTCTTTGACAGTGTGTCAGTGAACTCTCTTCTTCCACTGGAAAGCTTCCATAATGACACTGAGTTCTCTACACTTGTAAAACATGCTTTAGATATTTTTTCATAGCAGTGCCAACATAACATCCAGACATACATCTGTGCATATCTAAATATATATATAGAGAGAGAGAGACAAGGGGGGAGAGAGAAAGAGAGAGAGAGAGAAGTGTATATGTGCACACTGACCATATTCTGGGTAACCCTTACCTTCTCACCGGAACAGAATAATATTATGTAATCTGCATATTTTTTAATGTATCATCAGATGCATTTGATTGCTGAAACATTTTTGTCCAGAATAGTAATTGTGCTTTTATAATTAACCTTGCATACCCACAGAATTAACAAAGATATAACCCAAATATTAGATTCTGGAAACACAACAGAAATTGTTATTAAAGGCAGACAGGAAAGAGTTTTCCTATACCATAAAGCAATACAGAGATGGGAAAATTTTTCTGATTTTCACAAGAATACAGCAAAGAGCCTGTGGAGATTCAGTGAACAAAGGAAAAAGAGAAAAGAAAATAAGGAGGTTTTTATATCCTCACACTACAATATGTATTAGCTTTGTGATTACTGATAACAATTAATACAGAGGCAAATTGCAAACAGATCAGAACAAAGGTCTAGACAGTTGTGACTCTTAACCATGTCGAGATCTCTGTCTAAGAAAGTCTGGAAACAAGATAAATCAGAACCCATAAAAGGGAGTTCTACAATAAGGGAAAAAGAAAGAACATAAGAAAGTATGTTTTTATGCTATGAAACACCTCACAGTGAAAAAAAGGGAAGAGCCCTCTACAGAATAGAAACAGAAATGATGGAACACAAATATAAAAATGAAAGACATTGAAGATGTAATCAAAGTAAGTCTTGAATAAAATAAATTCCAAAGGAATCTGTGCTTTTCTGGTAAAGCTGATTCTCCTCTGAATCATATTGCAAACAACATACATTTTCACAATTTGTTTGTTTGTTTGCTTCAGAATGTCACTGTTTTCCAAGGAAGACCTGTTTGCCAGTGAATTTCCTGATGGCTTTAGTATCTAGAGCCAAAATCACAGTATAGGGAGGCACCTTTTCTAACCCAACTAGAACATTGCTCCTTTTACTGAATCACCGGTGGTTGACCACTTAGAGTTGGAGACCTGAGCACAATACTCTTGATCCAGGGAAATATTCAGTCATATGCTCTATTTTAAGCACACTGATTTAAGGAAAACAGGAGAAACTTGGGCTGTTCTCCACTGGAGCCTCCAGTTTTAATAATTTTTCCACACATTTGTGACAAGGCAATTTAACAACTGAATGCTCAGAATATGTTGTCTTGTTTGTATTTCTCCTTTTAAGGACAGAAGTTGTGGCTGGAATTGGTTGAGTAAAAACTCAATTAAGAGTATATGGGAGACTGCCTAATTTCATTTATATTCCAACATTTTGTTTAACTTATTTTGCCACAGTAGATCTCCGTTACTGCCTCTTACAAGTGCTACCCAGAGAAAACCACAGATCTAAGTAAAACAATAAGATGTGGCAGAGATAAGCCTTTTTTCTCCAGGTTAAATATATTTTTAATGACAAGAACAACAGAAGAGCAATTGGATGCAAACAATACGGATAACACAGCAAACAAAGTAAATATTGCATAGCTTACAAATAAGAAATTTAAGTGCAAAATTAATACTTGCAGGAGTTCATTGATTTGGTGGCGAAGACAAGAAAAAGACAGTCTCTTTAAGAAACAGTTTTAGAAGAAACTGAGCAGATATGGCATTAACCTGGATTACCTTGTCTCCTTGTATGCTGGCGCCAGGGGGGCCAGGTGGGCCAGGGAAGCCGTTACGTCCCATAATACCCTATAACAGTCAGTGAGGCAAAAAAAGAAGGATCAGGAGGTAAACTCGTGGTAACACTATGGAAATAATCCCAAAATTGCTGCAAGCAAAAAAGTAAAACCATGTCAAAGACTCTAGTTCTGATTCTTCTTTGGTTTACACTTTCTTGCTGTGGTAACTATCCTTGGCAAATTCTTAGGAAAGCAAAGGAACAATTAATCTGGAAATAATTACAGAATAAAATTTATTCATAACACAGTGTGATATTTTCCTCATTTTTCCCCACACAGAAGACAACAGAAACCCTGTTTACAGAACAGCTTTGTGCAATCACTCCACCAAAGGAAGGCACAACAGCAGAGACACAAAGGACCAGAGCAATAAAACCTAGTGTAAGTCTGACAGGCATGTTAGTTCTTGGGCACCATGGGCATATGCCAAGCCCCTGTGGTGCCATAGTCTTTAGGAGCATCAGTCATTCAGAAAATCATAAGTGGGAGGGAAATAGAGTAAAGCCAAAGCAGCACATGCTGATTTGTATCAATACAGTAAAAATCAGGTAGAGCCCTTGTGCTTTGCAGGCAGGCTAATCTAATATTTCAAAGTGACAAAGTGAAGTATATCCTTTTGATTACATCAAAACTAAATTATTGATTTTCCTTTTTTATTTCTTTATTTTTAGTTGACAAAGTTTTCAAAATTTGATCAAGCTTCATAAAAGTTTTTGTCAAGTTCAGGTTGGGGCATCCACAGCTCCTCTGGGCAACTGTTGCAGTGCCTCACCACCCTCACACTAAAGAATTTCTTCCTAATATTGAATCTAAACCCACCCTCTTTCAGTGTGAAGCCATTCCCCCCTGTCCTGTCACTACATGCCTAGTCCATCTCTGTCTTTCTTGCAGGCTCTCTTCTGGTACTGGAAGGCTGCAATTAAGTGACCCCTGTAGAGGCCCAAAGAAGTTAACTTTAGTTCCAGGGTGGATTGTGGCAGTGCCTCTCCCTGCCCCAGGCTGCACTAGGATGTAAGAAATGCTCATTAAACCTCAGCCTTGAAGAACTGCACTTGGACTAAGCCCCTCCTGAGCTTATCAGAAACACTGTCTGTTCCCAGGAACTAACAGGCATCTAATGACCTCCTGTTTTTTAACAAACAGGCTTGGAAACTTTATCTTTCTTGACTGAATAACAACCCAAGTGGAATATTTTAGTTACTGAACCTTCAAAGAAAGTTACAGACTCAAATTGTGGCCAGGATGGAAAATCACTATGACTAAAGTCTACTCTCTTGCAACCCTATAAACAGCAGTCCAAGGTGAGAGCCCTTTCAGCTCTCGATTCCCAGAAGGTAAGCAGGTAATTGTATGTCTCAAACACCTATGGCTGTGGAGCCAGCCAAGGATTGGTGGTAATAACAGACAAGAATTGTTGATAATAACCAAGGACTGCTGGTCTTTACACACTGAAAAAGGGTAGGTCATCTCAACCATGAAGCCTTCTCTGTGCCAGGCTGAACAATCCCAGTTGTCTCAGCCTTTCCTCATAGGAGAGTGACTACAGACATGTCCTCACCCTTGTAAACAAAATACTGTTTCTCCACTCATAACATATTTTTCAGTCCCAAAGGCTTTGTGCAAAGAGCACATAGGGTCACACATTTGTAGGATTTTGACAGTCCAAACTTGAAACAGGCTATGTCAGTATGATTTACTAAGGTACTGAAATTGCTGCAGCTTTCAGAAAGCAAGGTAAAATCAGACACATCCTGAAAAGGTATTCACACTCTTTGCTTATTGCATACCTGGAGTTGGTGATAGCAATGCTTCTTCATTCAGATGCTAGCTTATACAAAATGGCAGTGGAGGGTTCTGTACTCTCTGCTCTTATGCAAAAAGTTACAAAGGTGTGTCTATGTTTAAATGAAACAGAAGTGGAGAAATATACACAATGTTTGTCCCCATTGCCTCTGTAAAAATAATTGATGGATAAACCTGTAATAACGAAATCCAGGCAAGTACTGAATGCCTTTTCTTATCAGTATGTCTTTTTTAGATTACAAATCACTTCAGTGCTGGGAGAAAAAATTGCCCACGTTGCACACTGGTTGCTTATAGAATTAACTTTTTGTTTTCGTATTTCTTTCCTAATGATTTTACTAACGAAATTAATTGGATTTAATCTGATTGAGCAAAAATTGCAAACATAAAATTCACATTTAATGTATCTTCCAGCACAAAAGAATATCTTGTAAACAGGATAGATACAACCAGAAGAGATATTTCATTTAATTTACCATCCTGATACTCTGTTCAATCTCCAGATGTAACCTCATAAAGTCTGGCTGCAAACGCAGTTTTCATCCCATTAGTATTCTTCCTAATCCAGTTGGTAGAAGTGTATGGTTAGTGACCATGTTTATATGCTTGATTTATCCTGAAGTTGCACCAGTGTAAATCAATAACTGATGAAGATCGCTTGGTGTCTGAGAGATCAGAGTCTGGCAGCCAGCACCACAAAAGAGCCCAAAAACTTGAACATGGCATCATACCAACCTTGGGACCCATGCTTCCCACTCCTGGTGGCCCCGGGGGCCCAGGAGGGCCTGGAATTCCAGGGTCTCCCTGAAAATAGTCACAGAAATGTCAGTCATCATCTAGTAAATGTTACATCCTTCATCCACTTATGAAGCAGTCAAACTACTCAGTTTAAAAAACAAGCCAAACAAATGCTACATAAGTAAATAGCTGCTTTATAGATAGGCATGAAAAAAAGGAGCCCAAAATACAGGCACCCGCATCATTTAAGGTCTAGGTGCAGAACTTTATTTCCCAAGCAAAGGTCCATGTGATCAAAATCACCAGCAGAGTTAGGGCTCTACTTTGCAGGCTTATGAGCTACAAAAAAAAAAATAAAAGAAAAAGAAAGGAACCCATTTGGAAACATCACCATTTTCCCATCATATTTTGCAGGGGCTTACCAGGATGGACAGGGAGCTTACTAGTGGCACCGTGATCATGACCTTTTACTGATACTGTGCTTGTTCTGACACTAGAGACATTTAATTTCCAGAACTGCCAAATCTAGGTGTTTATGAAAACTAAATGAATTTCAATAGCATCAATATAGAAGAATAAAGAGAATAGCTGGTTTTTTTAAAAGCCATACAAAAGTACATACATTTAGCTTGATTTCTGAAGGAAATTAAGTTTAAGTGATACTCCGCCTGTGCTTCTGCTTGTGTGTGTTGATTCTGGTTTTTTCTTCCAGTATATTTTGAAGTCATCTGTTGATTTCAGCCAAATTCATCAGAAATGTATGGGCCTTGACCATACTAATTTCCAGCATATTTGGTGGTAGTAGGAGGTTGGGTAATCGAGAGACATTCAATTTATGCTTTTGCTGAAGAATGAAGAAAACCCAGAGAGGACTCACCCCTTAACAACCAGGCAGAGAAAAGGCAGCAGCTGTCTGGTCACGGGAAAATGAGTGTAACAGAGAGCCTGGTGCTGGCCCTTGTGCTGCAGACAAACCCAGTGAAGGAGATGGGGGGACAGGGGACATTAATGATAGGAGGAATGTACAGTTTTGTTTTCCTCAGACTGTGATTGTACAAATGAGGGAATAGGCACACATTCAGCGCAAGATTACTTGAAAACTCCCATCCATTCCTTGAAAAAAAAAAAAGAAGTCTATAATCGATAAGTTAGAGATGCAGAGTATTCTGAACTGGGTTTAGCTTGATATCCCTAAACCTATTCCTGTGTAGGCAAGTGCAAAATAAAAAAATGCACTGAGAAGCTATTGATCATATCATATATTAATAACAGAGCAGAAGAAATTGTATTTCTTGACAAAATTAAAAATAATTCATTATAAAAACACTTAATTGTACTTATTTTTACACTTGGAAAAGCTGCAGAAAGGGCTGTGCCTGCAGAGGGAGCATTCGTTCTAGGAGAGAGGTGCAAGTATAAATTGCAAATCACAGATGTCACTTGAGTTGGGGTAGGTGAAATGAAACAACATATCAAACAGATTAAAAAGGAAAAAACAAACAGAATATTCTACAGATTTTCTTTACACTCTGGGAGGAATGTGTGTAATCATTATAGTGACTACTTTTAGGTGAAATTCCCAAGGTTCAGTCTCTAGAACGACATCACCGCAATCTGTGTTTTTTATCCATGGCCATGATACCCTCATGCTAAGTCCCAACACACGTGCTAGTTATGCAAAGGTACTAGGGCCCAAACTACACTCAGGCTTGAGGGATTTGGAGAGGTGGGAACCTGACCCCAAAGGCTAAGGCTTAGACCAAGCTTACAATGCTCTCCTTCCTGATGTAATATTTAGCTTTTGAATTTCATTTCCTGTTTCATCCAAAGCACTGGAGACTGGCCAGTTTGAGCAGGACATAGGCATGGTACTTGGATGCTCTTAGCTTCAAATTGCTGTGTCAAGGTGATTGGGTTAAATTAAGTGCCATGTTCAGTCAGGAGGAAATTTTTCCCTCAGATGACCTAAGGCTTTTATATCAGACCTTCCTTGCAATGCAAAGAGCCAAGGCATTGGCCATCTTCCTATCTAGTACCATATATTATCAAAGGAATATTTATTTGTCCTCAATGTCCCCACAACCACAATACAATCTTATGCTGTTTGTAGGACAACTCTTCATGAACAGAAGTTGTGTGGAGCAGCCAAAGCCTTCCCTGCCCAAGCCTCCCTCTGAAATCTGCCAGAGATGCCAGAGCTAAGAGATACAGATATTACATTAAAATGTATTTTGTAGGGGATCCTGGGATGCTGTGGCCTGTGAAACAGCCTGTGAGCTGCTGTGATGGAAACTGAATGGGAGGTTATCAAACCTAAATGATTCCTTATGGCCCAGTATCCAGTATACCTACAACCTGCTCTTAGACCAGCCCTGACCAGAAAGAGCCTGAAGTGTGACCTGAAGCCATCTGCCTCTTCCTCCCGCGGGTAACACAGTCTTCCACAGGGTCGTTGCAGGTGAAGGATTGAATTTTAGCCTCACATGCTTAGTTAATACCAGATGTCTCATTGAAAAGCTCTTTTGTAGAGCTTTATAGTAATCCTCACAGCTTCTGTATTTCTTGGCTTAAAGAAAAAGACTTTTATTTTGCTTTATGAGTTGTGAAGTGGAGCAGTTCCTTTTTCTAAGGTGTCATACTAAACTGTCCTTCAGGGAATTCAGTTCAAAAATGATTAATACTGTTCTTTGATGAGGTCTAATTTATTTCCTGTATTGTGCTTGTAGACAAGCTTGTCACCATCAGCAAAACATTGAACTAGAGAACCACCACGGAAGAAAGAAATAAAGAGCTGAGTCAAGACACTGTAAAGTGTGGGAGTCCAATGTCTGTTCTGTACCTTTTATTAAAGAAAAAAAAACATTAAATGACCTAATGGTCAACTAAAAAGTAAATATTGGATTTCCCAATATATATGTCATTTACTGTGAAGCATATGTATTTGATACTGAAACATGCAGCAGACACTGCAATACTCTCTTTAGTGAGAGCTAATGGATATAACAGTATTTGTAAGAACAACATATTTAAAAAAAAAGATATTACATCTCTGCTTTCCACATTTTAGTTCAAATAGGCAAGGCCCAAGCTGCAAAAGTTGTTCATATTGCAACTGGATCCAGCCCTAATGTTCATGCACTGTGCTAAGGATTTTAATAATCTTTCTGCTATCCAGTTACTTGCTTTATTTCTAGTGCTAGGCTCTTGCTCTTGAACGTCTGTAACTCATCTTCTAGTTTGAGACTAGGCGACAGTGCTTTTAAATCAAATTTTTATTATATTCTGACATTATGTGCTTCTGTTGTAATGCTACAGAAAACAGGGTTCTGCCAGGACTGAATGCATCCCACATGTTCCAGTTTTGTTTTCGTGTGAATTTGACCTCTGATACATAAAATTCCTGTCTAGCAGTGTGCACATATGTGAGCCATTTCTGAAAGCAGAGAGAACAGAGCTTTGATTCAGATGAGTGGAACATTCCTATATAATGATCCTCAAAGGAATTTCAAATTAACTAGTATGTAAATTTATGAGCCTCTTTAATCAAATAAATGTTCTTTTTTTATATGCAGAGATTGTCACTGTTCTTACCTTTTTTTTTTTTTTTTTTTTTTGTGGTAGGTGTAAGAGGTAGACATTGCATTTACATTTCATTGGAAAAAGCCAGAATATTTTCCATTTTATGAACTAAGTTCTGGGGGAATTCTTGCAATTCAAGTGAATTCTTTTTCCTTGTTGCACCTTTGCTACCAAGATGTTATGCAAAGACTAAAAAATCAGAATGTAGTATGGGCAAACAGAAGCAAAAAATCAGGAAATGAGAAGAGATGCTTATATATTTAGCTCCTTTTTTTCCAATGCACTCTATACTATGTCTGGTGTGAATAAACAGAAGTAAATCAGAGATGTTATATCTCATTAGATAATGCTTGCTTTGGTGCCCCACTCATATGCTGCAAAAGCTACAGCTGCTCACTCTGCACAGAACAACACACACTTCACTCAACATGGCTAACACACCAATCTAGGGACATCATCAAAAAGAAACATACCTATTTTAAAGTAAAAAATACAAATTAAGTATTTTACCAGGTGTTTTTAGCTCTTGAATTTTTTATTATCCTGACAGAGTGTTAGACAAGCATTACTCTGAGCAGGCAGGTTTGGTAAGCAATATCACACTGTAACACAAATAAAACCTGTAGATCCATGAAAATTTTTCATACAAAATTTGGTGTAAGCATGATTTGCCCTCATTGTGTTGTGTTACTCTGCAGGGTTCCGTGTAATACAGCTCCTCCTAGAACAAGATGCCACTTCCCAACCCATAAATACAGTGCATTCCGAATCTATACCATGAATCTATCCATGGTTATTATGAGTAGGAAGCTGTTGATAGGCAGCTCCTAGTGCAATGTGTCCATCAACACACAGAGCTGCAGGTGCAACAGCAGCGAATTTGGAGCCTGGTGGCTACACCTACAGCGTGTGAGGAGACCTGCCCAGTCTGCTCCCATGGACTGACCCCCACTCAGGGTAGAAGAACATTAAGAGCCCCTGCAGATCACATCACCTAGTTTGGCTTCATCTGAAGGAAATCCATTTCCTGGCTTGTGGGATCACTCAAACCCTCTTTGGTCTGAAAACCTAAGCACAGAAAGTGCTAGAAGAATCACATCAACAGCACACCTCCAGTCCAGCCTCAAACTCTCGTGTGGAGTTTTTGATAATGTGACTTTCTAATTCCTTTTCTTTAGGAAACACTACTTTCCAGAATTATGGATTAGGAAGCAAGGAAGAATTCAGACATAATGATACCCCTAGACGTCCTGTAGGCGTAAGTCAAATCTTTATCAATATCTACCTTGATAATTTCATACAAGATTCTAGGATTTTAATGTTTTTCTGTAGTATCAAGAAACATGTATTATAAGACTACATTATATCAAGCTTGGTACTTCTATTTGGAAAGATACAACCTCATACAGAAAAATCTAATTAGTTTAGCCATATGCATTTTTTAAAATTTATATTGAATAACATAATTGAAATTACTTCTAGTTCTTGCATTACTTAAAGTGAAATGCCTTGTATTGATAGGCAGTAATTCAGAATAGTTGCACAACACCAGGTTTCCCAGATCCCAGTGACATTGGGACCATTCTGTGGTAATTCTAAAGTCAAGACATTCCAAGAATGAATGTCTTTCAATTTTTCCTTTATTGTGGATTTTTTTGAGAGGCTATTGCAGTTTATATAAATGTGAATTCTGCTGTTCAGGGAACTGAAGTTGAAAGTTCTTTCTGTTTGGGAAAAACCTTATTTGGGCAGTATTTCTTTTGCTTTGTCCTGCAACAGGCTGCCTGTTTCTCATTTCACATATGCAATGAGGAAATAATTAATAAAACCACTCTGGGATATTTTAAAGAAATTTGTTGTTTGATTTTGGTCTTAAGTCTATTTTTCTGACTTTTAATAACATAAAAATGACAATGTGACTTTTAGGTGAGTTACATACTGCTTATAGATAAGACTTAACTATTCTGTGTTTTATGAAAAACCTTGGAAGTGTTTCAGTGTTGTATTTCTAATCCCTTTATCAGTTTTTCACTTGTTTGAGGGTTTTTGTGAGTTTTGCCTCTAAATAAATACTAATTTTAGATAAAGGTTTATAGTCTTCTCTTAAAAGAGAACTTAAAAGATATCTCAGTAGTTCCATGTAACCCCTAACTCATTGTTTGGCCGCATCCCTCACACTTCTGCCAGAGAAAGGAAGGGCATAATTATTAGGCAATACTGTGCTTGTGTTGGATTCTGACTTCCACATGGGAACACCAGCATCTAGAAACATCCTGGATCTTTGGATGTATGGAAAACCTGCAGATCTGCATCAACTCTGAGGATAAAGCAAGAACTAGTTTCTACCACATCACAAAAGTCTATCACAAGCTTTTCTTCTAACAGAAATGAAAAGTGGGACAAAAGAATTTTGTCATATATTTGTCATTCTTATCTAACACATTTTTCAGAGGATGTCTGTCTACCTTGTTTACAAGTCAGATGCATTGGTCTACCACTGGACAAGTACCTTTGCTCCAGCATCTCCCATGCCTCTTGGGCCTGCTGGTCCTTTAGGGCCTGCTGGTCCTGGAGGTCCCTGGTACAGCAGAGGAATAAAGCATGTCAGTAGTTGTCCCAAGGTACTTGTGTTCTTCAACAAAGAAAATAATTTCTTCACATTTCTGATGTTTACTGAGCAACAGCCATCCTCAGTCCCAGGTGGAAGCCTAAAAAGACTCAGATTGGTGGAAGAAGTACAACTCTTGACTTAAGAACATTGTTCTCAGCTCAGAGAAAGCAGTGAGAAAGCAGACATTGCTCCATGATTCATATGCTGCAAGCATTAGACAACTGAAATACCAGAGCTAACCCATCTAAATTTGGGGGTTAGGTAACCCTAACATGTATTTATGTTTGGTAGTCTGTTCTCCTGAACTCCCCGCTCAATTCATCTGCCCCTTCAGCTGCTTTTCATACTGTTGGAGGCATTCCCAGGCTCCCTTTCAGCATTCATAGGGCAGATGGCTTTGACCCATCCTGCTACCCACTTAGCCATATAAATCTTGTCCATGTCTGACAGTGGTTTATTAAGTTGGTCTTTCCAGCTCATGGGCATGGAATGGCAGGGGAAAGATGTTAACCCCATGACAACACAACAGAACCTTTGCACGTTACATGATGTGAAATGTGTCAGGCACACGGCATTACACCAGGAACCTGGAGTGAATGCCTTATGAACTAATTCTCATCCCAAAGGATCTTCTCAGCATCAGTTTGAATGATAGGAAATTGGAGCTGAGTAGGAATTTGGAAGCACTCAGGTCCCCCACCTCAGTGCATTTGGGAGTGCTTGCAGGGTTGTAGTTTGAAATAAAGCTGGATTAGACACATAAAGAAAATAGTGCTAGTGGAAGTTTGACATGTGGTGGTTGAAGGATGGCATCAGTATTTCCACTTTCTAGTGGAAAAGAGAGAGGCTGGTCAAACATGTCTGTGTGGCTTTGGGTGACTGAAATTTAGGATGATATGTCCTTGTAACGGAATGTGCCAGCTGGGACACTCAGGCATTAATTCCCTCTAAAACCAACCATCAGAAAAGCAAGAGGTGGAAAATCTTAAAATAAGAGGATTTAACTGCCCAGTATGAAAAACAGCTGAAAATTCAAGGAATTGAAACTGCAAAATTTGGTCAAGCAGGTGGTATTAGAAATCTTGATCAGAGAAGAGTAAAAAAAGGGAAGGAGGAAAAATAATTCAAAGCAGTGATTGTATTTAAACAGGTATGAGCAGTCATAACGATTTTTATGGAATTACACGGTATCCCTTTCATGACAATGAAATGAGAGCCATTTATATCCAGTTCCAACTGCTTGTACAACTGGTGCTGTATCTAGGACAGGAAAGGACTTCAAAATATCCATGAAAGATTTAAATTAGCTAAAGGATGATTAACTGCACTTAGTTAAGTAACTAAATCTAAGCAACTAAATATTGAGTTATCACATAGTCATTTTTGTTTTGTTTTTTTTGTTGAACATAAAGTACGTTAAATTAAATTTGTACTTACAGCTTCACCTTTGCCACCTTTGTCACCTTTCGCTCCATCGGATCCAGGTGGTCCAGGTGGTCCTTGGTCCCCCTAAACACAAACTAGGAAGTCAGAAATCATGCCACTACTTGGACTATCACAGTGTAAAGAATTTTAACAAATATGTAAGGAAGTAATTTAATATGCTTAATGTAGAATAGCAGTTACCAGCTCCTGAAATTTGTTCCCAAAGTTCAGGAAATTCTGTGATTTTTTTATTGTGGTTTCAATTGAATTAATTAAGATTTTAGAAGAATAAGAATTTTTATTAGGAAATTGTTAATTTCTAGATTTGTAGTTGCAGAGAGAAACCTTCAGAACACTGACTTGAAATTCAGGCAATACAAAGTTAAATTTATTTTCAAGAACAAACTTTTATGAATTTGGGAGTAAGTTTGAGCAATGAGAACTGAATTTAGAATACTGAAATATAATATGCCAGCCTTAAGTTACATGTTGCACATTTTGCACTTCCAGGTAATAACATTGGTTCTCTCATACAGTAAAGCAAAACTTCATTCTACAAGGGAAAGTAGGAAAAGAAAGAAATACAACCAGTTATAAGAAAAAGATCAGCCTAAAATACTTTCTTATCAAGAGACAATCACTCCTGTTGACCCTGTCACTGACTCCCACTAAAGATTTGTGCATCTGCAAAAACTCAATGCTTCCTTTCATGGCCAGAAGAGAAGCAAACAGCAAACTTTTCCTCTTTCCTCATTCCAGTGAGAGTTTTCCGGACATTTTACAAGAAAATTAACTGAACTTGCAACAGACTGTTCACAGAACCAAGAAAGAGAACATATTGCTTTGAGGCATCTCTCAGGTACGTTGTTGGTTTGAACTGTAGATGCTCACACGACAGCCCTGGCAATCGGAAATCCTCATTGACACACACCCACCTCCCTCCCAGGCACAGCATGGATATTGTGGCTGTTCACAGAGAACTGCTCGCCCTTCACTCAGTCCCACAGAACCAAGAAATGTGATACATTCTACAAAAGAGTGTTATAGAGGGCTGTCAACAGCTCCCAGAGTTTTGTTAATGTATATAGGTAAAACATATCCTCAAGAATAATTGCATATAAATACACAAATATTTCCCTGTCTATTCCAGTAAAAGGAAATAACAAGAAAAACAAAACTACAAGGAACAGAAAACAGCTGTTTCACTGTGCATTGTGCCTGTAAATTTCTACAATAATATAATCCTTCAAGAAGAGAGTCCAGTTAGCAGCTCAGACCTCAGCAGCTGGTCTGTCTGAATACAATATCCATGTCTGGAAAACAAATCATCTTGTACTCTAGTTGGATATACAACAAAAACAGACGTTGGGTCAAAATCTCCCGTCCCATGAATGTCTCTACCACAGACACAAATAATCAGTTCTTATCAACCAGTTTAGTCCTACCAGAAAAACGGAAGAGATGCTTTGGGTCTCCTAAAGATATACATCCTAGGTTTAGGCTAGCAGGTAGGTAAATGTAGAAAGACAAGGTAGACTCAATGTTCTGGTTAAGATGAAACCCTGCAATTGCTTTAAATGACATTTGGATAGGGATGCAAGCATGCCTTATGCTTAAGTAAATTTTGTATAGTGGGTCGTTCCTGTATGAATCGCATCTACTCTTGAATCCAATGGGACAGTTTCACTGAGAAACTTTAAACAGACCCTGACCAAACTGTGTCAGCTCTGGAAGATGTCTCTTCGTGCCTCCTAATTTCAAATGATGGAATTCTGATCCACCTCTGTAAAAATTTAATAATGAGAATGCTTCTAGATCATAAATAGCTTTATAATAGAAAGTCAATTTCACCTCTTCCTGATTCTTACGATCCATAGTTCTGCAAGTGTGGATGAATTGAGAAGTGTTTTAGAAATGTTTAATAACATTTTTATTTTACAAGAAGGAAAATATGGATCATAGGTTCATATCTGTTTTTACTTCTAATCTCAGTACACTAAAAAACAGCCAAACAGATGTTTTCATTTAATCTTAGCAGACCACTGTAAATATCAAATACATGTTAACACATTCTCTTCCCTGAGAATTGGGATTTTGTCAACTGCCTGGGTTTCCTATTAATAGCATAGCTATAAATGCTATAAATCTACTTAGGTCAGATCTACAGACAAATATTATATAAGAAACAGTTCTTTAGTCCAGATTATTTTGTTGGGGCTTTAACAGTCACACAAGAGATGTCCCAGGAGCAATTCTGTGATTACTGCTTCCCACAGTTTTGTGGTGTCTGGAAGAGAAAATCACAGTGACTTGCTCTAAGTCAGTGCACTAGCAAGAAGACAAGTGCCACTGATGCCACAGACAGTCTGCTAAATGAATTAATCTGCTTTTCCAGCCTTTCCAGGGCAAGTTCTAAAGTAGTTTTCCAAAGAAGTAATATAAAGATAGTTGCTTCTACACTCTTTCAAAACAAAGAAAATGTATAGAAACATAAATCTTGTATCCATGGTTGTTATAAAGAAAATAAAACAGTTGTCATAATCAAAACCTAATTGATTAAGGATATGACTGGACAATTAAGTCATGTTCATCACTTCTTTTTATAAGAAAAATAGAGTGAAGCAATATTCTAGATTATAGACAAAGGAAATTTAGAGTTTTCAAAAATCAGAAATAAAAGCTACTGAATGAGTGTGGTTCAATGTGCTATTCAGCATCCTCTGGTAGGTGTACTGGTAGAATTGTGTCAAGCCAGGAGTAAAGCATTATTGGTATTCCTAAAATGCTATCATGCAAAAGCTATTGAACTAAGTGGCTGTATTTTGAGCTACATTGTGTTAGGTAGACATAAACTAATTGGTTTGTGAATTTGGGTCTATTGTCTATATTTCCACAAAGTGAAGCAATGGAATTGAGTGGAATATTTTATGTGCAGTCATGGTAAAGAGGAAAGAAAAAAAAAAAAAGAAAAAAAAGGTGTTTCTGAAGAAGGTTCCCAGTTTCAGTCTGGAAAGAAGATCACAAGAATGGTACCTTTCCCTGAACTATTCCCTTATCACAAGCGGCAAAAGTCTGAAAGTTGCAACCCAAACCACAACTGACAGAAGTACAATATGATATAAAGTGTGTTAGAGGGGAAGAGGTGAAAGCTGCAAAGGAAATGTATTCAGTTTTTGCAGCAGTGGACATGAGCACAGTTCCAGGGACTGGGCTTTTCAGTTTGCTCTTCAACTGTAGAAAGGTGAGTGCCACAGTTTTCTAATACTGCCTTATTATTCTGATTAGTTAAATGAAAGGCAATTTCAAGGAGCCAAGGAAAAACCTTACCAGAGGGTTTTGGTAATTTGGTGATAAAATACCAGCCAAATTCCATGCTGATAACTGTAATGCATTATACAAGGAGAAAACACAGACATAACTTTATGTACCTAACAGTCATCCTGAACTACTATCATTACTCAAGAAATACAAGAGAGAGGACCATTCCTTGAAAAGTTCAATTCACTGTTCAACAGTGATAAAATCCCATAAATTTAATTCTTTGTAAATTAATCTATATTCTTATCCTCTAAGCTATTGCCCACTGGCAAGAGGATGGTCCTTGGTCTTACCTTATTCTTCAAGCAGCCTAATGTCAACTCATATGTACTGCAGAAGAGAATTTTTCACTCTCTCACTTTTGTAAAATCTGCAAGCTCTTTGTTACCACTGAATCCTCAGTTTCATCTCTGGTCTTTCACTTGCATGTTGATCTTGCCATTTACCCACTAAAGGCTAGAAAAGTGAGCACTGCAAGCCTGCTACAGACTACCGTACTTCATTCCTGGTGTTGATGTTAAAATTTTAAAGGGTATAACCAAGTAAATCCTATTCCTTAACCTATATACAAATAAGAAATTTCAAAAGATCTATTTTTAAAATTCTTTATTTTGGATCTCACTTATGTTTTTGAATGTGCAAGCTTGGTAATACTGAAATGCCACTGTTAAGGTAATGAATACCTCTCAGTTTATACTCAGTAACAAGCATATTGCCCATGTAGAGCTATAAAAGATGACATGAGATAATGACAAGTGGAGATGAATTTGGACCACGTGAGATGAATTTGAAGAACTGCCTTCCTAATGAAGACTTCCTATGGGAAGTGTGCAGGGTGAGGTACACCCTCAACCCAAACACAAAATAGTATAAATATTTATACTATTTTGTGTTCTTTGCAGAGATAGTAAGTTTATTTTAAAAATAGACATAACCTGGAATGATGGAAAAGTTGAAGAATTGGTGAGCTCCTTTCCTGAAAAGATTCCAGTGGTGTCTATATTTTCACAGAAGTTTTGTATATGTCTCATGCTTATTTACTTTCCATCTTTTGTCTAAAACCTCCTACCGTTGGTCCCATTATTGAATTTCCAGGAAGTCCATCATCTCCTGGTGGTCCCTTGTCTCCTGGATCCCCCTATTCAAAAAGAAACAAATTCAAATTTATATTAACTATATTAAGTTTTAACTTCCAAAGTTCTACAGAAAAAAACATGTATTCAATTCTTTCTTACAGTGAAAATTTTTGAGCTAGGTAACACGAAATCAGTATGTCTAGAGGAAGCTTTTGCTACCTTGATTCTGACCTCTCTTACACTTCTAGTTCTCCCCAGCTGTTTCAAAGAGTTTGTTTTACCTTGACAAATAAATTGATGGCTTTAGTTTTCAAATGAAGGTCGAATATCATAATTCCCTTTGAGAGGCCAGATGCACCTGCTTTTGGCCACAGGCAGGCTGCATAACCTTGTTTCTGTCAGAGCACATAGAGAACAGCAAGGAAATTCAAAGACAAGTGCTGGAACAGAGTATGCTTAGAAAGCCTATATATGCTAGGGCGTAGCACTTCAAAATCACAGGTTCCATAGTCTGAAGTCTCAGGGAGAAACTTGAATTTTCCACGAATATTACACAGCACAACTTTTTGGTAATAGCTCTGTCAGTGGCTTTCCTGGAAAGCAATCAGGTTTAGAATCTACGTTCCTTTTGTAACCCTTCACAGAGCAAAATTTGGCTCCTTCTAGTGCTTAAACTTTGGCAACATATGTTTCACTTTACATTAGGGAACTTAAAAAGAAAATCTAAATGTTCCATGAAACATCTGCAATTTCTCAGTGAGAAGGACATGCAGTATTTCAGGAAACATTCACTAGGGAATGCAATTAAATGCTCTTTCAAAACCACTGAGCAGTTGATGAAGAAATATTAGAAAAAACAGCTTTCTCATATTACTGTCCCCACATTACTAACAGCATAATGATTGTTAAGGGAAATAAAACTCCAGTCTCCAAACGTGGCGTAGTTTAAAGTAAATAAACTCCCAATTGACACAACCATGGCTGCCCAGGAGTTAAAACCCCTAGCAACCACCCACTTCCATCTCAGAGATGTCCCAAAAAGACCTCAGACCATAACTCCCAGCTTTGAGAAACATTCTCTGCATTACAAATTTATAATGTCTGTCTTCTCAACTGCAGACAACAGGACGTTTTAGGAACAAAATTAGTAGTTATTGTTGTACTTTCCACAGCTGAGAGAGAAAACCTGTGTAGCCTGTTACATTACTGATCAACCATCCAAAACATAGTAGATATTTGTTTAAACAAAGTAATTATGATGGAGCTGAAGAGACAAAGTTTTGTATATTTTCTAAAAATCAACTTGCATTTTATAATTACCCCAAATACTTGGGGTTTTTTCATCAGTTACTGCCCATATAAGCCCTGCTCTAAAATTTAGTAAAGAATTTCAAAAGACTTCTACAGACTTCATTGGATTTTGGATAATGGCTCATCTGCTATGATAGTTATATGAACTGTACTGAACAGACCAAAATCATGGTGAAAAAGACAAGGAAGTCTACAAAGCTGTTATTTTTCAGCATGAATTTACTAACGAACAATCTTGACTCCCTTTCTTGTCTATTCAAAAATGTCACAGCAACTAGAAAAACACAAAGAAGGGAAACTGATTTAATGAATCCTGTCTTCATACACACCACCTGTACTCTCCTCACACAACGTTTGTCACATTATTATAGTTTGAAACCAATATAAGAGATATGAGCACCTCACAATCTTCTTTTTTTCTGCTCTATGGTTACAATTTTCCTCCAGGTCTACCCTGAGCATTTTGCATTTTCGTCTTTCTTTCTCCTCCATGCACAAGCAAGTCCAAAACACATCATATCCCTCTGTGATGTCCTACTGCCAGATGGATGAGTATATTGTATGTGTAATACCCTCCTGTACTTGGGGAGTGAGGGAGGGGGTGCACATATATTTTTAAGGAGGAAGAGAAATGGGCATGAAATTACTTAAATTACTTCTGAGTGACATGATATACGTTAGTGATTCCCTCACTCTAAAAATTATCACCAAAGGTGAAAAGTGCCAATTAAAGTTGAAGTTACCTGACATATTATAACAAGAATAATTTAAGTAACAAGAGTGTTTTATTATTTAAATAGCAGTGAATTTTCAAATATTTTTAAAACCTTCAAAGTTAGCTTCATTTTTGCTGAATCTGCCCATTTTACTCAGCAGGACAAGTCCCACTTATTTCAGGTACACTTTTCCCATAGAGAAGATGAGATGGATGTAGCCCTAGATATGTTATATGCGACATTTCATTTCAAGTAGTAGCTGCAGGCCAGCTGTTCACTTGGAAGTGACATACAAACACTCCGCTCCAAAAAAACCCAGCATATAACACCCTAGAACTATACATAAACATATTCTTGCAGGGGTTTAATGCCATATTTTAAGAAGCAAAAAACATAGCAAATCTGGAAGAAAAACAACTTTAAACTGATTAATTTCACAGGAGGGACCAAACCAGAACAGAAATCTAATAAGGTTTTTTTTTTAAACAAATGGCTTCAGGAGGAAATAACTATGTACCAAGTTCAGCTTACTATTAAAGGACCTGGCCTCCAACACTCTCTGTTAAATTTTATTATTTTTTAGTCCTTATTTCTAAAATTCAGTATTTTTATTGCTACAACAAGGAATTTTAAGTTCTTTAAATCAGATTCTTTTGACAGAAATGTACACTAGAAATTTGCAATCTCTGGTCTCTAGGAAATATGTATCAGACAGTCACCTTTGGTCCAGGAGGTCCCTGAATAGACGATCCAGTTGCACCAGGAGGTCCTCTCTCTCCGGGATCACCCTGTTACAAAATGGTATAACATAGACTTAAACAGACAGTTTGACTTTCTGAACCAAAAATATCTGCAATACAGATCTACCTGTAAAACAGGCAATACCGTGAAAAAGACTTAAATCAGCCTATTGTTCTTACGAAAGCTGGTCTAAGTTTCATATTTTAAATAACTATTGGTTGAACTGTGTATTTGACTTCTTTTAGCTTTAATTAATATTTTGTGTCTGTCCAATGGAATAACAAGAGCACTTGTATTATTCCAATTTACTTATCATTCAGAGCAACACTTACAAAATACTACAACAGAAAGTTAATGATTCAAAGTAAAAATTTTGCAAAATACTCATGGCTACATTAACTTGGACAACTTTAATGTAGCTTATGAGTGTTCATGCATAACTACAAGGTATGTAATTATTTTTTTACCTATTCTTTGCCTCGTTGAGACTTTTGTGTCATTTAGGACAGACAATGGAAATATTTCTGCTTTTCTTTTGTTAAGTCTTTAAGCATCAGACGTTTGAGAAATTTTTACATTGCATAAACTCCATAGATTCTTTAACAAATACAAAGAGAAGGGTTACCCTGAAAGAACAAGCTTACTTTTGGTCCAGCTAGGCCTTTTGGTCCTGTACGACCAATGTCTCCTTTGGAGCCTTTTCCTCCAGGGTCACCCTGAAGAAAGCAAACTTTTTTTCAGTCACAGCAAAGATTCATTCACAGCTGAAGATACACAAATAGCCAAAACCACAACAATAATGACACCCATAATTTGAAAGATGTTTAGATGCTCCACTCCAACTGAAATCCTACTCATTTCTAGAGGCTGCCCCAAATGTCCTAAACCATATGAAGTGGGAGATAAAAGTTGTCTGCCTACTAATACATCTTTCCAGGCTTTTAATTTCATATTTAGATGTCTAACTATTCTCCTAATTTGTCTTAGCTTCTCTCTCCCTATCAACATACTGAGCTAATTTGTCACCTCTGAACTTTGATGAAAATTCTCTACTGAATTTTTAGGAAATCTCTGCTGCCCTGTTAACTTTAGGCTCTATGTTTAGAGTCTGATTTTGCTGCACTTGTTCAGGCTATAGAACACATTGCTCTCTCTTAAATCCTTTTAAGTCCAGTTAAAATAGAATTGCTACTTAAGATATAATGAAAGAAAATATAGCTCAGAATCCAAACTTATAAAAGTCTGCAGTATTTCCCCAGTGTGCATGTCAAGTCATACCTTTTGGCCTGTGGCTCCTTTGCCAGGCGGTCCTTCTGAGCCTTTTGGACCTTCATCTCCCTTTTCCCCCTAACAGAGATTAAATGGTTAATTACTTTTCACATAGTTAATTTTATTGCTAGACTTATGAGAAACAATGCTTGCATAAACACTTTCCCCAAAAATGTCAGTAAATATCTAGTAACTTTTTTTTCCTACAAAAAATAAAGTATTCTGTCTCTTAAAGCCCTTGCAATCTCCTACATTCATATTCCTTTTTTTCACAGACATTTGCAATAGTGCCATCTGCAACTGCATCAATCTTTTTTAGGAAGGATTGCATGCATACTCTTATAAGAGGAAGAGAAATGCTTCCAAAGTTATCAGAAAATGTCTTGATGGACCAATTCTGAGAAGTAATTTTAGACAAGTCTGTAGCCTATGGCCAATCCAAGCCGAAAATATTTGCCAGGAACGTTACAGCAAATAACTCACAAATAGCCCACATAAAACATTCTATTAAGGAACATTACCTAGAAAATATTTATGCATAATACAAGTCAGATCAGTACCTCAGGATACCTGTAGGTAATTTAGAGAGTGAAAGGTAGATTAAAATGAGGTTAAAATCCATTTCTGATTTGAACTGTTGATGAAAGTGATATTACAGAGCCCATTGTTGATAGGCATCAGTCTGGATCCCACTTGGGTGAGATATTTTCACACCTGCAAATAATTGCTGTAGTATCACTGTGCTACTCACTGCAGGCATCCAGCTGCTCTTTGCACTGCCCTGAATACCCAGGGTAGCAGCTCAGTACTACTACTTTTACCTTCAGTGGGTTACAACAGGGAAGATGACAGAATTAATCATCAGAATAAAGGCAATATGCAAGAGAAAAAAACAAAAACCCAGCATGGCCATCTGTAACTTTAACCCAACATGTACTCTTAATTCTGATACACTTCTGATACACTGCAATCTTACTTTCTGAGCAGTGGATGATACAAAATTTAAATGTATACTTAAGTAGCAACAAAAACGCTACATTTTTTCTCACAGTGGAAGGATTACTGCTTCAGGCCGTAGCTTGTCAAACAGGTATTGCACTTTTAGGTGACAAAAATGCAAAGCTGCATTCTTAACAGATACTTATTACAGCTATTCAGATATTTTCTGATTTAAAGCCCTCAGTCAAAAATGATGATTTTCTGACTCCAAATTATGTTTAGTTTATCAATTCTACATGTCAGCCAGGTGCTACCCTCACATAAGAGCTGCACAGTAGCAGTCTGGAGGCAGCAGTTAAAAATCATACAAAGCACTGGCATTTGCTTACTCAGCAGCTCATCCATTTTGGAAAGAGTACAATTAAAAGCTTTCATTTAATTTGCTCTAAATTTACTCTTTTGGGCACTCTGCTTTGCACCCCTCTAAATTACTGTCCCTCCTTTTGAATTTATGCTTCTTTTCCCCAGTGTGGTGCAGTTTTTCCTAGATCCTCAGAATTTCCCTTGAAATCAAACAGCCCTGGGTTCAGCTGTTTGTGATGGCTCCTGCACCACGGCTGACAGGTTTCAGCCACAGCTCACCACGCTGTGAGATGCCCTAAGTCACACTGATTGAGCATTACTTCTTGGTGTCAGGAAAAATCTGAACAGGCCATGAGGAACAGGTGAAAGACACGAGCTATCTGCTCTCCAAGAAGATTGTGAAATTAAACAGTAGTCAGTTGCCCACAAAAGGCAGGACTGCTTGCCTGCAGCTCAGTTGCTCATTCGGATGGTAACCACTGGTAGTAGAGTTTGTTGAAAACATCTCACCCAGTCCTTTATCCCTGGCAGAAGTATTGGCATATGCCTTCCTCAAGGATGAACTCCTTACCATGGCAAACCTGCAAATAATCTGTTCTCACTTCATCACCATTTTTGTCCATCTTTTACATGTGGTCCTTACCTTTTTCCCTGTCAACCCCATCTCTCCCTTCACCCCCTTCTCTCCTGCGGATCCTGGTAGACCTGTATCTCCCTTAAAGAAGAAAAAAATCATTATGTCTGCATACTTCAGTAAGTTCTTTATTTTGTAAAATGGATCTAACAGTTTGTGAAAGTATTGATTAAAGATAAACAATATTTTTTCTCAAATAAAAGTTGTTATTTCCAGTAAGCTAAATGTTCTACAGAGACAGGAATTTTTAATACCCATAAAATAAGTATCTGAAATTTCTTACCAAGTTTCCCACCTTCTTCTTAAATCTTGGGTTTGTATTAAATAAATTTATATTTATTCAGTGAATAAAATCATGATTGAAAGCTGTTTGTTATTCTGTGCACAATAACAATGTTAGATGAATGTAATTTAGTCAAACATCTGGGACTTAAAGAAAGGTCAGCCAAAAATGCCTGAATGGTGTCATTGACCAGACACCAACCCCTCACCATTTGTACAAACTGACCAAGGCATTACTTTTGATGTATACCAGAAAGAGTTGGAAGAATCCACAGGAAGCAGGATCTTTCATGATACAAGAAAAAATCATTAAAAACAAGATGACTGTGCCACCTTACCTGATTTTGGAAGCCCTACTTAAGTCATTAAAGATACAGTGTACAGTCCTCAAAATGGCATCTGAAGTCAAAGCTTTGAGTGTTTAACATCTCTTCCAACATGTAGGCAGTACAACCACTGTTGTGACACAGACTGGCTTTTTTTTTTCAAATTATTGCACTGGGACAGAGTTAGCAACCTTTCTAACAGGTCTTGGAAAGACCTCACTAAAAAAGATTTGGGGAAAACTTTGTTCCAGTTATGGTTGTGGCAATGCTTTTATAAGAGTCACTGAAATTCCATCTTATTTTTACCACAAGTTAATTTATGCCAAAAAATCTTCTACTTGGTTTAACAGCAATTAGTGTGAGTATTAAAAGACCATGCAAAGAACAGTTAAAAATAAAAGCAGCCTCACTTTGACTCCTGGTGAGCTAATTCCTGGAAGTCCCATTTCTCCTTTTTGTCCAGGTTCACCTCGTTCACCCTAGGACACAAGAAGTCCTTAGTTTAATAGAGGAACACAATTTAGCTTCATTCACTACTTGCACTATTTAATTAGCTGCTTACACATAGAGGTGGCTGTGATGATCCTTACGGGTCTCTTCCAACTTGCAATATTCTACAATTCTATCCTTCTAAGTGGTCAAGTTTTCAGACAAGCAGTTTTCAACTGGAAAATTCTGTTCTTTAAAACCCCCTGTAACTTGTAGGACTGCATCTATTTTACTTTAACCCTGCAGTGGACAGCAAGTCTAAATAAATCACTCCAACTTTTTTCCTTATGCTTTAACACATTTTATTTTTTACTTTACAGGACTATATCAAAAACTCTTTGGTCACTGAATGAAAAGTGAGTCCAAATAAAGAACAATCAGAAGTCCTGCTTAAAAGGAAGTTTTACCCTCATAATTCTTTCTTCCTGTGGTTCTAAAACAGTTAAAAAGATAGGAACTCCATTTTTCAATTTTGCTTTATCACCTTAAGAGAACTGGCCTACCACATAACATGTTTCACAGATACCTATTTTTCTGCACATTAATATTAAATGTTGCTGCTATAACTGCTGCTTACGTGCCAAAGTTATACCCAGAAGAAAATCACTAGTTTTCTCCCTGCTTTTGCTACAGTGACTAATATCTTCCTCTCATAAATCAAGGTGAGCACACTAAGCACACTTCTGATTTACAGTTCATCAGTTCATTCCACTTGTTCTCGTTACATTTCAGCAATTGCCCTTTTCTCCTCTCACAGCGCTCACCTGGCACTGTACCACTAGAGGCCTGGGCTTTGACAGCAGTAATTGTTTTCCACACTTTTGTGTACTCTTCCTACTTCCCCTCCTTCTGCAGTGCAGGGTCAGCTAAGTACCCTTCAGCTCTTTTTCCTCTCCTATTGTTTCTATCTTTGGTTTTGGTTCTTTCTTACAATGATCACCAAACGCTGAAGGCCAGGCTGAAGGTGTGGTGGGACTAGCTTGAAGTCTCAAAACCATCACTGAACTAAAGCTAAATTGTTAGGTAAAATTACTTACTTGAAGAGAGCATGCATGTGGCACCAAACTCACTGGACACAAAGAAGTCTGAAAGATCCTCTGTTTATGTGTTCATTTAGAACCAGAAGTTCACATTCACAAAGGTTAAGAGCTGATGCTAAGCAGGCAGAAGCCATATGCTCCACTTTGGGAAGATCTTCATAACATGGATGGCTTTCCCTCTAAGACTCAACAGGAATTGTTATCTCCAATGAAGAGTTACATTTTCATCTCATGAAACACACTTTTGAAAAGCCTGGCAAAGACACTTACTGTTTTGTGACAGTGCTGCTTTTAAAAAACAATGTCTGAACCATTACCTTTGGTCCTGGCCGACCAGAACCTTGAGAGCCTTTTGCCCCAGGGTTTCCTCGTGGACCCTGTATACCCTACAAAGCAAAATAAATGAGTTAGTGCATTACACTCTTCCACATCTGAAATTCACCATGTGCCCATCTTTCAGTTAATAATGATTTTATCTTATCTTTAAAAGAAATCAATTAGCTTGCCTGTCCTTGGGCTTAGTTCTGAGATCTTTATTTTATTTTTCCTTTGTCACTAGCCTGTGGATTTCACTGACGTGTCAAGTGTAATGACAATTACCTTTTAGGGAAAAAACAAATGGAAAACCTCTCAGTATCTGCACCTAAGTCTTGATTCCATGGGATACTACGATGGAAGCATGAAATCTTCTTTCCAAAATTAACAGAACCCAGAAGATCTTTTGGAATGTTTCAATTTTTCTTTATCCAACTTCTAAAGGGTGTGTTCAAGTTTCAAAGGGCTTGACATTCAGAAGTGGTGGGTTCTTAACCTTGTGAAACTCTTATGTACAATATCTCACCATCAGAACAATGCCATCTGATTTATCTCCTATGCAAATTATCATGCAGATTAGACCAAATTTACATTTGTTTGATTCTAAGACCATTCAGATCAGTTGAAAACAGTTGTATTTACAAGCTTTGCCTAAAGACTAGTTTGAAACTTTTAAAAATGAAAAATCACTATGAGTTTTTTAATGTATTTACATCAAAATTACAGCTCTGATAAAATATAAAATGAAAACTGTATGCAAATACTCATTACATGTCCAAAATGTAGACTTACCCGGCTTCCTTGACTGCCTATTCCTGGTGCTCCTGGTGGGCCCTGTGGTCCTACTTGGCCTTGTTCACCCTATAGAAAAAGTATTCCCAAGAACTAAATTGCAGTAATTCATGCTACCTGTTTAACATATTTAAGCTACAGAGCAGCAGTCCTCAAGCTGTATTATCTTGAAGTCACTGCTTCTATTTGAATGAAATATGTTTGGAATATCTGGAAGTCTGCCTATGACAACTGCTCTAATAAAAATAATAGCCCTTCTTCCCTACAAACTCTATCTCATTTATAACATTAGATGATCATACCTGTAACTTTATTATTAGAAGGATCCATAGCTCATCTTTACATATTGATGTTAATTTTAAAGTTTTTCTTGTACAGAAATATACAGTTTCTTGCACAACACTCAGAAGAAAAACTTGCAGAAGAAACAGAAGAAAAACAGCTACGGAGTACATCAAAAACCTAAAAATATCTGAGTGTTTCTTTGCCTGTTCCAGGTCCATTAGATGAGATGACTCAGGGATTTTTACATTTTAATATTTATTTAAAAAATTAAAGTATTTTAAATAGAATAGTTCTGAAATTATTTTAGGAGAAAAAAAGTACATTTCTTCCCTCATACTCCCAGCTGCATAGAATACAGTCCTTAGTGCTCCAAGCTAACACCTGCTTGTATTGATGAATGCACCCCATGGAGCTGCATGGAACTGTGTAACATACCTCCTCAGATCCAGGTAAAACATACCTTTGTATAGTTGTGATATAGTGTAAAAAATTAGTCTTAATTTAACTATAATTAAGTATAGATACAATTAGAAAAATACCCTGTGCCTCACCTTGTCACCTTTCACTGGTTCACCTTTTGGTCCAGGATCACCATCTTTACCTGTAGAGCCTTTTTCACCCTAGAAATATATGACAGTTTTGAAACTTATATTTGGGAACTTATAAAGAACACCATCTTAGACAAACTGGTCATCTCAATGTGGTTAATAAGGAAAAAAGCATTCCTTTACAAACAAACTAGGAAAATAATCAATGGAATTACCAATATTAGAGAAAAGAAAAGAAATTGGTTACAATTCTTAACATACTTCATCTGCATTCATTGTGTTTTTGAACATAGGACTTCAAAGGAAGAAAATTAAATACTAGGAGGTGACGCAGGCCGACTCGAAGGGTCGAGCTCTGGCGTGCCCTCAGTCAGAGGGAACACAGCGTCACTTCCACGATGTCCCCAGGGAACACCTTTGGTGGCAAAGCAGGGCGCAAGCTGGACACGTGTGCTGCTTCCTCCTCAGAGGAGGCACGACAGGCAGCCGGCGTCTGGGCTCGCGTCAGCCCGGGGGTAAAGGAACAGAGAGGGGCCTCTGGTGTGGGTTCCAACACAGGTTTATTGCCGGAGGGTCCAGGGACCAGAAAGTCCCCAAGGGAAGCCGTGCATGGCTTTATAAAGGGGGGTGGAACAAGGCAGGGAAAAGGGAAGCACCCAATGGAGTACAACCAAGCGGGAGGATACCACTAAACTCGAATCACTGGGGAAAACAGGGAGGCGGAAGTCACAACAGGGAACCAATGAACAACAGAGAGAAATAGAACTTTCTAGAACAGGGTGAGGTAACTTGTGCCCGAGAACCACTCAGGGGGATGTGGCTTAGACCTCCGAGCCATCCCATGATCCACCCTCCGACCCACTGTCACGGGCGGGGAAACCAAAAAATGGATGGCCCTGACTTGAGTGGCACGTAACGATCTGGGCTCCTGAGTGAGCTGAGCCACCCCAACAAGGAGGAAGGAAGTTATATTTTAAAACATGACAATATGCTCACTAGTTGGAGAGATCAGTTCAGAACTGAGTGCAAAGACATGACTGATGCCTTTTCCATAATAGGAAGAAAAATGTTTGCTTAGTAGTTCAAGGCTCTAGAGAATCTTGACGCCACTAAAACAGGGGGATATATTTTGATAGGAAACTCAGTTATGATTTATTCATAGATCTTTGATTGTTTGTACTTATTTTTAAAAAAATGAAAGTTGACATCTATTAACCTAGCAAATGCCCTAAATGAGGTAACTGTCCACAGAGACTCATACAACCCATCTTCCAGTTTCCCAAAATGGTACAGCAAAATGAAAGCAGCTGCTGAATATTTTCTTCCAATACAGAATATAAATAGCTTAGTAGTTTTTTGGAAGACAATTTATCTCACTAATGCAATCAAAAGAAGTTATCTTATTAAACACATAAATAAGAAAATCATTAACTTACTGCTGATGAGGGACTGTACAATTTTTTTTGTAGTTACCTGGATAGCGTTTCTGAAATCAGTGGGATATGCAGAGAGCACAGAGATTCAGAAAACCAAGATCCATCATCCAACATTTTATACTAACAGAATTATCAATGGCCTTAAATAACTTAGACACTAATGCAAATTTGATCCACAGTGTTAAATAAAGTAATTTCCAGAAAACTACCTTTTGGCCTTGAATGCCCTCTCCTGGCGGACCTCTCTCACCTGGTGAACCAGCAGGGCCAGGTGGTCCCTGAAAGAAAAGAGAAAATATATTCAACTGTATCAGCAATTCAATTTTTTATAGACATTTTGTCTAATTTGCTAGTACAGGTTTTTGCAACACTTATGACACTGATAAGTGAAAATGCTTCCATAACATCTGGCTGAGCCCAGGAAAGTAAAGTAAAGTGTAACAACCATTAGTTGGGTCATTTAGATTAGAAAAAGCCAATGCTGAATTGATGTAAATTATGTAATTAATGTCTAAAGATTGTACTCTTAAAACTCAAATGAATATGTAGATTTATTTATTAAAAAAATGTTATTACAGTGAAATGTGTTCCCCATAATTTCATATAATTTCATTAATTTCCTAATAAAAATAATCAGTTTGAACACATTTCTTTATACATAATGACAGGTTACGCACGTAACATGAATGTTAATATTGATTTACACAAGTACAGAAATAAGTTTTTTTCTAATACTTTCTCTCTTCTTGCAAAATTCAGCCAACTTTCATTATTTAAATGTAGTAAGTATTTTTAAAAATGGTCATGATTAAACAAAAAATTTCCATATATTTTTGCGAGAAAAGTAGTCTTTCACAAACCACAAAGTAACTTTCAAAAATACTATTAGAATTAAACTAACACCTTGTCTTGGGGTGACCTTATGATGTGTACCCCATATCGCTGCCTATGCCCAGAAATTAATTTTTGTGCCCTTCTATGCCTCTAAACTGAGCCTGAGATGGGGAAGGAAAAAAACTGAGCAAAACTTTTTCAAAGCAGTTTGCAGCTTGTTCAAGGTCATACAGAGATAGCAATTTTTTTTTCCAGCTGCAGTGGGGGAGGGAGGAGGCACCCGGTTGGCTGCTCCCAGGACAGGTTTTTTTGGCCAGTTGTTCAGCTGCTTTTTCTCCAGAGAGAGACTGAGAGTTGAATTTTCCCTTTTCTGGAATTTCGGATTTTCTCCCTTTTCTACTGGATTGCTTGATTGTTTTAACATCAGAGCACATCAGGAGGACTTTCCACCGGGCACAGAGGGCCTTGCCCTGGGCCAAGCCCCAGCTCCGAGGAGACCAAAGGGAGGACTCTAACACTTTCCCAGGTTTTTTTCCTCCACAGTGACAGATTTTATTATTTAGCATTATTTTCCTTTCCTGTGTGTTTGTTAAATAAATAGTTTTATCTCCTTCACTTTCCTTCGAGGAAATTTTTTTTTCCCAAACCTGGTGGGGGGAGGGGTGGTTGTGCCTTCTCTCAGAGGATATATTTCTAATCTGGCCAAACTGGAACACATCTATCTATATTTGTGGCTTCATATGCATAAGAAAACCATACATTTTATACATTTCAGGGAAAAAAAGCAGCCAGAGAACATTAATCAAGAGCTTGCCAAAGTTCTGTAATTCAGAACATAAAGACATAATTAAAAGCATGTAATTTGGGTCCTTTTTCTTGAAGCGATCCAAATTACACACAGGAGTCAATTTTTAAAGATTATCCTCAACTTAAACAAGTAGGAGTATACATATATAATTTTTTTATTTTCCCAAAACTGACTTGGATGTGGTTTTATTCTCCTGCTTGGACAAGCCACATGCAACTACTGATGAAATGGACTGGAATAGCTGAACACGCTCGTGCTGCTCCAGACAAGGTACAAGGTGGTTATGGAATCAGTAGCCAGTATAGCTACTGACAATCAATTACACTCACTTACTTTGCTGCATTTCAATTTCCAACGCACGTATCATTGACTTACAGGTATTCCCGGCTCACCAATTCCAGGAGGTCCTGGCAATCCAATTGCACCTTCTCGACCTTCAGCACCCTTGTGAAAAAGAAAATTAGAAAGTTCAGTCCTAATTCAACTTGGTACTTTTGAAGAGTGTAACATTTACTTATAGATGATTTAACTGTGTCATCACAAAGGCTTGAAATCTAATGTGTAGCTTCTCCTAAAGGAAAAAAAAAAACCCCATACATGGTAAGTACCCTTCAACTAATACTTGAAGCACTAGATTGCATTCCAGCCCTCAAGACACAGGGGTAACTGCTTAAAATTGCAAAGCCTAAGAGATGACAGACATGAGAGAGCTAAGTCAGACTGAATTTGGCTACAGTACCAAAGCAGGATTGCTGAGGCAGGAGGGATGCTCACTGTAGCCTCTATCTAGGTACTCAAATTGTAGCCTGCCTGCTTCAGTGGAATATGGGATTGCATGGGAACTCCAGGAGCTGCATGCTTTCTGCATCTTCTATTTACAAGGTGTCATAATCTTCACAATTTCTCCACGTTACTGAAAACTATGTGCTTTGAGGATAAGGCAACAGAGGATTTTTATCTTTCTACAGAGTAGTAAAGAGACAGAGGGTGCCATTTCTTCTCCATAACCTATTTTCCCTTCTGGAAGGACCCAATATTGTTCCTTTTACATGGCAAAATACCAGTTTCTGAGCTTATAAACCCTCTCTGTGTTCCGGGATCTGCCCCACTGCACAGGAAATATGTAGGAATTCAATGAACATAAAAATTAGAGCACTAAAAGCAAGAAAATGTAAGTATATTAGACAACGGCACTTGGCTCCAAAACACTGTGAAAAGATGGCATAAAGCTACCCCAGAGACTCAGCACCAGAACTAGAGTGCTCTGCCCAATTTACACTTCTTGTCTGAGACTGAGATGCAGGTCTCTGACAAAACTCCCGTAAACTAAGGAGTCATGTTTCCTATGCAGATGTTTTTGTAGTTTTCCAAAGGGGGATCTGTCTGACCAGCATAGGCAGACATGACTTTTCCAAGGCTGGATTCCACCTTCTGGTCTTTTGCAATAAAATGAGATGGAGGTATTAAATGCTGCACGAGAGTATCTTACAACTTTTATGAATATCTGTTCCCTAGACAAGGCAAATCTCTCACTTGACCATATATCACAGTGACCGAGATGTATTCCTATATCTCCAAGTGTGGTTTACTCATTAGTGCAACCATTTGCTAGTGCTTGAAAATTACCTCACACAGAAAACCCCCATTTAAATGGCATTATTTCTGACTTCTATCAATAGGATCATCATAAAAGTTCAACAGTTGCTGGAAAAGCAGGTCTTTTATCTCTATCCTATGTGAATACAAAACCCTGTCAATCAGTTTTACATTTAGATGATAAGAATTTGATAAAACAGTGAGTGAGAAATTTAATTCAAAAAAATGACTGCCCATAGTCATCACTTTAACAAACATACTGCTGAGAGTTACCTTGGGTCCTGGCTCTCCAATGCCAGGGAGTCCTGCAGGACCATAGGGACCTGGAGGGCCTTGCTCTCCCTAAGGAGAAAAAATGGAAAGAAACTATTAATGTGAATAGAATTTCAACTAAATTCTGACAGTGTCTTTCCAAAGCCTCATTTAGGACTAGAGAATACATTTTAAGTAAAAAACAAATAAACAAAACAAAACAATCTGAACCTGTCTTTAAGAAATAGGTTAAGATTAGAAGCAGGGTCAATATCCTGGCCATACAAGTTACTGAAAGAGATAATAATGTTATAAAGCCACTCTTTCAAATGTATCATGAAAGATAAAAAAAAAAAAAAAATTATTCTTTGTCCTATCTTTGGTCCTGACTTCATCCAATATTCTGGTGTTTCCACAGACTTTCCTTGATAGAAAGATGGGTATTTGGAAATGAAGCAGTGCTTGCAACACTGCACTCAAGATTCTTGCCATAACAACAAATGCACACATAGCATGACTTCTGTTCCTACTGCTATCTTTGACTGCAGCTCCTAATTCTCTTCCTCCCTTCTGGATACTGTGTTTCTAAGACAGACAACACAGCCACATAAAATTACTAACAATAAGTTACTAAAAACATTTCTGTCAAAATGTGTTTATTTTATGGGAAAGTGTTAATCTTTTGGGGATTTAAACTTTTATTTACTGAGAAATTTTATGTGCCGAGTTCTTTCAATGACAATTTTGCACTTGGGAAGTTAATGGAAGTGTAAAAAATTACATTTCCTCACAAAACCAATCAGGTTTTCTTTCAGCCAAAGAACGAAGATAAGATGCAGGAATGGAAAGATACAGGAGAAGTAAATAAACAGATTATTCTTGAAGCTTAATTTCTGATAACTATGCACTTGGAGTGCTACTGCTGCAGCTTTAAATCTAGAATAATGTGGAACTTGTTGCCCAGACTTAAATTCATTCCACCTTAACAGTATAATAATTTGGAAAGTAGCTATGAAATGTAAAACTTATTCAAAATGCAAGGTTTTCTAGCACATCTTTTAATTCAATAAATTAATACAGCACCAGGAGAAGTTACATCCTAAAAGGCAGAGACAAATCAGACAAAACTGGTATTACCCAGCAGAATAGCGTATCTCCACACAGGACACTGACAGGGTATTAACAACATTGATATTGTGTTATTGTGGATTCTGTGCATGCAACTATTGCCAAAATACAAAATACAGCTAGAAGGTTAACTGTATTGCTAGGCAGAACTTATTGTTCTGGTTTCCTAATAATATTTTCATGAAACCTTTGGACCAGAGTCACAGTTCAGTTCATCTGTATCCAGATTATTCACAAATGACAATTTTTACTGACATAAAGCCAATTGCAAATTTACCCGTTTTCCTCATAGCTGTGTTTTTCCTGATGTGCTTGTTTGAAACTGATGAAACAACAACAACAACAACAACAATTCCTTAAATGACCCATCTTCTACACTTTGTACAGCCTGGTGGCCGGGAAGTTTTGCCTTTCAGCCCATAGGCTCCCTTACCTCAGCACCAACTCTGGCTTCAGTACCTTTCCACTTGACAAGTCACGTTAACAGATTCAGCCCTGTGCAGCTTCAGGGCCTGAAGGCAGTCTAAGATGGAAAGGGATGGATCTACCCTCTGCAAGAGGTGCCAGAGTGAGAAAGGAACAAGCACAGGCTGTTGTCAGGCAAGGCAGCATGCTAAGTATTAGTTGTTCCAATTCACAATCCTTGTTTCTTCCATGGAGAAGGCAGACTGCTGTTTCTGTCGTGCCAGGATATGTGACCATGCCCCACAGAATGAATCCAAAAGATACGCAAAGTTGAAAATACATTAAAAAAAATGTGTCAGGTAAAAAAAGTCGTTCAACTGCATACAGCACCACCATGCCCTGGGCACGGCAAATGCAACTAAGCACACTGGCTCCAGCTGATAGAACTAAACCTCTGAAATGGTGTAGGAACTTGTTGCATGCTGAAAAATTATATCTGATAAATACAGGCTCATCTCTCAGCTGAAACAATAAGCCAACCCCCTTTGTTGTGCTTGGTAAGTGCCATACAATTTTTTCCTGTCATCCAAATGGACATTGTGTTTCCTGTTCATGCTGATAGTCCCTGACAGAATTTCCCAAGGACAGTAACTCTGAGGGATGCTTCCTATCACAAATAATTCACTCCTTTGCAAGTTTACCCACATGATAGAGCCAAGCCTTGAATGCAGCTGATAGTCCTACTGAAGTTAATATTTTTCCAAAAGCTCTTTTTTTTAACCATGATAAAAACATTACACAGTTTTCCTTGCAATGACTGGTGTCATGTGCCTTGCAAGAGCTGTTGCTGTAGGTATGGTACTAGTAGGTGCTGGGGGAGGGAGTGTAAGAAGCCCTTGTGATAAAAAAACCATGTAGGGTAGTATGAAAATGTTGTTCTCCAGAACACTTTTTTATGGATAGAAGAGGATGCCTGAATATTAATGGAGAAAGAAACCCAACCTTCTACCAGACCACATGCAAAACTTGGAAACTTAAATGATTCAGTCTATTTTAAAGACTGAATGCTTCAAGCTTCAAATGGCTATTAACAAATCTGGGTTTTATCTTCTGTGGTCTTGGTGCTACAGGTAATGTGGAATTTATGAAAACCATAAAGTTCTGGCAATAATATCACATTATGTCTACATGTAGAGAGAAAAGTCTGCTTCTCCAAATAGCTTTTTTTGTAATAATTTTCTTCGTTTAATGCTTTGCTCACATTCTTTTTTCTCTCCTTATAGGGATTTTCCTTCAGGTGGCATCTAATATAATCTGGAGCAATGGGAAGGAAAATTACACTCGATCTGAGCTTAATGTTTTAACATATTGAAATTGTACCATTTTAGGTCTGGAACATACTTAACAGTCTAACCCAAAAAACCACCATCTGCCCCCCCAAATTGTTCATTATGTTAGGATGAGTTCCTGTTAGTGCCAATATAAATAATTTCTTTCCTTTTCAGAAAGCCCATGTATACTGTAAGGAACACAAACACTCTATATTTCAGTCTACAGCTATGGTAAAAAAAAAAGTCTTTCAAATGTAATGATTTTATCTTTAAACATTGGCAACAACAATGCAAATAGATTTAATAGATTTAAGCATTTTAACAGATAGCTAGAAACTAAACTTGTTCATAGGAAAGTTGGATTTTTTCAGTCTCCTGGGAAAGTTGTAACTTGCCACATAAGTGAGGAAAGAATTCATATGTCATGAGAGAAGAAGCAGATGCCTTAGCAGTTCATTCTGGGACATGCATTTGGGAAAATATGCAATGATAGATTTTTCATAGAATTGTCCCAGGAGGATTTTACAGAAATAACAGCTTTGAATATCCACATTCAAACTTAACCTTTTCCTTATAGGTTTGAATACATGTCTGTTCATAAAACTTTAGCCTTTAATTGAAAATCTTATTACACAAATCAAATCAGAGAGGGTCCTTACTACAGCAGTGGATTTTAAGATCATCATTCTCAGCCTTTCCATGAATATATTGTGATTTCTAGAAACATGCACTTAATATCTAGTAGCTGGTTTAAGAGTTTAAATAAACCCAATGTCAATTCTGAAATGATAACCATAAGTACTCCCTGCTCATTACTTTTTTATGAGTGGAGCACAGGTCATACCCTGATTTCACACCCCAATTTTATAATCTGTAACCATATAATTCTGTTTGTAAATTATTCACTGAAATTTGTAAATAGTCACTATTATTGTCCTCACTAACAAACACATTTTCAAAAATTACCTGAAGTATACTCTTACGGAACCTTATTGGTGCTATTGCATAGAATACCTCATTGTTGGTCTGGGGTTTTTCTAATAAATATTAGTTAAGCATTTGAAAATAAACTAAAACCAGAAAAAATAATGTCAACTAGTCTGAGTAAATCAACAGATATGTGCATGCCTAAAATAAACTTTTTATCCAACACTAAGAATACTAGGTGACCCCATTTTAGCTTTGCAAAATGCTATATTCATTCCTAGAACTCCAGAAAAAATCATGGTGATTCTGTTTCCTTCCTGGAGAGGAAACCAAGATGAATTAAGTCCTTTTGTGTTAGAATGTTGGGTTTTTCCTGGTTTTTATTGCTATTGGAGAGCAAAGCTGTCTTCTATTGAGAACACAACAACACAATGTGGGAATAGGTAAGTCTAACAAAAGACATGAAGTAACCAGTTCAGATGCTGTTTAATTGTATGAACCGAGTTAAGAGATACGTAGAACCTAAGCAGGAAAATGACAGAAATCAGGTTACTGGAAAAGTCAAACCATAGATGGGATTCTCACTGGATAATGTTTATGGACTGCTTATGACAGACTATATTACATTTACAGAGCAGAACCAAGAGTGGCATGGCTTTTCTCTTTGCCAACTTTCTGTTTCTTGTACTTTTAGTCTTTTACCAAGTGAAGTAGGATCTTCTGTGTTTTGGAAACTGTTGAATCATCCAGCAAAATTGTATCATGGGCCACCCTTGAATTCTTAGTGAGACAAGGAACACAAAATCTGAGTTTCTTGCTCCTATAAGCTGCAGTTTGACAAGAGTTGAGCATCTCTACCTTAGACCCAGGGTTACTAATTGGTGTTCTGCAAATTCAATTAATTAATTCTGTGTGATAAAATAACTGCATTTTTTTTCCCATTGGTTTTCTTTGTAAGTTTTATAGCTGAATGAGGTACACTTTGATCCAAGTTTTTATTTTATGTTACAATATAGATAAGATGTGACTGCTGGCGAGGCTGAAGAATGCCTTAAAGTGAAGCAGATATCTAAGAAAACATAAAGCACCAGTGTGAATAGTATTTATTTTGGTATTTCAAGTTAGTGAAATAGAAAAAACAGCATAGAATTTGGCTTTAAAAATATTTTTTTCGTTGATAAACTTAACATCTTTGCATGAAACTTGTCAATGGGCAATAGAAAATCAGCAAACCAGGAAACAAGCAGTCCTTTGCTCAGGACTTGCTCTGGAAACAGGACCAAGATGTCTCGTTCAGAAGACAGGAGATACACAGTGAAAAGTGCCAGTTCCCAACTCCTACCTGTGCTTGAGTGAAGTGTCCTGTTACCCTCTAGTGTTTTTCGCTTAAAAATTGTATTTTATACTGTGCTGTAGGTTTACTGCTGACACGGAAGTTTAGTATTTGGTTAAATGGAAATATATTTAGACAGGTAAATTAATAATAATAATAATATGAATCAACATACTTTTATGCGTTTTTTTTCTGGAAATGGAACTCAAATGTCTCATTTTAAATGCCTCGACCTCCTTATGGAGAAGGTTTATATATACAGGAATAAGATTATTTAGATGTTTTTGAGATGTTAGAACTTTGCAGAATTGCAAACAGAAAAATTTTTTTAAAATTTGCATAATGGCAAAAACTGGTTCTAGTTAATGCCACACTGAGCTGCCTTCTGGGCAGGATACAGGTTGTTCAACATACTCACACATGGCTTGAAAAGAGGGTAGAGGTAAAGTGATGAAATTTGTCTGTATATTAAAGAGGTTATTAAATATAAGGACCAATTACAAAGTGCATTAGAAAGACTAAGAGGCTAAGGATGTGATTCAGGTCCATATGATCGCTTCTAAACGTTTACATCTACATGGAAACAGGTTGGTTCAGTTCCTGTCAGTGGAAAGTTGTTCAGTGCAGGCAGTGGGACTTAGAGAGCTTCAACTCACTACTGGCAACACAATAAATCAGTATCATTAGAAGGAAAGAAAGTATTGCACAGTCAGGGAAACTTCACATTGAGAGACTAGCCAGCAGCTTGAGAATAAGAAAGTGCCTATGAATAATGGAAGTAAAGATGAAAAGTTCCTTTAAGTTATTTCTTGGACAATGTTTCTGGACTCCATGCTACCTTGCTTCAGACAAGTCAAATTGAATTAGTTGAAGGTGTAATGCCACCAAGCCTCTCCTGTTGGTGGCTGCCAGAGCCAGTGGCACCCAGACAGCACACAGACAACACTGTCCCCACCTGTGTCTGCCACCTGGCACTGCCAAGTGACGGGATGCATCCATACCTGTAACCCGCATTATAGAGGTGTGGGATGCACTGAGCCGGCCAGACACATGAGTGGACTGTAAACTTCACTACTGAGACACAAAGCATCTGTAGGCCAAGGCTGAGCTGGAGTTTGTATTTTGAGGAACCGAATCTACTCTTTCAAACCTCAACATGGCCCAGTAACAAAGAACAAAAGTTCAGCAGCAGTGTTTTGCGTAATGTCGCATCGATACCAATGCCACCAAGATGAATTCACTAGTTCAATTCAAAAAGCAGAAAGTATTAGCATGGAAAGGCCAAGGAACTGCACTAAGAATAGACTTATTTATTTAATCCAAGGCAATTATAAACAACTGCCACTTTTCAGAGATACTGTGTTACATGTCATGAAAACTAATCTTAAAAGAGAAATTTAATAATCCTTCTGTCAGGACAAAAAATATTGGAAGGACTGGTATGTGTCTGAACCAAAAAAGGCCTTGACCTTTACTAGCTGAATGGCTGCTTATTAATCTGAAAACAACCACTGATTATCTCTACTGATCATTAAAAAATTTTTCACTCATGTCAAATAAGCCCCAAAATGCCAAAGGTTAGCTTTGGTATTCAGTATGGACACGAGATAACCCTTAAACATACATATGCTTCTTCTATACTCTTTAAGTATATATCTAAGCGTGTTAGCTAAAGTTGCCTGGCGGTATTTTTTTTATTATAGATGTTTTGAGCATGGAAAAATCTCATCTGTAGGCTTTGAACAGCAGGTTGAGGAGTTGGAAGCTGATAAAATAAGGAAGCTTCTTTATTCTTACAGAAAATCTGCAGCTAAAGCCTAACAAAAGACCATAAATATTGTATCCATGTAGATGGATTCTAGAGAAAGATGTATGTATTTTACAGACATGAAAGTATGTGAAGAGACTGACAGGAGGACATAAAAGATTCAACAAATACAGTTCTGTATATAAAAGAAATATCTGGTCCTACTATCTTGGACTCTTCAGTGTGAAATGACAGATAAAATAATTACTGTCATTTGCTGTACTGAAGTTAAGAGACTCATGATTTTTCCACCACACGTATGAATAGCTTCTTTCAAATCCATCATCTTTCTTTTTCCACTTCTGAAATACTCTGCAGAAGCTTTCCCAATCAAGCATTTTGTTGAGAAGATGAAGAAATGAGAAGTATGAAAAAGCATTTATCAGGAGGAGGAAAATCATGATGGATGGCAATATTCCAAACCTTTTACAATAAGCATTTCCCATATCTAAATTTATTTCTGTGAATTTTCTAATTAAATTGTTGCCTAAGAAACAAAACATGAGTGTTTCTATATTGCATCTTTTACAAAGCAGCTTTGTATGAATTCATTTGCCTTGTATAACTTAGATTGTTAGCCAGGCTATCAATGATCCTGTCATAGAAAGTTGTTGCATCAAACTGATAAATGAAAGACCTTTCTGTACCGAACATTGATGTTAATAACTCTCCCATGGGCAAGACAACTGTGTTCACATCAAGCAATTTCCCAAAGGTTTGAAAACCAGAAGACTTCCCAAATTAATCACAAACTTTATCCAACTGATTTTGCTTTACAAGGTGTAGTCATTAACTCTAAATTATCTATTTTAAATATCACTAAGGCATTAATTGTCATAAAATCTCTCACGTCAACCAATTTCAAAGTTGTCTTAAGTTTTTACAGTACACAAGCAATTAAAAATTGTTATAAATACTCAGTCTGAAGGTTTTAACCAATATCTAGAAATACTTAAAATCTTTAAACACAGGCATTATAGACAAAAATATTCTAGAAAAAAAACTTCCCAAGTGATGGCAAAAGTCAAGACACATATTCAGGTGATTGAAATTCTGACATAAGTGCTGTGTCTCTAGGGAGGCCCTTGGTTGCATCCTATTGCGGCCCTACAAAATGCTCTTGGAGACCCAGATGGAGAAGTGGCTGTATGTGCCAACAACACCAAGCCTTCATCACATGAGGGTGCACCATGCAGGTGGGGACATTATTGCTATGCAAATAACACCAATAATAAAAAAACTACTGACAAAAAAGGACACTAGAATATAAAGATTCTACAGAGTTTCTGCATCCTCTCTCCCTATACAAATAACATATTCAACTACACATACACAACTACATCTTACCTTATTGCCTTGAATGCCTTTTGGGCCTTGCTGACCTGGATCTCCCCTGATACCCTACAAAAAAGTAAAAGCAAAGAATGAGCTGTCTTTGAAGACACATATAAATTTGGGGTTTTACTTCCCCTGAATGGGGTGCAGTATAATACAGCACAATTCTAAGCTCTAAAGGACAAGAGTTTTCTGCATCATACCTTGTGAATATTGTTAATATTCAAAAACCAGTGCTGACAGAAAGGGTAACTTATTACTCCATGTGAATTGCAGGACAAAATTATTTGGCAGACTCTGCTGTCCTGGTGCCACATATACCATGGCTGTTCTTCACAGAATTGACAGGTTGTACGTAGAAGAAACTTACAGAACATGTCTTTCCTTTTTATTTGGTAGCTTTTAGTTCCCTTACCTGAGGTCCCCGAGGTCCCGTAGGGCCCACAGAGCCTTGCAGACCCTGAGGAAAAATTGGATTCAATTATCAGATTAAAAGGAAATTGCAATCTACTTTCAAGTGTCAAGAACTTGAAATGTATATGTAATGGCTCAAATCTCTGTTCAAGCATTTTCTAGGCACTTTATTCTCTCACCAGAGCACTGCTGCTCTCATACGTATTCAGTAATTACCTGTTACATTTCACCCTCATTATTTGGTTAAAATACTTTTCATCTACAACAAGCATAGTGAATGGCTACTTAATATCTTAGCTATTTGATTAAAAAATTTTTATTTGCTACAAGTTTTTGAATTTAGTTCCTAGAAACATATTAGATACAGAATTCTTAATAAAAATGCTGCAGTGTATATACCAGAATAACTTCAGGTAACTTTGCCTCACTAACTCTAACTGCTGTTCAGTAGCCTGGCAGAGTCACACTAATAGTTCACAAAATCCATCAAAAATGCATCCAAAAATTTAAAATGCCATGCTATTTAATTACATTAGCTGTGATTTCTCCATTTAATGAGTTCTTACCAGTCACCACTACTGCAGATTATTCAAAAATCATTCTGCCTCACTGTTTTTTATTTAGTCACCATAATGCATATTCTACAGAATTTCACTACTTGAGTAAATATTCAGTTATAATTTATTTCTAAAGCAAAAATAGTTTTGAGCAAATTTACTATTTTTTTATTTCTCTTACTTCTCTTTTAATTAGTAACATCTCTACAGGCAGAGGCACTGGCAGACTGCTGCATTTTTCAAGTTATGTGTCACATTTTGAACTCCTAATAGCCTTGACAAATTTAGCAATGATACCTATGCAGAAACTCCATCAACTGCCCTCCCTAGAGATTGAGAGTCAGAAATTTTAAAAGATTCTCTACTCCCTGGCGTTTGCTCCCAGACCAAGCATCAGCCACCAGAGAGATAATCCCACTCAGCTCCAGCACATTTCCAGCCCAATTACACAAGGAATGAAGGCTACAAACAGTGGCTGATGCAATGATGGCTACTTTTGGTAGCACACAAACATATCACTTGAGTCAGTTCTGATTTCAAAGCCAAACAAACTGTCGAATTTCAAACCTGAACAGCATTTGAAAAAGCTCTGATATACAGCACCAAAACTACTGGATTCAGTCTGATCAGTAAGATGAAAAACTGTTTGTGGAAAAATGCAACATTTTCAAATCAGACTCCCAATTATCCTTCAATATCCATCACTCCAGTTAAAGATTGATCTCAGAACACTGAATTTGCTTCTCATACATTTGGCTATATGTGTTCTGTGTCTGATTTTGTCTAGCCTAGAATGCTTTCTTTAAAAATAAAGTCATAACTTTGTTCTATCTTCGGGATTTGTGAATGTGAAGGTGGGAATTCTGGAACTGACTGATCCCCTGCAGAAGACAAAGTTTTTTCATCACTGTCCTCAACAGAAATGAAGCAAGCAGATTTCTGGCAGCCCTGGCATATGTTTTCTATATCCAGATTCCTTGGCTGCTTTGATTATGTTCTTTGCCAGCTTCTGAACAGCTTCCTTTTAGCTTAGTAGACATTTCAGATAACATCATGCTACTTCTCACTTATTGCCTGGATAAAGAAGGTATGATCTTTCTTTATTCCTCTGAGAGATGCAGCTCTCTCCTTTTTCATTGATATTTCAGACTTTTCTGATTCACTTGCTGCCATTTTGAACCACAGTATCCCAAAAGATATTCTCAGCCTTTAGGTTTTCATTATAGTATAATGCCCTTTTCTCTTTGCTATAAGTGTTTCTGGAATGAATATTTATTAATTCCTACCTGAAATTAGTCATCAAATAGCAGCTTCCAGGAAAACAAAAACTTTTCAAGGTCTTTGATAAAGGTAAACATAATATGGATGGCAAAACTGAAGAAATGTACTTTACTAGAATGATAAGTGCAATCTAGTTGGTAGTTCTTAACAATTCTAACTATAAATCAGTGGTTTGCATTACTCATACAAACCTGCTCGTATGAATCAAGATACATGATTACCTCACTTAGCAGTAAATTATCCTTCCCTCTTTCAGAATGCAAATAAACCAGATAAAAATCTGTATTCACTTGCAACATTACTGCACTCCAGGTTAAAAAGAAAGGAGGACAGGATAGAAGCGTGAATGCACAGATGGGCTCGTAGACCTGACAGTTGGTCATGTCGGGTAAGAACCTGCTTTTATTGCAATATAAATTTATACACTCAAATTGAAGTCAAACTTTTACGGAAATAAATTGGGTGGTCTCTGTAAAATGCTCAGTCAAGTGTAAGCAAGGCTTGGCACTGGTCAGGGCAGCTTTTGTTTTAGGCAAGGATCTGCATTTCTTATGCAAAATGGAAAAAAAAAAGAATGTGGTGAACTGTGGGTTCAGTTTCTATAAATCATACTTCTACTATGAATGCATCTCTACCATCAGGGAATTATAAGGTGTTCCAAATTTAAAATAATCTTTTCAAGCTGTTTTTATGAATATGTTACATTGTTTTCTAGTATCTTCATCAAGATAAAACAGTTGAAATAAAAATTATACTTACTATTTCTCCTTTTGTTCCTGGGGGTCCACATTCTCCCCTTTCACCCTTCATAAGAAATCAAAGGGTTCACAGCTAAACAAGATGATTTGATTATACTTCATGCATTAAAGACTCTGCAAGCAGTAGCACAAGAAGTTTAGTAGGCTCTGAGGACGTGGAAGTGGTGTCATTGTACATGGTCTGTAGAAGATATGATCTGCTCTGCTCAAGATAGATTATTTCTGAAAATGCATGCAAAACATCCAACTTACATCAGAGAATAATATATTTAATATCTAATAAGTTTTGCTGCATTTTTCCACCTCGCCGCACCGCCTCCAGAGATCCTTTCCATGCTCTGATTTCATTACTGTGATGTCTGAGATTTTTCTGAATAACAATTGTGAGACTATACATATGAAATGAAGAAAGAATTCAGTGTTTCTGATGATTTAACATATCGATAGACACATGAAAAGCAGACCTATGAGTCCACTGTGCCCATTTTCACGAAATGTTACCGCAAAATTGACTGAAGCATTTTACTGAAGAATACAAAGATTCATAGAGGCACTGCTTTTATTAACAATGTAGAGAGATAAGTGTCCAAAACAAGAAAAGTCAAAATGGGATTATCTCTGTTTCATTTCTGACTATGATGGTCCACTTTGTAATTTCATCTCTAGAATCCCGCAAGTTACGGAAATGCATACTTTTTTATCTTCTTGGAGAGACTATGTTGAAAATTTTCTTGATCAAGCATTAGCCCTTGCAAGTTATAAATAGCTTAAAACTAAACTTCCTTGTGGAAAGTTTTTTGAAAGCTAATGATTGCCACATTGTGTTTGTAGTAAACATTTTCACTTTCTTTTCACTTAACCTCTTATTCAACCCCCATTTTTTTTCCTTCCAGAAACTGCATTTCTGGATTTTGCCACTCTTCTTTTTGTATTTAGATTACATTCTGTGGTTGGTTTATTTAATTTTTTTTTTCCAGCAATCCAGTCTGTAAGCATTTACATAAATTATGAATTTACTTCTAGGGATTGCATTAGGAGCTTTCACGACAAAAAGACAAGACGAGCTCTTTTTTCCATTCTTTCATGTACACAGTCAGCAAGTGACAATTTATTTTCAGACTACTTCTATTCTACAGAAAACTTACCTTTTCTCCCTTGTAGCCAGGAGCTCCCTATTTAAAAATTGAAAAAAAGGAAAAAATCATAGAAGAGAAAGCAAAGGCTTAACATACTGCTAATTTAAGTAGAAAAAGCCCCACTTCCCCAGTAAAGAATTATGTTTCAGAAGTTTAACAATTCACAACAATAAAATATATCTCTGAAATTGCTAAACATATAATTATCTGCAAATCTAGATGTCTATTTTTTACTCATATATTAGCTGTAAATATGCCACTCAGTTTGCCAGCCTCCTAGTAGATAAATGCTGTCATTTAAATGGGACTTTTAAACTGAGTTACTCTTCTACAGGGAGTAGTGTTAATCCTTCTCCAGTGAATCAACAAGAATTCTGAGAATTATCAGTTTTTAGAAGCCACTGAAGGACTATCTAGTGTTTTTAGTAATGACATTTTCAGTTCTGCCTTTGGGATAAATCTAATGCAAGTCAATTCAAAATTGCACAGCTTTGAAAGTTCCTTCTTCCAGTAGCATCTCATTTGTATAGTTAAGCACATGGTTAGCCTGTTTCTCTTAGTATATATGCTTCTGTAAACCAGGCCTTAGTGTAGGTGCTTTAAATAATTGAATAAAGTAGACATATAAAAAATGAAAATAACATTTTTAGTTCAGAAAATGTGAAAAGACAAAGTATGAGTTAGCACTGTAGTAGTCACATACCTCTTCACCTTTTTCTCCATGATCACCTTTTTGAGCATCACCCTATTGGAAGCAAAGGAATACAACTGAAATATGTATTGCCCTTTCATTTATCCCTATTGCACTAAAACCAAGAACACTGTTAACACTGTTACTATTTACTAATATTCACACTTCCTCCTTCCACAATTAAGGATACACATTTCCTGAACATTAACATAGAAAACTCAACTATTGTCACTGGACGACTGAAATCTTAGTCAACAGAGTGAAGCACTCTGCTCAAGGGATCTGTGTACTGTTAGAAAGCTCTGTGGAACTCAAAGAGCCTTCAGCTATATTCAGACACCTCTGCTGCCAGAGGAGAACTGGAATGATAGGCAGTGTTAACTTGATAGCAGTTTAGTTTTAAATTTTTTTCTCATACTTCTAAAGCAGCTCACTATAAACAAGCAAACCTCAATATTTAGAACTTATTTTAACATACTTTTCCTTTGCTATATTCATACCTATGGTTTGAATAACCGGATAGAAATTTGCTTTCTTTCTTTTAAATTCACATTACCTTGTTTCCTTTTGGTCCTGGGTCACCTTTCTCCCCTTTGTCACCAGCACTGCCCTGAAACAAAGCAAGAAAATGTTATTACCATTGTAAGGATAAAATTCACCTGCTTGTCTAAGACCATATCTTAGCGCAAAATCATTCTGGAATAAGCTTTGGTAGAAACCCCTACTGATTCAAGTATGGTACACATGACACAACATTCATTTAGCTAAACCCACTCTGGTATTATCAGGTATCTACAATTTTTTTTTAAACAATATTCAACAATAAATAGATTTTCTACAGAGCATCTGAAAAATCTAATCAGGAAGGCATTGAAGAAAGCAAACACAGTTCTTCCTTCCCATTTCTCAATTAACCACCACCATCTCATCTTCTCTGCCTAGAAAAAAACAGTACAGAACAGTTTAGGGTAAATACTCAGCAGCCCTAAGGAAAAAAATTACTGCACCATTATTACTCTTTGGAGGATCATCACAGTGAGGACTAGAAAGTTTGGTGTACACACACCTGTATAATAAGTTACATCTAATAATTTTGGATAAAATAACTTAAAAAATCTTGGATCTAAAATTTTAAATTGCAAACAGAGGTTCAGATGCACGTTATCCAGATGCCCATTATCCAGAAGGATTGAATGATAGGCCCTGGTGTCATAACCTAACTGTATGGTTGACTGGTTAGAGTCTAGGGAGAAAGATAAAAACCTCTGAATGCACCTTGCTTGTCTCTGGGGGAGATATTAAAGTCAGAAAAATTATCAGAGAGATCATCCACCATCTGAACTCACACTTTTCTGTTCCTTACCAGAGCCAAGAAACATGTCTGAAGTGTCACAAGAGAAAAGAGAGTGTTGGAGGCAGAGTTTTAGATCTTTCCTCATACAGCCCACTACCTTCAAACTTTTGAACCTTTACTCCTCACAAAAATAGAAGTTGCTGCTGGATGAAAACCTTTGTCTACTGGACCTTTCCTTCTCCACTGCAAGATTCAAGAATAACTTTTTCATTTGGGCTCCAAAATCATGTACTTATTTATCCACAGTGTTTTATTACCCAATAATAGAAATACATTTTCAAGATAGTATCTGATTATGGATAGATTTTTTTTCTGAGCTCTTTTAACAGTGGCCTTTCACTACCAACTTCATATGCTACAATAAATCAATCTTTTTGCAGTATGCGCACAGCTAATGTCTTGGTTTTTACATAGTTTACATAGTAACCAACTGAAGTCCTGTGCAGTATTGATTTTGATTAAAATTCAAATTCTTGAGCCTATTCAAATGAATGAATACTTACAGAATCACCTTTGTCTCCTTTTACTCCCTTTTCACACTCGCAGATCTTCTGCACACACTACAAGGTTAATAGAAAGATAAAGCAGTATGTTTTTCAAATATATTATTTCAAAATTTTAAAGTGAAAGTTTTGGTTTTGCCTAGCCAGAGACTAAAGAACATAAAAGTGGAATAATAGGAAATAAAAGATGTTTTAATACATTTATTTCTCATATAATCAACATTAAACTTCCATCTAGAGCAACAAAAATCTGTTACTTGATTTATTTATAACAAAAATAAATCTCACTGCAGTGACTGTAGTTACTGTAATAATTACAAATGTTTAAGATAGCATATACACAGTACACAGCACTGTGAAACTTTATATAAATTTTGAACCATTTTGACATTGTTATTGTTTTCTAATGAGACCACGAATTAACTTGCGTATCTTGCATTAGACATATTCCACTGCTGTAGGAAGAGTTCTTTATGTCTTACTGTTGATACTACTCACTAATGATCTAACAGCATAGATTTCTCAGGAAAAGGGACAGAAGAAATGGAGGAAAGTTAAAATAAAAGCAACCACGGTCAGAAAATTTACCCAGCGATGGAAGGCTGATTAATCCTCAAGTATTGTTGCATTATAGAAGAAGCAGACTTTGGGAAGTCTAGTGTCAATAACAGTAATCAAACACAAAGCTCAAAAACCCTACCTGCTTCTGTAGCAAGGCTTCCTGAAAATAAAATGAAACAAAAATGTTACTTTCATACAGATATGATTTAATTTAACAGAGTACTAATTTTTCCCCTCTAGTTTACAGAATTTCCAAAGTGAATGGTAGAGATACCTTCATCCCTCATTCCTTCCTCAAAGGGGTAAGAACCAGTCTGTGCAACTACTCATAAAGAAAAGGGTTCTTGGTAGAAAGAGAGGGTTATTCCATGTGACCCAACGATCAGAAAACACGAGAAATAATGGGATAGCTAAACAGACAGTATCAAGGTGCAGTGCTAACAACAGGGACCATGAAAAGACTTCCTAATCTAAGGCCTTCCTTTGGAAAGCCCTACAAACAGAATATGTAGGGGAAAGACTCAGTGACTATGCATGAGATCAAGCTACCTTCTAAAGTGTTTTCATTTGCTCAGAGACACACGCGGTGTGCTGGGAAACGTGATCAGCACAGCTGAGCTGTTATTGTCCAAGCACGCAATTCCTTGGAGGGGGGCTGGGAAAAGGAAGCTCCAGCTGCCCTGACTCCTGCTGTAGCAGAGAAGGCACCACAAAACCCTCTGCACTGTCTTCAGGGCTTACCTAACCAAAGTCAAATGAAATCTGCCATGGGTAGACACGTGACAAGAATAACATCAGCATAACTTACCAGTTCCAATGCTACATCAGCTACCAGGTTCTCATCATCCAGGGATAGCACATGTTTAGAGGATGAATCACCAGATACCATGCGCAATTTTCCTTCTTGGACTGTTTTCTTAGAAAGGCCAATGGTAAAAAAATGTATTCCAAGACTTCTGGCTGTTGTGGCTATACCCTGTACATTAGGGCTATTTGGATGATCCACACCATCAGTCATCAAAAAAGCCACTTTTACACTTCTCTTACGACTTTCAGTTTTAAACAGCTGAGTGGCATTTGAAACTGCATAATAGGAGTAAGTGCCATGGCCAATAAGGCCCAGAGAATTGATTTTCTGCTTAAAATTCTGGACATTTTTCCAGGCTGTAAAGGGATGATCAATGCTGACTGTGCTGCTGAACTGCATACCTGCTAGTTTAACATTATACATGTGGGACTTAACTGGCTTCATCTCGAAAATGCTGTCAGTTATGTTTCCAACAAAATTCTTCTGTAAATCAAACAACTGATTTTTGGCACTTTCTGAACTGTCCAAGATAAAGACTATATCAATGAGACACATATCACCTGTAATGGAACAAGAAAGTTAAATCTATGAATGATGGGAACACCTGCACAACAGATTTCAGATAATTCTCTGCAAAAATTATTTTCCCAAAGATTCCTCTGTCTTCCCGGTAAAAATTCTAAGGATAAATTTCACTGTAAAATCCCAGAAATTCTAATGCAAACTGTCAAGTTAGCATCTTCATGGGATTGTTTTAGTATTTTAGTTGATATTGTATATAAAATTTTCCACATGCAATTTAAAACAAAAAGTCAGGTTTCTTATAATTTCTGTTAAGAGATATGCATGTCCATGAAAATCACTGATTAAACTGGAATCCATGCCCAAGTAGTCACAAAGTATTTTCCAGCCCTGATAATCAAAAGAAACATTTTATATATTCACATGAAAGTTATCAATTACTAAATAATTATGCTAAAATGCATGGATACCTGCAACACGGTCAACCAGAAACTTTAAGAAAATAGTTTTACCTTCATCTTTTGGCATGGGAGAGTAAATATTCTTTCCTTTCTTTCTGTTTTGCCCATGTACTACCTGGTTTGTTACCATAGCCAGAAGTATAAAGCAAAGGAAAAGACATTTTTTCCTCATAGTGACTTTCCTCCCAGTTAGACAACGTTTCCTTCCTGTTAAAAGTAAAAAGTAAAAAGCATGTGAATACTTCATTAATAGAAGCAAATAAATAAATACAGATACTTTAAATACATCTTTGTTGGAAGCATGTGCTGGAGAAAATATACAGAAAACAATTCTATAAGTCACTGTGTAGCTAATTTAAGCACAGTAACCAGCACTACCTCAACTCTAGCTCACATGTATAGTAGAACCTGTTTCATTACAGAAGAAATATGGGTATAACCCAGGATTGCCTTTTCGTTCTTAACAAAAAGTCATTCGAATAGCTAACAAAAAAAGGTTAAATGAATTGTTACTCTATTTATTAGGAATAAACAAAGATCTGGGTATTTTGGGATACAGATATATTACCTAGGTCTGGAGCATCTGTATGAACAACTTATTCCTCTAAGAAACAGTGGCTAAGTAATGAAATTCAGTATGTTAATATATTATTAACATTACATGGCTATTACAGAATATGTGCAATATTTTTCATAAAGACAGTATTCTACTATAGGAGAAAGTTTCACAAAGGATGTCTGGACTTCAGGCGGCTCTCTTGAAAGCTGTTTATTGCATAGGCGAAGTTACAGCATTTCAGGGAGTGGGTATCCTGTGGGAGTGGGTATCCAGAGCCCTACAGCTGCCAGCTCCAGCTGTAGGCATACCTGAAGCCCCTTTCTGTTCAAGTTACAAAGCATTTTATACCTTTCTTTGCAGAGTATCTTAACACATAACAACCAATAAGCACCATACACAATACCTTTACATTTGCCTATAGCCTATCTTAGCTACTACCATCACCATATTATAGTCATTATTATCCAATCACAACAGTAAGTAAGTTACAATTTAAGCTTACAGTGGAGAATTCTCAGACCTCTCTTTTTCTTACTACTTCAACATTTCTTGTTTGCCTGCCATATCTCTCTTTTTGGTAAAGACATGTTTTCTATTTACTTATGCTCTTCTTGAGATTTATTTACTTGGTGAAAAACATGTCTTTGTTTGTAGTCACATACCTTTGTCCTACTCCTAAAAATCTCCTTCCAACTCATCTCCAACTTTTGCCTTCTCAGTTATTCAGTGGTCAGTGTTTCAGCAAAACATCTTTTACTCTATATCAAAACTTGCTTTCATTTCTATCTCATCCTCAGTTTCTACATTCAGAGATCTTTCTGCCAAGCCTACATGTCTGTGAAACTTTCTTACCAAACTTTCATCCTCCCCAACATTCTACTCTAATGAGAATATACTGACAAAATGAAAATTAGAACATTTAAATCAGCAATTCAACATATTTCTAGAGTACACTGAAATATATTAAAACTGATTTACAAAAAAAAGCCTGTATTTTATAAAAATTCATTTTAAATATCAATAACAACAAAGACAATATTTTAAATGTAAAAATCCTTCCTAAATCCTCTTTTCAAGTCCATCAAGCAGTCACATATACAGAAACCATAAGTCCAGTCCTCTAAAAACAAAAAGGAAATAACAAAGCCTCTTACCTTTGAAGGCATTCAGAAAGCAAATTGTGGATTGAAGAAGTTTTCAGCGTAGAAAATATGTCCTGTAGGTCATACTGGAAAATATGTTTTGTTTACCAAAATAAAGCAATCTACGAATAAATAGCCTACCCACTTGTAAACGGCTCTACCTTGCATGTAGATGTTTTATCTTTTATTGCTGCTGTTTAGTTGGCCAAAGTTTAAATGAAGATCATCGGGCACTTGGCCAGGGCTGAGCAAGAGACCAAGACATTTTATTAGAAGGGACAGTGTTAGTCTGGGACCACAAGTGTTTTTCCATCTTAAGTAACTGTACTTTTACATTTGAAAAAAAACCACTTTTAGGCAACCTACATCTTTACCCTTCACTCTGCCAGTCACATGTCTTCACCTTGTCTGTGTTAATGTTGCAGCACTGGCTAGATCAGAGATGTGAGAGCAATACATCACTTGCAGGCTAGAACTGAAGTCTGACCTGATGGTTTTGACAGTCTGCAGGACTCAAAGGCGGTAACTGCATTAGCAATTACAATAATAAAAGACAAAAAAAAAAAAAAAATTCTTCTTGAGCTGGTTTCCTCAGAAATTCTTTCTGCTTTTTAAATCCTCTGAGGGATCAGACACAGATAGGATATCTGAAAGGTGATGGGTCATTTAGGTAGCTTTCAGAATGTTGCACGGAAATTATATTTGCTCTATCTACTGGCATGCTTCAGAGTAAAGTTGTGTTATCACAGTGTTAAGTTAAAAAATGGGGTGAGAGAAAGTACGCAATGATGAGTCTCAAGGAATCATAACATGCCCTGAGGGAGTTAAGTACAAATGCCCAGCAGAAGGTTAGCAGACATCCCCTAGACAGGGACTGCCTACCAGGCAAGACATCCCTCAGCACCTTGGTCACAGGGCAGAACCATAGAACATCCTGAGCTGTTAGGGACCCACAAGAATCATCTTGTCCAACTCCTAGCCCTGCATATGCCAAAATGAAAAATCACACCATGCATCTGAAGGAATTGTCCAAATGCTTCTTGAACTCTTACAGGTTTAGTGTGTGACCACTTTCCTGGGGAGCCTGTTCCAGTGCCTGTTCCTGGCTGCCAGGACACACTGTCAACTCATGTTCACCTTGCCATCAACCAGGACCTCTAGAGCCCTTTCCAGCCTCTCATTCATCAGTCTGTCCATACATACAAGGTTGTCCTGTCCCAGGTGCTGAATCTGGGACTTACCCATGTTAAACTTTATACAATTGGTGACTGCCCAGCCCTCTAATTTGTCAAGGTATCTCTGCAGGGCCTCTCTGATGGAGTCAACAGCACCTCCCAATTTAGTATAATAAGCAAATTTACTTAGTATACCTTATAGACCTGTGTCCCAGTCGTTTATGAAGATGTTGAAGAGCACAGGGCCGAAGATGGAGCCCTGTGGAACCCCACTAGTGACAGGTTGCCAGTCTGATGTCACCCCATTCACTGTAAACCTGTACCTGACCCCTGAGCCACTTGCTCACCCATCACGTGATGTGTTTATCCAGCTGTGTGATGGACATTTTGTTCAGAAGGATGTTGTGAGAGACAGTATAAAAAACTTCACTGAAATCCAAAAAGATTATATCAACTGGCTTCCTTTGATCAACTAGGTGGGTTACCTTGTCATAAAAGGAAATAAACTTTGACAAGCAGGACTTCTCCCTCATTAAGCCATGCTAGCTGTGACCGATGATGACTGTATTTTCCTTCAGGAGTTTTTCACTACCTCCCAGAACAATCCCATCCATAATTTTACCGGGCACTGATGTGAGACTGACACACCTGTAGTTACCAGGGTCATCCGTCTTGCTCTTGAAATTTCCCAGCTTCCAGACAGCTGAAACCTCTCCAGATTCCAAAGACCATTAAAAAATCATTGAGTGAGGTCTCACAATGACATCATCCCTTTGAGTACCCTAGGATGAATCCCACCAGGCCCTACAGACTTAGCAAAATCCAGCTGGAGCAGAAAATCCCATGCTAGTTCAGGGTTGGCTGGGATATGTTGAGTAGGAGCTTGTAAGTAAGCCAAGTACATTAAGCTTTTAAGTGAGCAGAGAACATTTCCTGCTGATTTCGTTAAAATGTTGGTGAACGGGAAAGAATAGGGAGGAAAAAAATAAGGCACCACTGACCAATGAACATAAAGAAAGTATCTGTCTTCATTAAGGTCAGTAGAAACATCCTTCATGTAGCCTGGGTGCAAGGTCTCATGTATTGATAGACTACAAACACTTTCTTAAGCACTCACTTTCTGCTTCTCCAAGGGTGTATACCTTTATAAAGAGACATTCAGCTAGAAATCCACCTTTGCAAACGCCATTATTTATTCGTGTGTGCTGTGAGCCATGAGCATGACGGCATATGTAACTTTAACCAAATTAAAGGGTGAGACAACTCATACTAAGGAACTCAAAGAGACCTTAGCTCTTAGTAAAGATGGAGATAACACTAATCTGTTTGTGTTGCTGGTTTTGGCTCGGGTAGACTCGATTTTGTCCACAGTAGCTGGTATGGGGCTGTTTTGGATTCATGATGGAAAAAGTGTTGATAATTCAGAGATATTTCAGCTGTTGCTGAGTAGTCCTTACACAGGGTCAAGGCCTTTTCTGCTCCTCATCTCACCCCAGCAGGGAGTGGGCTGCAGATGCACAAGGAGTTGGTAAGGGACGCAGCCAGGACAGCTGACTCCAGCTAACCCAAGAGATATCTCAGACCATATGCCGTCATGATCAGGATATAAAGCTGAAGGATGCTTGTTTGGGGGGCCACTACTCAGAGACAGGGTGGGCATGTGCCAGCTGGTGGTGAGCAATTGTTTTCATTCACATCATTTGTCTTTCTTGGGTTTTATTTCTCTTTGCTATTTTCCTTTTCATTACAATATTATTACTGTTATTAGTTAAAAAAATTAATTGGTTAATTGGTTGAAAAAAAATATTAAACTGTTCTTCTCCCAACTCGTGTGTTTTCTTATTTTTACCCTTCCAATTCTGTTCCTCCCATCCTGATGAGGGTGGAGAATAAGCAAGAGGCTGTGCAGTGCTTAGTTGCTGGCTGGGGTTAAGCCACGACAGGTTGCACGTGAGAGCTGTACCTTTGCCCTACAACTGTATGAAGTACCATTCCTACACAGAATTGTCAGTCTGTTCACTCTCTGTTAACATGAAGTGTACTGAAGGAATATGCTGCTAACAGAAAAAATTCTACCCATCAACACTGCTCACCCTCTTCACCCAGTTCAAGTGAGGAAGGATCTGCTGGTCCAGCAGTTGCACCTTCATTCTAAAGGGCCTCCTTCCTATAAACCTCTACATCGTCTCCTGTCAAATACAAGTCATCTTTATTGAGGCTAACTGTCCTCATTAAGTAAATATTGCCTTCATTACACACATGGAAAACAAAGAGTTTCAATGGAATACAATATTTTACACAAAATATCTGTTAATACATTAATATTTACATTAAATATCTGTATAAATGATAAATATTGTCAGCACCCAGCGTCTGTTGTATTCGAGACATTGGTGATCATTAAACACTTCATTAGCAACAAACTAGTCACAAGATCACTCGTACTGTTTACCTACTTATTCTCACCCTTATGCATGCTTAGACCAAGACTGCAAACAGCCAATTGGATCAACAGCTATGGAAAAAAAATGCTTTTTCCAGCAGCTGGCAAGGTTTATCTGCACTATGTGCCAAAACAGAACTAAATGAATGGATTTCCAGATGTGTTCAAAGATTTCGCACTTTTTTTTGGGACCTGCAAACATGACTCTCATCTGGCAGAGATCAGAAAATGTTAACACTTAGAATTTTTAGACATAACAATGTGACTAGTCAAATATACATGTACCATGGTAGTTCTGATGCACATGATGTATTTGGACAGAAATAGGGTCAAATTTAGTTGTATTTCTCTGGCTAGAACATCCATAAATCTGTTACATGCTGGTCTGTAACTCATCTCTGGGAACAGCCTAAGCTCTTCTTCACTTCTTACTGTGTTTTGGAAGTCCAGTAAGAATCTTGACAGTTCCACAACAGGATTGTTGATTTACAATTCAGAGCTTTTTTTTTTTCACTAGTCTTGTTAGTATATATTTTCGTGGCTTTGTATTCACTTAGAAATCAAATCTGATGGAAGCAATGACTCCAGATTTACAGCGTTGTTTTTAACAGCAATACTTCTTGCAAAACTTTTTAGTACAGAAGTGTTCCAATGGCTGCCCAGAACCACATGCTCTGAACTAGATGCTCAGCACATTCAGCTTCCAGGACTACTGAATCTGTCTAAATGCACCCATTACATGACCATACTAAAGCTCTAGTCTGCAACACAAAGTTTTATCTGTACAACTCATTTTATGTTGCTAGTGACATTTCAAGTTAAAAAGCCTTTAGTTCCTGCATACATGCTAAGTCATCTCTTCTACTGGAAAAAATAGTGTATAACTTTTGTTCCTGGTACATACCTTCCCTCCTTGAATACTTCCTGCTATTCTCATTACTGAAACTCAAAAATGGTAAAGAAGAAATGAAAAGAGAGAGTTGACAAAGATAAGAGAGAGCTTCTATATGAAGACAGACAAAGTAAATTATGATTCTGTTGCTTCAAAAGCCACAGCTAAATGAGGATGTGATACAGATGTATACAAGTAGTACAAGTAGTAAAAAACCTGACTATTCTAGAGCACATGAATGTAAAATGTCAGAGGACTTACACTATGGGTCAGGTTGTTCGATGATACTGAATCACTCCAAACTGAGCCTAGAGACACTTCTGAGATAGAGTCAGAGAAGTGGGCATTTGCTTTATTCAGCGCTGGGTGCTTGGGGGATCGCTCCTCCTAGCACGCATGCCAAGCACACAGTAACTTACAATATATGGTTGCATTTCATGCATATTCATTACATTTCTTAGAAAAGGGGTGGTTATGCAAGTAATTTCTTAGAACTCGTTATTATCATTAGCATACACGAAGCACAGGCTCAGTGCACTCTGGTGGTCGCACCAAGGAAGGCTCGAAGTCTTCCTCTGTGGTCGTTCTGGTGAAGGCCACAATCTTCCTCACAATGCACTTTTCACCCCTTGCTGCAGAGCATGTGCAGTTATGGTTTTGCTGCCTCTGCAGTTTCTTGGCAAGCTCCAGCTGCTTTTTGTCTCTTCGACTATCTTTCTACTGTACAACATTCTGCTTCCTAAGTTTGTGGTTAGTGCCTGCTAACCTCTAACATTTGCTACTATATCTCTAATGCCTACACAAGTACAATGATTTTAACCCTTTCAATATCAATCAAAACTCACTGCCTTAAATTTATATTTTTTCCCCTGGTGCACTCTTCACTCAATAAGAAGGTGAATAATTACTATAAAGAATACTAGCTTTTTTTTCTCTGGCTAGGAGACACTAATAGGTGAAATTTGAAATAAATATTTTAAACAGCTTTTAAAAATCACTGTTCCTAGTACTAGATGTGTCTTAATTCAGTGCCATTGTTACTCATACACTGTATTAGCAAAGTTGTGATTATCTGCCTTCTTAAAACCAGATTGCAGTAAGTGTATCAAAAGGATCATTTCGTTGCTGAATATTTATGCAATGAAGATATTTATGCTATTTAAATCCTGCCCTCTGGTGTATCTACATGATAATGCATAATGATAGTAATGACAGTACTTCATACCGGGCAACTCATTCAGCATTTAATCATTTATACACACCTAGTAAAGGAGGCTACTGTCTGGGCAAAAGATTTGTGCCCTTGTAATAGAAGGTGGAAGCTAAAGACTAATTTATCAAAAGACTAAGATACAACACTTTGAGGAGCGAGGATATCTCCTGGAAGAATTGGTATTACTCCTTAGTTCCTACCTGATCCTGAGATTCTAAATACTCGTTTCACACATTCCTCTCTTTTAGATACCCAGATTGAGAGCACCAGTATGATGCCTTAGGTTTTAACTTTCATATTTTTCAAATCCTGTACTGCCTAGTGTGTAACTCTGAAGTTTCTTGTAGCCTGTTAACTTCTGCTCTCTCGTGCTAGGCAGACATAACAAAGCCTCTCCAGGGCTGCTCTACAAGGACACTCAGACTGTCCTAGGCCCAAAATGTGTAAACCAAAAGTCTCTGAAAGGGGGGGCAAGCTTGGGGAAATTACATCATTAACTGAAGCTTTAATTGGAGAATTAACCCTGATGTGCAAATGAACCAAACTTATGAAAGTGTGAAGAACTCGTGACCTGTTGTCCAACTTGGGGTCTATTTTGGCAGTAGCCTCTGGCTCCCCAGGGTGTACCTTTGAAGGCCTTTCAAATAAATACCTACCTTTATTCCCTTACTCTTGTCTAATCTCTGTTTTTAGGGTGGTCTCTTCAGGCATCAAGTACATCACATGGATCTTCTGAGTACTGCAAAGTTAATAAAAGCTAAAAGCGAATGTACTGGCAAGGCAGTATGAACTGCTGAAGTAAGTACAGTTCTAGGTTGTCAGAGAAGTGAAATGACAGTCTTGTTGCATCACTTATGTAGCACTGGCCTGAGAAGTGTTTTGCATTAGTACAAAGGTAAATTATTACTTCCATTTGTAAGTAAACGGAGCAAGGATTAAAACAGTAACTGCTTAAAACAGATTCACTTTACTTCCTGACAGTCCCATTCCTGAAATTCCAGTCCTGTTTGGACCAGGCTCACTTTGTTGTTGTCCCTAAGAAAAAGACAAACACATACCCCCCACCCCCAAAAAAGAAAAAAAACCCAATAAAACCAAACCAAACCAAAAATCACAAAACCCACAACACCAAAAGACTTCCAAAACTCCAACTTAGAATTATTTGTGTAAATGTTTTACTTCACTGATGGCTTAAAGCAAAGATGGCCAAATGTGCAGCCATTACAGGATCCATTGTGTAGCCATTTTGTGGCTACAAGAAATTGATGGTTTGAATAAGGGCTTTGGTCAGCAACAGAGAATATTGTTAAAATACAGCATATTTCATTTTCAAATTCTTTAAACAACCCTTTGTAAATCCTCTATGTTTCTGGTTATCATAACATATGATACAGCTCAAAAGGAGTTCTCTAACAGCCTACAGTGAGCAAAACTGAAGAGTTACCTTTTATTTCATGAGTTTCCCTAGAAGAATATGAGCTCTAATATATAGAAAGCCTGGTCCTCTATCACATATATCTCCTGCTCTATCCTTCTAAAATCAGTATTTTTTTCACAGGTTACCTTTGGACTTTGAACACTCAAACTTTGTGATCTCTTTCATCCAGCTATTCTTTCAGGAGCCTGGATACCCTAAAAAGATTAGCTAGGACATTAATTTTTAAACTTCCACAGATCAGTTTTCCAATTAATAAAATGAAGTCGTTATCTTCAAAAGAAAACAAATGTGCCTGTGAAATTCTTGCTGTATTTATTTCAATTTCCCTTGCTCACATTTCTACACATCCCACTGAATAACAAGTACAGCAACCACCACTAATACTAATGAAATAAGTGAAACTGGGAGTTTTTTCAGTCTTATCCAAGCCTGTGCACTTGACAAAGGCCATTCTGCCATCAAAAGAAGAGTCACCTTCCTTACTTAAAAGGCTTTTTATTTTGAATGCCTCAATTAATGAATGACCAAAGTGAAAGACCTGGTGGGCCAACTGGACCTACTGGATCCTCTCCGCCTTTTTCACCTTGAAAATATATGGCATTTGAATACAGCAACTTGCATTGTGTTTTTAACGTGGAATTGTATAAAATTAAGTGATAATCCCAACATACACAAAGAACAAAAGTATGATCTGTGCAAACAAAAGAATTTTCAGTAGAAATACTAAAACCTGGAGGAAACAGTCTTGCAACCTGTGCCCAAAACTTCAGCAATCATGCTGCTGAATCTGTATAATTTAGAATCTTTTTAAAGAGACATGTATTTTACATAGACTGAGAAGTATGAACTCCAGCTTCAAACGCCCTATGTAATGAATACTTTCTTCTCTTACCAAAAATCAGATAAAGCAATACTACTGGGTATGCATTATGGCATGGAGGAGTACAACACTACATCTGAAACAGTCTGCTAGGCTCCATTAAGCAACAGCTTCTGCAAGTTTAAGTAACCATAATCCAAACAAGTACTAATGTTAAAAATAGCAATGACAGAATATATACTTTTTTCTTTTTCTGTAAAGGGAGGAGCAGCAGTAGACTTAAATAACTAAATTAGTATTTGACATGTCTTTAAAAATCAGTGTTAACATCGCATTGCAATAGACAAAAAAAACCTCTGGCAGTATTTAGGTGTTTCTGCATTCCTGAAAGGATTTAGCCATTTTGGCTAGTTCCTGTAGCCAGACATGACACAAATACAACAAATCTCAGAGATTAACATAAACTAAATGAAAAGCCAGCCTTCCAGGAATCAAATATGAAAAAGCATAACAAAGTTGTAGGGAAAAAAGAGCTTCCAGTTAATATCTCAAAAAATATTAACTAACCATGGTATAACTTGATCTCTTACGAATTTTAACATATCTTTAAAGAAGAAAATAAGCTCAAAATGGAGCTTCCACTGTACAAAGTCTTTACATGATCAAAAATTCTTGACTAACTCAGAGACTTGTACATAGAGCAAACTTGGAATATTTTGCAGTCAGAACAAAAAAGAAAAAAAAATACATCATCCATGAAGATAAATTGCTGAAAATAGTTCAAAATATAACTGCATAAAAACAATTGTCACATATAAATTCACATTAGAAAAAAGCAGATCTTACAAGGAATATCACAGGGACTGATCACAAATGTGTGCAATGCCTTAGAGGCCAAAAAATGTAGGATTAAAATGAGACTTGATGAAAGTCAAGCTGAGTTAGATCCTTAATGATTTGGGGGTTTAAATGTGTAAGTTTATTTTACCATATCAGTTGCAAGGAATAAGGAAATATAAAAAGCAGCTGTTATGCAATGGTGATGAAGAGATTAAAAATTAGGTACAACCTCAAAACTAAGAAAATATTGTGTATTATTTACAAATAAAGATGCTGCTATTGGACAAAGACACAAATGTGGAGACAGCTACATGCAAATGGAAAGGATAAATCAGAGCATGGAAAACAGAAGCAAAGATCCAAGAGTTTAAAAGGTTCAGAAACATTAGAGGAACTCACAACCTCACTAATGAAATACTGCTGCAGTATTTATTTTGAGATCAACATAGAAAATAAAATTTCTGCGTGTGGTAGAATGATCAAATAGAAAACATCTATGTCCCAACAGTTCATGTGATCTGGGACACAGTGGTCTCTCAGGTAGTAACATTCTTTTGCATTCTGAAACACCAAATAGATCTTGGTTTTCTATTAACTTACTTTGCACCTGTCATTGTAGTAGCAGCATTTACTGGTTCAAAATATAATATTTAATTTTTAAATTTCTCTGAATCTTTCTTGTGCCAAAGACACAGGAAGTACCTCTTCTGTAGCTTGTGTATTTGTTAGTTGTGTATCTGGACCATCATTAGGACTCAAGAAATGAGTAAGATGTCTGACAGTTCAGCTGCTGGTGTCAGTTAAGCTGCTGATTCTCTAGTACCTAAAAAACTTACTCTTAGAATCAAAGTTAGATGATGTGATTACTGCAAGTATTAACTACATTTATAAACTGAACTCCCATACTTTCCCATGGAAATATGTTAGGAACACACAAACTGAATTTCATCTTTGTTATAAAAAGAACCTCCAGGTGATTATTTGAAACACATGTGAAAAAGCCACTATGTTCCACTTCAATGGCCGCAGAGGAAATGGAATGATGAAAATGAAACAGATAAGCATGAAAATCCAGGCTGCCAATTTTGCCTTTGATATATGATAGACTATTTAATCTGAATTACTTTTCATTTTTCCACATATTTGGGCTATTTTATTTATTAAAACAACTGCTGAGCTCTTAAAGATTACTGTTACTAAGGAAAAAAACAACTGTTCTATGAGGAAAAGTGCTCTTAAAATGGAAGGAATATTACAATTAAATCTGAGACAACTAGTTGTTGCACCATTACACAACATTTGTGGCTTAAATTAATGAACCCTGTGAAAATTTAACACATAAAATGTAGCTCTTTGGATAATACAAATTCTCCACTATGCTTAGAGACAAGAAAAAAGACAACAGACATTGACACAAATCATGTTCAAACACATTTTTAAACTAAAGGCACTGAATATTATTGAAAAGAGATTATTGAAATATGGATGAACAATGGTTTATCATACATTTTCTTAAAAATGTTTTGCTAAGTTATAAAAACATTGGAAAGGCCATTAAAATTTATATGCCATAATTCAAAAGAGAAAGTAGGAAAATATTCAATAAGGAAGCCAAAGTATATGCATTTCCTTTCTTTTATGAGAAAAGAAGCAAGAGAAGAAGTAAGGAACTAATGTCCTAAAGTAAGGAACTAATGTCCTGACTCTAACAGTGCTGAAGGAAACTTTAAAAATGTGGTATTTAAATATTTCCAGGCCAAATATCACTGTTTCTGTATGAAGAAGGAAGTTATTTTGAGACAATCTGAAATTGTCTAATTAGTACTTCAGTTTTTAATTTTTATTTCAAAAAATTTTAAAGCGCATTGAAAACAAAAGGAAAAAGGTGGAACTTCACATTTCCATGGCTTGCAGAAAAACAGGTTGTAAAATCCTAATCACCTAGGAGTGAGGAAATACGGTTTTGGGTTTTTTTTTTCAGGTAATTTGTATGTAAGAAAATTTCATTACTGTGTCATCAAATACTGGAAGAAGTTGCTCAGAGATGGTATGCAGTCCCAAAATCCCGTACTTTGGCTGTTTGAGCAGGTCTCCAGCAAGAGGGTGGAGGGCTAGACTGGATATGAGGGAGAAATTATGTACTGTGAGGGTGCTGAGGAACTGGAACAGGCTGCCCAGAGAAGCTGGGATGTCTCAACCCTGCAAGTGTTCAAGGCCAGGCTGGACGGGGCTCTGGGCAACGTGGTACACTGGGAGGTGTCCATGGCAGAGGGCTGCTATTAGATGCTCTTTGTGGACACAGAACCGCAGAATGTTTCAGGCCGGCAGTAGGTGCTCTGGCGCAACCCCGCTGCTCCGCAGGGCCATCCCAGAGCACACTCCGGGGCCCCGAGGCCGCCCGCAGCTCTCCGGCCCGGCCCGGCAGGGGGCGCTGCGGTGCCCGCGGCGCGCGGGGCGGGGCGGGGCACGCGACCGTCCCGCGCGCCAATGGGAGGGAGGAGAGCGGACAGGGCCCGGAAGCGCGCGCGCGGCGCCGCCCAGCGGAAACGCCCCCTCGGGCGCTGCTTCCGCTTCCCCGGCGCAGCCGGAAGCCCCTGCGCTTCCCGTTCCCCCTGCCCGGGCGGCGGGGCCGGCTGGCGGCGCCGGGCTGCGGCCTCCGCGGGCTGGTGAGCGGCTGCCGCGCCCGGGAACGGAGGGAGGGAGCGTGGGAGGGTGGCGGTCTCACGGCTCCGGTCCGCTCTTGCGGCCGCCTCCGCCTTCCGTGTCTCCTGCCGGGAACGGGCTGCGGCCGGGGGCTCTGCGCCCCCTCGGAGGCGGGCGGGGGCAGGCGGGGCGGTGGCCTGCAGGCACACAGAAGCGGCCCAAGTAGAGTAAATAATGCTGTTTTTTCATACCTCCGAATCTTGCATGTCCCTTTCCAGAGTGATGGAAGAGGTGTATAGGATCTGTGGGGTCTGTTGGCATGTAGGCACGTGCAGTGATTCTGGGCATGCAGCTACCGAAAGTGTAAATGGAGTTTTGACAGTAATGTGCCTGTTTGAATGTTGCTGGGCCAGATACGAACGGAGACGTGGTAACATTGGGGCGGGAGCTGGGATTAGGAGCTGTACAGTAAGATGACAATTTGCATTTCTGTTGAAATCTTCCAAGATAGAAAGCCTTTATAGGCTGTGGAACGGGCTTTAGACAAAACAGACGGAGTCTAATTTTTGTCACTTTTTAATTAGGCAGGGAAATTCTTTTCTAGATGTTTGAGGGAGTGGCGCTTTCCCAGCGGCACACCCTGACACAGCGCATCTCGGGTAATGTGTTCTTGCTTAATACTGGTGTGGAGTTTGTAAACACAGCAAATCCTGTTGTCATCAGTTTGTAGGTGGCCGTGTTGGTTCTGTCTCAGTACATACATACCAGCAAAAACCAACATGTGCTGTGAGGAGAACGCTTAAGGATTTGGCTTGAAGTCTGTTATGAGTTAAACCCTTGAGCTAAAAGTCATTTGGTTTTGTTGGTTTAATGATTATTTCAGATTGAAAAAGAACTTGGGTTTTGATAACATTCCTACAAATTATTTTCTCAACAGTTTCCATATGCATGGATATCACCTGAATCTTCTTCCCAGAGCTTAATTTGTGTGTCAATTTACCCTAGCCATGAGTGGCTCCAAACCTGATATCCTGTGGGCCCCACACCATGTTGACAGATTTGTTGTGTGCGATTCGGAACTGAGCCTTTATCACATTGACTCTGCTGTAAGTTCAGAGCTCAAGGCAGGGTCCTTGCGGTTGTCAGAAGAAACTACAGCTACACTACTGTCAATAAATTCGGATACACCATACATGAAATGTGTGGCTTGGTATCCCAAGTACGATCCTGAATGTCTCCTTGCTGTTGGACAGGCCAATGGCCGAGTGGTACTTACCAGCCTCGGGCAAGATCACAACTCAAAATCTAAAGATTTGATAGGCAAAGAGTTTGTTCCCAAACACGCCCGGCAATGCAATACCCTCGCGTGGAACCCACTGGATAGCAATTGGCTTGCTGCTGGCTTAGATAAACATCGGGCTGACTTTTCAGTACTGATCTGGGATATCAGCAGCAAATATGCCCCAGAGACTGCAGTTGCTACAGAGAAAGTAAGGCTTTCAGCAGGAGATGCGGAAGCAGGCCTGGTAGTAACAAAACCACTGTACGAATTAGGACAGAATGATGCTTGTCTGTCTCTCTGTTGGCTTCCACGGGATCAGAAGCTGCTGTTGGCTGGAATGCATCGAAATCTGGCTATCTTTGATCTTAGGAACACAAGCCAAAAAATATTTGTAAACACCAAGGCTGTCCAAGGAGTGACTGTTGATCCCTATTTCCACGATCGTGTTGCTTCCTTCTATGAAGGTCAGGTTGCCATATGGGATTTAAGAAAGTTTGAAAAGCCTGTTTTGACCTTGACAGAGCAACCAAAACCCTTAACAAAAGTTGCATGGTGTCCAACAAGGACTGGACTGTTAGCTACTTTAACAAGGGATAGTAATATCATTAGACTGTATGACATGCAGCATACTCCCACACCTATTGGAGATGAAACTGAGCCAACAATAATTGAAAGAAGTGTCCAACCATGTGAAAATTACATTGCTTCATTTGCCTGGCATCCCACAAATCAAAATCGAATGGTAGTAGTGACTCCCAACAGGACTATGTCTGACTTCACAGTGTTTGAAAGAATTTCTCTTGCGTGGAGCCCCGTGACATCCTTAATGTGGGCTTGTGGACGACATTTGTATGAGTGTACAGAAGAAGGAAAGGCTAGTTCCTTGGAAAAAGATATAGCAACCAAAATGCGGCTCAGAGCTCTGTCAAGGTACGGTCTTGATACCGAACAAGTTTGGAGAAATCACCTCCTAGCTGGAAATGAAGATCCTCAGCTGAAATCGCTTTGGTACACTCTGCATTATATCCTTTATTTTATTGTAGTTTTTGTCCTAAGGAAGTAATATACCTTTATATGTAAACTACTTACATAAAATGCATTAAAATCTTTAAATACAATGCAACGTCCTGTAAATACCTTGCATATCTTAACAGGATGTGACTTTAAATTTTTAAAAACATTTTTTGGGAAAAATTAAACTTCCTATACATGAAAATACTTATGAAGCAGTATACTGAAGATATGGATCAAAAACTTACAGGAAACAAAGGTCCCTTAGTTTATGCTGGCATTAAATCAATTGTGAAGTCATCTTTGGGTAAGAATGTTCCAACTTTGCTAAGTACTGTTGTATAATGCTTGAAAAATGACGCACTCATGCGTTGTCTTTGGCAATTGTTCAAAGATGCTATTTAAAAATATTGAAACAAAGTATTTCTGTTTGTGTTTTAATAATGTAAGTTAACAGTAATTTCCAGAGTTTTCAGTGTTCTTTGAAAGTTAGTAATTGTAAAAGCATAGTATCCTCAGAGGAAAATCTTTGAACTATTTAAAACATTTGAGTTTTGAAGTTTTGACTATGGCACTAGGTATTCTTGCTCCCTGCATAACTATTATATTTTTCAAAGCTCCACATCAGGCTGTAGTTCTAGAAAGGTGACTTTGCTGTCACTGCTAGTGTATTAAGTACATTTATACAACTATGTTTAAATAAGCTGGCCTGTTCTGAAGCAGTGATCACCCCTGGTTTGTCACATTCTGCCTCTCATGCTCGCTGAAGTTTTTCTTAGTATAATTTATTATTTGAATATTTCCTTCTGATTTCAATATATGTCTTATTAATAAATATGCTCCTTGGAGCAAAAAATGAGTCTTCAGTGGTGGGAAAGCTTCTAACACATTGATGCTGGCTGAGAACTGGTAGAGCAGATGCTTGACCCTGTATTATGTATCTTCAATGTGAACATACTGAAAACTCCTGTCAAATGTAACAAATGGTAGAAGAAAGAAAAAAGACTGATGAATATGTGTCAAACTTAGGTGCATAATTTTTAGCAGATCAAAATAATTTTGTGGTTGCTGCTTCTTACCATGGAGTTTTAAGCAATGTTGAAGTACTAAAATGTGATACTCAGCTTTTGGACCCTGCTTTATGATTGAAATCAAAGTGTTGTGTTGTGATGGCGATTGAAATTGTGATTTAAGCATAATTCAACTTATTTCCCATTTCTAGGAACAACAGAGAACCTCAGGCACAGCAGGAGTGGATCTGATAGACAGGCAGATATTATTCAGTATCTGAGTGAGGAGAGATCTTTGGCTTTGCAGCTTTGTGGGTGGATAAAGAAGGGAACAGACTTAGATGTGGAACCTTTCCTAAATTCATTGGAACAGGAAGGAGACTGGGAGCGAGCTGCTGCTGTAGCACTTTTCAACTTGGACATACGGCGAGCAATACAAATTCTGAATAAAGGGGCTTCCTCAGGAAAAGGTGTGTATTGTGTTTAGTCTTTTATTTTGGCTCTGTATTACATTAGATTTTTTCTGTTAACAGAATTACGGAAGATAGTTGGGAAGAGATGCCTGTTGTATTATGAAATTATTACTTGAAGCACTTGCATTGGAGCTTGGCAAATCCTGGTATTTCACTCATCAGACTACCATATGCCATACTGTCTAGTTAAAATAGATCATATGTTTCAGAATTTCATACTGATAAAAAACCCAGAAAGACATATGTTCAGAACTAGGGATTCTTTTTACTTCGATGGAATTGCTGGGGGAAAGAGTGTCTGTCTGTGCTTTCCATAGGGAGGATTCAGAGTGAAGACATGCTACTTTCAAATTTAAGAATAAAATTGAACTTTCTGACAGAATGAGTATTTAGATCAAATAGTTTTTGCGTTTTTAGGAAACTTCTTAGCTTGAAACTTTTATATAAAATTGCCATCCTCCAGCTAGGTCTGTCACACGATGGCTGGATATACATTCCTGTCTTTTCACTTCTGTGGATATGAATTATGATAATGAAAATCTTTTATGATAGTTATTTCAAAATACCACAAGCAGTGTGATGTTGTTTAAAGAGGTTGTCATGCATGTAGGTGCTAACTTACCTGAACAGAGGCATTTAAAGCAGAAGCTACTATACATGGTAGTGTATGCACATTAATTTCAGGTAGTGTTAATTCTACTGCATTTTGTGTTGCATCCTGACCAAACATTGTGTTTCAGATGGATGCTTTTATTTACAGTTTTAACTGGATTTTTTTAAAGTCCTTAACTTGAATAATATTATTTCACTGATTCCTTTGCATAAAACAGGTGATCTAAACCTTAATGTAGTAGCAATGGCTCTATCAGGCTACACAGATGAGAAGAACTCACTTTGGAGAGAAATGTGCAGTACTCTAAGACTGCAATTGAACAATCCCTATTTGTGTGCTATGTTTGCTTTCCTGACGAGTGAGTCTGGTTCATATGATGGTGTTTTGGTGAGTAAATTTCTTTATGTTAGGTTAAAATTTCTTTATGCAAGAGGAGCGTGTAGATATATGCACATATGTAGGGGGAGTCCTATATACTCCAAGAATTGATCAAATCAGAATGTATTCTTTTATTCTGGTGCTGGCAAATAGCATTTCTTTCTGCTAAACAGACATTTCATATTTGGTGAATGTTATGTTAGTAAACAAATCATGCACGAACAACGAAAATATCCATTATAGTTAACACATTTTTTTAGAGGAATTTGGTTTTTAGTATGGAGTTACTAAACCACTAGAAATACATTATCAAAATAATATAAGCAGTGGAAAGAAACAGAAGAGAGATCAATAATAGAATTGCAAAAAACAGACTAAATGCAGGGAAGTTTGCAGGACTTCCATCAAGCTATATTTGCATTGAATTATATTTTCTTTTCCCTTGCTTACTTGTTAAAATAATTTCACTGTGTTGAAACAGTAAATAGAATATTCCAGGTCTTCTGAAACTGATACAGAATTACCATTTAAAAGGCAAACTAAATCTTTAATCATGAGATAGTTTGAGCCTTTGGAGGAGTTAACATACTTGATTCCTGGTTAGAGAACAGTAGAAATACTTGATTCAGTAGGAATTATTTAGCCCAGGAGAGGACTCCTGTAATGCAGCAGCGCAGTTGGCCCAAAGCTGTTGAAAGCGAAGCTGTCATAATTTGATGCTTTTAGGGTAATGAAAAACAAAAATGGTTAGAATCCCAGAGGAGAGAAACCTGGATCTTTTTTTTTTTTTTTTTTTTCTGTCTTTGAGAGAGAGTATTGTTGTTCTCTGGATGTTGGGTAGTAATTTTATAGGGGTTTTTATTGATGAACTGGCAACTTCCACATGATAGGTGCTGTTTGTTTTTAATTTTAATTTTTCCTTCAGTGAGAAACCTGTTAAAATTTGAATGAAAGAGATTTTGCCAAGTGCATCTTGTTTTGGCAGTGTCAGTCACAATTTCTAATCTGAGAATATCAGGAGGGAAAAATATGGGCACAGCTAAGTGTGAGAATTAATACAGAGAAGTATTTTTTTTCTTCAGTGTTGCATCTAGTGAAATGATTAAAAAGCAGAAGGTAAATATTGATGCACTGCTGAAGCTCAAGTGTTAATATACTTATGATAAATTTGTTCTGGATGTTTACTTTGTGTTTGCTTGGGGTGTTTTGTTGCTTTGTTTGTTAACTTTTATTTGCAATTTAAGGAAGGAATGGAGTGGTCAGGCTAGTTATTTTGTAAATATAGTAAAGGAAGCTTGATTTGTTTTTCTTCTTCCTGTGACTTGGTGGGACTCTTGGCTATACATGCTGGAAGCACTAACTTCTCTACAGGACTTGCAAAGTTTATTTTTGTAGAGTTTCATAAACCTTGTAGGATGTGTTGTACCAGGCTTTCCTGGGAGATTGTTCCTGTATCTGCAGTCTTCTTCTGATACCCGTATCTGAGTACAAACAAGTAAGCTGATATTTAGAGTTAGCTTTCTCCTGATGTCATGCTTTCTTTGTACACAATCAATTTCATTGTATTTGTTAGATGGTAGTGCAAGTGCCCTGATTTTACAATGTATTGGAAAAATGGAAACATGCGTCTGATGTTGGTATTCCTATTTTTCTCTCTAAAGTATGAAAATAATGTAGCTGTACGAGACAGAGTGGCATTTGCTTGCAAGTTCCTCAATGATGCTCAGGTAAGTTTGTGGTTGCACATTTAAACAAACTTTTATACTGGGCTTAATTCAGAGGCAGAAGAAACTGGGCTAGAGGGGTGAACAGTAGAAATAATGAGTCGTGAGTGATTTGTTTTTTCTTGTCACAGTAGTATATAAGGTATGGTATCTGGTTTTTAGTTTGTATTTTCAGCACGATTTTTGATTTGGTTGTTGGTTGGTTGGTTTGGGGGCTTTACTGGTTTTATTGTTGTTTTGGAAGTTTTTGTGAGTATTCATTACATGGTAGTTTAAATGCAATTGCATCAACTGTACACCTGTTCTACTGGATGATATTTCTACTTAGTATTTATTTCCAGGCTTTAATGTTCTCTCAAATTAAGGTTTGGTTTTACATCAGGAATGTTCTATTTTAAATTCACCAAAGTATTCTAACACATAACCTCTCTTTGCATTTTCTATCAGGAAGCTTAAAGTTTGTGTATAAACATGTGGTTTCATGCACTGTCATACAATATAGTAATTTAACTTTTTCTGCATAACATCCAGCAACACAGCATTCTGTTAGCAGCAGACACTGTTTTTACTTATATATTTCTTCATACATATTTTTTATAGCTCAACAGGTTTATTGAAAAGCTGACAAATGAAATGAAAGAGGCTGGGAATTTGGAGGGAATACTGTTAACAGGGCTGACAAAAGATGGAGTTGACTTGATGGAAAGTTATGTTGACAGAACTGGAGATGTCCAGACAGCAAGCTATTGCATGCTACAGGTTAGTGTTTCACTCCAAAATAAAGTTTATGGAGGAAAACTAAACATAGTTTCTTTATCAGCATAGTGTTGAATTTTGTGAACTAAGAATTATTTTCTGTACTAAATTGGGACAATTGGGGTTTTTTTTTGTGGAGTCATCGGAAACTCAGTGTTAACTAACAAGCATGTGTCTTCACCCTCTCTGGTTGAGATAGCTTGAGGAGATAGCAGGGGAAAGAGACAGAAGAAAATCAGTCCTTTTCACTAGCTGAGCTGGGAATACCCATTTATCTGCTTATTGCTGGTGTGTTTCCTGATGTTTTCATTATTTTTTTTTTGCTTTCAGGATTTTGGTAGAGAACAAAGGTGAGGGGTTTGTTTGTTTGTTTGTAGGCTTTGGGTTTTTGTTTTTTTTTTTATAAGGGGCTTACCTTGGCCATTACACAGTAGCAGCTATTGCCAGCAGTGTATTTAACTGCATATGCAATCATGACAGTGATATAGACTGTGATATGTGACAGAACTTTCAAATCCTTCATCTCACAGATGTAAGTTCTTAGGAAGACATGGCAGCACAAGTATTTTCAACCAGAGAGAAACTGAAGAAAATCTTTATCAAACTCACATTACAGTTTACAGAAAATTCATCTTCTTCAGGATAAATGACACTATATTATTTTTTATATCTTGTAGTACACTTTGTAAAGCCTTTTGAAAAACTGAGTAATATGTATTGTGTGTCTTCAGTGTATAGCTGACATTTTTTCCTGCCTGCTTTAGGGTTCTCCATCAGATGTACTTAAGGATGAAAGGGTTCAGTACTGGATTGAGAACTACAGGAATCTTTTAGATGCTTGGAGGTTTTGGCATAAACGTGCAGAATTTGATATCCACAGAAGTAAGCTGGATCCCAGCTCAAAGCCTTTAGCCCAGGTAAATATAAAACTTATATGAAGTATGACCAGTCCAGAAAGGAATGTGGCATGGTACTTCCGTAAAAAAAAACCTTGCTGGCCATATCTGGGTTTTCATGAGGATTTATGTGCAAAAGAAAGATTTCAACTAAGCCTGCCCTAATAAAAAGAGGTGTCATTTTTTTTTTCAAGTAACAGGTCTTTCAGAAACTGTAACCGTATCAACACTTTACTTCTGGGGAAACCGGAAACTCTTTTGATTTTTTTTGATACATCAGAGATGTATCATCCAGCTGAATTCAGTGTCAGGGTGAGACTGATGCTGAAACCATGGAACTAGTTCAAATTACCTTTAATTGAAAAAAACTCAAAGCTGTTTTGAAGCCCTTGAACCTGACACTAAAGTGAACAGCAGCAACTTTCATTATCAGTTCTGAACATACGCTGACCCAAAAACTAACGCCCTTCCCAAATGCTATCTTCTTAACATCTGGTGGCAGTTTTAGCCAACGTGGTCTTACCGTTTACTCTCTTGTGTCTGCTAAGTATGTTCATTACAGGCTTTGGGGCCTGGGAGTTTCTGAGGAAAGCTGGTTTTGAATTCATTTATCAGTCACAGCTGTTTAAGCAGAGCTGTTCCAAGTGGGAGGGAGTTGAGTTTACTGCTCCTTCCTTATGTGGTTAACGTAAACAGCCCCTAAAGAGTTTAAAATATGTGCTCCTTGGTACAGTCACAAGTCACAACTTGTGAAGGATGCAGATAAATAATATTAGAGAAATCCTTATGTTGGGGACTGTAGTGTGAGTCATCTGACTGTAAGGAGGGAGAGACCAGACTTTATATAGTAAGTAGAATAAACCTAATTTCTTCCATTACTGAAGATACGGCTTTTATTATCTTAAATAATGTATTTCAAAGTTTTAACAGTTGTGCTTGTTTTTATGTGCGTTTGAAGTAAGTGAGCATAATTAAGGCCTACTTCTCAGGGCTGTGTGCCTCATCTATAAGCCAAGATGTTAAAAACTCCTTCACAAGTAGCTTTGGCTTACCAGGGCACTCTCTAGAATATCTGGTAAATAAATGTTTACTAGTATTACATACTAGCTTGAATGGATTCACTCACAGGTGTAGCAAAAGTGGAACCAAACCAAAAAATTAATGGGCATTTGTTCTCTTTAGGTGTTTGTGAGTTGCAATTTCTGTGGGAAATCAATCTCTTACAGCTGTTCAGCTATTCCTCATCAGGGGCGAGGTTTTAGCCAATATGGAGTCAGCGGTTCACCAACCAAGTCAAAAGTTACGAGCTGCCCTGGTTGCCGTAAGCCCCTTCCCCGCTGCGCACTTTGCCTGATAAATATGGGAACACCAGTTTCCAGCTGTCCAGGTATGACACAGTGGGTTTTAGTTATTCAGCTACAGTACTAGTTAAATTAGCAGTTCCTATTGGAAGATCTTCTGTTGCACTTTTTTTTTTCTATTTGTGATTATACTGTAAATATTCATACTCATCATTTTGAAGGGAGAAGGATCATAATTGAGAATTTGTTTACATACCATCTAATTTTATGATGAAACCTTTGTTTCAATTCTTAAGGGTCAGACAGTATGCATAGTTACTTGGTTCTGGCAGTTTTCTGTGAAATTGTCAGTCAAATTCCATGGTTAGATAGAGGTAGAGATCCAAGTATTGTGGGGGTCAGTATTGTGAGCTTTACAACTGAAAGAAATAGGGAGTGTGTTTTCTTGAGATTAATTGTAGGGATGCTACACAAATCTTCGAATATAAATGAATTAATTTTTAGGTGGAAGAGGAAGAGAGATGTGTGCTTTCTGTTACTAAGATGAAAGAAAGCAGGGGTCAGGCTCTCACAGCTAAGAGATATTATGACTAGAATATTTTAGTTCTTAATGCCTTTGGCTCAGCATTATATAATGTCTAAATGAAAAGGATTTTGACCATATTTTTAAGTCAGTCTTGTTACAGAGCCATGAGCAGCTGTACAGTTGTCATGTTTATTTATCTCTTCTCATTCTTTCACTGATCTTTGTTATGACTTCTATATTTTACTTGTTCCAATTCATAACTTAGATATTGTTGATTTTCTTTTTTTAAAGCAGAAGATTTCATGTGCAGCAGAATAGGCCCATAATTCACTGGAACGTAAATCAATAAAGCATAAATCACCATTGAAGGATATTCTGTCTGTAAAACTTGTTTAATAGGCAAGTTTAGCACGTCCATGAGATGTGAAGCAACAGCTCAGCAGTCTTAATTTTTTTGACATTCTTCCATGTCTTAATATTTTTACTGACTTCTCTTTTAAAATCAGGCTGCTTTTTCACACAATATCCCTAATTTCAAAACTATTTTAGTGATGTTGCTGGAACTGAAATATAAATGTAGTGTAATGATTTATAGCCATATTTGTGGGGGTGGGTTTTTCTCTGCACAGGAGGATCCAAGTCAGATGAAAAAGTGGATCTTAGCAAAGACAAGAAGTTAGCCCAGTTCAACAACTGGTTTACTTGGTGTCACAACTGTCGGCATGGTGGACATGCTGGTCATATGCTGAGCTGGTTCAGGTAAGTTCATGTTAAATTTTTGTTATTTCACATATGTGTGCTGCACTGAGTAGAACACGCCTCCTTCCCTGTATCTATCATTATAAAGTTTAAATAATAAAACTATGATACTGAGTTTTTCTGAGATACTACACCTCTGCACATAGTTAAATGTATAATTGCAAAATTATTTTACCTCTTTTCTTTTTTGGCTGTTGCTATTTAGGGACCATACCGAGTGCCCAGTTTCTGCCTGCTCTTGTAAGTGTATGCAGCTGGATACAACAGGGAATCTCGTTCCAGCAGAGACTGTCCAGGCATAAATACTATTAGAAAATGTGTGGCTCTCTAAGGGATGTCCATCATAGTCCAAGCATATATTTTAGACAAAGGTAATTTGTGACTTATTGTGAAAAAATAAATTGCTATCAGAGTAGTAAAATGATGTGTGTTATGACTGTGCTTGGTAGAAACAGGTATTCCTGAAGTGAGCCTCTAGGTACAGTGTGTGGCCCTTATACAGAGGACTGAAGAAAAGCACTCCTGGAATTGTGGACTCTTTGGATTTGCTAAGATCCAAAGACCTTTATTAAAAAAGTTTTCAGGATAATGCTGATTGGCCCCAAAGCTGAGTTTATATGCTGTGAAAGCAGACCTTCAAAATAAACACTTGAAAAGTGTCCTTCAGAAGATGGCAAAGTGGTGCTGTGGATTCCTCTGTTCATTGTTTGATCACACTCTCTTGTATGCAAATGATTGTTTCCTTATAAGTTCATTCAAAGTGCCACTGTCAACTGTATTCTAAAGATTTTTTTTTAAGAAAAATCCATTTCTTTCTGTTCCCAGGTTTTATGGTAAAGCAACATCTTTGCAATTCAGGTTCTTACTTAACCAGCCTACATATCTAGCTGATGCAAATTTTAATGCTTAAGAGTGGGGGTTTTCTCTTCTAGCAATGACTGTATCCTAGAGAAGAGTTCCCTGAGAAGTCATGTGACTGTTTCAGTGCAGAGTGCAGGTAAACTATAGGAGGTTGTATCTGATAACTTCTTAACTTAGTACTGTGAAGGTCTGAAATCTCAAGGACTGGAGACTTGTAAATACGTAAGTTTTAAACTGCGTGCAGAGTTTTGACTACAGAAGTATTTGCAGACTTTGAGATAATCAGCATTTCCCTGTACTTCAGAAATATACTGGGAAGTGTGGAATCAACCTGTATAAATCCTGCTTCTGGTCACTAGTGGACACTCATCTACTCCCAAAAGGCTGTGCAATTCTAAGTAATTGGTCAGAGTACTTCTAGATGTGTTACCTGCTGGAATTAAGATTATTTATTGACTTGAGAGAGCGTCAATGATACTTTGCTAATACTGTACTATGAGCTAATTGGTATTGTTGTCCTTGACTTTGTAGGCAACAAAATTCACACAAATTAGGGAAAAAAACCAAACCTGTTTTAAGGTATGTGATAATAACATCAGTTTACTTGGTGTGTGTTTATTTACAATATATGAGTTACTCAACACTTGTGTGCTATGAAATACTAAATGGAATGCTAGCAATAAACTGGTACTGTTTGCCAGGACTGTGAAAATTGGTGTTTTAAAAGAGAATATATTGTAATATACCACTCATTCTCTGTGTTCTAGTGTAGTTTCAAGAAGATAAAATGTGGAAGTGTTTTCTGTGGGTGTACAAGATTACATGCAGGACTTTGGGTTATATTTTCTGATTTAGTATTAATGTTGTAATGCATCTGCATTTATTTTGATCTAAAATTGGCAAAGATCTTTTTTTAAATTAAAAATCTAAGAGGTACTTGATATTTTTAGGCATGGGAGGGAGAGCAGTTCCTTTTTTTTCCTTTTTAGAATATTTATTTCTCTTTCCAGTATTTTTGCACACTTCATGTTGCTGTTGAAGAGCTCTTCAAAATGTTCTCCATTTATAAATGTAAACTGGGGCTTACTGTATGATACCCTATTTATATAAATACAGGCAATAAAGCTTTTGCTTTATGGAAATTAGGATTTTTAAGTGTCAAGTGTTTGGTTTTTATTCTTGTGTAGTATCATTCGATAAATTTTCCTGATAATTTCCATGTTGAGGTGAATGCAACTACCAATATAAAGTGTCTCGTTTCCTCATGTAAAGAAAAATCATCTATAACGTTTTCACCTCGACTATAACTGTGTGTCAAATTCTATCAAGTTAAATTACGTGGTCACTTTAATTAATACTCATCTTTGAAATGTTTTGAATTAAGAATATGCATATTCTGGCACAGTATCACTGTGAGTTTTGGCTGTTGCAATTAGTAATCAGGCTTTCAGGTCAGTAATTACACTGTTTGCAAAATTTACAAAGCAAGAGCTGTATGTTTTTTAATTACCAGATTTTTTTTCCTTGTTTTGCTTTAGAATTAATAAAACTGTAATTCTGGGGGTGATTTCTTGTTTTCTAACAAAAAGTGTAGCTACAAACCTTTTATTAGCTGCAGTTACTTTTACGTTTAGTGTTGCCTGGTATATCTCAGCTCAACTCTGCTGAAGGTGGCCTTGAATGCTAAAATGTCTTGATCCTGTGGCTCATGCTGATTACATTTCATTGTTTTAATTTCATTAGATGCTCCAGCCTTGTAGCCCTTCCTTGATTAAGCAGAAGCACTTTATCATCACACACACAGGCCCCTTGCTCACGAGCACTACACATGTTGTGCATGTGTCCATGCCCAAGCCAGGACAGCAGAGCAGGGTGAGCCAAGAGCCCAGCAAACAGGTACCAAGTCTCAGAAGTCAGTAATGAGTGGAGGGGGGGCAGTCCTGTTCCAAATAGCATAAACTTGTAGAAGTCTGTTTTGATTACAGCATTCACTTCGTACCCTCCTTCTCCTCTACCAGGTTCCCTCAATTCACCAGCCTCCTCCCAAAAAAGCCACCAGCTCCTCTTCACACCTTCCATTACTGGGCTGCTGTTGGCCCTGGCTTTGGTGACATCCCTCTCTGGTGTTTATGATACAGTTTCCCTGGTGTCTCCCCTTCAGTCAGCGACCCACGATGCCCCTACTTCCCGTTTTATTATCTATGAGGTCTGGCAGTTTCTCACCTTTCACTGTGTGTGTGATGCCTGGGGCCCTGTTAACCGTCAGGGCTAGTTGACAGCAGGCCCCATGGTTATGTCTTTCCCTTGGTATCTGTAGTGGCTGGCAGTTTTCCGTGTGGTAATGTAGGAAATTATGCTGGTAAATGCATATATGACCTGAGCACTACTCTAATACCAAAAATGTTTTACAATTCCTTGCATTGCTGTCTGGTTTGTACAGCCACATAGCCAGCACAGGTCATTTATTCACAGAGCCTCTGTAGAGAAGCAGATGAATAAAAAGCGCATAGGGGAAACTTTTAGTTGTGTACAGATTGCCCAGCCACCTTTCACTGCTGCAGGACTGCATGAACAAGAAGAGTCTTGACTGACAAAGGGAAACCAGCCTTTCCCACTTGCTGTATTCAAACTTTCCCTCACAAGACCTCATACCCCAGGCTGGTCTTTGTGAAGTGCTAAAGCCACCTAGTGGCAGGCTGCTCCATTGGGCATGGGTGGTCTGGGTAACTAACTGTACATAACATTTCACAGAGTATTATGTACACACACAAAATACAAATTTTCTAAAGCAGAATGGAACAAAATATTTTTAAATGCTAGGAAAATATGCATGCAGTTATTAAGAATGACATTTGATTCTACTGAGCACTAAAATTGTTTGGTGACAGAGCATGGTATCATGCCACATGGACCTTCTGTTCTGTTTGCTGTAGGAGACTGATTCCTACTTCAGAAGACCTCCTTCCTAGTGACAGTAACTGTGTCACTGTCTGTCTTCTAGGTGGGGAGAAAAAAATAGATCCCCTGTTAACTTGATCATCTCTCCAGTTTGTAGTGAGCTCAATGTGTAAGTTTTTGAAAACATATTCCTTGACTGAAAAAAAGAGATGTCTATAAAGGTACTTATTAAATCTAGCTACTAAACCTGAAACCTGTTTGTACAAAAGCTTAATGAACGTGGCTAAGGCTTATTTAAAATACTTTGAAATACTTCATTAATTCCCAGAGAATATTTCCAAATTTCAATTTTACTTTGGTTGTGTTACCTCAAGTGATGCAAACATTTTGCAGTGTTGTAAGTAGTCTGGATAGTAACAAAATTTGGGACTGTGTGGCAGTTGCTATGGTTAGTCACCATGACAAGCTGGCTGAATCCTGGTACTGCTGCTTAGACTCCAACCAAGAATGAAGGTTGTGATGAGAAGTCAACTGTGCTTGAAATCCCCAAGCCTAATTAGACATCTTCCAAGTGTTTAGCATCAGTGCAAAGGCAAGAACCTTGTATTCCACTTTGTTAAATTTAACTGTGTCAGGTAAAAGAGAACAGGAATCGCCACATATCACTGAAAATAGCACTCAACATTTAATGCTGACATGAACAGTTAAATGTAGTGAATCTTTTTTATTGAAGATGCATTTTCAAGATGCAAAATACCCCCCCATTCAACAAATTTGTATCAAAGCAAATTAAATCAAAAATCTTTATATTAAAACCCCACCAATTTTTTTCCATACAAGTTTCCTGTAATGTATCCTAGACCCTCTACCAAGTAGAAAAGGATGCTTATAAAATTTCAGTTTCTGACAAGTCTAATCTTGCAGAACACTCCTCATAGATGCAAAAGGGTTAAATATATACAGTGAGTGAGACACTCACAAAGTGTTCTCCTTGCTGAATAAATATATTTGCAAAGAAAATACTCTTCATAGGCAATACTTAGCACGTGTAACAGTGTCTTTTCAGTATATTTGTTGAAAATAAATGCAACTGTTACCATGCTGTCAAGCAAGAAACCACGGTACTGTTAGAAGCTCTAAATATATGCTAATAAAAATCAAGTGTTCCTCCCAGTACCAAACGGGAAGTATTCAGGGAATTCATGAATAATTTTTAGTGCTTCATTGTAGAGTTCCAGATCTGAAAAAGGGTAAAGAAAATGGTTATGATGCACAAGCTCAATTCCCCACAAGTCAATGATAACATTTAAGTACAGGTTATTTTAAAGCAGTGTAGCTGAGTGATTCCAGTCTCCCTCAAGCTTCCATTTTCCCAAGGCAGGAACACTCATTGCTTGTTTTCTGGAAGGTTATTTTTAGGCCTGCTAGCTGCACTACCACACAAGATTCAGGGCAAGGTGAGAACCACGTGGTCAGGAGTGGGAGAACAATCTGGCCACAGCAATGATCTAGACTGGCTCCAGCTTTGAGTCACTCCCTACAGTTCAACTGTAAACCACAGTATTTGGTACAGAACTTTTCTCATGACACTCTTCTTTTCTACACCCCGCTCCTTATCTGGCATCTTGAAGAAAGACCTTGTCCATAAGGAAAGGTAATCAGGCTTTCCCTTCTTATTTACTGAAGATGAGTTCAGAACTCAAAATGAATTTGCCATAATGTATATTCTTACTCACCAAATAAACTTTTATCTTCTCTGAACTGGACATATGATGCACACATGATGGTTGCCTGATTTGTTACTCTTCCCACCACTTCAATAACCCCTGAAATCTCCTCATCCAGCTAGAAAACACATCAAAAATGAAATCAGTAACACTAAATTAGCTGCTGCCTTTACTGCACAGCACTTAAGCTAGGAACTCTCCACAACTGACGGTTTGTTCATGACAGATTCTGTTCCATGTCAAACAATACAGTACTACTGAAAAGACCTGTCACCCTCCCCCCTAAAAAAACCCACAAAAACCTTGATCCACTAAGAGATTTACAGGTTTTGTAATAGCCAAGTCAATGCCAAAACAAAAAATATGAAGAAGCATCTGAGGAAAGATACCAGTTTGTAAGTATATAAAACTGTCATTTAGTCACTGAACAGAGACTAATCTAGGGCACAGAGAGCAGAACAATTCTGATTTTAAAGCACTGCATTCAAACCTGTGTCAGTTATGGAACTCTGTAAGAGCTAAGGAGGTATCACACACTCCAGAGAGCAGTTCCAGCGTTCCACATTCAGGAGGTATATTTGGAAATTATTTCTTAAGTAATCTGTCAGTAAGTGTTCAGAATACAAAGATACTGACACTAATAAGCCTTTGGTTGAACAAAGTAAAAAAAGGCTAAAAATTCTATCTTACTCCAAAATAATATAGCTTGAACATTTTCTTTAAGATACAAATTTTAACAGTGCAGTACTATTTTGGTAATGTTCTTCCAATACCTAAGTCTTATTTTTCACTTTCTAGTAAGTCTTCTGGAATAATTCCCTCCCCATAATTTTGGGGTCGAAAGAGGGAACTACACATGCACAAACAGAGAAATATATTGAAAGGGAAAAATGTTAGAAAGCATTTTGATTAGCAAATCTAGACGTTTCCCCACTGACATTGGGTGAACTGGAGAGATGAACCTGGCCTCATATTTTTGCACACACCAGTTTCTCCCAAGGCAGTGGAGCACAGACTGAAGTGCCCAGCACTACAGCTGTGCATTTATGGAATTCAAGCACTTACACTGTTATTATAGAATATTATAGAATCATTGGTCAGATGCTAACATCTGAATTTTTAACAACCCAAGGCAGGAAATGTTTTCACAAACTCAAGAAAGAGGTATGAGACATTTTGTTGTGGTTTGAAGTCAGCAATCTTCAATTTGTAAGACAAAACTCTTCTGTATCAAACTGCATTTTTCATCGACAAGGACAGACTCTTGTCTTGAAAGACAGAGAGAGTACCATATGCAATTATTTCCCATGGAGATGGCAAGGTTTCTCAGCATTTAACAACTCATTCAGAGAGGAGAATGTAAATATACACATGCGCTGAGTCAAGCTAGAGCATTTGTCATCACAATTTAAATAATTCTTTAATTACAACATTTCTTGGTGGAAAAAACATACTTAGAATCAGAAGAAAACACCAAAGTGTTACTCCTTCAGTGGTAGGTGATAACAAAGGAAGCAGTATTTTCGTTCAGCCGTTCTAATTATATCTTACACCCATTGCATTAATTGCTTAGGGGTTTTTTAAGAAAGAATGCTTCAAGCTAACTATGGAGTTTACTGAAACGCTATGACAAGTGTTCTAAGAGAATGTAGCAATGTTAACTTAAAAAACTCTTGAAAACACCATATTCTTTTTGATTATAAAAGCAGTAAGAAAATGGGAGACTGAATTTACAGTAAAACTAATAAACGTAGCAGAATATATTACACTGTGAACAACTAATAGAGTAAGAGAAAATAACCAAAAAGGGATGTGTCTGACAAGGAACGAGTTCTGTCTCTTAACACCAGCTGAAAATTGATAAAGACCAAGGCAGCTCATGGGTAAGAGAGCTACAGGTTAGCTGAAAGATGCAAGAAAGAGAGGCAATGAAATACAGGTGGAAAAACTCAAAACAGGGTAGGCATGCACAGGTTTCAGAAAAGACAAAACCTCCGGAATCCACAAGAGGCGACATCATTTCCAAAGCATTCCGTAACTTACAGGCTCGCTCAGCTCCACAGTCGTATGCTTGCCGAGTCCATCTGAAAGCACGACAAGCTTCCCACTAGGATGAATCTACAAAAGAACACTTAAGTCTACAAAAGACATTAGGCCTGTGCGCTCTAAAGGCACCTGGAAGCGTCACAGAAAAGCTTTGGCCGCCTCAGCCAGTTCTTTCCTGCAAAGCTCCGTCCGCCTCCCGCCCTGCTCCCAGGCCGGCTGGAGCCGCCGAGCTGCCCTGGGGACGGCGCCAGCCTCTCCACACAGAGCGACGGGGCAGCCACATCCCCGCTCCCAGACCCCGCCGAGCGCCCCACGAACCTTCTCGACGCGCCCCACGAAGCAGACGGGCTGCCCGATGTGCTGCGCCAGCTGCCCCGTGCCGATGCGCGGCCGCGGCACCTCGTGGATGTCGCCCATCACCGGCACCGCTTCCCGCCTTCCGCGGACCGAGGGAGGGACGGCAGCGCCGGGTACGGGCGGTCGGGGCGGGACTTCCCCTCCGCCCGAGGCGACCCGGAAGCGGAGGCGGAGGTTGGTGAGAGCGGCGGCGGCGGCGGCGGCAGCGGGCGGGTGGGTGACGGAGGGGCGGCTGACGGAGGGGCGGCTGTCGATGCTGCCGCGGCGGGGAGGGCGGCGGGGGCCGAGCGCTGGGGTGGCGGGGGGAGCCGGCCGTCAGCTTCCAGCCCTGTCCTGTCCTTTAAATCGCCCCATATTTCCCCTCCCCGGCGTTTTCCCTCTCCCTTCAGATAGTGGGTCCCCTCAGGTGTAATTTGGCAGCGTGCCCTAGCAGCCAAGAGGGCAAAAGGCGTCCTGGGGTGCATCAAGCACAGTGCAAACAGGGGTGATTTTCCCGCTGTAGTCAGCGCTGGTGTGGCCTCACCTGGAATATTGTGTAGTTGTGGGCTCTGCAGCTACATCCAAAGCTGAAGCAGTGGTGAAGGGAATGTCCTGTGAGAAACAGCTAAGGACTTCGGGTTTGTCTGGTTTGGAGAGAAGGAGGCTGAGGGTTGTCCGCATCACTCTACTCCTTCCTGAGGAGGGAAAGTGGAGACGGGATGCTGATCTCTTCTGCCTGGTATTCCAGGGTATGTGGTAATGATTCAAAGCTGCACCAGAAGAGGTTTAGACTGAACATTAGGAAGCATTTCTTTACTGAGAGGGTGGTCAAACACTGGAACAGGCTTTCTAGAGAGGTGGTCGATGCCTCAAGCCTGTCAGCTTTTAAGAGGCATTTGGGCAATGCCCTTAATAATATGCTTTAGCTTCTGAGATCCTCCCTGAAGGGGTCAGGCAGTTGGACCAGGTGATCATTGCAGATTCTTTCCAACTGAGCTATTCTATTCTATTAATTTCCTTTTATTTCATCGTTGAAATTGAGCTGTGCTCAATCCCCAGGTTTAGAACAACTGATGTATGTAAGACAGAGATAGCATCTGGATATAGCACTTGCCATGCATCGTGCCTTTTTCCATATGTTTTCCCAATCGGTCCCTGGCATGGAGAGGTTCCTCCCAACTGCTCTTGTGGCCAAGGCGACTCATATATCACAGTCTGCATTTGACATAGTGTTGCCAGCAGGTCGAGGGAGCTGCTACTTCCCCTCTGCTGTGCACTGGTGGGGCACCTGGAGTGCTGGGTACGAGGGCACTTGTGGACACACTGGAGAGAGTCCAAAGAAGGGTCACAACAACAATTAAGGGACTGGACCATCCTATATATGAGGAAAGACTGGGAGAGCTGCAACTGTTTAGCCTAGAGAAGAGAAGGCTCAGAGGGCTCTTATTAATATAAATACCTGAAGAAAGGGTGTAAGCAGGATGGTCAGGCTCTATTCAGTCGTGCCCAGTGAAAGGAACAGAGGAAAAAGGTGCAAACTGAAAACACAGGAGGTTCCTCAGGGAACATCAGGGAACACTTTTGTCACCATGAGAGTGATCAAGCACTGGTACAGGTTGCCCAGAGGGGTTGTGGGGGGGTCTCCATCCTTGGAGATAGTCAAAAGCCATCTGGATATGGTCTTGAACGACCAGGTCTAAGATGGTTCTGCTTAAGTAGGGGGTTGGACAAGGTGGCCTCTGAAGGTCCTTTCTAACTGTAGCCATTCTGTGGTTCTGTGATTTCCTTTTCTTTTCCAGGACTGGTGTTTCAGGAAATATTTGGGAAAATCTGACTCTGCTCTGGCTTAAAAGGGCAGTCACAGAACTGTCCACGTGCTGGCTGTCTCTTCTGACTAGCCACGGGCCAATTCAGCTTGCTAAGCAGTACAAAGTGGTTTTTGTTAGTTGGCTGGGGTAGTGTTGTTCTATGGCAGCAGCCTGTGTCAGCTTTCGAAGGAAAAAGCTACTGCCAGAAGCTGTGCAGAACCAGTATGTGACATAGGAGTGCTCTGGAGTTAAATGTTACATGAGATTTAGCTGGTTGTCATCCCTCAGTGTCACCGTGACAGTCACCTTTTCAGTATTATATTTGCAAGAGAATATCCTCATCTCCATAGCATATCTTCAGAGATTTGAAAGGAGAGATCTCATCAATGTAGCTGTTGGAGCAAGGTGCAGCAGGCTGCTGCACAGTGGCCCTTCTAGGGCTGAGGGGTTTGAAGGGTCAGCGGCTAGAAAAACACGTTGTACAAGTTCTTACAAACGCGTGTCTGTATCACACTTAGCAGCTGTTGAAGGTTTTCATTCAAAAGAAAATTGTTCGAAGGGAAAACAGTAGGCTTCAGCCTATTGAGTATTGTGTCTCATTAACACCTAGCTTTCTCTTGCGTTTTCTGTCTTCAGGGTTTTGAATGTTTACATCAGTTTAAATGCTGTTATTTCACTCCTGGCTTTGTTTTTGTCACCTGTGCTTTTATTGTCTGACTTGGTTGTGGCTGGTGTTTTATGATTCAGCCTCTTCAAGTGTTTTTGTATGATGGTAATTTGGGTTGTATAGTTCTTGTATTTCTGCTTTCCTTAAATTTTATGAAAACATTAAAACTAAATACTAACATGTTATGTAATACAGAAAAAAATCTTTGTTAATGTTTCATTATGCATGTATCCATTTCTTTAAAATTTGGGTTTCTTGTGATACTTTCCATTCTTCTGTTTTCAAGAAATATGAACTAAAAAAACATGACTAATGTTAATGCCAGAGAAAAGAAATTATATGTCCTTTTTTCTTCTTCTTCACATAGTAACTTAGACTAGTCCAAAAGCTTTTAAGCTGTTCTTTTGGTGTCACAGAGAAATATTTTCAACATGCATATTCTTGACTCTTAAATTGGTTGTTTTCATGATAAGAAGGATTGTACAGGGCTGTAAACATCTTGCTCTTTTTCTGATTGCTGCTTTATTGGTGAATCACAGCAGATGGTAATATGGAAGTGAGAATTGCTCCGATGCTCTCTGTTTTTTCTTCCATAGATTATATATCTTAAACTGCTAGATATGAAATATTCTGGTTCTTTCTTTAAGGTCAGTTTTGTGTCTTCTTCTGTCCCTGTTTCATCATTTATGTAATTATTGGCAGTGCCACTTGCAGTTCTGCTTTGCTGTATTACTGGGCATTGTCTCTTTATCCTAGTCTGCATCTTGGTGTTTTTAATATTAAATTATGATTCTCCTCCAGTATTGCTAACATTCAGGAAAGGCTGAAAAGTAATGGTAAATATACCAAGATCCTTGTTACATAGAAAAATTTTATTGGATTTAACATATTGGTTTGGCTCAAAGGTCGCCCATAGTTCTTGTCAAAGGAGACTGACAAAATGCAGGAGGAATAAATTAACCCCTTTGTGCAGCTCTGTAACTCATCTTTGTCCAGTGCCACGTATGTTCTCAGAGCCTCACAGAAAGACAAAATATTTTTTGCAGCCTCACAGAATTGCTGTCGCTCAGAGCTTATTATTTGCTAATGACTGAAGCCGTGCCAAAAGCATTATTCTTAACTATCAGTGCTTGTGTTCACTTTTTTTTTTTGTGAGAGAAACATGAGAAGGAAGGGAATTGCATATTCCTACCAAGGGAGATTTTTATCTTTAGGCAGTGAATTCAATTTCAGGTCTCCTATGGAAATAAAATTAATCCCATCTGGAAGGGAAAAGTGCTGTGCTGTATAGGAGCAATGACTGCAGGAATGTGGTACTGTCTCTGAATGGTGGGTGCATTTTCTGGGATTTTGTGCTGACAGCGTTAAAAAAAAACCCCAACTAAGTGCTTTTTTTTCTCAAATCTGTGTGACCATGCGTCCAGGTCCCCAAACTTCAGATTTAATTTTTACTCTGAAATGAAGCTTGTATGAAGCTGGTTGTTCTGAGCCTTCGTTACCTGAAACCTCGTCTTATCTACAAGTAGTAAAACTGCAGCCTGATTCTGCAAGTGCTTAAACTGTGTCCTTATCTTCAAGAGCACGAGTGTTTCCATTCAGCTCTGTGTTTCTTTGTTGGATAGGGGCTTTGTTCTGTTTTTAACATGTGATTCAAGAAATTTAGTGGTTGCATTTCCCGTTGCTGGGGAGATTTATGGTTACTTTTGAAGTAGCACAGTTGATAAGATTCTTAAAAGAGCAAATATCACAAATGCCCCTGCATTGCCTGTGTACAGTCTTTCCCTTACCTATGCTGTACTGTATGTAGCTCTCATTTTTGTTTCTGTGCCCCCTCTCTGTTTTTTAGTAATTCTTTTTTTTTTAGTTTATACTTAATAATGTATTCAACAAAGCTACCAAAATGCTGAAAGTAGTGGTTGGTGAATTTCTTCCACATGCCTTTCAAAGAGCCGAGATCTACAAGCACAACTTTTGTTTCTAAGAGGTTCTTAGAGAAGGAAACAGCCTCACTAAACATGTTGGTCTTTTTAATATGTGGGTTTTGTACCACCTCCCCACATTCACAGTCACAAAATACAGCATGTACTATTTTCTTAGTGCTGGACTGGTCATTTTGACAGCATAAGGACTTGAGGCCTGAGCTTAGGATGTACTTTTGTTAATTTTGTTTGGTTTTCTGCTTCAAGCAAACCTATATGTGGGTTTTGATTTTGATTTGGTTTGGTTTTGGTTTTTTGTTTCGTTTTCTGTTAGAGAAATGCTGCTGGCAGTGGAATTAAGCTGCTTCAGAAACTGAAAATTCCAAAATAAAGATCAACACTTATGTATGTAGATAAGATGAATTCTGTGGGTTTTAGAAAAAATTGGGATACTGTCAGTGAAAGTAAAAAAATCTAGTATGTGAAAGTGCTTGTAACATTAATTTGGCTAGATCAAATTGTCCTGATTGCTAATTTACTCTGAATTTAAATGCCTATTGTCTTTTAAGCAGTGAAGTTTAGGTATGTTAAGTATGCAGGATTTTAAAGACTAGAAGTGCATGGTTCCCTATACAAGTCTTTTGTGCCATGTATGTACTGATTAAGATGCTTTTCTTTGTGCAAGAAGAGAAGGGGGACATTATGTGATAGAGCTGAAAACTGTACAATAACGCAGATCTCAAAAGAGAAAAAAGTGTGATTGGAGCAACTGCAGCTCTGGCACCTCAAGCGACTGTCTGGAATCTGAGCCTTTACCAAAGCTATCTGTAAGATTTTGCACATCAAGTTGATTTTGCTTCTTGTTGTTGCACACTTAGGATGAAGGTAAAATTGCATTTTAAACTGTTCCACAACTGCCTCTCCTTCATACATCATTGGAGCAGAAACCTGACTCTTGAGCATTACAGCACAGGTTTTTACCACTTGAGCTATGGGACTGACAACCCTAATTGGTAGCAGGAGAAGACTTATTCCCTGAGGGCTGAAAAAGGAATATGCTGCTGGCGCCATGTGTTGAGCCTGGGTGTGGGGGAAGGTAAGGAATAAATGAGATAATTAGGAGTTTCTACTGTGTAAGCTCCATGGAACTGGAAATACCAGTATTTCTCTTGCTAAGGTAGGAAAACAAGCAAAAAGGAATAAAGTGCAGTTAAATAACATTTTTTTTAAAATTACTGTATTCCTGGGATTGGATCACAGAATGGTTTGTTCTGTTCTCATGTACATTAATGTAGTTTATTTGGTGGCTAGAAGTTGCACTGTGGCAGCATAAGCAAGCAGTAGCTGGCCAGGCTGTGGGGTATTCAGTCTTCAAGTCTTAGGTATCAGGCCACAGTTTGAATAGTTGCTGCTTTTGCCATGATCTATTTATACATGAAAGCCAGTGCTTCCACTTCATACAGGACTTTCTGGAGTGTGTGATCGCTTGTGACAGCAGAATTTTAGGCAGTTTATATGAATAGTCAGTACTGAGTTGCCACAGATCCCTGGCCAGGGCAAAAAAAAAGTCTTGCTTATGAATATTTGGGTGGGGAGTGGAGAATTCCAGCAAACAGTTAATCCAGGATTTTTATCTTTCTTCTTCTTCTTTTTTTTTTTTTCAATCTGCACATTTCACAGTAGCACTCTTCACTCTTTCCCACATTCTAAAGATTCTTCTTTGTTAAATTTAGTGTGAAATAATGTTACTGAAACTTGACACTGTATAGCTCTTTAATTCTTTACTCTGGAGTCCTTTCCTCTGTTGGGGGTGTATATTAGATGTTGCTATTGGTTTGTCAGTCCCTTCTCCTTAACATGCTGCTGTCTGCAAAATAGATCAGGATTCTGCTCCTCAAACTGTTTCAAAGTTGAAATGACATTATTCCACTTTTCCCAATTTTATATGAGTATTTTAATAGAGAAGATCTTCACATGCCTTTATTTAAACCTTCTTTGTGTCCAGCACGTAATGTGTTTCAGCCAGATCACAGGCTGCTCCATAGGATGGTGTTGTCCAGGGGTCCAAGTTCAGCCTTCAAGGGACCCTCATGGGTCTCTTCATGGGCTTTTAGTATGATTTTGTCCTATTTAAGCTACTCAGAATTGCTTCTATGTAATCTTCCAGTCCTGAGAAAGAGGGGATACTGAGCATTTTCTTTTGCAGTCCATATTTTTATCCCAGTTGTTTCCTTGTTTTGTTCTAGCAGTGGAGTTCTTAGCTGCCTTGGAAGATTCCTTTAATGAATTACTGTGGCAAAAAATTTGCTACAAATGATTTTACTGCTGTTTCTTTTAAGGAAATCAGTGGTAACTGTTATAATTAAATGTACTCAACTGTTAGGCTGTCTTTAAGATGGCAAACTGGGAAACTGAAAATAGTTACCACTATCTCTGAAGAGAAAGTTTGTCTAATAACAATACAGAGTAGCAGAAAAATATGGAAACATGTTGGATAAATGCTGAAAGGAGTTTTCTTCTTTAATTTTCATTTAGAGAAGTTGAAGGTTTGGGGTTTTTTTTTAATGATTCCACTCCATTCATAACTTTGTAGAAAAACCCTTTTGTACTTCACTTTCCTCTTGCCTTTTGAAGTAAATTGCTACATCAACAAGGTAATCTGTCTGACACAAAAATGCCTGATATTTCAAATTGGGTGATAAAGATTAGCTGTAGTATTGGGTATGTGGCCTTACTACATACCTATGGTCTGTTATGTGAATTTATTGTAAGTTCTGTTACCATCTATTTATTTAACATGTTTTGTCTTCATTTCAGATAACACCTTAGAAGACAGAAAGAACCCAAGGAGACTATGTTCAGCTTCTTCCGAAAAAGCCAAGATTCAAAGAAGGTTACAGTGCCAGAGAGAGAAGCAGATGGATTTGTTATTGTGGGTAGGTGGTGCTTCTGTATAAAGTGATTCTTTCATCTTTGAAATTTTGATCTTGAAGTTTCTTTGAGATGCTTAGACTAAATGAAATGTTAAGAAAAGCCATTATAAGAATTGTTCAGTATTCTTACTTTTCCTGATGAAGTTAATTTTTCTAGTCTGCTCATTTGGAGTAAATAGCTGAAGTTTTATTTACATAGGTCCGAACTCATATTCAGGAGCACTGAAAATGTAGTTTTTTGTTTCCCTTTCATGCTCTGAGTGGGGAGAAATTACATCCTTACAAAACAAGAAAGGTCAAAGTTTAGGCTTCTTGCTTTATGATTAGAGTTGTGGGAAGTGACTATCTTTCTGCAGTTGTTAAAGGATTGGCTTTTATTCAGGCTCCTTCCTTTTCATTCTACCCCTAGACTTTTTATATTAGAAGCCAGGAAGTGCCTATGCATTTCTGGTCATGGTGAATATAAATGCTGTTTCAGAATTTGACTCTTAGTTCGATAAAAATTAAGCAGTTTAGGGTTTTCAGTGTCTTCTTGTTATTCAAAAACTAATCTGAAGTATACATTCCTGTGAATTGGCTAAATTTTGAGCTTTGATCAAGCTCTTTCAAAGTTTTGCAGGTTGGCTTAAGTGTGCGGAAGAGAAAAAAAGTATCGCTGTTATGCTGAAACTGATCCTTTTCTTTTTTCTCTTTTGACAATTTGTTTTCCTCCTTGTGAATCTGTCATCATCGATATTCAGCTTCTGCTGCTCTGTTTTACTGACTCGTTCTTATCAGGAATCTTACAGTGTTTCTCTATTTAAGCATTACTTCTTCTTGAGCATTTTCAAGTCACAAAAGCCTCTAGATTATTGAAGTCTAACAGTATGAGAGACTATTGGAGCCCTTTCTGAGGAGAAGTTAGATTTTTGGCAAAAGTTCTCCATTAAAACAAATCTGTTTCACATCTGTGACTGCGTTGTCATGCTTAATGTCTGGCTTCCACTAGATTTTGTTCACCTGCACCAGTTCTGATGGCTACATCAAGTCACTCCATCATTTGCATTGTGGAAGGGTCAAAGGAGACACATCATCATCCCCCAAAAGTCTGGAGACCATTTAGCATTTCAGTTTCTGTAATAGGCAGAATTCTGCGCCCAAATGTTGCTATGTCCCACAGTTGCTGGTCCTGATTCTGCATTCAATTTAGCTTCATTCCTTTTTCCTGAAATGCTGTCAGTGACTATTTAAACTTTGTTCACATAAATTCACATAAAATTAATCTGTTAAATATCATCTTAAGAACAATCAATTTTGTTTGAGTCTTTTTAAAAATTTATTATTATTTTTTTGCTCAGACGGAAGTTAATTTAGCAGCCTGCAATGAAATGGACTGTACTAGGCAGAAGAGCTGCCATCAGCCTTATCAGTGGAGCATATCACTGTCTTGCAAGACAAATGTAGTTGCAGAATTATGGGTCAGGACTTAAGTAGGTATTTATTTGGAAGGGGTGTTCTTGTCTAGGGATAGTGTCAGTGGGGAAAAAAAAAAACCCAAACCACATCACTTATCCACTCTGTTAGTAACTATTTCGTTACTCAGATGGAATGTTCTGAAGCTTTTCTAAACTGGTGTAAAATATTCTGGAAATCCAATAGTAAATATCTTTAACACATCTCAGTAGTAGATTTCTAGGACCATTAGTGTGAGCACTATTGTAGGCAGTGAACACTCTCGGAGGGAGTGGGAATTTAATTTCTTGTGTTTTAAGTTGGTTCTTAAACCCAGTTTTTCATTCAGAGCATGTAAGAACAAAAAGCCTAGTTCACCAATATCCTGTGGACATGGGAGGAATCTTTCTGTATCAGCTGGTATTTGAAAAAGAGAGAAGAAAATGGAACACTTTTCTGAGAAAGCTCCATCACAGCTATTGCCCTTTCAAATCCTGAGGATAATTTTTTTTTTCTTTTTTTTTCATAAATTCTCTAAGTTCTGTTATAAATTGCTATATTTGAAAACTACCTTTCCTTGTAAAGTATCAATGCATTTGGGAATTCAATGTCTGACCAGAAAGGTGACTCATAAAAACAGCAGAATCAACAAAACCAACTTTGCAGCCTGGTAGCTGAAAGAAATTCTCTATTTTAGCTTTTGGGGCAAATATTGCATGTGTAGGAGTCAAGAAAAAATAATCTGTAATTCCCTCTCTACAAAATAAATACAAAATATAATTTCCTACCAGAGACTAAAGCATTTTTATGTCTAACTACCAGTTCACTTATTTTCCGGATACTGGTCATTTCATCTCTTCCTGAAGCTGTAAAAATGGTGCTTGTTCTATAACAGGCAGAACTATTACTCTGAAAAGGGAGAAGAGGCTCATGAAATAGGCATAACACATGCAGTTGGTTTTGATGAGTGAATGAAATGCAGAAATATGGAAAAACATTTCAGAGGTTTTCCTGATCATCACAAATGCTGAAAGCCACATCACATTCTGAAAGCCAGAATTAAGAAAACAAGTAATTTTCACTAAGCTTGGGAATCTCAGAGAGCAGTAGTACTTAAGGAATTTCTCATGTTTCGTGGCTTATATAAAATAAATTCCAACCTACTATTCATTCCTACTGTTGCTAGCCATAGAGAAAAATACAGGTTTAATGTGGTTTGGCACACAGCTAAAAGTCTCCCATCAACCTCAAACATCCAAGTGTCTTGTAGTCCTAATCTCAGTCTAAGATCAGGCATTGAAAATCTGAGACAGCAATGCTGCTTTTCCGTATGTGTTTGGCAAGACAATCAGAAACTCTGCAAACACCCTCATGGTGCTGATGGTTCCACTGGGGTGGGTGGTGAGTGTTTTTGCTTGAAGCAGCTGAAAGATCATAGAATCATAGAATGGTTTGGGTTGGAAGGCACCTTTGAAGATCCTTTAGTTCAACCTGCCTCTATGGGCGTGAACATCTTTCAATAAATCTTGTCGTTCAAAGCTCTGTGCAGCCTGACTTCAAACATGACTTTTCTGGGCAGCTTATTCCAGTGTCTCATCACCCTCATCATTAAAAAAATCCTATAAATAACTAAAATCAGTTAGAATATTGTTCTATATGTCCTCTTTCAAAAGGACTAAGGGAAGTTAATTTTGTTTTCAGGTTTAGTTTAAGAGCCAGATGTGCAAAGTCTTGTTTCCTTTTCCAGACCAAATTGCAGTAAGCCAGTGTGAGGGAGCAGCAAATGCTGGTAGCTCCACCAGCTGAGCTTGCAGCTGAGCAAGGGTGCCAGGAGTGCAGGGCCTTGGGCAGAGACCTCGCTGAGGAGCTGTGCAGTCCCGTGCTACCTGAGCAAGGACACCACAGCATGTCTGGGGACAGTGATCGGGGCAGCCGAGACCGTGACTGCCAGACAGGTCTGCAGGGATTAGGCACATCTGAGGCCAGGCCAGGAAGTCGGGTCAGAGGGTTGTGATCACCTGGGTTCCCAGACATCCCTGCAGAGTGCTTTTGGCAAGGACCAAGAAATGAGGTGTCTCCCGCAGCTCTTTGCCTGGCCCCTGATGGATGTGCTCAGGCTGTGCCATCTGTGCTGGCCATGGGCACAGAGAGCCAAAGCGCTGGCACTGGGAAGGGGCTGCTGAGTCCAGTGGTGCGCTTGGGGCAGGACAGCCAGGATGGTTGTGTTGTCTCTCACTGTGTCTGGAGGCAGCACAGTTCTCTGAGGAACTCTTGATCTGATGCTTTGACCATGCCTGAGTTCAAGGCTTTGTTTACTTTTGACTTGTGTTTTAAAGGCCAGTCTGTTCCATGGATTTAAGAGTTGTTGGGTTTTGTTTGATTTTCTCTCAGGGATCTTTTTATGCTGTATATTGGAATGGAGTAAATGGTTTGGAGAAGCAGCTGAGTTGCAGGTGCTGACAAATCTGATTTTTAAACATATTTAACTTCTGTTTCTTCCCTGAACTTAGCATAGATTTCTCTTTCAATTTTTTGGATGCAAATTAACATGGGTTTTCAATACTGGCCAATGTCTGTCATTTCAGTATTCTGCTCTCAGCCTCAGGAGCTGACCTCTTAACAAGTGGTAGGGAGTATTGGTACTTATAGGGAGCACTAAAGTGTCACCCAAAGGTTGTTTTCTGAGATTCAGCAATTTTGTTATAGAGTTTTTCAATGAGTAAGTACCTAAGGAAAAGTGAACAGGGACACGGATTCTCATCAGAGTAGAGTGACTGTCACAGACACAAGGAGCCTATGACCATGATAAGAAAGTTTGGCAGGAATTTTGTAATGAATGTACACTTCTGCACTGCAAACCTCCATTCTTTCTACTGTGCTTTCCTAGATCCATTTAGGAAGGCCATCTAGAACTTAGGAGTGAATTTTGGATTAACACTTACTTGTTAATATTTCGCACTATTGGAGCAAGCATGATTTCTGCCTATTAAGTTTCTTCTCAATAGAAAATAGTCCTAGACATAAGAAATTAAATGTTTTGAAATCTCTTCCAAATAAATAGAAGGATCTGTGGTATTTAAGTGAGTCTTGGATTTGTTCAGTTAACCCTTCTGTTTCAATGATGATGTCTGAAGAGAAGAAACTCTACAGAGCAAATGTGTTCGGGCTTGCACCAGCATCTAAAATGTCACAGGAATGGAGGTGGGAACTACTGTTTTTCATCCTGTGAGATGAAATACAGTATAAGGCAATTATTTCTTCCTTATTAAAAATGTAGACGAGAACTGGTACTAATATCAGTTGAAAGGTAGAAAATTCGGGAACTTCTTGTGAGAAGTAGGACATTGTTGAATTCATCATTGCAACCTGCTGTGGCAAAGTGAGGAACATAATGGGCTGCAAAAAGAATATGCAAGGAGTTTGATAAATTATAGTGGATGGTAACAGACATTATTATCTTAAAATTTTGGTGGTCAGGTATGACTTACTCTTTTAAAAGTTTAATCTCAGCAATGCATTTGAACTTTGGCTTTATTTTAAATGAGGTACTTTAACCTTCCTCTGATGTATTCAGTATCTATACTGTTGAGTTAAATCAGTATTATAATTGCTTCCTACAGGACCATCCTCATCTGTAGGCAGGAGTATCCTCACTCATCAGTGAAACTGTGAAAAGTATGATTTACATCCAGATGAATATCTCCCTTTGTTAACTGCAGTTATACTGCAGAAGAACATCCTTAACAAATGGGAAATCTTCTGTAGTGAAGATACAAAAAAGTAAAATAATCAACCCAAGTCAGCCTTTAGTTCTGGAAATCTGGACTGTTTTTCCAAGGAACAATCTTACATAAACTTGTTCCTCTTCAAATTGCAGTTTCTGTTTTGCCATGAATTTACTCTTCATGCAGATAGTTTTTGGGGTACTTTGGATAAAGTGCTTATTTGAATTAAGGAACACCCCCACTGTTGCCCAACATGTAAAAAGGCCTTACACTAGGATCCTTACTGTTTCCATTTTGATCTTAGTAGTACAGATCTCTACATATATTTTTAAGAGCTCCTTAAATGTTTGCCTCTGAGAAAAATGTATGTATGTATAAATTTTCTGGAGTGAATCTGTTATGAAAGGGAAATTTAATATACTGATACTCCTGAAACAAAGGACTACCCCCATACTAGTTCATTACTGCAAATCAAATACTTTTCTGCTTTCTTCCCTCTGCATACACAGCTCAAAGATTAAATGCATCAAGAGATTTGTAGAATCTTAGTGTTATTGCTGCTGTTTGTTTTCTAGGAGTTAGTAGTAATGTGTAGTAAGTCCCTGAAAGTCTCTACATTGCTTTTTCATTAATATTTAAGGAGCTTTTAGTGGTGCTAGTAAGGAAGCTTGGGCTGCTGTAGTGTTTCAAAATATACTATTACATTAAAGAAACGTACAAGGCATTGTGCCAGTTGGAAAAAAAGCGGTGTCTTAACGTCCTTTCATTTTCTGCATCAATGGGCTTACATTACCTATTTTTTTAATATAACAGGAAGTGCTTGTGTAGTTATTTCCAACCTTGTAGTTTTCGAATAACCAACCTACTGGTTTTTTATGGGTTTCGAGGTTAAAATATTTAATACTAACTTTATAATAATCTGAGATTTGGGGATATATTTTAATATTTTTTATCTAAAGAATATTTTATACGTATTAGCCTGTGCCACTGTAAGTGAACACTTCTGATGCGCACTAAGAAGTTACAGTATTTAAAGTGACCCATTTCCTGAAATACTTCTTTATGGTTTTTATACTTAAAAACCACAGTAGCTCATCTGGGCATTGAATTTTGCAGCCAGAGTTGATTGAAAAGGGAGGAAGAGGAATTCAGAAGAAGCAGTCCTCTCCTGTTACCGATCCTTAGTTGCATAAGGAGGTAATGTCTCCATTCAGTGATGCAGTCAAACTAATTCTCTTTGGGACTAATTTTGCAAAAAAACAACCTGCCGTTTTCAGTGGTGCCACTAGATGGGGATTTCCCTCGGATTGAGGGCTCGGAGGGCTTTGCTCTCCCCCTTTCACACACAAAAGTGCAGTAGTAGTAATTATCAGTGCACCATTTGATTAGACTGTAGGTTTTCAAGAGATTTATAAAAAGCTTTTTAAAGCCTAATATCAAATCTATAATGACATTCCAACCTAATAAAAACAATGAAGCTTGAAATGTTGACAGCATGTATCTAGATGTTGGCTTGTAATTCGTTCCAAACAGATCTGTTGAGGCCCATGTGGGACCTAAATAACACAAAGAAGTAAATTTGCATATTTTACAGCAGGGGGAAAAAACAGAATGCAAAAACATGAATAATTAGGAGCACAAGCTTCATGCTATATTAATACTGTTGAAAAGCATGTGTTGATTGTATTCTGAAAGCCAGTAGTGATTTGGTTGAGTGAACTCAGTCAGCATCTCTTATGCAGATTAAAGGATCTGGGTTACAGAACAACTGAAATTCATTGTTTTGCTGTATAAGGAGTTATATTTCTTAAAGGAAATGCATTTTTTTTTCCTCTTGGATTCTATACAGCAAAAGGAATCTTTCTTTTTAATGCCTCATCAAAATATGTTTTTATTGACAAATGACTGTGCATTTCTTCATTTACTTGTACACCTTTGGATTTTAAAAACAGTTCTCTCAGCTACAAATCAGATGTTAGTATATTTAACATTTTAGTATACATGACCTACTTACTTTTCATTCCACGTAATTTCTCTTCCTTTTTCTTTCTAGGCCTTGAGCCTGTGGAACATATTAATGATGTTTTCATGCTATGAATTTGATTATTTTTAAATTTGAAGAAAATGCCCTTCTTAAAATATTAGCATACAGGCCATTTTTGAATCTGAATATCATGAATGGTTGTGTTGGCTTTTGTTGATTGCAACATAAGATGTATAGCATACTTTTTATGAAAGAAAAGGTTATTTATTTAAAAAATGGTAAATAGTATTTAAAGGGATTCACTGTTTGCTTTGGTTGAATATTATCTTGGCCCCTTAACTCACAACTATCTCAAAAAGTTACCTGGTTTTGACCATGGACTTAAGGGAGGAAAAGAGAAAGAAGATGAAGACTTCTTGTTTAACTTGTTTTAATGCTGGCTAGAAAGAATTATGTGCTGCTGTATCAGACAGCTTTATTTTGGGGCTTTAAGAGACAAAAATGCACAGAACCAAACACTGTCAATCTGTCTATTAAGCACATCTTCTTAATTTGCATAACCAAAGGAAGAAAATGGTAAAATGTAGCAGTCTTTTTAGAAGTTGATGTAATTGTAAGAGGTTAAAGAGGCATCTGGCAAAAGGTTGTTTTGAGGTCACACATGCATCTGGCAGTTTGCTGCCAGCCCTCTAAGAAAATATTGGTTGGAGTTGCACTCCTGTTTTTCATATTAACTGCCTTCAGACTTGATGTATAATAGTCACTTTCTACAATCCAGGTCTCCAAAGGGCTCCTCAGAGGTTTGGTCCTACTGATTTTAAATTTTGCAAATACTGATGGAAGTAGAATATGCTTAAGTAAAAAAAATCCGTTTTTTGCTAGAAATTTTTCCTCAGAAAAGATGAAGACATTTTTTGGACATGACTGGTCTACAAGGAGGTGTTTACATAGTTGAGATTGTATTCTTTAACCTTTCTTATAGTAGGGTGATCACTTTTGACACCTGGGTTCTGACAATTTTGCTTCTATACATAGAAGTTCACTCTCTAGTAGCAGTGCCATTGTCTATTGGCCTATATAGCATTCTTAAAGCAATTTGAAGTTGAAATATAAGAAAGGAAAATACCTATTGCTTATTGAGCAGCAATATGGAGTAAAAACAGAGTAAAAAAGGGGTAAAAACTGTAAAAGATAGTATAAAAGCATGGATTTTCAAATGCTGGTTGTAAACTTTGTTTCCCAGAATACGCTGGTCATTAAATCACTTTTAGAATTAAAAGTTTATTTGCTTTATGATGCAAAGAAAATAGTTCAGGATATGAGAACATATTTTTAGGCCAAGTCTGATTTACCTATATACAGTGGACTTACAGCTAGAGCTAACTGAAAAACAGGAGGTGAAAAATGTGTTGCAGGAGCACGAGTTGCTGTTCTGGCAAGTGATAAATTCAGGTTGAAGTCCCTCTTTCAGCAATTTGCAGCACAGTTAGATGATCATTCCTTGCAAAGAGAGCCCTAGTTGTTAGCTCATGCAATCACTGCCTGTCTGGTTGGAGTCATTCAGACTTCTACAGATGTTAATCAGTGTTAATTTTCTCGGGAGGAAATGTTTTGTTGAACTGATTTTACACACACCCCTCCCTATCTCTGGCAAATAAATGTTTTTGTACTTTTTTTTCCAGTGGGAGAAGAAAAATTACTTTTCCAAAGATACAGTGTCTTATTTATTTTTAATTAGATATTATAAAGAAACTCAAGAAGGTTGTGTTCTGTGTTTTACAAGTGCTTCAAATCAGTCATGTCATAGGCCTCAATGTGAAATAGTACCATAAGTGTAAGGCTTTTACTTATAAAATTATAGATGGCTTGTCACTGTGCATAAAGATGTTTTTTCTTTAGCTGCTCCTTCTTGGTATACTAGTTGAGTACCTTTCAGTCAGGCCAAATAAATTAAAGGATATAGGGGATTTATCCATTCAGTTGTTCTGCATTTCAGTGCTATTTTGTCTGTTTTTGCCACAACACGTCTTTGAAGGTTGCCAAAGATGTAACATGCTTTCTGATCTCTGCTCACAGAGCTGAATGATCTTCAGCTTTTACATAGTGCTTTTCTCCACAAATGAGGGTTGTGTGGACAACAATGAAATTTACTCCCTTCAGTCAAAAAGAAGCATTTGCTTACAGCATTGACCATGGCTTGCCGGGAAAATTATGCAGTAATCTTTATTTTCTGACATGATCATTTAACTTTGTGCTTTTTATATATTTCAGGAAATTTCCATTAATTTTAGTAAATTAGTGCTATTTCCATTGTCATGGGGATATCCTACATGACAGTAAAAAATAAAGAAGAATATAAATACCCCCTAGAGTAGTGGGCTGCTTCATTTGTGCAGTTTGTTTATCTGTTAGCACACACCTTGCTGGTAGTAGTTACCCATCTACATTACAGGATATAATCCCAGTCTTAGTTCTGTATATTGTTTCCTCAATTTACACATGGTTATTTGCTACAAAAGCTGTGTATAGGGCAAAATTTATAATGGACAGAAAATCATTCAAAAGCTTAAGTTAGTTTAACTCAGAATATTGGTACAGTGTGTTTCTCTCTCTTTCCTCTTCCCAGCAATTGAAATAAATGTGGGACTTCAAATTCATTCAGCAGATGTGTACAGTCTCTTCATTTCCTTCTTGTTTTTGTCAGGGTGTCTAGGTGAAGTTAGAGGAATATGGATTAGGTGGATATGGATTTGGTATTTTGTCTGTAAGAATACAAGTACAAACTCTAGGGAGATCTCTCACAAGTGGAAGCATTGAGTCGTGAGTGGTGAGGCTCATTTGTTTTGGTGGTTTGGTTCCTTGTGGGGTTTTTTGTGGTTTTTGTTTGCTTTTCTCTTTCAGTTACCCCCAGATTAAAGATGAGGGGTTTGAGCCTGTAACTGCCATGTGCAGTATACAATTTTTTTCAGTTAAATTGGGCAAGCTTCCTTAAAATGATCCAAAGTCACAGACCTTTCCTGGAACAAAACAAAGCAAACCAAAAAAAGATTCTTGCTGTTAGACTGTGTCATTCTAAATCTTCTTTTGCTGAGATCTGTCTGGACCAGCAGTATACTGCAATTGTTCAGAATTTAAGCTCATAGTTTTTCTACTCCTACGTGAATAAGGGAGAGCAACAATTTAAAACCCATGAGATTCATTTTTTTCCTTATTTAGGTTGGTATGAAACTTCAGGGTTTTTTTGAGAGGGATGGAGTGGAACTTAATGGCTATTTCTTTGCCATTTTATTTTTCAGTGGGAACTTGCCTACATGATTTCTTCTGAATTATTTCATCCCTAGGTCTTGCAGAAGGGCAGGACTATGGAAGATTTGATTTGCAAAAACATTAGAAAAGCTATTGTAGCAGAAAGCAGTCAATATTATCTTTAAAAGATGGATATTAAATACACATACCAGTGCACCCTTCATTAGGAGGCAGACTTGTGGAGAGGATATTTTTTGGTTAAAACTGTTTTCTTTTACTAACCCACAAGTTATGTCAACGCTCTTATAAAAAGATGCACAAAGAGCTTTCATTAGATCTAAATACTGACTCCAGTTGAATATAAACTTCAGTTGGATGTACCAGCTCTTACAAAAATTTACTTCTACTTACCACTGAGCATCCCAAAGGTGAGGCCCAGTAAAGAACAAGTAGTAGTTTTCAACTCATGTATTGTGTTTTTAAAAAATAAGAAAGAAAGAGTGAACCAAGAAGTAGAATTAAGCATCTCTGAAATTTAGTTTACAAAATCTGTTTAGAGCATATTTGCCCAAAATGACCTACTGGAAAAAACAGAGACCATCAATAAGCTTGGATTCTAGGTATGCTTTGGAGCTGAAGTGTCTGAATCAAAGCACCATACCTCAAGCACATCTGTCCACTTGATTCAAAACCAAAAGCTGAAGTTACAGCATGTTCCTCTTGAAATATGTTTGGTGTGTATTTGTGCTTATTCAAGCATTCATCTGAGAAGTAGGAGACCTCAACCTCCAGTTCTGCATAGGCTTAGTGCTGTCAGATGCACATCTTCCAGCATAAAAGTCTAAAAGTCCAGTGAGAGGACTGCCAGTGTTTATACTGGCTGCACAGTGGTTCTACTTCAAAAATGCAAGACATAGGAGCTTCTGTGATACTGCATGAGTCATTGAACTTCAGTGGCCCGTGAGTAAGAAAATGGGAATACTGATCTCTGCTCCCTAGCCCATGTGTGTGGTGGTTTTTTATTTCTTAAAATGAAATGACTAAAGCTTTTAAAAAACAAAACAGCACAAAGAGACAGAATATGTTGCCAACTTCTAGGCATCAGGCTCAGACTTGTTCTGATTTGTTTTACCTCTGTCCTGGGCAACCTTTCCTTGTTGGGTGAACCAGGTCCAGCTTCAAAAGGAAGGGGAGAAAGGTTCCCAAGGAAATTAAAGTGTAGCTGACGGAGAGAGCTCCCTGTGGGAGCCAGGAGTCTGAAAATCATCAGACTACAAGGACCAGATCTCAGATCCATTGTTTCTTGAGTGGGCTGGCTTAGAGGGTGACAGTAAAAGCAGGATCTGCTCCACTTTTCCCTGGAAATTAAAGCAAGGGGAATGTGCCCATTATGCCTGAAACGTGCAGTAGGAGATGTGAGGGGAGACATGAGTTAAGCTGCTTCCTGATCAGATGCAGGACACTGGTGCAGAAGTGACAGCTAATGAATTTAGATTCCTAATGCATTTTGTGGCTTCTAAGACAGCTGCTTTCTTAGATTATTGTTTCAAGTATGCCTTTGTAGGCCTCCTAGCCATTCTAATCTTGTTGATAGCAAAATATGCATACTGTGTGAAGAAAATGAGTCGTGCTTTGTTATAATATGCTTTTCATGTAAAGTAGCATAAGCAGCAGTCAAATTCTATACTTGCAAGTCTTTGCTATTGCACTGAAGTACCTTTTCAGGAATATTAAGAAACGTTGAAAACAAAGAAGGAAGCTAATAATTGAGCATCATACTTTTAAGTGATATTCAGCTTGTCACAGCCCTGAATGCATTCATTAGCTGTCAAAATTTGATTTTAAAAAGCCCTACTTTGTTGCTGGACAGTGTGTTGCAGGCACAGCTGTTTGGTGGAAGAGGGTGCATTTTGTTTGCACATATTCCTTCTGCCGGCATTGTGATCCAGTGGGCACGGGCTCCTGGCCTTCCCAGGGGGCTGACAGTGCTGGTTGGTAAAAAAAATGGGATCTTGTTCTGTGTAAAATAATAGTATCACAGGATATGCTGAGTTGCAAGGGAGCCACAAAGATCAAGTCCAACTCCTGGTCCTGCACAGTCACACTGTGTGCTTGGGAGCATGGTTCAAACACTTCTTGAACTCTGTAAGCCTTGGTGCTGTGACCACTTCCGTGGGGAGCCTGTTCCAGTGCCCAAACACCCTCTGGGTGAAGAACTTTTGTCTAATATCCAACCTAAACCACCCCGACACAACTTCAGGCCATTCCCTCAGGTTCTGTCACTGGTCACCACAGAGAAGAGGTCAGAATCTGCCCCTTCTTTTCCCCTCATGAGGAAGTTGTAACTTCAATGAGGTCTCTTCTCAGTCTCCTCCAGGCTGAACAGACCAAGTGACCTTGGCCACTGCTCATACGGCTTCCCTGCAAGGCTCCTTACAATCTTTGTTGCCCTCCTTTGGACACTCTCTAACAGTTTAATGTCTTTCTTATATTGTGGCACCCAAAACTGCCCCCAGCACTCGAGGTGAGTGCAGAGCAGAGCAGGACAATCCCCTCCCTTGCCCGGCTGGCGATGCTGTGCCTGATGCCCCCAGGACACCATTGGCCCTCCTGGCTGCCAGGACTCTGCTGACTCATGTTCGACTTTCTGCCAACCAAGACCCCCAGGTCCCTTTCCATGGCACTGCTCTCCAGCCTCTCATTCCCCAGTCTGTCTGTACATCCAGGGTTGCCCCATCCCAGGTGCAGAATCTGGCACAATCCCTTGTTGAATTTCATACTGTTTGTGATTGCCCTGTTCTGTAATTTGTTGAGGTCTCTCTGCAGGGCCTCCCTGCCTTCGAGGGGTCAACAGCTCCTCCCAGTTTTGTACGGTCTGTGAACTTGCTTAGTATCCTTTCAAGTCTTGTGTCCAGGTCTTTAATAAAGATGCTGAAGAGCACAGGGCTGAGAATGCAGCCCTGCAGAACCCCACTAGTGACAGGTCACCAGTCTGATGTCACCCCCTTCACTGTAACCCTTTGTGCCTGACCCCTGAGCCGCTTCTCACACATTGTATGATGTGTTTATTCAGCTTAATGCTGGACATTTTTTCTGGAAGGATCCTGTGAGAGAGAGTATTGAAAGCTTTTCTGAAATCCAAAAGGATTGCATTGACTGGCTTCCCTTGATCAACTAGGTAAAGTAAAACTTTATAGTAAAAAAGTAAAACTTTATAGTACAGTGAAAGCTGTCCAGCACATTCTAATTTCAAGTTTGATTATAAGAAGTCATTGAGAACTTCAGATTAAATGTTCTTAAAATTTTATTTACCTGCATATTGCTTCTTTAAAACCTGTAGTGCTGCTGTGGAAGTTGGTTTAGATTTGTTCAGGGCCATAGTCCAATAGTGTTTGTCTTGTCTTTATCCTTGTACTCCTGAGCTAATTTGTCTTGCTGTGTTTGGGGTTTTTTGCAGTCTTCTGTTTTAAAACAAAAAGGCAAAGCTTTTTTTTTTTTTTCTTTTCAAAGACTCCCCTCCCCCTCAATTTCTCATTATATCTTTTACTGGAAGTACAGGCTCCTACCTGCTTAACATCAGCAGGTATCTTTCAGCTGCACATCTTGCATACTGACCTTCGTAACAGATACTCTAGAGCAAGAAGTGTTTTCTATTTGATGACTCAGATGTGAATTGAAGGATGTCTGTGTTAGTCTTTTGTGTTCTTATTTCAGAAGGTGTGATAACTGTAAGTGGTCTTATCTACTACTTCCTTTCTCTGTTTTTTCTACCCTTTCTCTTGGGTCCAGTGAAACTTCTGAATCCTCCGGGTTTATATTTAAGTCTTCAGCACATTCCTGGTAGCATAAGCCATCTGTTTGCTTACATTCTGTAGCTAAAGTCAATGAACTTCTTGTGCAGGGAATGAATTATGAAGTTAAGACATTTCTGGTGAGAACATGTCTAGGCACTTCTGATCTTGACTCTAGAGATCCGGCTTAACATGGGATACAAATGAACAAACTCTATAAGAGGGTCTTGTTTTAAACCTTCTATTTCCAGTCTACTCCTGCTATTTCCATTCTACTACTGATGACTTTCCTCATGTGACTCTCTGTTACCTTTGCCAACTGGAGAGTGACCAACACTTAATTTTGTTGTCTGTCTGTGTGACTTTAAGTGGCATAAGTGCTCTGATGTGATACCTGCAGTGTTAAGGACCAGCTGATTGATGTAGTGTTTCAAGAGTCCAGTCTATTCTGCCCTTTTGAGAGGAATGAACCATGTGCTACGCTGACATGCTGCAAGCAGATGGTGATACCTGGTGTACTGTGGGGATATTCTTTGACTTTTGCTTTTACTTTTACTTTATGTCTGGTAGGCTTTTTATTACTGTGAAACCACCCAAAAGAACAGAACCAGTGTTGAAAAAAGCTGGCAGTTTCTGAGGTCAGATTTTAAGTGTATTATTTAAGATAACTAAATGGATAAATGCTATATAAACCACCTCCAGAAATCATCTGAAGGTCAGAACAAAATGTTACAGGGTCCTTGTCCTTCTTTCTTCCCTCCAAAACAACAGCTTCCAACTAGAACTCGTATTCTGAATTATAAATTGAATTATGGGTATGAAACCTAGTTATGAAGTATAACATACAGGTAAACAGATAAGTAATGTGACCTCACTTGCTTTAGAAACATGCTGAAATGCTAGTCAAGCAGAAGCAGAAATACCCTGAAGTGTATTTACGTTGGCCATTTGTTAAAATCCTGTCTACCTTTAGATATTCCTTGCTTCTGACATATTTATTATGAAATGACAGAAGAATTTCAGATTGTACACTTGATGGACGAAGAGGTATCCCAAGGAAGAGTCTTCTATATTCTTACACTCCCCATATGCTAGTAAAAAGTTATTTTAGTTCTTAAATAGAAACATCTTATTTGTACACATTACTATACACCCTGAAGATAACCATGGTGGAGTCTTTCAGAGATGTGGTGAAGCAGCTCAGGAACAGTTTGTAGATTCCCATCAAACCTTTAGGATGAGTTTACTTGGAGTTGTATCTGTGGCCTTCCTACTTTTTCACGGTGGATTTATGTACAGCTATTTTTGTTGGTAAACCTGAGGTTCTCTTGCTAGTGAGCATAATTCATGCTACAGTCAGGGTGGAAGTGTTTGGATGTTTTAGATGTAAACTTTGTAGATAGATTAAATACAGTATGAAGGAGCAGCACTGCAGATGGGGGAGGCTTTGTTATATTTTACTTTATTGTAAACTGAATGTCTGGTTACCATTTTTTCCCTTCTAAGTTCCATCCATATTTTAGCATGGGAGGGTCATGTTGACTTTTTCCCCCGTGCTTAGCATACACACTAGACAGTGGAATTGATCCTTACAGAACACTACTAAAACTTTATTGCATGTACACCACCTGCTTCTGAACAAAATATTTCTAGCAGTCCATATGTATATTCTTTTCTATTGCCAATTAATTGCTTTCTGAACAGTGAACTGAAAGAATAGCTTCAATTAAAATAAGTGTGTGCAGCAGAGGTAAATTCAGCGTAGTATTAAAGTGGAAAAGATTCAAAGATAAATGTGGAGTTTATAAGTGAAGTGGAGCTCCACAGTTCTTGACTTTTTCCTGTGATATCTTCTAAGGGGAGGATTCTCAAGCAGTCAAATAACAGGAAAAGGCTGAAAAAAGACTGAATAACTGGTTTGGTCTCATAGCACCATTTAACTCTTGTATCCTGCTATTCTTCAATGAGAAAATACCAGGATAGAGTCAGGTGTGTCAGCATCTTCCATGATCATGCCCTCTTGACAAAGGGCAATTCCAGGATGTTAAACATTGTGTATGATGGAACCATTGCAACTAAGTCTGCTGTTAATGGCTTAGAACATGAGAGGAAATTGTAGAGGCACCAAATACGTCTTTGATTTACCTTTGAGCTAACTGATTTCAGGTGGCTGGTCTAGTAGGTTCCTTTGCCCTTGTAAATTAGAGTGCCCTTTTGGCCCCAATGCTAACAAATTTTAAAATGAAGAGGTAGACAGATAGAAAAAGCATATCTTACCAAGACATGATAGAAAGTATTAGCTATCCCTGTTCAAAATTCATCCTCTGTTGTTCGTAAGAGTTACATCTCATGGAAACCAATAGCTTTTGGCCAGTTTCCAGACACGCGGGGGAAACTTCAGGTTATAATTATGTTTTACAGCTTCTTTTAATTAAAAAAATTAAAAAAACCTTCATGTCGACCACAATTTACTTGTGTCTAGTGTTTTCAAGAAAACAAATGTACCAATGTGAAAATTTAGTTCTTAAGAAAGCAAGCCTAATCTTTAGGAGTTCTTTTATGCGAAATGTATTTCACAGAGACATATGATTATCTCTTCAAATTCTTGGTTTCAAGATTTGACCATAGTAAAGCTTTGTTTCTGTGTGTAAACTGAAAGGAATGATAGTCTACTTAGGAGTATGTTTACCTGTTATTTTTTGCATTGGATGAAAGCTGAAAGTTGATGACATGTATTTTGTATGCAGCTGTCTGTGCATTTTCAATATAGGAGGAAATACAATCAGTTCAGCATGACTGGATTACTATAAATAGTTCTAGAAAATACCTTCATTTCCTCTCCACATTTATTTTTGTCATATGCCTTACTGACTGTAACACATGATGTAACCAAAAGTGGAGTGTTATATTTTTATTTTAAAAATGCAGTGTTAAAACACAGAGTGGTGTCTGTATTTGAGAAACTTAACTATAAAATAGAGCCCACCTTGTGAAAACATTCTGGGCATGTTTTGCTCTTTTGTTTTAGGGAGGTAAGGAATTTAATAATTGCAGATAATAGTGATGAATGCAAGAATGTAATATATTTTTGTGCTAAACCCTTAAAAAGTTATTTTGGGAACTAAGCAGTACATTTCTGCATTAGTAGGAAAAATTATAAGATTTCAGTCCTCATTTTTGTCCTTCTAGTGGAAGCTAATCAGATAAAAATTATTTTACTGTAGTTCTAACTTAATATTATTTTTTAGGTGAAAAGTGGAAATTTTAAAGAGGATGATTATGCTTTCTGTGTGTATCATCATCTGCTAAACTAGTGTGACTTGCTCTTTTCTAACTAGGTGTGAAAATCATACATTTTATTAGTCAGATAAGTGTAGGCTGCAATAACACCCCACACATAAGGTCTCTGAAAGAAAAAGCACCTTCCAAAAGTACTCGTTTACGAGCAAACCCCATAGAGACTGCTCTTCTATGGCTTTATTGCCTTAGCCCTGCTCCCTTACCCTCCTTCAGTCCCATCCCTTCTCCCACAAATCTCTCCTTTCATGGTTTGGCAAGGAATGGCATTTCCAGGACTAGCTGGCCTGCTGGTCCAAATCCAGGTAGCCAACACACAGGACAGTGCCACCCCCAGACAAACCTAATGCAGCACTTGGCTCTGGCCCTGCTGGGTAGCAGCTGACTCCAGAGGCTGCTCACAGCCCTCTAACCCTTGGTTGAGCTGATCTGGTTTAGCAGCTCTCTTTTAGGGACTTGGCTGAAGCTTAATTGACACAGGCCAATGATCACAAAAATTATTAATGAATAACAAAGGGAAACTGCAAAAAGCCATTTTTAAAAAAAAAGTTTTGTACTACTTGGTTTTATAAAGAGTGGTCAACACTGTAATTGCCTCTATGTTACTAAGAAAGTAACTTTCAGGAAAGCTGCAAAAAGGTTACTTTTGTGGAAAACATTAGGACTGATTTGTGGAAAACGTTAGCACTGATTGTTCCCAGGGACTTGATTCTCAGTGTTGTACATGGCAAGTAAGTTTTCCATCATTTGTGCCTGTGCCAGGGGAAGATGACAAGCCACCTAGCCATATAAAAGCTGGATGTTAAGGGGTGTGCCTTCCTGTTATGAAACTTGCTACAATCCTGAAATTCAAAGTAGATGAGAATGTGTGCAAGACATTGAGAACAATGGAACAAGAGGGTAGGCACTGAAATAAATACGCTGGAATGTAGATTGATCAGGGTGACTCTCTGCTGAAATAAAGATGGGAACTTTGCTGTCCCTAAAATCATCTTATTAGTTCAAAGCCTGTCACTAGTGAGCTGACTCATTTGAGTAGAAACAACTACAGTGAACCTGTCTGAGAGCAACCATATGCCAGAAGCTGACCTAAGAGTATGATAAACCAATGATGTTTCATGGACATAGCTTTCCATTAAAAAAAAAAAAAAAAAAAAAAAAAAGTTGCTTGCTTTTGTAAATATTTATGCTAGCTAGGTGTCAGAATGGTTTGATAGCTCAAATGGAGTCCTTTAAACAGGAGGAAAGGCAAGTATACAAGAGAAACATAAAAAAGAAAAACCAAAAACAAACCAAGAAGCATGTTCTTTAAAAATCCCATTAACTGTGAGCAGGATGCCACTGCATTGTTCCCAAGAACTAAAGTTCCCACTTGGAATTGTAGTGAAGGTGATTGAGAATAGATGGATGAAGTGTGAACATAGTAGAAGAAAGAAGTCAAGTCTGCAGTGGTATTGCTTGATAGCTTCAGAGCCATCTAACTTTAAAGCCAAGTGTCATCTAAAGAAGTAGATCCTTTAGTCCATGGGCATTGTTGGAGAAAACACTGACATAATGCCTTTAAATATACAGATGCATTTTTCCACAATTAATTTAGTACTGTGTCCCTCAGTGAATTCAGGTTGGAGGAAGCTGGAAGACTTACTCCAATGCTAGCACGAAAAATGTCTAATTATCAGCAAACTCACGTGAAGTTAGAACACTTTGTAAGTTGCAAAAAACACTGTTAGTCTCCAAAAAAAGTAGTCATCTGTGTTTCTACTCCATGTGCAGGCTCGTCTTTTTTCTCCTTCCTCCCTGTTGAACAAGGTAGCTTTCACTAAGAATTGCAAAGTCTCAGTATGATTAAGTGGTTTTTAGAATGTGAAACAATTTTGTATACTTGACACAGTGAGATAAGGTGGTTAATATTTCCTATAGACAGTGCCTTCAAATTTATTTTTAGTAAAATGTAAGTATTTAAGAATTCCCAAGTGGCGAACAAAGCAGTTGCCACCCTGAATGTTTACAGTGGCAAGTTTAGCTTGTATGAACTGACTGGGGAGAAGACATTAATTCCTTTCAGTTTCTGTTCACCATGGTGACTTGTGAGAATGAAACAGTGCCGTTGGTAGAACTGGTTTGATACCGAAATAGTTCCTCCATGTACTTTGTCTATATTGCTGTATTCCTTTTACTGTGGAAACAGTGCTAAATTTGGGGGGCCTAGAAAATAATAGAATAGAATAGTTGAGTAAGGGCAGAGCAGATGCCAAACGATTGCCCATTTCCTGAAATCTTTATGCAGAATTTGGCAAAGCAATTCAAGGAAATGCTCAGTATAAAAATGAGGGAGCTGCAATAATTCATGAGATGGATTGTGTTGAGTAGGTCTAGAAGGTTGAGTGTAGGTCTGGCATTGAGAGCTTCTGTTGGCTCTGCTGACCAAAGCTTCATTTTAGTGTCAGCCAAGAAAGGTTGATTGACTTGTCTTTCCCTTTGGTTTTGCGCTTCAGTTGATACTAACATTTGGGCAATGGTGATAGTATGATGTTTGGCGTCTTTCAATAATGTGAGAAAGTCTCTTAGGCGTGCTGGGTCTCTACATTCTCATGTTACTGATCCAGATTGCATATGATAGGTCTCTAATAATTACAGATAGTCTTTCATACCTTGTTCCATTTCATTCTGTCTGAGTACAAAATGAACGCTCATTCTGTTTTCTATTGCACAGCAGGTAAGCAGAGAGACATCTATGTATATGAATTAAAATAGTTGGAGTTTTTAAGTGTTCAGGGAGTTGCAGAGCAAGAGAGCTACACTTGCCTATTTGGCCACACGCTGGCTACACTGGTGTCGCAGAACCCACTCGGAGTGGTCATGCTGGTCTTTCCTGATGGTGCATCTCAGGTGAAGATTTCCTAATAACTGGAAGGCAAATGGAGTTGTGTTCGTATCCTAGAGGGTGAAGCTCTAGGTGGAGCTATTCTAGGTGGAGCAGTTGTTTCCCCTCTGTGTACACAGTCCACCAGAGGGAGATGAACACCAAAGTTTGCAGGAAGAGGAGCGGTTTGTGGCAGCAGAGTTGTGCCCAGGCCAGCCTTTTGCACCTGAGAGTACAAATACCATGTTGACACCTTTGTGTGTCAGAATCAATACTGGAGTGGTGGGTGGTTTCTTGTATTCCTGAATGGAGAGCAAGGCCATCACTGTATTTTTAACTTTTCGGTTCTGTAGGCTTGCCTTAGTAAAACCTTGTAGGAAAGAGGATGGTAGTGATATTCCTATGGGTTTTCTTAAACCTTTCCACCTGGCTGGCCTTTGGACTTTGCGATTGATTTAATTTTAGGTATATCCTCAGTGTGTCTGGTCTGATGAGTCCAGACAGATTCCTGGTTCATTTTGCCTGAATTAGGTAGGTTGTCTGGACATGGGACTTTTGTACTTTTTAAAGTGCAACAGCGTTGAGCTGTGCCTGAGCTGCTGACCTGGCTGGGAGGAAAGGTTTGGTTGCCTTGACGTGAGTGACGCAGTAATGGAGCTGCATTGTCCGGCCTGGAGCTGCCGTGACTCCTGCCAGCAGAGAAGGGTTGGCAGAGGAGCTTGTTTGTGAGCGTGGAGCTGTATCGGCACATCCTCAGTCTCAAGGGCAAATGTCTCATTCCTGTCTGGAAAGTGATTGATTTAAAAGACTCCTGAGATGAGGTGGTTCTTTAGCTTCAAGAGCCAAATAGAAGTGAAAAAAAAAAAAAATTTTGACTAGTGTCTGCTACAGATATAATACTGTAACTTCCTTTATAGTGTCAGTCCAGTAAAATGTAACACAGAGAGGCTGTATTTGAACTAAGTTTTACAGTCGTTTTCAGCATGTTCATGAAAAGGAAGTTCTATTATATGCCTTTTTTGGGCATCAGTCTTGTTCCAAACCTGTTAGCTTAGTAAGTTTTCTTAAATCTCTTGTCATCTGGTATAATTTTCTTAGAAATGATGATTTTTAGTCAATCCTTATAATTGAAATTGGGAGTTTTCCTTAAAGTTAAGGATCTAATTCAAACAATTTTAAGAGTTTGTCATTCCTGAATGGCACATGTCATGACAAACTTTCTTCAGTTTCGTGTTCCATCTTTAGAATCTGAAAGCAGAGTTGTGCTTTTTGAGTGTTTTTAAAATTATTTTATTGCATCATATCATTAATCAAGTGACTAGAACACATAATCTGATTTTTAGTATTTACTATTTTTTCCTATGCATTAGTAAACAGAAGAAGTGGGGAAAAATTACTTAGATGTAGACTCCAACTCATTATAGATCTCTATTTTTAATGGTAGATCCTTCACATTGTCCAGGTACACCACAGTAGACTATCTGTGAACAGTAGAGTATCTGTGTGTCTTTTCCCATTCTTACTTGTTTACCTGGAATCTTCTGATTTTGTATTAACAATGTCAACAGTTCTGGTCCAAACTTCAGGTCTGTAGATTGTCCAGAATAGAACAGAAATTAACATCTGATGATGTACAGACTTGCCAATAAAATAAATTGTTGACTTTTCCTTGAGGATACGTTTAGCACTTTCTTAAAAAAAAAAAAAGTCACAGGTTTTATAGCTGAATATACTGGATATGGAAACTTCCTTGACTGAGAAAACTGGAAAAGACTGGGCTTCTCCTGCTATATGATTCTGATACCAGGGTACAACTATACTCAGTTTAGACAGATGTGATCATGGTGTTCAAAGTAGGAATATTTTGCTGTAGATGATATAATGTTCTTTAAAATTTATTTTTAACACTGTTAACATTAAGACTAAGTAATTTCCATTTTGTCTTGGTCTAAAGGTGTTTCATATTAATAACTAACAGAAAAAAAAAATCATATTTAACATGATTGTGTTTAACATAGCACAGCAAAATTAGCCAGGTTGGCAGGGCTTGATGAAGAAGTCTTATGAGAAGTTTTCCATTAACTGGAAAGTCCTGTAGATATCAACTTTAAAGGTAAAATATTAAAGTTGTGTACAACATGTTGTAAATAGTTGCCAAGTGTATTTACATTTGATTTTTGCCATGGTATTTCTGGTCAGCTGCTGACTTTTAGGAGAACAACTAAAATTGCAGATGTAGAATATTTTGAAAGACTTCTTTGGTGTTTGAATTTTTTTTCTTAGTTTGTCCAAGAGATGTGTTCTTTGACAAATAGCAGAGATCTGCTCCAGTTTATCTGTAATTGTTAAACCTGTGTTTGGTAAATATCTTGATTCTTTACTATTTATTTGATATCAAGGACCAAGTTTATTAGTTCGGGAGGTGTGGGGGGATCCAGGCTCTCATCACCAGTTGTTTCTCTCTTAGACTTATATCCCAATTAGGGAGTTTTATGTTTGGGTTGTTTTTTTTTTTAATTATAAATTTATATGGTAAACCACATCAGTTTTTCAGTATATCCTGTGATAAATACGTTTAGCTAGCACAGATCCTCCTCCTTGATCTTTCACTTCTGTGTTCAGCTGCTCCTGAACAACATACTAAAAATAAACTAACTTTACTGAGTTCGTTTGTTGACATTTGTATTCAATGACTCATTGTAGTGTGTTGCTATATGATTAAGATCTGTTTTGGCTTTTAATCATACATCCATGTGGTATACTCTTGAAAACAAGTGACTGAATGTTGAAAATTCTTATTTCTGTCACAGCAATTTATATGAAGTCCAAATCTCTGTAAAATACTAAACTCAGTATCTGTTGTCTCAACAGGTCAGGACTCAGCTACAGGGCATTTTTATTGCAGTAGAAGCTCAACGCTTGTATCAGCAACAACACAGCTAACTTATGTGACCCAATACAGACTCTGTAATAGACTAAACAGGAATTTTCATTGTTGTGTGACAATAAGGGACACTTTTGATACTTTACGAGCATAGGACATCTAGAATCTAGATTTCAGCTAATTAAATTCAAATGAAGCAAATGAGAGACCTTCTCATAAGATATGTGTGGTTTTTTAGTAAGATTTTTGTGCATGCAATGCCAAACTTTCTGTAAAAGGCTTGTAGGGCTGATAGAGAGGTTATATAAAGAAAATCAGTATATTATTTTCCAAATAGCATATATGACAATTTATATATAGCATTTGATATTTTCTGTGACATTTGCTATCTTGCGTGCTATTTTGGGATAAGCTGGCAGATGGTTTTCTTTTAGTCCATAGTTCCATGGACGTCTATATGTGTATCCCGTGAAAAGTGGCAGCCACATGCATTTCATGTGCCAACATCGCTGGTGTGGCTGCACACAAGTTGGATCAGGGAACTGATCAACTAATCAGGTACACACTGAGTGTCTGGCCTGAGGCTGATGATGCAGCCTGGCTGGGATGAGATGCGGGTGGAGAGAGAGGGGATTTCAGCTGCAGCTTGCACTTAATGTTGGTTAAATTGATTGTGAAACCAGCCCTCAAGGTAAACCCATAGACCATGTGTGTCCTTACTGCATTTTTGTAAACAAACATGCAATGAAGAAAATCTAGTGCTTCTTACAAAATAATTATTACAGTTGTGTGAATTTTCATAGTACAAGTTTCTCTTTTTCACAAGTGTGAATCAGAAAATGTGTGTAGGCAACAATGCGAGGGAGAGTTGTTTTCAGTAGTAGTCCTTCATCTGTAAACTGATCACTTTTAAAAATCATTTAAAAAAGTAATTAGCAATATATCTTAGAATTAAGTGGACAATATACTTAAAATAAATGAAAAATCAGTTTAAGTTAGTGCATCATGACTAGTATTGATTCCACTAACATAGTTATTCAGTAGTTAGCTCTCTTATGTGGCTTGCTGCTCTTACTGAATTTCTTTGTTTTGGTGTTACCCAGCTATATGTGTCAGGCTAAATCAATGAGGAGGTAGAGATCTCAGAATTTTCAGTAGGTGCAAAATTCTGTCCCAGCATGGGTTTAGGCAAATATGAGCCCTGGTTTCTTAGTAAGGAACATATTTTCAGCAGCTGCAAAATTCTTGGTAGGAAACCAGAAGTTTTGCTTCCATAAAAAAAATCATACCAACTGAATTGTCCACTACTTTATGGTTCACTTTGTCAGTTTATGGATGCTTAAGTAATGGTGTTTTTCCTGCAGTATCTTTTCTTGTTGGTTTAGTGGGGTTTTTTTGTTGTGGGTTTTTTTTTTTTTTTTTTGGTTTTGTTTTGGTTTTGGGGGGGATTTTGTTGTTGATGGGTTTTGGTTTTGTTTTTTGTTTGTTTGGGGTTTTTTGTTTGTTTTCATTTTAATTCTTCTTTTAGTGTTGCACTAGGGTGTCACTAAACTGGGTAAAGATTATTACATGCTTATCCTTTAGAACTGTTTTTCTTCCTGTGTTGGTTAACTGTAAAGATTTCAAGGAGTTGCAGAGAACAGTTTAAAGCTGGGACATTCTGCTTCATAGTAAGTTTTGCAAAATGGGAGAGTCCTCCCCATCTCAAATATAAGAGCTCTATTGTACTAGTGGAGTGATTGAATTGCTTTTTAAATTTTCTACTTATAAAATTTACTGCATGAAATTAGTTTTGTGCACATTTCTTCAAATCGGATCTTAATCATATATTTGTACTTTGCAGCTTTGTTAAGTATCACAAAAATGGAGCAGATTCTTAAATGTCAATGAAGCTGTATGTATTAATATACTTTTTATATGCATGGTATTATACTTTTGTTTACAGTGACAGTAGGGATGTTTTGAAGAATGTGAAATAAATATTTTGGGATTTTTTAAAAAAGAAAAATACTGTCTCACTTGTCTAGTCAGCTGATTCCAACTTCCTGCTAAATGACAGATTGTTTCCAAATCTGTTTTTACCAAAAAGTTATTTTAAACACAACAAAAAATATTTATTCCTTGAAACTGAAAAAGCAGAGTTTTTCTTTTCTATTTGACACATATAGAATGTACAGTTTTAGTTGAACAATATAAAGATTTGGGCTTTGATCTAGCCTTGCATGTGAAATGTCAGCATTCACAAAGCACTGATCCCAGAGCAGGGGACTTAGGTGCATGGCAGGTAGCATTTCTTGCTTGTCACTGCTCACCAACCTAAAGAAACTATGCTGATAAGGACACTGTAGTTTTAATCTTGTGCAGACATGCCTTAAGAAACTGTTATCAGTTTGTCAAGAATTAAATCTCACTTTGAGAAATACATGTACGTTAGAAGTCTGTAAACAGTTCCACTTTCAGGCAGTGTGCAAGTAGCAAATGAAGGAAACTGCAGAATGAAAGAAAAATCACCTCCACTTTACTGAATAAACAATGTTCTCATAGAGCATTGCTCAAGTAATAAATCTTTGTATTTACCAAACTTTCGTATAGTAGAAATAGATGTCCAGCTGATAAGAGTTTGTTTTTTATAGCTCCATTTATGACCCTATCACTATCCACAGGACTTGGAATGTAATAAATGACTCCCAGAAGTAGATCAACTAAATTACAGTTTAATGCAATAGTGCTGAGTATGCTGGAGGAGTGATTACGCTGTGCCTGAACACTCCTGGCTAGTTATTAGAGGAAGGGACACTGGATTATTTTCTGTGTGTCTAGTTCTGAAGTCCCTGCTGAAGCAAAATGCTTTTTTTTGGGGGGTGGGAGGGGGATAAGGATTTTATTGTTCGTTAATACAGGGACTAAAGCTTGAAAAGAATCATTCCATTACAGGGAAATACAAGGTAATAAACTGACTTAATTCCTCCTTTAAACATGAACATGTTGAAGGCCAAAGCAAGACATTTTTCACTTTAGGAATGAAATTAAAAAAGTTGCACATGGCCTTCAGAAAATTGCAGCTGCAGTTACTTATTCTTCTTTTTCATCCCATCCCTTTAGTCTTTGTAATAAAATTTCACCTCTGATTTAAACAATATCATTGCATAGTAGTAATTCCTGTTTGGTAATAACTCTGTTTTGTCTGTTAGCCAGTTTTACGATGCAGTTATTAGGGAAAGTCTCCCTGTGCCAAGAATTTGTCATCTGACAGACAGGTAAAGAGTTGCACAAATCAAGAAAAATATGAAAGATTTTGGAGCTTTTTTCTTATCTAAAAATAAAATTTGGGTGTTGTTGCTAAATGGCAACCTGGTGTACGTGTTCCAGAGAGCAGAATTATGGGAATTGTCTTGAAAACTCTCAATAATTTTTTTGTAATTTTTCCCACACATGACTAATTATTACTAATTTTTCTCCAAGTCATAGTCACAATATTTTCTAGTGCAAATAGGCTTAACATTTTGCTTTGAAAAGAGATGAAGAACATCAGTAGGGTCTCTTCTGCTGGCTGTTCCTCAGGGTTGGTGACCAGCCGCAGTGGGGAAGGGGACTGCTGGTGTCACATACCCTTACTGCAATAACATGCAAGACTCTTATTTGAGGTTTTGGCCAGATGGTGTCAGTTATGGAACCGAGAAGCAACCTCAAGAAATACAGAAGTTAAGGCTTGATTACACTGTGTTAACTGTTTATCCATACACATCGTATTAACAGCTGTAATTAATGACAACAGCCTTTTTAAAAATAGTAATGTCTAAGATGTGACTGTACTTTGTTTTCTGTGCTTAAAAATTATCTTTGCCTTACACTATGGATCCTTTGCTCTAATGTCTTTGAACTTAAAATTGCAGAAATTTAATTGAATTTGCCTCGTGTTTCAAAAGCAGATTAGTCTTTGAATTTTTAGTTCAGATTTCTCTTGCTAAACAACAGTATATGAGAACATACTTACATGTTATATTGAAAGCTTCTGTATTCCTTCTCTGCTTCTCAAAAGAAATGTTGAACAGTTGTTAGTCTGAGGTAACTTGATCTCAGTAACTGGTATAAAGTTTGTCTTTCAGATTTTTTTTTTTATTCATGTATGTTTTATTTTACATACTTTGTGTGCTTGTTTGGTAAAATGCCTTTAGGCAGAACAACTTTTATAGGCCTTATATCTCCTACTAACCATGAGTAATATCTCCTAATAATATCTCCTACTAACCATGAGTATCAGTAGACAAACTGGACTATTCTGGTAGTTGTCTGAGACCATATGGGGAAATATTAAGAGGGCACCTTGGATATTTCCCCCTTCACTCTTTCTTGACCACCATTTTACATTTAATACAATCTACTATTCGGGTTCTCTAGCAGGTTAGGCTCCTTATTTTTGTGAGATAAATAGATATAATTGTTATTATCCCAAAGATGGGTCCACTGTATTACTGGCCCCAAAGCAAAACATGCCCTTACACTGGCAAGTTGAGTTTATTTAAAGTGCCAGCCCAATTTAACTTTTCTTGCACACACACACTAAACGCAGCACTTGTATTTCTGTGTTGTTTCCAAGCCAATTATTTGCATACGTTTAAAAAGCAATCAGATCTGGTCTGTTAGGTCAAGATAATATGAACATAAATGACATTCTTACAAATAAGCTGCCCTAAAATATAAAGTAGAAAAACAAATGTAGTGTGAAATGCTATGGAAAATGCAGGCAAGGCATAATTAGCAAAGGACAGTAGAAATGCTGTTTTGTTAGGACTTGAATAGTAACAGTCAATTAAATTCTCACAACAGGAAACAGCAAAGCATTTAACAAAGAAACATCATCTCTTTCTACAGCATAAAGTCTATACAAAGAATCACAAAACCGAGGCAATTAATAGATCAGAAGTTATGAGTTAAAAAACTAGAGGGGACTGACTTCATATTTCTTTGCAAAGAAATCTATCTCTGTATATTGTAATAATTAATAGACTTAAATTTTTTTATGTAATATATGAATTATAGTATTTTATATAAAAGAAGCACATATACAAAGCTTAGCTGGATATGTATGTTGTGGTAAATAATGTGTAGGATGTAATTGTAGGCTTGATAACCGAGTCATAGCCATCATTACTCAAACTAACTGTAAAAAACTCAGATTATCAGTTCAGAGTTCGCTAGTAAGGATATGATTAATGTTTCTTCCCTTCCTTTTCCTCAGTACCAGAATAATGGAAGTGATCTAAGATGGATAAACAGAGCAGCACAGCAGCATTTTGTTAGATGCAAAGACAAAGTAGTTATAAGCAAATCAAGAGCTCAAGCTCTTGTAATAAAGTTAAGTCTTATAGTGAAACATTTAGCATTTCTACTTAAATATCTTGAATTGCTCCCAGAAAGCTTTGCAACCATCTAAATGCACTAGGCTCCAACTCAGGTTCTTGCATTGAATTTCTTGTATCGCATCATGTGGATGTCTGTAATAAGCAGATTTTCAGTATATAAACAGTAGAAGCTTTCTCCTCCTATAGTATGATCTTGCATATGAAAGGCAATGACTTTTCTTAGGGCCAGAATCAAGCCCCTTGAGAGGATACAAGGATATTTCAAGAGTAACACAATTAAGGGAAGAAATAACATTATCTGGAAATGTCCTGTTATCTGGAATTTCTGGCTTACTTCTCTGAAGCTTTTCCAAACATCACATGTCAGGGCAGTTGAGAAAGGTACAATTTTCCATTTAGTTCCCCAGAGCATGCAGGGATCTGCTTAGCAATTTTTTGAATTGGGGTTATTTTGAGAAAGTCTGATGCCAAATACATATCCAGTAGATTTTTAATAGCTGTGCTAAGTTGGCTAGTGATACCATGGGCTTTGATTGTGCTGCTTTTACTCTTGTTTACTTAGTATTTTGAGTGCCTTATTGCAAAGCATGTGTAACCTGGTGTTACTCCCCTGGTTATTTGGAAAAAACCCCTCAATTCCTTCCCTCTTCTCTTTCTCCACCCAAAAACGGGTGTGGGAGGGGGGAAGGAAATATTTAGCCTCATTTAAAACAGAGAGAAGAGGGCTAATGTAAATCAGTTCCAGAAACAGTGGATGAGGAGGGAACAGGGATATGGGGAACACAACTTGACTCTGCTTTGCCTCTTTTACCCACAGAGGAATGTTGCCAACAGGAATATGGACTTGTTGGAAAATAAATAAAGTGATCCTACTCAGAGCACCAAAAAAGTAAAATAAATCGGTCTGAGTAGGTGGTTTTCTCGATGTTTTTTATATTTGCTTCTGGGCTGATGCGGCAACACAGTGTTCATCAGACACAGCAATGCAGTCCAACAGTCATACACGGAGCGCAACGTGCTTAATGTGGTGGTGCTGCAGCCCAGTACGTGCAGGCAGATGTTGTCCAACAGTTAATGTTTAACTTCACTGGTTTGCCTTTGGTTTGCATGTTTCCAACTGTGTTTTTTTGTTCTGCAGTGTTTTAAGACATTTGTCCACTGTAGAAGTACTTTAAATGTAATGATGAGAAGCAGTGGCAACATCTTGGAAATTTTGAATGCCCCAAAACACTTGGTAATAAAAGGCTGAAAAAGTACTGGTATCTTGAGACACTATGGAGTCAAAGGCAAATGAAATTTAGGGTATACACAATGTGACATTTTGTATTAAATCCCAGACTGCAATTTGAAAAAGTAATTTGGAGTCTATTGGATATGAATAAAGTGTTTGGATTTTTTTTTTTTTTTAATTCCCCTACTCCATTTTCAGCAGAGCTCTAATAGTTTGGGTTTTTTTTCCATGGGGATACTACTCTGCCATGGCAGTTTAAAAATGCCAGCAGCTTCTACTGCAGAGAATTTTAAAGAAACATTCTACCTGTGGATAATTTTAAAACAAACCTTCATATATGTCCCTGGAGATACCCATCACTAATATTTAATATAAAATACCTGACTTCAACTGCCAAAGACCTGGTGCTTCTTGATTGGTATGTTTGCATATTAAAACTTTATGCAATAAGCAGTATTGAATTCTGTGTGATAAGTGATGAAATTTTAGAGCTCAGTGAATTGCTGATTTTTAGTTGATCTCCAGTAAGTGTCCATCAGTGTTCACACACCCCCGCTCTGAGGCACAGTCTAGGACTGACTTCAAGGGCCATTCTTAAAACATCCTTCTGTCTAAAAAAACAGGAGAGGTAATTTATGTTTAATGGGAGAATAATCTCATGGGGCTTTGCCCAAGAGGCTTCCACTTAAGGTGCAGATAGGACTGGGGAGTTCATTTAACATACCACTGCCACTGCAAGGGGCTGGCTGCTTCTCTCTTGCACCTGACTCAGTCTAGCCATTCGTCTGATTTCTTGGTGATTTGATTCGTTTCAGTAAGCTGGTGAAAAACAAGTCACCCACCCACACCCACACACGTGCTTTGGTGTTTCCTGCCTGCTTAATAATCTGCAGTGTCTCACTGAAGTGTCAGATGAGCACAGGCAGTTTGAAGGACCAGCTCTCTTAGTGAAGTCTTACTGTGGCCTAGCTGTCTTAAAACTACAGGCTGTGAATGACTGCATAGTGCATAATTTATAAGAAACTGAATAATGTTACTTCAGGTAAATACTCTGTAAAATCAGCTGGAGACACCATTCAGAGGTCACATGTGTTGAGTTGCAGTAAAAACACAAAGACTTTCTACTGCTGTTGAATAAATACTTGAGCAAAGATGGAAAGTACTAACAAGAGTATAAAAAGGAAGTGGCATAACTGGAAGATAAAAATGCATAGAAGAGATCAATTAAGAGCAAAAGAAGACAGAAGGTATTGAATGAAAGGGTGGGGGTTTTTGTCACACTTACAGTAGCTGTCAAATATTACCATCAAGAAAAGCCTGTTTAAGATGTGTCTCATAGTCCAAAGGAACATGGTCTTCCCAAATGTTGGTTCCCATTGGCCTTAAATTTTTCATGGGACCAAGCAGAAATATTGTACATTTTTCTGCTGTACCATAAATATAGAAGCATTTTTAAAGAAGCATTTAGCCCTTCCAAATCTAGCAGCCTCATATTTGCATTGCCTCATTAAACTGAGGAGACTTAAAACATAAATTGATCACTGAACAAATGTTTTATTAGTTAAATGGGGGCTTACAGGCAGTACCTTGCTGATTCTATCTATTAGTTACTTCTCTGACCTCTAAAATGTGCGTGTAGTAAGACCGGCCCTTGCCAGTTCTCTGAAATGCTGCAGATTTAGTGAGAAATATATATGAAAATGTGCAGAAGCCACTTGGCCACGAATCTAATGCTGGAGGAAGGGACGTCACTGTGCAAACTGGGTGATGAGTGTCTGTGAAATTTGAAGTGGAAACCTGTCCAGTGTGGTGACTCACATAAAATAGACAAAGTCTTCACATGAAAGCTTGTCTTCCAAAGGCACTGTGCTTTTGCTTTTCTCTGCTTCCCTGGTATGCCACTGAGTTCAGCCTCTTGGTCTTGTCTTCCAGCTCTTTAGCTTCCCACTTGCAGGGCGTATTTCTAGACTTACCTGTTCAGAACAAATGTGTGTAAATACTGCATGGAAAAAAAGCCACCCAACTCTATCACCTTACCGTTAAGCAATGTGGAAAATATTCCATTGTACTAAGAAGAAACTGGTGATCCTTTGCCATGTATATCTACTTATTATTAATATTAGTGTTTAACTACTGAAACATATCTATTGCCTCTTGAAATTACCTCTTTCTTTCAGTTGTCCACACTGAAAAGGACTTTTTTTTAAGAGGTTTGTAATGGAAAACCATGTTGTAGCCTTTCAAACTGGTGCTACTATACTCTTTCAAATATCAGTATCAGCACTGCCACTTTCGAATTAATGGAAGTGCAGATGACTGAGAACAAAGGGCTCATGTGATTTCAGTGGTTTTAATCCTGGATTATTCAGTCAGAGCTCAACCTTAAAATATAGTAATACCAAGTGGGAGTAAAATGCTTGGAATTTTATTGCTTTTCATATACATTTTCATAGTATACAATGATAATGTATCTAACTTTTTAAAAACGTTTATCTAGATTTACTTCCTTAACAAGGGTTATGATAATATCCAGTTGATTCCATTAATACCAGGGTATTTTATCAAAGTGGGAATTGAATCCCAACACTTGTTTTTTTCCTCTTGAAATATGGCTAGAACTGCTTATTTCTGATTCTGATCTTATTTTTGATTTAGACTTTGCAGGTTGTGCCTTGCACTTTGTCACAAAATCCCTGTCAATCTTAAATAGTTGAGATTTCAGAGCAGGTATTTTATGTCCTTGTGATGCCCAGTACAACCTTTCAGACCTGCTAAATGCCTAACAATGGCTGCTGTATATGCAGAATGCATTTTGAAAGTATATTGACTGGGATTAGTTTTTATCTTGCACATCTAAGTGTGCAAAATAAAAAAGAAATTTTAAGCAACTATTAAGAAGAATATATATTTGAAAATATTACTTCAAAAGGGTTTTGAGGTTTCACTTAGATTTTTTGCTTTAGTTTATGAGCTCCTTACTAGCTTTCTTTTGAGCTCTTAAAGAATGTCACCTGATTTATCTTACTAACATTGCTGGAGTAGCAAGTCTTCCATCTGAAGACTTTTTCTTTAAAAATTTGTAATGGTTTTCTCCCCCTCACCCTCTTCCCTGATGAATTCATGTGAGCCTTTTTTGTGCTCACAAGGTCTTGGCCCTTCCATGATTGAAAAAAAGGATTCAAAACAGGAGAACAGCCAGTAAATAAGTAACTTTGTCCCTGTAAAATTACTGGAGGGTTTGGAGGAGGCAAGGATCCTAGAACTTTTTCAAGTAGGCATTATTAACATATCTAGTGTAATGAGAAATTATTAAGAAACTTTGAATATATTCCTCGGTATATTCCCTCCTTACTCCCCCCCTGCTCCTTGTATGTTAGTCATTCTGAAAATAGAACACAAAAATAAGTTACTGAGTAGGAACTACACTGTTGTTTCTGAGAGTGCCAGAATTACTGCAGCCCTGACTTCTAGGGATTTTTCTTATTATTTATTTCAAAATCTGGCTGAAAGTTTTTCTTTAGTCAGAACATTAATTTTTGTCGGCACTGTTGCCTCGTTCATGAAGTCTGTGAAGATGTAATAATATTCTAGACTTCTATCCTTGTGTCATTTGGTTGAAATACGTTGGTTGCTCTTCTTAGAAGACCAGCCTGAAGGAGGGACTGCTGCGTATTGAACCTGGTTTGGTTCACTTTTCTCATTCTTAATCTGGACTGAAAATTGCAGGAAACTGGGGGAAGTTTTAAATACTATCTCTTAACTGGGGTGGTGTTTAAGGAAGTGCATGTAACTCTACAAGCACCTGAATTCCAGAAACATTTGCATGTCGGAGGAAGGGCTGAGGAACACCAGTGCATCAGGTCCGTTGATCCTGGATTTGGTGGGTGCAGCAACAAATGGCAGACTTTTCCTTGCCATTTTGTCTGCCAGACAACCTGCATCTTCCCTGTTCTCAAATAGTGAAATTGAAAGCTGGAAGCACAGCAAAAATCAAATGTAGATTCAAGCTGTTAACTTTTGCTCCTAAAAGTATGCATTTTCAACTTATGCTGTCTTATATGCAATCCTGCCAAAGTGAACATAAGTTGGTCAGGTACTAAGGAGTAACCTACAAAATGAAACAAATAGTTTTGCTTCAAGAAGTTGGAGATTTATACTGAATTTAACTGCCTTGAAGACTTGAAAAAAAGAAAACAAACCCAAAATCCAAACAGCTTGGAAGTAGCACAATAACTTTGTGACACGAACCAGGACTTGTCTAAAGAAAAACAAAACAAAACAAAAACAAATAAACAAAACTAACAAAACCACAAACAATCAAAAAAGCCCCAAACAAATCAGTCTTGTACTGTGAAATACAAGGTTTTGAAAGTGAAAGTAGTGTTCCCATTGAAATCAGTAACTATAATTTGCAGATAAACATTTACTTGGTCTCATATTTAAGAGTGCCTCTTTTTTGTTTACAGAACCTACTAAAAAAGATCCTGTAAAAACAATTTACAAATCTGTTAACCATTTCATATCGAGTGTCTTGGCTTATAAAGACAAATCTACCAAGTTCTTAAAATACTGAGATATTTTTAAAGATATACTCAAAGGTTATTCAGTGTTGTTAGATCATTACTCTGAGTTATTACTTTCAGACTTCATTTAAAAAAATCCAACAAATGTGTAAAATTTGCTTGTAATCATTCTAAAAATGTTGCAGTGATATTTGTAGCCTAAACCACTCATTAACCTTCAAGCCTTTATTAATTGGCAACACAAAATCAAACCTTTTCCAGCTTCTAAAAGTAGAATGAATCAGTAGACAAAGTTTTTGGGTTTTACTCTTTTTGTATGCTAAAATTTGTAATATAGTGAAGCCTTGTGTAATGTCTGGTCTATCCTTAGCCTGGTGTTTCTAATCTGGCTCAAGTACAGTACGGATAAAAGCAAAAAAAATGAAATAGTCATAGGAAAGCTACAGACAATATTTTAAAGAAAAATCCTTAAAGCAACTCAGATTTTTTTTCCGTTACTGGGAAATGTGTGAATTTAAACAACTTTAAGGACTTGGTTCTTATTTTTACATCAGTCAGTCAACATAAGCTTGAGGAAAACTCCCAATTATTTTCATTCAAATAAAATGGGAACTCTTTTTAGCTACATCCAATTTATTTCAGCCAGGATGTCAAATAACTTTAATATAGCCAAATAACTAAACACCAAAAATCTGACTAACCATTCAGTATCCCTGAAGTATAAAATTTAACTAAGGTGCAAAGTGTTTCCTGGCCTGACCACCAAGAAAGTGATACTAGGATATTGTAGGAAACCTGTGTAATTGTTTTGGTTCTGATATTTTCATTAAAGTGGTTTCAATTCAGAAGAAGAAAATTCTATTTCAGCATTTCTGTAAGTATGTTTTGGGTGTCTTACTGGTTTTTTTTGTTATCAACACTTACATTTTGTTGTGGTTACCTAAAAAATGAGGTGGCACATACAGACATTGTGCATCATAAGTTGTACTAAACATGGCTTTTATTCAGAATCCATATTGCAACTTCATTTGCTGCACCTTTGCTGGAATAAGATTGTTTTATTTCATATTTTGTAGAATATGAAATATGTATTTTTGGAGAGGAAGGAATCAGGAGTTGGTTGATATTTTGTCTTGATTAAAGAAATTACAATTTTTTATAATAATTGTGTTAGTGTATGTAAATAATAATAATAATAGTTGTTTTTATTGTTATTATTTCCATTCCTTGTCCTGTCACTGAACATAATATTTAACAGCATCAGTAGTGATCAATCAATTAGCAGTATCTTGGGTTGTTGGGGTTTTCTTTAAAGTTAAGCATTGCAATTTCTGTTTAATACATCTGCAAACTTGCTGTAGATGGTCATGAAAAGCATCTCCAGGAAGCCGTGTGGTGTGTGCATGCCTGGGGGAGGGGTTGGCTTTAGTTTTGTTTTTTTATTCATAGAGGAACATTGATGTAGAAATCAAAAGCTCTGAGTAAAAAGAAAACACTTGTTTCCAGAATAGTGAAGACTTTTTTTTTTTTCCCCCCAGTCTTTTAAAATTTGGAAGTAGTGTGGTTTGTTTTTATTGTGAAAACTCTCAGGAAGAACAATTCAGAGTCGGTGCCATTCTTCCCAGCTGAATGGCGCTTGGTTTGTGAAATGGAGCAGCTGCGGTAGTTTTAGCTTGGCTCACAAAACCATTTGCTTTTTAATCAAGAACTTCAGATTCTGTGGTGGTTGTTCATGATGGAGATGGCCAGCTCTGCCCTGAGAGACAGCTGTAGTATAATTGAGACACACTATGTGAAGCAAATATAAATGCTGGATGGATGTCTTAAAAGCAGCATATTCACTAAACTGTAACTGAATTTTTAAAAGGATGAGAAGCTTTTATGCAGGCAAGAATTTACTACTATGATGAAACATTTTCTGTATAGTGATGTTCTAGCATATATTGCATAAACCAGGGTTTAAATCTTCAGCATTAACATTCAAGTAATACAGTACAGTAATCCAAGTTTTGGCACAGTGTGTATATAACTGCATCATGAGAAATGCCGCACTTCTCTGAAAACACCATTGCAAATGTAGTTGAGGTCTCTTTCTTAAATTTGTCTGGGCTGTATTGTTTGTTGGAATGCAGGTATGCATGTCACACATTCATACAGATGCTTATTTTAAGAAATAAAGATACTTGTGTTTTATCAAATTGAATAGGAGGCCACTGGAGGCACCGAGGGGAGTCATTAATCTTTGGTGGCAGTTACACATTTAGAAAAACTTGTTCAAGCAGGTAAGTATTGTGAAAATAAGTGCTCCATCTTGTATAAAGTAAAACCTCAGACTGACAGTTTGTTTTAGAAGGGATTTTTCCAAATAGCAGTTTGACTAAGTCAAAAGTATCTTGTTTCGCATCACAAATCAAAGTGCTGCCCATATGTTAAAAAAAATAAAAGTTTTAAGGTTTTGTAGTAATTTTATAGTCACAGTTAATAACTATTTTGAACTTGGAGTGGGTAGTTGTATGTTTCATGCTGAACTATACACTTTTCATTCACATGACAAGTTGTTACGGATTTATTATTAATATCAGAATGTTTCACTTTCTTCAGACGGGCTATTTCATTTCCTTGCTGCTCTTAAAATAAAGTTTAGCTTAACTTTAAAAAAACCCCTATTCCTAAGTAGTAGGAAGATAAGGGGCCTTGTGGCAGAATATGATGTTGCTCCTAGATGTCTTCCTTTGTTTTCAAACACTTTGTCCCATTTTATGTTTCCAGTGTGTGCAGTCTCAAACCTCTTTGATGCTGACTAATTGGGGGGGGGTGGGAAGACAATGTAAACGGGTTAATCCGTTACACTGGTATTAATGAGTCAGCTGGATCCCTGCCATTCTCTCATTTCTGGTTCACTTAGCACTGATTAGAACAAATGACACTTAGTTTTGTGGGAAGCAAGCTATGAGGATTGTAGGTAATGCAGACCTCAGACGAGAACAGCCTGGTTTCAGGTCAATACAGGTAGGTAAATCCATGCCATGTGGGCTGAGATCAGAAATAATCCTGCTTCTGCTGGACCTCTGAGAACACTGAGAGCGGTGGTAGGGATGTTTTAAGCTCACATGTGATAGATCAAGAGGTGGTCATGTTGTTTTCTGAACTCCATTCTCTGGTGTGCTGCTGGGGATTTGAGCTTTGGATATACTCACCTGACACCCAAGCATTAGAAGTGAGATGGTGAAAGAAAGCAATTATAAGCATGTCTGTGCAACTGAGAGCCCCTTTCTTAAATGTGAGAACTCTTGTGACAAAGTTTTGAAAAGGTTTGATTGACTATTTGTACAGTGGTAATGATTCTGTGGTCTGTCCTGAGTGTTTATTTGGGATTCTGGGACAGTAAAATAAAGATACACTATTTCAAAGATGTATTGTATTTTCATTACTTTTGATTGCAACTGCAATTGTAAATTGATTATAGAAGCAGGTAGGGAAAAGGAAATTGTCCTTCAGGACACACTTGTAGTCCAGTTAATTTTCACAATGTTTTTTTATTACTTTAGAAACAAATTCCAGCAAGACAAACTCAGAATACTTCTCTTAGACCTTCTTTTAACAGGTACCAGAGCCTTTTCTTCCTTCCCAAATCTCTGCAATTGCTGGGGTGATCTGAGAGGCATGCTCACTTCCCATGTCTGAAACTTCTTGTAGCAGAGCTCTTCTTCTGATGGCAAACTTTTAGAACAGCTGCCTAGGTTTAGTGTACCCTTTGTGTTGGAGGATGGTGAAGAAGTCATGGATTAGGTTGTTTATAGGAGTGTTTGACTTAAGATGTCTTCATCTGAGAGCAATTTTTCCCATTTACGCACTGTGTGGAAAGATGCTTCCCTGCATGCGGAGCAGGTGTTTAACATAGGTGCCTCCTGGGCACCTTTTGGGGAAGCCTGGTAGCAATACCTGTGTGGGAAGCCTGATCTCCTACCTTAGAGATCTATGTTGCAGCTATTCCCCTTTCCCACTAAGTTAGCCCAAAACATTCTCTGAATTTGTACACTACGCCTGCATTTTGACAAACAACAGGCACAATCTTTTAACCTCCACGTTGCTTAGAAAGTTTGAGACTGCTTGTTTTTCAGGCCTTTGTTCCTATTTAATCCCTTTGGGACAGAACAGTAATGCAAAGGAGTTTTTTCTAACCACAAAGTTTTAAAGTTAAGTAGTTTGGGGTATCTCAAAGGCGAAATCCTGTATGTTGTCTTCTCCCATTTCTGATCTTCCTCATTTAAGAGTTTTTTGGCCAGTAGGGGTTTTGCAAGTGAGGATAATCTAGATTTTATCAGCTCACCACCACCCAAAAGCAAAGGTCCTACTTTCCTCCACTTCAGTGAATCTTACTTTGCTTCAGCTCTGTTGTTTGCTGGACTTTGTCAATTGGCTCAATTCCCAGAAAAAGATGGGTTAATAAGCAGAAAGTTCGTTTTTTTGTCAGAGTCAGTGCAAGGGAAGGGCCTTTGAGTGAGGGGAACAGAAATTCCCTTTCTTAGTGGTGGTGAGTGATTAGATGAGCTCTCGTGGTCTCACACAACATCACCTTTATTCAGGCAACAATTAAACATGGCTGATTGTATTGCATGCAGAAATAGTTGCTCTGCTGAGAAAATCACCCTGTCTTAGGCTAGCTCTGTATGTAGCTGGACTGGTCTTTGTCACCCTGAAGGAGGGCCAGTCCCTTTGTTCTGCTTCAGACTCTACTCTTTAGCTATTTAATTCTTCTGCAATTTTGTGAACTTTCTTCTGGGTTAGTGTTGTGCTGTTCTAGTAAGCTAAATTAGTTCAAAGGGGTTGAGTGATGGAGCAGGTATGGTAAGAGGGAAGACGGAAATGGGAGGTATGAATGGAAATGCATCCTTGGGCATTGGTGCTGCTCAATCGGCTCTGAGTGTCTCATTGCTCAGATATCTGATAGGGAGCCAGTTCTGGAACAAGGACTAAGGTGAGAGCAACTTCAGCCAGTGGCAAGAGTTCTTGTGGTTTAGAGAGAGGAGTGGACACCCTAAGGAGCCCGACTACCCTCAGAATGGAGGAGGGGAATGGCAGGAGCAAACAGCTCAGAGTGGAGAGGAAAAACAGGTCACAAATTTTGACAGCATTTGTCAACCATGTACATTTTCTACCCTATTGCAGTATTTGTGTGTGTAAAACTCCAGTCACTAAATCTGTTGTCCTCACCTCTTCTTAAAGGACCTATGAAATTAGTTGTCTTACGGAGAGGAGCTGTATCTTTGGGGAAGAAAATGGTGTCCTGTTGTTTATAGCCCTGGATTTTTTTTTCCTTCTGTTTTTTTCTACATATCAGGCTGTGTGATGATTGTGGGCAAATTTCAGTGTGATCTGATCCTGAGTAGAGCACACATAAGGCAGTAACTGCATAATGGAAACTTAATTCTCTCTTGTTTTGTGAAAAACCATTAATGTACTGTAGCAGCTGCCTATCAGATACAGGAGTACAGGTCTTTGTGACCTAGAATTTCATCTGCCAATTTGCAGCCAGTTGAATCAGTATGTGATAACATAGCCCTGTGTGCATGGGATGGGTTGGTTCATTGGCTTGTTTTGTAGGGAGACATCAGGGTGACGTTAGTTTGTGCTTTTCTCTGAGTACTGAGTTCAAAGAGGAGATGATAAGGAGTATGGCTAGGAATGGGAAAGAATATCAATATGACTGTTTCAGGTCTCATCTTCACAAAATTCCTCATGTTCAGGGTTCAGGTCAGTGCATCTTAAAACAGAATTTACAAAAATTGTATGACCTCACCTACTTTTAATACCTGCAAGAAATTCAAATACTTGGATGGATTCTTTGCATTGACCAAGCCAGACTTTAGGTTTTTCATAAAATTACTTTCTCCATGGTAGTTTTTCACACTAGTTTATGGAAGTCCCTAAAGAGCTGTCATCCAGACTAATACAGTTTGCATCCACAGCGGGCTTCTTAAACACAGCAACTCAGCATTGTGTACTAAGTGGCTGATTCCCTGGGGCTGATGGAGTGAAAATGAATGCAACTTTCTCGTGAGGAGAAAGCAAAAGACAGAAAACTAGTTGCAGTGTTGAACCCTTAGGAAAAAAATGGAGGAAAACTAGGAATATGTATTAATCTTTAGTTTCCTACAGCCTACTGGTAATCACAAAAATGAGCATTTCCTAATATAATAACTTGTTTGGGTTTTTTCCTTGGTTTTAAGAACTTCTTCGTGTTTTTGATGTGTGAGGTCTAGCACACTTTTGAAACCTTCCATGTTGATTTGTCTTATGTCTGGAGTGAAGACTACATTTAGATCTGAAATATTGTCTCCTGCTTTTTCATGGTGGAAAGCAGGACTGATTCTATGATAGGGTAGGCTTCCACAGGGCAGCTGAGCCACTTAACTGTCTAAACAAAGGGTCACCCTGCTTCTTGCTCCTGGAAGCAGGATTACTTTCCATCACTTGTGTGCCAGCTCTGCCAGCTAGCTCATTTGACATCTCTGATTTAGCTCACTAAGCTGGCAGAAAACTAACCCAGCAAAATAGGGAGTATGTGTTTATCTTTTTTTTTAGCCAGTTCAGTGAGCTCAGGTGGCTCACAAGCATTTGGGAGAATTTGGGGGCCACCACAAAAGAAAGAGCAGGAGCACCCATACTGAGAGGAGAGGCAGGACTGCTCCCTTTGGCAGCACTGCGCTGTTAGCCTGACTCAGCCATGTTGTGAAAGCTCACCCTTAGGTAATAATGTTCACACTACAGGTTGACTGCCAGTTCTTCAAATAGTAGCCAGAAGGGAGTTACCAGCTGTACGCAGTTTGTTTTTGTAGGGTAGCCTTGTCTGTTTTCGGTGTGTAGTGTTTTGAAACAGATACTTATTCTATTCTAATCATGTTATTGCATGAAAAAGTTCTGCAGAAAAATTACATGTGCAGGGCAGACCTGTCTGGGAGCTTGATGTTGAGCAAGTGGATAAGGAGCCTCAGAACATGGAAAACTTTGTACTTTAGTTTCTGGGAAAATTTGCCTGTTGCATTTGGAGGAGCTCAGAAACCCTTGTACTTGTAGTCTACCGAGCGTTGCAAGCTCGTAAGCCTGAGCCAGAGCGTGGTCCTTCATCTCTGTACATTGTGAAGTTTTTACCAGAAGATCTGGTAGCCCTTGTTAATGTAGTTTACACATCACCATGGATCTTAAGTGCCCATAAGCCTGGAGTTCCACTGAAACCTTGGCTGCAGAGTTCGAAATCTACCGTGGCTCACCCCTTCAGCTCCCCAGGGCCTCTGCAGAAGTGGGTGGATGGTTGCCATGTCAGGAAAAAAGAAATGCTCTTTTTTAAAAACTGCCCATCTGCCTTTGTGCTCTTGAAGCTGGCATGATCCTACATGGGTGCTTTGGCTTTACTTTTTTTGCAAATTGAAATCTTTGGTATTCAGCTGGAAAATTCCATTTCAATGTAGAGTTTAGGGAAGGCACTGATTTACAGTGTAGGTATAACTTAACATAAGCATTTGTAGCCCTCAGTTTCACACCATGAGCAGCTGATGATAAAACGTACAGCTGCTCTGCCTTCTTCATTTTCTCCACATATAAAAGGAATATAGTACAGAGTCCTGGCAGATTTTTTCTTTAAAATGAATTATTCAAGTACTGCACAATTATTACGGGTTTTTCTCTTTGCTTTGTGGGCAGTGTTAATGTCACTTTTTGGTGTACATGCAAACATTTGGGCATTTCACTGAATGATACAGCCAAAAACGTATCAGCTGGACTTCTACATCTTTAATCTTTGTAAATGGGTGTTTTAATGTGGTGGGGCTTTTTTAGACTTTGTAAAACAAATTCCTCTTTTCAGGAATTTTTATTCATCTCTTTTTCTCCTGCCCAAAATAACTTCTGCCCTCCTCTTTGGATACTTTTAAAGAATTATTCTAGTTCTTTTTTGTGGTGATAATTCAATTTTTTTTCCTAATAGATCTGCACTATTATGTTTGTGTAATGCAAAAATGCAGTTGAATAGGTAGAAAGGTTTTAAAGCAATGAAGCCAGACATACTAAAAATCTGTGAATATTTAATACTAATCATGTTGTTGCCTTTAAAGCCAAGGAATCTAGCAGTAATATGTTGTTGTAATATGTAACATTTCCATTTTGTTTGCACACAAGTCAAGAGTAATCCAGAAGCTCTGTGGTGCAGTTTCTTCTACAAAGCTGGCTTTAGAATAAAGTCCCTAGAAATACTAAACCAGCTTAAAGCACAAAAATTAGCAGAAAATAACACTTAATCCTAGTTAATCCACATTATTGACCTATGTACTCTAAATAAATAAATAAAATTAAGTAGTCCTTTAATCATCATTGTGGAGCTGGTTATTCATGAGAGAGGTCTGATCCAAAGATCAGCTACTGTGCAGGCTTCTGTCCTTTCTCAGGACAGGGTAAATGGATTTATGTTTCAGTTTGTGAGGAGACTTGGTTGGTTAGTTTCAGATCCCTTCATAAGTCTGGAATCAGAAGATGGTACTAATATAAAGGAATTAACAGTGTAAGTCAAAAGCAGTTTTTCAAGGAGTTATGGAAGCAGAGATATTTTGTTCTATTGAATAATTTGTTGAGATTTCTTTTGGCTGTAGGTTTTCCTTTTTTAAAATATTCAAAACCTCTCTGTACCAATTTTAGGTATGTTTATAAAGTTGTGCTTATTACTACAAAAAAAATCCAGAGAATTTATACTTTTTAGAGAAAACCCCCCTCATGCTGTTCAGGAATAGTCTGCAAGCATGTGTCAGAAATGCAAAAGCAGCAGTGGATGTACCATAAGGTTTTCTGCTCAGAATTGACATTATGTAGTCACAGTGACATAAGATTTCCAGGCTGCTGTCTAGAAAATAACTTCCAAAAAAAAAGTGGGGAGGGAATCATTTTGGAACCACAGTAGCCTTCTAATAGAATCTTAGGTATTGTGATTTAACTTTCTGCATCAGTTGTATTGTGCCTGTATGTCATGCAGACATAAGTGTGTTTCAGGGTATCTATAAAACGTTGTGTGTGGTCCTTATGTTTTAAATTAATTCTGCTTAACTTTGTTTCAGGGGTTTCCATGTCTCTGAGAGGATAGTAGCATTTGGGTATGAAATGATTATTACTTTGGAGATTTCTCATAACTATGCTACATAAAAGTTACCTTAAATGAGTGTTCTGTCCTATTATCAATTCCTCTCCCACAAAGTATTAATTCAGCTTTCTGGTACTTTCAGAGCTTCTAGAAGACAAAAGGTTCATAACAGCTAACATGAATGTTGTAGGCAGCTTCTCACTTGAGGGCTGGTTATTGGGATAAGGCTGTATGTGATGATCAGTTCATTTCAGTGCATCATGGGACAAAGATATAAGTGGCCCTAATATGAGTCAACTGAATGATTGATTTACAAACTTTTAGGTGGGATTTTCCCCCTCTTCCTTTTTATAAAAAATGTATTTCTTGTTTCAAGTAGCCAAAATGCTATCAAGAGATAATAAAACACAGCATTCCCCAGAATAGTTTATCAAGGACCTCCTTGAGGATCTCCTAGTCCTTCTGCCCTTCTAGAACAGCCCTGAGCATTTCCCTGCTTTATTACAGTGGCCTCTCTTGCCTTCCCTTCATTCCCAATGACCAAACGCAGCAGTATTTGCCAATTGACCAAGCAGGCCAAGAATAACAGAGCAATGGGTTTTTCCTGCAGCTGGGGCATTACTCCTAGTCTCTTTTTACTACCCAGCTGCAGATGGTTATATTCTGTAAATATCTAAATATCTCCAAGCCTTCTATCTCTGTGCCAGTTTCAACCACATTTGACAACGTTTTCCTATGTTACCACGGACAGAAGATTGGTCATGTAAATCTCATTCCATAGGCAACCAGCTTAAATTTGCATTGTTTGTTTTCTAAAATAATTTACAATTATGTAGCAAGCTACGTATGCAAATATCAGGCTATCAGCACCTCAGTTTTTGACAGGCAAATAATTTTAATGCATGTTGGACCTACTGAAATGCAAGTTACACAGTGTAACCAAGAGACTGAACAGGCAGACCACAGCAGGTTTTTAAGTGCTAGGAAAATCTTTGTCCTCATCAAAGTGGGCTCCAGTGTGTGCTGTTTGCTTTCTGCACAGGATTGCCTTTAGAACCACATCATTAATAAAACAGGAGGAGGGGAGTTTTAATGTCATAGTTAAGTGAGGATACCAAAATAATCTTAATTTCATAGTGAAAAGTGGAATGTTATAATATATCTATTTACTTTTGGAAAACAACTGAGCCTGTAATCTGAGATAGGTTTTATAGATGGGATTAAGTAGTGACAAGGAAATGATGCTGCCAAAACATGTTAAAGAGGAGGTTGCTTGCCAGCACTACTCTGTGTGAGCTGTACTATTGTCTTCCTCTGAGTTTTTTGTTATTACTGACGTTTCCCCAAGGCCTTTTGCTGTTCATCAGGAACTGAGAAGGTAAAGAATTTTATTGCTTTGAGATTAAACTTTTTATCATCCTCACAAGCAAAATAAGAAAATGCAGGAAGGATTTTGAAGATCGTGACTGTTCTATTATCTCAAAGGTAAACAGGAGAAAGTTAGGCAACAGAAACAGAACAAATAAAGGGAAACAATGTTGTTTTTATTTCCATCCCTTGGAAAAATGGTCTAGTGGAAGATTGTAATCCTGGAAGAAAATTTTGCTTGCAAACTGATGCTTCTTTTGCACTTGTTGCACACCAGCCTATTGATACAGCAGAGTTGGATTATGTGAAGTGTAGACTTCTTCCATTACCAGCAAGTAGATTTGAGAGTGAAGTGGAAAGAGATTATATGAATTAACATTAAACTGTTCTAAGTATCTAAAAATTTAAGTTATTTTTTGATTTATTCCTAGTCTTAGAATAATGTACTTGTTCTGTGGGATGATTAAGCTGGTCTAGATGACCATGACAATCAGGTATCACTGAATGACTATGTCTAAAATAAAAAGAGAGGTAATCAGTTTATAAAACTTTTCTTTTCAAAAAAGTAAATTAAATGGTTTGCTTCCCCAGAAATGTGTGATTCACTTGGCCTTGGAAGATTACATTTGTTTTGATATGAAGAGGAGGGGCTTAACTGACAGATGAAGTGAATGACAGGAAGATTTAGAGGTTCTCTAGGAATGTCAAGAACTGTGACTTAATGCATGAAGAGACTGGCCTATGGCATCTCATCTATGCCTTCCAGGCAGATTTGCTGATACTTATTTTTAGGGCCAATGTTCATGATAAATACCAGCATACAATAGATACATGGGGGGCTTATCCACACAGTATCAGTTGAACATGGAACAGTAGTGAATAGTTTTGAGGTTTCCCTGAGGCACTGGCACACACACGGAGATAAGCACAAATCTTGGGTCAGATGGCTTAGAGGATGTACATTTCTCTTATTTAGCTTTTTCTTTCAACTTTTTCGTCATAAAATGACTGAACATTTCATAAGCCCTTACTTGGATCTATATTGATTGCTTCAGTCCTAAGGTTGTATTGAGTAGCTGGTAAGTCACATCACTTGCTCACTCTGTTAGCACAACTAGATAAGAAAGGTGTGGCAGCATCTAAGGTAATCAACTCTAGAACAGAATTTCCAAATAGCAAAATGGAAAAACGAGATCTCTGGAAAGATGCTGTGGTGAGGGGGTTCCGTGTTTTGGTGGACTACTGAGAAAGGCTGGCATGCACATATAAGGGATGAAAAGTACTTGCATGGATACATCACACCAGAAAATCAGAATGAGATTAATTCCTGGCATTTCATTATGCTTGACATGAAAGTCTCATAACTTAAAACCGAAGTAAAATAACATGTGGCTCATGGACAAATTTCTACAGCTTGTTTTGAATGTGACTGTGAACCTGAAGGTAACATACAGTAGAGGGATAGATAAAACTGAGAGATGCTGAGGAATCTCTGTCTTTGGAACCTCAAAATTCAGCCAGACAACCTGAGGTACGTAGTTCCTTTCACTTTGAAGCTAGCCCTGCGCTTAACTGGAGGCTGAACTAGTGTGATCTCCAGGATTCCTTCCAACCAAAATTTTGTTACACAACTTTGGCTTTGGATTCACCAGCTTTCTGAAAGAGTTGGGCACCTCTTAAAAGAGTATTTTCAGTGGGGGTCAGAGGAGCTGGAATGATTTAGCCTCAGTGAAGTGGCTGGAGATGGAGTTAGATCTAAACTCTAAGGGTCCTTTGTTATAGGATTCAGGAAAGCTTTGAAAGAAGTCAAACTTCTAAGAAGTTGGAAATACAGAAAAGCACAGAAATAAAACACTTTTTGCAAACTTAGAAGTATGTAGATCTGGGATATGGAAACTCTACAGGAACCTCTCATATTGTTTTTCTATTGCTATCTTCTGAAAAGTTTTTGTTTGGGGAAACAAAATTTTTCTTAGGGAAGTTTTAAATCTATGGTTTCACTGTGATCTTGATAGTGGGATGCAGGTTGAGAAGACCCTGACAGAATTGTTTAGGAACATGGAGACTCTACATTAAGATTGCCTGCAGAAGGACAGGATACCAAAATCAGACTGGGTGGCAGTGTGGAGCGCCACTCCCACACTCTTCAGTGGCATGTGCTGTAGCTGGATTTGCTATTCTTCTTAATTGGGAAAGGGCTGAACTTTGTTGCTTCATGTCTGCAAATGCAAAACCATTCAGGGTAATGTTTACCTTGTTACATATTCCCCCCTGCCTTTTACAAGTTTGAAGAAATCAGTTTCAGGATTCTCAGTTCAGGGTTTATATAGACTTTTCTTGTGGTTCATCGGGAGAATTAGAGAAGATACTGGTTAAGTTCTACTCCAAATCAAAGATTTATTTGTAGAACCTCTTAATGCACTGTTGAAACTCAGTGTAAGGCTGCCAAACACTTACCAGGCCTCTGCCTTAGCATGGGCTTACACAGACTTCCTTCTCACTCACCCTTATGCAGCATAAACTCTTAAACTCTTGTTTTGCTGGAAGTTGCAGCTGTGGAGAATCTTTCTGCTGATATATTGGTTTTTTTTTAGGGGATATTATTAGCTTGTTGAAATGAAACTGCTGTTGATATGAAAAGCTTTAATATGAAACCAGGATGAGGTGACCTGAAACTAGGATGACTTCATTGTTTTGCCAACTATATATATTCTTGTAAGGCTATTATGTCTTGGCCATGTACACATGGAAGATAATGAAGATTAATATGTAGTTTTATAGCACTAATACTAGACTGAGTGATAGCCCTCTTTTAAAAAAAATGGAGGAACCAACAATTCATCAATGAGCCATTGAAGAGGACAGCAAACTGGCCAGTGCCTTATTTGATTCTGGTGGATCATTGGGTGATGTGTTGATCACCAATGGAAACTGTTAAATTACTTACAGCTTGTTGTGTACAATCCATTCAGGGCGGGTGGAATAGATGATCTTTAAAGCTCCTTTCCAACCCAAAGCATTCGGTGCTTCTAAGGGTCTTCCCTCTGTCTTCCCTGTCTTCTGGTAGTTGTCTAGATCCCATAAAATCCGCACGATTCTATGTTTGGGGTACTGCCATCCAGGTTCCTTGGCACCACTGCAGTGCAGTCCCCAGCTCACTCACTGGGTGGAAACTGGCTGGTAAGTGGAAGCTGTGAGACCCTGGAGGTGAGTGCTGGAGAACCAAGCAGGGCTGGAAGAGACTGAGCAGAAACACGTTTCATCCCTGCTGAAAGACCTGGAGGCTGAGAGGAGAGCAGGACTTGAAAAACTGGTGCTATCAAACCCATTTGCATGGAAGTAGGATCACAGAGAGTGCCGAGACTCAGATGTTGAGAGGGAATTACAGTACTTTTTAAATACCTACTGAGACTGAAAGCACTGTCAGTATTGATGGACTGAAGCCTGAAGTTCTGCTTGTTTATCCTGGAGCAGGGTAATTTAAAATTGCTGTGTCCGGCCTTTCTTCCTTATCTCATGGAGAGAGGGGAAGATTTATGAGTAAGAAAGAGGGAAAAGAAACTGTAGTAAAACTTAGATGCTTCCACAGAGTCAATCTCTCCTGTTTTCAGATCTTACTAATTCTCTCCTAAAACTTTTTGTCTTTTTGCTGCCAAGTAGAAGCCAGAATATTCTTTGTTCTTACCATCTCTATGCAGGATATAGAAGATAATGACAGGCAACAAAGAGTTAAGCAACTAACTAAAGTATAATGGAAAATAGCTGTCTTCCTTTTGAAGCTGAAGGTGACATTTGAAAATCCATGTATTTGGTAGCTAGTTATTGCTTGCTGTGTTGTACGTGCTTCAGTGTCTCACAGGAGTTTTGCACAGGCCAGGACAAATGGCAGTCTACATTATAAAAGATTCTAAAATACATTTACAATTGGTTTTAATTTATTAAACTGAGGGTGGGCTATGCTTTTAAATGCTGTCTGTTGATCAAGAGACTACACAGCTTGAGGTTAACAAAATGCTGGAAAAGGAAAGAGTATAAATAGAAACACCACTTCCTTGTTGAGTAGAAGCCAAACTTGTGGTTGAACCTTTCTATATGAGAGTTCGCTGAGGTCCAGATAGGCAGCTGAATGCAGATTTCTGAAGACACCAAAAACTCTTGAGTTCTGAGGGAGGATATACATAGTACATACTAAGGACTGGACTAGGTATTTCTTTCCTGTGGAACACCTGGCTGCAGTTCTTGGAAAAATATACCAGTGGAACTTGGAGAATGTTGGTGTAAATCCAGCACCAGCTTAGTGAAAGCAGAAACGTATGTCTGACCTTTCAGTGCAACAGTGATTATTTGGGCCTGGAAGAGGCTTAATATAACTTAAAAACAGCCTCCCAAGACTAAGGATTTGAAATACCAACTTATCTGGACAGTAGGATAAATATGCCTACTACTTTCTTTTCAAACTTTAAATATTTTCCTATTGGTAAGGAAGGGAATATTTTACAGCAGTGAGCATGATTATTTTTTTCCTGATAAATTTTCCCGGTAATGTTCTGCATATTACAGATAATGCTACTGATACTTAGACCATATTACACTGCATGAAGTGCCCTTCATTTCTAATTCTTAGAGACTTTAAACAGTCTATGTCATTTTTTGATATATGGCTTAGATTTATTTTCTAGAGTTTTAGGACTAAAATTTGCACAATGCTTAAATGAAGGAGTGTATGAGCCAGAATCTAATTGTTTTGTAAGACAAATAATTTTGTCTTTTTTCTCCTGATTAAAATACAGCTTTAAAGTTGATCTAGTTCAAACAAATTAATTCAAGAAATCTTATGGCCTATATTCTTACAGGAAGCTAGGCTAGGTGATTACCGTGGTCCCTGCCCTTATCTATGAACATATTTGCAGTTCTGATGAAAGACTTTATGGGGGCCCTTTCTACTAAGGTCATGTATTTGTGATCTTTCCTCAGAGCCTGATCTCAGTTGCTTAGCAAACTGAATTGGCAAAAATATAATTGTATACCTATTTACATCACGATTGTTTAAGAGGACTTGTTTGGGTTTGTTTGTGGGGGTTTTCCTCCTAGTGTTTGGAGAGGAGTGGTGATTTGGTTGTTTGGGTTTTTTTCCCAGTCAAAAGCTATCAACCAGAATGTTTGAAGTGCTCAAAAGAACCTGCATAGTTCCTGTACCCAAAGGTCTGTGCTCTCATGGATGTCTGTCTGTTGGGTGTTTGGCATCATCCCCCTTCCTCACATACTGGTAGGTGGGTAGGAAGAGATTGCAGGGTTGCAGAGGAGAAGAGGAAAACCCACATTCAGAAGGAAGAATTTTGAAGGCTGAGCCTGAAGAGGGAAGACAAACTATGACCTCCAGTTAAGGAAAGAGATTAGACTGTAGGTCAATGGGAAACCAAGGCATGCTGAACAAAAAAAAACTGTGGGTGGCTAAACAATATGAATCAGCTATGGCAAGCTAGATAGGGTTGGGAATTGATAGAGCTGAGGAGGTATGTCACAGTTAATTAATTATTTGGGCTAGTAGAAATAAGGATGACTAATCTGTTTGAATATTTGAGATAGAAACCAGTGAAAGAAGTATACTGAAAATACCAGTTTATCTGGAAAAATATTCCATCCTACTGGATGTCTTAGACAGCTTGGTGTCTTTGGCAGCTGCCTACACTGTTATAATTCCATTAACTCAAATAATAAAAGTCTATAGGAAGAGTCATGGCTTATCCTTGCAGGACCATATGCCTGATAATTTGGCAAGGTATTGGGGGTTTCCCTATTTTTTTTTTTTTTTTAACAAAGAAAAACTTTGCATTGAAGTGCAGTTTTACAGAGGCAATTCGAATTGTGAAACACTATAGGTATTCCTACATTTGGCTTCCTTAAGAGCTTGTGAACTTTGGGAGCTGGATGACAAAGTTCTAAGTAAAAAATTTCATTTCTCTCTAAATGAGTGATTCTTCCTTTCTTGTGATCATTTTTGACCTTTTGGTCCTGATTACAAACCAAGACTCTTTTCATCTTAAGGAAAACTAATCACAGGGAAAAGGTATATTCTGGGTAGCATTAACACACATGAATTTTGTGGTTTTTTAGTGGTTTTTTTCATATTAAAACTTCTGAGTGCTTTCTCAGGAATGGTTTGTAAAGACAAGGAGTAAAACCTTGGTTCCTGTGTTTGTTGAATCTCTGGTGTAACTCTTTCAGTATGTTTATGCAAACACCCAACTTCACCCAGTATGTCCCTTTGGTACTGACTGCCCACAGAGCGCTGCCCTTACATGCTCGGTCAGCGTTGTCCAACTCGCTGCAGTGCACTTGCACCTTCACAAGTCTTCCTCAGACAGCTAAGTTCCCTGATCTTGGGAAAGGGTATCCTGTGGAGTCTTTCCTCTTGCATTGTTCATGGAATGTAGGCCTAGAATGGAACACAAAAATTCATCTTCCTTGTCTTGGCATGATTGAAACCATTCACAACAGATGTTTCTTCAACCTATCTCTGAAGTCCTTTGGATTTTAACCACTGTTTAGAGAAACCGTTTCCTTAGGTTGTTCAAAGTGTTTTAAGTAGTTTTACTCCTGGAGAAACTGATCTAGCCTAAATTTATTACAATTTAAACTGGTTTGCAGTCTCAGCCACATCAAGTGTACTAAAAGTATGCCTTACTGCCCTCTTTGTGTATCTGTTAACCATTTTCACACCTCCCTGAGGCAGGGTACATTTACAAGACTTGTAATAATTTTTGTTTGCACGCCTCTACTTCATTACAAATGTAAACTAATTGTTTAATATTAGTGATTTTCATGACTGTTATTTACCTCATTATCTTATAGGTGTTACACATTGTGTTTTTCAAGGTACTGGGAGTGGAATGGAAGATTAGCTGAATCCCCATCTCCTTTGTTCTCCCACATCCCTTTTTTATTTAAGAGCTCTTGTGAATACAAGTCCTTTGGAGTATTTTATGTAGAGAATTACTAGTTTACTAAGCAGCATTTTTCAACTCCAGAAAAGGTCTTGGAAAGTGAATGAAATTAATGAAACTAATAAGCATTAAAGACCTGTGACAAAGATGATGATGATGATGATGATGATGATGATTCTCTGCATACACAGCTAGGAATAATACTTGGGTATTAAAAGAAGACACAATGACTAGGTATTAGTGCTTGTTTTCATAGAAAACTTTACCAAATATTGCATTGTACTTGAGGACCTGACCGGTTAGACCTGGGGGTCCATGATAGTATGGAACAAACATGCATAGACCTGGGTCATTGGCTTTCCAGCCTAATTGGGCATAGGCAGAAGCTGGCTGCTGTTTCCAAAGGCTTCTGCCTGGTGCACAGCCTTTAAGTAAACCTCTGGAGAAAATGGAACAGGAGAGCCAGAACCACTGGTTTAACAAAGAAGTTAACAGTTACAGTAACTAGAACCTTTTCATTTTGAATTGTTGCTATAGGACTCTTTAAGGATACAGATTTTGAAAGTGCTCCATTACAGAAAGCAGTATGCATTCAAATTAAAATAAAAACCAGAATTATGTAACTAAATCTTTAGTCTTTCTCAGTTGTGTGCTTTTGCTAACTATTTACTGACTAGTACTAACAGCAGAAGGAAATAATCTGCAAAATATTTACAACTTCTGGGACACTCTCCCATTGACAAAGAAAATTGGAGAAGATAGGATAGGTGGATGTTTGTTTTGCAACATCTGAGAAACAAATTCTGGTTTTGTTCTTTTTTTACTACCTCTGCCTTTTAAATAAAATTGATAATGTACCTTTTGTCTTAAAAATAAAGGTGAAAATAATCTTGTCTCTAGTTTATTGCTGTGATGAGTGCCAGCTGCAGCTTTTGGGATAAACTGAATTGTGTCTTCTCGGTAAAATCCTGGGCAGAGGTAGCCACGTGTATGCAATGGGAGGAGATCTGTGCCCAGCCTGCCAAGCAGTCTTTGTCCCCATGCAGTCAAAACCAGGCCATTTCTCAGAATGCTTTTCTCTCTTTCTGCACTCATGCACAGATATCAACTGTGTGGAAATGAGGCTATGAATGAGGACAGAGTAACAGTGCTTTTAGCCTGACATTGGATTGGGATGTGATGGATATGCAGCTGGTTATCTCCTTTGCACTACATAGTCACTTTGCTATGTACCCTTTGCTAATTATTAGAACTTAATGGTCCTAAAGTGTGCAAAAATAGGGGCCCTGCTTTTTTCTTTTCTCCTTTTTTTCCCCATGAATTTTTTCCTTTAAATAATTGACGTAGATTTTTCCCTGGGTTTTGCAGATCACTTCTCAATGTTTTTCTCTTTACTCGTGTTCAAAATTGTAAATATAAATGTGGCAACCGACTCCCCCTTTCTCAGGGTATGATTTGATTTTAGGAAGACTGAAGAGATTTTCTTACTCTATGTAAAATATGAAGGATCTCAGTGATTTAAAAGGGCTTTTTTTTACTTTGGTAGGTGACACAGTTGATGATCAAAGTCGAGACTCAAAGGATAAAACTTCATTTCCAGAGACCAGACCGATGTACAATCAACCTCCACAGGTAGGAGACTATTTCCTTATGCACACATGATGAAACTTCCATAGCAGTTCATTTAAGAAACATGAATGTCCTGCAGAAGATGGTTTCACCACATTCACATCTTCCATTGGCTGAGTGGCTCTCAGCCTTCCTTGTCATCTATCATAAAAGCAGCACCGCTACTAATTAGATGGCAATAATAACAAGCCCACTGCCGTGGATTTGAAAAGGAAACAGCAGAAGGCTGGGCTGTATGGTATTGTTGAATATCTTATTTTTATACTTGAATTGTGCAAGCATGAAACTGTAGCTAGAATATTAATGAATTGCGTAGAAGCATTATTGTGGTGAGTAGTGATGGAAAATGTCACACATTTACATAAGTCAGCTATTTCCTCAACTACCATTATGAGTAACATGTTGTAAACATGTGAGTTTTGTCTTTATTGTGTGTTTCCTTTCTGTTTCTCTACTGTGTGGCTGTAAATCTGAGCTTCTTTTTCTTTTGTTTAGTTGATACATGTTTACAGGCGAGGGCTTTTCAGAATATTTCTGCATATGCTGTGCACATATTTTGTTTTCCATGTACTCTGAGAATGTTTTTGTACCAAGTATGAGCCTGTTTTCCATTGCCATATAATTTTAGATATTTGCAAGGTGACTCAGAGATGTTTGGCTTGGAGTTTTTGTGCTTTTGTGGTGCTTCTTTTTTTTGGTTAACCTATCTTTTCTCTTTTTTCCATATTTCACCTTGGTACTGGTGAGATATGTGTCTATCTGTCTCTTTTCAATGCTGTTTCGATATTTATTATTGATAAGTCCCTTGGTATAGTAGAGGTGTGTGTGACAATTTTTCCATATCTAAGAGTGGTCAGTATGTATGTGTGGCCTGTAGTCTTCTTTTTTAATTTAAAATTTAAAACTGTGTCCTATACAGAAATCTTTAATTTGTCGTAAGTAATGAGTGGTTTGCCTTCTGATAGTGTGGAAGTGTGAACTAAGCAATTAGTTCCAACTAATTGCAGAGTTTTAGTCTGACTTTAGATCCATGCATGTCTGAGCCGAGGTCCTTTGCATCTGAAGTCCTGCAGATCTGGGCATAATTAACTGATTTTGTAGTTACCTACTGGACAAACGTAGTTTCCCTTAACGTGATGTTCTTGCTGGGGATGGTGAACTGCCAGTTATTGTTCAGTTCTTTGGAATTTCAGAAAAAGAGGAACTTGTATAGATTTTAAGTTTTGTGAGTTAGAGAGAAGAAGCAAAGTTTTCAAAATAAAATTGCAGATATTACAGGGAAAGTGAAACAAAGATTTATTTTCAACTTTCTATTACGATACTTATATGTCATAAAAATACTCCTATGAACCGGCTTGTGACAGAGTAAGTTAAATTAAGATCCAGCACTTGGTATTATTTAGGCAATTCATTCCAGTCTAGATTTCAGTATTTGGACTTCACATTTACTCAAAGGAATTCTCATGTTCTCAAATTAAGTAGAATAATTGTGAATCATGGAAATTAAATGGATAATTCTGGCCATTAGGAAAGCATTATTCCTCCTTGCAGTGGTGAGTATATTTTTGTAAATTTATGGGAGAACTTTACCAATTTATGGAAACTGGAAAAGCACTGTATTACATATTCAATATGTCATAGAGACATAGAACATCAATTGTAATAATAACCCTGTTAGTATTAAAACACAAATTATTGATAAACATGGAAGAGTATGTTAAAATATAGTTGTTAGACTGCAAAGTGGCATCAGATATTTGTCATGCCGAACTTAAGAAAAGAGCGTTTAGTTCATCAACTGCATCTTTCGATTGCTGGAAACCTGTTTTTATTTTTAAATATAAACTTTTTCACTACTTATTAGATATAAACTTTGTGGAATATGAAAAGTGCTTTTGGAAATGTGATTTAAAGAAGAATGAAGTAACACTTTGTTCATGGATTTTCAAAGGGGAAATGAAGTTGAGTTTGATTTTTTGAAGAAATTATCTTCTGGGGTATTTTTTGATAATGGCCACCATCTTTGGAATTTCCCATTTTCTTAGGTACTACTGGATTTGTTTGCTGTACAATCACTGAATTGTCAAGTGTGTATTTTTGTATAATCTTGTATAAATTATTTAAACTAATGCAGAAATAAAAGTTTACATCAAGATCATCTTGCCACATCTAGAAACATGTAACAGAACCTCTTGTAACCTTGCTGTACCTCAATCGGCATTGTTTTCAGGTGTTTGGATATTGCATGCATGTTAGGGGAATTGCAGGTATTTAAAAACTTCTTGGAGGAAGGGTGTTCTCAAAGGCCAGCTTTAGCCCAAACATTTTGTCTTCTGCTTCAGACAGAAGCTCCTGCTTTGAACAATCCCATATGGAGTGTGTTCTCCCTCTCCATGAGTATGGACGGCGGGTTGGGAGGGTCATCTCCTGATGCTGGTCAGTCCTAGGGGGACATGTTGTCCAGCAGGGTAGTGAGTACTCTGGGCCTAATCAAGAATGTCTGATCCCTCTGAAGTTGCTTCAGGCTCATGAACTAAAAGTCACAGAGACATTTAAGTGCTTTTCTGGATTGGGTCCAAAACGGTTAGTGCTCTGCAGGGCCGAGAACTTAAATTAGTCTTATTAGTGACTAAATTAGTAGATTAGTGATCATGAAATACAAAGCTTCTAATTTTAACTGCAACACAATCATAATAGAAAGAGACACTATGGTTTGGGGTTTATTTATGCTTGTGATTTTTCCATTATTACCGTACAATGTCCAGATAATTCAATCTTCTGCTTTCATTGGGAATTTGAGGTAATAGAAAACAGTGGAATGGAAAGGTTAGTTTTGATATATGAAGAGTGCTAGAAACCCCAATAATGTGGTGGGGTTATTTTTGATAATGAGCTATTCTATTGGTAAAGCAAATTAGTGCAACCATGTATTTTTGCCCTGCTGTGAGAGTGATTATGTAGCATATCTATTAGGAAACAAAAAATATTTTTGACAGATGGTATGGCTTTGAATTAGGATTTATGAAGATTATTGTATGTCTGGTGTCCAGGACACCTGGGATTATTACATTGATGTAAGAAACAACAACAAAAAAAATTACATTTCTGGTAATCGCTGCAGTGTTTTGTATCTCCCTACTGTTACCTTAAGAAGCAGCTCATGTGTGTTTGATCTTGCACTTCTGGATAATCTGACATGCGCTCTTTAGCCAACAGATGTCAGCAGATTTAATGGGGGAAAACTGGACCAGTAAGCGTATTAAAATAAACTACCAAAAATGAGAGCCATCTTTAGATTGTAAATTAGGATTTTTGTCTTGCTGTGTCTTCTTTTTTTTTTCCTTTTGTTTCTCCTTATAGTCCTACTTCTCCCTCACATACTTAATAGCTATTGCCTTCTATATAAGGAGCTTGTTACACGTTTTCTAGGGCAAGAGAGAATCCCCCAAGGGATTGCTTAATCCATAATTATCTAATTTATATGTTGTTGTTATAGGCACTCTTAATTATATACCTTGCTGTGATTCTTATCATCTTAGGACTTAGTTTCCTTTATGAATTGCAATAGTTCTGTTATGATTCTTGTGCCCTTTCTTTTCATAATTTGCTGTTGAAAGCTTAGAACACAGCAGATAGAAAGTCCATGGCTGCTGAAGTAAATTTAAAATTTTCTATGATTTTATGCATATAGAAACAGGTGTGCACCATTTTGGGCAAGTATCTAAATAAATTAGGAAAAATATTTTTATGTCTGAATTGGCATTGACTCATAAAAGTCATCCTTTATACAGCTGCTGTATAAGGATTCTGAATGGATATAAATAACAGTTTCCTAGATATCTCGTTAGGGGACATATGAGTTAATTGAAAAGGCAGAAATACTATGAGATATAAAATATCAAGGAAGAGATAATGAGAGGTGAGAATCCATAGAGTAGGGGAAAAATAACTTAATTTTTTTTTACCCTTCTAGTGAAATTAACAAGTATTGCTGAAGTTGGTAGACTTTTAAGATACCCTTTAGAGCAGATCAGCTGATACAATTCCAGGGCATGAATAATATTACTGTTATCTTGTTTTCCTTTTTTTTTTTAAATTAAAATTAATTGCTTCTGTCAGACCTATTATTGACTGTTTTTCCTCAAGTTTGTCTGTCTGGATTATTTTTACAAGTTACTGGAAAAGGAGTTGCTACTGATCATGTCTCTGTTCACTTATTAACCCTTGGTTTATGGTTCAGGGGGTCCCATATTTAAAATTGCAAAAAGGGTGTTCTGGGGTAGATTTGTTGCATCAGTTTAATTTCCCTACATTTACTTTAGAAAAAGTAGTTTATATTTCAAAATTATTGTGATCACATTATTTGTGATTAATTTGCTCTCTTTTGACAAAATCCCATATCTATCAAAAATGTTGTTGCTTAACTTGGCTTTTTTGGTTTTTTTTAAAGCTTTCTTAAGGTAGAATTCTAGTCATGGCCTGGTTAGCCTAATTGCTTGTCATATGTCGTATTAACTCTAAGATCTTCTTTTTTGTATATAAAACCCTTAAAGCATGTTGGTCCATATTTTCTCTCTTCTTAATTACGTATGTAAGCAATAATCACTTAATGAAATTATCCACTCTTAGAGGGACTGGAATAAGATTGTCTGCAGCAAGTCATCAAGCTCTTCTCTGAATGCTGGTACCATTAGAAGAAAGATCTTATATTTTACTCAACTGTCATGCATGATCATAAGCTGTAAGAAGTGAAGTTTTAACATTACCTTTAAAGAAGGATGACTCATGTTCAGCCTTGGCAGCTGCAATGGACATCAGCTTTCTTAGCTTCCTTCATCCTTTGCGTGTATAGTAAATAGCTGGGACTTCTTTGGGGAGTCCATGTGCAGCCACAGATGGAAAGTGCATATGAAGTAGAGCTGCCATGTGATAAGAAAGGCACATGATATGGTTGTGATCTTACTGAGAACTAAGGTAAATAGCCCATTCAGCTAAAAACCAAATCAAATATTGCATAGTACACCTATTACATGTTACAACTATTACTGTGCAATAATATATTTACTTTGTAAAGCTTCATTATATCTTAATGTTCATAGTGCTATCTCTTTGATAATTTACCAAAATATTTAAGAGGTCTTTTCATTCTAGGAAGATCTCCAGAACATGTAGACCAGTGGGCTTCTGTTTGCCCTTAACAATTGGACCACTCAGGGGGAAGGGGAGGGTTTATATGCACATTATGCATAAATATATTAGGTATACGTACATACACATGCAAAATTTAAGCAACATGATTATCCGCGAGAAAGTCTGCTCCTCATGTCGTAAAGGATTAGTTGCAGTGGCCTCACAAACAACATTTTATAAACTGCAATTTGTGCAAGCTGTTGAGCAAGGCTCAACCAGTAAGACCCGAGGGTGCTTTTCAAGACTGTCACCTTGTAGGGTTTTTCTCACTTCTAAAGTGAATAATTGGACTTGTTGTCTGTGTAACGTGACACACAGCTGGGGTTAGTTCAGATACTTAGCAATCACAGTAGCATCATTAATACTACGTCCATTGTAATTTTTTTTAAAGGAAAGCATTATATTTTTAGATATAGGGAACTTGAATGGAAATTGAGAGATGTGAATTGACGTGGTTGTCACCAACTTCCTCTCTGAACTTAGGAAACAGTTCATTTTAAAAAACGTAATGCAGTGCTGTCTTACACTTTTCTATAGCACTTTCCAAGTGTGAAGTACTGTTAAACTCTTTGTTTAACTTCAGCTGAGATTTCAGTACAAGAACTGCGGAAGTTCTTGCAGACCTCTAAGGTGGGACATGAATGTTCTGTCTGGCCAGCAAATACATGTAAAAACAATGAGTGGATTGGAGCATCCCCCTCTCCCACAGCCTGCCTGTGGAGTCCAGAGTCAGTGCCGCAGTCAGATTGCACAATTTGTGAGGTTTGAGCAACAGAAGACAAAATGACATCCTGTAGGAAAAGAATGACACACAGGCATGGTATATTTTCATAATTCAGTGCCTATAAACAGAAAAGTGTGTACCCACATGTAAAAAGTTAATAAAATAGTATAGTTGGCCTGGTTTGCAGCCTCTTCACTTGAAGAACCAGGCTTTAGTAAAGGGATATATACACCAAATGGTGATCAAGGCACGTGTATGCAGAAGCACACTTTGCATACCTTCCTATTTAGTTCGGGCAGAAACTCGCTATATGTTTGATTTAATTACTTTGCTTATTCAGTTACATTGATTGGTTATTTGTAGCAAGAGATGCTCAAACTAGGTGCTCAGATGTTCCCATCACATTTTTTAGCCTTTCTCTAATTTTGGGATCTTCCGACTAGCTTAATCCCAGATAAAACTCCTGATTATCCTGTATCTCTTGCCCAAATACATACTAAAAGCCAGTAATGCTGGTTCAGTTTGCTGCTGTCAACAAATTGATCAGTCAGTCATCCTGCCTCTAGGAGAAACCCTTCTGGGCTTTCCAAATATTAAAATTGATCTAAAATGCAATGTAGATCATACATCACTCAACGAGACTGTGTGCAAATATGGTACAGTGATATTTACAACATGATGTATTAGCATAAAATGGTGGGTGAAAGACTGTAGTGTAGGGCAGCTCGTTAACAATTACTCAAAACACCAAGTAAGGAAAACAGCAATGTCTTTAGCTTAGTTGCACTGCCACTTTCAGAGGGAAAAGAAGAACAAAACACAAAACTCACCACAAATGACAGGGAGCAGTCCAGGGATTTGATTTATGGCATGGTTCAGTGTTACACAGCTCCTGTTCTTTTTGTGAAAGACTGTGCACTGGGAAGCACATATTCAAATTTTGTTCTAAAGCACTTTTTAAAAATACAAAATAAAATGTAAGTTATTTGTTTACCATATTCTTTTCTTCCACAGTACTAAAATTTTTAAGAATGTGTTTCTAGAGTTGTAATGTGATTAAGCAGTCCTGCTCGGTAAAAACAGATCTATCTTAAAAAAAGAAAAATGTACCCTTCTTCTTTTTCATTGTGATCCAATTATTTTCCATCCATCGATCGAGAACAAGGAGGGTTAAAGAGGCCACCTTATTTAAAAGAGGTGGACCAGTATTAATTTATTTTTATTTAATTAATTAATTAATTTGCCTTTTGCTGCTTAAAGAGTCATGGCACTTTTATTCCTGAATCGGAAAATCCTGATCAGTAGGTGCTGAGAGCAACTCAGTCTTGTTGCTGTTTGTAGACTGAAGCTTTTACAAACTCTGGCTCCTGGTAACCTGTTTACTGAAGGTGGTGTTGACAAGTGCTCCAGCTACAGACTGTTTATGGAGAAAATTAAAATCAAATATCCATCCTTCCTTTCTCTTACTGACCCAAATCTCTGTGGAGAGAGCAGGTGGAAAGTTGTGTGAGATGACACTTGCTTAATTCACTTTTTTTGGCATTAAAATACTTTAAGTTTGTAAACATGACATATTGCTAGTCTTGCCACATGCTTGGAATTTAAGCAGCATGATAAAAACCTCAGAACATATCACTTAGTACAGCAATTTTTATTCATGCATCTGTGTGAGAATCCATTTAAGATCCAGGGGTTTAGTTATTTAACAAAACTCCTGAAAGCATGGCTGAGGATGTTGTTCCCAGGTATTGCTGGAAGAAGTTTTACCTGAGTTCAGACTAGTAATTCTTTTCTCTTCACTCTATTTATCTTCTTTTCTGAAAACCAAATCCAAGATAATTTCCTTTTCCTTTCCTCTTACAGAAATTGTTACCCCTCTGTCTTTTTCCTCTCATTGATACTGACATTCTAGGGAGATATTTCATTGATGTTGCTGACTCCCTCAGTTACTCAAGGAGAGATTTCCTTTTCTTCTTAAAAAAACCCAAAACCGACAACAAAACAACCTTCTGATCTACACAATTTTAGTTGCTCTAATTTGCTGAAGAATGTATTGGCTTTATTTTTGTGTGAAACTATGTTTGCTAAATATTTTCTTACTGTTTTTTTATTTTTTTATGTTAATTTGTCAAAGGTTTTTTGGTGTTTTGGTGTTTTTTTTTTTTTTTTTTGGTAGACAGCTTTCTTTTGCATTCAAATCCTTGGATTTTCATACACTTAGGACAATAATGAGAGAATGCAGTCTTAGCCCTCTTTTTAGACATTCTGCTCCATGGGCATTTACCATCTCAGAGAAGCTGTCATCTTTTTCCTACCATAGCAGGTTACCCTGTTGGAGCTTCTACAATAGCTGGGGTTGGGAACAAGAGGTAGAGAGACATAAATGCAGAGACCCAGTTTGTCTAAGCTGCTGCTGTTCAGGAGATTAACCTTCCAAAAGTCCTTAGGATATTTTTTTGCTTGAAGCAGTAGAGAAAATACCACATCTTCTTGTCACTAACTACATAGACCTAATGTAGCTGCTAAATTAAAACAGAATATTTAAATACTGGTTTTTAGTTTTAAATTTTTTTAAATTATGCAATTAAAGTTTTGTATTAAATTAATTTCTTAGTATATTCTCTGTCTATATTGAATGTCAGTTATCTGAGTTTTGCATTACATCATGAATGAAGATAGCAGCAAAATAAATGGAAATACTTTGTGCTTCTGGATGGTACTGAAGTTACAAAACAAATCCATTATCAGCATTTATCAGACTTGCCTGTTCATTTTGTAATATATTGACTTGTCCTTCTCTTCTGGTTTGTGGCTGTGGAATGCAGTGCTGGATGTCTAGAGCTGTGTGCATTTGCAATTACAGTTCTTCTGGCTTGCAGTTCACTTACTATAGTAATTTTCATTAACTTTTTAATCTTCCAGCATACCTGCTACAGAAAGAAAGGAAAAAAAAATCTGGCCTAGTTAGTACCATTTCCTGGCAGTGGCAGAAGCACAACGTGCTAAATATTGTTCATGTTGCTTATTATGTTGAGATCTTTGCTATGAATAGCTTGCATAGTACTTTGAAGGAACAGAGGAACTAGATAAACTGTTCCTTGTTGAACCCACACCCCTTTCTTTCTTCTAAGATAATTTTTATTACAATATTCATGTTACAGAGGGGACTGTTGTCCAAAATTCACCTGTAACGATGGTGCCCTAAAACTCAGGGGCGTCCAGAGAGGAACAGGGAGGCAGCAAGGAAAGGAACCCTGCTATTGAGAAGGCATAAGTGTTGATACAGGTCTTCAATTATCAGACCCAAAAGTGATGAAATTGGTTGGGATACAAGGAAAGATAAGAGCATAATTACTTTCGTTAATGGTGGGAAATTAAGACTTAAAATTTTTAATAAAGCTTTAGAACATTTTCTGCTTCCTTTTTGTTTCTGTTTTCTTTTAGGTTTGCAGTCTTCTTTTCATGTTGCATCTTACGCCAGTTTGTTCACAATGTTATAGTTTCTCATTATAGATGCCCACATTTGAGATGTTTTGGTTCTCTTTCTTCAAACTGTTACTGAATGAAATAAATAATAGGAGTTAGGAATAAGAAATAAAAAATCACTGTACAATTTTGGTTATATTGAATTCAATATATTTGCTAAATTTATCACTAATGCCCCTCAAAATATTTCCTGTGACATATTGTTATTATAGGGGATTGAGTGAAAACAGAATCTTCATCTTGTACTGCTCTGAATTTGCACAGTTGGTAACGAAGAAAATCATCTTTTTTCTTCTAGGATGACAAAATGAGGTAGTGGGTTTAGACACTAGATATGAAGTCTTTTGTGGTATTTAAGAATACTTTTCAGGGTAGAATTACATTCTGTAAGTGTCTCATAAATAAAACTCACGGGCATCTCTAGTACTTACTAGGACAGTTAAGGTAACACACGTTAACCATGGAACATTCGGAGTATCCAGAGTTCAAATGGCAACCTTGCAGTTCTTCCCCTCTGCAGAGATTAACAGTTTTATGGCTGTTTGAGAATCACATAGTAATTACAGCAAGTTTATTCCGCATTTACACTAAAGAATTGTTCTGGTAATTACACTTTTCTAATTGCTTTAATGCCAATAAGGATTCAGAAATGTACATCATTGTTGATACTTAAAGTGTGGTTTAGTGAATATTCCCCAGCTGTTCTTTGCAGGCCAAGATACTCCGTGAGGAGCTTTGCTGTAATAAAGAAAATCTATAGAATGTCAGAACCTCTTTTCATTGTTTCTTTAGAATTTCTTTTCTTTAAGATTTCAGTGGCATTAACCTGACCTTGATTTCCTTCTAGTTAAGAAACAGCTGAAAAGCATGCTTTAGAGGAGAAAGAAAAATACCTAAAATGTATGTCACAAATTAGTAAAAATATTCTTAAACTCTTATTTATAAAATTGGTTCTGTTTTACTCTGAAGAGCAATATTGATAAACTTGTACAGGTAGCAGGAACTCTTTAAGAAAGACAAATTACTTCTGTATTACAAAATGAGAGTCTTAAGAAGCTTGGAAACAAGAGCCTAAAGCAAATGGGAAAGCTGATTTCCACTGAGAACCATTCTTGCTTTTAAAAGCCTCTCCAAGGACTCAACTCGAAGCTTTCAGCCTGTAGGTCTGCCCTGCTGCAACCCCTGACAGCACCAATCTTTGGCCACTGTTACAATCCCAGACACTGCATTTCTGCTAATAAAGCAAGCAAGCAACCAGAAGAAATTTGGATATAGCAGAAAGCTACTGCAAGGTCTTCAGCACTTCTTCTTACATCTAATTTTGCTCTCCCAGCTAGGAATAACTTTTTTCTTGAGTGTCTGGAGGGGAGGGCTGACTAAAATTTCAAGTGAATCTTGAAAGAATAGCAGCTCTCATTATTCACACGTGGTTTTCTGAACTATCTCAGGCATCTGTATTGTGCTTGTCCAGGTGGGTTTGTTTCCTTATTACAGTTCTGTAAGGACGTAGGTCACATACTTACTGGTGTGTTGGGGTGATTTTTGTTAATGTTTTGGGTTGGGGGTTTTTTGGTACTTGAAAATTATCATTTTGTGCGCTTTCCCCACCGCCAGCAAGGTTTTACTGACCTTTGTTTGGACATCAGAAGGAATTTTGGGCATCAGAAGGAACTTTCTCACAGAAAGGGTTGTTAAAATTGGAATGGGCTGCCCAGGGACTTCATGGAGTCACCATCCCTGGAGGTGTTTAAGGAAAGCCTGGCCATGGCACTCAGTGCCATGCTCTGGTTGAGAAGGTGGTGTTTGGCCATAGGTTGGACTTGATGATCTCAGAGGTCTTTCCCAACCTAATTGATTCTCTTCCTCTAGCTTAAATGTTTGAATACAAACCTTGTGAGTAATTTTTCTTTCCCCCTCTGTTCATCTTTGCCATTACCATTTTTATTTGAAAAGTGAGTTGTTGTCATCAATGGAGGTACTCATTCCAGAATTCCTACAAATTTTCTGAGGAGGTCCAGTGAATATCCTAAAGCATCAACCAACACATTGGAGGAACAATCCCATATGACAATTTCCATTTCCAGGTACATCAGTAATTACTACATAGATACCTTATGATACACTGTTTCCTGTGATACCACAAACTTGCCTGAAACACAGATAATTCTTTGCCACCAGTAGCATAGCAGGTGTCTGTCGTAAGTATTATATTGCTGGATATTTACTAAATATTCTGAAAGTGCAGACTGAAGATACTGTTTGTTTCTCAAGGCTGTTTTTTAAAGAAAAATAGATCTGTTTCTGGAAAAAAACCCCTTTTTTACAGAAAGCGTAAATTTTTTTAAATTAATAACTTTTGATAGAAAACCTTGTTCAAGGGTTTGGATTATAATAATGCTGGCACTAATCTTTGATTCTCCTTCAGAGCACTGTAAATCCAGCTTCTCAGTACATTGGAAAATGTGCATTTTTTCTTCCTTACGAGACTCTTGGCAAACTTTATGGGAAATACAAAGACATGCATCGAATTAGATGTTTTTTAAAAACAGCTGAGAAACATCTTTTTTAAGAAGAGAAAAAAGGAATCATTTACTTTAGAGGATAATTTTATACTTGGTTAGTTTCAAAATAATACATTGTTATCAGAGCACAATTAGTATCTGGTGGCCAGCTACTATATATATTTACATAGTGTTTCTTTTATCCCTGTTCTTTTGGATTGCAAACCAAGAATGTAGAAGACACCTTGCTTATTTGAATTAAATTTTATTGCCATACCTTATGTAATTTTTACTGATTTTTTGACTCCTTGGTGTATGGTGAAATGTAAATCAGTGATCTTCTCAGTCCATTCAATTAATATTTCTCATAACAGGATTGTGTGTCATAGCATTTGGCAGTGCTTAGTTTAGCTAATGTCCAGATAATATGCTCTGAATGGATTGTATTCTGGATAAATAAGTTAGGCATTTAAGTAGAAACCAGTGTGACTAATGTGCAATATCAAATTCTCTAGGACTTGCAGTTCTATATATGCTTGAAGAATGCATGCATAAAGCATAAGCCATTTCCTAACCTTGACCTTGGTTGCATCACATCATTTTGTGCTGGTGTTTGCATTGGAAGCAGTGTGGGTGACCTCGGCACCAATGGGTGACTGGTGTTCCCTACCAGAGTGTCCAGTTCTTCACCACATTTCCTGGAAGCCTGCTGGGGAGACTGGCTTCAGCAAGGCCTTTTCACTCATGTGGCTTCTCCAGCACAGGAACGAAATGCATCTTAGCCCATGTAAAGGGTATCTTCTTGTTTTGGAAGCACAAAAACTTGTCTGGTTTGATAGGGTCTTGCACAGGAGGCCAACGTCTAAATATCACTGCAGGAATGCTCAGAAACAGCCCTGCATAGCAAAGGGCAGTGACTGCTTGTGATGACTGCACTAGGCAGAACTGAAAAATTACTTCTTGCTACCTGAATTCTTCAGGACAGGAACGTTTTTCTTCATATAGATAAATAAAATGGGACTTGTTATAAATTAAAACAAGAATGCAAGCTTTTTAAGATAATTAAAAATAACTGTTTTCATTGGAGAGTAGTGGATTAAATGTGAAACTGAAATAGAAAATCTAGACTCCTTTTCCCTTTCTGTTTTAAACTGATCTTGTCATGTTAGGCCCACGACCTCCTCATGAGGGGTTGAGTAAACTGAGACCCAAAGATTATTGGATTTAAGATCAAATTATGGCATTTGTTAAACTGACCTGACATTTTGCTTTGTTTCTGACTTACCTGTACTATGTTTATCTCAACCATTTTGGGCTTTCTTTATGATACTCTTTTGACTATTCAATAGTATCATAACCTGTTAAGACTATTAAGAGCCTCACTAGCAGTATGCAGGGACTGAGTTTAGTAAAATGATGCTTTCACAGTAAAATAATTCTGATGTAATTCATCCTTCCTTACTGCAGTCTTGCTTTCAGATATGGAGTGGGACTTGGGAGTAAGCAAAGCTGGTCCTTGCTGTGTCACTGTCAGTACATGGTATCTGCTGTGTACAGAAGGGGTTTTAATTTCTGGGTCTGCCCATTTAGCACCATTCTAACAAATGTAAGGTTTATGGAGGAAAAAAGATTCAAGATGCTTTGTTCTCGCTCTGACTTGTTTTTCCCTCTTTGAAGTTAGTTTTGCCACGTGATGGTCTAATTTGCATTGTAAATTGTGTTCACCCAGCTTGGGGGACAATTAAGATATAAACAGGTATTCATAAAAGTATAATTTGCCAATCAAAATAAACATTAGATTCTAGGGATTTCTGATTATCATCTGAATGACTGGAATAGGACAGCGAGTGAGGGATCATTTTTCCCTGAAATCTGGGAGGGGAGGGAGGCAGAAAGGTTTTAGAAGATCTAGTTTAATTGATTCCTAGATGTAACCCTGGTTTTCATCTGGGGTTTTCTGGCCCCCTTCAGAATATGGGAACGATGTAATACAAGCAAGTACCAGCACCTCAGTAAATGATCCACAAGTTATTTCTTTCAAGAGGGAATGTAATAAATTTGTGCAGAGTAGAAATTAAGAGAAATTTTTAAGTTTACAGCAGCAACGAATTTAGGGACTCACCTGAAGTGCTGTGGCATGTTCTTTCAGATAAATATTAACATAAATAAATGTTCTGATTGTTTGGCAGTGTTCTTAGCAAGATAATATGTCTATACCAGAAGATGTCTATGATTTTTGTTCTGATGCATACCTTGGGCCCTGGCAAGAAGGAAGACTTCTCTCAAAGTGTTATCAATGAGCAGCCATAGAAGCTAATACCTCTTGGAGATAACTATATCTTATCTTGGAGATAACTATATTGATTAGAAAATAAAAGTACAAGAGGTTTTAGGGTTTTTTCTGAACTTACAGTACTATTGGCCATGTTTTTTTGCTCACAGCTTATAAAGTTAGAGTAGGAGAACTATGCAGGCTATCTTCCTGACTTCTCTGCCAGCTTTCCTATTTTCTCTGTCCTCTATAGATACCAGAATCAGTAAGGAAACCCTTACTGAAGAAAAGAAATCTTCTCTATTAGCTCTTGCCTCTGCTGCTGCATGTAGCTTTCTGAAGAGTTGTTAACCACATCTGAAAATGGAGAACTGAGAAAAGGAAAGCCAGGGAAAATAAAGAAATACCTGTAAACTGTCGCTGTAGGAACTGTGTAGTAACAGACATTCCAGTATTACAGTAGCATGGAGAGTATTGCTCCTCTTTTACATTGGATCATAACCAGGAAGGTTAGTAGCTGTATGTAGCAGTCATTCCTTTTAATGAACTTCTTAACCTTCAGAAATTTTGCATTATTATCCTGTGACATGATAGTAACAGATGTTGGGAAGTTTGTCTTAAGCCTTAGGTTTCAAATCATTGTGAGTATGAACAAAAGCTTCCAAGTGAGGTCCATTTGAGAGCGTGCAGCACCACTAACCCTCGTGTCCCAGCAGGCTGTGGAGGAGCACGCGTCCGCTGCCACTCAAGGCAAGTGCTGGCAGTGCCACAGGCTGGCAAGATTATTTGTGTCATTGTTGACTCATTGTTGGCAGGTTAATAGAAGGTTTAACACTGGTTTATCTGCCCTACCAGATGAAATGTTGGGTTGTGTAAGGAATGACTAGTATTCAGGTCATGTTCAAGTCAAAGCCAGTCCTTTCTTTGGGAAGAAAATGGAGTTTCTTTTTGCCTGGCTAAATACTCCAGGCAAGAAGACAAAGCACCACTCCACCACCCATACTGCTCTTCTGTCAGTCAGCAACGCCCTCAGGTTCTCTGGAACAGCCATGATCTGTGACATTCAACTTCAGCACAGGTCAGATCTTGAGCAGCACCACACCCCTAAAAATCATGGATGCAAGCAACCTCCATATGACTGGATCCATTTCACTCTTATGATCAGGTGAATACCAAATTAGTGTTTAAAGCTTTTCAGTGCACTGCCTTCCCTAATAGCTGTGTAAACTTTGGATTTTTCTGGCTGCATGTTGAGTGGGGGGGGGTTGAAAAGAAGAAGTCAGGACTTCATCAAAGTCAGACATTCCTGTCTGTGTTCACAGCTCTGACATGACTTGTTAGGCACTTTCAAACACATTATTGAATATTTCTGTATGTGTCAAAGTAGAAATCCTCATAACAAACATCTTGCTCCTAGAGATCACAGAATCATCGGGTGGTTTGGGTTGGAAGGGACCTTAAAGATCATCTAGTTACAACTCCCCTGCCATGGGCAGGGACACCTTCCACTAGACCAGGTTGCTCAGAGCCTGTTATCGGGAGCATCATTATGGGTGCCTAATGTGAGAGGTATCAGTTTGCATAGGATCTTATTGCTATAAATAGTAAAACAAATTATATTTGATTTCTAGAGGCAGAGTAAATAGTCTTTTCTTTGTTCTTAAAATGGTAAAGGTTTCAGGATAAACACTTAGTAAGGTCATATTGGTAGGTCAGGATCAAAGCTTGCAAGCCTATTGGGTCCAACATTATTCTCTAAATTGTGTTGACTACTTCTGTATGGCAAGTTTTTTTATTTCCTTGTTGGTTATGGTTCTTGGGTTGTTGGTGTTTTTTTTAAGTTTTAACTGTGTTTTTCTATAAAGGACATGTTTGGCACTGCATATATTTCCCTATATAATAGAACTTACCAGCCAGTCATGCAATTCTATTTCACACTGGAAAGCAACATCATTAATCCTTTGAAATAACTGGGATAGGAGCGTTCGTAATGGTGAAAGTCATGCCTTTCTTGGACAACTTCTGGAAAGTCATAGGGGGAACAAAAGATGGAGCTTCATCAGTTTATGAAAGGAATTGTATGAAGTAATTTCCCCTAAACAAGACTGAACATAATGACAAAAAGTCCCACAAGCCTTATGGGTTTCATAAATGCAGAGTAATGTTGGGTAGCCTGCCTGAGTTCAAGAAGCGTTTGGACAACACTCTCAGGCACAGGGCGTGACTCTTGGGGTGTTCTGTGCAGGGCCAGGAGTTGGACTCAATGATTCTAATTTCCCTTCCAATTCAGCTTATTTATTCTGTGATTCTGTGATCTCAGTAATCATTACAAAAAGTCTTATTTTTGTTTTAGCCTTAATTCTGGTCAACCGGAGCCAAAGAATTATATCAACATGTACTAAGAACTGCTATTTTAGATCTACCTAAACTGAACTCTGAAACTGCTTTTATTTATTTGTTTGTTTGTTTTGTTTCCCTTTACTAGTAGGTCCTTGTGGTTCTAAGTGCAAAGCCATAGCTGCTTGATTTGTAGTGTGCAAATTTCTGTTCTTCTGTTCTCTTTAGATAAATACAGGGCACCGGTCACAGTTGACTGTATCAAGAACAGAGGTGGGAAATCAAAGGAGTCAGACTTTGGAAAGCAGCCCTTTCATGTCAGACCTCCTGAGTGACGTCCCCTTTGCCCTCGCACCACATGTGTTAGCAGTGCAGGGCACCCACAGTGACGTTCCTGACCGACTGCTCACCTACGACATCAATGATAATTTATCAAGATTTTGGTATGACTTTACACTTGAAAACTCAGTGCTTTGTGATCCATAATATTTTCTTTATTTCTTGTGCCTCTGTCAAGGAACAAGTCTTCAAGGGAAGATAAAGACTTACTTTAATTGACTTAATATTTTGGGGGCCTGCCACTGGTATATCAAATGGATTATTATTCACAACTGTGATATATTTCTTAGCTTTAAGTGAACTATAACTTAGTATGTTAAATATTCCATTTATTTCCAAAGAAATCAAGCAAAAGTGTTTCAGCCTTAGTAGGAGACTGGCTGCTGGTATCTACTTCCCGTAGGTAGGCTGCAGACACAAACATTTCATGACTTTAAGAGGAAGTCTATGTCTCAACTGTTTTGTTATTTCAATTTGTTACAAAACACATAGATCCTGTTACTCATATTAAGATCACCTCTTGATTTTGTACAGATAGACACCAATATTAACACTAAAGCAATGCTGCTCTGCTCTGCACTACTGGACAGACAGCTTTTCAGTGAAACCAAGTTTTAAAACTCAGAGTTAATTACAAGCCCTTAAGTAATCATTAAGACTGAACAGAATTGGTTAAACTTTCCAATTTCAAAGTGAAAATCAGTTGCTTCCTTCCCTTTTCCAGTAGATGGTATTTTGTCCATCTCATTTTGTGCCTGCCTGGAGATGTTGTCCCCGCCTGCCTGTTGGCTGCTGTTTGTTCTCATTACCACATGTGTTCCTGATTTATATACAGATCAGCTTTTCCATTTTAACCTCTTTGCCCCCTGAAGAAGGAAATCTCAGGACACGTACTTTTAATGGTCACACCCTTCTTTTTTTAATTTGTGTGCCAGAGGTACAGATGGCAATGTTTAACAACAGGAAAACATAACATTGTTTCTTATCCAACTAAATTAAACTGCTAAATACCTAAACATGCGTTCTCACAGACCACTGTGTCCCCACTCACAAGCTTTGAGCATGTTTTTACCGACTATGACCAGAGCTGCTGTTCCACCAGCAACAGCTCTCTGATGTCACATCATGATTTTTGATGAATAATGATCTGTGGCACACACTTACTTTCTCTCTTGGGGTACAATATATATATTGTGCTAAATGTTAGTGGATATTTTCCTATATTTTTTATGCTCTGTGGCAGCTTAAGGTACATATATTTTCAGATTTGGATTGTCTTACAGTATTTGATACAAATACTGTAAAATGATGAAGAAATTACATTGTGAATATGTCTTAGGTTGTTAAATTTTCATGGTTTAGATTTTTTTAAATGTGCGTATTTAATATTTTTGACAGCTGTGTTCTTAAATGTTTTGAAGTTATTGTTTCAAGGGGAGTATTTGTGCTGCACTCCAATAAAAAGAAGTTAAGTAATAATGAGTTATTTTTATGTGTGAGAGTTATTACGTGGTTTCACCTGTATTGTTTACTACAGCTCTGACCATTCAGCTTTCATGGGAACTTGAACTTGGAAATTCAGTTTGAAAATCTTTTCAGTGTCATTTAAAAATTGGTGTCCTTCTAATAAAATATATCACACTCTCATCTGATGGATTCTGTGTGCTGTGTTGGTGACTTGCAGTGGTTTAGGTGGCATCCATGACACTGCTTGGAGAATAGTATGGCTGGGAGCTGGGAAGTACTCAGGCCTCCTAGAAGGAAGAATTAGTTTTATGAAGTTATTCAGAACTGTTTTGTTTTCTGAGTTTTTTAGTTAACACATACCCAAAAGCACTAAAATAATTTTAGTGATTATTTTATCTGCAACAGTTAAAAATTTGATCAGTCCACAAATAGGGTGTTTCCATTCAAGTTGTCCATTTTGACTCTGAAATGTTTCTGCAACTCAGCTGGTCTAGAAGCAGAGCTGTAAAGCACTCTTGAAGACCAAACAAACTCACAATACTGGTTCTTTCTTTGCTAGCTGACTTGGCATGTAATTTTTTGCATTCATTTTTTGCCTAAAGTTAGACGATTTATCTAAAATAATTACATCTTGTCAGATTTGAGATCTGTTGCACTCACAGCTGTCCTTTCAAAAGTAAAGGAGCAGCAAAGGAGAGTAGGGAGGAGGTTGTATTCACTATGATGAGAAATGTGGACAGTAGGTTTAAACATTTGGCCTTCATCTTTAATCGCCCCCTGTAAAGGGTGAAATTTACACCCAGCAAAATACCACTAATGAGCAAGAGTACTGGGAATGTGTCTCCTGACTGTCCTCTCTTTAGTACAAGCTGGGGCTCAAACCTCTCCCTTGCTTGAGATCGTCCCTAAAATTGGATTAATGCCTTATGGCACGTGGTCAAAGGTAAATCAAAGAACCACTGCATCCAAAGCAGCCTGACAGAAGGCTGACTGGGAGATGGTTCCTGGAGACAACTCCCTGGTGACAAACTCAGAAATGGAACCAGACAATGCCATGTCCAGCAGGTCAGTCAAGGCAGTGGTTACAGATCCAGTTTCTGCTGTTTTCTGTAAAGTGTGATCCAAACCATGATATGACAGTCAGCAAATATATACACTTGTGTGGTCACAGAGGAGAGGGTTTCACCCTAAAACACCTAAGGGGAAAATGCAAAGAGCATATTCACCACAGCAATTACAGTATCTCAAAATAACACACAGCTTATTGCATTTTTAGCTGGAGAACCTCTTACGTTCACAAAAGCACTAAAGCAGCCTCCTGGGCAAGATGAGCGGGTTGTTCTGAACAACAGCATAAAACTGGAGCTTGAGAAACTGCCCTCCTCCCCACAAGCACCCTTTTGTTATGACACGATAATTCATCTTGCTTTAGGTTTTCTCTGCTCAGCCTGGTAAGGAGAGGAACCAGAAGTGCAGCTCCTAGGGGTAATTCCTTCCCTTCCTGAGTAACTGCGACTCTTCTGCTGATGACAGGGCAATTCCAGATGAACCAGATTTCTTTCTGAAGCCAGAGACTTTACAACAACAAAGAGGCAGAATATCGTCCTTAAATTCCAAAGGCAGACTTCTGTTTGGTGCTGTAGGAAGACAAAGGTTTAGTAAACCAAGCTGAGTTCATTCAGCCTACCCTGCTGTGCTGCAACTTTTCATCAACATTAAGCTTGGCTTTCTGTAATGAGCTCATGAAGTTAGAAAGCATGTGTGTTAGGCCTGACTTCTTCCCATCAATATTTCAAATTCTTTAAATTAAGAAAAAAATTTTAACTCCTTGTATCTTCCATTGAAACCATGTTTTTTCTTTACCAGTAGATATTTATGTACTTTCAATCTCCTAGAGAACTGCTACCTCTTTCTTTTCAATGTCCTTCTGAGAGATGAATTCCCACAGACCCTTTCTGACCTGCCCAAATCACAGCCATGGAAACTGAATGAAGTGCAGATGGTAAGAATATGATGACACTATCACACTGGTGATCTGAATCAGGACATAAGTCAGTATCATGTCCCATAGTCTTTTTTTTGTGTACATGTAGCAGACAGCACAATAGTGTCTAATGCCTCTGTACTTTAACATAAGTAATGGGAGAGTAACAGTGGATCACATACTCCTTTGAACATTTTGGAACAGATACTTCTCTTTAGTCTGCAGCCTTCCATGCAGTATTTTACTCCAAAAACCAGTCAGTGAATATTCAATTAAAGTTTACTTTCTGATACAGTTTCAGAGTAGCACAAAGAGCTTTGTTGTATCAGTGTTTTCTCCCTTCTGCAGAAGCAAAAGTCTGTCTGTATGGTTCATAAAATAAACCAGAAGTTGTAAAGCTTTCAGCAGGTTATGATGAGATGTTGAAGAAGACTTTTTTAAATTCTGTAGCAAAGGAGAGTATCGAGTGATGGAAGTGGAAGTTATGGTGACCCCAGAAGGATGCAGCAGCTGTAGACCAGAGACAAGAGAGGGCTTAGTTCTGCCAGCCAATTCAATTCACTTTTCCTTGCTGCAAAGATGAAATAAACTCTTGAGATCAAAGATCTAATTTACAAGGCTGTCCTCTCAAGTCAGTTGACACATGTACTTCAATAACAGAACATGAAAGAAACTGCTCACAAGCAAACAAACAAACAAACAAAAAAGATGAGCCTTGATTATAAACATCCTTCATCCAACTGTTTGTGGCTATCAGCATTATGGTTAGAGTAGCCTCTCACATCCAAACGTTCATGTAAGTGTTCTGGGAGGTCAGCTTTGAGCATCCATCTAAATCTCACTGGAAAAGAAGCAAATGGGCTCAGAAGTAAAGCCCCAAGTGAAATAGTCCATCACAGAGAGACAGGAATTACTTATTTAAAGCAACTGATGCTAGTATAACTTTAGTCTGACCACTGTGTCAGCCTTTTTATGAAGAGTTCTGCTATTTGTCTGTTTTCCTTAAGAAAATGAAGCAACGTGATGTATTGTGAGCTGTACTGTAATTTCCCTTTTCAGCTGCTTTCAAAAACTGCTGGTGCATTTGCTTGGCTTATTCTGCTCTTAAAGACACTTCTAGATTCCTGCACTTTGTTCCTTTAGATTCCTCTGATTTTGTCTATGGTATGTTTAGATAGGGCTTATGTAGAAGACTTAATATTTGTTTTATCAATTGATTCAAAGGATCTTTTTGTTGTTATTATTTGACTTTTATGTCTTCTGCAGTTTGGCTAGTTCTCCTTCAGTTGTCTCTCAAATACAAAACATTTACACTTCTCCCTCCATTTGTTAGGGTGGAATAGAACATATGCATTAAATTTATCCCAGAAAGGACTGACAGATTTTATTTCAAGTAATATTACAGTACTTGCAGGTATTACATAATAATCATAGTATAATTATGGCTAAAATTGGACACATGGGGTTAATGTTCTCTATCTTTTAATGTAGTTCAATTCAAGTTGTAATTTAACATCAGTTTTGGGGGCAAAGTAGGAAGGTGTCGTAATGGCAATTGATACTGGATCAATAGAGGAATTTAAAACTTCATTTTTAACAGATGTAGTTTGCAGTATGTAGGTGCAGGTAGTTGCACCTATCCAATGATCAAGTTAAAATAGCTGCTTAAAAACTAGAAGTTGCCATCAGGTTATAAAATGGCATCAACTAAGAGGCTATTGATTGAAAAATGAAGTGTAGTGTTTTGCTGTAGATCTCTCAGATGTTTTACAGTACAAGTCAGTATTAAGATACATCTTGAATCTTAATATCATACATTGAAGACAAATTTTAATCCTAGGACAGCTGTAAAAAACTGAGTGAGTGAATGAAAAAAGATGGCTGACATATTTTTGTTTACTTAGAGGCCAGCTAGCTAAATTATTTCATGTTGCAGTTATTCCTGCAAGAAATTTTGTATAGCACTGTTGTTATAGCTATTGATTTGTACAAGTCTGAGAGAAACTATAGGAATAAAACCATTTTCCAGGTTTTGTCCAAAACTGTTCACCTTCATATTTAAGACTTCTGAGCCTTCTCAAACTAGCCCTCTTCACCACCACCTCCGATGGCTGTCTCTTCTCCCGAAGAAAGCTGCGCCCTATTTTAGAAACACCAGTATGTGGGAGATACTCTGCTCCATCCAGCTGGGACTGACAGATGATTTCTGGCATGGGGCATATCCTGGTAGACAGACATCTCCAGGGCTGCAGTCCTTAAAGAAAAGGATGTTGTACATAGATAACCTGTGGGTAAAAGCAATGCAGACCTGACCCACTTCCACTCCTGTCTCCTACATGACCACCCACGTGATCACAGATACCTGACACAGCTCCTGTAAGCATGAGAGGTGCTGCTGAAGTCAAACTCTGTCTTCTTGGAAAACAATTTGCCTTTTTTTAACCTGAGCAAATTCATCTTCTGGTGATCTGCCAGTCTTAGCAGTTTGCCTATGCCATTTCACCCTGCCTAGACGAGAAGGGGAGATTTCAGACATGGTGCTAAAGGCTATCTGCTAGAATAGGAAGTCATCCCAAGACTGATCTGTTCACCACAGACGTCAAAAAGACGTTAGATAGGACTTGCTCTGCAAGGATCTGCTGTAGCAATGGAAGTCTCTGGCTGTTTATAAGACTACATGCACAGTTGTCTCAAAAAATCACTTTTTGGTATTAGATTGAGTTTTATAGTCTTCATGGTACACAGCAAGAAAAGTGTTCCCAAGTGTGTCCTTGGCAACAGCAATTTAACTGTACGAAGATCGTTTTCTCCAATATAGGAGATTATTTTCTTCTATTTAATTAGGAAGAATAAAAGTCACCTAGTACACCCTTCTTAAACAGATGAGGTAATTCAAATGAAGGATAAAATCTTACTTGGAAATTTGCAAATAGGCTATTCTGGTTTTAGATAAATTGCAATTAACTGAACAAGGCCTTTCTGGCACGTTCTGCCTCATCTTGCTTCAGAGAGTTATTCTGGCTTGTGCACAAACTAATATTCTGCTCCCCCAAAGAAACTATGAAGATAATGTTGAAAAAGTTCTCCTTTGAAACATCATCCACTTCTGATATATCACTGTAGCCTGGAGATCATGACCCAGTAATTTTTCAGTCTCCAAGAGAAGAGTCCACTCTCTTTTAGGATTTACTCTGAAATTGGTATCAAAACAGGTAAACTGTGCAAAACAATCTCAGCAAACTGGATCAGTGTAGGCATTGCCAGAGCAATACAAGAGGCGAGAAGGCATCCCCACAGTAGACCACTGGCAACATTGGAAATTAGGATATACTAAGCTTCTGATCTGAGAGGGGAAAAAAAAAAAAAAAAAGAGGTGGCAATTTCGCACTCTGCTCTTACATTTAAAAATACCGAGGGTCTGCTTTGCAATAGCTGACAGAAATGCTTTTGAGAACACAGTAACAAAGCAATGCTTGACGTGCTCTATTTACCTTTTCCCCTTGTATGTATCTATTGATCATACAACTCCTCTGGCCTAGACAAAGCCTCTTCCATAGTGTATATTACATTATTAAGATGATGAAATTTGAGGTAAACAGAGAAGAGGAATGATTCTTATCTGAGGATTTCCTCCCTTGAGCCTTTTGTCCCAGATACATCCAACCTGGCCTTATAGGTGCCTTTCCGAAGTGCCTGATGGTGTGCTGGCTCAGGCCAGGCCAGAAAGTCTGGGCAGGGAATTTCTCAGACACAAATCTTCTCTTTTTCTGCTTTCTCCATGCTGATGTGCTTAATTACAATCCCAGGCATCCTACTTTCCATCTGCTGGGAGGAGAGATGGGAAAGAGGAGCTCTTTGTCCACAATTAAGATGAGAATAACCCTCTGGCTTGTCCTCTCTTCCTTTGGCTGTCTATGCAGGGAGCCAGCTGCTGCCAGCGACAGCTCCAGCAGCATGCCTGGAACAGGACAAAGTTATCTATCTCAGCTTTTTTGTCCTTCTCTCCCTATGAATTATGTCTGCAGAGATCAGAACTGTCACTAGCAGTGGAAGGCTGTATTATAAATGGGAATTCATTTACTTTTAAATAAGTATTTTGATTTGTTAAAAGTGTTTAAGACCTGGTCATGTGGTCTGGGGAAGATTCAGTGGCCTGTTTTCTTTACTCCAAATATAATGAAAGAGCTGGTCTGTTGCCAGCCATGGAGGAGGGAGGAGGAGGAAATTAGAATATGCAGCATTTAAGGAAAAAGTCAGATAAAAATAAAACTTAATTCTGTAGATGCAGTTTTACTCATGAATTGAACTGCAGTTCAGAGAAGGGAGATGTAGAGGAAGTTAATTTATAATGACCACATCCTAAAATGGACTGAGGTAGAATTCAGAACATACTGCTTAGTTGTAGGCCAGCAATCAGAGTTTTTCAATCTGCTGCTTCCTCCAAATGCGTGAAAAAACAGCCTTGTGTGTTCACATAACTGCTCAGTTGCCAGTTGGTGCCTACATCTTGCCCTCAGCACAGTGATATTTTATGCACAGACAAAAAAAGCAGTTAGAAGGGAAAAGAGATTTTTATATGGACTTGTATTTCAGCAAAGTTGTATTTTACACCATCATAACTAAGAACAGGATTTGTCCTAAAGATCATAGCAAAATTAATGTAAAGGGTATATATACATACAGTGAATGTGGTTATATATTATGTGTGTGTCTATATATGTAGGTATGGGTAGATATAGAGGGTGATTGTTCACAAGGAGTAAATTCCACATTGAGTGAGATTGGTCCTAAGTTTCTCCAGAAAAATTTTCTTATGTACTTTAATTCAGATTCAGAGGCTTCATATGGCTCTACTGCCTGAAAACCTGTGTTGTTTTGCCATATCTGCTGTTAACAACACAGTCCCCATGAAAAAAATACAACTTTTTTTTTATGCCACATTAAAACATAGTACTTGAAATTTTCCCAGTTTTAATTTGTGTGAAGGGGCAAAGGGACTATTTACACAGACAAAGCTGCAGTTTCCAGACCTGAATCTTTGCACATGGTTCTGTGTGAACCATGTGCCTTTAAGAACTGCTCTCTATCCTCGTAATTCCTTATTATAGGAAATTGCAGTTGGCAGCAATCAGGTTAAGTATTTAAATATTTTATATTTAATTGAGGGGATTAAATTCACATTTCCAATTTAAAATGTTTTCCCATATTAACTACAAAACCTGCTTGTATGTTTTAAAGCTTTTTAAAAATGTCAATACTGACTTAATGTGAAAACACATTACTATCTTTTTCTTATCATTTAAAGGCAGACTCATTCTCTAGCAGGCACCAAATTATTTAATATTTTGACTGCTGCCTTCTCTTCATTCCCCTTCTCTATCCCTTTCCCCATGGTTTACTTTAAGTGTCATATGTGGAGAAAATCCTCATAATTAAATTGCTGGCAGAATCTGGTTAAGAACGGTGATCCCTCTTGGTAGAGGATCACATCCAACTCTTTTTTTGTAGTCTAGAGTTTCCTTTTTTTTTTAGTCTAAATGACTTAGATATTTCCAAGTACAAGGCTTGGGGAAAAGGAATTATGCTGACCTCTTCTTTGAAGTAAGATTAAAAAAAGGACAGGGAGAAAGTCTGTTAAAACGTGGCTGCCTTCCATGCTTTTTAAAAATGTGCTGTTTGTGTGTGCAATGCCTGCCAAGGAGTCTGTCTGCATCTTGTGTGTTCCAGTCAACAGTGCATGCCCTCCAATTACATCTCATCTCCGTTTTCGGGCAACTCCATCTCACCTTTTCTCTGCTCTTAGCAAATATCTGAGAATTTCATTGGTGTAGTCATCTGTGTCTTTTTTGTAGTGGTTTCAACTCTCAGGCTGCTGGGGCAGCTGAACCCCAGTGCTGTTGATAGCCCAGGTGGGGTGTTACTTGGAGCCAATGGGATGGATTTTGGGGCAAGAGCTGGATTCACGTTGTCCTGAAGTTGACTTTCTTTTTTAAATCTAGACCACTAAAGCCATTTCATTCTAATCTAAAAGAGCATGAATATTGCAACGCTAAGCATAGCATGGGAGTTCTGCTGCTTTGCAGGGGATATTCTCCATGTGGAGTATTTCCAGAAGCTCAGCAAAGTGGCTGTTACCTGGGGTTCCTAAAAGGCAGCCAATGCAGGAGCTGTGCTTTGCAGGCCAGCACATTCTGCTAATTGCTGCCTTCCCTGCCACAGACTGGAGGCTGCAGTCCCTCACTGGGCTCACCTGCTGATCCTGGAGACAGAGTGATCATTGATCTCAGTGGAAGCAAGGAGATCAATTGAGAACCTGGAAGTTTTTTTGATTACTAAGGCAAAGTTTTGCTCCTGTGACTGTGTCCCATTTCCAAGCTCCTGCTGGATCTGAACTGTACTTCTCATGGACACAGACTCCTGCCTCACAATTGCTAGTAATTATGCATCTCATTCAGGGATCAGAAAGACTTACTTCTTTCCTGAGAGACACACCCAAGTTGTATCCTGGGTGCACATCAAGACGAGGCCATGGCATCTGCTGTTTTTTCCTACTTTGCCTTCATTTGGAAGAAGTGTGTGCAGGTACAGGAGGAGTTGTTCTGCATTTTGTCGAATCCCCACCTGAACCATCAGAGGTCCAGGCCCTTAGGACACAGCTTTCTGCATCCCAGAGCAGCCATTCCCAAAGCTCACACTCAGTGGCAGTCTGATGGCTTTTAATGAGGGGCTCTTGAACCTCAGGGTTAAATCCTCACCTTCCTCCTCTGTTTAAACAGAAGGATATGTATTCAGCCTTTATATAACTGGTTATAACTGGTTATAACAAACTGAAGGTTTTAAGGAAAACAACCCAAGAAATATCATTTGAGTACAGTCCGTTCATAGCCAAATACCATTAGAAAACAAATGTTTCCAGGTGTTGCTCGGAGTGAAGGATGAAGTAAGCCTGATGGCATGGGCAAACAAGTTCTACACGCTTGGGCTCACCACAGCAACCCTGCAGCTCCCTCAGTGCCTCAGGCAGAGCAGAGCAATCTCTGCACGTGGTGGAAGTGTCACTCCTGGGCCGGAGGTGCTCGGCAAATGTTCACATCCCACTGGGACCAGTGCCTGTGGGCACTTGGACAGGCAGCAGTTTCTTAACCTGCTGAGCAAGGATGCAGTGGGAGCAGCAAGTAATGGAATAGCTGGCTTTGAAATTCATACAGGAGTGTTGCATCCATGGAGGATGGAGGTTTTCAGAAAATTATCCATCCTCTTAAATAGAGATCAGTTTAAGATGGCACTCAGGGTACACCACCTTGTTATTATTTGGAGTAGTGATGCTTCTCACTACCCGTGTCCATATTACAGCAAGTAATGCTGCCCAAGGAGAGTGGATCTGTAGAGTAAAAAAAGCCAAGACTGAAGGCTTAACACCCACTCTTACACACATTTCTAGTGTAGACTGCTGTTGCTCTTGCCCTACAGGCTGAATGTCCTCTGGATTCCACATCACATATTCTGATTTAGTTTCACCCAAAGGGAAACTAGCTTGCAGGCTCTGAGAGAACGTTGTGATTGAAATGGAAACATGGTAAGTTGGAATTTTCTGGAGACAAGGTCCTGAGCTGAAATGCTGACATGTACACATCCCTTATGTCTAAATAGGACTTCACTGCAGGAGCTCAACAAGCTCAGACTCGAGCTCAGGAGATGCTGAAGTTGTTCTTGTGAAATCATAAACCAGGGATTTATTATGGCAATTACAGAATAATTATGTAATTACTACAAAGGTGGGATTTGTCATAAAATCAGTTATCCTCTTAGCTTCTCAATGCAGATCAGGTAACAATACTTTTATTCAAGAATACTATCTAGTTTCCTACATTAATTTGTTCTCTGGATATAATGAAACACTATAATAAATTATTCTGAAATTGCTCTTATTTCTCCATATTTTGCCTTTTATACATGTAAATGTTGTGGTGATAGATGTTGTATTTTTTGGATGATTTTTTAAAATTACTATTCCGAGTTGAAAGGAAATGAACTCAACATGGAGTGAAACATAAAACAGGTCACTTCTGGGTTTATATTACTTAAAACTATAAAATAATGTAAAATGTCTTTTCCACATTTAATATTAATTTTGAAAACAAACCTAAAAAAAAAGCTATTTTAAAATTTAAAGCTATTTTTAATTACAAACTACTCTTTTCCTTACAAGTTGAAAGTCACCAGAATAGTAAAGCACGTAAAGAGTTTAAATTTTGATGTTATTGACTTTCCAGTGGAAAATATTCTCAGTAAAGCTGATTAGTTGCTTCTTTAAAAGCAGGAGGAAGAGGAACAATATTTAGTTGGAAAATGTCTGAGCTATCCAAAAGGAAAACAACTATAAAGTTTTAAAACCTCCTCCAGGTTCTTCACCATCATTGTCTGAGATAACCTTCTAATTACGCCTGGCACCATTTGTGAGCTTTGTGATGGGGATCTTTTAACTGAAAAAAAGAATTAGGAATGTGAATTGTGTTTTGTGTATGATATACATGCTTTCATAACTTTTTCCTAATCATACCATGAGATGTAACACAGCCTGGTAGTGCCTGCTAAGGGTTTGGGTCCAAAGAAGAAGCACTTTTCACTATACAGCCTTCAGATGTAACTCCATGGACTCCTTTATTGATATACGCAGCTTTATGTGACCCCCATATTTATATGGCTTCTATGTTGAGAAGCTTTATATTTCTCCTGTGAACAGTCACCTCCCCTAATCCATACTGGATGGAACAATTTGAAAATAACGCTATTAATGGGAAGGTGGTCACACAGAAAGTATAATCACATTTGATTTTAGAAAATAATAATAAACTGAGCATGCTGCCTGGATCTCACTTGCCTAATTCCCTTTTACAAAAGGATATTTGGGCTATGGATAATTTAAAAACAAATAGTATTATATTATTGATCTCTAATCTCCATGGTTACTGGGCTCCTCCAGTTCCATCTTGGCTTCTACGTAATTAAACCTCCTTGCATGTGTAAAGCAGCATGAGCCAGAGTAGGCTGGAAATGTGGGAATCATTACAAAACACAAAGAAGGAAATTTCCTTTATTTTACACCTTGGCATAAATGACAAAGCTGTTTTGTCTTTACACATGGAGCTGGTGAATAAAAAGCAATGTGCTCAAACACCATAAACCAAGTTCTTGCAAGTAAGAGTGCACTGAAGTTAGTGGTGTGCTGGTCAGATTTAGGTGCTGATCTTTGTCCATGGTGTTGTTATAGACCTTTCTGGAATTTTCCACTTGTCATACTGGGATTGGTGAGAATTCCACCAGCTTGAGAGTCACTCTCTTATAATGCCACTTTAAAGTAGTGGTAAGTACTCAGCCTTGTACAGTTAAGTTTTTAAACATTTTTTTCTTCTTGCTGTATGAAGACCCAGACAACCAACAGGAGTGTTATTATTATTGTTAAAAAAATAAAGCATAAAAGTACCTATAGATATAATGCTAAGTACCCTAAAATTGAGCTTTCCCACACAACTACCTCTATTTTTCAGTTACAGTAATCTCAGACAGTTCTTGGAGCAACAGTGTGGGAAACTTTAAAGCAAACTTTGGTGAAGTTTACTTTTTTAACAAACATGTTTTCAATACCCTTCTATGTCACCTTTGAACTGACCAGAAGCAGGTTAGTCCTCTTCTAGATACCTTGAGTCCAAGCTGTCTAACTACTTTAAAATGCAAATAGAAATTAGTGGAGGAAGTTTTTGGCTCTTGATTGAAATAACTTCAAAAAAAGAAAATCTCTCTTAGTCTCCACATGCTGATTATTCTTTCACTTTTCCTTATCAGGTTCTTTTCTGTTTACTTTTAGTTTCCCTATTTCTGGATTCAGTTTCCCCTAGTTTCATCTTTGTGGAATATTTATCCTGCTACAAGCTATTCCCCAAGGCTGTGGATATCTGCTTTCCAATCTAACTGCAGAGGTAACTGCTCTGAAGGACATGGCCACCTTTTCCGTGGCAGCTACCAGCAGGGTCACTGACTGCTCCTTCTCCTTGCATTCCTGCATATTTTCAAACAGTAAGGTACTGCCTGTTAGCCTAGTCAATATTTTAATACTCTCTGGCCACTCTCCTCTCTATTTCATAAAAGGCCCTTTTAAGATTCCTTCCCAAATAAAGCATGTTAATGATTTTTTTATTCTTTTTCCATTGTAAGTTTACTCCCAAATATGGTATTTTTGGCATGTGTTGTATCTCTAAGGCTCCTAGTGGAGTGGATACTTACAAGTAGGGGTAGATATTAAAAAACAAAAATGGGATTTGCAATGAATGTTCTTCCACATAATGCATCTCAGAAAAAGCAGCAAAAATGAAAGCATTTAAATGCACAAGAGCCATAAAGTTGTTAAACCAAGATGCTTAGGTACTACTGTAGCCACAGAAGGACCATAAGCAATAAAGATCCACTTTTGGAACATGAAGTACATACAAGACTATAGAAAACAAATCATTCGACATATGGAAAGAGAATTTGTGGATGTTTTTGACTACAGGAAATCTCAAAAGTTGACAATAGGAGTCATTCCAGAACTGCAGTTAAATGACACTTCCATGAAAAACAGTGAAGCAGCAATATAATTCTATGTTTCTACATAATTGCATCATTCCCTGCCCTGAATGTCTAATTACCTGAAAAATTCCATCTTCAAAAGGAAAACAGTGGCCAAGATTTGTGCTCAAATGACCCACTAGTGAGAACTGAAAATTGGGGTTTGCAAAGTCAGGTCTTTGGAAAATTACCATGAGATGTATATATTAAAAATTATAAAAAATGTCTCCAGAAATCAGAAAGACTAGTTTTGTCTTCACTCCTTCCTAAATAAGAATAATAAACTGCAAAATATGCAAGGCTAGTTCACATTAGAGAATTCTCATAAATTATATATTACATAGTTGGACATTAAACTGTTAATACAGGAAAGCTTCAGAGTATGGGTTTCCAATTTCCACTTTATGAATTTTTGTCAGCACAGCTTCCTGTGGTCAGATGACGTATCCTGTCAGTGCCAGGCTTTTTTCCCAAAATACTTAATTGAATTTTAATGACGTGCAGAATCTCACACACCGGTGCTTTGTTGAAAGGCAGTGCTAGAGACCATTCCAATTTTTTGTTCCTGATTGTACCTTTGTGATTTCTTACTATATTAATTCTTGTAAGCACGTCTAATTTTCTCACCAAAGACTTAACCCACGTGAGCCTTAATTAAAGACATTAGCAGTCATGGAACAATTAACGTAAGTCTTCCACAAAAAGAATTGGTCTGCAGGGAAGAGGAGTTGAGCAGTGAGTGTACTGTGTGCTAGCACTTTATTTACAGAGGCCACGCTGAGAAAACCCAAAATCAAATCAGTAACAGTTTGCCTAAAGAAGAAACTATCAGGCTTCATGGACTGAGACACTAAAGTCGTCCTCTTGCCTATTATTCTTGATACACAGCCGCTGTCCTGGAGCTTAATCAGAATTCATGAAGCTGCTAAAGTCGAGAAAGATTATTGATCTTATTAAAGATGTAACAGCACCAGACTGAGAAGATGGAGCCTCCAGAGGAAAGAGAGGATGGAAGCCTCCAGGGGAAGCTGAAGCAGCTACACTTCACTCTCTGTTTAGCTCACACTGCCACGAGAAACCAGAGGCATTTTTCTTTCATAGATCAGGAGCTTAAAAGCCAGGGCACAACTGCCCCGTGTTGAGCACCTGCATCTCTCCACCTACAGCTGCAAAGTATGCCTTCCTGGTCATCATCAACAATGTTTTAATTAACTTTGGAGGCTTAATTTCTTCTTCAGTTAATCCCATCTAATGGTACTGGAAACAAAGGAGTGGCTTAGGTGTAGCTGGATGGGAATTTAGAAATTGTAGGTTACAAGGACATTACAGATGACCTAACTTGACTGACAGAGCTGGTACTAACACAGAGAAATCATCTAGGTATACTTTTGAATCCTAGGGTTTTTTCTGTATTAACTCTAGAGTCCAAATTAATTGCTATATTTATAGAAAATGATGAGTGATAACAGTGGAACTAGAACTGGGGGCATTTTTTTTTCTATCAGTAGCCAAACTGAAAAAATAAGTTAACTTTGTTTAGACTGACCCAAAATACTTTTTCATTTTTTCACGAGGAAAAGAAAAACTGCAGAAGTCCCAATTCGAATAAGCTGTTTCTTTTGACAGGAAATTGCTTGTTTTATTCAGAAGTAACTAGAAAAGAAAGGAATCAAAACACTCAGTTCACAGAAATTTAGAGTTGAGGGTTCCCCCTGTTGAACACCTGCATGGCTATGCTGCTTCACTCACTAAGATGCAAGAAACTGGGTTAAATTTGGAGGAATCTTTCAACCTCAGGAGCCAGGATATTTGGAGCTGAACCTCCCTCAGCCCTTCCTGCTACAACTCTTCCATCCTCCCTCTATATAAAATGAACAATAAATATTAGGTTAGTCCGAGCCCATCCCTGTAAGATACAAACTCCTTACTTCTGTTCCTCGTAATTTTTTTCCCACTGCCAAAGGATCAAAGGGTTGGAAAGAAAGATGGCACAGAAGGAGAGGCACTGGCTCTTGCCTCCGTTCCCTGTCCAAGTAGGGCAGAGGAGCATGCAGCTGGACACTTTCAGGATGATGACCTTGACCTCCTCCTCCCCTTTCCTGTGCCCTGCCCTTGGAGGTGCTGCTCCACCCTGATGTTGCATGCACAAAATACACCAGTATCAGGAGGAGGGAATGGGAACCTCACCCCAGAAAGGAATATAACATGGTAATTAAAGGACTAATTTAGGTAGGAAATTTAAAAGTTCAATTCAAATAATCTCATTAAGAAGAAGGTCTTGGCCATACAGTTCCCAAGTTCTGCATCATTCAAGTGCCAGGTATTGCATCATATGAGGCACAAGCCTTTTCATTTCCTCCTCCAGCTTTATTTATCTAGGTAAAAAAGCCAGCTGAAACTATTTGGCAAATCTGATTCAGATTAAAGTGGGGAGAAACTAAACCCAGTACTTTTGATAATTACTGTAGTCATCTAAAACATTCACCCAGCTGAACACCACAGTGGTATTCTTACAGCACACCTGTGCAGGCAGGATTGTCAAGCTAAACTGGAATTCATTTTATCTCTCCACTGCAGGTGAAAATTAAAACTTAAAACCAGAAAGAAGTAACACATGTCTCCTGGCCAGCAACCACTCTCTTGATAACAGGTGACATGCAGCTGCTCTTATCAGGGTAAAAGCTGCTACCAGAGAGCTAAGAAAGAATTTTTGGACTAATTTCCATTGCAAAAGGTGGCAGATTGGTGCTGCATCAGCTGGGTGAGCTGTGCTGCTTGGAGCAAGCCTTTCTGGCTCTCTACTCTTTCCAGAAATGGTGGTGTGTCCTTATGTGCCAGCCCAGACTGTTCTTTGGTTGGTGAGGGGGAGCCACATCCTCCAGCGGGGAGAGAGAAGGATTTGCTCCCTGTGAGCTGGACCACAGCTATGCTGTGCTCATGTGCTGTGCAAAGGGCTCATGATGTGCTTGAATTTCATGTCAGGGATATATTTCCCAAAAACCATGGAGCAGGTTAATCTTTCAGTTCCACTCTGTTATTCAGGTAGTGTCATAGATAATTTTTTCACTTACAATATGTAAGTTCTGTACTTATGATCTATCTGACTTACTTGAGAGACACTTAATTGTGAAAAGGGGACACAGCTTCATCAAGAAAGTAATTAGAAAAAGGCCATCTCAATATTAACAAGTATTTATGAAGTATGCCCCATTGCAAAGATGAATTTTATTTTGATTTTCCTACATTAGAAAAGCAAGCTTTTGCCTCTTGCAACACTCCTTTGAAATCAACCTTAATGGTTTCTATGGAGTGAGGTCTAACCTTATCTTGCAGCTGTGGATCCACGTGTGTCAACCCACAAATGTCATGTATGTTTTAGGCAAATAATTTCATGCAAAGTGTTTTATTTCAAGACTGAAACATTGTTCCAGGACAGGTAGTATAGGAGTGAGGCCAGGTGAGTGGACCTCTGAAAGATTTTTTCCAAGGCAAGGAAGGGACCGTGATAAAGCTCTCTCTGATCTTCTAGATGTGATTTTACAATGACCAATGAAGAGAGAGATGACTTACTTTAAGATACAGCAAACACTGTGTTCCCACTACTAATCCATGCAAATCCACTGTCTGTAGAGCGCTATTTGTCCTGCACAAGGAGGGCAAGATAATCTCAATATATTGGCTGAGAGACAGGAAATATCTGTTCAGAAAAAAAAAAAAAAAAAAGGCAACAGGACAACTATAGAGTATGTACTATCAGCAGTAAGTATACTCAAAAATAAACACTTCAAAAGGGCAGAATTGCCTTAGATGGGACTTCGTTGTCTTTCCAGATTAAACATACTATAACCAGTACCACTATAACCAGACATCTTCTTGAGAAATCATACATAGTTTGAACCATTTAGGATTGATTTGGGAAAACATGAAAAAGCATCTCATAGAAAATCCATAGACATAGTTTTATTGGTGCAAATAGGAACACATTTTCTCTATGGATGTCACACGCTCAGTAACTCAGGAGGAAAATAAGGTATGTGGATACAAAACTTAACTCATAATTCTGACTCTCATCATCCAATTAATTTCTTGTAGAAGTTTGTTTCTCAAATATGCCATGGACTACACCAGACTTTCGATGTACCATTATTATTTATAGGATAGCAGTAGATTGAAATCAAGGTTTCTCTTTCCAAACTGCTGATACATAACAGAATTTGGCACATCAACAAACTTCTTTGTTTTTCTTAAAAGTCTGTTCATGTAAAAGAATAAGCAACTCCTTTTCTCTACTGAATCTATATGAATTAAAAATAGTGTCCTTATATAATCAGTGTTTTTCTCCTAAAGATTCAGGTTTCCTTGTTCTGCAGAATACTTTTCATTAAGGCACACCCATAAACACTGGAATGTTGGAGGATGATGTTTTTTGGAGCTGCTGCTGTGTGCTTGTGAGTATGCTACACACTTAAAAGAAAATGGTGGTTTCAAGATAAACCCAAATGTCTTATAACAGCTTTTTCCTGTACTTTTAATTTCTGCTACTTTTGAATGTGTTAAATTTTAGTTTCTATGTAGGCTCAGCCCAGTACTTTTCTACCAAGTGTGTAGGGGAGTGATGCACTACAGGCTGTAATTTAGGGGCAGGTTGGAACTGCCTGAAATATGTGTATCTTCATAATTTATTCCTAAAAAGCTATTATTACCTGAACTCTCTCTAGTTTCAGCACTAAATATCCTTTCCTTCCCTCTGCACTGGGGTAGAGAGGTGGTGGGAGGGAAGCAAAGTTATTTTTACTCCTGTGGCTGCCAAGCTGCGTGCCAGAGGCTCCAAGAGCCCACGCAAGCTGAGGGATAGAGCTGGGCTGCCAAGGGCTGTGCTAGCTCTGGGCAAAGCAGAGAGTTTCCAAACACTAAGACATCCTCAGAAAGATGGTGTTGGACTACGGGCACACTCAAACCCTAAATACTAAAAGCCTACCTGCCTATTGTAAACATTTAAAAGTGAGAGGTGTGTATTAACGTGGTGCTCAGATGTCACAGCAATGTCCATTCCATGCATCAAATCCAATGCCTGCACCAAAGGACCAAAGTGATCCTACCTGTGTATGTATTACTGTTTCTAAATACTTTTCTACTGCAAAAGCTCAGCCAGTGGGATCTTTGCCCTCATAAACGTCATGGTTATTTTTACATAGTGGCATAGCCCCTCCTGTACAGTTATTTAAGTTCTTAAGTTTTTCTATGAGACCAATGCCTATTAAAATTCTTTATTTGCATATAATAAAGTGGGATTTTAGTGTTATTTAACATAGCTAGCTTGTATATATGGCAAATAGCAACAAAATACAGAAATTTAAATGTAATGAACTGTTTGAGGAGAATGTGTTAATGAGAACTCTTCCTTGGAAAGCTTGCTGCTTGAAAGAAGGAAGGCTGTTTTATCTGGGAACCTAAACCTCCATATGATAAGATATGTGATATATTCCAGATTTTTGGACTATTGGATGGACAAGGTGAGCTTCTAAATCTTCCCTACTCCATGTGTTTGATCATATCACTGCTAAAATTAGGCAGCAAGAAGCTTAATTTATAGTAATGTAAGAATGAAAGCAGATAATGACATTTACACAGCAGTTACGGGCTGTTCATCCACAGGGCTATTGAGGGAAGGGGGAAATGCCTGGGACCTGGCAAAACACAGCAAAAGTGGACTTCCACTTGCATAAAACACAGAATAGGACTTGTGATTTTATTTTCAAAATCTCTTTGTGTAAACTCAATTATTACTATCTACTAGGGAGCAATTTTGAAAATGTCATCTTGTTTTCATGTACACAGACACATATTTCCTGAGTGGCAGAAGACAAAAACTGGATCTCTGAAAGTTGCTTGAAAAATAATCAGTTCCCACACAAATTCAAGATAATATTTAAACTTTTTGTCACTGTCCAAGGATCTTAGTATTATTTTACACTTCAAACACAAGACTGGAAAGAGTTTTGAATTTTTTACGTATCTGTCACATTGATTCAAATTACATAATAAATTTTTACATATCTGTCATATTGATTCAAATTATGTAATAGCTTCTCCATGTTTAAAACCTAAAAGTAGGTTTAATTTATAAATACAAACATTTAAATAATGCTATCCTGAAATCAGCTTCACACACTTCTGCCTCTTCTTATCCATGTTATCAGTTCTTTCTTTTTCAAGAGAAGAGCTAATTAACAAATCCACGTTCTTTCTCCTTTCATTCACTCTCCCACTTTCTTCTCTCACTCCCAATCCCTTTTCCTGGCAATTCCTATCAGATTTTCATTTTACACCTCCTCCTTTACCAGTAATGCTGTAATTTTCTATTTGTAGGGGTTTTTTTCCTTGTTCTTTTTTGTCATTACTCTTCACAAAAATCCCAGTACACATGGAATGATATCTGTCTCATCTACATTTTTAAAAATCCTACATTTGACCTAATTTTGCTCTCATATTTCTGCTGAGTTTTCCTCCTGTCTATAAGTTTTAAAATAAAATAATTCATTGCCTGAAACTATGACCTCAGATGGCTTTCTGCCAGCTTCACCTTTTCCCAAGTTGTCTTAAATTTCAGCTGTGTACACCCTACTCAGCTCTTCTGAGGTCATTATTAGTGATGTGGCCAAATCTCAGGACTCCTTCCACCTCCACAGCCTGTGATGTTAATGATCATACTGTGACTCAGAAATATTGTCCTCTCTTGATTCACTGTCGGAAAGACAGAAAGATTTTTTTTTCCCTTTTCTTGTTTTCTTTTTCAAATCACGCCAATTCCTTAACCTTTCTTTCAACTGTGGGAGACCTCCATCCTAAATTTCAACACATTCCTTACCAGGCTCATTTTTTACCTTTATTCTACTTGTGTGTTTTTCTAGGTGATTTCTTGCAATTTCATCAATGCAACTGTCATATCTAGAATGCAGCTTCTCCACTTTTCATTATCCATACCTGATTTCCCCTTGAGCCTAAAACACTGAAGTCAAGATAAGCTTCCAGAATTCCCTCTCTGATTTTATCATCCTCTCTCTGTATCCTTTCCTGGCATTCCTCTTCAGTGCCATTTTGAACAGAAGTTAGTAGCATCCATTGGGCACTCATGTATAATCTTACCTCGTATCTCACTGTGCAGTTTGTTGTTCCAAGCTGACAATGCCATTTTCAGTTGCCCTTACATTTTTGTCTCTCAGAATTTCTTTCATATCTATCTATCTATCTATCTATCTATCGATCTATCTATCTCTATCAGGCTTTCACCTAGACAACTATGCCCAAAATGGACTTTTAAAAAAGACTATGAAGCCTTCCTTCAAGGCTATCTCAAATGCCCCTACTTTCATGATGCATTCAGGAAACAGAATTGATATCAGGCTGTGGCATTTTCAGTGAGGAGTGCTTGTTTTAATTTATTTGTAGATTTTTAAAAATACTGTATGCTACGTTTCACAGTATAAATATCTGAACTATACTAAATACATACTCTTCCTCTCTTGCTCCCATCTTGTGGGTATTTTTTCTTCAGTTTTTCTTATAAGTACTGCAAGTTTTTTGCATTAAGAAGTGCTTTGTGGGCATGCACAGCAACCAGTACAATATCCCATGATATGACAAATAATACTAACTTAGTTTTTTTTAGCTCTACTCACATGACGCTGATGAGATTTCAAAAAGCCCTTACCCTGCCCAGACACCCGTAGCAGCATATGCACAACAACAAGACTCAGTGCTAAATTATATGATGGCAAAAAAGTAATTTAAGTTCAAAGATGTCAGATGGTTTGATACATTAATATTGTCAACTCATTTCATAGCATTGAAATACTGTAAAAATGTAGTTTGAAAACAAAATCTTTGCAGTATTGCACACTTCTATCAATATCTTTTCACAATCAGGATCTCACCCCTGTTTTTAGGATAGTGATGTAGATAGGGATTCCCACTGATGCCAGTCAGAACTGTCTGTATCAGGACAGAAAAAGGGGATGAAGACGTATTTATTTTCTGTGTATATACAATGCCAGACATAATAGGATCACAAGTAACTAATAGGTAAGAAAATAGATGAAATAAAGTTGGTTAACAAATATTTTGAATTTAATTTCTTAAAGGTGTGAGAATCTCAGACCATTTCTGATCAACATATTCTAATTTTATAGAAACAAAAAAAATACCAAATACACAAAGCTCAAGCGCACTGGATTGCATAACTTATAAATCACTTCAAGAGACATAAGTGTGAAAGGTGATATGAAAGTGCAAGTTGTTAACCACCGTTGCAGCTGACTGAGTGTTTTGTTTATTCTCTAACCAGATTCTGCTTTGGGAGTCTGTACCACAACTAATTAACCATAATGCTTTATAATTGTATAAACAAAATATGTAACAGATCTTTATGATATATAATTAATTCTGCCCTTAAGGAAAGCTTTTATAAGTCAAACCATGTGCTGTTTGAGAACTGCCTCTTTATGTTCTCCCTTAGAAGGCAGGTATATGTCCCTGCCAGCAGAGCTCTGGGAACATTCTAGAAAATAATGTTCGTTAAGGCCAGCCAGGTGTTTTCTTGCAGACTGACTACTGGGAGCCCCATCTCTGAAGCTGAGGTTGCTGCAGCTGCCTCTGCTCCTTCCTTTATGCAGACTACAGTGAGGAAAGGCACTTTGGTACAGAAAATTTTCTGTTTTAAAGATCAAATTCGCTGTTGTCATGCAGTAGTTATTTGTTTAATCCTGAGTTTTGTCAGCCTTACTTTTCTGTATTTTTTTGTGTATTAAATTCCAGGCTGAACTCGATCATTGCTGCAAGACCAGAACAAGAACCCAGACAAACACAAATAATTTGTTTCTGAATTATGACCCATGAATAAGCACCACTCAATATGGCTAGAAGATGGCCATTCTCCCATCTGCTGTTTGATGCGCTTGTCCTTCCTGTGGAAAAAAAAAAAAAAGAAAAACCAACAACAAATGGACACACATGAGTTCAGGAGACCTGGGAGGTCAGACACCTGATGCCACTGCATGAAGACCTTCTTTCTTCAAGTGACAGAACAGACAACATCCGTTCCTAAGACTTGTTCAATCAAAGGTGTGAGTCACCCTTACATTGGGCCTGGAGCTTTGTGTGCCGCAGGCCAGAGCTGGTAGCAAAATCTTGAAATACCATGCTTAGCAGAGCTGAAGGTACAGTGAAAGACTCCACTAGGCTGTTTGCAGAGAGACCCTATCTTTGTAAAGTGCTAATCAGAGCCAGCAAATTTCCAAGCATCCCAAGGTGAGAAACTCTCATCCACCTAGTACTCTGCTGATGGTCTTGAAGGAGATCCAATTCTAAGGACCACTGTGCCTTGGGACATTGGTTCACTCTTTGGACATCTTAAATGTACATAATAAAAGAAGGTAATATGAAGATAAGTTGTTTACTGGAAGAAAAAAAGGAAAGAAGGAGAAGAAACGAAAGAGTGAGCAAAGAGCAGAAGCCTCCTTGATCTAGCCATCACTTGGCTGAATGGGAGGCACAGGTTCACATTACACTCCTCTGGAATGATAATCACACCCTGCTTTGAGCCTGACACACCACTGGGAGGATTATCTTTGCAGGGCAGCCCAGATCCTTCTCGCTGATAAAGTTGCTGTATCTGAAGAGTATTTGGCAGAACTGTCACCATACTCACAAACAGAGGAGCTGACTCTCCTAACCTCAGAGGCTTGGTAGAGGGAGTAGTCTGCATCAGCTCCTGTGCCCTCCAGATCAACTCTACAGATCACCTATGTAACTTGGAGAAGAAAACGCTGTTTCCTTGGGGAGCTTTGAGGTGATTTTATTAATGGGTTTCCACACCTTTTGAGGTAACATTTTTAAGGTAATGAGCTTTTTTTTCCCCCCATTGCTTTCCCACCCACATCCACTTCTGAATACACAGCTTTCTTCTGTCTCCTTGTGAGCTAAGAAGTCACCAAAAAAGATCATCTTTTTTCCTTTTCTTTTCAAAATTAAGAGATACCTCTTCTTCTACCTTTGCATGATCAGCTGCACTTCTTATTCCCTTTCTCTAGACTTCTTACAATGTCACACATCATTGTTTTTCCAGACACATCTTCTGTTTAACACTCCCTCTCATGTAACAGAGATACACTGTGTATTGGTAGAGCCAAAGCCATAACTCGGTACTATAGAGGAAGGTCTTCCCCTTGAGACCTTTCATCATGGGCTTATAAAAACTGAGCAATTACATCAGAGTTCAGTTTCTGCATGATGACACTGATTCCCACTGTTTATTGGAATGCTCTATTTCCACCGGTAGTGGTTACATTATATCTTGAGCATCAGGGAAATAATGCATGTCTACATCTACTTGGCTGGCAAGTACAAGTTTGAATTTCTTCAAGTAATGTGTGTGCTTTTTGTCATTTAGGACTAAAAAGAATATGAAGAAATTATCCAAAAGATGTGCTTCATTGGAACTGCTCTGATCTCTCAGAGAAAGAACTGTCTTTATGGCCAAATAATGCTTATAGATAGATTTCCCAAACAATGCTTTTCTTTCCAAGGCCCCATAAATCTCAGATTACTTTTGAGAGTAATAAATGTTGCAATAATGCTGTTCCTGATTACAGGCAAGACTATAACAGCTCTGACTGGTAGTGATTCCATAATTATGTTTGATTACAGACAGGCTCTGTGCGATGCAAGGGGGTTATTTGTTGCCTTCTATCAGTCCTGGATTCCACTGGATTCCACTGGAGACCAAAAGCATGCCATGCCAGCATACACAGCTTACTCAGCTGCCTTCCTCAGAGCTTTGTCACTAAAGCACAGCATTTAATAGCAGGACCTGTGATAGTTGGGTGTGCAAAACCTTTTATGGAACTGTAATTAAGCCACTACGCAACTATGTCAGTGATGGCCACTACCTAAGAGGATCCTGAATTTCAGCAGCTCTTGAGGGCTTGATCTTGTATACTTTATAGTGTGCATGGGATAAAGTTACTCATGACTTTACTCTATTACAATGACAGTAAGAACCAAAATGACAATGAGAAATAAACTATATCTGTAACATTGTCCACGCTTTCTATTATCAAAGAATTTGAAGAAAGGAAAAGCTCCATTAAGTCAAGTAGCCCTCCCTGTATCAATGAACAACAAAAAAAATCATGCCTTACAATTTATTCTCCAGTGCTTTGTTTATTTGGTATTAAATGACTCATGGAATAAGGTTTCCACCTCTCCCTGTGGGAGATTATTCCAGCTGCTGAGACCTACTAGCAGCTCCCTTTCTTTTTTTTTCTCTTTTAATGATGCTGAAGTTTTGCATTCTGTTTTAGTTTGGGATGTAAAAGAGACAAAGGAAATTCACATCCCCAAACTTTCTTTAACATGCTATTAAAGCTTTGACATGGACTCAGAAATCCAAGGAAACATGCAGTTAAAACAGAAATGCATCATGTATTTCACTTAAATACCTCAATAGAACACTTTTAAGCTAACTGCACACTTCCTTGTTTTTACAGGTTTGTTCCTTACAGTTATGTAAATGCACTTTTATTGTATGTAAATTAGCATTAGGCAAACTCTTAAAGCCTGTTTTGTAGCTGTCGCACCAACAAACCACATTTACAAATAAATATTTGTTTCTACAGGCAAATATATTACCTACCTGGAAATAATAATTATTTCCAGCTTTTTGACTCAGTGCTGGGACTCTGCTCTGGCCCCACAACCTGTTGTATGCACAGAATGGAACATTCTAAGAATACTCTGCTTATAGAATAGCATACCCTAAAATTCATTAAATGTGGCTCTCTAATGCATTTTATTGTTATTATTCTTACCAGGCTGCAAAATCTATTTAAAAAGAGAATATTCTCCTGCTTTGAAGATTCAGAGATGGAGTGTTTACCTCCCAGTAGTAGTTGTGGAGTCCACCATGTCACTCAACAGCATCCCATTTGGCTGGTAAAGGAACAGTGATGATAAGTTCCAAATCAAGTTTAGTGCTGTTTGTTGTACCTAGAAAGAAAGGTCATGGTGAACAAGGCTTTATTTGTCAGAAACAGCGAAGTAGGATAACTGGAGGGGTAGAAGCAACCCAGGAAAGGACTCTCTGAAATGAAGGTTGAAGTTCCCTAACCCTCAGATTTGCCTTTTAAATCAGTATTGTCAAAATGTACCCTTATTAACACGAGCACAAATCTGACAGTTAGGGCACTGGTGTGGTAAGAGCATTCATGCTTAATGCAGCTCAAAAAAAACCAACACAAAACCAGATACAGACCAAATCAAGAAATCTTAATAGAAAGATGTCAGGGACTCTACTATCAGACACTTATTACTCTTTTAATGGATCATAATGGCTTCAAATCTACCTCGTTAAGGGGATGCTGCTCATTTAAAAAGTTAAATGTCATATAAATCTAAGTACTATACAGTACATTTGTGCTTTCCTAATAGCAAGGTAACTGCTCATATGAAATGGTGCTTCTCCTTTCTTTTATTATATTGGTGTGATTGGTAATAGATATAACAATATCATTATATTCAAATTGCTGCTGCTATTTGCTTACTGTTTCTACCTTTTCCATTAAAGATACGATTGCTGTACATAATATACAGTACATAAGCACTCTGCAAACATTTTTTTTCCTCACAGATAATTCTATGATGAGCATGAAACTATTTTAAGGAATAATTATTTTCATTATGTTAACATGATGTGTTGCATTGTTTTGCTATTATTAATTATATATTTTAGATAAGAGACTGGCAAGATAAATTATAGTAAAGAACCACTAGAAGTGCCCATTACATTTGACATGGCAGGTTATCAGAATACCAACCATTTTACCATGTTTCAATCAGCTTCACTTTGGAGAATAGCAACCACACATACTTGTCCAAAAGTGTCCTCATAATGAATGCCTGAAGTGGAAAAAAGGGAAAATAAACCTGCAAAATCCCTCAGCTCCTCTTTTGAAAGAACTTGGGCTTAGTCCCAACTGTGCAAATCAGACTTTTTTCCAGATGACGAACTAGGGAAGGGAGATGGAGATGGTGGTTGAGTCAAGTAACCAAACTCAGAATAGTAATGTAGGGCAGGACTGCTGCCTGGAGAAAACCCAGCTTCCCATGGGATACTGGTTAACTTGCTAGCTAAAGGAAAGTGTTGAATGGAATTACCTGTACCAATGAATAGAAAGAAGAACTTCAGGCTGAAAGTGGAGCTGGAAGGAAGGTTTGGTGATTTTAGCTGTGTGTTGAATGTTCGCCTTTATGTAAAAGCAGATGCCTAAGGAATACATAATTCAAAAGTCCCAAGTGGTTGGCCTATTTTCCTGAAGAAGAGAAGAGAATGTAGCAGTAGGTCTGATTCCAGATGAGATAAGACTTTGTTATAACAAAGGTAATGTTAATGGGCAGGTTCTGGTTTAAGTGAGTTATTCAGTATCACAAAAAGGCTTCTGACAGATAGGAAAAAAAAGACAATTATCCAAAATGGTATTCAGTTTTCTTAAGGGGAAATCTTACAGCTGGCTCTTACTCTGTAGTTTCCTGGCTTGTTCATTATGCAGTCCTCACTCCTAGTGACAATCCTTTACACTGAATGAAATAAAGTTAACAATAGCATTTGACTAAAAAGAAAGTACTATAATACCTTCTGTCTGAAATTCAGCTGTAAACTTGATTCTGAAATTTTCCAGTTTGTGAGTATTCATAAATACTGAGTTTGACCTAGTGTAAATACTGTTGGACCATAGGTCTAACAGCCCTTTACTTAATGCATTTTCCCCATATCTAGGAAAACAAAGACATGAGAAAAGGAAATCTAACTCCTGACTACATGCCTGACCCTAAATTGGATGATCAGCAATGTTAAGGTAAGTCCTCAGTAGTGGGTTTCCTTTTGTTATTGGAAGACAACTTGAGCATGTAGAGATTTGAAAGTGATCATGAGTTGGAATTCTCTTCCCTGGTGAGTGTCAACAAAGCCAGCAGTGGGGATAATGATGTATCAGCAGCCCTGGAGAATTCAAGGGCTGGAATGCAAGGTGAGTCCCGAGAGGCTTAGGGATAGAGAGTGCTTGGCTGATCTGAGGAAATCATATCTGTACCACTGAACATTTGGGAGCTGTGAGAAGATGGAGTGTGGTTGATGAAGGCAGTATCTGTCTGTCAAAAAACCTTGTAGTAAAAATAATTCCATATATATTTTTTCGCCATTACCATCATACTCTAGCTAGAACTTTGTTTAAAGGCAAAACAGGCCGAAAACTAAACCAACACCTCCACAGTTTGAGACAGATATTTTCTAGGAAAATGGGCCACTGCTGCTTCAGCAGAGCTGCTCAGCTCCAGATAGCAGTTGCATTTCACGTGGAGGCCCTTACTACAGGGGATGTTCCCATTCCTGCCTAGGGATGCTCCAAGTCCACAGAGGCAAGCCTGTTTTAGTTTCAGTTTTGTAATTTGAGAGCTGCAGTTTGGGTCATTAGGGGTCGTTCTAGTCTTCAGCCACATATAATGCTTTCTGGTCATCATCTCTTTCAGAATATTACTGTGATGTAAGTACTTCTTGTTATTTCTCTCTTCCCAAATGTAATATTCCTAACTGTATATTCCTTATATTCATTACACATAAGTGAAACACAGGGAATGGACCTGAACATACATGAAGATAAATGCACCCATTACTATTTTGTGTTAGATGCTGTGTGAATACCTCAGAGACAGTCACAAAGGACTTGATTCTAAGTGGAATGGGCAAAGGGCAGCCAAGAAAAAACATAGAGGGAGATAAGAGAGACATAACAATAATGAAACAAGCAGGTAGATACACTGGGAGCAGAGTATTGATGGCCTTACAACCTGGTAAGAGCCTAGAAACAAAAGGTATGTCCAGATTTGAAGAGTTTGCCCTCTCTAAAACCTTCAAGTAGGAACAAAATAAGGATTAGGATTGCACAGTGTCTAGTTACTGCTTAAAACGTCTCAGTTTCCACGGCTCACGTAAATCTGTTTCTGACCTCGAGAGATGAACCCATTATCAATTGATAATAGTAAGAGAGATGTGAGTAACTTTGCCTGTCACTGCCCCACTCCTTGAGTTCACTCCCTTGCTGTCATGCTCTTGCTGTGATGTGTAATGTCCACTGCTCTCAGGATGCCTCTCCCAAAAGCTGTGTTAAGGATGTCCTTGTCTCCCAGAAGGATTGAAGATTCAGAAATACCTGTTACCTCCAGTATAAACTCCCTTAAGCACATGCCAGCTGACAAGGTAGTTCCTTAAAGTGGAAAAGAGAAGCACGAAATGCCTTTTACATGGCTTTTGAAAAGCTGAAAAGGGTATTTCAGGCAAACATGGGTTTCTGAAAGATATTAAGATTCTGATAGGAGCTCAGTTTTTACTTCACTTTCCCTGTAATATCTTCTTAATATTACAGAGCAATGGTACTCCCTGAGGGAAGTACTCTGAAACCTAGATGAAAAACACTGAAAAATTCAACAGTTGGTATCCCACTTTAAAATACAGACGAATTCCTTCTTCATCTCTTCTGAAATCAGTTTCCTAGGGATGTGGCATGGTGTTGTACTATGTATGCTAACTCTAGTTTAGAAAGAATTAGGATGGAAATAACTTTTGGGGAGTGAAGTCTCCCCAGTACAGCTGTTGATGTGCCTGGTAACAGTTTGGCTGGAAACAGTCTCAGTGGATCTTTCCTTCTCTGGTTGTGGTGAAGGCAAGTGAAGTGGTGGTTCAGTTTGGACGGTAAGGCTGTGGCATGGTCCTCTGCTGGTTTGGAAAGGAAGACTTGCTACTGATATTTTACACTGACATGCCCTGTGGTTTGGGGTGTGTGTGGGCTCTTGTTTTGGGGCTTGTGGGATTTTCTCTGTCAGACATTTACCTTGTCTTTATGCATCTATTCTTCCTATCTGAATACCTTGCTTGTTTGATGTGCAAGAACATGGAAATTGTAAAATTTAGCCATTGTAAAATAGTATCTAAATAGACAAATTCAAAAGTTATATTAGTTCATCCTTATTTTAGTCTGACGTAACCCTGAGCATTGGCAATAGCCGGAATGTATCAGCTATTGTCTCAGTCAAAGGTGTACTTTCTTTCTCAGCTGACACCAGATGATTTTTGGTCTGTAAGACACTACTGTGTCAGCAATGTTATCTGACAAAGTTACATATGTAGGAAAATGTGCTTACTGTTTAAAACTCTACTGATATTACTGTGGGCAGATGGCTACTACAGGTGAATGCTTTCCAGTCATTTTGAGCCCAGTGCAGCGAAGTAGAAAAAAGTAAACTACATGGACTTCATAGCTGTGATTAAGCACAGTGCAAAATCCTTGGGGGAAAAAGTCTCTACAGCCCAGTTGTACAAACAAATTTGGCTCATGCTAGCAGAAAACAAAAAGACCGGAATAATGGAAAAATACATGGTTGCTGATTTTTCTTAAAATGAATTTATAGGAGTGGCTTTGTTGACTGAGCACATGTTCACACGGGTGTGCGGTGTATTATTCCAACCCTTTCTGTAACATAACCGCGGTGACTGCGTCACATGGTGCTAGTGCAAACAAAGTCTCACTAACAGCCCATGAATAGAAGCATTTCCGGAGAATACAGTTTCTCGTTGGGACTATCAACTGATTCCTGTGCTACCAAGTGATAAGGATAGCTATGGACAGCGTTGGAAGTATAGAGTAAGTGTAGTAATCTGAAATGTGCAAGACAAAAATGAGTGTTTGTTATATAATCAAAAAGGATACAAGGGATATAGTCCATTCTGTCGCACTTTTAATTGATTACTGATTGGAAGGCAGCAACTAATATAGGAGAGTATATCTTGTTAAATATTGTACTTCTGTCTATATTCCATATCCTTTTTGTTCTCCTAATGTTTGAATCTGAAAGGCCATCACTGAGCTGACTTCCTCCACACAGCAAGACTCCCTGCATTTTCCCTTCTCCATTACCATCCTATTTGCATCAGATCCAAAATAAGCACTGTTTTCCTGATGGACTCAGCTCAACTTATCTTTCTGATCTTACAGCCATTTATTTTCTTAGCTATTAAGCTACTCATCCTAATCTTAATTTTGTTTCTCATTGTCTCAGGTTATCAATTCATCTAATGGGATCTCTTTTTCCTAGAGCAAAACCACTTTTTCAAAATATCACTATAAAACTTTTTATTTTCCTCTTGTCATTTTCTGAGAGGTGCTTTTGGATGTACATCAGGAAAAAAAATAATGTTCTATATACACTTATAGGAAATGATGAAACCACACTTACTTAGAACTTGAAGAACACCTTGATTTTTTTAACGAAAGTAAAAATACTGTCAGGGTTTGATGGACGTGAACAGACTTTGTTGTAGGAAATTTTGGCTGTTTCTCAGCCTTTCCTGCATGGGAGTGGAGTAAGAGGGAAGACGCAGACAGTCCTCTGGGAATAGGGATAGCGCAAGATTTGGTCCAGATGAATGGCTCTCTTAAGCCAGCGTTAAGTCGGCACCCCTGTAAAGTCCACTTTGAATTCAGGAGCACATCTTTGCACCTCACCCAGCGTTCCCCGGGGCTGTTCTCCCCGCGTTCCGCCTACGGGCGCCGCATCCCGGCGCTCCGGAGCCGGGCCCGGGCCCGTGCCCGCCCCTCCCGCCGCCGCCACATCCCACTTCCCCGGCCCGCCTCCCCGCCGCCGGCCACGCCCCCGCCGTTCCGCCGCTCCCATTGGCTGGCAGCGAAGAACGGCAGGGCCCCTGGCCAATGGAACCCGCGCTGGTGCCGCGGTGGCGCCCAATGGGCTCGTGCGCCCCCCGCCCCTGCCCGTCGCGGCCGGGCGCCGGGGCTGCGCGGTGCCATTCGGAGGGCGGGCGGCGTGGGGAGCGGATGGTGCTGGCAGCGCCTCCCGGGCGCCGGCGGGGGCAGGAGCTGGAGCTGGAGCAAGAGCTGGCTGCGAGCATCTCCCTCCCTCCCCATCCTTCCCCCTCCGGCTTCGTGTCCCCTCGTCGTGCGCTGCCGCCGACCGCGCTGAGCCGGCAGCGCTGTACGATGTGAGCGGCCGCTGGGCTCCGCAGCGCCCCCGGTGCTCTCGACGCTGGGGCGGGCAGCGATGGCCAGAGCCTGGCGTGGAAGCAGCAGCCGCCGTCGCCGATAGGAAGCGCCGGGGGCAGCTGGGCAGGCGGCGCGGAGACTCCCTCGGGCCGTGCAGCGCTTGTCCCGCCCCGCCCCCTCCCTCCTTCCCTCCCCTCCTCCTCCTCCTCTCCCCGCGGCCGGTGCATGCGGGGCGCTGGGGGCCGAGCTCGGGTGCCCCGCAGCCGCCGGAGCGAGTGACCCGCGGGGTCTTCCGCATCCCCGCCATGTCCTCGTCCAGCTCCTCGCAAACCCCCCCGTCCCACCACCAGCCCCCGCCGCAGAGGATGAGGCGCGGCGCCGCCGGGTCCCCCACCGCCGGCACGGCCGGGGGCCCCGGTAACGGCGCCGGGGGAGGCGCGGCGGGGACCAGCCGACTGCTCCAGCCCATCCGAGCTACCGTCCCGTATCAGCTCCTGCGGGGCAACCAGCACAGCCCGACTCGGTCCCCCTCCGCCTCGGTGGGCAGCAACACGGGGCCGGGGGGTGGCGGCGGGGGTCGCGGCGGAGGCAGCCCCCCACCGCCGCCCAGCGCGACGCCGCCGCTGGCGGCGGGCGGCGGCGGAGCGGAGCCGGGCAGGGTGAAGGGCAGGCAGCGGCGCTCGCCGGAGAGCGGCGGCAGCAGGAGGAGCAGCTCACCTGAGAGACGGAGCCCCAGCTCCCCAGTGTACAGAGGTAAAGCACCGGGAGAAAGCCGGTCCTGCTTCCATGCCCCGCGGGGGTGCTGGCCGGGCTGGGGCCGCCCAGCCTCCGGGTACCCTGGGCTCTGCTTTCCGCTGTCGGGCTGCGCCCTGCCTTCCCCCCGGGCCAGCGGGGGTGGGACACTGGCGGACTCCCGTCCCGACGGGAGGAGCCCCGCTGGAGCCTTAGGGAGCGGGTCGGGGGGCGGGGGTGAGCCCTAAATCCCCCATCCCCGGGGCAAGTGGCGTGCCCGGGTTTGCTCTGCCAGGAAGCGGGAGGGGGGAGGAAAACACTTCATCCCGCCGCCCTCCCCCGGGATGGGGGGAGGCGACCCCTGAAATGTCATCCTCCTTCTTGGGCAAGGTGAGAATCCTTCTCAGGAAAAATGCCCCAGTGACCCCACCCGCGTCAGCCTCGGGAGGAGCGGAGGGGGGTGAGCCCTGGGGCCGCCGGCGGCCCCCTCCCTGGGGGAGAAGCAGTCGGGGGCTCCGACGGCGGTGCTCCTGCCGCTTCTACCCCTGCGCTCGGGCTCTGGCAGCGGAGGTGTGTAATAGGGAAGCGAGCCTAAAATTAACTCGCTTCCCTGTCTCCAGCTGTAACTATTTAGTAGGGGTGATAATGGGTTAGATTTATATCTGGGGAGTCACAACCCAGCTCTGAAGTGTGTGTTAAAACCAAGCATCAAATGCTCTTCCTTTCTGTAGAACTCAATTTCTTAAAAGACTTGCATTTTTATAAGATCATAGGATAAAAAATGAGGTGTTTTCAAGCACAGGTTCCAAAACAAGGAAATTCCCGTACTGAGGTGCTTAAAAACAAGTCTCTTGTGAATGCTTGAGACTGTAAAAAACTCAAGCAAACAAAACCCACTACAAACCAACCCAAATAACCAAAATAGGCCTGTAAAGTTTAAAACGTGAAATTGATTCCCAGCAAGTCCAACTTCACCTGCATCAGGTTGTCTGTTGAATTATTGAATGTGTTAAAGTGGCAGTGGCCATCTTACCTCCCCCACTCCTTTCTGCCTTCCCCCATCACTTGAGCAGTTGAATGAATCTGACTAAACACACTTTTTATGTTGTCCTGCTGTAGCTGGACAACATAAAAATACCCCTTGCTTTTTCTGTCCCTTCCATAAGTCTTACTGCGTGTGATTTCTGTGGCAAATTGTGGTCTGCGTTGGGTGCCAGTATGTGTTGTAGCAGTGGAATCTTGCCTTCTCCCTTTTTTAGTTTTTATGTGTAGTAAACCCTTGCTATCTGTAGTATTTGTTACTTGGGCAGATCTGTCATCAGAATCATCATAGGTCAGGGACAGCATTTTACAAATGAGCAAAATGTCACTGCCAGTTACAAATGGAGTTAATTTGCCCTATGCATCTGCTTATGCTGATGACCTAATTGATTGTGTTATAATCGGAACAGAGATACTTCATAATGTATTTTTCAAAAAGTCCATTTCTGCAGAGCGTTTTGCATGCTTGAAAATGGAACTGAGCTTCTGTGGTTTTGATTCATTCAAGCTCTACTTAAAATTTTAAAGATCATATTTTTCCCACTGTATGGAGCACTAAATGTAGATTTCCTCTTTGCCTCTTAAACCTTTGGAAAATGCTAATGGGAAATGAGGAAAAACCAAAATATATGTGCATACGGGTAGTGGTGGTGCTGATGATGAGCAGTAAATTATTTAATTATGGGAACCCAGAGGAAAACATTGTAGTGGTGCAGTGTATAAAGGCTACGCTTAAGGTGTATTGAAGAGGGAGGAATGTGGGCAGTTACCTGCAAGCAAGAAAAATACTGCAAAGCTGTGAAGTACTTCATTAATGTGTATGAATTTTTTGTTGGAGGGGAAATTTTAATTTTGGAAAGTGGTTTCAGTCTTCTTCATCTGTGGGCTATTTTAGCCTTAATAAATCAGACTATAAATTAGTACTGAATGACTTTTCTGTCATTAAACTTGTTTGAGCTTGCCTCCTGGTGAACCGCGTCAGCAGCACACAGAGCTTGATTTGGTTTAATGAGTGCAGTGTATAAAATCATAAATGGTCCGTCGAGAAATGCACCCTGTAATCTGTATGCACTGCAAAGAATTCCTTCCCCCTCCTCCAGGTCAAGCCAGCTGCTGCTGCAGAAGCTGACATCCTCTAGCAAATCCTGAATGAATGAATGAAAACAACGTGATCGCCCTAATAATGACCACAATTGCACACGTCAACAGCTTTATTTTACCGAAATACAGGCACCATTTTCTAGCGGGCGAGAGTAATAAGATACTCTATTTCTTCAGTCTTGCAAATGAAAAAAGGTTACCAAAGCTCCCCTTCATCTGCCCCCCCACTTTCCCCCCCCAAACCTAGAGCTGTTTTCACACAATTTGGAATATAGTTCCATGCCATGGGGCAGTATTTTGTCTTTGTTTCCCTGCTTGTTCTTAGCATTTTAGTACATGATGTGTGGACACTAAAAATGTGTTTGTAGTCTATATGGTGATAATAGTATATAGAAGATTGATTGCTGAACTGGAGGGCTACTGCAGTAATAATGGAGGACTTGAAAAAAAAATTTAAACGTTCCATTTTCAGACATGGACCATTTTGCTGTGGCTTGTTAAACAATGCTGCCCCAGCTATTTATAGTTGTTATCAGTATGCAAGTCTTGGGGAAGTGGCTTGATTAAGTTTTTTTGTCAGTTTTTCAAAGCCATTTCCCACTGCTGTAAAATATGAGCTTAGGCTCTAGGTTTAATCCTGTTGTTTTTCTCACCAGTGCAGGAGATGTGTTTGTCTTTGGCTCTGCAGTCTGACTTGGATTGTTTCACGAATGTGCTCATTCTGGAGACTGCTTCTGATTCTGATGGATAGATGTTACTCTCTTAAGACACCTGTCCCTTCCCCACCTCATTTCAGCCTTTTTCAGTATAGATTCCTTGATCTGGCTATTCTGCTAAGCCATTTTGTGTGGATATTTTAGTGATTTGCTAGCGGTCCTTTTATAAAGGAGATTTCTGTGAAAGCACTCCAGCTTTGAGCTTCTACAGGTCAGAGCAACTACCACTGCAGGCACTGACATCACTACTACACGAATGAAAGCAGCATGATCTGTTTTTTCTCCCATCATCATGTTTTCTACCCCTTCTTTCTAGTATACTGTAAATGTTTTTGTTCTGTAGCAACACCTTGTGTTTTTAGGACTGAAACTTTCAATAATAAAATATTTTCTTCTAAGCAAATTTGGGGATTTTTAGTTGTTAGGAAACCATCAATGCCAGTAGCAGTATTTGGTTAGTTCTGCTACTGAATGGGTGAGAAATTGTGAATGTTATATGTATTTTTTTAAGGTGCTAAAAAAAAAAAAGGGAAAAAGGGGGAAAAACCTTCTGATATCATAGGATAAATCTGCAATGTGCAAGTCTACACCTTTCCTCTTTCTTGAAATGTATTTATTCCTTACTAGTAGATATTCTTTATGGTGTGTGCTCATGTTTTGGAGAGCTGGCAGTGGAAAAAGTGTCGGATTGAATGTAACAACACATGGTTTTCTTAGAGGGAGTATATCTGTTAGATCTCTGAGTGCATAAAAGTAATGTCAACAGAATCTGAAGCTATGTGGTTTATGACAAAGGGTGTTCCGGTAATAGTCCAAAGAAGCCAAACCCTTGGACATGTCAAATAAAACTTGCCACTTGCTCGTGGACACATCTTCTAAAGAAAAAAGCAAGTTTACTTTCTTGCCTTACCTGGATAAAATCAGAAGTTTCTGCTGTTACATAAAGTAGCTTGTATAAATATGAGAGAGGGTTTCCTGTTTAGTTTCTTTTTTTCACAATAGGTGAATATTTTGTATACAAGGAGGGTGTAAATGACTTCTGTATGATTCAGACTTAACACTGGTCTCACCAAATGCTTTGATTTGTTTAGTGTTAATTCTGGTGGTACTGTAGTATTATGCTTCATATTTTTCTAACTTTCACTTACACGTTTTATAGCACAAACTTTTTTCCATATAAAATTTTAAAGACAAATGTTAGTTTTAAGGACAGATGAAAAATACTGTAATCAGTTTGACTGTTAAAGGTTCCCAGTGTCTTTTACTTCCCAAAATAACTCCTGAAGAGTTGCCAGCATTGGTGAGAGAAAGCAATTACAAAAGATGCTAAACAACTGCATAACCCAGTTCTGCTGTAAGAAGTATATATATCTGGTTTTAGGCTAGTGGAGGGAGGAGTGGAGTAAAACAAACAGTATTGTTGATCTCTAAACTTGTAAGGGATATCAATATTATAAAAACACCCAAAATCTGGGCTTCAAAAAGTGGAACTATTTTAGTATCCTGGATTCAAGCCATCCAATATCGTGGCATCATAAGCATTTATACCAGAGACCAAGATGATCTTTCCTTTATTTCTAACAAATGTAGGTAAGGAAGTAATTTTTGTGACGCTTCCTATTTCCTGATCCCTGTATAATAGCAGTATTCCCATAATTGTATGGCCAAAACAGTTTTGCTCCAGCTTTGTCCCCCTCTCTTCCCAAAATAGCTTTCATTGGAATATAATATGATGAAATAAAAGACCCTGGCTGAATTTGATCCAGTTGTCCTGAACTCAGAGGCTTTTTAGTTATATGTTTTAACATGACTGTAAGTGGGAATGGTGTATTAGATGTCTTTAATAAATATGCTTTATAAAACAAATAAACTGAGCTTCTTTCTGGTGTTAAACTACAGGAAAGTAAAATAGGAAGGTACTTTCTCCATTAAACTTGAATAGTACTGTAGCAAGGCATTAGCTATGAAAAAAGAACCTCCCTACCCCATGGAAAAAGCCCAACTTAAAGATGTATATGTATATACCTGTTTTAAATTGCTACTTGTCTTTTAATTCTTATTCTTTGGACATAAGCAAGTATTCATGTGTTACAGATGGCCAAATTGATGGCCAAATTGAAGTTACTTGCCAACATCTGTGCATAGTTAAACAGAGGCAAATACTGAAATTTGGTTTCTGAAATGCATGGTTCCTGTGTTTTGTTGTTTTCTTTCCCATGGTGGTGGGGTGAATGGAGGTTCTTAAAATGTATTTTAAAATGCAGGGATGGTAGATCAAGAGAGTGTGTCTTATAATCTTACAAAAAAAGTCACTGTTCACCAAGCCTAGACTGCTACATTGCAAAAATTCACAGTGAAAAGCCAGTTATTTTCAAAATGGGTTTGTGCTACTACTCTGTCATTATGAAAAAAATAATAAAAATAACTGATGCAGTAATTCTGAAGTTTCAGTTTAGTCTAGACTTGAAAGCTGTAGTTGTAACAATGCAGAATGTGTTGGAAATAGAGTATATGCTCCTCAGCGTTTCAGTTTAAGTGAGTATCTGAAATACATTTTCAATGGGCCTTCACTGGTTGATTAATTATCTTCATCTGAAGAATATAATAATTATTTTTAACCTGCAGTGAAAAACGAAAGTTCCTGTTTAAATCAGTTGGCAATTACTTCAGTAGAGAAAAGCATTGCCAGCACTTGACAAAATAGGTAGTTCTTCATGGATTTCACATACGTTCACGGGAAGTTGTTAAAATAGTAGGGTTTAAGCATCAACTAGCATTTTTTAATAAGTATCTTTTATTGATGAAAAAGTGACTGTGTATTAAAGATGACTGGAAAATTTTGCTCAAAAATTTAACTGTTAATGATTATCATCTTGGTTTACTGTTAGTATTTAAATGAATGTTTATGTTATTCTTTCAGTGCTGCCTCCCATGTAAATCTGTAGTGCTTAAACAATGGCTTAAGGCATTTTCAGGCAAGTAAAATAATACTTATATTTCATCATTAGAAAGGATGCATCACAGCAACTTGTCAGCCTGAGATTGTGCCCTTTTCCTTTGTGTCACCATTTTTAAGATTTGGGTTATTGCAAAATGAAGAGCATTGGAGATAACAGTGAAGGAAAATGGGTACTTAATAATCTAATTTGGAGTAATAACTTTGAATCTGTATTTACTTCCCCAAAATTAGATAGTCGTTCGGTTATGCTTAATTTTTTTCCCATCTGATTTGACTCTGAAGTTCATCACTACTATACAATTAGTTTTGTATTGGGAATTAAATGCTAAAGTGTAGAGATAGCATTGAAAGGGATCAGAGGCTTCTGCAGTGTGGATGCCACACAGAGTATCATGATACAGTGTGTAATAGCAATCCTTTGGAAGGGTGAGTCAGGCTCTCCGGTGCTTACTTTTCTGAAGCTGACATCACATCCATGGAAGCCCTCATCCACAGCTGAAACTGAAAAACATGTGCTCTCAGGAACTCTTCCCTACTCTCCCAGCTGTGTGAGTCTGGGCTTAGCACCAGAGCTGTAGGGTTACGTGGCCCCATTGGATTGTCTGGTGATAACTTTGCTCAGACAGTGTGTCCTGGTAGTAGGACAGAGGAAGGCATGTAGTTCCTGGAAGTCTGTCTTGGAAGGAAATGCAGCCAGGCCAAGTGGGACTTGTTGGGGAGTGCTCTCAGTCTGCTGTCTCAGGCCTTGTAATACTTGTAATGTCTCTGCTCTGGGTGTGTTCATTCCACTTCTGCTTTGGTTTGTGCACTTCCTAGCTGCTGCCGCTGATTCCTGCCAAACTATTCTCTGAAGAAAAGACACCCAGAAAGTGTGAGTGTCTACACTCAAGCAATAACAGTTTTCTGCACAAAAAATTTGTAAATGGGGGATTAACCTAAACAGTTGATGTTAGGTCAGTGAAGATGGTTGTGATGGGAAGTTTTCATTTTTTGTAGTAGCAGATCTCTTAGCCTTCCATATTAGATATTGTTGCTTTGGAGATTGTGTACACTTCCCAGTAGTTTGTAAAATGTTATGAGCTTGAGTTTTGAAACCTTAATACAAGGTACTGTATTGGTTAGACCTCCTCATTTAGTGTAGCATATGTCCTGATGATAAATGATGCCACTGATGCTGGTGTTCATAAGGACTTAACATTCCCTGTTGCTGGTGTCAAATTGAGGAGAAGCTGTTTGCAATGGATATTGTTCTCTGAATCAAATACAAATGTGCTATTAACAGCATTGGTTCTTACATGCCATTTGTTTTGCACAACCTGAAACTAGTTTTACTAGTAGTACCCAAACTATGCATTCTGTTTCCTCTTTAGGAAGAAAGTGTCTCATATTTTGCTCATAAGAGCAGTAGATAGTAGTTCTGTCATGGTTTTTGAATAATCTAAAATCCACTGTAGAGTATTTTCTTCTCAGTCTGCTGTGAGATAGTCTAAACAAGAATAATAATTTAAGTGTCTCATTCCTTGAACAGTGCAAGTCACCTGTTTGAAGAAGGATAGCTTCAGCCTCCTTTCCTGTGCTGTTACCGCCAGGCATTTAGCACTGTTGTAGACACGCTTCTGAATTTCAGGAATTAACACTTATTTCTGACTGATAGGTCATTGCAAGATGACTGGCGTTCATATTTGATTTTGAAACTAATTTCTGTAGCTAAATTAATTTTAGTATTATATAGTAAGTATAAATCTGTCTTTTAGAAATGTAATTACTCAGTTGTGAACTGATTAAATGTATGGCATTGTGGGTATTGTTATAGTATGTGCCTTTTAATCTCAGGTGTTTTGGTGTTCAGTGTCTATTCTGGAGTTCTGAAAGAAATAATTAGTAAAGGTTGTCTAGCTGGATTACCTGGGTATCTACATTTTTTAAAAGTCTTCATAGTTAGAAAAAAACCCCAAACATTTTAATATAGGTGCTTAGGCTGCAGTACCAAAAAAAATTCAAAACTGTAATAATTGCTTGACATTTTTCAGCACTTGGAGACCAAGCTATCATTGGAAATAACGTGTTCTTACCAGGAAACAAGTTTTGGTTATTCAATGTTCAGTTACTAGCTAATTCAATTAATTGTAGTCTGCAGAAATTACCCTGTAAATACAAACCTCACTTCAAATTACGTCATGCAGTCAGCAGTTGGCTATTAGGGAGCAGATTACTTACGTGCAAATATAAATTCCCAGGTTTGTGAACATGTAGCTCTCAGGGATAACAGTGCAGTTGCTTTTCTTAGACGAAGTGCTGTAACCGTGCTGGATCAGAAATGTTGCTGGTTAAACCTTGAAAATTTTGCACTGTATTCCCATAACTCAGGCCACAGAGACACAGCATGGAGGAGCCAGCTCTACAAGAACTATGGGTTTCTGTGGGTATTTAACAGGATCTCAGTACTACCCCTTCTGCACGTCATGGCAGAGCTCCCTAGCCCGGTAGGACTAAAGGTGTTGGTGATTACAGCAGGTATCAGAGTGGTGCTGTCTGTGCTCGAAAGGTTTGGTGAGTCCAGTTCTCACACATGGAGTCAAATTCAGTCCTGAGTGTCAGCTGGTCGGTCTTTCTGGAATCTGGAGCCCTGGAAAGTACATTATGAAAACTAAGTGGTTTTGCAGCATTGACTCTGTGAGTTAGGTGTTACACCTCCATATTCAGCATACATTATTCTAAATCTTTGTTATATGTGATATCTTAACTTTCTCCTTTTCCAAGCAGTGAAGAGTTGAGTTGTTCACAGAAAGTTAAATCCAGATTTACGCTGAGTGCCCCGGAACAGACTTTGACCAGAGTGACTCTAAAAATACCAGCTAACTGCTGAAGAATGCAGAATGAGACTTAGGTTTACACAGTAGTTGGGAGGCTGCCAGGTTAAAGGAGAAGCTATCTTCACAGAAGTAAATTTCTGTTCAAGGTCTTAAAATCTTTATTGTTAACTGATAGCTGTGTTTGCTTAATTGTGGCAATTGATAGTGGAATACCACACTTCCTTTCTCTCATACTCTGATTCCTTTGGTATTTCACCTTCAGTGGCTCCTTTGTTATACCTGATACCCTGCCCAGAATAATCATCTTCGCAATGTTTTCTTCACCCACAAAGAAACCATAAAGTACATTTGAAATACTTGCTGTTCTTTTCAAAGGAAACAAGGAAAAGTCCTGAACTGGAAGAGAAAAATTTCTCATGGGCAAAAATGTAATTAACTCATGCATGTTTAAAAGTAATGTGTATTTGAGAAGTGTCCATACAAGGAAGTGACTGGAGACACATACTCTGTGTAGGTTATTCTCCATGTGGAAGATCCAAATAAACTTCAGGTGTTGTTGTAGAAAGAGAAGTTTATTCTTTCAAAACAAGTGTGCAGTCCATACATATATTATTTAAAATATTCTGTAAAACTGTTGTATAGATCCACCTTCCGAAGAAGGGACTAGGCTATTCAGATGATTGAGACTCATGGTTTTGTTTAGTGGTGTGGATAGCCTTTAATATGAAGTCGAAGGATGCAGGGAGATCTTTTCTTTGCAAGATTTATGGTAGAAACTTAGACTGGCCGCGTTGAAGATGGGAATTACCAACTGTAACAACTCAAAATTTGGGAGAAGCTGAAGACATGGGTGTGCTGACACTGTACGTAGAATGTTAGATCTTGTCTTTGTTTAGTCATGCAAGTTTGCATGCATATACAGCAAAAGAAGAAAATCCTACATAGAGGTATGTTCAAAATTCATAAATCTGGAGTAAAGTTTTGGATTTCTGAAGGAAGTAGTTTGAAAATTTGTCTAAACAGAGTTGCTCTGCCTTCAATACAAAGAGAATCTGTTTTAATGAAAAATGTTAACACTATTGGAGTCTTTCAGACATCAGAAAAGTTGAAGGATGTGATCTGATTGCATGGACACTTGCCTCGAAAAGGCTGCTAAGGAATAAGCAGAGAACCTGCAAGAAACAGCAGGAGGAACTGAGGAAAGAATGTCATGTTACCAATCAAAAGGTGAACCTTAGCTGAGAATTGTTAAAACACGAACAGGCTTGGCCTTCGTGTGCTTTAAGACAGAAAATAAAAACAGGCAGATTGAAAAATGGGGAAAAAGCTGTAACCGTTTGGTACGAAGAAGAATAGATCTGAGAATGATCTGAGACTGATTTGCTAGAATGTATGGTTTCAAAGTCAGCTCCAAGGAATAGTAGCTACAGTCTCAGAGGAAATAGCCCAAATACTTGGTCAATGCTTTGTGCTCACCAGAACAAAGTCTAAGAAATCGCTTTCCATAAGGACAGTGATTTTTAACTCGGAAAGATAAACCCCAAAATTGTAAATACTGTAAGGATAACTTGGAATTAGGAATTACCAAGACTGTGATAAATATAGATTGCATATTTCAGTAAAGTCAGTTCAGAGGTCTCCATTGCAGGATTCTAGAGCAGCCTACTCAGAAATGGACACTTACATTCAAATTTCTGAGGCAGTCTTGTTAGTAGGAGTGACATCATTTGAGAATAGATATCTGAGTATAGAATATACAATGCTGATGTTTTAAAAATGTGAAAAACATGTCCATTGCTAGAGAACTGTCAGTGAAACTTCAGAAGACATTTGAAGGGATGGTGGAAACCAGGAAGAAATGTTACAGTGCAAAATGAGCTTTCCAAAGGGTGTCATGCTAACCTGGTGGTTTTGATAAGAAAACTGATCTCCTAGACGGGAAGTAGATCTTATCTGTTTAGGCAAATTTTGAAATTAGGGTGATGAAACTGTTGATGAATATTGAGAGGTTTAATTAGTATGCAGGAAGCTTATGCAAGAAGAGTTTAAGAACCATGGGAATTGAAATAATAACTTTAAAAAATAAGACTTAAAAGTAAAAAAGTGGAAGTTTATGTATGTGAGGTTGTACTTGAGGAGAATATATTTTCCTTAAAGGAGGAGCATCTAATTTGAAAATTCTGCAGGGTGGAGTTGGGTGATGGTGGGATCTCTAAACTGCCAACATGAAGTGACTGAAAAACTGCTGGATACAGGTCTGGTCTTGCATGAAGTGCAGCTGGCCACACAGGGTCTGCTGGGGCATTGTATGGGATACTGCCCACCATTTTGGTGCTCCACAGGTCAAGAAAGGTAAAGTCAAACTGGAGTTGACTCAGAGAAGGACTCCCAGATTAGGAGTTTAACTGTGTGATGTTAAAAAAAAGTCACCTCTGAACAAAAACAGTTGCTTTGTCAGAATCCGGGTGGGCAAGGAAGGGAATGAGTGGGTGGATTGCTTTGACAATGTAAATATTTATATATTAAACTATAAGAAGACCTGAAACTATCAGGAGAAAAATTTTCCTGGGTCATTTTTCCAGTAGGAATTGTGACAAAATAGCTGCTGTAAGACTGACTGTACTCTTGTTTTGAAGTGATTATGTGTTTTGTCAGTGCTAGCTGTGAAGTGGGCTCCAGATTTAGGAAGTTGCCCCTAGTCCTTTGTTTCTATGTCTTAACTGAGAATGAAAAAATAATTTATTTAATTGTTGAAGTTGAGCACTCTCATTTAGGCAATCAGTTTTAATCTGGTTTTACATTTCTATTCTTCAATTTTTTTTCAGAAAAATGTATTATTGTTTAGTATAATTTTCTCTAGCTAGGAGAATGCTTTCTATCTCTAATAATTGGTGGTCATTATGATGGCATTGTATAGCCTCTATGCATTGATTACAGTTCTTTGTATATTTTGATTATGAAAGTAGTGAGTTGTGCCTTCTGATTTGTTTTATTCATTATTATGTCCAGCTGCATTTTGATGGAAAGAAGAATTAGATTAAAGGTTTACAAAACCCTCACTTTCTACATCTGGTTCAATTTTAAGTATTGTTGTTATAACAAGAAAAAAAAATCCTTTCAGAGTCATGAAATTTATTCTAAAAAAGTGGCAGTTTCTTCAGTTGCTGGATCAACTGGCTGTGTTTATAATGACTTTCTGTATGTTAATTATTAATATCCTGGAAGGAAAAGTAACACCCCAATCTTTAGTGCTGTTCTGGGTTCCCAGTTTGGTTCTCAATATTGTAGACATAGAATAGATGATTTAGCAGATCTAAATTAATGAACTTAAAGAAGGGAAATTCTCTATATCTGCTTAAGTGCCCAACAGTTAATGGATAGTTGTTCCAGTGTGCTTTTTCCCAAGTACTTAGCTGCTGAGCTCAAATCAAATTTGTCTTATCTTTATAGTATGAGCCTTTTTTGGTTACTTTATTAAATTATACTATTTGTGTAGTATTTATATTTGAAGTAATAACCTTACAAAGAAAAACATATTCTAAAAATGTGAAATACATAAAAATTGGAAAGGTCTGGAATTGGTGTTTTTTACCTACATGGCATCCTGTTAGAAGAGTGCAAGTGTGTAGGTTACATTGGTTGAACAAAGCAGGCTTTTGTGACATGAAAAGCTACAGGTCCTATGCATGCCAGCAGTAATCCTTGTTAGGAGAATAATTTAGCTTTAGTGGGCTGAAACTTTCTGCCATATGGTTTGTTTACTTTTCTTACAGAGATTAGAGCGTTCTTTCTGTGTTTGATCTCTAAGGATAATGTTGATTTTAAACAGGGGAGTTTTGCTATGAAGAAAATCTGACTTCTGAAAGACATTCATAGTCACATTTTACTTGACCGGTGGTTGGGGGGAATAAGGGACACGAGGCAGAGACCTTGCTTCAATGTACATGCATAGGCAACCAGGATTTTGAGTCATCTGCAGGTCCAGTGAAATATGCCTACAAATTCATCCATGTGTTCTGTTTCCTGTGGTATCCGTACTAGCCCTGCGCACCGTGCCTTCCTGTGCGGTTGGGTGAGCAGAGCTGACATCCTTGCAGAGTCGTGCATGAAACCTCTGTTATGGAAGGAAATGCCTTAACCTATGGGTTGAATTCAGTGACTAATCAGAAGCCCTCTTCCCTTTCTAGGTGACTTAGTCATAGCTGTAAAAGATAACTCAATATAGTGGATTCCTAAATCCTGTAGTGTGGGTCAGTGTGTGTATGATTTTCCTTTGAAGGAACAAGCTGGTTTTGTTTTATGTTGTTTTCCCAGTATAGGTTACGTCCTGTCTTGATAGACTTCTGTTTCTTGCAGTTCAGTCTGAATTGTCATAAGCCTGGGCAGGTACAAAACCAAATCTGCCCTGAAGACCAGATTGTAAAATGCTCTGTGTGGAAGACTGGCTTCCCTCTTCATTTTTTTTTTTTAATCCCTGAAGAATTCTGTATGTAGAAAGCATATCATTCATGGACCTGGATCCTTGTTCGGTTTTGGTTGTTGGAGCCTTGGTTAGATTTTGGTGCTGTTCTGTGCTGCCTTTTTTTTTTTTTTCTTCAGTTAGGATGATGAGAGGAAATAGAGTGGATTGTGTCAGTCTCCTAGTAACTTAGAATGTCATCCCTCTTCATTTTTAGTCATTCTGTCTCTTGATTTCTAAAGATAGAAACTGGGGAATAATTTCTGAAGTTGATAAACTGAACCAAAAGCAATGTGGTGCACATAATGAAGACAGACGTTTTAAGTGGCTGAATGTAAAGTATTTTAGAGATGTATTGGAAGGTAACTTGAAAAGACTGTCTCTTCTTATATTCTCTTAGAATTATAATTTTGATAGCAAAACACTGTACTGCCTTTTAAATGTTTGAAAAAGCTAGTATTTTCCTTTAAGATATTAAAAAGATTAAGCAATTTAATTTGAAATTATGAAGGAAGAGTGCAGTAATTTCACATTTTTTCCTTTCAATTGCATAAAAGGGTGTTGTGGGTTTTTTTAAGATGCTATTTAAAATCCTATTTTATATTATTTTGTATGAACAGTACATGGCAAACAGTGTGCTCTTTGTTGCTCTGCACCTTTCTGAACTGTTAATGCAGTCATGCAGCCAGTTAGCAGACTGGGTCAGAAACAAGTCTGTCAGTCACTGGCAACTGGGAAATGTCTTTGAGCCAATAGATCTCTTTACTCCTCTGGAGTAAAACTTCAGGGGACCCCAAATCCCTTGTTAATCTTTTTCATGAGAGATTTTGGCTCCAATTACAAGAGAAAAGCCTTCTTGAGAATGAAGGTTGAAATATTTTTTAGAGTGGCCTCTAAATCCTCCTTATTCCATCTTTTTCCTGGCAAAGTCATAGAGACAAGTTCTACAAGTTAAACATGCACTAGTTGGACCATCTACTTATATAATCAGAGCAGGAAAGACCAATCAGATGCACATTCAGATATCAGCACAGTGGGGTGGTTTTTTTTACTTGCTTAAAAAGCAAACCAACAAAAAAACCACACCTCCCTTGACCAGACTCTACAGAGACAGAGTCCTTTTGAATCCAAAAATCTACTTTTGTGCTACTCAGGGAATCACTGTCCAAAGTAAGCAAGAGCAAAGATAACCCTTCTTCATGCTTGTACAGGGTGTAACAGGAGGAGGGGCTTTTAACTAGGTGTAGGACAGTCATCAGTAGCTGCTGTGGGAAATGTGACCTAAGTGATGTCAGGCCATCATTCTTATGGGTCACTATGGGTCACCATTCCTTAATATTCAGCTTTCTATTTCTAGTTTTTGATTTCCTAGGCTGCATTCCCACATAAGGCATTATTTAAGAAGCATTCATACATGCACTTCTTCAGCTCATTGGGTTAGTAGATTTTTATAAATTTGTTGTCATATCTGGTAGGAATGTCCTAGAAGTACCTGATACTATTTAATGGTGCTATACCCAGTCTCTGAGCATTCTTTGAGCCAGACTACTTGAACTCTGACTCTGTGGCTCTTGAAAAGAGTCTTAAGCAGACTAGGAAATCCATCATAGTGAGTCCTCCTAAGAGTATTTTTGGAGAAAATTCTTTTGAAGTTAATATTAATTTCCTAGGTGAAATTTGAAATTCTTAAGGAATGGATGAGTCCTAAGCTTGGACTCATTTCACTAGTAACTTGTGACCAAAAGGTTGTGCAGGGTGCTAGCAGCTAAACTGAAGAGAAACAACATCTCATGAAAATGTATTGTGGGATTTAGTACTGATAGTTCATGGTGTCTTGGGTTAATACTTTAAGTTAAAGAACTTTTGAGAAAAGAAACTAAGAAATTACTTCAAGAATATTGTCTGGCCTTTTGTCAGGACAGTGTCACGATTGGCTGACATCAGTAGTGAGATGACAGCACTCCTAGTTTGGGACAAGACTTAATCTTACTTTTATTTCACGTTTTTCACTCAGCTTGAGAGGAGTCTGTGTTATCTGAGACATTCTTAGGATAATTTTAGTCTTTGAAAATCAGTTACATCTATGCGAGTACAGGAGTGGAAAAGTTTTGGCCGAATTTGAACTGGATTTGCTAACTGTTGAAAGAACATGGGAAGAAAAGATGCTGACAGATGAACTCTGCTGGATTGAGCTGAATCAGTTTTTTTAATGCTACCAATGCTAACTGTCAGTATTGCTCTTCTACTGCAGGTGATTCTCCTCATTGCACATGTGGCACAAAGCTTTATTTAAGCTAAAAATGGACTGTGAACATGGCTTTCAGATTATGTGCAGGTTAGCTGTCTAGCCTAGATGGGAAGGCAAGCTCTTCATTTTAGAGCTCTAGCAGATGGTTTTATTTGAGTCCCATGTCCTTTTCAAAAGAGCTGTCGTGTTAGCCTCTTACTGAATTACATTTTGCTGTCAGAGAAATGGAAACCTTTTTTCAGTCAGTCTAGGTGGTATAACTAGAATTCTCTTTGCTCTCAACACAGCATGCAGAATCATGATTTCATGCAGTTTATTTTAGTTGATTCCTGCTGGGAGGTAGGATCATGCTGAATTTTGCCAGCTGTAGTATTCAGGTGGACCCTTGTGTCATTTTGTATAACATTAACATTCATAACTAGAATTGTGTAGCAATTTGCCCTAAATACATGCCATTAAAACTTGTAGCATTTTTTAAATAACACATAGCATCACAGGATATTCTGAGTTGAAAAGGACTCACAGGGATCATTGAGTCCCACTCTTAAGAGAACAGCCAGTACAGAGATCAAATCCACAGCCTGGGCATTATTATCATCATGGTCTAATCCACCAAGCTAATCTCAGTCGTCATGAGGTATTTTACCTTGCTGCAAGCGTATGTCTTGCTTTTTTAATTTCTGGCTAACTTCCTCAGGTAATGTTATGCTGCTTAAGTGCTGTGATCTTAAGTTTGCTTATTCTGGAGGTAGAATTGGTTTTCGTATGAGATGTCTCACTTTTCACTGAGGAAGACAACAGAATCCTTTGACTTACCACTGCAGTAAAATCCATTCATATGCTTGAGATGTTGTCAGATGAGTTTTAGTCTGAAACTTGGATAAAATCAAGTCTGTAATTTTAGAGATTTCTTTGTTTTGTTGAAGCCTTTCTGAATGCTGAAGTCTGTTGGCTATCTTCAGGAGCTGTTGAAGCACTTCAGCTACTTCAATTCTCTGAGAAAACTGGAACGTGAGGTTTCCAACCAGAGAAAGTGATTTGGGCTGGAGAAGGATATTCATGACAGCATCAGCATTCCATTGATAATGAAAATTTGAGGAGAAGTGTTACGTAGTAGCTCCCTAGAGTAGTGGGAAGCCAGACTTAGCAGGTGAGAAAAGCAAGATTAAGAAATAAACTCTGAGAGCAGTTCTAGTATTTAGAAAACAATATAAGCTGACCTGATCTGCCACTGTTGGGGTCCAGTACAGTGATGCTCTCCAGGGCATCCCATCATCTCTGAATACATTACTGTACAAGACACCTTGTCAGATGATAATTTGCAAAAGTTCCTTCAAATGTCGTGCTTATAGATCCCGTCTCCTTTATTTTTTATGATCTAATGATATATCATAAAAGATGAGGAGCCAAAACTATTACTGAACAGACCACAGTGCTGCTGCTGTTCTAGCGCTCCTGGTGGTTTCTGCCCATTATGTTGTGGCAACTTCGCTGTAATGGGGAAAACCATGTGTTTTATGACTTCGGGGGGATGCACTTTACTTTTCTTTATGTTTAACTCAGTGAATTGCTTTCACACATCTGTGCATGCCATCTCAAAGGAGATGGAAGGAGCGCAGACAACGGTGGAATAGGGATGGCATTACATTTTTGTTAACTTGAATTGATTTATGCAGTTCAGAAGTGGTTTGTTTCCTGTAATTCAGAGTAATATTGATGAATATTAGGGACTTTGGAAACCACATCTTGAACATTTTCTTCTCTTGGCTTCAGGGCTTGACAGTGTCTTGCAGTCCACTTCCAAAATGACCATGGAGAAATAAAACTAGTAATTTTTGGTGGTGTTGTTTCTCTTCAGTTTTAATGGCATTAGTATAGTTACTAGTGTTGGGATTTGTTGTTTTTCTTCTGGTTGTAGAACAAGTCACAGACCGTAGCTAATTCTCTGGTTGTATATATTTTGTTGTGTCTTTTAGGCTTGTGTTTTCTTGGGTTTAGTCCTTATTTCCTCATCTTCAAACATAATTTTGTGCATTGTCTTTGACTTGTTTTAAAAGGTGTTTTTTGAGAAACTTTCAGAACTTGGGCTACCTGAAAGAGTAGCATAGTGCCATAGCATGACAGGGAAGGTTGGAAGAATTCTTTGTAGCTGTGTACCCATTAGGTACACTTGTGTTTCAGCACAAATGTAAACACTCGTTTCATTTTTAAAATTTGTCACCTTTATTTTGGATTTCAGACTTCTTTACTTTTAATGGTTCAGGGATCTTTCTTAAAATGCCAATTTGTCACAATGGGAATCCTATAAGAATAGATCTGTTTGAAATGGTAGGGGTTTGATTTATAGATAAGGCAGTCAAAGCAATTACAGTGTGAGGCAGTATGATGTATTATATCATGTCAAATTCACAGCATTATTTAGAAGTCTTCACCTAAAATTTGTAGCTAATGCAGTGTTTCACCAGATCTATATTTGTATAAAATGGTCTGTTTTAACATTATTGTCTTCATATATGATGCTGTAACCATGCTGTATTAGTGCAAGCTACACCCTAATTGTGCTGAATGCTATATATCACATTGATGGTGGACCCTGCCTTTTGAGATCCATCAGTTCTAGGTGATACACAAATAGAAAATGGTTGTGAAGGCCAGTGGCCTTGTTTGGAGTCAGAAGTGTGCCAGCAGATCTGCTCTCACATTCTGAGCAGTGAGTAGGCTTTTGGTGGGTCAGATCAGTGCATACCATGTGACTAATTTGGAAGGTATCTCACCTGCAAATTTCTTTCAGTAGGGGTGAGGAAAACAGACAGTAGTTGCCATGTAGGGCTTAGGTTGGCTGAGGTGGAGTCTAGACGATTAGTATATAAAGTAATTTTGCCTAAAGGACAAAGCAAGACAATCTAGAGAGTGTGCTGTAAAACTCTTGTTCTTTCCCACATCAATCTCGTGAATCACCCTGCACTTTGCTCTCCAAATGAAATACAAGAAAAAGTGTTCCATGATCTGGGTGTATGGAGAGAGAAGTACAGGGAGGAGTCAAGGATTGCAGGCAAAATTAGGAGTGAAAACAAGCAAGGCAGCTGCTCTGACCTGAGCTCTTTCAGAGGGAAAGACACAGACACACTCTCAGCTTGCTAAGGCCTGTAGCAGGATCTTGTAAATAATACGGAATTGATTTAAATTATGAAATAATATGGAAAAGAGAATAAATTGGATAGGGATTTTCTTGATAACCACAATTTTTCTCATTATTTGTATTGTAGTATCTAGAAAGCTAAGCAAGCTGACTTAAAGAGTGCTATACTGTGCTATATTTTCTATTTCTGCGTGTCTGGCTTTCCTGAGTTGCATCATCACTGTATTTAAATTTGCTTGATGTTTTTTGCTGATGAAAATACATAGCATAAGTAGCCCAGTTCTTCGCAGATATGAACACCTGAAGCATTGTGGGGGTTTTGTGACTGTTAAATTTTCCCTTTTCTATTTGTTTTTCTCCTTTGTCTGATGTTATTTGCTTTGATGTGATGGCATTCTTTTCAGCTTGGCATTTAGACAAAGGTTTCTGATATGTTTTTGCCATTGTGTGTCATAGCTACCTTTTAACATTTCACATCAAATTTAGCCTGACTTTTTTGTTGGTTTTGTTCTGGTTTTCTACAGTGGACAGGCCAAAATCCCAGCAAATCAGGACTTCTGGTACCATAAGGCGAACTTCTTCTTTGGACACAATAACAGGACCTTACCTCACAGGACAGTGGCCACGTGATCCCCATGTACACTACCCTTCATGTATGAAAGATAAATCTACTCAGGTAAAAGCTGTAAAACAAGACAACAGAGATGTTTCATATAACTGTCTACTCAATTTAATTCTGAAGAAATGTGGATTCACTTAATTTTATTATAAATATGAAACCCTAAAATAGGTTGCAGTAGTCTTTTTTTAATCGGTGCTAATGCAGTAACGTGGTATGCGACGATAATATTTTTATGCTTTTAGAAAACAGTTTGTTAAAAATAATATTCTCAATGTGGGCAGATCTGTTGAGGCTGATCAATCTCAGCCTTGTATCTGGTTTATTTTGAAGCTGCTATATGCAAAATTGTGCTGAATGTTATTTAAGAAAGAGTCCTTATAGCAGTGGCTGACAAACTGAAGATTTTACTAAGTCATGGTAATAAATCTGTTGGTCTCAAAAAGTGTGTTTGTGTGTATGCATGGGGGTGAGGGAAGGCTACTGAGGTTATTGATGGCCTGATACTCTTGTCATAGCCTTGGATTCTCTTCAGAGCTCTGTCTTTGGTAGGAGCCTATGGCGGGTAGGCTGCTGGGGCATTCTGCTGCTCCAGTGCTCTTTGGCTAGAAAGGTGAATGTTCTTTCTTGCCTGCTTCCTCCTCCTCCTGGAGCTTGTTGCCCCCAAAGATGATTAAAAATACATAATTCTAACCAGCCTACAATTATTATCAAAGGAGCTGCATTCTTGTTTTTTCAGTAGTGCTTTTGGGGTTTGGAATAAGCCATTTGAGTTTGACTTCCAAACTAAATTGGAAACTAGAAGAAACTAGCTCTCTTCAGTTATGTTTTCAATCTAACAGGCAGTGTAGGTGTAGTTGTTAAATCAGTAGCTTATCTCTTGTGCCATGATTCTGATCCATAGTTATCATGGGTCTTGAAATAGATTCTATGGTTCTAGTCTTTTGTGTAATACTGAGTTTCTCAGGACAAGTTAGAATGTATGTAGAAGTTTCCTCATCTCTAAAATACGCTGTCTTGCAATGCAGGAAGCTCTTTGATGGGGTAAAGATAAGCATAGAACGCTTAGAAAAGAAAAAAAAAAAGGGTCTGTATGTTTCAGAAATCTCATTTAATGAATTTGAGAAACTGATGATTAAAATGTTCCAAGAAAAGTTTTAGAAACTTTGGTGAGGACCCTTTGGAAAAACCTGTCTTCATGTCCTGCTTATTTTGGAACCAGACAGTTAGTTTTAGCAAAAAAGCAGCAGTCATATTTACTGTCACAAAAGGATCTACCTAAAAAGCCCTTAATCCTGGATTTATTTTCAAGGTGCCTTCCTTTCACAATACTGTGCCTTTAAAGTCTTTCTGTTTTGAAAATAAAATTTCCATTCAGGAGATTTTCAGTAGCATGCTTTGTACTTACTTTATTTCTCAACCGCTCTCTTAAAATATATATCCATATCAATCTTTACCAATACTCTTATGAATAGAAAATTTAGAATATTTAAACATTCACAAACAAACCTTTTCACTAGTTATGGAAAAGATAAACCAAGTGTTCTATAAATATTTGAGCTCCAAGTATTTGGCGGTAAAATTGCTTTCCTAGTGAGCTCAAGTAAGTGTTCAGGTTATGTGAACTGTTGGCTGCCTCCTTTTGCCTCATTCAGAAACTAAAAATGAAGTTTTACCTTTTCAGCATAATCAGGTATAACAGAGGAAAAGCATACTGCTGTCATTACAAAATTAAGTATTATTTCAAAGGGGTAGGAACAGTGAGATCTCAGGGTTTGGATTTGTGGCTATCTCCTAGTAAAGAATTATATTAGCTATCTTTTTTTCCAAGTTACGCCAATCTCAAGCATTTATCAGTGCTTAAGCTGAGTCACTCCTTGGGACTATGAATATGTAAAATGTAACAAGCATATTGCTCAGTGATTTCCAGTTTGAGGGTTTTTTTTTGTTTGGTGGGGTTTTTTTTCCCAAATAAAATGCTCACTAGGAAGGCTTTAAGATGATCATAAAACATTGTCTTATGTTTTAGTGTGTGTCTGGGTTTTTGTTGTTTCAGCTCTGTGTAGTTTGAAGTATATCTAATTTCGAGAACTAAGGATGAGTTCCAAGTTGTTGATAGGGTGCATGCATCGTAAATTAGGTTAAATAAAAAGAAGATAATGAAAATCAATAAACCATTCTTCTGTATGAGCATGTTTCATTGGAGAATAAATTATCTCTTGTTTTACTTCTAAATTCATGAACAATGCTGTCAGTATAACTTACATGGTAGGTGGAATAATTATTTCTCTTTCAAGGATATGTTTTGTTCCTAATTAAACATTAGTCTAAAATCCAGATTTTGTGGAGTTTTGTTAAGGTTGTAATTATGGCTGTTCCAAATTTCTTAGACTTTTTGTTTTTAAAGAAAGAGAGACAGTTTCTGGTCTTCATGGTGATCAGATGAACGTTTAATGAGTTTTATTCCAAGTTCTTGTTTCCACTTAAATTCTTTCAACCTGTATAATGCTCATGAGTAAAATGTTTCTTCATAAGAATAGATGGGAGGGAGCAGAATTTTGTTTGGTTTAGTTTCTGTCACGTCTTGGAGAACAGGACTACGGTTCATATTTCTGTGTCCCTCTTACTTGCCCCAAGTGATTTGACTGAAAATACAGAAGAGAAGTGAGGTGGTTATGTTTGCTTTTGGAAAAATACACTGTAACACTGCATTGTGGTATTTGTAAAAATCAGTATTTCTCAGAATTCTGTGTGTATGTTCATGCGTGTGTGTGTGCATCTGCATACAACTAGCTGATCTTTAAGGAGCAGTGCGTTTTAGATAATCACAGGTATGCAATTTTATTTAGTCATGCTTTAGTATTTCAGAAATGCAGGTAAACTTCCTGTTGTAGGAAGTTATACTTGTTGATGTACTTCGTGATTCCCTTTCCTGAGTTCCTTCATTGTCCTACCTTCCTCACCTTTTTTAAAATCTGAACTTTTCATTAAGGCCATTTAAAACGCAGTATAACTTCTTTCCCCATTTTTTCTGTCTCTTTTGGAGCACTGATGGAACAATTTTGTACACCACTTCTTTATGCTTCATCGTTTAAGTATTTCCCCCTTCATAGTGTAAAGAACAACTAGATATAGAAATGGCTTGTGTCTAACCTTGGAATCTTCAGAAACCTTTGGATAATTGTCAGAGTTGATAAATATAATTATTTGGCACTAGCTAAGTAATTAAAAAGATATTTATAAAATTAAAAAAGAGAGATTAAAAAGAAACATGGTGTTAATGTCATAACAAAAATATTGCCAGTTAATCTGTGTAATCTTTCTCAATCTAAATAATACAAAGAAACAAACAAATGGCCAAGTGGCATATTTATTATCCAGTGATTTCCAATTGATGACTGAGGCATATCCAGCAATCCAACTGGAATCCAGTTTTTCTCATTGTATATGGCAATTAGGTATTGCACAAATGAAATGAAAGAAAGTTTGCAAAACACCTTTGAGAATTTTTACTTCTCTCTAACCTAAAGAACAGAGCAGAGTTACTAGGCTGGAATGCTTGGCTAAAATACGTTTTTCTTGTGGATAGGTCAAGGCTTTAATGTAGTTAGCTCTCGTTAGGCACGTTTTGTTTTCTTCTGGGTAGATTTTTTTTTTTTTTCTCTAAAGTTAACAGTCATAAATGAAGAGGATCAATTCCATGAAGCTTTTTTATTGGTGTGTTAGTTGTCATTGATTTTATGGGATATTTTAATGATGTACACTGGCAGAAAGAACAGGGAATAAGGTGTGTAATAGAACTATGAGTTTGTCCTTCTAACCTTACTTAACCTGGTAACATATGTTTAAGAGTCATAATTTGATTTTTGAGTCATCATCTATAGTCAAATTGACTTCTAACTGCTTTGGCAATTTCTTTTTGTAAAGTTTCTAGATGGCCTTTGAATGCTTTAGAAATACCTGAAAACCCATCAGTTCTTATGTTCTAGTGCTGCTGTTGGGTTTCTTTTGAATGTGGAAGTTCTTCAAAAACACATTGCTTCCCCTGTAAAGTGTGGACATACGTAGGTATTCCAGAATGCAGGTTGGATGTAGTAACTGGAGTGAAGGGCTGGCAATAAATGTGAGATACTTAAAGTAATAGAGTCTTGTTTTAGGTTTAGGTAGGTTGGTATGCTATGCAGTCATTCTGATATAAGTGGAAAGAATGTAGGTGTATGTCCCTGGCATGGGTGGAAAAGCAAGGCAGGATTACCAAACGTGTTGGAAAAAGTGCTGATCTCCACAAGGTTGGTGAGTAACAATGGTGGTTATGGTTTACATGAAGACTGAAGAGAGCAAACAGATGTGGCATTCTGAGCATGTCCTATCCCATATGTCAACTGAAATGGAACATAAACCTTCACATCTTGAAAACAAAGGATCCATGTTTTGTAGGTGCAGTATGCGTTATCTAATGTTTTCAAGGTTCTTCCCCTAAAATCTTGGCAGGACTAATCCTTCTTCATGAAGTTCAGTGCATCGTTTCTGTGATGCTCTAAATTTCTTTCTGCTCTGAAATGTTACTAGTTTCACATTTAGTGCCTGACCTCTCTTACTGTAAGAGGTACTCTTTCTCTCTGACTTGAGGTGCAGCAACTGTGGTTTTGTTTATTGTGATTCAGAAATTTTTCTTCTGATACAATTCTGAATTATGGTTTGACTTTAATTTTTTTTTCATATGTTTAACACTTGAGAAGTACACTTGCAGCTTCCATTGATAAGCCTCTTTTGTGGAAGTCGTAAATAATTTTCATGAAATGTGACAGATTGTGGATGCTACACATCCATCAATATTTGTGGTCTAAATGACAGCATTTAAGTGAGATACGAGGTGGTCAAACATAAGCTAAACTTAGAAAAGCAGAATTTCTGTTTGACAGCCACAAGTCTGGGGTGTTTCTGTTTGTTTTTTAAAAGCTTTTGCTTGAGTACAAGGATTTGATGTTACAAACCCAAAACTATTCTTCATATAATGTAGATTACAATATATTGTAAGCAGCAATTTCTGTGGTTTGAAGAAGACTACCTTGCTATAATATTGTAGTAACTGTTTATGTTGTATTATTTTTGTAAAGCTTTTTCTTTTTTAAATCTGCCTCTAAGTAGCACATGAATATAATGTTGTCCAACTTCAGTATTGTGCTAGGAGCATCATACAGTGCTCGTAATCTAATACTGTAGGTAAAATTTGGGGTCACAGATAGTCTGCCCCCTATATACTGTGTATATTTTGAAGGGTTGTTATCTTGACTCAGTTCACCAGGGGCTGAAAGCACCCCTGTAGTCCTTGTCTCCAGGGAGATGCTATTTGAGTGGAAGAGAATGTCAAAGCATACTTGAACAAGTACAAAATTTAGGATTAATTGAATAGATATTTTCTGATTTTTATTTTTGATTTCTGAATAAATCCTCTGCAATATAAGGATTCCCATCTCTCTCTCCTAACAGTCGGTGTTGTTGATGAACTTCAGGGGTTGATTTTAGTTTGCTTTTTGTCCTTGCTATCTGGATCAGTATCTGTGTTTACTAAAAATACTATCAAGCTCATGTATTCTATATATTTGTTTTGTTTTTTGACAGTGTACTTCTCTTCATTGAGAAAGTCACTTGGCTTTTTAGATTCTTGGTATCTTTTCAGTTTATTAAGCTGTAGTTGAAAGGATATGAGCTTATAGTGATCCCTGCTACACCCTTCTGCACTACCAGTAAGTATTTAAGCTGCCAAACTGCCTGCTTCTGCATCATCCTGGTGTTCCCCAAATTGTGGAGCAGTGCTGTATTCAGAAAACACTCTTGAAAGATAAATTTTCTGAGAATTCCCTTTGCGATGCTGTTGTTGTGTGAGGGTGTGGCACTATATCCCAGCTGTACTTGGGATATAGTAAAATACTGTAAGAGCAATTTAAATTGGAAAGTAAATTGTAACAGATTGTGAAAGCCCATGATTTTGAAAAAGTAAAAAATTTTCCTCATTTTCTCTAGTTCAGTAGAAATCTGCAAGCCACTTCAGTGTTTAAAAAAACCCATCATTTAAACCCAACAGAATGTCTTTCATACAAATTCCAGAGAAGATGGTAAGTACCTGATCTGCAAAAACAAGTAATTATTTAGAATGTGGCTCTGTTAAAATGCAGAGCAGGCAGATGCACACACAGGTGGCACATGCATGTTGGCAGAGGCTCTGCTTTGGGTCAGGGGAGTTAAGCATTGCCTGGCTGAGGGACTGCCTTGTCTTTCACATAGTTTTAAGTATCTGTTTTAACTTTTCACATTTGATTTTATTCTTTTTTTCATAACCGCATTATCTTCTGGTTTCTTCCCCAGACCCAAACAAAAATGGGTATTACATGACAGAGTCAAGTAATAAATACACGGAACTCTTAATTTTTTATATAAGAACTTGTTTTTTCTGGGAGCATGTGGGAAAAACTTCAGGACTGATTTTTTTCCGTTTTGCGTTCTAGTCGCCCACACAGCTTGCTGGGCCTTTGGCTGAAGTATTACTGGTGGTGTAAAAATAGCAGAGAAAAAGCCCCACCAAAACCATGGAAAGTGCAGGGCTGGCAGAAAACACAAGAGGGTTGAGTAGGCCTGTGCACACAGAGACTGAGTACATTAAATATTAGCACTGATGAGTTAGGTGCTGGGCTGTAGGCTGTATAATGCTGTGGCGGTGTGGTGGTTATGAAGGTGCAGCCCACGCTCTAAAATTGCAGTTCTGTGCTCGATGGTACCATGCCTGGCCTGGTTTAGCTGGAGGGGCCTCGTCTGGGGGCTGCTCTCGGCTCCCTTTGCAGGACAGCGAGGAGCTGTTGGTTTTATGGTGTTCTCCAAGGTGGTGCCCAGGCTCCTTCCTCAGCCAAGCAGAATCTGTGGTATCCATGTGGGTACTACAGAAGTTTCTAGATCCTAGATAGGAAGCAAGAGTATGGAAAGCTGTGGAGGATCAGGGTTTCCATGCATGAGAACACGTCTCACAGGGATGTGGATCCCAGATCCTATTTGTCCTGCCTGCTGGGGTTCTGTCTCCCTAGAAGTCTCAGCAGTGGCCCCCTCCCTTAAAAACCCCATGGACAAATTGTTGTTTTCAGTGGTATGGTTTTATTTCTTTTGGACTTGCTGTGAAAGATTCAGCTGATACTAGTAGAAGCTGTTGGGGGAGAAAGCCCCCAACATAAACAGCTTTATATTTATGTGCCTGTAGCCCTGAGTTTTATATAGTTGATATCCCAAACTCTTCCTGAATTTTAGATGTTTCCATTGTTCCTGTGACTCTCTTGGTCAGGAATTCTGGTGGATAACCTCAATTTTCATAATAGCCTTGTGGCGAATAAGCATAGTAGTTGAGAGTTTGGGCTTTCAGATGCTTCTCAGTCTTTGGGGTTTAACTTTAGCTCCTGCATCTGAGGACAGTCCCCAAACGTCTTGGCTTTGAGATATGGCTGAAAAAGGCCTGCGTGTTACGGTACTGCTCATGTAAGTTGGTGCCAAAAATAATAAAAGGTGTATCAAACTCTATCAAGTCAGAGTTAGCAAGAAAGGATTGGTTGTGTGGTCCAGTGGTTGAGGAAGACAGGTGAGAGAAGTGAATCCTGGCTTGAGGTTGTACAGGTTTTTTAATCTTGTGGTTTTCTAAACTGTCTGCTGAGTGAAACAGACATGGATGCCAAAGCACCGGGTGGGAGCAGCCAGGTGAGGTTTTTGTCAAGCCTCTGATTCCTTCTTCAGTAATGTGCATTGTTCTTGTGCTTTGTAAATGCAAGTTTACAAAGCTTTGGTTTTCTGTATTGCTTTTTATTTGTTGAGACTATTAGTGCTGCATATCAGATTCTGAGATTTATTCACGTAACTCTGACACTGCCTAAAGAGTAAAGCAGTAATTTATGCCAAAAGTTCGTCTTACCTGGAGAATTCAGTACAGTGCATTTTTTTTCCCCCCCTTCTAGACACCCAGTTGTTGGGCTGAAGAGGGAGCAGAAAAGAGATCACATCAGCGCTCAGCATCGTGGGGAAGTGCTGATCAGCTGAAAGAGGTGAGAAGTTTTACACAGTGGAGCCTTTCAAATTTTGATAAGCCCAAGATATTTTTTAAACCCTTGCTGTAGTCATGGAATCTGCACCCTTTCCCTCTCCTCTTTTGCTTTTGAAACAGGTTTTACCTCCAATCTAAGAGTTGTTTGAAGAGTGATTGTTATTTTATGCTTGTTGGACTTCCTCCCTGCATACTATGAAGCATTGGCTGTGAAAGACTGGCCAGAGTGGGCATTGAGGAACCAGCTTCTTGTTGCTCGCTTTCTGTTCAGTGTTACCTTAGCTCTCTGATCTTTAATGCTGTTCTCCTGAAAGAGGCAAAGTGTCAGGTGGTGTGTTAACATATTCTTGTTTAGAAATTTTGTTCAAATTTTAGGTTGGAGATCGAGAGGACACCACTTTCACAAAAAGGTGTTGATACAGTAATGGTATGAGTACTTGAAATGCTCTTTAGTCAAAAATATTTTGATGTAGACTATAATTGCAACTAGAAAGAACCTACCAAAAGTGAAGTGGATTTGCATCATGAGAAAGTAGATACAGTAAAATGGTCTCCAGCTCAGCTGAAATGACAGTATCTCAGTTTTTGTCCCAGTAACCTCCATTTTGTCCAGAGTTTGAGTAACTAAATCTGTCCAGAACCTAATAAGGGGCTACATTCAGCCTCATGCCGCTGTCAGGAAGGGTGTAGCCTCTCTTCTTCTTCTGCACTTTCTTAAAAAAAAAAAATCCTGCAGCATGTTCCCATGAGGTGTAACTTTCCCTCATACTCTGGGCTTTTTGCATGTTCTTTCCTGACTCTCTGTTGAATAGGGCATTCAAAAATGAGAAGAAATGTATAGGTTATCTTAGGAGAAGAAGCTCGAGGCAGTATATATTCCTCTTCTGGACAGACATTGATAGAGAATTATCAAAAGGAGTGATGCAAGTTTAATTACTCAAATTTTAAAATCACATTTGACAAATACGGAATAATCTTGCAATCCACTGGTGGCAATAGCCTCATTTTTAAAGATGAGGACCTGGGCCAAAGGGAGGTTGATCCAAAGAGGTTTTTCTGTTCCCATCTCACTCAGTACCTCTTACGAAACCTTGATGTGTTGGAACATGGGCCTTCAGTTGCCTGGATGACTTCATCTGCAGCTGTGAGGAAGCATTCAGAATCACAGATTAAGTGATCAGAAATTAGTGCAGAAGGAGTTTTGTGTCAGAGAAGTTTTGGCTTAAACCTTACCTACCAGCACATAGAAATTATAATACAGACAGGAGGAGCATCTGTTTTTCTAGGATAATGTTTCCTTGCTTTTACTGAGAGACTACCCTTCGTATTCTGGCAGTTCCCTATCAACTTGTGCAACAAGCAGCTCTGCTTCACCACAGGCCTGTGGCTGTCAGTGATAGTGAAACCTTCAGCATATAAGCAAGTCTCTGCTATTTGATAACAGTGATCCATTGTGCTGGGTTGCCACCCTCTTGGTGTACTGACCACACGAGAAAGATAAGAAATGTGTGGCCAATGTGTTTCACAGTTCCTTTTTCGATAGAATGCATTAGTGGACAAAATTAGGTTCTGTGGAAGGGAGTTGTTTCTATCCAAACTTTGCAATGGTTGTTCACCCCAAAACCACCCTTGTCTTCTTCAGCTTACAGTTCTTCCCCTTCCTCTGTTTTCCTTTCTCAAGCTACTCAGGACAGTTTTCTTACCTTTTCTAGTTCCTTGGATTCATAACCCAGTGTCATTCTGCATGCATCATCCAGCACTCGTCATCTACCCTCTTAGAGCTCTTACTCTGTTACCTTCCAGCTCCTTGTGAGTTCTGACTCTCCATTGTTTGGCTTCTGTTTTATCCCTTTCTTTTTCCTTTCCCTCATGTGTCAGCCTGTGTGTGGTGGTGGTAAGTGTTTGTTCAATACCAAGAGTATCTGTGCACTCACTTTTTTTGTGCCACAGTAATCTGCAGTTCCTGAAGGAGGAATTCTCTGGGGTGGTTCTATTCAAAGTGTGAAGCCCACGAGAGGCAGAATTGTTAACAAATGCAGCTGCCAGTTCCAGATATCTTTCTTGAACATGTGCAAACTGAAATTTTTGCCAAAGCTTCACCAAATGTAAAGATTCTTCCAAGGGACTAGAAGAGCACATTTGCAGCATAAAGGACCCCCAGGCAAATGTTTGACTTTTTCATCCAAAACAGTGGAAAACAGAACTATACAGGTAAAAAGCTAAAGTAATGTGTTTTGGCACATAAAATGGTAAAATCTCTTCCACCCCCCTTTCATTTTAAATCACATTCTTAAACAACTCTAACACTTGTACTGAAGTCTGATGGGGAGGAGATAGATCAGAATGTTGCATGGTAGATACTTGACAAAACTATGGGCAGCTGAAAGCAAAAGCTTAAGTAATGGAAATAAAAATACCACCTTCTCCTGGGCAATTGCTTTTGTTATGTGTGGTGTAGGTAACATTGTTCTGCTTAGAATTTTGAATTGTTTCCCATAGCGTTTGACAGTAAACAAGTAGATAGCTGTTTGCAGTTTCCTTGGGTTGTTTTTGCAGTTTGGATTCATGTTTTCTTGCTTCAGAAATTAATGGGTTGGTTTCTAGCATGTTTTTTTTTTTTTAATATGTTGGTTCTGTAAACTAGCTAAACACTTGTGTGGTAGTTACTGGTTTTGATAAAATAAGATTGAATATGCATTTAAGTTTAAAAAAATTATTTTCTTGGTTAAATTTGAGTACTATTAAAATGAGATACATTTGTTTAATACAACTGGTAGCTCTTTTTTAAAGATCTGTATCATAAAAATTAAGACTGAGTGTATAGGTTTAAGATCCCAAGCAAGCAAATGAATTCAGAATTACCACTTTTAAAAAGGATTTCACTTTGGGTAGTAAAACTTACTTTGCCCTTAATTGGGATAGGTATGTGTCAGGATTAAATGTCTAGCACTGAAATAGATATATTTGCTTTCTTGTAGTGAGTCTGTTAGAAATTTAAAAGTCCCCAGCTCTCAATATAAACTTTCCTTTAATAATTTCATAACAAAATCTGCTTTTAAAGAATTTGTTTATTCTGAAGGGCTCTACTACTTGATTTTAAGAAGTCTTAAGTGTAACTTGTCTAAGATGATGCCGGACTACTTTAACATTATTTCAGTAGGTACATGTCTTGACTGGGAGATGAAGATTGCTATCAGTCTTTATACTGGATACAAACCAAGTAATGGCTAAAAACACTGGTATTTTTTCCCTTTTCAACCTGAATAATTAGTTTGAAATTCTGTTGACGTTGTTCAGGGACAATTTTAGTTATAGCTTACCCTGAACTGGAACTTACCCAGAACTGGGAAAAACCCTCTATTTAAAGCAAGTAGTTTTCGCTTTGTATAGGTTTTTAAAGATGTATTTCAGACAGCTGATTTTTCACTTCCCTTAAGCAGCTCTCTGTGCTGTATCTGTTACACAGACAGCAACAGCCCCCCATTGGAAGGTCCCTTTTGCTCTTACAGAGTACTTGAAAAGGACTTGGGAATAAAAGAGAATTGAATATGAGAGCTTGCATGCCTAATGGGCTTTCATATACCAATTGAAAGATTGTATTCAAAGGTTTAGGGTGAATTTCTAATGCTCGTTTTGCTCTTTGACCTACTGGTTAACTCGTTTATTAACAAACATTTAATGATTGAGGTGGAGCTCACTCATTACCAAGGAGTTTGTGGTTTGTTCAGCAGTAGGAAGTTACCATGTTGTGTAGCCTGAGCTGTAGAAATACAGCCTATTGACTGGTAAATATTAGTGAGCATTTGGAGAGGTACAGTGGGATGTGTCAGGTTCCTTCATATTCGTCTGCATCTAGGTCCCTTCAAAAGGGAAAAACTACCAAGATACTCAGATTATCCCAGTGTTGTAAAGCACTGACCTAATTTGGTTATTTCTCAGTTTAGTGCCATTAGTTATATTAGACTGCATGCATATTACAAGTGGCATAGACAAAATTAATATTATTCATTGTACAGCTTCGAGCTGGAGAAATACTTAGGAAGCAGAAAATATATTTGTAGGGGGTTTTCCTGACTTGTTTAATAATCCTGGATGGTCATTTTATCTTTGACAGTAAACCATTAAAACCAAATTGAAACTTTGTGCCCTGAATGACTTTGTGTAGGTTTCTGATGCACTGATCTTTGTGTTTCCTTGGTGTTCATTGTTGGTGGGGGTTTTTTATAAATTACTTTAAAATAGGTGAAGAAAAGAGCCTTCCGCTGCATCAGCAACATTGCAGAGAACAGTCACTGGAAGAGCAAAGGCTGAAAATTCTCTTAAATTTTTTTTGAAATGTACACAGATTTATGCTGTGTTTTCCCCCCTCCATGCAGTCACATGAGAGTACTTGCCAAATTGTGAATTAAAAGATGTACTTTGAAATTCACTGCATGTATGTTTACCCATCAAAATGTAGCAAAACAGTTTTCCATAACAAAGGGCATTCGAACACTGGAAGTAGCATTCAAATTGAGTTCACTCCTTTATAAATTCCTTGATTCTTGTTTTAAAATTTGTTTTACTTTCAGCTGTATCCTCTAAGAAAATAGCTGTATTTTCTAAAGGGAATGTTCTGCATGTCTTCAAGTTAGTTAGGCAGGGAGAACATTTGAATTTGTTTACTTATATAATTCACATGTTATGGATCTAAGTGCACATATGCGCAAGGCTAACACTTAAATGTCTTCGACAGGTGGATGCTTTAGGATACACGTGAAATCTTTTGATTTACATATGTTCCTTAATATGACTGTGTATGCCCCAGTCATGTTCGTGCTCAGAACTTGGGCATGTGGGGGAAGTGGTGTCCCAAACCTTTTCTGTTCTTAGCTGCTTGGTGAAAATGGAGTGTTTTGTTACTGCCCTTTGGTTTCCCCAGCATAGCACATGGTTCCTTTCCTGCCACTTCCTTGGCACTATTTTCTTTGAATAGATCTGGTCTGATGGTGGATCTTCAAGTGCCTGTTTTCCTGATGCCACTCACTTGGCACCATTTTCTTTGCACAGCAGGCTCCCTAGCTCATATTAGCTGCATCAGTTGAGTGCCCAAGAGAAAGGATCTGCTGCTTCTTTGAGATAATTGGTAGAACAGGTGCCATCAAGGCATATGTTTCAGATCCTTTTTTACTCCATAAATTATATTTGTTTTGTAAGAATTAGGGTACCTCATAATTGTCTGTAGATCATTTTGCTTATGTTTGATGCTCTGATGACGCTTCTCTACCTGAGAAGATGGTGTAGATAAACTTCAAGGAAGCTAGCACAGCTCTCTATTCCTGTTAGTAGTAGTGACTTTATTTCAGTTTGAGATAGAAAATAATTGGTAATTAAAAGACAATCTTATAGAAGAAAAAGAGCTATTGCAGTGTCAGAATTAGCTTTAGCAAGTGGTAGAACACTGTGGACTCCCCTTGCTGAACAGCTGGAGCATCATTTAGTTCAGCGAATTTCATGTACTCATTGACACTGCACAGACAACCAGCAGGCCTCTGTCTCCCAGGTCTGCAGGATAAATAAGAAATGGCAAATTCCTTTTTATATGCCCATTGTTACTTTCTCCTTTTCTTGTCAAAAGGTAACTACCACATCATGGACAGTTAGGGTCCTGCAAGTTCAGGGCTAAGGATGTATGATCTAAGAAGGCACATCTGTTTCTTCACTGCATTGCTTGTTTGGCTTAAGTGATCGTATCAGCTCCAGATACACAGTCAAATCAACTATTTTCCCTCTTCCGTTTCTCCTCAGTGACCCAAGAAGTCTTTTCTTTGTTAGTGTCAAGAACCTATTGACTGCCAAAATACACATACTCTTGAGGAGGCTGAGAGAACCGTAAATTCCAGGGATCCATTGATTCCTTTCACAGTATCAGAGCTTCAAGGGTTTTGGCTAGCCTAGAGACATACCAGCCTATCAACACTCTCCCATTTAGAGCTTTCACTATCCAAATCTTAGGGTGAGAGGCTATGTCCTCAAAGATTTGCAAGCTTACTTGTGACAGAAATCAGTCAGCCAGACCTCTGAGGTGGTATTGTGTAGTTATTTTTTTTCATAGTGTGCTCCTGAGGAGAACTCAAAAACCATATTTCATTTAAATTAAACAAAATAGTGTATTTAACTTTTTGATTTAGGAGGAAGTGCATGGCATCAAGGAGAGGCAGTAGAAAGGAAGGATTTATGTACAGCACTCTCCTTGCTTTCTGATTATTCTTGTAGCCAGCCATCTCTGTCCACAGCTGTCTTCTGATCTGGGCATCATTTTTCTCCTCTGTTTTTAAAAGGGAAGATGAAGATTATTTCCCAGTTGTCCCCATTCTTCAGCATTCCAATGTAAGACACAGATATTTGTAATGTGTGTATATTTACCAGAGTAGTTACCTGCATGTTTTTCCATCTATGGAGTTAGGTTTCCCAATTGCTGTTACTCCTACAGGAAGAAGGGAAAAGTTCCAGACAAACATGTATATTTTTTAGAGGTGAAATATCTCTTCATACTCCAAAGTTCCTTGCAACATGGTGCTTGAGTTGCACCTTTTATCAAGAGCTTAGTGTCCCAGTTCTCTAAATGTAGCTCGTCTGTGTAAGTAATGCAGCTGTATTAGGGCTCTGTTTTTCTGGATGTGTTGAACACACAGACCCTTTTGGAAGTCTTGAACTGTTTGTCTGTTGTTTAAAGATCAAAGCATTCAGCCATTTCTGAGTAGCAGTACTCTAAATATGGGTAACGAGCTGTGGCAAGACTTGATATGAAGCCCTAAAGGTAGATTGTTCTTCTGTGAGTGCTACCAGAAACAGCACAAAGAAAAGTTCACAGCCTGCAGCAAAGCTCCATCCAAACCTCTTCACCAAGCACTGTCATCTCTGACACTGTGAAGAGTGATGTGAAGTGATTCTCTGCCACAGAGTTGCTTTGCAGGAGTACCAGTGATATATTTAACTACTTGGAAATAACCACAGAGTGCATGTACTTGTAAGTTGTCACTCAGAAGGAGAGGTTAGTTTCCAGCTGATGTATGAATTCCATGTGCATTCATTCTCCTTACTTGCCCTCAGGTTTTTAAAAATTCTGACTCTAGCTGAGTTAAAAATGAAATGGGGCCATGCATGGCCTTATATACCAGTGAGCTGAGCATGAGGAACAGTAGGATTTGAGCCTAAGGGAACAAATTATCCAGTTTTAAGGAAGTGTCTGTACCTGTTGTGTGAATTTGCACATAGTCTAAACTTCTGAGACAATGTTTATAGAGGTAAGTACTCTCTTTCATGTAGAAGTTTCCCAGGAGGGATAAATAAGTAGAGGAATCCCCAAACGAAATTCTTAGGTTTCTTGTTAAGGGGCAGGTCAAATGGATAATGGCTTTAGTTGCATTTGACATTTAAAATATGTAACTTTTGATTAGACATCTTTGCAGCAGACAGTAGGAAAGATAATTCCATCTGCCTGAAGGAATTTGTGATAATTTTGCCTGCAGGGAAGTGCTACTGAATGTATTAAATAAGTACTCAAAGATGAGCAGTGCATTTTGATTGCCAGTTGTTTGTGAAGGCTCTTTACTTTTATGATGAATTACCACTCAAAAATTATGGTTTGGTTTAAGATCAAACAAATTAAACTGTAGGCTTCAAAGTCCCCAGTTTAAACCAGTTAGAGGTTAGAAAATGCTACAAATTGTCATTCTGATTCCTTTTATTTGCATCAGATATTACAGTGCTTGTGTGTAAATGAGGAAATTCACTAAATAAACTAAGCCTGTTGTTGTATTTAGGTTGGCGAATAGGGCAGATACTTTGGAGTATCTGATAAGCAGAAAGAAGCTTTAATGCTCATACTTTAAGGAAAGGCAATCCCATATGCCTATAAAATCCTCCAAAGAGGATTTAAAATGTCCATGGTTCACTTGATATGTGAAGATTTGAGCAGTTACCCATTCGAGAACTCATTCTCACTTGACCTGAACTTCTCTCCAGCAGATTGCCAAACTGAGGCAGCAGCTTCAGCGCAGTAAGCAGAGCAGTCGTCACAACAAAGAGAAGGAACGTCAGTCACCTCTCCATGGCAACCATATAGCAATCAGTCAGACTCAGGTAAGTGGGTAGTTCCTTGTATTAACAGCCTTCCACCTTACCAGGGTTGGCTGAATAGCCTGCTGAGCCTTCCCATCTGTCTTGTGTTTGTTCTCTTGTGTGGTACACTGAAATGCTTAAGTCTGATACACTGTACCTTCACTGGAGTTTATCTGATGGTCATCATGTAATAAAAGAAGGGTTGCACCAGGATAGCAACTGAAATACGTAATGATGTAAAAGTTTTGGGCATGGCCAGATAAGCCTGTGCTTCCAGGGATACGTACTTGCTTCCAAGACTAATTTTTTGTGGTAAACTTTCAAAGCTCCTGTGGAGGGTATTTGCTTATAAGTTTTGCAACCTAATTTTATCTGGGCTAGTTAAAAAATAAAAATAGAAAATAAAGAAAAAGAAAGTACCAAAGCAGAGTGCAGTGGAGGATGCCCAAAGCAGTCATGATCTAGTCATTACAACGTGTCAGCAAAATTGAAACCCACATTACAGTTCTGAAGCTCAGGTGAGGTTCAGTCAATGCCTTCACAGACCTTAAGCCACTTGTAGAAAGCATTTAATCATGGCTTATTTGGGAGTGCAGATATTTGAGTCCTGATTAAATTTCACCTATAGTAGTTGATCCTTAACTTGGAGTCCCTGTTACTAACAGGCCACTCTTTGAACATCTGAAATGTTGGTTCTATCATGGTATTTCCTGAGTACCTTTTTAGCTACCAGGTGTTCTATAAAGCAGTTAGTTACAGAAGCTGGTTGAGCTGTAATGGCTGATTCCTTACATTCCTTCTGTGGGGGTAAAATCTTGTGGTCAAAACCTAATGCAGTGAAGACAATAGGAATTTCATACTTTTTCCTGAATCTGTTATGCCTTTATAACAAAGGGTCCGGCAACATTTTGCATAGCAAAGGATTTTGCTTTACATCTCAGAGTAAGCTGTTGCAAGTACCTTTATATACACTATAGTATAATGCAAGCAATTATAGTCACATAGCAAACAGTCTTTGACACAGATTGAAACCCACCTAGGGCATACGCTGTGAAGAAACATTCTTTAGTACTTGGAGCTCACTTTGTCATTGCTCATGTGACATTTAGATTTCTCAGGAAGGTGTTCTCTGATAGAGCCGTTCTGCAGGCGTTGTGTTTTGGCAGTCAGAGAACGGCTTGCAAATGACTTGCACCTTGGGAGCTGCACGTTGTGCAAGATTCACTTGATAAGAACTCAAAAAAAATGTTTACATTTTGTCTTAAGCATCCTGTGATCCTGTGAGTAGGAGGAGAACACATTGATTGACATGTGAACACGGTTCATGGCTGTCAGTGTAGCTGCTGCCAAGGTGAAGCTTTTAAGGTTGACTGTGCGAGGTGTGTGTGCATTCTTGTGAGTGTTTCCTGTTGGTAATAGAGCTCCACTCAACAGGCTTTTCTGAAAGCCATATTTTTACTTACTTACATGCTTTTGTCTTAAACTCAAGATGATTTCTCTTAAGACCTTTGACATAAAGTTCTGAAAAGCTATAAGCTAATGAAATTAAAGGTTCAGAATGAATGTTTTAATTTTCCTTCGCTAAAGCCAACCAAAAGAGAGTAAAAGTGCATTAAGTGAATATTTCAGTTGAGTCATTAAGCTTTAGGAATGTTATGAAATTCCTTTTGGATCCCAGTTAAAACATTAGCATCAGGGCCCCACACGCTCCCCGTCCCCCTGCAGTGTAAACTGTAGTCTGTGCCTCTGGAAAGTACATACACCTGTCTGCTTACTACCAAGTGAAGTCATAGAATGCTTTGATTATACAACTCTTCTTTGAGTTAAGTAGAGATGATACACATTGGGTTTTTATTTAAGCAGGCATTTGTTTTTATTTAAATTCACTAAGTAAAGATGATCTTCTGGATGGCAAAATTAATACACAGTTTCTTACTTAGTAATGTTTTTAGTTTTGGTCTCAGACTTGTGCCTTTATTCTGTTTTCCATCTTTAAATCATGTTACTGTCTACCTTCTAGGCTTGTATTTCCAGATCAGTCCCTATGCCACTGTCAAACATTTCAGTGCCAAAATCAACTGCTTCACGTGTGCCGTGTAATGTAGAAGGAATAAGCCCTGAACTGGAAAAAGTATTCATTAAGGACAACAGTGGAAAAGAAGAAGTATCCAAGGTAAGTATAGTAACTATCCAAGTATAATAACATGTTTATGGTTGTTATCTCTTTGTAATCTATAAACTCCGGGAAAACCTTCCTCTTGAGGAGCCTTCCTTGTGGCTGAAATTACAAATCATTTTCTTCAAAGAACTGTTTGAAAACTTTGTTTCAGTGTTTTAGCATGGTGGGGGTTTTTTTTGTTGTTGTTGTTGTTTTTCTTTTTTATTTTTAAAGGGCTTTTGGCCAGACCTACTTTGTTTAGAGTGCCCTTTCTGTAGAGAACTTGAAAATTTTTGTGACAAATACAAGTGTTTGAACACTCAGACACTTCAGGCTGCAGTAATAAGTAATAAGAGATCTGGAGGTTGCTATATTTGCTTCATTTTGCGCTCTTTTTCTTGAGCAAGATGTAAGTTTCCGGTGCTATGCTCTCTTTTTTGGTTTTAATGCTTTTTTTCTCCATAAACTGAATGTCGACCATGTTACTTCCATGAAACCTCTGTAGTCTGTCATGGAAGATCTCTGTGTGGGAAATAGTGACAAATGGGGCAGCTTTGCTTTGGAGCCATTGGACTTGTCATTGAAGAGTTTATTGCTTGGATGACACTTAAAATGTGGAATTCTTGCTTTACAGCCACTGTTTCCTAAATACCCAATGAAAATTTTCTGCTGTGGAGTAAAGTACTTCACCGTTTTTTCTAATCTTCTCCAAGGTGTAGGTGCTTTTCTCATGAATGGTCATGTAATAGCAATTCAGTGTACGAGTCAAGCTATAAAACTTCAATCAGGGGTTTAAGATTCTGAAAGCTTGTATTTGCAGTTCTTCATGTCATTAGTAAACTTTAAAAGTTTGGGAGTAGTCTTGGCTTCTCCAGACACCTAGTTGTGTGGAAAAAGCAGTCTTAACAATGAAATACTGTAGTAGTTAGTTGTACACTAAGTTTTCTTTCCTAAGGCTGTCTTATCCCTTTAGAAGAGGTGTGTATTATAATGGGAATAAGGGAAAAAAAAAATCAAACATGCAAACTGAAAGCCCAGCTCAATAAGCCTTGTTGCAGCATCTCCAAAGTGAGTACAAAAAGGTGTGTATTGTAGTGCCACCGCTGATGTTGCTATGGCTAGGGTTTTAATCTCCTACAGTTGGAGGATATTTCATTTATCTGTCAGACAAATCATCCTTGTAAATGTTGTCCTTGGGTTTTAACAGCTTATTGCTTGGGATGCAGAGCTCTCCTGCATATGTTACTGAATGTACTGACTCTGATCCAGCAAAACAGTTAAGCACATACTTAAGTGCATTGTTGGATTTGGGCCAGAGGTGCTCAGCAGTTTATGCAACCAAGGCAATAGTGAACCCTTCCTCCAAACATTCAGCTGGCGAGAGCTTCAGACACAAAAGAAAGTCATAAATCAGACATTGCCCTTGAAGTCAAGTCCATCTTTGTGGGCAGATGGTTGTTTCCTGCTATGTAACTGTTAATTTCTGTGAAGTCTGGTCTTGGGGGACCTGTAGTGGGACTCCTAGCGCTGTCTTTGAGGTTACTAGATCTCAGTTTGCTTATGGAAGATCATAACAAGATCATAATTTACTCAATCTTACTGCTGGTGAACTTTCTCCTAATAAACGACTTAGCTGTGTTTTAGCCTGGAGGAGTTGGGGCAGCTAGGTTAAGCGTTAGGAATTACTGAACAAAAGATAAATCGTAGGAAACCAAACTTCACTGGTTTCACTGCTAGTGAGCCTGTTTGTTTTCCTTTGAATTTTCTGCCATTCTTTCTTGCTGTAACATTTTGTATTTTTAGAAACTGTTTTAAAAGCACGGTCAAAGATAGTTTGTTGCTTTGGAATATGTCTTCTGTCTTTACTCGTGCTGACTTAATTCTGTTGGTTCTTTGAAACCTTTTTTTTGTTTTAACATCTCAATGATTCAAACTGTAGTTATAAAAGTAAAAAAACCCCACCACTATTGTGCTGTCCTGTTATTTTTGTGTTTCATAAAGATAATTGATGATTAGTAATGTCTTTGTGTCGTTACCTTTTAAAAATCCAATTGACTATAAAGTTTAGAGGGATTGCAGAGTGGTCAAAATATTAAAAAAATTTCATTCTTTGCAGTTTAGCTATAGGTGTATTTTTTCACATAATTCATCTTGCTTAGTTAGCTGAAGGTGTTTTCTTTTTGCTCTCATAAAAATAAGTTGTCCTTATTGAGTTACTTCAATCACCTCTTTCTCCTCAAATTTATTAATAAACTTTTAATTCATGTTCTAATGCTTAAATTATAAATGTTTAATTTATTCAAAATTCTTGGATATATTTTGCTTCCTTTTTTTTATAACCTGCTGATTAACTCTGACAAGGTGTGATGGTGTGTCTCTGTTCTCACCATAACTTTTAAGACGGACTCAGCTTTTTTTGAAGTTGTTGCAGGCTTTTGTCCCTGTCCCATTGTGACTCCACAACACAAACGTTGGAGACTGAGGTACAATAAGATGATGGACTTTTTGTAGGGATTAAGGGATAAGAGGTGTTCCCGCTTATGGAACACAAGAGTGAAAATCATGGAAAGTGCCCTGTAGCAGAACACGGAAGTGTTCATAGGCCTCCTGTTAGGAAAAACAGTCTACTGGAACTATCAAGTATACAGAAGTAATTAGAAATAGAGACAGTTTGATGGACTATCACACAATGTAAGTAAACTGATTACTGTGTTCCTTGTTTGATTTTTAATGCTGCTGGAAGGAGATGGCAAGGTGGTTTTGTGTACCCATCTGGAACTTAATCCTGTAATAAAAGGACTTTTTATTTTGCACGGATGCAGAGGATCCTCACTTAAATCTTCATAGCCTTCATCTGAAAACTCTTTTTCCCAAGTGTTCCTTCCTAGGATACATTATGGTTTTTGCACTTGCACCTTATCTGATGCACTGATGCCAGCAGGAAGAAGCACTTATCTATGTTGGCCTTGCTGTTCAGTCTAGAGGAAAGTTTTTAAATCAATAGCATTGAATGCTTTGCTCTCAAGGAGTTGCCTCCCAGATAGATGTACAGCTTGTGAGGAGACTCCCATCAGTAGTATTTTTACAGACTGGTAGCATTCCTGATTCTCCTAAGTAGAACATTGTTGGGGCTTTTTCCAGCAAAAAGATCAATACTAAAAACAGATAGGTGAATGTTAACAGTATGTTGAGAAATGCATGCTTGCTGTCAAATGGAGCATTTTCATACCTTTGCAGGGAGATGAGAGCAGTATGTAACTGTGTCCAAGAACACACATCCCATAGGGATGGACAGGTGTCCTGTCAGAATGCATTTGGCATAAGGGAAATAAATGACTGGACATACTTGCAAAAAACCCCTCAAGAAACAGTGTATAGAATGCAGTAATTTCTTGTTGTTTTCCATGCATTGGGCATTATGGAAACTAATAGCAGCTGTACCAAATTAGTTACCCTCTTTCTTATGTTGTAAGGTTGTGAGAACTTCAGCTTTAGAATAGTTTGGGCATGACTCATGAAAAGTAACTTCAGAAGTGTTTTTTTATGTTGATCAGGTTTGATACATAAAGTTTTTGATAAGCAAAATACTTTTAGTTGGTATTTTCATGGAGATTTTTGCACTTGTCAGCATTAAGGGAAAGATAAATAAAAAAGCACAGTAATCTGGGATATTAACTGGCATTTTCTATGCCTTAAAAGTTACTGCACTTGGAAAGTATGATAAATATTTAGCTTTTTCTGCTTTTGTGTATCTTTAGATATGTGTGTAAAAATACGGATTATTTTTGTACCTCAGGCTTTATTTCAGAGGAGATTGAAATATGTGATTTGGGATATACTTCCTGACTAGCTGAGACTACATTGTTCATCCAGGTGTGGAAGAACATCTGTGTTATCCTGAAGTCTTTAATTATGTGATCACTTACTGGTTTTTTTCCCTCCCTGGAATCCTTGTTTTACCTGTTACATAGACCATAGTGTATGCCCTTAATGAGCAGCTGTTTGGTGTTTTTCTTTTCTCCTCCTTAGCTTTGTGTCCTCATGCTTACTGTTATGCCTTGCTTTGAAGTCAGAAATCTGAATTTTTTCCTGAGATTTTGCTTCTTTTTAATAGGAGTATGTCTGAAATTTTGTTCACTTTACATCACAGTTATGTGAGAAGAAAGACACTACTTACACTTTATGGATGGGGAAACAAATCCATCAGGGTTCTGTAGTGTCGTTCTTCAGGTAACTCAGGATGTTGTATTCCATTTTAGGAGTTCAGGGTGTAGTCTCCTTCTGGATCTCTTAATGCAGAATACTTTTACAGATCACACCTGTGTAAACTGGGCATCCAGAAGAGATACAGTAAAAGACAGATGTTGGTTCAGTTGATTCCCTGACATCCCACAGAATTTTTGTGGCAGAGAGAGAAATAAAAATGCTGTTTTGCATCACTTTTTTTTTGTTGGTTTTTGTTTTTGTTTTGGTTTTTTATGTGTTTTTTTTTCTTTGTTGGTTTGGTTATGATAATTATGAGACTGTTTTCTTTCACAGCTTCAGTCTTGTTTTCTCTCTCTTCTTTGTATGTAACAAATGCTACAGTGCTGCAGGTCTGTCTTGTGCATTGAATGAGTCAGGGCCTGTTGGGGGTGGTGGGAATAGAACGTGCAGTCGTGTTGTAACGCATATGCAATGTGAACTGAGCTGTTGGAACAGACCACACAGCTGTGCCCAAACCTTACAGCATTTGATGGAGCAACTGTGATGTTCTCTTTATAGTGTGTTTCTTTGCTCTTGCTTGAAATATGAAATGGTGTTAACTGGAAGGCTCATAAGAAGAAAATTATCTTCCTGCTCTGCTATGTCTGCCTCTCTGCATAATATGTGGTGGTTTTCTGGAGAGACTGTTGCTGAAAAGGGGAGAATGTGATATTCAGCCAATAGGTGTCATGTCCTCATTGCCAGCAAAAATGTTGGGTTGAATTTTAGGCTCTGGAACAAGCTGTTACAGTTTTGGAATATATGGGAAAGAGAGGTAATAAAATAAAAATGTTCTCTTGAAGTGAGAAGGAAAAAGACATTAATTTTTTGTAGCTAGAACATTTAAACTGTTCTCTATGGTTTGGACACAGTTCTTCCTGAAGTGAGAATAAAAATTGTTTAAATCTTGCAGGCAATTTTCCCCCTTCGCTTCTAAGCAAGACACTAATTCCCATTTGATTTCTTACATTTAAAGCAGCACTGTCTTTATTAAAAAAGCTAATTTTACACTGGGAAGGACAAGTAAGTAGAGCGTGTCAATCTACTGCTGTGAACATGTCTATGCAGTGTGTTGCAGAACGGGATGCAGGATCTCTCTGGCCAGTGCCAGCTAGGCTGATACGGGCAGGCAGAGCTTGCTAGCTTTGGTTCAAGACAAAGCTTGTGAGCCTTGTTACAAGCCTGTGTGTGCATCTTCTGTAGAAGGATGGAATGTAGGGGTGTGCTAAAGAATTACAACTTAGTAGCAGAACTTGGATGGTTTCCTTTTATAATAGGTTGTTATGGCAATAGTATGCCATTGTATTTGACATTTTCTACTTTCCCTTTTATCCAAATGTGATCTCTGTCAGGGTACTTGTTTTTCTTTTTTAATAACAGTGACCTTTATTGAAAACTGTAGTACTAAGTATGATTAGAGAGGGAGGTTTGCTTTTTTAAACGGTCATAAAAACCATAAAAACATAGCACTGGCGTGTGTTGAAGTGTGGATGTTAACTGCATTGGAACATGTGCTCATTGCCCCAGTACTCAGCGTATGTTGTGTCCATTGTACACTGCATTATTTTCTTGTGTGAGATCTTCTGTTCTTTAAAAAATGCCTTGTTTGTTCATCTTAAGGCCTTCACTTATGACTGCTACAGGCTGACCTTGCTTGTGAGTTTGATCTTTTCTCTGTAACTTGAGTTGCTTGTTTCTCTTGCAGCCTTTGGATATCCCTGACGGTCGAAGGGCCCCGTTACCTGCTCACTATCGTAGTAGTAGTACCCGAAGCATTGACACTCAAACTCCGTCTGTCCAGGAGCGCAGCAGCAGCTGCAGCAGTCACTCACCATGTGTCTCTCCCTTTTGCCCTCCTGAATCTCAGGATGGGAGTCCCTGTTCAACAGAAGATTTACTCTATGACCGTGATAAAGGTGAGAGTAGAATGGCCTGCCTTTACCTATGGGAGGCATGTGATGTCCTGCTTTTACAACTACCTTCATTTTACTCATTACATCAGTTTTTGTTTTTGTTTGATGGCTGTGGAGGGATTGAGGATTAATCTGAAAATTGGTTTTGTTTGTTTACATATCTTTTTCCCTCTTGTTTGTGAAACTTCACAAACATCTTCCATAAATACGTCAGAGGAGCACAGCAAACAGTTAATTATTTATGAAGATCCTAATGTGAAGAATTCAGACTGTAACATGTTGACATTTAAGAAAGGTTTCAGGAAGGTTTGTGGTAGACTGTATATTTATCGTAGGTGAGTTGCTTGCTGTTCAAAATGGTGATGAAGTTTTGGACTGCTTTTAAAAGTACTCTGCTTCTGAACTCTTACATTCCACCTGAAGCTATTTGGTGAGAAGTTCAGATACCTGTTTGAACAACCTGATGGAGAGTAATTACTTCTCTGTGTATGCTGCATAGCAGCTCAAAAATTCTGAATAATTTATGTGTTTATCAATATCCTGCTTTTTTTTTTTTAAAGTCTGTAAAATGTTGTTTGGTTCTATAGTGGGAGTACAACTGGAATTTCAGTAATTAAGAGTTACTGACAGACTATGGAGTATGGGAATGTAGGCACCAGTGTGAAAAAGACTGAGGCTTTTTTTTGACAACACTTTGCTAATAAAATTACCCTTGTGCTTCTGGTCAGCTAGCTGAAACGTGGACTTCAGTATGGAGGATGTAGGATTTGAGTAAATCATACAAACTAAGAGGAGTAAGTTTCACAGAGGAAATGAAAACGTCTAAGATTTAGCATATATTTACTAATAAGCTAAAGATAATATTTTGAGGTTATAAGTAAGGTTAAGCTTTTTTCTGTAAATACTATCTGTTTGTTAATTGTTAAGGTAATTTGGGAATAGGATTGGGGAAGTCAGCAGGAGAAATACTAGCTTTTCTTGATTTCTGAAAGTATTTTTTTCCCATCTTGGATTTAAAAGGAAGTAGTGGAAAACAAATCCATCTGCCCAAATCCTGAACTGGGGGTGGGTTAAGTTAACCACATTAAAGTAAAAGTTTTAGGTCAATGTGATAGTTGGCTGTGCTCCAAAAATAACAGTGGTATTAGCTTACCCCCACCATACTCCTCTTAGACTATGCATGTGAATTTTAATACGTTGTCAAGACTGATTCACTATAGAAACATCCACTAAAGTATTAGCACACAAAAAGTCATCTTGACAGGTAAATTGGTTCATATATGTCGTGATAACAAATATAAGTTAAAAAGCAAGGAAATGAATAATTCCTTTTGCAGTTAGTACTTTGTTATCGCAGTAATGGGAATTTTCAGCAGTACATTTATTGGCAGTAACGAGTGAAGACAGTTTGAAATAGTGCATCTAGCCTTTTTAATGCTTTTCAAGGCTTTTTATCTCCTGCCTTGTATTTTTTGAACAGCTGAATGGAGTGAAATTTATGAGTAGATACTTATTTGTGGATTTTGGTTTTAAGACTGGCTTTAATGCTAGGCTTGTATCAAAAGTCTTCTCCAGTAGTAGTGTGTAGGTGATGGTGATAAACAGCCAGTTTTTTAAGTCATCATGATGGCATTTTAAAATCAGTTTAAGTAAGGAATGTAATACTGTGCATATGAAAGATGAAAGTTTGAACTGCTCATCACAGCTTAATTCTTTAAGGGCAAGATTAAAAACTAGGAAAATATGGAGCGGTTTTCCAAGAGAAGGTAATTTGTTCAGAGGTTATAAAAACATAGTCAGAAAGGTGCTTTTTACTTCTAGATCATCCAGATACTACAGGCCAGTTGTTCTGAATGTTACTCAAAATCATTAAATTATAGATAAATGAGCAGTACAGGTAGAAATACCAGAGAACAAGAAGTTATGAGGGACAATTTATTACATTTGTTGTGGATGTTATCTGCTCTGTACAATAAAAACTTGGGAAGGTTTCCACACCTTCATTTTAAAGGCTTTTGTGATGCTAGAGGAAAACCATCATCAGTTTTTTGTGAGGCCTGTTAAGTTCGGAAAAATGTATTGTGTAACCAAATGTAGATGTTTTAACTATGTTTTCTTGTTACTTTTCTCAATGCTTGATTTTCCTCTTGATGGGAATAACTTGGGTTTACCATTAAAAAGAGGAATTATCAGCATTATTAATGGTTCCGGGGTGTGTTGCTGAATAAGAAAGGAAGGTTAGTTTGACTGAGAGACATAAACAGTGAGAGGAGCCAATGATCCGTACAGACACAGCGCACTGCTTTACATTCCTAAAGCATCTTCTACTTTTTGTGCAAAGCTGTGCTTTGGCCTGAGGCCCTTACAGCTGTCCTTTGGACTCTATCAGCTGTTGGGTTTATCTTTTTGCAAGAAGCTGTTAAATAATTGAATTTTTCAAAAGCAAGTGAAAGCTAATTTTCAGGAAAGGCCCACAATATTGCTCTGAACACAGTATTGATTAGAGCAGACAAGGAAGGGTTGGGAAAGAAGGTATTTTCATGGCACCTGGCTTTATGATTTTATATTAAAACCAGTGGTTTCACTAGATCTGTTTTGTGATGCTCTGGTCCATGAAACTGTAATTCAGAGCCCTACATAGCATTCTTGGCAGCTGTGACAGAGGTGAAATTCAAAAGCATCCGAATGTATAAGCAGATGAAATTTGGGGGATGTTTTTTGGACAAATAGAGATAGTATACCCTGTTTTTCAGGGATTTTGATTTAGGTGCCTTTACATAGCATTTAGTAGTTCCACTGTTGCTAGCAGGCTCTTACAAGTAACATGTTCATGAAGATGAACTGAAGATACTTGTTAAATTCTGGGCATCTGATTCGTAGTTTTTTAAAGGGAGGTTGTTAGCGAAGTCTTTGGATAGTCTTATTATGTGTTTTTGAACATATCAAAACAAATCCCAAGGCTCACTGGCAAATTTTTGTTTCATTTAAGTATTGTCACTCAAAAAACTGTTCTACAGATTCTTTTTTAGTTAGCCTCTTTAGTTGTTCTAATGTGTGCAAGCTGTAATTTCTGGTATTGAGGTTAAAAAGGTATTTTTAGTGTTTTAATGACAATCTTAAAATGTCTTCTAGATAACAGAATATATCTGTTTTAAGTATGTGTCCAGAAATTCCCTGTGATAAGGCTCCATATTGTCTGCTGTGCATTTGTGGCAGCAAAACTGCCCGAAGATTCCATGGTCACTGTGAGCGGGGTGGAATGGGGTGGGTGGGCTGGGACACGCCGGCAGGGCGCCCCCTGCTGGTGGGACCTGAGGGCTCGGCCTTGGGGCCTCAGAGAGCAACAACGGCACAAATCAAACACTCGCACAACACTCGAGATTTGCTGCGTCTGTGTCGTCGGGGATTAGTGATGGGATAGATTAGCACTGCAGAGCTTACAGGATACACAGGTGGAGACTGTCTGAAGCTGTGAATTCCACTTCTTGCCACTTGTGGCCTGTGTTCCCAACCCCGTTCTGCTCTCGCCCAACACCCGGCCTGTACGTGCGGGTCTGCTCACAGCCACACGTGTTCTTCAAATAGTGCGTGCTGTGCGTTTGGTCAGAACGAAAGTCTAACAACTCGTAGGCTTTAAAAGCAGGGAGGGTAAAGAGAGATACTTGTTTAGCAGCTGCCCTACATAGAAAGTTTCAGCCAGACAGGGCTAACTAAACCAAAACCTTGTCTGAAAGCTGAACTGGCTAGTAGACAAGATTTAGAATCTTCCAAGAACTGACTTAACTTTGAATTCTGTTTGATTCTTCCCTTGAATGTACTGCCATGGTTTTCCACTATTTGGTGAAATGAACAGTAGTACATTTTATGTCTCTAATTTTTTAAATAGAAACTTGGATCTTCAGTTTTAAATATTAGAAGGAGGAAACAAACTGTCTGGATTCTGTTAATGATTTCTGTGTTTGGAATGAGCAGTGTGGGCCAACAGTGGAAAGCTGCCAACAGGACCATCATGCTCCCAACTTGGCAAATATCTGTATCGTTTCTAAGCATTTTCTGCCTTAGTAGTTAACACCAAAAATTCTGTAAATAGAAGTTCTGTATTCACTCCACAGCAGGAAAGAGCTGAATAATCAATATGCTACTGAAGTTCACTTCAACTTACTTTTTTCCTCCTATCTTTCATAATAAGTCTTCAAAGGGAAATGTGACATTTGAGTTGATTTGTTTCTTGTTGTAAGAGGAAGCAGAAATGTTTCAAAACAGCTAATATTAGCCTTTGTATTGGAGTCATGGTAATATGAAAGTTTGTGTAGTTACTCTTTGCAAGCTGTTAAAGACAAATCTGTCCACTTGTGTGAGGTTAGATCATAGTGCTTGAAGCTTGGGTAGCTGAAAGGCGACACACATGCACAACAGCAAAGTAAACAAAGGTTATAAACTTGAGTTAAAAATAAGGTACCCCACATTAGTGGAAAGATTCCAAAAGAGCTAAAGCAAGAGCAGCTGTTTCTCTCCAAGTAAGGTGTATTTGTAAGTTGGGTCCCCTTTAATTTTAATATTTCATTTTTTAATTGTAATCCTAAGCAGGGCATAGGGAACCACTAACACAACCCTAGGACAGATGTTGCTCTTTGAAAAGGTAGAAGCCACTGCAGAAGGCTAATTTTCTGTGGATAGCTATTTCTGTACCTACTTTATTTCCTTAATGCATTCACTGTGATGTTGTTAGCATGACTGCTTAAAGGGAACCCTTTCATAGACTTAATATTTCAAACTTTTGTGCTGCTGTCATTACTGGACTTGAGCCTTCTCTCATACTTTCTGAGAAGTACCAACAAATCTGCCCATTGCCTTTTGTCTTAGATCTTCACACCTTTAATTCTAAGTGTGTCTGGTTACAATACACACATACAGCTGGAGTTACAAAGAATACCTGTATCATATAGCCAGTAGTGATGAGAGAATTAAATTGCAGAAGTTTTATTCTGGATACTAAAGCAACTTCACAACTGTGAAGCAAGTAAGATAAGACACTGTAATGATGAGGTAGCAGTACCTGTGTCACAAACTTGTTTTATTACAGCTTCTGAGCTGTTCATGAGACTAATAAGGTCAACATTCCAGTGAAGAATTATGTTTTAAAATAAGATACAAGGTGTATATGCACATTTTTAATAACACTGTTTATACAGTGAGAAGGCATTTTCTCATTACCACTCATAATTCTTCTGCATGTATTAGGCATATTACCTTGTTCATTTATGGTTTTGGAACTACGTAATAAAGAATGTATTTGTTTCCAGGATCACAGCTCTGCTTTGTTCCGATTGCAGTGTTCTGGATAAAAATATCCTCCTGTTACGTGTTGTTATGCGATAGATTGCTGCTGCACCGAAGCTGTTATTCAGAAGAAATGTGCTATACAAGGGTGTTAGAAGTAGCCTGCAATAAAGGAAACGCTGTGGTAGAAGCAAATCAGCGTAGTGGCTAAATTGTGAAAAAGGCATCTTGTTTGGAAATCGAATTTAATTAAAAAGCACTCTCAATCTCTAGTAATATAACTGCTTTAAATTTTCAGACAGTGGGAGTAGCTCACCGTTGCCCAAGTATGCCTCATCTCCCAAACCAAACAACAGCTACATGTTCAAACGAGAGCCCCCAGAGGGATGTGAGCGAGTGAAGGTCTTTGAGGAAATGTCGTAAGTAATGCCTTTTATATCAGCTGGTATCTGCAAAGCAGTAAACCTGTTTACTGAGCCTATTCAACTGCAGATGAATAAACTATTCCAGCTGATGGGTTTTTCAGGAGCAAACTATTCTTATAGTTTGTGCAGAAGAGAAGTTGAAGTGTTTACATTGGTGTGAAGAGAAAATGGAGTCTTTTACCTCTTTTTGTGCATTTATAAAAGGCAACAAAAATCCAAGCAGGAAAGATAAGGTACATTAATTTCCTAAGCATTTATTTAAACCTCTTTCCATGTATTTTTTATAACATTTTAAATTTTCATGGCTTAAACAAAAACTCTCCTTGTCATAATTACCAGTTTCAAGCATAGGTTGCATTTTGATGTGTATTAAACATATAAAATGGAATGAAAGATATGTAAAACATTTGTAGATGGTAGTATGCTTATGGCATAGACTTGGCTCAATATTTTTGCTGAGCAAGAAATTGGAAGTTAAACTCTTGGACATCATGTCTTTTTTCCCTAGACCCAGCAGTATTTGAGCACAGCACATGCTGTTGAGGTTGCATGCTAAGCTCCTGTGGATGAAAGAATTAAGGAGGGGACGTTTCTTGCTCTAACAGCATTCGTTGCCTGCTGGGTGGTGAAGGGAGCAATGTTGGGTTGTGGAAAAAGCCTCCAGACAAATGATGGAATATGGGAAAGGAGAGGTCTTTTTATGGAGGTCCTCAAAGGGATTTAAAATGACTGAATATGTTGTTGCTGCACTGCCTATGAAAGAAAAATTTGTGCCATTCGAAATTCACTGCGGCATTTTTCGTGTGCATATGTAGTGCAGATTTTTTGTGCTGGAAGTTGCATGTTTGTCCAGTAATTACCAAGTCATTTTTTGTGATGGTACTATTTTTAATGCTGTGGATCAGTTAGCTGACTGCCAATATGGAAGATGTTTGCCCCTCTGTCCAATTAATCCCATTCCTTGTCATTCACATTTTAGCAATGTGTAGAACCACAAAGTTCATGATGTGAAAAACATCTCAGCTGGCCAGATATATAATCTTTTTTCTCGTTGTAGGTCTCGTCAGCCTGTCTCAGCCCCTCTCTTTTCATGTCCTGACAAAAACAAGGTTAATTTCATCCCAACCGGATCAGCTTTCTGTCCTGTAAAACTTCTGGGCCCCCTCCTTCCCGCTTCAGACCTGACGCTGAAGAACTCTCCAAACTCTGGTCAAAGCACAGGTTTGAGCACCCTGACTGTTGAGCAGCTTTCGTCCCGGGTCTCTTTCTCATCTCTGTCAGATGACACCAGCACAATGGACTCCCCAGAGATCCCGGTACAGCAACCGTCCCAGCAGCAGCAGCCGCTTTTGCAAGAAATTCAGACTGAAGACCATTCCTCTCCTCAGAGCTACATGCTAATCTAGAGCAAGGTGGAGCAGGCCTCTGCCCTGAGACAAGGAGTGAGGAGATCCTAGTTCAGATACATCTGCATGAGGTGGCAACCTTTCAGAACACCACGGAATACTTAGCAGCATTCAAAAAAATATCTCAACACTGTTCTTGGCAGGGACAGAATCCATATTCAGCATTTTTTGGTGAGAAAGCAGTAATGCCTGCAGAATTCATACATCATTAAGCGTTTTAAGTGGAGACTATGCATTTCATAGTACGTTTGACCAGATTAGTACTGTGTCCTGTGTTCTGTTTCAAATTCTACAGTATAAATAAGCTCTCTCTATATATAAAAAAATGTTGCCTGTCTGAATAGAAAATGTCTTGCTGTGTTGTGTCCTATGGAAAATACTGTACTTCAGAATTATGTTTACAATTGATCCAGGTGTTTATGTTTCTAACTTCTGTAATACACACAATGCAAAAAAAAAAAAAAAAAAAAAAAAATGGCCACAGCAGTTGCACAGTGCCCACCCTATGGCCTAGCTTCAGGTACTTCTCTTGAAGTGTAAACTCAGGTAACTTGGAATGTATATCATATTGGAATATAAAATATTTTACAGCTACAAAGCTAAAGAGGGAACATCACTCTTTTGCCTTTCCTTGTTTTATGCATTAATATTTCCTCATTACATTCCACTTTCTTGGAATAAGTGCATTCAGATCCAGGTGAATGATGACCCTGGACATGGGTGAACATGAGGAGAACCAGCAAATCTGTGATGTTATATCACTTTGTCATGTGCTTACAAGTAAAACAACTGTTGCATTTACTGTCATTTCAATAGATGTAAAATTGTGGCATTTAAAGGTTTCAGGTGTTGCTCAGTTAATGACTGTTAAACTGTTGCAAATAAAGTGTTCAGTACTAGGCTGTACATGAGAAACATTCCACATTGTGTGTGAGAGGATTTTGAAAGACAAGAATGTTTTTGTTAAAGGACAGAAATTCTTTCAGGTTTCACAGGGGGCGATTGGGGATTTCCTCTCAAGGTTTTTGTTGGCAGTTAAGGATGTGAAATGCTACTGTTACTGTCTAAAAGTCAAATTAATGTTTAGTTTCTCTTTTGGAAATGTTCCTTCATTTGCTGGTTGGAAATAGGTTTTCAGATTTTGTTGAGCAGTGTTAGAAGAGCAGCGTTTTATTTATGTAGTGAGTAATTGTGTTTGGGTGAAAGTCCAGAAGTAGCAAGTGGGTGTTCTAAGAGGGGTGGGGAAAACAATAGTTTTAAGTTCATGTTACTTAAAGCTTTTCCCATAACTTTCAGTTACTTGTGTGTGTAAAAGTGTGCTTTCCCCCCTCCTTAAGTGTGAATAAAAGAAAAATCCATGTAAAATAATCCTGGTTTTGCAGGCTGGACACTTTCTCAAAACAGTACATGGCAAGATTGGGTTTGTGGTGCTCTTCTATTGTACTGGAAAAAGAGGAGCATTGCTTTCAGAGATAATTTTCTGTGATACAAAGAGGACCCCAAAGGCAAAATAAACTCGGTGTTCTTGCTCCATTGCTTTCAGCTCATTGGAACTCTGTTTATGCTGTCTACTCCTAAGAGAATAAGGTTCACCTTTTCCAGGAATTGAAGAGATTAGTAGCCTGCAGCTACTAGGAGCATTTAAACTTGCTCTTCTATGTTTTTTTCTGCTTTTGGAGATGAGATTGGAGGGGGGTGAGAGTGAGCCACCCCTCACCACTAGTGAGGTGAGAGGGGGGTGAGAGTGAGCCACTACTCACTAGATATGTGCTTTTTATGGAAATAAAGCATTGCTTCCTTTTTATTACTGAGTTTTTGTTAACACTGTCTTACAAGGTGGAATTTGCAGCCTATAAAACATCCACTGTTTTTTGACTCCCCTTGCAGAAAATGTAGGAGAGAGGTCTGTCTAACCATTTTCATGTGAAAAAGCTTCGTGAAACACAACAGCCATCTTTAACCCTACTAATCTCAGGCCTAGGTGAAAACACTATATATTTTATAGACTGAAGATAAAGGGCAGAAAATACTCATGATGTAAGTATCAATTCCTTTTAATATTTTGCTTTCTAGACTAACATTGCAGTATGATGACCTTTTTATGCTCTGGTTATGTTCAGATAAGAAATTGTAGTCTCAGTTATTGGTGTTAGGTTACCAGGGGATATGATGAGTGGTTTTTAGGTCAGTGCTGAACTCTGTACAATATTGGCAATGCCATTACATGTTCTTTATATTTTTTCCATGAGAAACTAAATATTAATTAAAATGCACATTTGTTCTTAGCAGAATTGAAGGTTTTGAACCAAATGTGTTAAAGCTAATGCTTTGCCATGTAAATTTCCCAGCAGTTGTTTATCTCAATTGTATTCTACATCCAGCTGTAGAAATTTGTCAAATATTGTTTAAAGTTTTGTACATAGTTGTACTGTTATTTCTAGCCACTGTGCTGAACAGTATTCAAGTTATCACACAATATTGCTTTACACAAGGAAATGTGTGGCTTTCGTTTTGTATTTTTTTCGGTATAGAAGTTCCTGTGTCTTATTTAAATAAAAATTATAGTTAAAAAAAAAAAAGTGGTGGGGACAACACACAAAAGCAGTGGTTCATTTATTTTTGGAAACTCTGCATGAAACACCATAGGAGGAGATTAAATTTTAATATTGTTCCAAATTTACATCTAGAATAATGCCAACCATGTATGACTAGTGTGCTATGTCTTCTACAACACGATAATCTCTTATCTATTGATTTTTGCATAATGCTGTACTCAGAAGCAGGGAAAAACCCTAAAAATAGCTGAATGCTTAAATATGCTTTAAATAGCATACTCTGTTTCTACATAGCACAGGAAAAGTACCAGTTAAGAGTTATTTGAAACGATGTATCTGCTGCTGTGTATGTGGTATGGCTAATTTCAAATTATCTGTTGAAAATGATGAAAGCCATTAGATGTTTCACTATGTGAAACTAAGCTAAACCCCTAAAGGATGTGGTATAAATCTACTGACAGTCTTGGTTTCATGTTGTTTTGTATGACTCAAATGATTGTCATTTGACTTGAGGAATAATTCTTTCCAGATGGGGGTGAGGGGGAAGGAGGAAGAAAGAAGGATAATATTTAAATCCATGTAAATCCTCCAAAGTCAGTGTTTACTGAAGAGCGCTATGGCAATAACCATCAAGAATGGATTAATGTTTATGGTCATCAGTCAGTGGAAATTTTAAGTTTTCAGCATCCCAAAGATTGCAAGGTTTCTATGTGACTATGTTAAAAACATCAACTGGAACTTAACTAAAACTCCTGTGCAGGGTCAGGAGTTGGACTTCAATGACCCTCGTTGGGTCCCTTCCAGCTCAGGATATTCTGTGGTTCTGTGATCACACCCTGCTACGAGAGTGCTTGGTGTCCTTCAGTGAGAAGTGGTATCATTTCAGCCATTTCATCCTCAGCTTGAAGGGGTTCCTAGGAGTAGCTTTGTGACCATCCTGTCCCCTAAATGGATTTGGCTGCAGCAGTTTCGGGCTGTCCTTGAGTGGGAATTTTCTCAGGAAGTACTTTGACAAAGGTGTGTAGCTTGCCGTGCAGAGATGAGCTGCAGTTTGTGTCACAGGGAACTCGTAAGTATCCTCATGAACCTAGGCCTTGCTTAGTCACATTTTGGTTTTTTTCCCACATGAGCCACACTTGGTGTGCTCTGTTTAACTCACTGCCTTTGTCTTCCCCAAAGCCAAAACAAGGAGTCTGAAAAGCACTGAGAGTAGAGAGCTAATGAAATAATTTTGCCTTGAGTCTCTCTTTTGTGAATAAAAGATCTTGACTTGAACATACATACATATTCTAGTAATTCATGGCTCTGGAAGTGAACACATCAGAGACCGGAGGACTCTCTAAGGGGAGCCCTTGGCTGTATATGCTGGGGTAGGAGACAAAAGATAGTGAGTGACCTGCTTCTTACAGGAAACGGTGCTGTCAGGGAAGTGATTCCTGGCTTCCTGACAAATTAGCTCTTGGGAAGGGGTAGATACTAGCACAAGGATAGAGTCTCAGTATCTTCACAGTATAAGCATAAGGAGTAACAAACGAGAAATTGTGATTTCAGCCAACATCTCTAATCCATTCAGTTGCAAGGAAACACCATCGAGGCTTAGCAAACCAGCTCCTGGCCTTGCTCCAGGGTAACGGATTGGGACCTTCAGACATTACTTGAGGTACATCCCAAGCAGTTTGGAGATAACAGATACTAGTAGAAGTTTGTCAATTACTGTTGTAAAACAGCTTGCCTTGCTGTGTAAAATACAGCCATGAAAACAGATTTGAAGCTACTCAGTTGGGAGGAAATAACTGAAGTCCACGTTATGTATATGTCCAGAACCTAAATGCAAGGAAAAAGTGAATTAAAGCTGGGAAAGTACATGCATTACACACACAGTTATCCAAACTTGGTACTTGGCTGAAGGAAGTTGTTTGATCAAAGACTGAAATGCAGTTAAATTGTGTGTATCTTGTTTCTGTTTTCATTAGTGTAACCAGTCCTGGAAAACTCTTGTTTGGGAGAGACTGTAAAAGGCTCAGGGAAGAGCTGTAGGAATAAAGTACTGGAAAAACCAGAAGGCGGCTGTGTGGGAGCTCAACATGATTAACTTGATGGTTGAAGAGTGACTTAATTTCAGTTAGTAAATACCTACACATGGGAAATAATTACTAATGAGCTTTAAATTTAGCAGACATGGAATACTAAAGCAGTAAGAAAATGAAGGTAGATAAATTCACATTAAAAATGTGGATTTGTTTTAGCACTAAGTGTAATTAATTAATGGGCCAAGATGCAAGGAAGGATTTTTGCCAAGTATTGATATGTTTAAAGTGAGATGGTTTTACAAAGAAAGTGCTCAAATAAGGTTTTTATAAGCCTTACTAACTTGTGATTATTTGGGGCATTTTACATTTCAGTTGATGGTAGAGGTGGAATTTTTTAACTACCTTAAGCATTCTTGCCTCACTAAAGAAGCAGGTGCTGTAATATTTTCAAGTAGGGTGTTAACACATCTTCTAAACTGTCTGGAATAGGTCTCTGGAAAGTTCTGGTTTGTCAGACATGAATGAATCTCCAGTAAAGCAGAGGTAGTTGAGTAGCTTTATTAGTTATTTTGATTCTGGCACCTCCCCTATAGCACCACAATTATGGAGAGGTGGTAAGAAACTGGAGAGTAGGTGTTGTCTTTCTGTAGTGCAGCAGGTCACAGAAATAACTCAATTACTCAAGTGGGGCTGAGAGGAAAACACTAATTGAGGAGGTAGGGAGTTTCCTCAGTAAAGGCCACATTGGAAGTGAGTGAACATGTAAGTTAAATTGCAGATTCAATTGGTAACAAGAAGAGCAATTAGATGAAGCTCGATAGAGAGGTGACCCCATTTTTAAGAACAAGTTGAAATTTTATCTCAGGTTGTAAGAAGTTCTGATGGGAAATTTTTAGGCTGCCATGATGTGTAGCCTGGAAAGCTCAAAGGCAGAGGAGCTGGAAGCCTGCGAGAAGAGAAGGTCGTGTAATCTCTTTCCCCTGTTGAATTAGAGACTGAGCTTCATAACAAAGCACAGTTAGGTTAATACTTGTGCCTGTAGAAAAGGGGGGGTGTGTGTGAGCTTTATTTTTGTGTGGTTAAACTTCTCAGTGATTTGTGCAGCTGTTGGTTGAAAACAGGGTTTGCTCAGAGCAATAGTAATACCCATGGTTATCTATTGCACCTTTGTTCAACTTCTCCAAATAAGTAGTAAGTAAATAGCATCATCTAAATCCCAGACTGCCAGGCATAAGTCATGTTAACTAAAACCAAGTGTCCACCTGCTTTCTGCAGGTGAGATCTGAGTGCTCTCGAGATCTTTATGGACAGAGGTTCTTTCTCCAAAGAGGAGAAAGCTGAAAGAAACTAGACTCCCTGTTAAGGTTTGGTGCCAAAAGGCTGGGTGATGCAATTACTCCCTTTCTGAGTTTTATTTGGGTAAGAATTTCTAGTCATGCCTTATCTCTGTGATAGAGGTTTCTCAGAGGGCAGCAGCCTCCCTTTCCATAAAGTTGGTGCTATCCTTGGGCTTCTTACATAGGGAAGTAAGAACTCATTCTTATGAAAGATTTTAAAAGGGTGTTGCCTTTGGAAACTAAATACTGTTTTTAGGAAATGGGAAGGGGTGGGGGGGAAGCGCTTAAATCTGCTTTTGTGATTCCTTTGGATTCTAATTCATTGTACATCCTGAGAATGCTGAGAATCATTCATTTTGATGTCAATTGCTGAAAACACAGGAGGCTTTATATGTAGCTTTCCGTCTCTATGACAGTACAGAGATAGTACCATACTACAGACTTTCACTGCATGGTTATATTTTGGGTTGGGCATGTAGGTGTATTTTAAGGATTGTCACTTCATTCAGGGGCTCTTGTTCATGAAGTGAGTTTGGGTACAATGGTGGGTCTGATTTTGATTCTAGTGAAGAATTTCAAGGAGATAGTTTAGACACCTTCTGAATTGAGTACCTAAGAAATCTGTTCTCTTCTAGGGAGGATTTTCTGTTTTTTCTCTTCTGCAGGGGAGTACTAAACCTTTGGGGTAGGGGAGTGATGAAGATGGGAGCAGTAGGTCTTGCACTTTCTAAACAATGGGAAAGCAAAGGCAGCCTAGGCCCCTGATTTGGAGGGTAACCTTGTATGTCTGTATTTGTACGTACAGGATGTTCCTCAGGTTAGGAAGACACTGGATGCCTTAATACTCCAGAGGAGTATTAGCCTGGATAAATGTCATTTGTTCTCTAAATCAGGCCATCTGTAGATTGCAATCTGTCCCTTTGGTGGTGTCCTGGCTGAAAGGCTGTTGAATTCTGCTCTGTATCATGACTTGATGTTGTATTTAGTGAGAAAATATACCTCCAGGCTGGACAACAAACTGGTGCCTCTGTCTGGCCCAGGGGCTTCGTGGCACTGGCTCTGTCCCGTGGGTGCAGGTCTGCCAGAGCAGGAGCTCTTGTCTCTCTCTCAGCTTTCACCGTTGTGGAAGTTTCCATTTTCCAACATTGTCTGTGCAGGCTCTGCTGGTCCCTCCTGTATGGGAGTCTCCTTTCCACCATCTCTGATGATGGGGAGATGCTGTCTCCATGTTGCAAACCAACAGGAAAAACCTGCAACCCTGGAGTCCTGCAGCTGTTGGGAGTTACAGCAGCACAGTGGTGCACATGTTTGTACACTGGGGACAGGAACTTCATTACCTGACTCATGGTAAGACTGGCCCCAAGCTGTTTGATGTTGTGGGTCAGGTGTTTTTTGTGGTTTTTTTTTGGTTGTTTTTTTTTTTTTTTTTTTTTTTTTTGTTTTTTTTTTGTTTTTTTAAATTTTGTTTTGTTTTTGTTTTTGTTTTTTTTTTGTTTTGTTTTTTGTTTTTTTTTTTGGTTTTTTTTTGTTTTTTTTTTCTTATATGCCCTGGTGCACAAACTTAAGCACCTTGATAGAGATTTTGACATTGCTGATAGTGTATATATTGGATTAATCTTCCCTGCAGAAAGGCACTTGTTTCACTTTGGCAGTTGACCCTTGCAGAAAGGAACTTGGTTTGTCTTGGTGATGCTACACAACAGGACTTATAGAAGCATCTTCTTGTATCTTAAAACACTTTCCTTTTTTCACTTGGATAACAGCCGTTAAAGAAAACAATATTACGTACCTCAACGTCAATTAAGCCCTGCATTAAATACTTCACGTGTTTATGGGGAACAGAGGTGGAAGCCAAACCGCTTACAGACAAGCTGCACTGTTCATTAAAAACCACCCCAGGACAGACAGTTCAATCTGCTCCTCCAAATCTCAAGTAGAAAAATGACCATTATGTATTTTTAGGGTTTTTTCAATTGCATTTAATATTTGCTAACAGGATGGGCTGATAAAATGGATGGGGGCAAGAGGAGGGTCTGTAAAGCAGTGTCAGTGCAGCCTTTCTTCCTGAATGCCTCTGTTTGCTTTTTAATCTAATTTCCTTTTATGTTTTGTTTTGGCAACATTCCCATGGCTTAAACTGCAAGCAGTGAGATGGACCTGCACACTCAGAGGTCTAGCCAAGCTTTGAAGCACAGCAGTAGTAACTTACGAAGGTTGCAAAGGCCGGTGAAGCCTAGAGATCTCCTGCCTCCAAGGAGACCTGGGTCACTTCCTTTAAAAATGAAAGCAAAAGTTGCAAAGTGCTCAGTGCTGGAGGGGGAGGGAAGGTTAAGAATTAACAAAAGGAAGGCTTTGTTCAGGTAAGGCTTCTTGTAATCATTTCCCTACATGAAGAGCAGCCGTGGCTGTGAGTATCTTGCATGCGACCTTGGCTGTGGTTTGGTGACAAGCAGAGGTGACCACAGGTCTTGCCTTAGGGCTGTCGTAGTGCTGCTGGCGTCTCGCCACTGCGCAGCCTCACGCCCATCTGTGGCCTCTGCTGCCTCAAACATGTTATTTTTTTTATCTTTTGCGGGGGAGGGTGGAAAGTTTTCAGCCAGATCAGTACCACTGCCTGCTCTTTTCCAGCTGGAAATGACCTGCTATGACAGTGGTGGCCCATGTTTAGATGGGTTTGGGATGCTCACAACCCTGGGCTGTGGGCAGGCTGCTGTGACTTCAGAGCACAGACTTGCCTTTTGGGGGAAGAGACTTGAATCGCTCCAGTGCGTCTGGCCCTTGCAACCATGGCTGCTGTCTCCAAAACCAGGGAAAACTTTGCAGGAAGGGCTGGATCAGCCCAAGACCCAGCTGAACCACAGATCAGAAAAGTCCCCCACAGGGCTTGTCTCATTCTTTGTGTTGTCTTCTAAAAATCTTTCTGACAATCAAACTGTTACCTGCAGCTCTCTGGTGTCAGGCTTTGGTGTTCTGTTCTGAAGCTCTGGTACTCAAGTTCAAGGTAGAGATGATCATGGGAGGACCACACAGACTGCCAAACCAGTCCAGAAAAAGCAGCAGCTCTAACAGCAAAGTGGCCCGTGATTTCAATTCCTGTGTTTTATGTGTCAAGGGTTCATTCTGAGGATTGTACCTGGAATAATAGGAGTTTGGATTTTTTCCTTGTCGCATCCTGCTCCTGTTACATTCAGCATACTTGTTTCCTGCAGGCACCTGTTATCCATCCATCTAGATGGAGAGAAGGTTGGATGATTTAGTTGTGTAGCACTTTTAAAGTTGTTTTTCACCTCATTCCAGCCTGTTGATGAAGCAAGCGTATGGCTTCCAGCACCTGTCCTGGGGCCTTTCCTACTGCCATAATAGCTGCGGAAGTCCAAAATAAAAGAAACACTCTGCAGAGTAAGCTTCTGGGATAGAGGAAAGACTTTTGTTTAAAGAGAAGACTGGCTGTAACTTCCTTAACAGCTTAGGTAGGTCTGCTCTCTTCTAAAATTGATTATCTACTTTTTTCCCTCATTTTTGAGTATTCATTATTCCATTAAGATTCTAACAGCAACCAGTGTAAATAGCTGGCAGGTAGTGTCAGCCAGGCTTTCACCTCCAAGCTACAGCATGCTTCTCTCAATTTAAATTTTGTAATTTTTTGCAAGCAGCCAAAACTTCAAACCCACTATGGATTAATTACAAGGCTGGGCACAGCAAGCTTTGGCTATGGTAGAACAGAGTTAAAAGCTGATGCAGCTGCTGGGAGCTGAACACTGCTGCCTGGCAAACAGCGGCCTCCTCACTTGGTCATGGACTCGCAGAATGGTTTGGGTTGGCAGGGACCTCTAAAGGTCTTCTAGTCCAACCCCTCTGCCATGGACATTTTTTTTTTGAGATCAGGTTATTTGTAGTCCCATTGAACATTTCCAGGGATGGGGCATCTCTCACTTCCCTGGCCAAACAGTTCCAATGTCTCACCACAAAAAATTTATTTCTTACGTGCAATCTTACACTCTTTCTGCTAAAAACCTGCCTCTTGTCCTTAGGCCTCAATAAAGTCTTTCTCAGTCTTTCTTACAAATGATATATATTGAAAAGAAAGCCCCCAGTAAAGTCTCCCCCCAGAGACTTCTGGACCACAGGCTGAACAAGCCCAGCTCTCCCAGCCTTTCTTCATAGGAGAGGTGCTCCAGCTCTCTTGACTGGTTTAGTGGCCCTCCTCTGGATCCACTCCAGCAGGGAGAGCTCCTGTGCTGGAAAGTACCTTGTCTGACTTAAGGAGAGGGCTATACTGGTTTGTAATTAGTCAGTGAGGGGAAAGCCATTTTATGCTTGGGAGAGCACTGTTAATGAATAGCCAGGTAATGGTCTGATTGACTGCAAGGCCAGACCACCTTGGCGCTGGAGGCTGGATGGTTACCCAAGGCCAGACTTGCTGGACCTGCAGGGCCTGTTTGGCCACGGTGCCCTTGTTTACTGTCACAGGAGAGGCTCTGTGTGTGTGCACTGTGCTGGGCTGAGCACATGCAGAGGAAGGATGGCAGCTCCAGCAGCTCCGTTGTGCTTGGTTGGCCAATGAGGTGCTAGACCATCTCAGCATTTCTGCTCCTCAGCTGAGGCAACACCTCTGCTGCTTGGCTGTTGGCAAGCCTGCTGCTTGCTCTGCTTCCTGCCTCCCCCATATGGTGGCTTGTTTAAAAATAAGACATTTACAAGGAGCAGAAGTTGTAAAAGTAGGCTAACCAGAGGGGAATTTGCAATAACTGCTTTGAAGGGAGCTTGAAGAAGTGAGGAGAGACCCAATACCAGCAGTGGCACCTTTACCATGTTAATTCTTGCTGCTGCTCTGAGATCTGATCATCTTAGCATGATGAGATCCAAGCATCTTGAGCACTGAGAGAAGACAGGGGTGCCCTTCCTCTGCTCTGGGGCTATTCCACCCCACATACTCTGAACAGCAAAACTGGACAGTACACCCACCATTCATTCGCTGGCGGTGCTCATTCAGTATCCCCTGGCACTCACAGTGGGATGTGATGGAAGGTGGCACATAGCAGCTGATGGAGGCCCCAGGAAAAGGCATGATGGCAGTACCTGGGTGCTGTGTCCTCACATCAATCTCATACCCTGCTGAGCCTTTGCAGGCTTAGATCCTGTCAGGGCTTGTAGGCCATGACATTTCTTGTATTCCCACTTGCAGCAAAGCTGCTTGCTGGTCACCTTGTTGCTCAGGTGGTCCCATTTTTTCCTAGCATGTGCAGCCCCTAATGTTTGCAGGGAATTTAAAAGGATGTTGGGAGAAGGCAGGTGGCTGCTTGTGGCCAGTTGGTTCTGCTTCAAAGTACATCAGTGTCATGCTCATGCAATGCTGGAGAGGGAAACAGCAGAAGGGAACGAGGTGAGTCCTATTCTACTCTGTTGGAATAAATCATGGTCATTTAAGAAGGCCAGAAAAGTTACTTTATAAAGTTACTTGCTAGTTTTCTCTATGAGCTGTTCAATTGCCAAGGCTCACAGTCCAATCCCTCTGAAGCAGCTGCTCTGAGATTTGTAGAAACCTTGAATCACCAGAATCAATTACATCAAATTTAATAAACTTCACAATAAAGACAGTTAATCAATCGCCACTGTTTTCATCTGCCATAGGGGTTCTGCAGCTGTTTTTATTTTAAAACAATCCACTACTCAACCAGAATATGCAACTGGAATGAAGCATGTTAAATCAAGATGAACGTTGTGTGTAGAAAAATCAATCTGTAATTTTCCCAGGATGATGAACTGCCCCATTGTCCCAAGCACTGCTGACACTGAAAGCACAGACAATCCTCTCAGTGGCACTGGCCTGGGAGGGACTCCACGGCCCAGGCTGCCGAGGAGCATGTGCCAGACACTTCCTTAGTAGTAGGGAGGTATTGTTTGTAACTCTGTACTTAAGATTTTTTGCCTTAACAATGTCTATTTGCAGGATGGTAGCTTTCCTGCTCTAGTTTTCAAATTCAGTAAATCTTTATGAAGATACTGCATTGTACACAGGGATTTCAACTGCTTTTCTTTAAGCAAAATCAATTATATTTTAAATACCTCTGGCTTCTTGGTTTTTTTTTGTCATTTGAAAGTGTGAAAAAAATTGCATTGCAAATGATTCAAAGCTTAAGTTAATTTCAAAAATTACATATTACAAGAAATCAATGCTTAATATGAACTACTATGAGGAGGGAAGAGAAAAAACCCTGCAGCTATGGTTTGCCTTGTGTAAAAGGGATGATCATTCTGACGCTTTTCTACCTAAAGACAGGATGAGGATTCAGAACATCTTTAGTTGAACCCCTATAATGCTCTTAATTGTCCCAGTCAAGACAGGAGTTTAGTTTTTTGTGCCTTGTTTTGGCTTTTTTTTTTTAATCCTGGAAGTCTATAATCTGTGACCTAAAAAACAAACATTTTTTGAGCCTTATGGAACAGTTAATTGTCTGTTTTGAAGTCAATACAGCCTCCTCTCTGCTTTTCACCTAACTGCTTCAGCTACTAAAAAATGCTGGAGTGGACAGTCCACAAGTGTTTTAGAAACTATCCAGACAAATGTAATCCACAGCAAGTTTAGCAACCACAGACTTGCTTAAAGTTGCAAGAATCTGTTTAATGATTTTGTGGTAACCCAGCTGGGCTGAAGAGCAGCCTGGCTCTCCCTTGAGCGCCTAACACTAACATTTTTGGCATTGCAGATAATTACAGCTTGGGATGAAGAGGATTTGGGGCAAACAGTCTCTGTTATGAGTACAAAATAGCACTCCATGTAAGTGCACCCCAGTGTAAACCTTAGGTACTTTCCAGTTAATCCCCTTAGTAGATGTCTTATTTACTGCCAGAACTGCAGCCCAAAGTTGTGAGTTCAGTCCCCTCTTAATGCTCAAGAAAGTTACAGAGTGCAGAACAAGGCAGCTTACTGAGCAAGGAGCTGCCACTACCAAAGAGTAGCAAATAGTGTGGAAAGAACCAAGTTTTATCTTTAGAAAGAGTAAGGCACCGACATCAGATTCCATGTCTTACGTGCCTCAGGGCCCGGCTGGGGTGGGTACTGTGCAAAGAGAAGATCAGGCCATCTTTCTCCACTACACACGAAAATCCACTGCTAAGTATCTGAAGAACTTCTCTGGCAACAACTGAAGTACTTTTGACACTTCCAAGTTATGGGATGAGATAATGAACATGACAGTTTTGAACAAGGGTGTTTAAAACTTGCTGAGGATTGAGCCTGATGAACTCTCGTCAGTCTAACCTCGCATCCACTGATAGCACATGGCTTTTTAGATAGGAGGCACCAAATGCACATTACTGCTGCTCAGTGCAGCCATCCAACCATGTTCTGCTGCATTCAAGAAGTTGGCCAATTCAGTGAACTTGTACATGTATATAGTTGTTTTCAGGTACTTAGTTACCTAATAGACCATGAGGCAGGGATTCACTGAGTGGACAGATAACTGGTTGTGAAACACTTTACCAACTACAAGGAAAACCAAGCAAATTAAAAATGGCTGAATATAAATAAATAATATAAATGCCTCTACTCGGCACTGGTGAAGCCACATCTTGAGTACTGTGTCCAGTTCTGGGCCCCTCAGTTTAGGAAGGACATTGAGATGCTTGAGCGTGTCCAGAGGAGGGCAGCAAGGCTGGTGAGGGGCTTGGAACACAAGCCCTATGAAGAACACCTGAGGGAGCTGGGGTTGTTTAGCCTGGAGCAAAGGCGACTTAAGAGGTGACCTTATTGCTCTCTGCAACTCCCTCGAAGGAGGTTGTAGACAGGAGGGGGTTGGGTTCTTCCACCAGGCAGCAACTGACAGAACAAGAGGACACTGTCTCAAGCTGCATCAAGGAAGGTGTAGGTTGGATATTAGGAAAAAGTTTTTCACTGAAAGGATAATAAAGTACTGGAATGGTCTGCCCAGGGAGGTGGTAGAATCACCATCTCTGGATGTGTTTAAAAAAAGACTGGACATGGCACTTGCTGCCATAGTCGAGGTGTTAGGGTATGGGTTAGACTCGATGAACTTGGAGGTCTCTTCCAACCTCGCTATTCTGTGATTCTGTAATAAATTGTAAAGCAGGTCCTGTACAGTACATAGAGCTTGTGCTCTTAACTGGCTACTGACACAGCCTCAGGGTGCACCAGAGGTTGTCCAGGTTGGACATATGGAAGAATTTCTTCACTGAAGGGGTAATCAGGCACTGGAATAGGCTGCCTAGGAAGGTGGTGGAGTCACCATACCTGAAAGTGTTCAAAAGACAACCAGACATGGCACTGAGTGCTGTTGTTTAGTTGGCAGGGAAACTGTTTGTTCCAAGGTTGGACTCAATGGTCTTGGAGGCCGTTGCCAACCTTTATGAATCTATGAGCCTTTTCCCCTTCTGTTGCAGGGAAGCAAAGGGACACCACATTGAGTTCAAATTTTCTCACTGTCCTACTGGATTACTATTCAGACACAAAGGGTTTGGTACTGTCTAAAAACTGGTCATGTTTATCTTCAGATGCTTGTTATGTATCAATTCAACAGCACAACAGCATTCCAGTGGGAATAAAGTTGTGGTTTCTGTCAAAATCATTTTATTAAAGAGTTAATGTCACAACAAGCTCAAAATAACACATGCTTCAGAAATAAACTGGATAAGAAATTCTCAGAACAGAAACAGAAATGGATTGAAGGCATGGTAAAGCATCAGTTCCAAGAAACTTTTGCAAACAAGTGCAAATTCTGTTGGTGCAATGGAGAAAAAACTCAGAAAAGAAGCCTCCTGGGCATGACTTCTCTTTATGTAGTGCAGTTTGTCACATAAGTTAGACTGGGAAGGGCACAATTTCGATGGCTGCACAGACCCAAATTTACGTCTTCGATAATTAGCTCCAGCACAGGTTTTTCAACTGTGAGTACTAACAAAACAAATTAGTTGACATTTTAACATAGCAGTAGTAGATATATTATATACATGATAGATGTTTGACTCATGCAGCCTCTTCAGTTACATGATTTTTTTTTTAATTTACTCAAGAAACATTATAAAAAAATAGGTTTGCAATTTGTATTTCACTCTGGTGTTACCTCCACATCACCCCAGGCAAAGACAGTGTTTCAGCATATAATCTAATTTGGCAAGAAATCTGCCCTAGTTCTTAACCTCATTTTTCTAAGTCCACGTAGAAAATAAATGCGAACTCTTTATACAAAACAAGAGCAAGTAACTGTACCTATAGAAAAGGGGATTCATTCCCTTTAGTTTTATTATCATGGCACATACTTTATAGTTTCACAACAGCATACTAATTTTCATTTAGTATTTTTAAACTCCAAAAGAGTGTTGATGAAGGGAAGAATGTGAGTTACCAGAGGCAGCTGACTCATGCATTAAGCAATTCATGTTCTTTATCAGTTCTCCCAACAGCATCGGGATTGGATAATGGGTCAAGGTCAGCAAAGAGACTGAACCAAGCAGTCAAGTCTTTAGGATTCTTTGTAGATTCTGGAAAAAAAAAAAAAGAAAAAAGAAATGCACAGACTTGTCAGCTATTTTAAAACAAAACTGACTGAATGTTTAACTGAGGTCAAACAAATGCCAGGCTATTGTTTAATTTATTACCAAGGGCACTTCTGACAAGAAAATCGGAATGTGTGATTTTAAAATGAGCATTTTAAAACACTATCAGAATATAGAACTTCAGTAAGAATGAGGGTTTTACATGTCTGCTATGTATTTTATATGGCTCCTGCCATGACAAGTACAGGAACACCTTAACTAGAAACAATTTCACACTGTCTAGCTTTGTTTCATAGAAAGTATTTGAGTGTGCCCCTGCATGCCTGCAAACGAGCAAAAGGAAAGTGAAGGAAAATTTTACTTTCAACCTCTCTTACAGGACTAAATTCCTTTGCCTAAATCCAATTCATATGACTGTTCTGTCTCCCCTGTATACAACCAACAAGGTCATTACTCATCTGGAATGAAGTTTTAATGGGAATGCATTGGCTGGAGAGAGAGAGAGAGAGAGAGAGAGAGAGAGAAAGAGAGGGTTTATGCTTGATAGCCAGTCCCCAGTACAGCTTCTACTATTGTTTTGATGGATATAGAAAAAATATGAATAGGGAATATACCAACAGCAGGTGGACTATTTCACCTCTGTGTCCACATTGACATATGTATTTCACAGAAGTCTCCTGCCTGTTCTTATTCCAACTGGGCAGATGTTCAGGTTAAAGCAGTAACAATTTTGGCTGCTGTGAAGAAGGTACATCTCCACTAGCTTTGTTTTTGTGACCCTATGCCATATTACACTGATAGTGGAATAAGATGTGCTCTTCACTCAGAGACATAATGGCACATGACAGCTTTCCTTGTGACACAAAGAATTTACAGGCAAAATAGGCTCTGCCTGGCATGACACTCCTCTTGGTATTTGCCACTTTCAGAACCACAGACTTCCAAATAGCTGAAGGCTGTTCCTTCTGCTGGTGCCAGTCCTGTGGCTATGTAATCACACTGATTTCCAATACAGTTTCCAAAACACCTTAACCCTCTTTTCTTTTTTTTCTGCTGAGCTGAAAAATGTCAGGGGAAGGAATACATGTCACCCCTTTCTTCTGCACTGAACATCTCTGCTTCTGATCAAATGTGAATGCACAAAATTGGCTACAAACTGGAAAAGGAATTCAACATAATCCTGGTTCACTTATCCAGAAAACAGTAGTCAAAAATCAGCAGGGCTTTGTCTTGGTAGATGGCAGGACTGCGCTCTTGGCTCAGTCGCAACAACTGAATTAAGTTTTAAACAGATGATTGCTGATATGATATATGTTTATCAACAAAATTTGCAATTAGGGCTCTTCTGCCTTATCAGTAGCCTGTATTTTAGACTCAATGCTAAACCCTAGAGCTACAAAACATTGTTTAGCTCAGACAAAGTGCATGCAGATGCTATTTTGTGTTACTCAAAATTGAAGTAGGTAAAAGAAACTGTAGCTTCAGCTCCTTTGTTATATAGTAAATTACTCTTTTGACATGCTATTAGCACTAAGCCTACCACAAATATACATACACACACATATCATACACCTAATTAAGGTGAAACAAAGTAATCAGGAAGCACAAGACTGAGCTGTCGTTACAACAAAAATAAGTTTTGTTATGACAGTAACTGAGGAGACAAGAGACACTATGCAAGATACAAGAGCTAAAAAGGAAAAGCAAAGTCACTGAAAAAAAATACATTAATATCACCTTTCACAGGCGTCTTGTCATCATTCACATTCAGGCTGTGTGGTTTCTGTGCTGGCTGTGGTATTGATGGTGGGCTCACACTGCTGGCTGCCCATCCTAAAATTCAGGAATACAGCAGCATTAGCATGAGGAGTGACTTTATTAACTCCAGCACCCCAGAGTCTGGCAGCATCAGACAGCAGAGCAGAGTATTAGGTTTATGGCCATTCATATCTGTCCTTGTACACACGAAGTCAGCAGTCAGACTGCAGAGGAGCAACATTCTTCACAGGAGAGTATCTACACACCACTTTCATCATCTCCAGATTCAGGCAACTATACTCTTTTCAAACCTTTAACCTGGCTAAAAAGGATTTTTGTTTCTCATATGGAATCACAGTTAACACTCATTCACAGAAAGGCCAGTTCAGTAATCAAGTCAAACACAGCTGTAAGGAGAAGAATCACTAACATTTGGGTGGAAATACCACACATAACAAACATTTTTTTCCACCTTTCTTTACTTCTGAAGTTCCAAAGACTTCCATGTCATCCACTGTTCAAGACAAAACCTTATTTAAAGACCTTAGATTTTTTAGTTAATTTTGAAGTAATTCTGAAAAAAAGATAATTTATTGCAAAACACTGAAGAATTAAATTCAAGATTAATTACTTCGAGTTAACTTAAAACTACATTTTAGTGGAGTATTTTTGTTCTTTATTTGAAAGGATCTTCTCAGCAAGAAGAGAGCAACTATGCAGGAAAAAAAGAAACAATTTTTACATGCATATTCTATATCCACAAAAGAGTAATGATAATAGAGTTAATGAGGCCAGATAACAGGCTGGTAAAGTGAACTACGGGTAGTATACTGCAGAAACATATTAGGAAAAGACCAAAACAATTTCTGTGCCTGACTTAAGGTATTTAAATTCATATCCTTTATTACATTTAGAGGACTGGAGATAGTATTTCTAATTTAATTAATATCTCCTTTAAGTTTGGCCTGGTCAATTATCCATCTAATTTGGCTGTATCACAAACAGGATGCTCATCTATGCACCCAGTTACCATTTCCTTATTCAGTCTCTTTTTTCTAGAAATTCATGCTTTCCTATCCTTTTTTACTCTTTTTGTCCTTCCTCCCCTTACTTTCCGCACTTTTGGGAGCCCTGTCAGATACTGGCACCCAGCATCCTGACAGGTAATGCAACAACCACATCAGTCACATCAACCCTTCCTCTCTCAGCAGATTGTTCTCATCACTTTCTGATCTTACCTTGCCTATAAAATGTCTAAAGCCCAAGCTGTGTCATAAAAAGAGGCAAGGAGAATTTTTCTGTAAAATACATGAATTAGGAAGGAAATTTAAAGCCACAAACATCCTCTGTATCTCTAAGGAAACTAACCAAGAAATTCTTCAAAATCTGGATGCAGACAGCTCACATGTATTTGCTCTAGATGAAGGTGGTAAAGGCATGTGAGCCAGCCTGTGCCCTCTGAAAGTGAGGTTTTAGAATTTAATCTTTCAAATAAGCAAATCTGAATGATAAATAATGGAAAGCATGGTATTACCTCTTCAGAATGACATACTTTTCCAGGCATTTTCTCTGCTTGTGTTACAAATGAGAATGGCAGAGGACATTATACACAGCTACAGTAAACTGCAATGCTTTTGTATGCTTGGAGATGCATTGTGAGAAAGTGTTTGATAAGGCAATGAATGACAACAGGTAAAGTCAGCTGCTTAAACAAGTAGAGCCAAATCCTAATCTGATAGAAATGAATGGGAGCTCTGCCAGAAACTTTCTGTGCAAGTCCCAGTGACTTCAGTGAGATCAGGAATTGGCTCCCTGAGACATCATTGATGTTCCTTTACACTGGTGTGCTCAGCAGGTCAGAGAGCAAAACACTTCAGACCAGTGAACTCCTTTGTCGTCCTTTTGAGTCCCTGGACTAAGGCCTGGGAGGCAGCACATCTGTGAGAGATGCTGTGGCCTGGCTGTCTGTTTAATGAAATGCAGGTAGCTCAAGAGCCACTTAGAAAAACAAAAAGAACATAACAACAGCAACAAAAAAATCCAACCAACTACATTCCAGAAAATATGGGATGTTTTCATAATGAAATTACTGATCTATGAAGGTACTGGGAAAGACTGACACAGAATTTTTATTAAATACTTTCATTATGTTTTCATTATGAATTATGTTTTTAGTGAGCTACAGAGAACAACTTTGCCTTTCAAAACCAAACCGCAGCCTATCAGTTTGAAAGCAGTTGTTGGCCCTACGCCTGTTTTGGTTTGCCTGTTCACAGGATGGCTTTGTTACATGAGCAGACAAAAAGGTTATTGCCAAGACAGCAATAAAGGAAACCAAACAGCTTGCTGTTAAGCAAGCATCTTCACAAACATTGCAAAAATTAAATTTAGAAATGGAAATGGTGAGCTGTGCATTTTCTTACCAACTAGAATATATGCACATGTAGGGAGATAAAGAGGAGCCCTGAATGGTATAAATGAGTAAGTAAATGAGGCCCATAAACATCATGAAAAGAGAAAGCCAATGCTCCCTCTGAAAATGTAGAAAGGCAACTGAACTACAGAGCTGTATCTGGAGGAGAATCTAAAAGATATGTTGGGAGCATGCTTTGTTTCTATTATATATATACACACACACACACACATTCGTATGTATTTTAAACCAGCACCTGGTAGCCCCATAGCAATTCAGAGTCCCATTGTGCTGGATCCTGCCTATAAATACAGCCAGAGAAAACTCTGAGCTGGGAATTCCTGACCCTAACAGTTTATAACCTGCATAGCATTGTGCCTGTTTTACAGATTAAGATCTGAGGCAGAGAGAAAACAAAGCCCCAAAGATTTATGAGCATGCTTAACATAAAATAAGTAAGTAATCCCACTGAAGTTAATAGAAAAGTTAATGTGCTTAAAGTTAAGCATGTGAGTTTTAAAAATATTTATGGTCTTAAGGCCAAATTCACACAGGAAGTATGCAACATTGAGGCTACAGTGTAGCACCTCACACTGAATAATTATTAAGCAGTCCTACCAGTTAGGGGGGAAAAAAGTGTAGGAGATATGCCACAAGCCCTCAGCAAAAATATAATTCATATATTCTAATATTTCCAACTTGAATGTCTAGATATGCTTATACTCCAGTTAGTATTTTTTTAAAAAAAGTCTCTCTTCTCATATTCAATGATAAGGTCAGATTATGAAAGAAAAGCTGTTAAGTGAAATGAAGTGTAGTTTAAGGTTAAAGCTGAGTTTTCACAAGACATAAAATGGACCAAATTTAATCTTCTGTTAAAAAACAAGAAACAAAAAACTTAGAAAGATCATTTTCAGATACAATCACTCAGCTGATTAGCCCTGACTTTTTGAATACTAGTACATCAATTACCACAATCTTCTACCAAAACCTTGGAAACCCATTTGAAAACATCCACATATTTTACCCTTTCAGTATGGATTTATTATTTTTTTTACTCAAAAAGATTTTGGGATACCATGTTGACTGGAATGGATTTTCCATTTCTAGTGTTCCTTGAATGCAACATACCTGAATTCTGATTCTGAAGTCTCTAACACTGCACCCAATGCCAATGCAAATGAGAGCTAACAGCCACCTTAGAAAGGGTACCCAACCCCGCTTGCTGTTTATACCTAAAAAATATTTTTCCTTCAAAAATATATTTGCATTTAAAAATTTAAATTACACAGAAATGTAAAACATATTTAACAGTACATAAAGCTGTGGGAAAAAAAAATCAATCTCATAATATTTCTGTTGCTATTTTTAGTAATTTGCTTAAAAATCACGTACATTATAAAAATACATCTAAACCTGTGCATCATTGCAAATGTCATTCCCCCATTTGTCATCTAAGTGCTGAAGCCAATGAACCCAGATACCTTGCTCTAGGGGTGCTGGTAGTAACTGTATTAATTATAAAGTAAATCAAATTTTCTTATTCCTGCCAAAATGTCACAGGTCATTTTACATCATGTATGACTCTTCCAGTTGCATGGTTCCCAAGAAATAGTCTCCAGGACAGAATCAGCCTGCTACTCTTTTCTGTATTGCTCTTCCCCAAATAGGATTTTAACGACTTGGGACAGAGCCTAAAAAGGCAAAGTCCCCTCAAGCTTGCAAAGCCCTACGAAAAATCCAGCTAGACTGTGAAGAGGACAAAGGTAGGTGCTGCTGGCTGTTTATCACCAGCCTGCTTTCCTCCCTCCCTCCCTTCCTTCCTCAAGGCCAAAGCACCAGCAGGAAAGTTCTGCCCTAGTTCCCCCCTTTTTTTTCCCCCAGCAGTAGCTTGGAAAAGCCAAGAGATTTAACTGCACAGAAGAAAGAGGAGAGAAAGAGCTGCATTAGTAACCAGACTGCAAGAGAAACCCACCTATATGGTTGCTAGGAAGAGACAACTCATTCTACCTTGACCCATATCCCTGCATGTAATGGTATAGGATGCTTGGGGGGGGGGGGGGGGGAAGCAACTGATTTTCACTACAATGTTTAAAAATAGTATCCCCAGACAAAATACACAACTTATTTTTGGTTCCTTGGCCCCTTAACAGAGACAGCAGTTATGATTAAATCAGTAAAACCCACTCAAACATATTTTCTGTTTCAGGAAAAAAAATTATCTCAAAGGTCCACAGAACATTTAAAGAAGCTCAATGAAAACATTCAAGACAGTAATCTTGACTTTAGGTTTTGGGTACTTCATTCTCAAACACTAAATGAGAAGGGCTGGAAAAACAAATTAAGTTACTCACACGTTTTTTCTCCAGGCCATACTCTGCTTTAATTTCAGGGCTTCTGCAGCCATGGCATAATATAAACTTTCACCACACTTCTACATTCCAGAAAACCATACTCTAAACCCTAACCCCAACATACTGACAGAACAAGATGAGCCCTCACCATGTAAGGATGACTGCAAGTCATTCATGTTTTGGTCTAGCAGCTGTGAGGGCAAATAGCCTGATGGTGCTGGTACTGCAGATGATGAAGTGTTCTCCCCATCTCTAGCAGAAGAGTTCATGGTGAGATCAGCAGCCTGTCCAAAAACAGCTGTCCACTCTTTGCTGAATTCCCCCTCATCCAGGGAGGAAGCGTTGAGGATCTCATTCAGTAATACCATGTCATCCTTATCACCAGGTTCTGGCTCCAAGGATCTCACAGACTTTTCCTTTGAAGCTGTCTCAGAACAAGAGAGTGAAGATAAATAATTTTTTTTTTACAGAAAGTAAAGAAGGAACATTTTAAAAATAGCCAATCTAGGTTTTGTATTTTAAGTGTGAGATGGAATATTTTAGCATGAATATTTATTTTCTCTTTTAGACTCAATTCTCTTGGACATCTAGGTTTATGCCTTATGCAACAAATAATTCCTTGATTATCTTAGATAACCTCACTGCTGTTAAGACTCACTTCTCATTAAAAACAAAGCTACAAGTATGCTTAAAAATCTATTAAACACACCGAAATAATTACACAGTCTAATATTTAGATCACTGGAAAAGACTACTTTTATGTTGCTTCTTGAAACATTATATGAAACTCTCAAAAAAATCAGATTGGTATAAACTGAAAAAAAGTAAGACTTGGGGATTATTCTAGAATCTTGTGAGAACTTAAGATCACCCTTATGGCCTTCTGATCAATGCTTGAATTATTGGGGTATTTCCCCATGACAAAAGGTTAATCTATCACACAGACTTAGACTTCTACACTGATTGGTTTTGTAGTATTTTTTTTCTTCTCATAAGCTGCTGAGAAATAATTGGGGCTCACTTTCCTTCTGACTCCCTGTGCTAGTTTTTCCAGCAGCAGAACTGCAGCTGAAGAAGCTCTTAGATCACTTGAACCATTACTCCTTAAAAACATTTTTTTCCTATTTTAGAATTGTTAAATAGTTATATAAAATACATGAAACTGGAAACCAGGATCCTAATCCCTTTCCAAAATATTCCGAGAGTTAAAGAACTATCAAGGACCCCCAAGTGTTATTTTACTTGGAAACATTTGGAGCTCCACTGTGGAAGTCTGCAGATCACAAAAATGGTGGTTAACAAGGCTGATAATGTTACATTACTGAAATCCAGATCAGTTTATCTTGACTATGATTGTTTCAAACTTGTGGTAAGGCACAGAAGCAACTTCAGTTTTCCAAAGTTTGGGTAGATCAGCCGAACTCTCCAATTTGCATTCAACTTACAAAGATGCTTTTAACCCTTTTGGGGTGGGACAAAAGATTGAGAGTAGCAAAGTGGTTGCAACAGGCCATTTTACTGAAATTCAACAGCCTCCTCAGCAGTTTCCTGGTAATAGCTGTAATAATTTATAATGAAATGGTTGAAGTTGAGTCAGACGAGGAAAAAAAGCACAAAACTGTGTTTTAAAATAGGCTCATGCGTCAGCACACACACCTACGTACTAAGAAACAAATAAACCAACACACAATAAAATTATTTTATTCATTACTGAAGTCAGCTGTGAGATTCAGCTCCTTTCTAACTCACATTTTGATATACCTCTGTACTCCCTGACAGGGCCTAAAAATTAGAAATAGAAACATTAGAAACACGTCATTCCTTCTGATGTTCCCACTAGACTATAACTAAAATACCACAGAAAACAATTTGTTCTAACGAATTTTCAGGCTGTTCTCCCATCTTCAGATAAAGAGCAAAGATTACTAACATTGTCCAAGTACCTCCAACTCCCCCACGTTACCCAGCAGGTAAGACAGAGGGTTAATCCACCCTCCCTGCTATTTCAAAGGCCCTTCAGAACTCTATGGGGCATCACCACCTCAAAGCTGTTTTCAGGAAGCCCCTTCATGAACTTGCAGGGGGAGATGCAAAGGGAGCAGCATTTGTAGCAGATCTGCTACGACACAGCACCAACACCACAGGTAACCACAAGTGCCCCGAATGGAAAAAATGCAGCAGCACAGCTCAGAGCAAAGCTCTGCTTTTTCTGAGGAATCACTGCAGGAGCCCCATCTTGACTTCAGGAGCAAGTACAAGATAAAGCTTTACGTGTGAAGAGCAGTCAGGTCTTGCTGCAGGGTGTATGACCACCAGAAATCTGAGGAGTGACACATTTTGTGGCTCAGCAATCTTCCTGACCTTCCTGTGGGCACCGTGCACCCGTGGCAGGGCAGGACAGTGTTCAGGCTCAGGCTGCTCTGAGTAAGCAGCAGCAGCAGCAAGTTTTACTCTTGTTTGCAATAAAGGTTATCTAGAAACCAATCTTGCTTACCGAGATATTACTCATGTGGTATCTCTGCTAGATTACTAGAATGATATGGACTTTCTCACTTTACCTGTAAATCTTCTATTACTTCTTTTCCTGTTTCTGTTTTCACTGCCCATTTTCAGTCAAAATCCTTTTTTCTGTCTGCACATGCTGCCCCAACCTTATAAATGCCCATGAAAAAAGTCCAAACCTTCCAATAAAACACTGAAAGAACAATGTGACTATATTCTTTTTGTAATTGTTTGAACAAGCCTCTAGCAATGCTCATAATTCCTTTGTAAACATACCTCATTTTGCTGCTATTAAAAAAAAAGGGGAAGAGAAACTAAAAATATTTACAACAGTACATGATTAGCAACACATGATAAAGACTTCCTTCTGAAACACACATGAAAGTGTACCTCTCACTATACTGCTTCACTTAAAATAACACAATATTCATTAGCCTAAAGCTAGCTAGTGTGCAAAATTAGGTCAAATGGCTGATATTTTAATAGTGCCATAGCCATCCTTAGCTGATGCAGGCATCCCCTAGCATTTTTTGTATCAATTTCACTGTTTAGGTAAAGAAAAAAAAAGTGTTCTGAGTGACACAGCTAAGGTTGTATGAGCAAACATTGTAACTACTATCTCTATCTCCACTAGGAAGGCCCAACAAGGAATGGAACTGAGTAAGAAGAAAACCAGAAGAAAAAAAATGCCACTATCAGACATGCACCGACCTTTTCTATTAACCACAGAAAAGAAGTCATTGTTACCTTATCTATCCACAGATTAGGGCTGCTTCTGCAGACAGCTGAGAAACTTCCCTGGTGCCTGCCCTCATGGCTGACTCCCCACATGGATAATATCCCCCCAGTGCAAGATACTACCCGTGGCAAATACAAAGTCAAGGTGTTTGCAAATGTCCTTGAAGGCAGTGTTTTAAATAACCCAAATCCTCTTGGTCTGACTGACTAAACCACACAAAGGCATTTTTGTCTTTGCTTCATTTGCTTTTTAAGTTGCCACAGTTGTTTTTGTTGTTGAAGGGTTTTTTTACTCATTCTTCTGAGATATACGAGTGAAAATCAATTGAAAAATTAGACACAACACTCTGACTTCTTATGAAAACTTATAAAACTTCAACCCAATATTTCACATGTCATCTGGTAAAAAAGCACATCCCCTTGAGCTGCCATGGATCTCACAGAAGTGTAAGGACAGTGGATTTAATTAACTCTCTGTCTGAAAGAAGTCACCAGTTCTTACATGGTTTTAAGAAGACTAGATCATTTGTTTCTGATACGTACATTTCAAACACAAAATCTGGTGGTTACTTGTGAATTGCCAAGGGTTGTAGCACAACAACTAAAGAACCAAAATGAAAAATCTGTGATACGTTATAGGAGGGGTAAGGTTTACAGTGGAACCTACTTCAGTTGGGCAAACAGGATATAGCACAGTCTACCTAATCTTGAATTACCTGGTATAAACATTTTATCCCCATTAAGGTTTACTTCGTATTGTAACATCAAGAATAGTGCTTCTGCTGAGTCTCCTTTAGCACTATTTAAATACTACAGCCAAATAATTTCATTCAACCTTTCAGATTGTGAAAGAAATTAAAATCTAAGATTAAAAGTATACTTGGAGATTATGATTGTAAAGCAAATGAAACATGAAACAGACATGCACAATCATATCATACCATTTTCTTCAGGCTGCAGGTCTAATAACTCATCTATAGCACCTAAAAAAAAAAAAGAACAAATAAAGAAAAACTAAAAGCAACAAAGGAAGATCTGCAGTACACTGACAATCACTATGTACACATGTAAAGACAGTTTTCTTAAGTGTCTTCACCTGAGTTCTGCTCGTGGTTACAATGTCCTTGTAACGTGGAGATGACATCCTTGCCATCATCAGCTGTAATCGAGATCCATAAACACGTCAAATTGCGCTTGGCAGGAGACCATGCTTAATAAACAATGTCATTCTAAGATCAACATGCAATGGTTTTGGGATTCATGTTTTAAATGAGTCATGTTTAAAATGAGTCTGGTCACAATGAATAAAAGATCCAAGGTACAAGCATTTCAAAGTGAGGCAAATTTCTGAATAACAACCTTAGGGAGATCTTCCTTTGAGTCCCTGTCTGCTACACTACCGTCTCCAGGCTGAGTGCACCCAACTGAGGCAACTGCAACAATCAGACAGGTCTCTCCTGTCCTCCAGAAGCAGAGAAATTTCTTTTAGAAGCTTGTACCCAGGCCAGGAGAGTGCACAAAAGTGCCAAGACCGTGTCGCTCTCTAAACTGCCTTCCTTACAATGTGTTCTTCCTCATGACACCAACTCTGGGAACAGGGAGGAGTCTTCACCTGAGCCAGGCAATAAGTAACAGCACCTCCTCCACAGGGAAATAAATGGACTAAGACCAATAGGGAGTAAAATGTAGAGCTGAGAGTTATAGGCTATTAGGTGACAAAACACCACTTAAACTCTCAACAAGCTTCTTAGACATGGAGTCAAAACAATCATCTAGATTCTGTTTATCAATGAAGAGAAAGATACCCCCGTCAGGTGATTAATCCCATTAAAGACATGTAGCAAAACAAGAGGGATGAGTTACTGCTGAATATGCCTTTCTCTCCCTTATTAACTGTTAAGGCAATCTAGCTCCCAGACAACTAAGTCTGTAGCTCTAAAGGCAAAGGAAGGGCTTGGCCACAGTACTGCCAGAACTGGAAGGCCCATCTGCTGGAAGCCTCACACAAGAGCCTGGAAAAGTGAAATAGAATTCTCTATTAGGAAGTAAAAATTGAACCCCAAACTCTTTCAAGAGAATTGCCAATCTCTTCCAAGGGAAACTTCAAGGTGTGTTCAGAACTAAATGAAACAGAACAGTTTGCTGCTGTTCATATCATTCTCTTCATAAGGCTTTGCTAGGACAGAAATGTGCTCCCAGCACTGCAATCAGCAGGTCATTTAAGAGCCCGTAAGCACATCTGATTGCACTCTATGTAGATATAGACAGGAGAGGGATAAACACACATGAACAAATACACACGATGCTTTCATAAAAACACAATGCACAAAGCTAAAGGGGAAAACCCCAAGCCTAAATTGCCTGGCAGAGGGGAAAAGAAAATCAGAAAAAGAAGTTCATGACAGGTGGGATATGGATGGCCACAATTCTGCAATGAAAAGGATACAACTGTCGCTCAAAGCCTGCCTCAGCTGAGTGGTAAACATGACGAAGCCAATCTTAAAGGGATCTGTAGTATAGTAAGTGAAAATGCAGAGCAAATGATAAAAAAATGGAAGTTATGAAGCAGAAGTAGTTGGTGAGGAAAACTAAGAAGCAACACAGCTCCCTCACTAGAAGCACTGTATCTGTATGACTTTAGAGCATATGGGGTAGTTTAAGAAAAAAAATCTTAGCAATGGCACAGACCTGCTAGTGTATGAAGACGGAAAAATTTAGAAGACCAGTTAGAAGTTTTTCAAAACACTTCAGTTCCTTTTAGGGGTGATGGAGAAAGAGACAGAACAAGGTATTTATATTATGGTGAAATATTTTACAGTCTGTAAGTAACTGAGATTCTAGAAAACATCTGCTAAGAAAATGTAAGTCAGAGTTTGTATCCATGACTATTAAAATATCTTATCAAAGATATAGCTGATTTAACTAACTGCAAAAGGGGTGAAACTTTGAAACACTGGAAAAGTCCTAATATTGTGTCTTTATTACAATAAACCACCCAAACAACAACCATAATTAAGCAGGGTGACTCAAGTAACTGCGAGTTACTACAGGCTAGTAGATCACCATAACTCCCAGTTAAAACATTACCCCAATGCCATTCAGTATGGGATTCAGCAAAAGAACGTGAGCATAATAAATGCTCCTATAATAATTTACTGTTGCTTTTATGGAAAGCAGACCTAGTTGAAAAAAAACCAGCTAATTTAATGCTTCAATATAACTAAGAGCTTTTTTCAGTAAAGATATTTGTTTAGAAACAACTTGACTTGCACTGCACAGCCTTCCAGCTAAAAAGTTAGCACTGCGTTAACATCTATAATGAACATATTGAATGGATTAGGAATGTGAAAACTAACAGATGTCAAAAACACATTGTTAGGAGAAATAATTGCAAAGTAGAAGTGTTTCTAGTTTAGATCTGCAAGGCTTACTGTTTTATCCATTGCTAGTCAATGGCTTTAGCAGTCATCTGGAAGTAAACACAAAATCACTCTTGAAAAAAATGTGCCAACAACTAACAGACTATTAGAGCTGGTCAGTCAGTCCAGTCATTCCGTTTCTGTAGCCAGAGCTGGGAGAATTTAATACCACCAAGTCATAAGTTACATCTCTAGGAATACAAGGCATGCTGTAGAAAGGACAAACGAATCCTGGAAAGCCGTGACTAAAAGGAACTGAGTCTTGGTAAATAATGCATTCAGATATGAGCTTTGAACTTGATGTTGCAGCAAAATGGGATGTCCTTCTTGGATACAGAAACAGGAATGTGATTTTACCTTCTAGAAACATGACAGATGAGAACAACATCAGAAATGTCTTGTCCAGTTACGTATTTCATATTTGAAAAGGGATGTTGTACAGTGGAATGGAAACAAAAACTTCAAAAGTAAAGACTAGATGATGACTTCAAGACATCAATACAATTAACCCATTGAAATAAAGATTTCAGAGTAGTCTTGACTTTCATGTAGTACCTTTTAAGTATCTTAAGGAAGGATAAAATATATTAAAATTATTCTCCATTAATTTAGTAGGAAAAGTTAGATTGTCTTGAAGAATTCCACAGATGAAGATTCCACTTCTTCCAGCACTTCACCACCCTCACTGCAAGCACTTATTTCTTAGTGTGTACTCAGAATTTCCCTTTCTGTCATATGTGTCCATTCCCCACTTTCTTTCACAGCGCACATCCATTCGGAGCCCAGCTGTATCACTGGGTAGTAACAACCCATAAGGCCATTGGCAGCAGCTGAGTATGATCTTGCCTGGCTTTTGGGCAGAAGTTCCACTGAATTCATCAAGTTTTTCACAGAGAACAGTTTAATCACTGGAACAAACTGGTGAGCAAAGTGGCACACTTTCCTTGTCTCACCTACTAACCTGCAGGTCCCTTTCTTGAAGGGTACTTGCCCCGTGTAAGAACTAGGTTTTGTAACACAAGCTATTTGACCTGTCTGAGAATGACTGAATGAAATGCAGTGGGATGAAATATGTAAGAGATTGGTTTTAACAGGTTCTCCTGGCCTTAGGTTTCATGCATTTGTAGGGATTTGCTGGGTGAAACTTATACAGGAAATAAACCAAACCAAACAAAAAAATCCAAGTGTTACAGCACTTATGAGTTATGATAACATGAAATAAAATACCTGAATAGTTTGATTCCTTGGTATGGCTCTCCTCATCTAATGAAATCAACCTTAATTTGAAAGAGTAAGAAAAAAAAAGGAAAAATAATTCTAAGGCGCTAAAATAACAATACATTTTCCTCTTTTTGGTCAAATCATTACAGATTCATACCAGTAACAAATAAACAGATGGACTCCTGGCATCTGCTGGTCTGTTTGTTACCTTTTATTGTTTCATTGGCAGAAGTCTGTTGAAAATGAAAATTAGATTGAACTAGCAGAACCTACCAGCTTCCATTTTTAGTCTGACTCCACCTCTGATGAAAAGGGTCATGTATTCTGCTTTTCCACATTTGGTCTTTCATAACTATCATGAAGGAGCTACAACTGTTCCCCAGCCCCCTCCCCGCTTCTCCCCCAAAATGACAACCAACCGCTTTGCGCTTCTCTTTTTAACAGCAACTAATTAAAAATCAACAGTCAGGAGAGTTTTGCCCCTTGTCAGCAGATTTCTAAAGTAACAGATCAGCAGATTTCTAAAGTAACAGATCAGCAGCATTGATGAAAAAAGCTCTCAACGGGAGAAAAAAAAGGTGTGGTTTACATGCAATTCTTATACAAAGGTGATCTCTCCAATGAAGAATACATCCTTTCTAACTGCTATGACTTTGTGTAAAGCCTGTCAAGGAGCAGGGAATGAAGCAGCCACAAGGCTGTGGTGGTGAAAAGGGCTGTGTGGGCACATTCCTCCTATCCTCTAGTGACAGGACAGAAAGAGACACCTCCCATGCTCTTGGGGGTAGGCCTGCGGTAGAGGAAAATTACATTCAGGCCAAATTCTAGAATAATGAATGTTTACTGTGAATGAAGAGCTCATAAGAATTTAACAAGCTTTGTTTTGTGTAATTCTTCTCGAATCTTAGATGTTTGTTTATGGTTTTAGACAGCAAAAGGGTGACATATTTTTTCCCTCAGTTTTATGCCAGACAAGGACAAAGATAATCCATAAATAAACACAAGTACAATCATGACATGGCATCTGATGCATTTCCTGGTAGGTGCCAACGCACACATCTTGCATAAATCACACATTCATTCTAGAACTTTATATTCAACACTGAGGAAAAGAGCTATTTATTAAACTATTACTGTCACATGAGATGCAACAGATGGAGGTAAGTGCTGTAAAGACAACCACCTGCCAAATGGTACTTGGTCAAGTCCTTTCTAATGTCAACAGCACCAAATCTGACCAACTTATAAAGTGGTATTGGTCAGTGGTTCTGAATCTAAACCAGAAGAAGGACAGAAAACCTGAACTCTTTAAAAATTCATTATTATAAATAGCCAAGCAAAATCCACTAATCAGTCAAGCTGTTCTCTGCTTTTTGACAACTGATCCTTTGCTGGGTGCTTCATTTAAGCAGGGATAGTCAAAACAACAGGTGGCAGCAGGATTATATCAACATTGCATCTCCTGGCAACCGAATCCTGATGGTCAGGTAGGGGAGGGATCGCATCTCTTTCTCCTGTTCTCCTCTCCCCACAGCAGTCCATTCATAAGTCTCTCTAAGCTCAGAGCTACAGGTAATTCAAAACTTGACAGCATCAGCTCACTTAGATGTACCTTATACTAAGTACCTCCTGCTTCATTGGATTACTAACTGATGTATACATTACAAGAACTAATCGCTGCCTGGAGCAATCAGTAATCTATATCCTATTCCCAGGTGAAAGGAGATGCTGTTGAAAGGAGAAATACAATGCTCATATATCTTTCTCCCCTGTATAGCTGTTTACCATTTCTTTTAATAAAGAAAAAATGAACAAAAGCTGAAAAAAATTAAAAAGAGAACTAAGAAAGATGAAAATCACATAAGAGCCTTTTTAAAGCTCTTAATGTCACCATCAAGTTTATTAGTCTTCATGTAAACATTACAAAATTTCAGGAATTTTTCTGTTGAGGTAACCAGTAGAATTAGACTAGCTGTGTCTGTATCTCTACTTATGTTTGGTGACTTTAGCAACCAGAAAGCAGATTATAGACAAAAATAGTTATTATTTTGATATATAGGACATGTGACTTACTGACTCTGCTGATCTTCCACTGAATTGGTGCTCTCACTCTGCAGGTCCTCCTTTTCCGCTTTTTCTGTTAGTTTATTCATAGGATCTTGCAAGCTCTAGATCATAACCATAATATAAATGTAAAGAAGAAAACAAATTAGAATCAGGGAAGCTAAAGTGTGTCATTTAAGACCAAACCTCATTCTAGAGCCAACAGAAATCAAGCAAGAACGGTTTTGCACTATATCAAAATTGTATCTGACTCAAAGAAGCAGAATTAAAAGTGTTAGAAGATCCTCATTCAAATTGAGTCTATGAACACACTTTATATAAGAAGTTGACACTTGGCAACTTCTATACTCATGTTCTGTTTCTAATATTTCTAAATGAATATTTCTAAGTAAATATTTCCAGTGTTTCTAAGTAAATCTATCTATACCATGTGCAAAGCAGGCACAGGTGGCGTATTTCTTTGCTGTTTTGGGGGTTTGCTTATTTTTTTTCCTCCCTCTTTTCCTTTTTTGTTTTAAGATGAGAAAAGAGAATTCTTTACATCTGTTTGTTCACCATATACTGCTTCTTTCCTTATTTTTTCTCTTTTTCTCCCTCCACAACTATTCACACAAACTTGGCAACTGCAGTGGTAGTGGGAAGATACTGCTTGTATCCTGAATCTGAAAACAAGGGTTAAAATCTTGGATGATGGTTTGACAAAGGCCAGGTGTGGTATTATGAAACCCTACTGTCCCTTTGCAATCTGAAAGGTTGTGCTACAAGATAATGACGTGCAGTTTCATGGTCAGCATTTTTATAACCAAAATTTGGAGATGGGAAGAAGCCAACACAAGCATTATAGACTGACTCTTTGAAGTGATAAATATACTATTGGTTGTCATTGTTATGCATCAATTAGGAATTCTGTCTGAAAAATGAAATAAAGGAGCACAGTAATTAAGTAATAGCAGATATTAGCAATGTAAGTATTTCTATTTCTGTCAAATGGTTTTGCTGTGAAGGTGAAAAAAATTTCCTCTTTCTAAAGTCCAACGTGGTTTCTGAAAAATAAAACCATGTTACATGAGAACAGTCTTGACCATTTGTAATTAAATTTATTAATATTGCTCTCATAGTCATAGTAGTGCATCTCACCCCAGCTTCTCTTCATGCTCCCACAAAAAGATAAGGGTAAAAGAGAGAAGTCACTTTTTGCACCACATCTAAAAACCACAAAAATGTAGTGGCTTTGCATCTGGAATGTGAACAAAACATTAACGTGTTTCATGAGAAAAGTAAAACAAAAAACCACGGCCTAATCAATTGAATAAAAGTTAAGAGTGCCCAGCTCATCTGTCACAAGAAAAGCATTCCCAGACATGTTGCAGGTCTTGTTTGCACTGCTTGTTAACCAGGACAGAGGAGTCCCCAGAAGGAGCATTCCAGTTTCTGCTTGGTTCAGTACTTGTCTGTATGAGGAATCTACACTTCAGTATTTTAGAAACTAAACTTACAGATCTGTCATGTACTGCAGTTGCTTTTTTTTTCCCCCCTGTCAGTAAGTTAATTCTACCTAGAACTGCTGATTAATTTGTCATAAGCACCCTCAGCACTACAGATGTGGTCAAAAGATGAAGGTCACAAAAGCAGCAATAATAAAGGCCCTAAAGAAATTAACCTTATTCTGTGGTTGCCACTTTTTTTTTGACACTGCAACAGTGTTAACCAGAACCCCATGTAAGTATACTTCTTGAATGCTGAATAACAACACCAGCCAGCTCAGCTAGGTAACCTATGAATGAACATCACCCTGCATTGGTACTGGGTATTCATTAGACTGAACTTCTCATGCTATTAAAATTAATGGAAATTATTTCATTGACTCTAAGAAGACCTGGACTACAGTTCAAGAACATACAAATATCCACTACACTTGCACAAAAGTGCAGTGTAGAGAAAGAAAGCAGCTTTGCATTATAGGGACTGTGCTGCTTTGGGCACTTGAACCACCATGGACATCTTCACAACAGGACACACAGTCCACTGAATCAGGAGGTGATGGTGAAACATTTTGTGGTGCTCTGCCTGCTACCAAGTATAGCACCTCAGAGCCTGCTCCAAAAGGGTTGTAAAGGATTTGGAAAAAAACCAGAACTACTTTAACCACTGCCTAATTATACAAGTTAAAGAAAATTATTAGAAGTAAAATCGTCTGCATATTCACCAAAAATATACAGGTAAATAAGCATCCTTCTTTAAGGACCTATATTTTATGAAGTTTCCTTCATCAATGTTTCAGGAAATCCATATTTAAAGGACTGTGATCAAACCACGGAAACAGCATATAGAAATGGAGTTCACAAGTACCTTGGGAAGGAAGCAGCATGATAATAATGGCAGTTACTATTTCCTGTATTAGAAAAATAAACATAGCTCTGAAATACAGCTTCGGTTTTAATGGCGATTATGATAAAAATTGTTAAAAATAAGCAGCTTTATTTTGATGCAATAATTCCATGCAACAATTTTATTCAGACAATATTCCCTCAAAATCAAATAGCAAATAATGAAATTATTTTCCTCACCCCTGCCTCCCTCTACTCCTCATCCTGAGGTGCACTACAAACTGAGGTATTTTTTCAAAAAGATTTTTAAAAGCTAGACAATGTGCATGAAATGAAACAGAATGTTAAAAAGCCAATGTCAACTGTTTTCTAAACATGAACCCACAGCAATGTGATCACTACTCTCAGCAGGCATAGAAATGAAACCATGATGTTCTCTTAATTGTTTCAGGTTATATTAGAAAAAAAGGGAAGAAGTCCCCTAATTTAGAAAGTGTAGTGAATTAACAGAGTTACGACAACCCAGACTGAGATCAGAGCAAGCACATCTCAGTTGCATGCACCCCTGCCTTGGCTGCTCAGAGCACACAGATGTGTAACTTCACAGCACTCTTCTGGCTGCTCACGGGGACTAGCACAGATTTTGTTGTGAGCTACACCAGGTATGTGGCTTAAAGTATGATCCTTGCATATTTAGAAACCTATCTTCCTAGCTTCTTTAATCTTTTACTACAAAAATCAGAATAAGACCATACACACTACCAGAGCAAGTTCAGAGTCATTCATTCTGCCTGATGTGTCCATCTCTAACACCAGAAGTCACCAGCGATATTTCACCTGCTCCTAGTACTCAGAGTAAGTATCCAAGCCAAGGGATTCCTCCACTGTAGATTTAACTCTGGTTCCAGCTCAGGCTCCATTTCTGACTGTTACTCACTCACTAAATTCCTTCACCTGCATCTAGGCTGCTTTCAAGTCAAGCCAAGATCATCTGGACTGCACATAAAACCTGCCCTCTGCAGTTAAATCATCAGTGTTGACGTTGCACTCAGCTCACCCATAGCTCCTCCCAAGTGCCTTGGCCACCTAATGCACTTCTTGACTGAGAAAGAATCAAAGCAACACAGCTAAGGGCAGTTTCAGGAGCCAGGCATACATCCCAAGATGTCACAACATTTATGATGACGTGCAACATCACTGAGGAGACAAAAACTTGAATGTTTCATTTGGGGGGAGAGCTGAAGAGGAAGAGGAAAAGCAGGTTGTCTCAGAATTTCCTCCCAGACATTCATCAAGAAAAGAAATACCACACCTCCCCAAAACCCTTAGAGATAAAAAATCATAGGCAATCTTGTCTATGAGTAAAGTCGTGGTGTGACAAACAGAAACAAGAGAGGATACCAAACTACAGCAGAGGTCAGCATAAAGCAACAGTGTTGCAGCATCTGTTTGGACAGAGTACTCCAAAGGAGTACTCCATGTAAGGAGCTCAGGCAGCAGTATTCCACTTCACAAAGTAAATAAAAAAAACAGTACTCCACTTTACAGAAATAAATAGATGCATTGAGATTTATGCCTTTTGACTCCCTTACCAAGCCTATTATTATTTCTAGGCTAATATGAACTCCTCAGGAAGTTTGGTATCCTAGCATTTAGATGTAAAAAATGCAACTAATTATTCTTTAAGTAACTAAGGCAAATAAATGGTAACAGAAACTAGAAAGAGGTATTATTCATGAAAAGTAGCCCCTGAAATAAACTTGAATTCATTTGGTATATGTTTATTTCAAGACAATGAAACCTTAAAGGCTTTACCAAAACAGCAGCCCATCATATGTAATATTAAAGTGATAGATACAGTAACTTTTTACATCACTACACATAGAGTTGTTAGCACATTAATAATCATCTTTCATCAAGCATAAAACTCAGACTTAGGAAACACAGCTGCAATAGCACAATTATACTGCTCTCTGCATATACCCTGAAGCAAAGAAAACAAATGGGCTGCTTTTCATTAAGGGAGTTTGGCAACCATCTCTAAAGACAGTGTTTTCTTTCCAGAAACAATCCCAAGAGGCGTTTCAGAGTCTCTTTCCTGAGGTAAACCTGGTACATGAATATATATTTATAATACAAAATACAACTAGCAATTTTCTAGTACATAGTACCTCTTAATTTTTCAGTAAGAAATTCTACATCTAAGTCAAATATTAACTTGTAATAACTTCTTGTTTTAAAGCAAAACAGTAGCCCTACATTCACGTATGCTTAGTTTAATTCAGTTTAATTTGTATGAGCAAGATTTTGTCTTTTATGAAATCATAAAAGACAAAAATTATTTACAAGCATCAAATTCAAAATTTTAATTTAAGAAAGATCTCTTTTATGGTGTAAGGCAGGGAAAAATAGTCTAAGAAAAATAACTTCCAATTAAATGTAGGAATGGGCACACTGAAATATTCTATGTGTATTTTAAGCCATTATGTATTCTGATTGTATATTTTAATGCATAAAGTCAACAACAGACATGGCATCTTCATTAGGTACAGTTTTCAACCAAAAGTTTCTCCATCAGAAACGACACTACCTTAGATCAGCTACAGCTGATTAAAAAAAATACCACATAATGTAAAATTAGTTTCCAGCTCCTTTTTAATATATAGCCACTCTGGCATGAACATATGATATGAATGGTAGGGATCAGTTCCCTAACCATAATCATCTATTTTTATTCCACACCCAGGTTTAGCAGAGGTGAGCTGGGACTCACCACACCCTTCAGAAGTGACAAGCAGAGCTCACTTAGCCTAGTAATGCATCTGAAGTAGCAGCAGACATCTATTCTCTTAGGCAACACAATCTCACCCGATGCAATCACCAAATTTTGATTTAATCATCTTAGTAAACATTTAATGTTCAGAAACTAATAGCTGGGGGACAAGAGATCATGGAGAAAACTTTGGTATAGAAAATAACTCTAGAGACTGAAAGAAAAAACCCCTGATACTAAAAGCCAGTAACACAGTCTTACTCCCAAGCAGCTGTTTTCTGAAAGCACAGAATTACATGAAATCCTACAGTTTTAAACTATCTCCTGATTGGCATCATTTATCAGTATACATATCAGTGCAAAACCAGGAAATCACATCTTTTCAGTGTAGGAGATGAGCAATATAATTGGTTAAGATTCTCATAACAAAGTTAGGATGCATCCTAAACAATCCTACAATATTCCTAACCATTTTTACATTTACTTTTTGCTTCAAGGGAGTACTTGTTACAAGTGTGAGTTCAATACAGATGGTATTTCTTTATCATAGATTCCCAATCTAATTGCAAATTTAAATCATAGTGAAATGTTTCACACAAGGAAGTTCAAGAAGTACAAAGCATCCCCAAATATCTCTCATCCTCCATCACAAGGGTACACAAAAACAGGTGCATTTTCTCTCCAAGTTTCTCCCCAAGGTGGCCAAATGTTACTATGTGTCTTGAAACATCCTATGTGTTGTTCAAATTTTTAGATACAAAAGAGCATGAAGAATACCTACCTAGCAACAATACAGGCTACCTACACAAATTAGACTGAAATTGTTTTGGATCAAAGCAAAGACAAAAACATCCTCAGAAACCTTTTAACATCAGGAAGGTAAGCAAAGAGCCCACAAGCATGGTGCCCAGGCTCCTGAGCAGAACTCTGGCCAAGCTAAGCCCAGGGAGGGAGAAAGTAAAGGGGACTTTCTTCCCTGGTTTGGAGTTTAACTGGTGAGTCTGAAGACAATTACTAGCAATATCAAGATAGATATGCCCAACTGTCTCCTGCTGAAATCTGACTGTAAACTCTGACTAAAAGCCATATTCCGTGATGCAGACTATGAAAGAAAGAGGCTTAAAGTTATGTTAACTTCATAGCAAATGAGGATTTCTCCTGCAAGACAGGATTCTTCAGAGGCTGGGTAAGATGAAACAGTTTATAAACCTCCTCAGTCATGAAAAGATTGAGCCCGAAATTTGTTTGGTCTGCTGTGATGTTTCAAGCTGCAGAAGTAACAGTCTCCACAAGCTCTTTATGCACAGTTTAGAAACTGCTCTGTCCCATCCCACATTCTAGAAAACATCTTTAATTATGGCATAGTCATGTACAGACAAGTTTGGTAGTCTGGGGTGAATTACACCTTATACCTTCAGGTGCTTCTTTTCCAGGAGCTCAGGGGGAGCCACAGGCTCTAAGGCATGATGCAGCCCAACTTCCATTTGACAAATGCACAAGGATTTCATGGATTGAGGTTGTGATTTAAAATCATTGTCAAACTGGGTTGTCTCTCCAAGCAAAGAGTGGCTCTGCGCATGCTGTTCATTCCTCACTCTCCTACCCGTGGCAACCCTTCTATCAGACCTCTGTCACACACACTATTTTTCTCCCATGCAAATAGTAGCCAATCAAGTAGTTATTGCACTGCCCAAAATAACTACAGGACAAAAAGGCCTATGAGGATAATTGGTAGGTTCATGAAATTTTTCACTGTTCTCCCATTCCTCTACTGAGTCTCAAATTGCAACACATAGAGCAGCTTCATATGCAAGGAAAACATGACCAGGAAAACACACAATGCTTAGTGATTATTTTTAGATACTTGGCAAAACTCTGAACTCAGGCTTCAGCCAGATATTGCACATATACCATACTGAAAGTTTACAAAGGATCAGCAAATACCACTAGACTACAAAACAGTATTTCCCAGTAAAGGGTTAAAAAGTGAGTACAGATGGGGGAGCCCTGAGCATCCACTTACTCATATTCAGTCCAAAAAAGGTGTTCTTAAAGAGTGTGAAAAACAAATGCAAAGGCAACATAGTTAGTATTAATTCACTCCTGAGATTTTGGAGAGCAACATAAATCCCTAATTCTACTAGATGAATAATCCAACACAATCCCACAGCCTTTAATAATGTCTTCCTTTGAAATATTCCTTAGTCACTCACTAGACATACAATTTTTGATCCTACTAGTTAGAAGGACATTAAACAGAAAACTTAAAAGTGTCAGAAAATATATGGGAAGAATATCAACATGTGCTTTCTACATCCTTGTATGATCTCTTACTGGTTATCACTGGGCAAACATATATATCTATATATTTCTTACCTTTAACATAGTGAATTCATATGGCTGATAACCTTTGAAACTTTCATGGATGGCTGCCATCGTGTGTGAAGTTTTTTCCCAAAAATGAAGCAGTGTTGTCTGTAAGGCAGGGTAAAATTTCAGCGCCAATGTTAAATCTGTTTTCAGTGCAAATTTCACATCTTCCCTCCAACACTAGTTACATATTCTTACAGTTGAATATTGCCATGGTAACCTCTTAAAAAACCACATTAGCAGGAAAACATTCTTTCAGAGGTCAACATTTTCCTTGGATACCTGATATGTTGTTAACACATGAGAAAGGAGGTTGCATCTGCTCGCTCCCAAAAGATCCACTTTTTGACAGACATCAGTCTTCAGTTTGTCAAAGTTGAGTTTTGCATGTCGCACTTGTGCTTGAACCTTCAAACAAAGGGACAATTGTTTATGTAGTGTTTTTTTCCTCCATTTTTAATGAAAGAGCAAACTAATACAACATCTAGGAAAATCGGACAACTGAACAGACTCAACTGCAATTTATATTTTCATCAATCACACTGAAATTAAGATAAAACAGGCTGATAAATGGTACTCTTCCTATCGTCTCTGTTACTGCTTTTTGTAATATATTCAGTGAAGAATTTTTGTTTTCTAACCCCTGTTTGTACAATGGATATTAGTATAAAATATATACTGAAAACTATTGGAAAACATACTTATATTGGTATCTCTTTCAAGAATGACAAATTCAAAGGCCAACCAACAAATTTGTAGCTAAAAGTTTACTACATAATATACAGGTGCACAGTCAGAGACATTTCCATGTACCTATAGTAAGAGACAAATCATGCTGACAAACTTTAAAGTCTTATCTGCAATGATATAGCACTTCAATATCTTTGACCTGCTACAAAAATTTCACTCATTAAAGTTTTCCTTCTAAAATGGGAGCGCCTTTCCTGTTTATTGCTATCGGAAAAATATCAAGTCCCTTTTTCCTACCAATTAACAATTTCAGTTTCAAAAAGTTTTTGTTTTTCAAACTCTTCTTCTACCACCTGTTAAGTACATAAAAATGTACCTTAAGTACATGTATAACACCCTGTTCCACAAACTGTATATGCTTGACAACAACATTGACATGATTTTGTATCATGGTAGAAGGATGATGTGGGCATTTCATACCCAGGAGTTCCCATTTTTGTGACAGCTCTGCACACTACCCAAATACTATATTAATGAAAGAAATTTGTTTAAATTCTGTAAACACGTTTTGTTATAGTTTTCTTCCAATGAAATGGGAAACACTCCAACCACAAAACATCATGAATGTCCTATTACTCTTTCACAGTTAAAATATTTACCCAAAAAATGAAATGTTTTACCGTGAAAACAAACTACTGTAGTAAATTATACATTTCTTTCCTTTTGTGGCCTAATTCCAAGAGTAAACTCATTTTGTCCAGAATATGCAAACTCAATCAGAGATTTGACAAACATGTATGCTCCTGATCTTCAGAAGTGAATCTGGAACTTTGCAGCAAGCTCCTTGTGCAATAAGAACAAATACATACATCTCACAATGCAATCTGAAACATTACGGTTACTGTACTTCTAATCTTATTTTCCCAAACCCAGAGTATACAAGACCTCCAACCAGGCAGGAAAACAGCCAAAGATCTGCACCACAAATTCACCAGATAACCTACTCATACAAATTGTGGGACTCTTGGATTGCTGGACCCATGACAACTTTATTTCACTGATCAGATCAGCTCTGCATAAGCTATACTGCACATCAGCCTAATCTGTTCGTAAGGAAGAAACTACCACAACTCAAAATCTCTCATAAATGCAGAATCTTACACGTGAGATTTTAGTAACAGAAAAGGATGATGCCAAAGAAAAAAAACTCGAACACTTTTTCTTATTGTAGTAAAGAGCAGAGCTACTCTACCTTTACAAAATAGCTTTGTGGTTACTGCATTCATCCAGAAGAGGAAGTCTTCCAAGACAACTCCACATATTACACCAAGCAATCAATGAGCTCTGGTAATAATAACTACAACTGAAACTTCTGACTGGATCCAGTGCTCTAACCACGTGAGTAGAACATCTCACTGATGTTGTCTTGCTCATCATCTTTGCATGTCGAAGAGTTCAAAAACAAGAAGGGGTCTCCAGAAGATGGAAGACTTCTTAGGTAGTTAGGAGATGTTTTAGTGAGGTAGAGACAGATTTGAATTTCCTCAGGAAAGAGGAAATTGCCCCAATGGCTTCCACTTCTTAGGCAAGCATGACAAATGCTAAGCCATGACATAAAAAGCAAGCAATAGCTACTGCCAAGATATCTACTATGAAGTACAGTACTTTGTGAAAAGCACAGCTGCCTAGTCAAAACAGCACATACGTAAAGAGCTTATGAACCTCCAAAACTGAGCAGCAACAGAGGAAGATAGGAGCAGCGGCAGGAGGAATGTAGAAGCTTTATCCAGTGCTGGATAAAGACATTTGTCCTGTGTTAGGTCCTCAAGTCCTCTGTTTGCTTTAGCTTTAAGTGCCTGAGAGCACAGTTACAACTTTAGTGTGAAAAGGAGAGTTGTGAAGGAAATCATGGGCCTGTGCAAAAAGGAACTTATAACCGAAATCCAAATACGGGATTACGCACATCTTTTGCCATAAAGAATCGCTGCAATGGGTAGGGAATTAAGTAAGAGATGTTGGAGGGCTTTGAAAAAACGAATCTCAGTTACAGCCATGAAAATCCAGAGAAATTCTAGTGATGTAAATGTGTCACATATATAACTATATTTTACAATGGTACAGCTGAGATCAGAATCCCTTTCCTACTCATTATATCACAGCACTGGTGAAAGCACAGTAAGAAGAGCTGTGGCTTTGTAGACTGAAAGTCCAAGTAAGCAAAGAATAATAGTTCACCATCTATCAGAGATGGTGAGCCACAAGTTAAAAGAAAAGAAGTACAACTAAATATAATCATGAATTCCTACTCCAACTCTTTAAGAAAGGAGAAAAAAATCGATAGAACAAAAGCACCTGTAAAGTTTGAGTTGCGGTCTTCCTGCATACATTCTTCAGGGACATTTAGCAAAGAACAAGGTTGGCATTTATCTTCACTGAACACGTAATTAGTGTCTCTTTTAAAAGCTAAAACATTCATAAAAAGAAAGAGGTGATCTACAACACAATGTGGAACACAACCCCTTATTTTTATCATGTTCCTATGGATGATTCAAGATACTTAATGCTGCGTTATCAAATGCTACACGTTTCTCTTGCCAACCAGGAAAGATGTGATACTATGAAAACTATTAAATTAAGGATGCTTTTAGGTTTTTTGATATATTGAAAGTTGATTGAGCAGAAGCATTCTCCTTTTTTCAGCAGCAGTGCAGGATAACCAAGAAAGAACACCACATGCTACATCAGCATGACCTTTTGCTTTTTATCTGTGCCAATAAATGAATTTTCAATTGAAATTATTATTAGACATCTTTTAAGATTACTTGTTGGCTTCAGGAATTAGGTGTAAAAGCTTAGTGCTCACAAAGTGCTTACACAATCTACTTAATACCACACAAGTCATCAGAATGAACCTTTGGTTTTCTACTCTAGGGAAAGCTCATATAATACATACTAATCTTCTCCTTTCTCTGCAATTACTCTTTAAGACATGAGAAACAGGACCTCACTGTGGTCTCAGTCCTGCAAATTTTTATTCATATATTTAAGTTTATTAAAGCTGAACATATAAAAGTTCTCGAAAATCCTGGTCTGAAAACTGTCAGGATTTTCCTGACCCTAGGACAACTGCCCTGATCCAAATACAACTTGAATTATTTGATGACAAACAAGCTTCTAAGCATCTGAAATTAAAGGTGCTGGATGTGAGATTTACACTATACAAGAAAATCTTACGGTACTCTTGACATAAAGGATTATTACTCTGTCTTTTTCTAAGCAGCAACCTAGAACAACCTGCTTTTAATTTCCCAATGCAAACACCTAAGTACAATATTCACAGAGAGCACACAGAAAACAGAAATTTGGAAAGCAGTATCTTATTCAATCAACAGCTTGATAAACTACAAGATGCCAGATAAACCTGAAATAATTTCAAAGGACTGAAATATATAAGTAAATAAAGAAATGCTACAATCCTAAATCCTGGGGGCTCAAAAGTCAGATTCTAGAATGCTTGACTCTAAGGGCAAATATTTGCTAACAGAGTTTCTTAAACTATCACAAAATGGATCAGGTTGGAAGGGATCACAGTGGGTCCTCTGGTTCAACGTCTCTGCTCAAACAGGGCCATCCCAGACCACATGGTACAGGAGTGTGTCCAGGCACTTCTTGATATCTCCAGTGATGGAGACTCCACAGCCTCTCTGGACAATCTGTTCCATAGCGTGGTCACCTGCACAATTCTCCCTCATGTTCAGGTGGAACTTCCTGTGCATCAGTTTCTGCCTGTTGCCTTTTGTCCTGTTGCTTGGCACCACTGAGAAGAGCCTGGTCCTTCCTTTTGGCACTCTCTCTTCAGATACTTAGAGACATTGACAAGGTCCTTTCTCAGTCTTCTCTTCCAGAATCTGAACAGGCCCAGATCCCTCAGCCTTTCCCCATAAGAGAGATGCTCCAGTCCGTAAATCATCTTTGTCACCCTCCACTGGACCCAGTCCAGCAGCTCCTTGTCTCTTTTCCACCGAGGAGCCCAGAACTGGACACAGCACTCCAGGTGTGGTGTCACTAGGGCAGAGTAGACACGCAGGACCATCTCCCTCGACCTGCTGGCAATGCTCATCTTAGTGAATGCCAGAATACCACTGGCCTTCTTGGCCACAAGGGCACCGCTGGCTCATGGATAGCTTGTAGTCCACCAGTACCCCCAGGTCCTTCTCCACAGAGCTACTTTTCAGCAGGTATGCTGGAAATCCTTATTTGAACAGAAAAATTCTAATCTTCAAGCATGCTAACATTAAAAAAAAAAATAATGCTCAGACCCAGTTAAAAAACTCTATTCAATATGTTCAGTTACTAAACTACAGATTTGTCATGTGCTTTCAAGGAGTCTTTATATGTTGTCTACAGTACATCTGTGTTACTACTTTCTTTTAGTCTCCTATAAAATGCAAAATTTGTTTTCAGTAGTAGACTAATTTCAGGGACAATTCAACTAGTGAAGCATCATCTCCAAAATTATGTCGGATAAATGCACTAACTCACTTTACACACAGTATATTTTTGTCTCAGCATTTCCAGCATAGAAGGAGAAACAGATGCTTTTAGTCTAATTTGTCACCCAACCTCTCACTTACTCGATCTGAAAAGCATGCACAGTGTGTGTATAGGCTGGAAGGAGGGGGTAAGTAAATCAAGAGGGAAAAATGCCTGGAATATAGCAAACCTTCCTGCTCGGGGCTTTTGGTAAACTCTACCAGCAGATGGAATCAGCGCAAATCTTTGTGTTAAATAAGTACAGCACCTTCTGGCATACCTGATCGCTGTAAAGACTACATGAAAATGAAATCAAACTGTAGTTTGAGGACCGAGTATTTACCATAGAGCACAACTTACAGCATTTCTGCATATGGCACGGAAAACACAAGGAACTAGACCCTCAGTTCCCACAGATTCTAGTAATTTCATAGCTTGAGTGGTGTTTTGATAAGGAGCACCCATTACACTTTCACATGAGCATAACTAAGTACTTACCGGTTTATGTTTCCTTTTCTTTTAAATTCAAGATTGATAATGTGCAGTCAGAGAACAGAAAAGGTAATTTTTAATGCAAAATAATGCCTGTAACTAAACTTTTCCACGTACAATGTAAGGAATTCCAATGCCTTGCGCAGTATGACACCTGGTTTCCGCGTGCTTTGATATATTCTGCATTTAGCAGACTATACTTTGACTCAACTGTTCCCTTGGGTTGGAATAGCATTTACTGCATTCATTAATCTCTGCTCCATCATTTTTTAAGAATAACACATAAAAACAATGGTTCAAGAAGAGTGGGCATACTTCTGTTTGTCTGCTTCTACCCTGGTTATTAAAATCTTCATTTATGATCTGATGAGAAACACTGGTAGAAATTAATTTTAGGAGATGGAATTTTTTAAGTGAGCCATGTCTAGCTAAAAGGGAAAACTACTTGGACAGTATAAACAGATCCAAATTATATCTTCAAGTCTGAAGCTGAGCAGATGTACATCACATTTGTTCAAGAAATTAAACTATTCTTGAAATTTGAATTAAGATAATTTTAGAGCAGAACAAGTTCCAGTAATACATTTCTTAAATTTGCCATTTTGGACTTAATGATAATTTTCTGTGCTTGTGCAAAAGCCCTATGCACCTCATTCTATTAAGCTTGATTAAGGAAATTTGTAGTCATGTTGCAAATCATATAAAGGACTTAATTACCATTGCAAGCCTACCAGTCTCACTCTGGAAACAACCAAACACCTTCTATGGTAGGTGTCCCTGCCCATGACAAAGGGGTGAACTAATGATCTTTAAGATCCCTTCCAACCCAAACCATTCTATGATTCTATGGAAAGTACTGTCTGCCTTTCTGCCATAAAAGAACTGGTATGTCAGCTTTGAAAAAGCAGTTATGCCTGTGTGAGGAGAGGAAAGGAAAAACTGCAGGCACACCTGCTGTACAGACTCCTGCCTTCTTTTCCTATGCAAAACTAGTGGAGTGGAGCTGCTGCCTATGACTCAGATACCCAGTTGCTACAGCAGTACAAGCAAATAACACTGAAACAGCTGTAAAAAATGTAATGTCCTGTTGTGAGGTAGCTTAAATATATTGGCAAATTCATGTGGAAAGACAGCAGGTAAGTGAAAGCTGAATTAAAGATGTATTAGGTCAGTTGCACTGCAAGAGAGAAAGATTCTAGAAAGGAAGATGATACAACTTTCTGATGTCCTGAAGTGGTAGAAATCTCTCATTATATACAGACATGAAAAAGGCAAGTCTATCACAAGATAAAAGACAACACAAATACTCTTAAGCTAATGGCTTTTTTCTAATGGCTGAAACGTTCATGGTGAGGAAAAAATAAAATATTCCACTAAAACACAGCGATATCCAACATAATCCAATGAAATCAGTGCCAACTGAAATAATTGCAAATACCTACTAGAAAATTACCTTCCATAATTACTCAGAGATTTTAGATTTAATTGCTCATGACAGTTCTGGAATTCAGTGCAAGCAACAGAAGAAGAGTGCTAAAGATAATTAAGGAAAAAAAAAAAAGGAAAAAGGCAGAAGCAATGCTATATTTCTCCATAACAGCATATAGACAAACTCAGCTTAACATGGATGAGTGTAACAGTAGCTGCATTTCACTGTATGTACTGGGACCAGATCATGTTTCTCTGCCTGGCAACTCAATATGAAACAAACTATCAACACACAGAATGACCATAAAGTCAGTGTAAGTTGATTAAAAGGTTCTTTCATTTAATATGGACATTTTTGACTGATTCTAGTCAGAACCATCAAATCTCCATAAATTAAACATGTATTTTGCTCTCCTTATGCTACAATGAAGAAAAATAGAGATAAAAAATACTAAAAAAGTCACATTATAACCAAAATGTTATTCTTCCAAACCCAGAAGCTTTCATGCAAACTTTGTCATTCAAACATTTTTTACAATTTATATTCATTTACTTTTTTTTAGTATGTTAAAAACATTTCATTAGAGAAATTTGGTATCTGTGGATGACAAAATGTTAAACTCCAGGAAGCACCAAAAAGTGTATCATATTTTCTCCAATTTTGTGATTTTCAAATGTCCTAATAGGACATGGTCCATGGCAGTTCTTGAGAAGAGCCATTATGACTCTTCAAAATTGTCATTACTATTTTTGCTCAGTTTTTACCAGAATTTGTCCCTGAGTACACACCTTGGTCATTCATACCTAATACAGCTTTGGGAAGCTCCACAGGTTTTCCAGAAAAGCCTTGCTAGACAGTTGCTATGTATTTCATCAGAGACGTTACAGGCAGTACAAATCAGCAGATGAACATCACAAAATACTACTCCTGCCTTACCCTCAGGCATGCCTTCCACAAAGGTATGCTAGGTGTGCCTAGCTCAGGCCTTGACATTCACCTTGTTACCTTGTGGCCTGTGTTAGTGGATGGAGATCTAGCAAACACAAACAACTGACACCTGCAGTTCACTTCATATTACTCTGTTTCTCTCCACTCTACAGGAAATTCTTGTTGATCAATTTAGGTGTAGACATCTACATAGCACATGTCTGAAGCTCTGTTTGATAAACCCTAACCTAAATGATGTCCGGAAAAATATTTCCTTTATTGCTAATAATTGTGTTTGAATGTGTGCTTATTTACCCTTTTAATTCATTCAGTATAAGCTTCCACACCGTGATTCTTGATGAACTCCTTATGAACAGACTGAGGAGCCTCAGCAGCTTATGTATGTACCATGGTCCAACCACTTTTTCATCTTGTCTTTGTTAAATGAGACAGATTGATTTAGAAACATCTCATCTAAGTAGCTTCCCCTAGTCCCTGTATTACATTTTACACTTTTTGATACTCTCCTCTCCAGGTTTTTAATCCAGAGATGTGGAATGTGATCTGCGCTTGCTCACACTGCACCAAGAAACACCACTGGCTAACAGCTAAGCTACATCTTTACATAAGACCTTCACAAACACTCTTGCAGCAAAAAGCTTTCAACTGTAGTTGTAAAGCTGCAATTAGCACTTTGCTGCTGGGAGAAAAGAAATAAATATATAAAAGAGATGAAACTGTGATTAAATACACAAAAGAACTCTTTAATCTAGAACTTCAAACATACACTGTTTTGTTGTTTGTATCTCCAGTCACTGAAGGTGAGACCATTGTGCTCAGGGTACAAATGTATCACAGATGAAGTACAACTACCATTCTCTGTTCTCTTCTTTAACCACAGAGCCTTGTGCTTTTATTTTCTCCTGCCTATGTAACTTTGCCCTAATTTCTAGCTCTGTTATTATCCTCTCATTGCTTTGGGTTAGAAGCATGTGTTTTTCTTCCTGTTTGAAATCCATGTCTATGGTCTGGGTCAAGGAGAATGCCATGTTAAAGAGCAATGTGCTTAATGAGCTTTGCTGCATTTTTTTTACTTTAACAGCAGTAGAACAATCTAGGGTAAGAAAATATGTTGTTAGGTACACTGAATTAACTACTATTATTTTAAAATCCCAACAAAGGATTTTTTTCTCGAAGATATACAAATACCTAGCAAAACATCAGGCCATGGATATGCACCATGACTTCTCTGTGGATTTTTTTTTTTTTGGCAGTATATGAAATTTGGTCTTTGTGTCACATTTATGCCACATTTCCCTCTTCAGTTTTTCTGTATTTGGCCTGTAAAAATTTTAATGCCTTCAGCCTGTTGGCTCACACACCACACAACTCCAGCCTGGTAGTAATGAGTAAGCCATGGCCAGAACTGCTTACTTCACAACCACTGACAGTGAGCAGATGTGAGCAATTCTCTGAACCCTGTGAGGATATAAGGTTATGGCTGGCTTGAATATGCTTCCTTTTTTCCGCTCCAAAAAACAAAGGCTGGTTGTGCCATCTTCTGACATATTCAGTGATGGCTATCACAGAAACTGAATAGCTCTCCTTCTCTCCTTTATGTAAACACGTAGACATTTATCTTACTCCTTTCTCTCCTTTTTTTTCCTACTGTCTCACTTCCTTTCCAGCCTTGTGTTTATTCCTGCTGTTTTATAATGTACCTTTTTCAACTCTCTTGTGTCTCTTCAAGGATGGGGAAAAATGAGAACCTCCTCACACTTTATGCATGTGATTCCATAAATATTATACAGGGACATGACTTCTCACTCTGTATTTTACTTCAAACCAAAGGCACGTTTATCTGCAAACACAGTCAGTTCAGGCTTAGCAATGGGGGAAAAAAAGGCAGGCAACAACAAAATACCTGACCAAATATGTAAATTAGTTTCTGTAAAAAGAACAATAGATTAGGGTTTTCCAGGCCAGAAAAAAAAATGAGTAAGGAGGATTATGATGGAAGGTCATCATACCACACATACAAAACTTGTAAAAGATGAGACTTCAGCCAACATGGGAACCAGAGGGCATTATACTGAACCAGCCATTTGAACACAACGCAAGGCAACGGGCTCTTTACACAACATCTGTCTCTGCAGGGCAGGTCTTTGATCACAGCCATGCACTGGGGATGGCCAGAATTTATATTGGTTCAAAAGGCAACTGGACAATTTTACAGGAGAACAAACCCTAGGTCCTGTGATGTCTCCACTGGTCACAGTACTCAGAGAAACCACCACTGTGAATTTGCTTTATGCAGCTCCCTAGTTGCTACCATTGGACACCAGTGAAGAAAGATGATGCACAGACAGTGGATTTTTGTCTGAAGAATAATGTAACCTGAGGGACATTCACAGGTTAAGGGGAGTTGGAGAGTTTGCTCTGCTGGATTCAGACCAGCGCAGCACCATTTTATGCCAGAAAGACTCTCTGTTCTGTGGTCTAAGGCAGCACAGATACTTCAAATGAGCTTTTCCAATGTAACACCTATGTAACTGCAGATTTTCTACTGCAAAAATTCAGAATCATGAGTTACACAATTTTGTAACTGTTAGAGGTGCCAGAGTGCATTCAGGTACTGCCTATGCCCAAACATGCTTAATTAATAGAAATCACATGGAAATGCTTCACATACAATAACTGTATGACAGAATGTAAGCTTTACATTCACATAGTTTTTCACCTGGAGAAGGGGTGGAGGCAATTTTGAGATGCTCCAACATTTCTACAATTATGACTGCAGTATAGAGAGATCAGATCTCAGTCCTTCCAAAAAATTTTGTACTCCCCTGTAAAAGTCTACATATACCAGGATTCACCTGGACAGTCCAAGCTTATTTTTCAGTATCCACCACAAATCTCCTCTTTTCAGTCAAGTCCCAGAGCGCTGTCTGCCAAGTGAAACATTTACTCATGGTATTTAGTTGGGGGCTGGAATACTAAACAGTGCTATTGTCTACATGAAACCTGTAGGAAAATCTATATCTAACTAATTTTTTTCCTCTATTTTTTAGAGGGTAGTTTGCTAAAAATAAATATTGTTGAAATAGCTGTGCTTCTGGGTTAGTTATTTCATCAGAACAGGCCCAACTACGTGTACTCTAAATTTATATGAAAAAAGTTGTCCTGCTATTCAATTAACAGGATGTTCTAATTTTAGATGTCTCAAGAGAATGTGTTTTATTCCTTGCCTGCTTTAACCTTTTTTGATGCAAATTTGACATATCTTCTTCCCTACTGTCAATACTATAGTAGTGCAAAGACATGGATCCAAACACCTCTTTGCAGCAGCAAAGTTTTGTTACATCCAAATTAGATTTCCCTGAGACATGAAAACTATTTGTGGCAAGTAATACAGTGCTCTGTACTAAATAACAACATTCTGAACAGCTGCCCTGAAGCAATAGAAATATACTTCCTTCTCCATTATTAAAAAGTAATTTAGTCCCCTCATAGGAAAAAAACGCCAAACACCACAGGTTGAAAGGTACAGCCCAACAGCAACAGAAAACCTCTGAAGTTTTTTTCTAAGGAATTACCAGGAATTAAGGCAGTATTTTCCTCCTCCTTCCTGATTTTTACCCCTCTAGCATGGCCAAGTGGAGGCAGACAAAGTGTGTCATTTGGGGAGAGCAACGCCTCTGCAGAGTCCTTTCCACTTATCCAGCAGCTGGACACAGCCCTCATCAAAATTACATCCACAATCCAGCAAGTTCATCCAGTCAAAAACCAGACAACAAAGTCTTTAGCTTGAAGCCTCACAACAGTTTTCACGAACAGAGCACACAATGCAGACCCAGAATGTGAATACAATTGCTTAAAATAAAACAATTACAACAAAATATAAAAAGAAATAGTCACAGAAAACAAAATACATCAGCTTAATAAAAACTTCTATAAAATACAGCATGGAACTGATTCTCAAATACATGATGTGGACCACTTCTGTAATTCCAACCACTATTTACTGCAAAATGAAGGAAAGTGTCAAATTTAAGAAGATGAAAGCAACAACATTCTTCAATTTTTCAGAACCGCACTCAAGAGTCATTATTGAAATTATGATCACATCACAACACAAAAATTCAGGCAAAGCAAAAAACCATTCCTGAGTCACCCCATTTTAAAACATTCAAGAGCTTTTGAGCTCACCGCTCAAGAAATTGAGGAGATATGTTAGTTTTCTGCAGGTTAACTAAGCTGTTTTAACAACAATTTTGAATTAAACAGATGCTAAGCACGTTTACACAAGACTTATTTCAAATTAAGAGTGGTTTACTTCAATTTAAGTTTGGGAAAATGCATTTTTAAGCTAAATAGACAGATGCTATGCTCAAAACGCAGTGAGTGTTTACACAGAGTTCTGCACAGAGTTCAGCTTCATCTAGGCATCCCCTTTCAGAAAAGCAGCATCTCTGCATAGCCATACATCTTTCCCAGAACACAGGTCATACATACTCCTGGCTTTTCCTTTCCAAAAATCTTCCCCCACTCTTCAAATACATAGCCCCATAGTCCTTACATGTTGCCAAGCAACTTTTCTATCTCCTGCTTGAGCAGAAATAAATCAACTTCAAAAGAATGTGTCCACACTTTATGCAGGATAGAACCTGGCCTCAGCAGCTTTGATCCAAAAAGCTGTAGCTTGTGTTCCCAAGAAAGGTTCAGGGGGAAATAAAGGGATACAGCCAGCAGCAGCATCCCAGCTGACACTACTGCTGGCTGCACGAGGCCTCTCCTCCTATTTTATCCAGTATAAATGCAAACTACTTATCGTCAATATGTTTAACTTCAAACTGTATCAAAGGAGAGAGTTTTAATGCAGTGAGATATGTGACAGCTGAGAGCTGGAGTGCATACAGGCTCTCCTCCCAACTCATTCACACAGGGTCATTACAGGAATAAACTGTATGAAAGCAGCTCCACTTCTCAGAGCTTTCATCTCCTGGCTACTCTCAGATTATCATGAGCAGAGAACACACCATAGCTCCTGAAGCTATTAATATGGATGGCTTCCTCACAGCCATTGTATTAATTTTTACATCTTGGATCAATATGCAAATTATTTTTTAAAGGGAACAAACATGAAATGACAATTTAAATGAAAGGAAGGCAATAAATATATAGCTTCTAGCCTTGTTAAAACATCTGCTTTTTTCTACTTTAAGAAGCCTTTTAAATACATGCCTCAGCTTTCTGTTGGTAACAAGTTTCAGTATTAGTCCAACCCACAACAAGTGGTTTACTAGGCTGAAAGGAAAAAAGACCAAAAAACACTTGTTGATGCTAACAGGGACCTTGAAGCAAGGACATACAAAGAAAATATTCATGATCAGCAGACTCTTAAATTGAATGCAGAGTGACATTCATCTAGACAGCATTATTTCAGAGTTTGGAGATAGACTTTTACATTACGAAGCCCAAATGTACTTCTAGTAGGGAGCATGCATCTGTCAGTCTGCAGACATGAGTCATCACCACCACAGTGTAATCCCTCCTGATCTGCAAACAGGTGCATATTTTCATGCATGGACACACATCCTCTTTAGGGAAGAATTTGGTCCTGAAAACTTAGAACTCCTGAACTCTCCTCTCCTGATATGACTATAAGAGAGTTGATAAAAATCCAACAGTTCTTTGCATAGGTGCAAATAACTAACTGTAGTTTGAAAACAAAGAGCCACATTTTACTAGTATGATCAAAGTCTATGAGTCGATAAAAATTATTGCAAAGATTTGTAGCAAGAAGCAGGCCAACCAAGATAAATGGCAAAACCAGAAATAACATGATCTTTCAGGTTTGAAAGGCCACATATAGCTCTAAAGCAGGCATAACCTGGATTTAGATTTAAAAGTGCTGAGAATTGCTGAGTTATCAAAACTCAATTGTGTTAATCATACTAGAGAACCTGAGAGCAAAGGATGGTTGCCACAAATGGTACAGGGGGGAATGCCAGCAAGTGGGCAGCAATTAGTCAGCCCCTGCAGGAAACTGAGATGGGTAATTACTGCTTTTGAACACTGAAAGACCAGAGAGGTGATGTAAAGAAAATTGTAATATAGCATAAAACTAACATGTCTACTATGCCCATGACTGTGTTCATTTGTAAATATACAGTCCACTTTATCTCAGATAATGCAAGTAATTTGGAGCTCTTCTTGACTCCTTTAGGTACAGTGTCCTCATAGTGAAAAAATATAATTCAGATTTTTAATTTCTTTGCATCCCAATGAAATTCTTCAAGGCCTGAGCAAGATTGTTATTGAATCTGTGTCCCCTCTGAGCAGGCAGATGGAAGGAGTGGTAAAGGGACTTGAAAAGCTCAAATTCAGGTGCAGTAACAATATCTCCATTGAAAGCACCGAAAACAGTGAGCTGGCCTGCATGATCCCCTTAGCCACTGCAAAGAGCAGTGGGATGAACAGATGTACAAACTGCCAGGGAATGGCACTGACACACGTTGCAAATCCTAGCTAGATATGACACCAACAGTTTAAGAAAGATACCTTTAACAAAATCAACATGATTACCAAGTTCCTTTAATATCCAGTCTCCAGATGCTCTCACTGTCCTGAGTGCAAAGCCACTGTGTTCACAGGGCTAATGCAGGAGTAGAAGTCCTGTAAGTTGAGGATTTGTGTTTCATTTTCTATTTAACCTTCCAGCATGAAATACAAAATGGCACCCACTAATAATTATGATTCACTCGTAACACAAAGGCTGTTGTACATAATCCCATGCATTGTTATTGCTATTCCTGGTTGGCATTTAATATATCAATAAGCATTCATTGTTTCCCTCAAAACAATTTAATTATGTTTTGTCAAGATACAAACTCTGAAAGAGTACAAATTTATAACAAAAAACCCCAAATCTTTTTGTGGTGCTCTTCAGACTTCACAGTGTGCTATTACAGACAAAACATTTGAAATCTAAGCAGGGTTCAAGGCAGAACTCTGAATCAGAGATGGTGGTATATTTGCCATTTTTTTGGTTAGAACAGTACCTTTTGTTTGCTGGGGTTTTTTTAATCCTATCTAATTTGATTTCATTATGTGAAGGAGAGAAATCAAACATAGCATCTTTTTAATCATTCAGAGCCTATGCAACATACAACTGAACAGCAAAGGCCTTATGAAGTAAAGCAGATGGACTACATTATGCATGTGCCCAAGCATTTTAGGAAAGTATAAGAAGAATTCCTGGGCAGTGGTGACCATAGAAAAACTTGGTTCTCTTGTGTAAACAGTGTTTTCCCCAACAGCTGTATTCCCCTTCCTGTTTATTCTTCGCTTCTGCAGAATTCTCTTAGTTCAGTCACATCTGTATTTCATTTATTTTTAAAAAATATTCCTTTAGCTATCCTCCTAGACTTTTCAGATTATTAAGGCTGAGGGAATTTTCCAAATCTCATTTCTCTTTTCACAACCTACTCTGGTCATATTTTTTACACTTCATTTAGGTTCTGATTTCACAAAATGATCCTCATGGGTAACAGGCTTTGCCCACATAGACCAACTTGCAGGGTTTGAGTTTTCATGTGAGCAACAGAAATTGTCTAGGCAATCATCTTTTCTTTCCCATTTTCAGCATAATGTTTCAGAAAATAGTGTTCAGTTGTTTCTAGATTTTTTTTTTAAATCCAATATTAAATTTAATATTTACACATTTCTATAATTATTAGACATGAGAAAATTCTTGGAGCTTAATTTTTATCCCACTATGTTTGAGAGACACTTTTTAATACTGGGACCAAAACCAGTTATTAAATAGAAGTTAAGACTACTGATTTAAATCACCAATTTTTTTTTAGAATATTCACTGTACTCTGTGGAAACATTTTATATTCTGCTCTTTAAGTGAACAGAAATTTTTAGGATGTGTCTGCCTACCTTTTCACAAAAAAAATACAAGTCTGAAAATGTACAAATAACCCAAATCTACCTTTTTTGGATTTCAGCAAGGTTATATGAAACAAAGTTGTTAAAAAACTACATTGTATCTGTAGTCTAGCACTTAATTTTATTGTACTTTACAGCCATTTTTCTGACTCTCACCTCAAACTCCTCTTTCTTAAAAATAACTGAACAGATGATGAACCATTTCTCAAGGGCAAGCATTAATGTCTGGAAGCAACCATATTCTACAAGCAATACCTCTAAAGATGATGTAATCTGTTCCAAGAAGTCTGTTTCTATTTTTAAGTGGCATACTCTTATTATGCTTTTAAAAGGGCATCTCCATCACATGTTGTTTTGCTTTTAACCCAGTAACAATCATCAGTGATATTTAATATACATGAAATGGCTTCAGAAAATAATTGATTTTTGTATCATTATGTACTCCGAGTCTTACAAATGGTACTTGAAATGGTAATTTAAAGTTATAAGACTATAAAACTCTTTTACTGTGAAGAACATTTTTGCTAAAGGTCATGTTTTCAAAAGAGGTACATCTTTCCTAACTGCCTTAAAGTGCTTGAGCATTTTGTATGTGAAATATCTTGCAATGTTTTGGTTTCTCCACTTAATGTTACTAAATACAAGATTGGAGAACCTGGAAAGAACATTATAGCAGAAACTCCGCAATGAAAACATGCTCAGCACTGGAACTCCATCTGCTTTTTCAAGGACAGAAAATAATGACAAAGCAATAACTACAATTTTGATTGAAGAGCACTTTTTAGTGTGCTTTGTTTTTTGCTACCCTGATTTCTAGGTAAATCATGAAATTTAGCATTTCCAACACCATATACTTTCATACTAAACCAAAAAATGACTTCAAAACCCATAGTCTAGCTGCTATTCCCTACCACAATGAAACCAAACCTAGTCTTGATGGCACAGGCATGTCACAAGAAGTGATATGTGTAGGTGTTGCTTATCAACGTATCGTAAGAGCAGGCTGTTATCTCTATCTCTGCCATCACATTGCTACACTAAGATGTGGATCTCAGAGTGCATTTTGACACCATCTTACTAATTTTAGGGGACACAGCTACCTTGCAGACAGTATTACTGCATCTCCTGGAAGCTCGCCTATTCTTCTAGAGAGCAGAAGCAGGAATCCAAATCAGCGAAGAGAAGGGGTGGGGCCTTTTTTTTTAAACTAAGATTTTGAACCAAAAGTGATAAAAATCATATCTATAAATGTGATAGGTTTTACTGTCTCAGATTCCTAACAGGTATTACGAAAGCCACCATTCTTTTTTCGCATTACAGTGCCACACATCTCATATCCAGCATACGGTCTACTAAAGCAACTCAGATCATTCTGACACCTCCAGAGCACAAACACCAACATGTGCCCTCTCACATGCAGGGGCCTGTATTATCATCACCTCAAGATAAATGTGCTTTAAGTTTTTCACATGAAGTTGAAATTTACTGGGGAAGTATTACCTAAAATGAAACAGAGATGACTACTGTTTGAAATTTTTTTTTAAAATTATTTTTGTTAATTTTTAAAACCTAAGGTTGGTCAACAGTGACTACCCTAGCTGGCTCTAAACATCCATCAGTTACACTGCTATTTGTAACTATGACAACTTAGAGTCTATTATTTACACCATTGTGACTGCCATGGCCAAAGACATTTTTCTTTAAGATGCTGGTGTACTTTGCTGCTTGGAAAACCAAAAGACTTTCCAGCTCAATATCATCTGCAGATGTAAATAGCATTAGCACATTTTCTCTTGGTTGGCTTTTAATAATTGAACTAGAACATGACCAACAAACACCACCGCGAATTTCTAAGAGGGTCACCCTCAAATGAATTATATTTATTAGATATAGAAGAACACTTGGAAAATATATTACAGATGCACAACTTTGTCCTGGCAGAAAGAGAGTTTAGTTGATCTTTAAGTTACTTTCCATCTTTAAATTCTATGATACTCTGAAACTTTGTTTAGTGTTCCTTGGCCAACATTCTCAACTCTCACCTCCTGAGAGCTCGTATTTTTCTACTAAAGTTAAATTTGCTTTTCCAGTAATCACTCATAAGGAAATGCAACAATCTAGATTTGCAATTTGTTTTCCATTAAATGAATAGTTTGACTAAAAAGGCAAAAATATAAAAAATCCCAACATGTAATGTTATTTATAAACCTGTGTTTTTACTCACTCTTCAGTTTGCTAGCTTCTAAATGCCTACAGATTTCATTTTCATTTTATTTTTACCAGAAACTGAAATTTACTTTCCAAGGATGGCAACTGCTAAGTCTGTTCTTATTTCAAAGATCAGCATCATATTTGTTTTTACTCCTTTCCTAGGCTTTTTGCATTTTCTCAACTCTCCAAGAGTTTTCAAAAGTAACAGAGAATTAAAAAAAATTAAAACAATACTCCAGCACATTTCCACAGTGCCTTTAGGCTTGCTGGGGTGTTTGCAGCTGATGGACAGGGGAGTAGCAGATGGTGCTGTAACATGGTACAGCACCTTCATCATCACACAAGCCAAAATGCCCTCATGCCAGGCAGTGGTAACAGGCAAAGGGACAGCAGGGGAACAGAGATGTAGGTCCTGAGTCTTCCTGAAAGGCTGCAGCAGAGGTATCTTATCTATACTTGCTGCAACCTTTACAATGAATACTTACACTTCAGTGTTTCCCTTCTGGCCTTTTATTCAACAGATTTACTCATATCTTCATTACTTCCCGGCTGTCCACACAAGTTCTAACTTATAAAAAATAAAAGATATGCAAGGAAAGCTTTCACAGATCAGCTACTCCCTATATTGGTACATTTATAACAACAACAGTTTAAGTTATCGTTATGTCATTACGAGTTCTTCTTGTTGAACTTTCCTTCTTCTCTTGTCAGATTTATCTTTAAATGCCGCCTAAGGGTATTTATTTTGTTTCAAGTATATAAAGGGCTACAACTAAAAAGAACTGGAGATAAACTGTATCCAAACAACTCAGCTGCAAGCTTGCAAGTTTCTCAACAGCTGCATGCAAAGCAACAGGTGACTAAGGTGACTGGGCACTAAGATGCAGTGCAGCCTGTCTCAGGGAGCCCAGCATAGCCACTGGGTATTTACAAAGATATTCCAGCTTTGGTTCAAGCCTCAGAATGAAGGGGATGCAGAGGAGTACAAGAACAATGGAAGCGAAAAACAAATATAGAAAGGATTAACCTGCTTTATCAGTGTAGCATGATAAACAACCTATCATGCCACAGATGTAATTTTCTCATAGTTAGCCTAAAGGTCAGCATGGCAATTTTTTTCAGCTCTCACTTTTTACTTGTTAGGGATGGCACTGAAATGTATAGGTTTGATGAGAAAGTGTATATTGAATTGTATATGCATCTGAGATAGCACAGGCAAGTAGAATTAAACAGCAGTCCCTCCTGTGCTCCTGTGGGCTGCACATGGAAGGCTGCTGCCTGGCATCATAGCCTACCACTACACACTGTGGCATTCCTGCTCGGAAAATGCATGGAAAAGCTTAACATTTTCAGAGCTGGAAGAAGGACACCAGCACTGGGATCATTTGGTCTACATTTTTACAACATCACAGCACAGTTCATGTTATAGTGTACAGTCTCCAGACGGATAAAAGACACTAGATTTAAGAACCTTAAAAATGTGATCAGGGTGGAGAATTTGTTAAACAGTTATTAACTCATTAAAATTCTTCTAAATATCACAGCACTGTTTAGATGCTCTCAAGGAACACTTCAAACTCTGAACTTGGGATGGAAGACCTCTGTAACCAGAACAGCACTGGACTGTTCATAAAAACTGCTAAAAGGAAAAAAAAAAGAAGTTACTTAGCATTTATAGAACTCTGCAGGGAAAAGTAAATACCTATTTCCTTAGTTTGACTCAAGTAGCTACAATTACATAGATATCTTCAAACAACAATGTAAAAAGGCTGCTCTGCAGTGCTCTGAGACACTCTGAAAGGAGTAGTGTTGCTAGGTCTTGCATACTTAGACTGACGCCTTAAGAACAGCATTAGAAAATTCTTTCAAGTACCTCATTGTTTTGAAAGAGAGCTACAAAAATGTCAGTGTTTTAACTCAGATTTTATCAGCTCTGAAAATACTGACTCAACTATTGATCTTTTAGCCCGAGCTATTCTGAGGGAAGGTATGAAAACCCATCTGGATTGATTTAACTTTGGTCTCCAAAAACAAGTACCATATCTGTATACATAATGATACATTAAGGATTACATTATAAAAGGCTACAGACTTGAAAAACAGTCCTTTAACTAAATGATATAAATACTACTGATGCACTAGGTGCATTAAAGATTGTTAAACCAGCACTGTTTGCTTGAAATAAAAAAACCCCGTTTACTAAAGTAATACTTTGGATTTTTACAATCTGAAGTCTGAAGAAAACTTTCTTTCAAGTGCTCTGACGGGATCAGCTTCAATAACTACTTGGTGGTGTATCACTCAATATGCAGCTCCAGCTCAAAACACTTCTCTCTGGCAATGGCATATTTAAGAACCAAAAACCTTACACAAATAATTATAACATCTTTCTCAACACAAAACTAGCACGACTTCTTAAGTTGTTGTTACAGAACCAAAATAAGTACTAAAACCTCAGCATTACACTGCCACACTATGGCCCAATTAAGATCTGCAAGCAAAAATAGAAAAAAAAAAAGACAATAAAAACTTGTCTACTTAAATTATTTAGGACTACAGTATCCACCACTAATTTTTGTAAAGCACTAAAAACAAACTTAGATCTTGCTCAGCAACAGCCATCTAGGAACATTATGCTCGAGGATTTTATTTCAGTGGTTTTTTTTTTTCCCAGATTCAAAAAGGGAAAGTGTACTTGGTCTTCAAGTATTAAATCTTCAAAGACTAGTTTGATATGCCTGTTGCACAGATGGGATATGTGGGGAAGTGGATTGCAGGGGCATTTCTTTACTTTGTTGGCTACAAAAAGTAGAGCTTTTTGTTCTCTGCATTACAATGTGAACTGAAAGGTTTTCAGTTGACAGCCACTTGGAGAAATGCTCAAAAGACTTTCAAGTTTGGTTTTTTTAACTATTTGAGGTCATGCTACAGAATTGTAGAATCTACTTTTATTTTTTTATATAAGTTTATATAAGTTAGAATGTAACTTATTTCAGGCCTAGAAATATTTAAAATACTTAGTATTTCTACATTTTTGCTACTAAATTTTGTAAGAACTTAAAAAAAAAACCAACTTTTTTTTTTGCTGACCTTGAAGAACAGCAACCCAAGATGGCTGAAATTTCACACCTAAGTTTTTACCTACAGCAGCTCACTGTACAAAACATGTTATTTTAATTACTTTTCCATTTATGTAATTTATGCTTTCCATAGCATTTGTTTTGCAAGAAAGCTATAAATCAGTCTTCTATGACCATTGCCAGTATTGCTTTATTCATTCTAACATTCCATTTTTAAGTGTTTTCCTAATAAATCAAATATTATACATAAGCAATCAGCTGAGGCCAAGACCATACCAATTATTTTACCTGCAAGAACTTGCCATTACAAACATTTGCCATAGGGCATAATAAAATACATGTCTGGTGCCACAAGACTTACAGGAATACCCTGCACTGAGGCATTAAGTAAAGATTAGATGACCAGCTGGGGTACTATTTGTTCCATCCCTTTTCTTAATTGCTATTTGTCACCACTTTGGTTTACAAAAAATGGCATAGTCAGATTCATGCCAGTCCTTTCCTTTAGGATGGTTTATTCAAGCTTTTAAAATCCCCAATTATATATCTTTCATCTTCCAACCCTTTCAGTTACAGACTGCTTAAGCCATCAATCAACAGGGTTTTCTCCTTTATACATTACCCATCTCTAAGCCATATGCATACTTGTACACTTTAATACAATTTCTGTTATTAGACCCCTGCTTTCAATTATGACACAATTTCTGTAAATTTTTTTACTGCCTTTACTCAAAGCATGTGCCACTAGGTTATACCTATGATCCTAAGTCTTCCTTATAGCCAGCATGTATGAACAGCCAACTGTGAACATTACATACTTTTAACAAACTCTGCTCTAGGGTCTCACTAGAAATATGAAGGTCTCATGAGCATTCCTGAACTGTCACAGGATCAGCCCAAATAAATGCTATACTCTTACCTGGTGGGAAAACTGCAGACTACCACTTAAGACTTGTGATTTTGCAAGTCTTTTGGGAGGGGAGGAGTTTAGCAAACTTGAGTGACACTGAATCAAGATTATTTATGTAGAGTGCCTCCTTAGCAGTTTTAGTGTTTAGCAGAACTGCATAAGGAACCTAAAAATAAATTCCAGATTTGCAACTCCCCCCCAAAATCCAACAATAGTGAATTTTGCAAATGTTGGTCTTTAACTGCCCTCAAAATTTAGCAACAGATAGTAGAGCACTTCTGTTAATTCTTTTTTTAGTTGCAAAAATCAATGTTCCCTTCCCCCTCTGACAGCAGACATATCTTCTTCCATTAGTCATTCAGGCACCACCACAAAATTCAAAATTAGACAACCTTCTTCAAAAATATATATTATCTAAACTGTAAAAATATATGCTGAAGTTGAATATACTACTAAAAATGCCTTTCCTTACAGCCCACACAGAACAGATTAGTTAGGATAAATGGCATCCCTACTGCTTCTCAATTATGCCCTCCTTGGAAGAATCAAACCCATGCTTCATTGTCATTCATTAGGCAACCCCTTCTAGGAAACTAGAGGAAACTTCATACCTTCCTGAACTTTTCCATCTGCTTATAAAGATCTGGATCCAGCTCCTGAGACACATCTTTCATCCAGAGTAGAGCTCCTCTGTATTCAGTCCGATACTGTTCCATTCTGTTCACTGTCAGCCACGTGTCTGAGATGGCCCTGTATCTGAAAGTCTCCACTTCTTGATATAATCTACTGAGAGGAGTACGGAGTGCTAATCTGGGGGGAAGGCACGAGGGAAAGAGAAGAAGGAGAGGAGTATGTTAAACATATATCCAACTCCTGACAGTTTACTAGCACTCAAAAAAACACACACAGCCAACACAGCTCACTTAAGTGCTAGTGTATGTCCAGACGATTTTTCAACATGGTTGGAGGTCAACATGAAACAGAATAAATTTTGCATGAGTATTGTGTTCGCAACCGTTCTGTTCAAACAGCGACTTTTCAATTACACATGAGTGGAAAAGAAACCTCTTCTACTGCACCTATGTATTTTATTTTGACAAGCCACTTGTATGTTATTACCATTCCTCTTCACAAGTTTCATTTAACAACTATAAAAACATACCCAAGGTAATTTATTACTGGAAAAATATCACAGATGTATCAGAATTGTTATGTTAAACATCACAAAAAGCACTTCCATTAAGTGGAAGTCATCTTCCAGATATCTGAGTTTTTTCCTTTTTTTTTTTTTTTTTTTTTTTTTTGGAATTGCAACAATTCCTTTGAAGGACATTTACCTTTTGAAAGGATTTAGATGTTTTCCTAAATGTTTCTTCTGGCAACCACACTTGGGAAAGGCAGTAGGGGACACTGTTGTCCTCACTATGCCATCACTTCAGCTACTAATGGGATCTCAAAACTAGACAGGATTACTCCTTTTGCTTTGCTTCCTCCTGCTGCTTCTGCTTTCCTCTTGGTTTCTAGCAGCACCTCACTGGAATGGGTTCAGTCAGTTCCACACCAGCACAGAGTTAGTTTAATGTGGTAGGAAGTCCCTGGGCATAAGAGAATTCCTAATTTCACCTCCAGTAACCCGAGAAAGGTCTTCTTGATCTCCAGCTATGGAGCTAGCTATGAGCATCAAACATAAATAAAAGCAGTCCCAACTTCAACAAGAGTTTGAGGATAGCTCAAGAGAAGAAAGACAAATGGGTTTATTTTTATGTGAACTTATTGTAAAAGATGCCTTAAAAATGCATTGAGCAAGAGCTATAAAAATATGTGAATTTATTGTGACTTGTTCTTTTCCACTACATTTTTTCTCATTCCACAGATTCTTACCTGGATATCCAAAGGAAAATTTAGTTTATGTAGATATGCACTGAGATTTCTATTAACGGTTAAGCTTCATAAAGAAGCAAGTCATCAGCGCTTTTGCTCAAAGGTGTTTTACATATGTCTTAAAGATCCCAGTCATGGCTGTTACTGGAGGTGCTAATGACCAGACTCCAGCCCAAAGTAAACATAGGAAATTCTCAGTGCTCTCCCCCCCCCCCCCCCCCCCCCAATTCCTGTAAAATGTAATGGAATAGAACTTTGTTTTGTGAGTGATGGTGAACTTCATGCTTTCATAGTCCTAATGCTGTTAAAAAGAGCATCACAATACTTATAATGCTATCAGGTACTGTTACTTTTAAACTCCTAGAGCAAACAGTGGGTGAGTGAGACATCAAGGGCTCTGATTAACAGCAGGTGTTAGTTAGCGTGTCCCCCTGGATTCCTTACCTTTTACTAGCTCCTACACAAGCTGCACGAGCTCTGTAGAGATCTAGGATCTTCTCTCGGGGGGACTTTAGTGTAAAGTTCAAACAGGAGATGGCATTCACACTCCTCCTTTCTCCTCTGTCTAGTCGAGGTATGAGACTCAATGGCTCAGAAAAAAGTATTCCTTTACTCATTTCCTCCCTTGCAGGACCCAGACACCTCCACAGTGAGCCTGCTGTGGCATTTCTCTGCAGAGTAACAACTGCCACCAAGCAGGAGAGGAACCAGACATCAGCTCCTTTACAACCCTACTGCTGGAGAGGCCGTGGAGATGCTCCAGTACAGCTTTAGAACTACTGAGCTGAACAGGCACAGGCAGGGGATCTGGAGATACAGACACAGCAGGTCTGACAAAAAGCAGTATCACGCAAAATTCAAGAAGCCACTAATATTGCCAATACTACAGCAGATTCTGTCAATAATTCTCCTATCAACTGGTTCCTGAAATATTTCAAATGGACAAATGAATTATGCCAATGGTGAATCAACTACCACTATCACAAGTACTTTGTAAATCAGACAGCAATGTACCTTTGCTGAGAAGAAAAGCAGAGGGCCTTTCCTGTAGCTTGCATCATTTTTCCTGCTCTTGTTTTATCCTGAGAACCCTGTGATCGAAGAAATTTTCCCAATTCATTTTCTTCCTGAGACAGAACTAACAAAAAATAAATGAGTTGTCAAATATGTTATTTAATTGGCTCCTAACAGCTTTAAAACTGGCCTAACATCAAACAGCTTAAGTCACTCTAAGTCCAAGCAGCAAAGCAAAAATAAATAATTTCACAGCATTCCCACATTTAGTAAACAGAAGATCTGATTCATTTGAGACATTTGCTGATACACTTAACAAGAATCACAAAATTCCACCAGCACCAAAAGAGAACAGGAAAAACGTGCTATTTCTTTCTTAAAAAAAAAATAAAAAATAGGTTGGTTATATTACAAAAATGGCTATCTTGATTGCAGTATCCTTCAGTGTTGGCTTTTTTGGGATGTCTGGTTTGGTAGGCTGGTTTTTAATTCTTTTTTACCACTTGGACTGCCTCAGCTGATCTTTGGTAGCATACTTTTATTGAAGCTAATTCCAAGTTGTACTAACCAAAATTCATTCACTTGCTTTTTACTTGCTCATCGTTTTTCATGCTTGACTACATAAAATTCCACATGAAAAATACAGCACTTCATTTTAAAGAACATTTACTTTCAAATTACTTTGCAAGATTACTTGGCAACTTTAACATTCTATACAATTCAAACAATGTATTTCAACTATCTGAAATACATCTACCTCAAAGTAACTGATCATTTCTTAAAAAAGAAGATGAAGTGATTTTACACTGATTTGTTGAATACTTCTAAACTGGGACCCTGGATCTTGAAGAACCTTACAAAAACATTTCATGATGCCCTTATCTCTTTGTCTTCTAAAGTGGCTATCTCCTATAATACCAATTTCAACCCACTATCGAGAGGGAGAATGGCCTAAAACAACGAAAGAAGATCTCTTGAATCCTCTTGACATTTTTCAAAATGTTGACAGTCAACTCCAATGCAGACTCAGCACACTTTGGTAGAAGATGCGCATCTGCATCTGATGCAAATCTTTGCATCACAGATTTCACCTGCTACTTCTTGAACTCTATACACTACTATTCTGTATTTCATTTTACCTCCTGATTCTGAAACATTATCTCTGACTTTCTTTGGATAAAGAAAAATGAAAGGCTTAACAAAATATGGGTAACATTCAACAAAAGACAGTAAATTGGAAGATGACTTCAGAGCTGGAGTCTCTTCTTCAGGCCAGAAATCAAATAATATTGGCTGCAGAGAACCTTTAGAGGACATTTAATACAACATTCTGTTTGAAACTTCCCAAATTAGGTCCCCCCCATCTCTAACTAATGACTGTCACTAATTACTGAACGCTTGTTACAATCAAGTCAGCATTATCAAATTCACCATAATAGCGTGCATTACTTAATTATAAAACAGTAATAAGCCAAAAATTCTTCATCAGCAATCCTGATTAACAAAAAAGACAAAACACTAAAACAGTTTAGAAAGGAGATATGATTTCTAGACAACGTATTTCTGAATTTACAAAAGCCAACCAAGTAAGGGGAAAAAAAAATTAAAGAAGTTAAAGAACGCTTTCTCCAGCCATTATTGTTATCACTGCATTATATCAACATATAAAACTTCAGAACTGGGAAATCTTCAAAAAAAAAGCAAATCTGCATTCAGCTGTCTGCAAGGAACATTATCTTTACTTTTGAATAGTATGAAACTACTAATTCCCCACTTTCATTTTTACCTTTTCACTTGTTAAATGATTCCATAATGCAGACATTCTTATCATTTTAACTACTGTGTTTGAGCATACTTACAACAAATCCTTTTTTGATACAGTTCAATTGCTTTCAGCAACTCCATACATGTTCTCTGAATAGAGTGGAACAGCTGATATTGAAACAAAATACACAAAAGTTTGTCAAGTGTATGCAAGAAACACTGAGGAATAAAATACAAGAAAGAACTTAATTTTTTGTAGAAATTATTAGAGATCATTACTCTCTTCTTGAACAATGAGCAATATTTCTGGTATTTTTCTTATCAATGGTGCTCTTATTTCAATTAAGTTATTCATTGAAACTACAGACTGATCAACCATAAATTTACAGAAATAAAATAAAGAAAAAATAACTTTGGAAATAGATCTATAATAAACAGTTGATAGTTAACCAAACGACTTCTGTTGGGGAGGGTTTTTAGGTAATATCTTTGTATAGATATGAAGATGTACAAATCTGTTTCTAAAAACCTCATGGTAGAGCAGACTTATCAAAATATCTACCAATCAATCATTCTCATGTGTGGAAATAAGCATACTGAATTTTTCATAGACACTGTGAAGTCTAGTGGAACAAACTTGCATAGGTACAGCCAACACAGAAAGCTGTTGATTTAAACTGAAAGTTTTATTGGCATAAGCAAATTTCTAATGCAGCAGCTTCCAAAGGAAGCAGAGGTAAAAAAAAAAGTCAGTCACAACTACATTTGATGATTGTTTCAAGGCAATAGAAAAATTACTACTCTTTCTGTCTGGCCATCTACAACCTCCAGCCTGCAACTTAAACCTAAACTCTACCATATCAGGCATTAGACAGCTAGAAGTAAAATGGACCACTGGTACAGTAAGTGCCTTCTTTCAGTGCTGCTTGACTGCAAATGTTCACAGATCTTGTCTTTTAAACATGAAGTATGACTTGCAGGTGAGGAGTTGTCCTAAACATGCTTATTTCACTGGTACGAACACAGGTTTCCCTATTTCCTATCTCACCTGAGCTAACAAAGCATCCTTCCTGATGACTCTGCAACATAGTAGACATGGTAAAAACTCAGGTATTTATTTAAAAATACTGTTCCATACTTCCAGCTTGTTTTACATCAATACTCTTGATTTATAACCCATTGTGAAGACTACATAGGTGATAAAGTACCACTGTTCCTGTGTTTGTTGTAATACAGCTTCCTGTATTTCAGCTAAAACCTAAATAAACTGAGAATCCTAAGTCAATATTGTTTTTAAGAAACTGCAAGAAAGCCAGTAAGGCAAAACATTTACCCTCACATAAGAAAACAACACAAACAAAACTTACATGCACATTAACTGGGTTATTACACTTCTGTAGTACATCCTCAATTTTTTGCTTTGTGTCAAAAAGACATTTGAGGTCTTCAATTTGTAGAACCTTTAACTATTTTTTTTTCCTCAGTGGGGTTGAGGATACTGACAGTAGGACTGTATTTGTCACACAGCAGATTCCTTCTCTTGGTTTTATTTTACAGACTTTCAGAAGCTTCTTTGGCCATGTCGGAACCCACTAATCTGCTCGAAACCTCCACAGCAGAGTGCACTGTGCATCTTGCTCCTTGACATATTGCATGTTTTTCTGGTATATGTGGTATTTTATACTTATATAAAGAATGTCATTTGTACACTCTATAAAATATATACTATTAAAACAAAACCCCAACTACCTTACACTGACATAGGCAAAGGATAAAGATGATCTCCTGATCCCCCCACTAAAAAAAGGAGAAAGTCTGTCCCTAAAACATTAAAATAAATATGAAATATGTTAAGTTCCAAATAAAGTTAGAGGGACATGGGGTTTTGTGTTACAAAATTCCAACACATTCCCTGAATTTACACAGGTACTACAGTCAGAATTTGGAAGAGATATTTACATGAAAACTATAAAAATATATGTATGTTATTATATACTATGTGCACATATATTAAAGGCTTGGTGGAAAGGAAAACACATTAAAAATTAACAAAGAGAGAACACCCATTATGTAAACATTACAAACCTCTAGTTTTGCATCCAGATCTGCATCTGAAGCCACAACATGTTCATCTTCCTTTTTTCCTGTAACTTTTATAAGGGTTTGTTTTGTTTTCCAGTATTTCTGTTGCATTTTATTGACCACAGATTTTTCTTGGCTTTGAGCATATTGATCGTAAAATTCTCTTGGATAGTTGCTAGAATATTAACAAACAAAATTAAAAACTTCAATTGGATGCTTTAAAAATAAGTCTAACACACTCAATTAATACATTTCCATTAAGAATATTGCATTTGCATGCCAACACATATATTCTAACATGAGGTTCCTCATTGTGCATGAATAAAAAAGCAATTAAATTAGTACTATATTTCCCACCCTACTCTGAAAAATACTCTGACTTCAATTTGAATGTCTTAACCATGCAGTACTGCCAAATAAACAGCTGCAAAGAATTCTTCCCAATGCATTATGAAATGATTTATAGCCCATGGAATTCACTTTTTATTTTGTATAATTAATAGGAGAGTTTCAAGTGAACTAGCAGAGTTTAAGCAGGTAGCAATTTTCATGCCATTTCAGCACTGTTGGGATTTCACGAATCTCATTTTCTGAATAGGATTAGACTACTTCTTGCCCTCCTTTTTTTGTAATTGAATAAAAAAAGCATTAGAAGAACACTCATCTCTTTTGAGCATGCCATGTGAAAGACTGATATCTCACATCTCTCTTTATACAATTGACTACATGACAACTGCAGGTATGTAGGGTATGTAACACCTTTTCTTTCAAGGATTAGTTTTCACTGACAAATAATTCTGCATTCCTGGAGCAGACCTAATAAAAAGTGCAATATATAAATTCCATATTCCACAATATTTAAACCATACCAACACAGTTGAATAGAAAATACAGCTTCACAATGAAAACTTGTGTTAGGATCTGGTTTAAACCCATAAAAGCAAAGAAAGCTAAGTCTCTGTGCATAAACCGGAAAGAGCTTAGAAGGTTCAAAATATTCCCAGAAATGAGATTAAAACCAAATGAGATTAAATGCTGATGCCAAAAAATGGATGTATTTTATTTAATAGTAGAGAAGGGAAGGGAAGGGAAGGGAAGGGAAGGGAAGGGAAGGGAAGGGAAGGGAAGGGAAGGGAAGGGAAGGGAAGGGAAGGGAAGGGAAGGGAAGGGAAGGGAAGGGAAGGGAAGGGAAGGGAAGGGAAGGGAAGGGAAGGGATAGAGAAAGAAGTGTGAGTGGGGGGTTGGGGGGACAGGGAGAGGTGACAGGGATTAGGTGGAAGCATATCACCCATCTAAGGGTCCCAACAACGTCTCATTGCTCCCCTCCATCTATTCTTCTGGTGGTGAGGGTCCCCTGTCACCACCATGGCCACGCCACCACACCAGATGCCAAAGAGTACAGAATCCCGTGGAATAATACTCACTTTGGGCCAGGTGGGAATGCCCACGTGTCTCCTCTTGCAGGGGCCAGCTTGACACTGTCCCTTGCAACACTGAGGGTCTGTTGCATCATCTCTGGTGCTCTGGTGCAGGGTCTGGGGACCCCTTTGAGGGGGGCCCCTGTGATGGGCCTTCTGCTGTGGATAAGCTCCCCCCCCCCCCGCCATGAGGACCCCTCAGCTGGGCTTCTCTGCACAGTGGAGGATGGGCAGTCACTGCCCCTCTGACCACAGGCATTTTCAAGATACCCAAAGCCTCTCCTCCCTCCACCCTTTGGCACAAGGGTCTGTGCCACCCTGGCAGCTGATAGCCCTGGGGCTGTGGTCTCCACTTTGGAGGCGTTAAGCTTGTGCTCCGTGAATGTCCCCAGCCCCGAGTTGTTACTTTATCTTATCTTCATTATCGAGCAGTGTAAGGCCTCAGTCAGGGCCCCATTCAGGGTGTGGTAGTCTTCTCTGCAGCTTTTGTAATACAGTTTTAAAAGTCCTTTAAGAAAATGTTTAAGTCATAAACTGTAATATTTCAGTCTCTGACACCTTGGTGTCTTTCAGGAAGTGTTGTTCCATTATTAATTTGCACAGAAGTACATGCATCTTCCCTATGTCCATATATAAAAAGCTGCAGTACTCTTTCAGCTTTTTAGAAGTACGTGGTTGCTAAAAATTGCTATATTGAGTACTCCATGAAACTTAAATAGGTCGAGTTTATTTTGAAAAGATACCTTCCACCTGTGGAGTGACAAACTGTGGTTCATTAGTGACATACTGACCCCTAGCTCTGTTCACAACACACATACTGCTCAGAGATGCTACCCCAAGAGATCTTCAGACCCAACATTCACATCAAGTGATGTACTGAGACACTTGTTCCTCCACATGGCAGGGGGGTTAGAACCAGATCACCTGTAAGGTCCCTTCCAATTCCAGGTCATTCAATCATTCTATGATCCTCTGATTATATGTATCTTTATTTGCTGTGAAGTAATACAGCCATTCTGAAAAAACAAGCAATTGGTACACAGGCTCCCCAAAAGGGTAGCACATCTACCCCACTCAGTTACTAGTGACACAGTTTAACCTGAAAAGGAAATTTTTTTCATGGGGGTATATTACTTGCTTTAGTTACTTTTAATCAGTGAGTTAGGTGACAGTGCCTTAATCACCGAAGAGATGGGAAGAAATTGAACTGGAAGTGAGCAGGGACATAATTTAAAAAAGCACTTATACACAGCATTTCTTACCTTCTTCATCTAACTTGAAAAGCAAAGATATTTACCCATTTAATTCTATACAAACATTAGTTCCAAGAGTTTATGAATTAAAATTAAAATCAAGTTCTTTTGGTGCTACAGCAGAAAATAAAAAACATGTCCAAACATACCACGTTTTATTTGGAATTCTGTACAAACAAGCCGATACACACACTGACGACACACAACCTATCAAGTTAGGTGAAGACTATATTGACCAGATACATGCTGCACCTTTAAAATACAAACTTTACAGCCTCTAATAAAAAAAAAAATCCTCCTGCATGATAAGAAAACAGAATATGAGACTTTAATAAAAAAAGTGTTGCATTATGAATAATTTTTAAAAACCCATCAAACTTCCCACAAGGTATTATAAGGGCCCTAGCTGCCTGGCTAGTTGTGTGCTTTCACTTCTGCTACAGCTGTGCAAGTAACTGACACCTCATTTCAGTAGTTGAGTGAAGAAAACACCATAATTCATCTGATGTTAACCAGCCTTGAGAGCTACCTCAACTGAGGTCACCAGAAATTCTGGGGCCATGGTGCAAGGAATAAAAATGAGCTAATACAAGGTCACAAAAAGATTTTTTAAAGTGCTGGGATTAATACAGATTCCTGAATTACAAGACTGATAAAACAACTGAACAAATTCACATACAAAACACTGTTAGCTCTTTAGAACAAAAAAAAAATTATCAAGATACTTACTACTTATGACCTTCCATGATTCTTGTTTTCTTCAGACACCTAAATAAGAAATTATCAGTTAATGCAAGTATCTTTAAATTTTAAATTAAACACTAGAAATCCTCTATCTTTTCTCTCAGAAAATTACTATGCTGCAGCATCTACTTTACCACGTTACAAAAGGAAACTTTTCAATCTGTGAGCCAAATGCCTTCCTTGTGTAACACAAAATTATTGCAAAAATCCATTACAAATGGATTTAAGTGTTGCCATCAGTGATGCCAACCCTTCTGTGTTAGCAAGTTTTTCAAGCAAAAGAAAATTTACCAGGCATAAATTCAGTGACTTCTGAGGAGGAATGCCAAAATTGTCCATGCTGGGTATCACCCTCAGTCAAGTTTTTTTCCTCCAAGTTTTAGTCACAACAAAATTCCGTTACTTTTTATCTTTTTTTTTGCCTATACTGCAGTGATCTATTTTTTAAAAACACTAGTTACATCACGTCTTGAGTCACAGATGTGAAATTTAATGATCAGATGGTTTTTCTATGAGGGACACCCCAGTTCCTAAGGATAGAATATGATTTGTATGCATTAGGACTTCAGATTTTATAAATTACTATCTCCAGTTTGGATACTCAAGTCTCCCAGGATACTTTGAGCTGGCCATATGGCATACACATCACTTCCCACCAGTACCTAAGCACACTCCTCCCAGGCCAAATTTAACAGCCAAGCCAGAGGCTTCTCCTCTGCTGCTTTCAGAGAGGACTGTTCTTCAGCATATGGTTAACATGGGAACGGAGGCACTGCAGCAGGGTCTGGATGAGACCAAAATTAAACTGGTGAGATGGATGGTGCTGCTCGGGAATGGCCTTTGACAAGAAGAGGCACAGAATAAACATACCAACAGGCACCACTAAGGTATGAAGCTGACTAAGAAAAGAGTAATGGAAAAAGCAGCTAGGGAGGTAATGGTGCTGAAACTAAATTTTGGCACTAATCCAAGTGAAAAAGAAAAGGAGCTACAAAGGGAAGCCATGATGTTAGAAACGTATCTAGCACAGTACTGCATATAGACAGTGTGGTTAGCACTGGAGAGGCAAAAGGACTGGAACAGATTGCAGGAACCCAAACAAGGGAATGCAAACAACCTGAATGCTTCCTGCAAGCGTGAAGCACATGCACTTCCATTTGGAGCTGAAGGGAGCCAAATCCCAGATTTCTGAGTTTAACCTCTCTGCTGTCAGTACCTGTGAAACTTCCTGGCAAAGTTCCATGAGGTACTGCAAGATTTTATCAGAGCAGGAATTTTGCCTGAATTGCAATTTTTGTGAAATGCTCTTAACCACTGCAGGAGAGACCATGAGAAAATTCCTAACTCTGTCGTCAGACCAGAGCTTAAATGTAAGGGTCAACAGCTAAAGAAAAAGGAAGAAATAATTGTTTCAGATTGTTGTTTGTGTTACAGAACCATTGAGTCAGACAAGATACAGAAGGGACTGCTTTGTTCTTGTTTCTAGAGCCATAGGCACAGGCGCTATGAACTCATTTTCTAATACCTTTTTATTCTTGACTTCACTGTTTTCACACTGGTCCTCCTTAAGTCAACTGTGGGGGTGTGTGAGTGAGATAAGACCACAGGATTGAGCTTGTATACACATCCATGACTCAAGTTATTCAGCAGCATACTTGGCTTGACAGGAAGTAAAGAACAGCCTATCTAGGTGGAATAACATGTATATTACTTGGAACAAAGTAAAAGCGACCAATACGGGGAAAAGGTGTAAGGCACTGACCTTACTCGCTGTACACGTCCACCTGCTTCTCCTGGAAACCAATGTCCCTACAAAAAAATAAGTAGGGTCATGGTGAAACAGTTCTCATTTTCAAGTATAGCTCATGCTCTTTCTTCCTAAACATCTGACCTTACCTTTAGACTCTCAGATCTTCTTAGTTACACTCTTCCAGGTCCTACATAGCACCCTTATGCCCTGAAGATATTCTTTGTGGGAATTTTTACGTTCAAAGTGGACAATATTTTCATGGTATGAAAATGAGGGCATGTATTCTCTGTTCTGCTGTGTGACGGGATGGCATCTGAGGTGTTTGAGGCTACAAGACCTGCTGGGATGGTGTCCTATGGTCAATCAGGGTGGAAGGAAACAGAAGTGGAGTCTTACCTATGCTGCCTGCTGGAAATGGCTCCTGGCATGGGATATCACCCAAAACATGCCAGGAGGGAAAAAAGTCCCAGAGCGCTCTAGGTAGTATAGATAAAAACATGCCAGGGTGATTGCTATAATTAAGCAGTGGGAACAAGCAGCAGCCCAGGACACAAGCTCAGTCCTTGGGCCCACTTATTACTAGGATGGAGCTACCTTTTGGTCCTAAATGAGAATTCAGTTTGCAAAGACAGCTTAGTAAGCCCTAGCATTGAGTGAACAGAAGTGTAGTTGCTGAAAAATAATGTGCAGTACAAATTGCCTCTGCAGTAATTTAACAGGGCCCTGATTTACATGTGTTGTTACTGTCTGTTCCAAGTCCACGAACCAAAGAGGGTTAAGATACTGGTTCAGCTCTAACAAAGGACATTATTAAAAGCATATGGCTTAGCTGAAAGCAGTGAGATTTTTTAAAAAGAAATACCAAAATCTAAGTCTAGTCTCAAAACGTGAGAGATACTAATAAAAGTAGACTGGAAATAGCCCAGGGACATATCTAAGAATTAAAAGGAACATTTCACAGCCATGTAACGAAGAATCCCTACAGTCACAAAATGCTGGCCCTGAGGCTGCAGAGAGAGACCAAGAATGAGCACATAACCTCTCACTACTTTAGGTTTTGAACTGTGTTATGCTTTCGAAGAACAAGACAAATGTCCCGAACAGAACTAACAAGCCAGCTGGTCTTTGCCAAAGCTGACTACAACAGAAGAACGACACTAACTTGAACCCAATACTCTCCCAAAAAGACGCAGTCAAATTTAAAATTCACTTATGTTATCATATAGTTTGATATAAAAACAAGCTTAATTTGCCACAACGAGTTGATGTAAGGGACTTTTTTTGTTTGTTTTCTTCCCAGTGTATTAAAACAAAACAAAAAAAAAAAAAAAGAAAAGTTTCAATAAATAGCATTATACTGACCATGATTAACAAAAGAAAAAAAAAATCACTACTCTATAGGAGAGCATTTGTATTGAGACGTTTCCAAGATCTTTGACAATAAAGAGTAACCCAACACTCGAGATCTCCACGACAGACTTTATTTTGACAAACAAAAGGGAGGGATACTCTAGATGAGGGCGTGGGTGTCGGAAGCAAGCATAGCTGCTTTTATCATGCCAGAGAAAGCAGTGCCACACTACAGATGACTGTACACAAACCCACATTTAGTACTGCATAGCGATGGATCTGAGGCTTCCTGAAGAAGTCCACTCATGGCTCCAGTAATTTTGCAAGTGCTTCTCAGTGTTTCGAGAGAGACTAATTCTACCTCACTTTAAGCATTAAACCTGAGCTGGCCCTATTCATAACAAGTCTGCTTGGAACACAAGGGACCACAGCACTGTAAGACCCATTCCAGTACAGAACCAGGTGGGGTCACAAGCCCTGCCAAAACCTTGAAAATCCCTAACAGGTTTTTTTGAGGAGCCACCAAGAGGCCTCAGCACCACTTTCCACAAACGATCCTGTCTGCAGACTGACGCCACAGAAGACAGGCACAGCCTGGACACTGAAATACATCAAAACTGTTTCTAGACTCAGCCTGGCTTCAGGAGTAATACAGCTGAATTCAGGCAGCGCTCTGCCACAGATAACAAGGAATGCTGAAACCAAAATGGTCCTGCAAACAGCCAACTATGGTAGAATTCCTCTGGGTGGTAGACTAATCACCCACAAATTATTTCCACAGGAAGCCAAAATACCTGAAATGCACACAGAACTTCATATTATTTCTCCCATACTCATCATCCTACAGAGAAATTTTATTATCTACGACACTGGAACAAAACTTGATGGAGGACATTTGTCATTAGCAAGTGGCATTTCTATTCCTATGGAAAATCCTCTGATTCTCTATATTCTCCAAGACCACTTGAATAAACACGTAAATTTTTCTGTGCAGATAGGAAAATGCTTTCATGGTGTTTCGTGTGATTTGAACTGCAGTATACCCTAGGCTTACCCTCCAGCTCATCCTCTGCACAACATTTGTACAAGCTTGCTTCTCTTTTCTAGCTTTACCATATTTTGATGCAGCATAAGTTGTTTCCCAAGAGCTGAGCAACTTTATGAATAATCTTTAGATTCTACTTGTATAAGAAAAATATTGTAGGCGTGCCTTCTCTCCAACAGCTACATTGATAATAAACAAGTCTGTATACCAGTGTCAGCCACCTTACTTCCCTTTTTCAGTGAGCCTAAGTGTAAGAAGTGCCACATGGCATGGTAATGTTCAGATCTTAATACTCTCCAAGGTTATGAGGAAATCAGTTTAAAAACCAATCCAATAAACAAAAGCTTTACCCCTAATTCAAGTATCTCTTCTTGTCTGAGCATCGGTTACATGGCTCTTACTGTGCTCTTAGCTCAGACAACAGATCACATGGAAAAAAATCAGGATGCAACCAGAGACATCAAACAGGAATCTTTTAAACTCTGAAGACTGTATATAAAACAAACTGTTGATCTAATCACAGCTTCTCAGAACAAAGAGATGAGCTGAAATCCTTGTAAAAACGTTGTAAATGCTGATGTACAGAGCAAATCTAACACCCAAAGATGACCCAGCAGTAATGTAGGAAGGCAGTAGATTGAACAACACATCCTTTTGAGATACATCCAGAAACAATGAAAGGGAACTGAACAAGCAGCACAGCAGAATTCAGCAACCCTTATATGAACGCAATATGCTCATCAAAACACACAGATGAGTCTGCACTCTCACTGCCAGAACTGTCTTCTGAGTCTGCTGTTCTTTCAAAGCAGATAATATGTTCTGTGGCTCCTCAAATCCCAACAGACTTCCATACCCAAAAACCCTTGCAAACCTATAACTTCAAATACGGCAGAATCACACATTGCAGTTGACTTACTTATGTCAACAGTTTTATTAAAATGAATAATCTTCCAAGAAACTTTTAATACTGTAATAGTACAGTGATACTAAGTAACAACAAAAATATTCTATATATAAAAGTTAAGAGTGATAGTTTCATTTATGTAAAATACTTTGAAGGGAAGAAAATGTGCTTAGGTGAGGGAATCAAAGCCATCTGTGCCTCCAACATCTCTTGGCTGACAACCTATCTCCTCCACTCTGCTCCCTGGAAGCTGTGACCCAACCGAACCAAGTAAATGGGTCTGCAAAACAAGAAGCAGTCTCACTGCAAGATGAAGACTAGACAGGGTACAGTTTTATCTTCTCTGGTGTGTCTACAAACACACAGACCAGGAGCTTCAAACGGCATTGGACTTTGCCTTTCCCAAGCAAAAGAGAATATAACAGCCTGTAGATCTGAATTATCCATGTTGTCAATGCAGGAAAAGAATGAATGCTGAAGTCTGGGACTTTCACCATCAAGGTTAGACACAGAAGTATTCCTACTCTTAACTACAAGAATAGCTACTACTGTAATTCAGCTAAAATGAATCTAGAGTTCAAGCTATATCTGTGACAAATGACAAGATTTAATTTTTCCTCTAAAGCTCTTCATTCTCAATATTGATGTTCTAATCCTGCAGAATCATCCATGCTTAGCTTTAAATCCAGGAGTCTGTTCATTCTGTTCGACTACTCACTGATGCACTTGTTTATTAATTCAAAAAGTTTGCAAATTGGTCTGTAAGTGCTGCATTAGCAGTTCCTTCCATCCATTACAACTTTTTGTCTAATCCTTTGTTTCAGACTGATCCCGAGCTTTGCTACTTATCCTGAAAAGTCTATCTTGGAGATTACCCACAAGTTCTCAGGTGAAGAAATAAAAGATTGCAGTATCAACAGAATTACTCTTTCAATCTATTTCAGGAGTTGACACCTAGGAAGAAATTTCATACATTCTTAAAAGAAGCACAGGTTAAATGGCATCTGTTACACAGCAAAGGCTCCTGCTATATTCATACACCTGGGAGGTTCTGAGAAGGGAAAAAAATCATCCTGTTTGACTGCAATTATCTAACTGTAGTGCCTAAATTACCATACAAGCCCCTCAAGACTAAGTTCCTGTACAGATAGTGAATAGAACCTTCAAAGAGCAACACTGAGCACCTCAAGCAGAGCCTCACCTGTGCTCTGTGCACACAGAAATTATGCTTTTTGCATTAAGCATCTGAACAACACAACTAAGCCATGCTGTGAGAGCACTGCTCTATTCCACTTCTCTTAGAACTCGGATTTCATGGTGGTCTACTGAATTACTGGGGGGAAAAAAAAAAAAAAAAAAGAGTCAACAGCATACTGAGTAACACTGTCCTTGGGACATGGCCACATCCCATTAAGTCCCCTGGAACCAATTTTCTCTTTCACTGCAAACACTTCTGGAACATATATTTCTATACACAACTTTTGCCATTTCCTTCTCCTCTATACCAAGGCCTATGAGACATCCCAGCAAACTGTTAATTTATTCCATTCCATTTATACATTTGTCTTGATCCTTCAAAGAATTAAAAAAACCCGCAAAGAATTAACCTACTCTACCCACCCCCCCCTTGCCAAAAAATCCCAAGCACGTACTCAAAACAACAGAAGTATCAAAGAAACTGGAGTCTGTTCTCCAAGGAGGTAGTTTGACCCAATACAACAATCCCTTCTTTTTCAAGCTAGTAGACTGTGTGGAGAACAAACCACAGTAATACCAGCAGGTATCTTAAATGTCTAAGATTGCATGATTAGAGACTTGCACTGTAAGAAACCATGTACAAGGTATGAAGAAATCTGAATGATTTGGGTCTTCTTTCTGTCACTTTATAGCACTACCTAGGCACCTGTCTGCAAACAGTACATCCAACCAAATGAACAGCAGTACTATTGCCACCTGTCTTTCACTCAATTCTACACTGACTCTATTTAATACTCTGTGTAAAGTATATATGGGTCACATCTATCGCAGAGAGTACTGTCAAGAGTTACTTTCTTCCAAAGCACAACTGTCATACTTCTAATTTCAGAATACACAATTAATGTAGGAAATTATTCTACTTAATTTTCTGGTGTAGTCTAAAAAAAAGGATGATATGTGGGGCCATGTTTCTTATGCTATCACTTAGTCTTTATTTTTCTATTCCAAACTCTGGTGCATAGAAGTTAATAGAAGTGGCAGACAAACTGCAAATTTACACTTTGACAGTTCATTGCTCACTTATACCAAGAACTAAAGAGTGTCAATCCATCTGAACCACTCTGGTTTTCAGTACCTGAGTGGGTTACAGGTAAGTTTTAACCAACATGAAAAAGCAGAAAATTGGCACTATGTCACCACGTTTTCTAAAACCTGGCTTTGCCCCCACAAAGTGCAAGGAGCCACTCAACAGTTAGCATTCCTCTCTAAAAAAATAATTTTGTGTCTGTTTGGTACTATATATCTGTCATATTATTCCAAAAACTATCAGACCAAACTTGTAGGCATAAGTGATCTCCTTTCTAGAGCATAAAATGCATTGAAATAATACTTGGAGCTGGGTTGGGGGTATTTTTGGTTGTTTTTTTAAACAGTTGAATGAAAAACTCCTAAACACAGTGGATTATCTCGAAAAACACTGATAAGAATGGTACATGAAGTCACAACACAGTATATGCAGTCTCAGAACAAAATATTTCAAATAAATACTGGTAGACTCACAGTTCCAAGACTGATGAGTGAACAATAGCACTTTCTAGGTAAGCTCATCTGCACACAGAACTTTATCATTTGCACAGACATACTTAATCACACAAAAAATTAATTTTAAATTCCTTTTTCAGATAATACTGATTTTTCATCTGCTAATTGTGAAATAATGCAGGGACAGTACACAGTAGCAGTTTTCCCTCACATAACATCTTTCATTTCACTAGTAAAGTATTCCTTACACTTGTGGAGAACAGTGAGACAACCAGGTAAGCATTGCAAGTAGTACATGCATTTTATGGAAGAATAATTTGAGTATAAGTCATTGAGAGGCAGGTTTAAGCTCACTGCAAATGAGAAATCTGGTGATATGAATTATCAAGGATTTAATTTTTTTCTAAATGCAGACTTGCTTTGTTTCTTCAAAATGACTATCAAATTTTTTTGTAATACACATTTGATCTCGTAGTTTAAGAACCAGTATTCGTAAACTTAATAGCTGAATATTATTAAAGAAAATACCATATGGAACATGCACTGTACATAGATTATAAGAGACAAGACTGTTTTTCTGACACATTCTATCTGTAATCAGTCTAGAGTCTTAATATTGGGAAACTTTCCCTTTGTAGAAACTATGGGAAAAGTAGTGAATGAACAAAAAAAAAAATCATGGAACTCTTTCTGCACGTATAGTATATTACATACAAACATATAAGGTTTTAGAACTTCAAAGTAATGGCTCTCTTATTTAGATACCCTATTTGTTGGCACAGTCAACCCTCTCATGTTTCTGTCTCCCTCCTGCCTTTTCATATTCAGAAGCCAGGAAGCAATGCCATTTACACCCAAGGGGAAACAATGGCAGGGGAGAGAACACGAAAAATCATTTCCTCCAGATTCCCTTAGAGATTATTTCACATCTGTGGATAAGAGATTCAATTAACAAAACAGCCTTAGCATGCACAGCAACAACAATACACGGTGATCTCCTTGCACTGCCCTTTGAGTAAACACCATCAGTACAGGCTACACATTCTCAACAGATGCACAGTCCACTCAACTTTTATATTACCGCTCTCAGTAATATCCTGGCACACCAGCTGACTGTTCCTAGAGCAGTGGTGATCCCTATGAAGCTACTTGCAAGATGGACCCAAGTACTGTTTCAGTGACTTGGTACAGACAGTTCTCAAGGTTGATGTAAGCAGTTGCATAACCGGTCAAAACGCCCCTCAGTTTGCTGTGGCTAACAATAGCCACAGGAAAAACTACTGTGAAACTGTTATTACTAGCAACACTTAAAAGGTCAAATGTTTCTACTGTTCTTGACCGGTTGGTTCTTTCTCTAACAAACTTCACTTTCTGGGTTTTTGTATTTTTAATGCTTCTTCATCACGTGGCATAATTTTGTCTGTAGAGTGATTTTATGGTTGAGAAGCAGCAAAACACCTTGAAGAATAAACTACAGAGCAATACTCTTGGAGGAGATTTTGAATAAAAAGTATTAAAAAGTCTTTGAGAGCATTTTTTGTCTTCTAATTCAGATGAGATATTAGCACATTTTTTTTCCGCCAACTTGTACCAACAGCATTCAACACTAGTTGAAGACTGAAAAGAGCTGTTATTATTCATTTCTTCAAGAAAAGGTTACGTGGGAAATCATCAGAACAATTTAATAACCATGTGAAGTACAGATAACAGAGAAGTACTGGCAAGATGGTTGGGCTTGAAACTCTACTAAGGTGGGAAAAAACCCCCTAACTCTGTAGTAGGGTTCAACAGGAATTTTTACTTTGCACTACGTGATCCCTTTCACTGCCCAATAATATAAACTTCTGAAAGAAAAATGTTAAAGAAATCTTCCCCTTCCACAAAGTCATAGCTCATCTTCTTGAATCTGCAAATCTCCAGCAACATTTATATTTTAATCTCAACTCCAACAAACACAATAGAAGAAAGCACCATTCTCTAAAAACCACCTAATTTTTTTTTTCTCAACTGAAAATAAAGCAAATTCCAATGACCAGCATCTAAATTCTTGAGTAAAGTGCTGGAACCCTTCTGGAAACAACGATGTTTCACCCATGAAGTTCTGACAGAAAAGAAACTTTAGGAACTCATTTAGACTGAGGTTTGGCAGAATTTAACTGCCACATTATCTTCCAGTAGAGTTTGTCATGTGCAAAACGTGACTGGTTATACCAGTTATGGCAGTTCACTACGCAAAAGATCTCTGTGGCTTGACACTAAATTCCTCCTTCAGTGGTATTAACATTAATCTTAAACCATTAAATTACTCAGTTTAAACCAATAGGCTGTTCAAACAGCAGTTAAAAAAACTGGTAAAATCTAAATGAGGTGTTGCTGGTCTTCATGCTAAGTACCAGTAAGAACTGCAACTCCTAGATCTGTGACAGACAGATACCACAGCCAAGGGGTCTTCCACTCCTTTTTTGAGAACCCTAGACAGACCAAGTGGAAAAAGAGTGGATTATCAGAAAAATCAGATAAAAGACCATAACTAAATGCCGCCTGCACTGCAGATGCCAAAATCCAGCCCAAGATTTTCTCTGTCCAACACTTTGGAAAAGCAATCAAACACAGTTTTGTCCTTACTAGAGTCTCGCTAGAGCAAAACAGAAGAACAGTTTATTTCCAAGAAGTCCACTCTGAAACACGAGTCACAGCTGCTTTCTGAGACCCAAATTAAATAAAATCCATCCCGAAACTGAAAGAAAGAGGGTAACAATCAAACATGGGGAGAACCAAAGCCAACAAACAGGTGCTTCGTGGAAATAAAAGGTCATCTTGGTTTAATGAAAGGCTTGTAGACAGGGGGAAAGTATTACAAACAACCAAACAGAAGAGTAACTCCAATGCCAAGCTTCCAAAATACTACCACAATGTAACGTGGGGGCAGGGACTTAAAAGGATGTAACCCTGAGATTACCAGATTCAGTTTCACATTTTCACCTTTTGAACTAAGGAAAGCCTGAATTACTGCTTTAAGAGGGGTCATGAAGATCCTTGAGGTTATCAGCTTTACGCAAAACTGTGGAACAGGAGGCTTATTTACATATGGCACTGAACATACACATAATGATATCGACAAATAAAAGAGCACAGTGCCCTTCACCTCCTTCTGTTACTAAAAACTGACCTGATGTTTCAAGTAATATCAAATTTTCCTTTTTTCTTCTAAAGGACTAGAGCAGCTTTCATCGGTCAGGTGGATGGATGCAAAATAAATCTGATTACCAAGATGAACCTTTCACAAATGATAAGCTTTAAATCGTAAATGTGGGGTTCTTGAATTGCCATTTCACCAGCTGTTACTGCCTCGGTGCTGCGTCGAGATCTGACATTACCTGATCAGAGGATGCCCTGCCACCCCTCTCCACCCGGCCGGCCCCAGGAGGGTTCGGAGCGCAGCCGGGCAACCTGCGCCTCAGCCCGGCAGCCAAGCCGGAAACCGCCGAGCAGAACCGGCCGTTTCCCTCCCCGCTTCCAGCGGGCAGAGAGCCAGGGAGGATGTACGGGAGGCACAAACGGATAAATGCAATAATCATGGCGAGACAACCGCACGGCGGGAGGGGAACACAAGGCAAAAGGAGGGACAGATGCCATCTTGTGTCTCGAAAATCTCGCCCTGAACAGATCCGGCCGTGGCTACAGCGCTGATGGGCACCAGCTAGGAAGGCCCGGCGGCCGCGCCACCTCCCTCGTCCAGACCGGGCAGCCCGCGGGGGAGGCGGTGCCCACCCGGAGCTGCCCGGCACCAGTGGCACCAGCTCTCCCCGCCCGGCCCCGGCACGGAGACAGGCGAGTCCCCCCTTCCCGCACTCACCTTGCGGAGGGAGGGAAGGGCCGAGCCGCAGGCGCCGCCGCCCCGCCAGGTGTTCCAGCGCCGCCGGCGTCAGCGCGCCGAGCGGAGCCGCCTGTGCCGGCGCGGGCGCCCCCGCAGCGGGGCGGAGCCGCCGCCCGGCCCGGCCCAGCCCGGCCCCCGAGCCGGGAGGGCGCGGCCGGCAGGTCCAAGGCGCTCGGGCTGGCCGCTGCCCGGTCTTGGCTAGGGCCGGGACGCGTTTCCTCCTGCTTTCCCGGTAGCGCTGCAGGAAATCGGAGGGAGAGTCACCCGGCTTGGGGCCCTTCTGGGACTCTGATCACCGCCTCGACCAAAGCCCCAAGCCCCGTGCCTCCAGCCCCAGCCTGTTGGGGACCGCAGGTGCCCGGCGAGGAACAGCAAGGAAATACTAAAATGTTTTGGCTGCCATAAATAGTTGCTGTCGAGGTAGTGGAAACTTGGAGGAAAAGGCCCTTTTAGCGTAGTGGGCAGGTGGCAGTGTCGGGGGGGATCGGGGGAGCGTTGGTTTTGAGCTCATGTCGGAATTGGGTCATTGGAGTTTTGTGAGAGCTTTTTGAGTAAAGGAGGGGGATTTGAAGCTGATTTCAGAGCTTGAAATGAGGAGTTCACAGGTGGCATTTGAAAATGAAGTAAAAGGAGAAAAGGGAAGCAGCAAGATAGGGTGAAAAATGATCCCAGTTAAATGGGGCGGTGTTAACTTACCGGTGTGGCATGTGAAAGGAGCAGAGGTGAAAACACAACGCAGGGCATGAAAGCAGGAATGGAGAAGAGACAGGGCCCCAGAAAAGGGTTGAAGAAGAGAAAAGAAGAGTGGTAATGAGGCATCATTTTCTGAACCTTACAGAAGTCCCACGTGCTCGTGTCAGTGTCTCCATGTTTCTGTGAGGCAGAGCTGAGCTTGAAGAAATCAACAGGGATAATTTAACACTGTATAATGTGAGGAATTTCAGGTATCATTTGGGAGGTTGTTTACTTTCCCCATTTGGCATTGGTGTGACCACTAACAGCAGGTCATATCCAAGCACGGTGTACGTAGCACAGACGGTGCGTTGACAAACAAGAATGATTTATGGCAAGAAATACAGGATTGTTTCCCAGAACTGCAGAAACCCTAATAGGATAGTTATTGTGTTAAAATATAGTAACAGCGAGAAAATATTTTCATGGGAGATAACTCTCTTAATGGGGTCCTCAGTCTTGCAGGAAAAAGGTGTAACACAGCAGCTGAAAGCTTGGAATGCAAGAAACCTAGTGTGAAATACCTCATTTACCTTTGAATGTTATACTGTAAACACCCTCAAGCTGTTTTGGTATTCTAGAGCTCTCTTTAGAACAAATATAAAAAGATGCATTTGAGGGTGTAGTTATCTGGTTTATTTTCGTTTTCAGTGAGGTTAATCATTCTCTGGAGGTGGGTTCCTATGACTGAAAGAGTAACAGGCTGATGTGTAAATACTTGCATTAGACATACTGCCCCATTAGTCAAATAAATTCCAGGTATTATTGGTTTTGAGAAAAAAAAAAAAACATTCATGGAGTTCTTACCTTGCCAAAGGGAAGTGGTGATAATAAGTGACAAAAAATTTCTCTGCAGTGGATGAGGATCTGGGATCTCTTCAGCCATGTCTAGCATTGGGTTTTGGTACCTTTTCATTTCTAAGTGAACATGAAGAATCCATTGTGTCTTTTAATGGCATTTATATGTGCAAATCTCCTAGAGGAAGGTGTAAAAAGAAAATCTCACAGGATATAAGGAATTACTTTAGCTGTTGCAGGAACAGAACCAAGACAAAAAGAAAGTGGTTTTTTTTTTTTGGTAAATTTGCAAGTATTGTTTTTCTTAGTTGCTCCACTGTAAGGTAGGAGGGGAAATAGTCCTGAATAAACCTTGATTCTGCAAAACACTGTACTTTTGTAATCATGGAATTATTTTTATATGCCAATATTTATGTATGTGTGTGAATATACCTAAAATCAGGACTTAGGCTAGCTCGCTTCTCATGTATTTAGGGCTACATCTTCCAAATTGCAGACAACTTTTTGCATTGTCCATCTTATTGTCTCAAACCATTAGCTGAGATTACTATATAACATCAAAAATTAGTTTTAAAACTTTATTCCTCACTGAAGTGCAGGAATTTCTTATTCTTTTATCATGTTTCATGTAGTTTATCACCAGACATAAACGTTATAAATATAAGCAAGTGCCATCTGGTTGTTCTAGCACCTCTCTTATCTCCCATGGAGATATTTTTAGGGCAGCAGAAATACAGAAATGTAACTAAAGCAGTTATTGCAAGTGATATTTGAAGTAAGGTGTACTTATTACTTTTCACAAGTGTAGATCTTCAATAAAGCTGACTGGATGCATGAAACACCTTGAAGCATGGTGCTATGTACATTCTGCTACTAACAATTTTTCCCTGTTTGAGCATCAAAGTACTCCAGTTACTTAAATTAACTGAGCAGTTGGTTCCCTGACCTCAAAAAAGTTTATTTGTGTTGTTCCATAGAACACCCCATCCTCTTGCAAACTGAGATTGTTTGGATGACATCATTAAAATTGCCATAAGATGCAAGTAAAGATAAAAGTACAGCCCTCTGAGGTAGAACTACTGACCATGCCACAGTTGAAAACATTACTTTTTATGGTAGAGAAATGACTTTCCAAGCCCTCAATCACACAAACCTAGAGCTTTTGAAAGACTGAGCCAGCAATTAGTCTTAGCCCTCATCTTGTAAGCTCTTTTCTGCATCTGGGCTTTGTGTTGCACTTTGCTCCAGCTGCATTAAACTTTTAAAAATAAATAAAGATTGGAATCCCATGTTGACTCAGTGAGACTCACCATACACTTGTGTTTACTGTACCACAAGGCTACTATAGCATACTATGGGATATGCTGCCCTTATCACTTAAACAGATACAGTCTCCTATGTTCTGTGCTATCTCTATAAAATACTCCTAAAAAATGTGTGTGATGGTTTTCAGCTTATTATATTTCTTTAAGTAATAAGATTGAAGTTCAAAATAGAAAATGGAAACCATCAGGGGCAAGAGAGAGTAAATTAGTAATTCACTTTTTTTGGAAGCCCAGTAACAGTGCCCTGTTTTTCAGTTGAAGCAGTAGGAATTATATTTTTCCCATTTGTATATATTATTTTCTTAAGGTTTCTTAATGTGCTGTTATTGTAACCCCCATTTGTGTGTACCTGGGAATTGGTAACTTCAGAGACTTGCATAACATTAGGTATCCTAGAAACAACATTGAAGGTTTCTCATCTTCGCTGGACAGTATCTATTATTATTATAATTATTATCAGTATTATTTAAACTTCCACACATTAAGATGTCTTTTAATCCTCCCATAACATGTCACTTGCCCTCTGTTTCTTATCTACATAAGGAAGTACAAACATTTCATGCTTTGTTTTATAAACACAGTCACTGCCTGCTTGAGTTTCTGCTCAAAATTTAGAAATCAGGGTGAGGGAAATGATGCTTCCTTAAACTTCCTCAAGTCCTTCACATGAATACTTTCAGTCTTTTTTGTCATCTCTGATCTAACTGCTGTTCTTTTAATTTTCCTGCCGCACTGTTCTTTGTTTTCAAATTTCTTAACAAAATTATCTGTCTAGTTTAAAGGTGTTTGTGTTCTGCTGTTTTGCACTTATTTTTATCATTTCTATAATATAGCTCTATAAGGCATGTAGTTTGTGTGACTGTCCCAGCTTAGTGATCTGCTGAAAACCTTTAGCCTATTGTCAGCTTCAGAGATTTACTTAATTAGTCATTTATTTCTCCTTTCATAAGCTGGAAAATACAGAATCATGGGATGATTTGGGTTGGGATTGGAAGGGATCTCTGAGATCACCTAGTCCAACCCCCCCTGCTAAAGCAGACACACCTAGAGTGTGTTGCACAGGATTGTGTCCAGGTGAATTTTGAGTATCTCCAGAGAGGGAGATTCCAGAACTTCTCCATGCAGCCTGTTTCAGCGCTCAGTCACCCTCAAGGTAAAGTTTTACCTCATATTCAGATGGAACTTTCTGTGTTTCAGTTTGTGCTTGCTACCCCTGATATCTTCTAGGATAGGGGAGCCCCTGAAATGACAGCCAAGTGTAGAATTAGAGGGCTCCAGGTTGAAGTGGTGCCAGCATCTCTGACCATCAAGGTAGGGCCAAAACTGCTAAATAGGACTCAGCCTGTAATTGTGGCTTTTGTGATGTTCAGTCACCAGTACCTTCCTATGATTCTTAAGACTTTAAATGAAACAGTTGTGAGCACAAGGGCTTGCCTGGATTTTTCTTCATGGAGATTTGTGTTCACTTTTAGGTACTATCTAAAGTCCAAACTTTTAATATTGCTGCCCAAGTGCAGGTTAATATACTCTTTCTGGCAATTCATGATCAGTGAGCTGGGAAATACTCTTTCCTCATCTGGTTTGCACTGAACATTGTTGTATGTATATTCTTCCACTATTCTCCACTATTTGTCTCCTTTGTTGTCTTATCCAGCTCCCTGGATGCTCTTGCAAACAGCACACAAGATACTCTTTCCTGTCTAACACTTTTCATTTGAATGACAGGGATGGAGCATGTGGAGTGACCATCTATTTTTAATACCTGGCATTTTGAATCAAAAGAACTGTGTTAGTTAATCTGTTTAGATAAAGCTGGTATTTGCAGAATTCACCAGAGATTAGCGAGGCATTCAAGAACCAGGTTTATCCTTAATAAAGACAAGTAGACAGTAGGGAGACAAGAATGGTCATGGTGGCAATTTGTACTGATTTTCATCTGAGAAGAATAATATTAAAAAAAAAAATCTTCTTTTAAAGTATTTACTTGAAAATATGAATTTGAACACGCACAACCTGCAGTCATTGGTTGTATTCTGAAATGCATATACACTTGAACTGAGGTTATCTTCATCTGCTGTGGACTTGGGTGAGCAATCCGATCCCTTCAGTAAACTATGAATTTGTTTTATTATAGTCTGCAACATTATTATTGAATAATCCCCAAACTTCTTTCCCAAAGAGGCTTACAGTCTGAAAGAAAATGCAAAATGGGAGAGAGACTGCAAGAACCATTGTTTTTGCTTTGTAAATGAGAAATTGAGACACAAACAGATAAAATGATTTATCAAGAAAAGCCTATGACAGAACTGGACAAGGGTTCTTATATTGATTTACCACTGCCTTTAGCCATCCAATCTTCCAATGTTTTCGAAGGCTAGAGATAAATAAGATGGGCTTGTTTTTTCCACAGGTTTGGGAATGAGGAGGGAGCAGGGTACTGGGAAAAAAACGTGTTTAATAAATACAACTTCTTTGAAGGATGGTATATCCATAAAATAGCTCTTCATTGAATAGATTTTCATAGTGGCAATATGAACACATTTTCTATTAAGTTCATTTCTATAGAAGACAATAATATAGTAAATATGGGCTGAGGCTCCCAGATGTTACCATGTTCTCTTTGATGTATTCATGAGAGTTGTTGATATAAAACCAAACATTTTGAAGCTGTTATTAAAATATTCTGGCCCATTAAGAATATGAGTCACCTAATTTTTAAAGCTCTCCTGGAGATGTTTCATATGGTAGGAGTGTAAGTCTACTAAAAAAGAATCTGGCAGCTGTTGTGCTGTGATACTGTAAATACTGCTAATTCTCAAATGTGTGGGAATAATTCTACTACAGCAGAAAAGAAGTTTACAGCACAATAACTATTGCAAGCAACTGCAGAGTTTGATTTTTCAACCCTTCGTTATCATATAAACACATTTATAATAAAATGTATACTTACTGAATTTTCTGAAGGTATGACTTTTAATACTTAGCAAGCAATACTATGGCTTGGTATCTCTGGTTCCTATTGAATATTCTGAACAATCCATCTGCAGATAATTTAAAATACTTGATTTTTTTCCCCCAAAACATGTTAGTATTTGGGTTTGTAAAATTTTTGACATTTGCTTGAAAAGAAATTCTAATGAAGCCACTGTGCTCAATAAACCTTTCTAACATGTGCCCGAGTTCTCAGTGATAAACTGGACCTAAAATTTGGCATCAAAATTTAAATAATTCTGAGATTTCAACAGTTTGAATCAGATCCTCCAGTGCTATATAATCTCTTTGCCCTCTAAAGCAGTATGAACTGGCTGTCCCAAGATAATAGTATTGAGATAGAAGATACTTTTCAGTTCCTTATGACACATGGACTTTATGTTATTTTTGCAGTTGAATAGAAAAAAAAGTGTGGCATTGCTTGAGAAACAGAACATTGGCGAAGTTTCATCTTCTAATATCCAGAGATCTCTTATCTGACAAAAATACCTTTACCAATCATTTTCTGTTTTCTTTTTTTTTTTTCAGTTGCACAAAGAGGAGTCATGAAGGCTGCTATTCTGAAAATACAGCTTAGTCCAACCTCAGTACGTCTTTGCATTTGAAAAACAAGCCACTTAATTTTTTTAAGTGCACTTTTTTAAGTAATGGAAAATATAAATTGTTACTGAAAATTTGATTTTCCAACCCTTTTCATACTATGCATTTGAAAAAGCACTTCACCTCACCATAAATTAAATTACTGACCTGAACAGAGAAAGAAATTATAGAAGTATTGTTTTAAATAGAGAAAGTATTCATCAAAATATTGCTGCATCTCTCATCAGCAATGACTTGTTTCCTTCCTCTTCTGTGAATGGATCATTTGTCCCAGGAGAAAAGCTATACTCTCATGGAGATTCAATGTTTTCTGTTTCTGCTGTTCTTTTTTTCCCATCCCATATGTGTATATTCCACAGAACTAAAAAGGTGCGTATGCTTCCTACATGTTGCTGTGAGATTGTTTCCAGTCTGGTTCTGCAAGAGGTGTTCTGATACCTACAGAACATTTAACAAAGGTGAAACTGTTGTGGACAATTAAACCAGTTTGCTCACTAGGTTGATGTGCTCAGCTCATTACTGCTGAAGAGAGATAAACATTTACTTGGAATATACATTAAAGTTTTGAGGTTCAGCTTCTCTCTAAGGAAGGGTTTGAAAAAGGCTCTCAAACTCCACAGATACCATTAGTATGACTACTTAAAATATTCTGTAATTTTTGAGATATCATATTTTGTTTATTATGAAAGCACCGTAGATTGATTACATGTCATTTTGAGTTACTGACAACATGGATCATCTTAATACTTTTAGAGATAAAGCCTGCTAAAATTTGCTGTTTTATCATGATCAGCTCAGTGATTTGTACCACAGTAGATTTCTGTCCTGAGCTGCTTTAGTGAAAGATCTGTCAGCTTTTCCATTATCATATACTTTTTTTGGAGAGGATCCTAATTCATTCATTTCAATTCTCACCAGGATAAAATTTGGCTTATAATATTATTGGTAGTTTTTGATGCGTTAGCATTTGTAAATGCAAAATATGTTGTTTTCTCACAGCTCTATTTCTAATCTGTTGCCTCTACAGCCAAAGAATTCATTAGACTGAATTCTGGAAAATAAAATATTCAGGGCTAGACTGTTCCTTTCAGCACAGCCTTGTTCCATGAATGGCGTGCAATCTGTGCATCTTGAAGACATTGTGCCTTTGAGACGCTCTCCTCTGGTGTAGCAGAGTCTTGCTTCCTGCTGAAGGAACATCAGCTCATTTTAACTTTCTTTATAAAAGGTGGTTCCTATGCAGTGTAAAGAAAAGAAAACTCAATCTACTCCCCTTCCCAATGAACCTGTGTGGTGAAAAGTACAGTATTGACTATTTCTGCATGCTGGAATACGGAATTTAAGTAACTTGGTCATTATTACAAAGGCAAACCTTTTACACACCTAGCTGCTCTAATAGAGGCACACAATGTTATCTTTCCTTTTTGAAAATGCAATTAAAAAGTTTTTGGCTAGCCAGCTATCTTTTTATGTTTGATGATACGTGTTATAGGGATGAACAAGTAATAACAGTGCAAAGTTTCACTGAATGTATTCATTATGGCTAAGAAAAAAATTAGCATTTGGGTCCCTTAAACTACAAGTTCAATCTAAAGTCTCGGTGACTTCAATGACTGCTGGTTCAAGCTCTTGAATTCCTTCTGTTTATGTAGTATTAGAATTTCAGGTCCATTGAGTTCAGTTCTGTTCTTGACCTGGTTTTTTTTTTCATGAGCTCCTTAAAACTGAAATAAATGCAATATAAACAGTCTAAAACAAACAGTAATATTCTAACTTTGACCAAATCAGGATGCATTTATGATGTCCGTAGCATCATCTCCCAGGTTTACATGTCTCTTTTGAACCAGGAAAAACAGTGCATAACCAAATATTTAATTTGAATAAAGCTGAATACATTGAGCTATTCAGCCATAGCAAACACTCACTACAAAATATGGCCAATTGAAAAAAGAAAACAAGGAAGCAATTAAAAATCTTCTCCTTTCCTTTTGGTTTTGTATCTACCTTTATAAAGCTTTTTTTGTGACCTACAGAAGAATGTGTGAAATCATAAGTATCTCTTGGTATTTGTTGGCAAGTTCTGTTTGTAGGCCTCCCAAGTACCTGTTCTTTGTGGCAGAATCATAGGGAAGGAAGTACTACCCATGCTAGAGAAAAGCTGGCTTAAGGACCATTTAGGCATGCTGAATATACACCAGTTCATTGGACAGGCTGGGATACTGGCTGGTATTATGGAGGGGGTGCTATCTGCTGTCCTGGAGAGGCTGTGATGACTAGGGGATATTTCTGATGGCTGAAAAAAGGCAAACATTATGCCTGTGTTTAGGAAGGGCCATCCATAAAGTTGACCAGGGAGGAATAGCCTGCTCTGCCTGGCCTCGTCTCTAGGATGATATTGGAGCAAATCCTTCTGGAGGCCATTTCCATGCTCTTAAACACAAATAACATAATTAGGAACAACCACTGTGGATTTGCCAGGGATAAGTCATCCCTGAGCAATTTGCTAGTTCTCTGTGATTAAGTAGCTGGCACTATTAGTAAGTGAGATAGAACAGTGGATGTTGTATGCTTTTACTTTAATAGGCTTATGTTAAAGTCTGCCATAGCATCCTTATAAACCAAATTTGATACGGATGGATTACAAGGTGGCTGGAAAACTGGCTTAATCACTAGGCTCAAAGAGTCACTGGTTTGAAGTTCAGGTAGCCACTAGTGTACCTCTTCTGCAGTTGATCCTGGGCTAACTTGTTTAATGTCTTCATTGATAACCTGGATGATGTGATGAAACACTCTCAGCAAGTTCATGGCTGCCACTAAATTGGAGAAAGCAGCTGATACATTTGAGGGCAAAGCTGCTGCATGGAGGTATCTTGAAAAACTGGAGAAGGAGGTTGATGTGTATCTTAATATGTGTGTCTTAAGTAGTAGATGCATATACCTGGACTTACCTCAGGACATATATTATACAGCAAAGGTCTATTATCTCTTCTGTAATATGACTTAATTATGATTGAGTACGTTAAGTATAGGAACGTTATTCCTGTTTAATAGAACTATTAATCAGTGACATGGTTCAAATCTCTGAACAACAGTATGCCCTGCCTGGCACTCAAGATATGAAGCAGAACACCTACCACATAATGTATCCTAAAATGAAAAAGCACAGAACAGGCTTTAGCATATAATTACATATATTTACAAGTGTGTAAACACTGCTACTTTCTCCCTCTTTCATCACATCAGTGCCAAATTCTTCTATTACGTTACTACAAATGTGAAATGAATGGACTTAATTGTTTCAGGTGTATGTTTCTAACTGAAGTCAGAATTTGATCTATGAAGCTATAATAACCAAACACCAAAATAATTGAAAAACATTCACTGATCTTTAATCTAGCAAACAAGTGTGACTGTTCTGTGGAGAATCACAATAAGAGCAGTAGGTCTTTCTTTTATAAAGCTTATTCTCAAGTTCAGTAGGAATTGATTAAAAGAAGTCCTGATACTTGGCGTGGATGGGAGGCAAGATTAGGCATTCCATTGTGGTAGTACAACATGCATACCCTTGTAACATGAATTTTATTTTTTTAAAAATTAAGCTTCTGTGACTGAGGAAGGGCCTTGTCGCCAAGAAGAAATAGTACTGTTTTATGATGAGGAAATAATTTTGTATGTCTAGTTCTCTCCACCTCTTCTGAAAAAAAGAAATGGCTTATTTAATTGCAGCATATACAAGTGCTCTTTTCTATTTCATCATGGAAATATGAGCTTACTATTATCACCATTTTTAACTTATCTTGTATACTTTTCCAGGAAGATACCATTCTTTAGACCTATCCCTAGAAAGCAGTAATATATCAGTGTGGAAGAATTATTCAATTTTCTGCATATTGTCTCTGAACAAAACTAGGCTTTGAGTATTTTGCATGAACATAGACTTACATTGTAGTAAACCTTTATCTATAATGACAAACATCTCATCTTAGGTGCTTTCAACTAAGATTTAATCAGTTAGAGCCATTTTTTCCCTGATGTTGGTATTCATTAGTGGAGCTCATAATTTCTAAACTCCGTCTGCTGAAAATAATGAAATTAGATCAATAGAGTTGTGTTTAATGGCTTGTGTTACACAGCTCATCTGCAAGGGCTCTAAACGTACATTTTCATAAGGTCTGCATTACTCAACTCATTGACCAGAGTGTGATGAGCTAATGCTGTTATTTTTAGTTCCTGCACATTTTATCCAAGGCATTTTGGAGATAAAGAACTGGAAGGAATGACTGCACTGAACAGGGAAGCAGGATGCATTATGAATGATTTTTAAGTTCTGTTTTTCAGGAATGAAAGTTAGTCAGACTTGAGTAGTGTTCTAACTGCAATTTCCTTATTTTAATGCCTCCAGTTTATAGCATTGGGAACATGCTCATTTTCATGTTTTCATGAACTGTGTCCATTGCATAAAGGAGCAAAAAAATTGCTCTACTGTATGAGACCTGTGTCCTGTCCTGTGTCTAACCACAGCCAGCACTAGGGGAAGATGCAGAAAGCTATACAGGAGCTAGTTGCAGGTCACATATAGATCTCAGCCCAGTCCCTAATCCCTGAATTTAAGATCATAACCATGAAGTTTTCTTACTTCTGCCTGTTTGTTACTCATATTGACCATTACAACCCTGATATCACTAGTAGATAGACATGGCAAGGATTACTAAGAGGTAGGATTGAAGTGCATTTGCTGTATCTAATTTCTTTTCTAAGAAAAGCAATATCAATATTTTAAGTCTCCCTTTGTAAAACTTCTTCTCCCTTTTATTTCTTTCATTCTTCTCTGAATCCCCTGTAATTCTGCAGCAAACTCCTTGAGAGGTTGTGTGTGAGCAGATGCACACCCAATGCAGAGAGAGGGCTATTTCTGTGGCTTGTATAACAGCCTCCTGACGTTTGGTGATTTTCCCTAGCCCTTTCCTCACACCACCTGCCAATTTGTCTGGTTTTTGGGAGAAGAGGTGCGCATTAGGGTTATAAAATTAATTATCTTTTTTCCATTTCTGGTTGGATTTTTTTAATTCAGAGGGGATTGTGACTAATCCAAAGGAAACCTGGTTTCTTAACACTGTCTTTGTCTTGCTGGCCACGTGTTTATAAAGATGTTAGAAATTTACATGAGGAACCTGGTTGAGTGCCTCTTAATGAACCTTATTGGCTCAGATCCAAACTGTTTTAAATAATTAGAAAAGTAAATATGGGGCCCCACAGGATATTTTCAAAGGCACAAAAGGACAGTTAGGTAACCAGCTCATAGGACAGATCTAAGGCTTTCTCCATCTAAGCCACTGAAAAGCCCTGTACCTCTAACTTTACACAAGCTGGAAAACATGGTCCGTAGATACTGGCATATTTCTGCAAACTAAATCTCAAAAAAATTCTAATTAAAAAGAAAAAACAGAGTGATAAGAGATCTGGAACAGTAGATTGTGTTGGATATATGATTCATAGTTGCAGACAGGAAATGGCAGCAGATTATGAAAGATCTTTGGTCTGAAATGATGTAGCAAGAAATCTGTGAGGAGCTGCTTAAAGAGGCCTATCAGCAAGTGCCTGAATTTCACCAAACCTTCTGTGCTCACTTGTGTTGAACATTTTCAGCTGATAAGAACTAACAAGATGATTTTGCTTTTGATAAACAGTAGGGAGTGCTACTAATTGTCAGTTTGTATTGGTTTAGCTGATACTCCGTTGCATCAACTCAGCAAAACCATTTTCTTTGAATATGTCTAGCAAACAGAATGGAGCTTACTAAAAACGCCCAGTTTTGTGCTGGCCTGTGTTCCTGTGCAATGTTTATACAATGCACCAAGCTGAGAGATATTTGGTGATGTCTGACTATGCTGTCATGCTGTAGGCATGGCCTTGCTTTCAACCTAATAAAAAAAGACAAGACAGAGGAAGCATCTTGATACTGTTCAGATTCTCTTGAACTTAGCTGTGCTGCTGCCTTTGTGTTCACAGTCTTCAGACTGTAGGTGTAAATATACCCAAAGAGCAATTAGAATTTGTACATTCGTCCTCTAATTCATTGGTATGGATGCCAACATGAACAAAAAGTAGTTTATCTTCACCAAAATTGCTTATTTGATTTGATTCAACTTTCTTTTATTCTGATCTTATATCATGTAAAAATCTAAATCAGGTTACATATGTTTGTAATAACCCACATAATAAAAAATGCACATATGTTTTGTTGTCATTGAACTCAACATCTTTCACAATTTAGATGTGGTGAAACTGCATTGATGTTAAAATATGCCAATTAATTAACTCATTTATTTCATTCTAATGTACAGATAGGAATTACCTGCATGAAATTCCATTATGATTAGATTTTGACATTATTTCTTTACAAATTAAACACATTTTATACCAGATTCTTTCAGTACACAAAAGGAACTGAAAAGGAAACTAGGACATAAGTCTGATTTTGGGAATGTTTAATGTAACATTGTAAAAAAAAAAAAAAAAAAAAAATCAACAAAGCATGTGATGGATGGCCTTGCTTATGTGACCAGAATTGTAAAGCTATTTTCAGTAAATTGACATCTGCCATGGTATCTATGATTTATTAATAGTGTTGCAGGATAACTGCATTCCTTGAGCACTCAGGCATCCTGACAATATGTGGTCTCTGCTATGTAATCACTGTAATCTCTGCTATGTAACTAAAATGGAAAGCAATCTTTGTCTCTAAATAATCCTAACAGGGAATACAGAAAAATGATAGCAGAAAAAAAAGTTATAGTGAGAGGAAGTGGCTTATCTGTGGTCCCATCATACATAAGTGAAAAGGCTGAAAGCAAGTCGTCTGAGTGTCAGACAGCTAAGTCTCCATCCAGTGGCTTGCTTGTTAGTCTAATCTGTCTCTCACCTACCTTTGGATCTCACCTAACTGAAATTTCACAGATCAGTTTTAAAAGTTATTTTTAATACTCGTGGTTGCGCAGAAAACCTTCCAAATCACAGAACTGGGGTGATAAGGAGGCACTGATACAAAGCCTCGAAGAAAACCACATTGTTTCAGAGGTCATATGCTGACACTGATTTACTCGTGAGAGTATCAAACTTCATGTTAAGTATATGCTTATTATGAACTTCCACTTCGATGATATCCTGTGTGACACAGGGTTTTGCTCTGCTTGATGGTGCTGGTTGGCTGACCTCAGAAGTATTGTTTGGTATGTATTACTACATTATCTCTGCTTTATTCTAAATGAGGAAGCTGTGGAATTTCCCTCATTCTAATAATAAACATAGCAGTAGAAGCTTGTGTTAGGCTGGACAAGGCCCAAGGAGATCTTTATCTGGACAGCGGAAAGGACTTGCCTCAAAATTGACCACAAATTCAGGGGCTGATGCATCAGTTTGGTGTCTGCCTAAAGATAAGTAGGAATTGGAAAGTAAAAATAACTAGAGAACAAGGGGAACTGTGAATGTAGTCCTGGGTGGAAGTCCTATGAGATTGAGGGAAGATTATTTTGAGCATATGATCAGGTGGAAATCCAGACTTGAAATTTATGAGTGTGAAAACCTTCATGTCAGCTTCTGAGAAATTTGTGCATGTTCTTTGTATGAGTGTTTTATAAAAAAGTATGAGACTTTGGAAATAATCAAAGTAATGTGTTACATTTCTCTTTCAAATGGAAACAAGATGTCTTGGGTATCAACTAACATTTGAGGGTTTTTGTGGTTGAAGCAGATTAAAGTGTTTTAAAGTATGAGACCCAAAGGGCACTTTCACACGAGTGTACACCAAAAAAAAAGGTTTGAGAATCTCAGAAGAAATGACTACAAGTCCCTACATCAAATTATGGCATAACTTAAAGCAGATAAGAAAAATGAAGAGTCAGGAGTCTTCCACAGGCACATTTTTGCACTGTTCATTAGAGGTGCTTCCTGCAGGTTACACTGTACTGGGGTGGGGGGAGTGGGTTTAAAAGATCATCAGAAACAAACAGCGTTGGGTGCTGCACCCATCAGAGTGACTGACAGCATCCCTGGGAATTCAGACTGCTGTGGAAATTGCAGTGTAGTGGGAGATAAGGAGCCTTTCAAAATCTGAATTGCACAAGGCCTGAGCTTTTTTTGCCCTTATCCTACAGAGTGTGTTACAGCACTTTGTCTTTATAAAATTTTAGGTTAAAAGTGATACTATATGCATTTATTAATAAAGGAAACACTATTTTGTTTGCTTGTTGTTACACAGCAGAGTGATCACTGACATTATGAAACACTGCCTGTGTGATGTGTGTACAGAGTGAAAGCTTGTACATCATTTCAGCAGTTAGAATTTTGTATAAAGGAAATAAATGTGTTTCATGCCTTGAAAACAGGCATACATATGTGTGAAGGAAGCATAAAGGTATTATGGTCATCATTTCCCTTGTGGAGGAAAGCATCACAAGTGAAATATGACTGCCAAGTCAGACAAATTGCTGTTTAGCTTTTGCACACAAACAGTGACATATTAATTGAATTTCTCATCAGGAAGTTGTTCCAGTCTCCTTGTTCACCTGGTTATAATCCATCTGATGCAGCAGTTGCTATGATAACAGCTGTTTCAACATTTGAACCTGTATAAATATTGCTCGATATAGACTTCTTTGATAATACAGTTAACTTGTGTAGCTATTACTCCTCAGAACAAAATTACGGTCAAAAATCAGAGCAAACAAATTTGCAAGAATTTACTACCGAGCCAGGGAGAGGCTGGTTGGATAAAGCAAGGCTGACACCTGCCGGCTCTTTTGCTCAGACACAAATGCATTTTCCGCGTAAAGCGTCATGACGCGTCCAGCTTTATTTAAAATAGCCTTTTTAATTCCTTCTGCATGAGGGGAGTTTTGGTTTTCTAGTATAATCCCCTATTTATTATTTTATCCTTTTCTTTCTGAATGTTGTGAACAATTTTTATGAAGAGCTTGCGGCTCATATTACAGACAGTAAGCATGTCCTTAATAAAAACAAGCTTCCAGTTCTTACTACCCAGGTTGCTTATTCATAAAGTTTGACATTTAAGACAAATCGAGTCGTGCTAATTGGCTAGTTAGGCATGCTGATGGACTTGGTGTTTTGAGAGTGAATAAGGTTTTTTATATACCTTTTAAAATACTCTTTGTGATTTTTTTGAGGCAGAGAATGAAGAAATATGTAACAAATAATCTCTTCCAGACAGAGCTAATGTCTTACTAAGCATCATGCATATGTCCAGTGCTTAAAAATCCATGAATAAATTCAGGAGTAGGACATGCATAAATACTGTATGATGTCTATTCTCCTGACACTACCAAGGGCACGGCAAAATCATGGGGGAACTGCAGGTGCACTGCAGCGCTGGTAATTCCTGAAAGCGTCGCGCCTGTCAGCTCTCAAGGGCAGGCAGAAAGTCTCAGTGTCATGGAAAGGATTTCTTCAATGACAAGTAGTTTGTACGTCTCCTTTGTGGGGGTATAGCATAAACTCCCTCTGTTTAGTTTGGTAGCTAATGTGAGAGAAAGAGAGCAGAGCTTTAACTGCCCTCCCTTCTGCTCCACTTTCCTTTGAAAAGTGTTCTGCTGCTGGCATTATTAACTCTGAAACTCCCTATACAGCTGTGGACTGCAAGGACTGGCTCTCCTATGCAACTGTGGAAGAGGCACAAAGGTTTCCTTGTGACCACTCATTCTTTTTGTGTCCCCACAAAAGGCCAGTCACAATGTAGTATGCTGTTAATAGCTGAAGCACAAGATGTGGTAATGTTAATGAAGCCTGAGCAGCTGACGCTAAGGTTTGGGGGAAACTGGGGCCTAAATGACTGTGCTTTATCTTTCTTATTGAGTCACTGCCACATGACTCTTTTGGCTTAATCCCTTCACAGCATTTTATGCAGAGGCACTCCATTCAGATGTTTAAACACAAATTCATTATATCCCATATATGCTCTGATGTCCTTGCATGTGAATATGACTTTGTTATTACTCTGTCCTCGAGTGTATTTTTCACCTGCCCATGTGAATACTGAGGTATTTTGGCAAAGTGCTTCATTGTGGAGCTGTACTTCCCGCTCCTTGGGCTAACATTATGCTCTTCTCATTAGCATGTATGAAAACGCACTTTTTGGTTTTATAAGGGGTCATTAAGAATCTGTGAAATATCAATGTGGAAGCAAAGAAACTGAGCATCATTGAAACTAGAGATGCAGTAGAGATGCAAAGAGCTCTGCTTTTCAAAGAGAGGAAAGGCGGGAGGGGGGAGGCTAAGGGAGTGCATGCCGTGAATGTCCCTTCTGTTTGTTAGCTCTACAGCAGAGTCAAAGAAGCCCCTATCTGTGACAGACAGACCTGACAGACATTGTTTTTCTGTTTTTATTCCTGCCTCATCTTCTATTTGACTTTCTTAGATCCCAGTGTTAGGATAACGTGGTACTTAGTCTCATTTGTCCAGCTCTTCTAGGGCTCAGAAATCCATGATGTGCCTACTACAGGTAATCCATATTTTCCTGTCAGGGACTCTGAGATGACAGTGAAAGGTGAGATTTTTTTTTGTTAGGATTCAGACAAGCCAATATGAATATTTGAACATATTTCTAGATGTGAAATATGTGGCCTTTCATAGAGTTCCTAATTTGTGTATTTTTCTGTGACAGCTTGCGAAGTCGGGGGACTGGTAGTGGTACTGATTGATGCTATAGATACCGTGAAAAAAGGTAAGGAGAAAGTCAGCTCTTTTGGTGCTGTGCAAAATCCCAGTAGGTTAATCATCTGACATTGCAGAACTGTATCATTTTAGGAAACCTGAAAACCTGACCATGTTGGTTATTTTTTTCTGGAAAAGAATTTCTGTCTGCTACCTGATACATGCTGTGAGCCTCTATGTCTGTGTCTCTTGAAGTGGAGAGCTACTTGAAAGCATCTGGAGTGACAAAAACCACAGCAGATTATTGTTGTTACAGGATTATGTGGTGTCACATCACTGAAGTTGTAGTTCTCATTGCAAGGAGTCATATGCAGCAAGGAGTAAATATGATGGGAAGCAGGTTCATCACCAGCCAAAGAAAAGGATGTCCCAATTCTCGCTTTCTAGTGTAAGTAAGTTTCCTAAATCCCTCAGATGCCATTGAAAACCTCACTCCCAAGTCATGCACACCCCACTCACACCTCAGTGAAAAGCGTCTCTTGAGGCCAATTTCCTGAGAAAGTCTGTATATAACTAAGCGCAAAACTGGGGCATCACTGAAGACAGACGAGCATATGGAAGTTCTCTAGTTCCAAGTTTCGGCAGCATTTCTTCCACTCAGGGACCCTTGAGAATCAGCTAGAGCAGACAGAAATACTAACTTGGAAGAAATTCATCCAACGCTGTACTCTGCATTTGCTATTCATGTTAGCACATTCTGCCTTCTTTCACAGGAGGAAAATGTTTTGAAGCAAGCATTACGGATGCTGATAACTTTCAGTTACTTGCAGTGAAGTAGGCATCAAGTTATTGTCTAGAAGGGTTCCTGACCTCAGAGTAGCTGAATTTGTGAGGAACACCTGACTTGTCCAAGTCACTGATCAGAACAGGGTCAGCTAGAGCAGGTTGCTAAGGCTGTGTCCAGTTGGGTTTTGAGTATCTCCAAGGATGGAGACTTCACAACCTCTCTATTCCAATGTTTGATAATTCTTACCATTAAAAAAAAAAGGTTTTGCTTGTGTTAAAAGTGCAATTGTATTTCAGTTTGTGCCCCATTTCCTCTTACCCTGACACTGGGTACTGCAGAGAGGAGTCTTCTTTACTCATTCCTATCAGGTATTTATGCACAGTTATAACATCCCAGTGAGCTGTCTCTTCTCCAGGCTAAGCACTCCCATGCTAAAGAACAGCATAAGGAAGGCAGACTGAGAGCTCACAACATCTGAAATAGTTCTGGAACTGACAACTTTGAGCAAGTCAGAGTGAAATTCTGTGTCCTGTCCCTAGAGTAGAAGCACAAAAATCATGACCCAGTAGGAAGAGAGGTGAAAGTAGCTTCAAGATACTTCTGAGCTCCTTTAACCTTGAATTGCCCTGGGGTCTGGTGAAAGCTCTAGTGTAATCTGTTCTTTTCGAACTGTGGTTCTTCTTCAGTGTCCTATGGGAATGTGAAATAGGATTGCATGAAATAGAAATGTCATGGCTGGAATATCCGTAATTCTGTTTCTTTTGTCCCTACTCCAAGCTGTAGCATGCTCCTTTCACCAGACATTGAGAAAGGATGTTAGGAACAAAGCTTAATGGGTTCTTTCATAGTGCCTCTTCTAAAGAAACCTTACTCAGTGTGAAGGGTTTTTAGGGCCCCTTCAGGCCTCCACGTTGCTTTCACAGGAATAAGGGTGATGATGAGAATTTTCTGTTTAATCTCTCTAGGTTTTAGGCATAAGATGCCTGGGACTTGTCCCTAAATTGTAAACTCTTTGTGTCGGACTTGGATTTTCAGTTGGATTTGGACTTTATTCCATGCTTTTGGCCTAGCAGAAAGGGTGCAGGTTTTTTCCCTGTGGTTTCCTGCAGTGCTGGAGAATAAATAATTAGGACAAGTAATTCAAAACCACAATACATGACTCTGTAATAGGTCATCTAACTTCTTGGGAGTGGAAAGGGCAGGGGGCCAGCAGATGACTCCTATTTACTATGGTGACTTAATTGTCATTGGCTTCACTGAACACCTTCCAGAAATGTTACCACAATGACAATGGAAGTCTAGACTTCTGGAAAATTCTCTTTAGGAGCTCTTGACAGGGTGTTAATGCTTCGTTCCTCACACTCCTCATATCAAGCTGGATTTGCTTCTCATCGACCTGTTAATTTTGATGCAGGTCGTCTTGGCAGCTGCTGAGTTAAAAGAGTGGTAAGAGGTAGCATCCTATCAGTGTGAGACTTTTTGGTTTTTTTACCAACTGACTATTCCTTAAGTTGGCTTATTTTAAACAGAACAGCCCAATATCAAAGGTCTTTAAAACTTTTATAAAGTGATATGCTTTAGCACGTGGAGTTTGCTTGTAAGAGAACTAATTACAGGTCAATATACAGGTATTGTGAAAATTGAGCTTTTTCCTTGACCTGGTGACATGTCTGTTCCCCTTTACTTTTTGACAGTGATACATCTACCACACTAAGTGTTACGCTTTCACACTGCTACTCAATATTTGTCAATATTCCCATTGTTATTCAAATCATATGTCCTACTTGTATTCATGCAGCAGTTAAAATTGTGATTGCTGGATTATAGCAGCCTTTATTGTCATAAATGAATTTTTTACCTTTACTTAATTCAAAAACTTTAATGCTCCATTAATGTATGGTACATTGGATATAAGATAAGTGATGAGATTTGAGTGAGATTGTGTCTCTTGATCTTTTCTTCTCTATGCATATGGATGGGATAAAAATATGGTCTTGCACCAATTGCACCAATGGTCTTGCACCAATTGGAAAGATAATGGAGAGTAAAAGAATTTTTGGAACTATTGATTTGTATATTTTGGAAGGAAAATATTTATAAAAAATAGTATCAGGGAAATCCAGTGTTGTCAAAACAACAATAAACATTGTTAAGCAAAGGAAAAATGATGGGTAATTCATAGTTTCGGAGTTGAGATAGTGATTTTACGACAAAAAATTTCATTAATTTTCAGTTAAATCAGAAGAAATAACTTTCTCAAATGACATTGCAGACAGGTGTTGGTTCTCCATCTATGAATGAATTCTCTGTTTTTCCATAGGAAAGGAGAAAAATCACGAGTTAATTTAGTATCTATGTGAACTATGACAATTTTGGATTTCATTTTTCTATTTTAAGCCTAAAAAATCCTGTTCAGAATGGGAGAATCTGTAAATACAGGGAGAAGTATTTCAGCTCTGCAAATCAGAGATGACAAGTGCTGTCTCATTTCTCCATGATGATTATAAGCTACACTTAAAATTATCAAACTGCAATTACGTTACCTGTCTGAAAAATTATCAGAATTATCATACAGGAAAATAGAATTATTTTGCACTAAAAATTTTCACCAGACTGTAATGATTTGGAAGGCAAGCTTTATTCATGTTATCTCTCCTTTATCAGATTTCATGTTTTAGCTTTTTGACTCTTGGTGCAAAATCTTGTTTTAGCTTTGACTCTTGGTGCGAAATGAAGGGACCCTTCTGTGGACCCTTCTTTGACAAAGTCCTTGTCTCCACTGGACAGTGACTAGCCTGAGTTTAGTGACTAGATCACTTCTAATCCAAGGTAATATAGGAGTTAGAGAAAAAGGTTTTAAAACAAGTCACTTAGTATCCCTGAAATAATGCTTTGTTTTCCTAAAAGCAGGCAGGCCAACCTTCTTCAAGCCCACCCACCAGTGTATTTGCTTAAACATACCTACACATTTCCATCTGCCTTTTCCTCTCCTTGCTTTATCTCCTACATTCATGGAAGAAAATGTGTGGGCTCACTGGCAGTCTGAGGGAGTCTGCCTATGGCTAGAGAACCTCCTGTCACCCAAGTGTTTCCCAAGAGGTGCCTTGTCCTCTCACTGACTGTCTGCCTTGCTCATTGTTGCGTATTGTTGCAGTGGAAGTGCACAGTAGAAGTGTCTTGTGTCTAATGCCAAATTAAATGTGTACAGATCAGGGCAGTTTTAACGGTTTATTGCAGTGCATTGTCAATTTGATAAACACAAGTCATTCAGATTAACCAGATTTTTCTAAGAGGTCAGGCTTACTCACCTCCACAGTCCACTGATTTTTTTTCAGGTCATACCCTAAGAATCTATTTTAAAATTCACGGAGTGAAGATGACTCCTCATTTAATTTGTCCTCTCCCAGTGAGCTGGTGTATAGCAGACAGCTGGCAGACCTGTAAGGAATTGCTTCAGTGCTCTCGTTCTGATTTTTTCAGGCTCTTCTCAGAGATACTAGGACAGTCTTGGTTTCCAGTTTATTCTTTTGGGGTTTTGTATTGAGCTCATGACCAGAGCACCGGAGTGACATGCAGGAGAGCACAGAGCAGCATGAGGAACAGCTGGCGTATGTTTGTGCTCTCACCCTCTCCTCAGGGGAACGAGTGTGCCCAGCTGAATATTTTCCTTTGGAATTACTTTAAATACTGTGCTAATAAGAGAGAATTGAGGGGAAAAGAAATGTGCTTGTTGTTTAGTGTATAAATAGTGAGACTTGTTATGTCCCTATTTCCTTTCTTAGCCCAAGCACTGAGCAAGCTTCCAGAACCTGTCTGCTTCACAGACAGGCTTTTCTCTTTGTAGAGATTGTATTATGGATATTCTCTTTCTGCTACTTTAGGGAGAAAAAGCTGTTGTTTTTTTGGGGGTTTGTTTTACTAGAGTAATATGAAGGAAAGCTCAAAAAAAATTGAATTTCTCTGTCTCCAGATCCATAGAGGTCTATTTTTCCAAGGAAAGTGGATGCTCCTAAATACAGAGAAATAGCACTGCTATTTCAGTGAAGCCAATGACAATTAGGCTTATCTGTAGTACAACCTCTGTGTCTGGAACAAGATGAAAATTTGACAGGTGGCACCAATGAGAATTATCCTTTTGGAAAAGAATGTTGGAGCCATTATGTATTGTCTATGGCATCCTGTTTGGAGCAATAGAAATGAACCAGAATGACATTACTTTCATTTTATTCTTAGATACTTCTTTCTGTCAAAGGATACTTTCTAAGCTAAACCTTTTCTTTAATCAGGGAAAATTTTATTCTGTTTTCCTTATATTGTATTGCTATGGCAACACAACATGACATGGCATTCTGAGCTGGCTATCATGAACCAGCTTCCCCCATTGTGTCCAGTGACCAGCCTCCGTTAAGGGCTGTGCACTCCCCTGAGTGCAGGGTCTGGTGCCTCCTGTTCCCTCTAGCAGTGCTAGCTTAGCTCTGTGGAGGCGTCTGTGGTGAGTCAGAATAACACGGTGGACATTTTGACGTGTTTATACTTCCACAGGTACTGGGGCACGTCACGGCCCTGTTAGTCTACAGCAGCAGTGTGCAACGCAGACCAAGTCATCTCCAGGAGCGGTGTCACTCCTCACACATGAAGGCTCCTGGCTCATGAGGGCCGGGTATTACACTGGCCAGTTTAAGTACAAGCCACAATCCCCCTGCAACAGCTGAGGCTTCACAGCTCAGCACTTACCTGCAGTTTTAGGCAAGACAGTGCAGTCTGATGGAAGCTGTGCTGCTGCAGACATGCTCCTGTCATTGCCAGTGAAGGGCAGGTTATGCCTGCCTGAGCTGCAGTCGTGCCTCTGTGTTGACTTACGCCTCGAGACTTCGGTTTTTCCAGTGTCCCCTCTTTCCAGAGGAGGCCTGTCATGCAGCACAGAGCCAACACAGCCTGGCCTAATTTTACTTACTCCTCAACGAATATGCTAGTAACCTGATATTTCTATTCTAGAAGGGTAATAACGATTCTTTCTGGAGTGAAACTTAAGCCGTAGCAGAATAATTACAGTGAATTATCTGGGGGTACGATTCCAAGGCAGCAGTTCCCAGGCACTTCCTTTGAAGAATGTACCTCTGCAAATGTGAGAAGGACGTTTTCTGACAATCTGCTATTGATTACAGAAAATTGTTTAGTTCTAGTTTCACCCTCAAACATTTATCTCTCTGCTGCCTTGTTTTGGAAGATGAAGCTTCACAGAAACTGAACAGTAGGTCTTATTGATATCAACTCTATTTTACCTAACAGCTCATTTACCCCTTTCCTCTCTGCCTGCCTCCCTCCCTTTCCTTTCCTTGCTGCTGCTGGCAAGCTAATTAGGCTGCTCCCTCAAGAAAAATTCATCCAAGGCCATAATAGCCATATCAGATGGAAGCTAGGATAAAACTCTCCGTAGTATAGCCTTATAAGTGCCTCTCAGCTTCTCACAATATTTCCCTGCCTGCTTTTGCTTTGTAGGGAAAATTCTCTCATCATGTGTTCTATGGAAGTATTAAGTAAATTAATTAAAAGAAATTATGATGTGTATATCCTGAAATATCCTCCTTGATTTCCTTTTATCCCACTTATTTATACATTTTAGGTGCTGGATCTCAAGCTTTGTCCAAAATGCCTACATTGTATTTTTTGACTATCTTTCCTTTTGTAAATCCTTAACATTCTGTTAGACTAATATATTAAAATTCTTCAGACATGGAGTAGCAATGTTCATAATCTCCAGTTCATTATCTTAATTAGATCTGTCTTATATTATCCCACAGTTTATTCTCATTACTTTAAAGGTGATCAGCCTTAGAAGGGAATGTGAGCAGAATTTAGTGAATTCTATTGTGGCAAAATTTCTCTGATCTGGCTTTGGGTCTTTCAGGTGTAATAATGATAATGCTGCTGGTGCCGTTAATTAAAAATTGTGTTTGAATGGTATGAATATTCATTTTGGGGAATGAACACAGAATTAACTCAGGGGGTAAAATGTCTATAATGGCCCAAGGATGTGAAGTGAACCTGGCTCCCCATTAAAACACAAATGAATCATTAAAAATGATGGAAATTCAAAATCCTCCCACCCTGCAAACTATTAATAAAGTATTGTCCAGGTCGAGCCTGTCTTCTAAGGTGGCAACAGACATTAATGTTCATCCTTTGGTAACAAATTATATGACATATACTTGACATACAGCTCTGTCCAGGAGCTAATACCCGATCCTAAATCTTTATTAAATAATTTAGAAGGGCTATTGCTTATTTAAAATTCTCAGGTTAAAGTGATGTATCTGTAAGATCCAGGTTACTTTTAATAGCTTTCTGTGATCAAAATTGCTTTCCCAGAAAGTGATTGTGACATCCAAGATGCTGTTGGGGAAGATACGGACAAGAAGAAGTGCTGAGACCTTTGATAATGAAGCTCTCTGTACCCAAATTCTCTCTCTGGCAAAATGCAGGACTTTAATATTCTGGGCAGGAATGTTAAAAATGTGTCTTTTCTTCGTCATGTGAATAGCACCCCTGAAAATATGAAAGTGATGTCTGTTGGTTTCTTTTTTTCTGAATTTATTTGTTGTCATTTTTTTCTGAACAAAAGAAACATCAAATAATGAATACCTTTTTTAAAAGCTTATCTGGTACTGCAGGATGCTTAAAAAAATGAGACCACAAACTAGAGATAAAGCCTCTTTGGTGTAGGAACGTTATGTGAAGTTTAATGGGCATTTGGCAGGGAATATTTTGCTGGCTGTTAGCTAGTTGCCAAGGGGATTCACAGGATGCATGTTCTAGAATAAAATGCTCTGTGGATAAACTGGGGTCAGTTAAGGTAATTTGCATGGTGCTTTTGACTGGAGCACTGGGGCCTGGGCTTGCTGTGCACTTAGAGATAAGTGCACTGATGTGTGTCCTTTCCCTACTTGCCCTGCCGGTAAGTGCTTCATATGCGAGACACTTCTCAGTTCAGGTCTGCACTGGATATCTGCTTGGAAAAGCCCAAATCAGCTCATTGTGTATCCTGTGCAACACAGAATTTGGCCTTCCCTTGTGCAAGAGAGAAACAGAAATGTTGTGTCTTAGGGATTCAAACTGTATCACGAAATAAAAGGAAGGAGGTTTCACAGTGAGAACCCCTTCCTCCTACGCTTCTAAATGAGGACAGATAAAAGCAAAAGGATTCTGCTGACTCCTGTGTTTTCTTGCTTGTGGTGAAGAGAAGATACGGCAAGCTTTTCTCTGGGGAGGATGTAACAGGGACGTGGACAGTATGTATGAAGATTCTTTGTACAGTGGGGATTTCCCTATTAAGCTGCTCCTCTTTGACCCAGTGGTAGTAGAAGGGAGGTCTGTCCTTGGCCTTGCAGTTGTTTGTGGTCAAGAGGGCATATTTTTGCTAGTCCTGTGGGCCCTTTGGAACTGAACTGTAATTTGCAAATAAAATCATGGGAGTAAATAAAGGAAATATTAAAAAGTAACAAAAATTTAGTATTTAATCGGATTTTTATTAGCAGTGTTATTTTCTGTATATTAGGCTGAAGAAATATGATGAATAATTTAGGGTCATTGTGTCTGGACGCAGAACACATAAAAGCCAAAAATTTCCTTGTTTGGCTGGTGGGGCACATTTAGGGTTCTTAACTATTAATGTCTTGTATCACTGAAGATGCTGTAGGGTATGTGTGCTTGGTAGGTCTGATATGGGAACCACAGCAGACCTACCACCTCCAGACCTGCAGCTAGTTGGATTCACTCTGGATTGTCTTTGACATTTTAGTCCTTATACAGAGAATCTATCTGTGTGTCAGGACACTCAGCCCTTTCTGAAATCAGATTCCTCAACATCTAAATAGTAGCAGAGAGTCACTTAAGAAAATCTCTACCATAGCACATTAGTGCAAATGTATGCCACATGCAAACTCTATTGAACAGAGTAACATGAAGGCTTAATTTGGGCTGCTAATTAGGCTTGAGAAACAGACTGCGGCTGGACAGCAGCTGTGAGAGGAAAGAATGAACAAACTCAGAGTTTTGTTTCATCTGATCATGTTTTTCACCCTTATTTAACTATCTCGCAATTATTGTGCATATGCTTGTGTTGTTCTTTAAAATTTATTCTGCAAGAGAGAAACCGCAGATAGTGAGAAACTGATGTTTGTTTCCTCCCCTATGGTTTCATCCCACTGTGAAGGCCAGGCTTAAGGTGATGGGGTACCTGGCCTTGCATTAGTGCCAGCTGTTTTCCTTGGTATTTCTTTGGGGGTGTAATTACATTAGTTTATTCATGGAATGTCGTAGTACTCAGTTTTGAGGAGGAACTTGTGCTTGCCTTTTGTACCCTGCTTCTGCTTTGTATATTTTTGTGGAGTCCATGTGTCTAGTGCCTGATAGCTAATCCCATGGACAGTGTGATTTAATAAGAGGAAAGAATGATATGGCTGCATCCTGCCCATTATGCCCTTAGGAAAGAGATTTTTATTTGCTGTCAGATGTCACTGATGGAGCAATTGGCTTCCTTTCATCAAGTGACAATTGCAGTTTTAAGAGTACAATACAGAGAGCCACTTTAAAGCCAAACATCTCAATTCACAAGTAAGGGAAGGAAAAAAAGTTGTGCAGCTGGAGGATGCTATTTCTTGTCGGCAGCTGTCGTTGAAAAGGCATGTGAATGCTCTAGATGTCAGGTGTCATAAATGCTCCATCCAGAGTTTGTCACGTGCCTGGAAGTATCATATGAAGTGTTGGAAAGAAGTTTCTGAACACATTAGAAGTCTCTAGACAAGCTTGCCTTTGAATTTGCTACGCTGAAATTTTAGGGAATGAGGAATTAATATAATTGAGATCTGCAGCAAAATCTCCATGTTTTACCTTAGTCACAGAGCCTTTTTATGTTACTCTGATCAAAATGTGTGACTTTGTCAGGAAAAATGTTCATGACAAATTCTCTGCCCTTTCCTTGGCTCTCCAAATCCTTAGATGTACCTACAAGGGGACATCTGCACATTTTAAGGACAAATGCATGCATGCAGTGGTGGTCATGGAGAAAAAGCACTATTCCAATTTAAGGAGAGACTTGACATTAGGAAAATATTGTTATATAGTGTGCCTGCTGTATACTCTACTAGCAGCTCTCAAACCTTTTCCTTTTATGCCGTTCTCTTTTCTTCCCCTTCTTCAGTGGGAGCAGGTATCATCACTGGGATAGAAGAAAAGAAGAACAGCTGAAGCCATGAAGAGTATCTGGGTCTTTCACTTGTTTCACACTCCTGTCATCTGCTAACAGGTCCTTGTTTGGAGAAGTGCAGTGCTTGAGAGAGCTGATGTGTGTAGGTTGGCTGGGAGCTCTGGCTCTATGCAGAATCCCAAGTCCTCATTGTGTGGTACATCAGGTACCCCAGATTGCCTCTGGAGTTGTTCCCGAGTTTGCATATAGTTGGGTCTCCAGAAAGTGCATGGGTGCTGAGCTGTAGCCATGTTGCCCTTCTGTACAATGTTCAGTGTGATCTGTGCTTGACAGCTGCTGCACTACCTGTGTATAGGGGCACTTAGTATGAATCTCTATAAAAACTGTGAACTTGGGAATTTTTTAGGTCTGATGCCTGGTGACAGCTGGGGCAAGGAAGGGGTGAGGTTTGAATCTTCTCTCTTTGGCCTTGGACTCTGGTGTTAACATACAGGTTTTCTGTAATGTCCTGTTCCTTTTCAGTTGTCACTGGCTGGCTTTGTCTGTGTATCATTTCTGTCAACTATTGAAATCAGAGTGTCTCTTCCTATTCCAGCTGGCAGTTGCCAAAGCTATGTGAAACAGAACTGGATATATAGAAGAACACTTTCATTATGTTGTTATGTCAGGTGAAGATGTAACACTAGAAACCTAGGGGTGTTTATTGATGCAGGGGACACAAGGCACTGAGTGCTGGAATTCTGCTCAAAGGAAGCAAGACAGATGGGAAGAGAAAAAAAATCTGCACCTGTCAAGTGTCACATCATAGCAGGTGAGTCTAAAGAATAAAAGTAGCAATCTTCTTCCAGTATATTAGTGCCTCTGCACAAGAAATCCTTTGATAACACACACCCGTTGTTCATTTAATAGATTTTTAAATGAAGGTTAGGAAAAAGTTACATATAATGTGCCTCACTGCATTAAGTTAATACCAGATTTTATGAGGTAAGGAGTACTGGACTCTACTACCCTGGTCTCCCTTCTGTACTTATGGCCATAGGAGGTTGAAAGAGTTGAGATCAAGGCCACCAAGGGGAGTGGAAGTACCCACAACATCTTATTCATTTTGTGTTGCAGTTATCAAGTAAGTCCATGAATATTGTGGATTACTGGAGTAATCATCTGCAGAATAGCCTCCTAAGGAAAACCTGTGATTTCACATCGTGTCTCACCAGGTGATAACTGGTTCATGATTGCACATAGAGACTTCCTTTCGATGTTTCCAAGGGCTGTTCTACACCCCATAAATCTTAATATATTTGTAATGATTGATAAATCCTGATTGTAATGATTGATAAATACTGCATATAGATCCAAGCATAAGATTTGTTTCCCCATTTGTATGAACTGCAAAAAAATACTCTGACCACTTGACTGCATGTCTGGTCTTAAAATTTTCTGTGACACATTAGCATTGTATGTTGAGCAAAATGTGACTTTTAAGATGAAAGCATGGTTTGATTATGAAAAGAGTAACAATGATAGGAAGAAAGGGATACAGTGTTGTCTATCTTTAGAACATAATGAGAACAGGCTACATTTGTATTATTTCCTGTGCTTAAGTTTTGTTACAGTAATTTTCCCAATGAATACATTGCATAGAATGCTATTTCCTCTTTTCATTACCATCTTCTTTTGCATCAGAGGCAGCTATAGAATCTTAATGATTCTGTTATTCAAACCTTTTTGATAATCTCAGTATTTTGAATGACCTCTCTTTCACCTCTTCCCTAAGGTTACTGAAGTTGAGAATAGGAGTTTTTTTCAAATCAAATTACTCACCAAAGAAAAGGCCAAGGTAGTTCAGATAGTTATTGTCACAATTACAGATATTATAACAAGGATGAGGAAAAAAAAATAAAAAGAAGTCTGAAACTTTACTAGTTTTCCACCACAAAGCAGGGAAAATAAAAATAATTATTGTAGGTGAGTCTGATTCAAAATTCACTGAAAATCACAGATCCCAACATATGAGATTATTTGGGTTTCGGACACTATCAAATCAGGGGTAGTTCTGTATTTGGGGTAAAAAAATCACTGTCTAAACCATTGGTAATCACTGACAATGTGCTCTTTAAAAGTTTTGCCATCTTGAAAAATGCATAAATGTGGTTGGCCATGTGCATTTGAAATATTTCAGGAATGTTTATTTATAAGACTTCTTTGTATTCAAATGAGAGGAGAAGAACAGATCCCCCACATTAGGACTCAAGGTGCTGGCTGGTGATACAGATTGAAATGGGCTAAACACTGCTTGAGATCCATATTCCCTGTTGGAAAATTGGTATGTGAAAAGTACTTATTAAAACCCAAATATTTGTGTCCAGAAGCAAAGTATGGTACCACACAGTGTGACTGAATGGACTCTGCCAGCCAAGCAACTCTTACCATTTATAGACATGACTGCGTAGTCTGTAATGCTTCACAGATATCTGAGATAGTCAACCAAGAATCCTAAATGTTAAAAGCCAAGATTAAGGATTCAGTACTTTCAGTATCATTAAGACTTGTATGTGTGCACTGACCATTCTAAATGGTAAATACACTTCCTTCACATGCCCTGTACTTTCTATAAAGGTTGTTTTCCTACAGTGGGCAGGGAGATCACATGAGAGACTTATGGGAAGTGCACAAAGAACAAATATAGGCACAGGATTTACCTGCAAAGAGATTGTAGAGAGCAGGGTTGCTGTATTTACTCACACTCTTCAATCTTTGTGTGAATAAAGCAGTGTCATGGGACATGCTGCAATACTGATAATGAGTTTTATATTCATTCAGCCTAGGAAGCTTCAACAGATACAGTTTGCCTGTCAAATGGATTTAAAATTGTATTGTCTCTGCCTTGCTTTCTGCACTGATTGCTTTCGTATTGCAGCTCCATGCCTCGATAGACACTTTGATTGTCTGTATCTGTCACTTTGTTCACATGAGCCTCCCTGTAATGTGTAATATGAAACTCTTTCTTTGTTTTTATATGAAAACTCAACAAGTGCTTATACAAAGATTATTAACTTAGGGAGATGGTGGCCAAAATTATATTTTGCTTTCTATCCTTGTTTTTTTTTTTTTTTTTTTCTGTGTACACTGCATGATAGGCAACAATCCACTTAGTTCAAGATCTCAGCTTAGTGAAGGAACCATTTCAGAAGGGATGTTGTGGATACAGCTGCAGACATTTCCACGGGTGTCATTACCATGCTGCACACAGCTATAATAATAAACCTTGGCTACCCTTGGCTTAGCTTTTATTTTAAATTCATAAGATCTGAATCCTAACTTTCGGCACAGAGTATGACTGCAATTTAACAAGTCTTTTAAGCATGTATTCCATCTCAAATACATTGCACTAAGAATGAATGATTTAATCCTGACACAACGATTGGGTATATAGTCTATACCCAAGCACTGTGTATTGTTAAAAAACCTTCATGTCTTTGGAGAACACTGCTCTGAAGAAGCCTGCTTGAGTACCAAAGGCGTCACAAAATGGTCTTTTAAAGTTTAAATTACCTTCAGCAAGTGAGTTGAAACTGTTGTAAATATTATAGATATATTCTCAGTCAGGATGAGGATTATCAGTCTGACTCCAGTATTTATACCTTAGGCTTCACTCTGGACTTTTGCCATTTCTTTAAAAGAAGAACAAATTGCACTTTTATTGTATCACAATATGCTGGTTTGTGTTGTGCTAGGCCCTGGATATGGGCTTTTAAATATATACAATGTAAGAAATATAACACAACCCTAATCACTTCCTTAAAGAAAGTTGATATGTAAATAAATACACTGAAATGGAAGCATAAATGAGAACCATATATTTCACATTTTAATCATTTTTTCAGATGTGCTAGCACTGCAATAACCTAACACAAACTTTAAAACTTATTAGAGTATATTGTTTATTTGTAGGCAGAGAATAACAATTCATGTTTCTCGTTGACGTCACTAGGTTGTCTGATTTCCGTATGCTTCTGAGCATCTAGTGAAAGACCAGAAAATTAAATTAGTATCAGGCAAACATATTAATGCCCAGTAAAGCAAAATTGTACACACTAGATGTCTTTATCAGTTCCTTTAAAATGGGAGCTTTAAAAATTACTAACAAGAAGATTAGAAAAAAAGAATGATATAAAAAAATAACTTAGAAGAAAGATTTTCTTTTCCAAATCATGTAAAGGAGTAGCATTTATAACTGTTATTCCTTTATTTTCCTTCCCCCTAACTAAATTTAGTCATCAATTTAACTCAAATTTTAGGATTTGCATTTGAGCTTGATGCCAATAATAATAAGTGAGATAAATCAAATTAATATCCTTGCAGATACAGTTACTTTAATAACTTTGCCATTTCCATTCCCTTTTTATCTACATTATCACAATTCGATAACATACTACAGTAAACCAATGCCTCAATGAACTTCTTTCTGTGCCCAGCATGGAGAGATTAGAATTTCTAATTTTATTGCACAGATTGTCATATCTTGCCTTATACAGAACCTTTTATTGCAAAAGGAAGCCAGATGCTATGATGTAAAGAGGAACAAAGTTTTTCAGAGTTTGTATGTATGTACTTCTGGGGTGAAACAGAGATCTTTTTCAAAGCAACCAGCAATATCACACAACTATTAAAACAAAATGCCCAGAGAAACTGGATGAGAGTGTAATCATTTTCCTGGGCTCTTGGAGCTTCCAGGACAGACAGGACATGTACTCAAATACAGAGACATCAATACTTGTCTATATTCAGGGGGTTTTGATACTTAAACACCCTCACTGAGACTGCTGCTGTGCTTTTATAATCTCAGTAATTGGGCTTTAGGAGGGTGGAATAAGAATGGTCTGCAGAGGACAAACCTGCTTTTTAACCTAGGGCCACTGAGCAGGGCTGTGAAGCTCCTATTGCAGGCATTGCCAAAAAACTGCAGCCTCTCTGCATTCTCCATGCCGGAATTACTGGGCTCACATAAGGAAACGTCGCACACTTGTCAAGATGGTCTTCTCTGTTCAGTGTCATGAAGAGCCTTTCCGTGATATTTTTTATATCTCTCAGTGTGAACCAAATGCCATTTTATACATATGTATATACAGAAACACTCCCAACGAGGATGTCCTTCTCAGCATAAAGGACAGATATCTGAGGGAGTTGTGGAGTAGTAATTGTGCTGGGTCAGCAATCTCTTAACACCAGCAGTTTAAGCCACCGTGTCCATAATTGTCCTCTGCGTGTTTACACAAAAGATTAATATACACACGTACAAACCTTTCAAGCCCATGTGTGGGCTGGCTAATAGTTTACCAAGTGTTATCATCTGCCTTGGTCCTCCCACTTATCCTTGTTCCTGCTGCCAAGTGTGCCTGGAGCAATTTTTAGTGGAAGGGTTACTCATTATATGAAGAGCTAGTGCTTTTGTCTTCAGTGCTGTTCCAGGTGCACTAGAAGTGAACAAACCATTTGAAGGAAAGTATTTCAATCCCTCACTTCATCCAGGCTTCACGTGACCTTGGTAAATCTTTGATACCTAGCTTTGCATGTATGGTTGGGTTCAGTTCTGAAACTGAATTGGCTCTGTGAGTGGAGTTGACAAATCTGAGTTAGATGCCTAATGGATGGGGAAATTTAAGACCCTGAGAAAGGGATTCCTTTTGTTTATGCCTCCCTGTCAACTCATTAGAACAGATAATTACATCCTTTTCTTCTTCGAAGGTACAGAGGAAGGATAGGGAGAACAATAGTGCCCATTTTTAACATAGTGGTTGAGAGACGAAAGTGTTCCATCAGGGAGCAGAAGACCTGGGTAAACAGATTATTATAAGTGTTTATAAATTTTTGTCTTGATAAAGCAGAGCAAAGACACAAAATAAGTCAGAAAGTAAAATTCATATAGAAGACTCAACACGCTGTAGCTTTTTTGTCATTAATTTCAGTAGCTTTTTCTATGAACGCAATGTCACAATTTATTACTTTTGGTGTAAATAGGCTTTTTTATTCAGCAGTTAAGAGGGAGGTGGCATACAAAACTTAGGCAGAAAAGCAATACTTTTTATACTAATATGAGTCCAGAAACATTAGAATGTTACTGTGCTCACGTACACTCAGCTGAAATAGTTTTGGTTTCATCAAGGCCCTCCTGAGGTAGCTCTGACAGGCTATTTAACTCTGCAGAGCTCTGTGACAGCTGAAGCTAAACACATTCAGCCTTTGTAAAAGAGTTTAAGCAACCAATAATGGAAGAAATGGAAAACAAAGAATTGTAGATGTAGAAACAACAAAACCCCCACCCTTTAGGATTTTCCAAAGGATTGTTAATATCATGGTTAAGATTTCTTAGGACTTTTGGGTCTTTTTCTGCCATACCTTCTTTCCTGTTTTAGGATTTGGGGGGGTTTTGCCACTTGTATTAGAATGTTGCTTGTAAAATCCATTCTTAAATAACTCCTCCTTCTGCCTTTCTTCTGTGTTGTTTCTATTCTCCATACCTTCTTTAATCTAAGACTTAAAATATTTAAGAGTTAATGTCTCAGGCAGTGACTTCCATTGTTTTCCAGGGAGAAGCCATACAAGGCTCATTTCTGTCTCACATGCAAGGTCTCTTTTTCCATAAATTTATTGCATGTTGAAAGTAAGTCAGAAATGGAGTTCATAAATTAATGAGAATTCATAAGGCTACTTATAAACATTCTCCAGGCCATCACACAGGATCAAAAAATAAAATATGAAGATGTTTCAAAACTCTGTGTATTTTGGTGATTGACCCTAGAACAAACACCAGGAAACTATTCCCTTCATAACCAAATACCACACTTGCTAAAGTAAGTTCTATGAATACGTCTTGACTTTGCATGTGTTTCAAAACTTTAAGAACTAAAAATATTTGAGCTTGAGAGAAAAAGTAACATAACACAATTACATTTAACACTGAATTTCTCTTATCCTAGCAATGTGCAGCTTAGGCAAGCTACACTGTCCCCAAAAGGTAATAACTTAGGAGATATCCACTGCTTCACAATTTGTGATCAGTCAAGGTAATACAAGTTCACAGAATGAAGAATGGCTTGATTGGTAGCTCAAATTTTTCCTGAAGAGATTGAAAACCACTTGCTCCTCTCGTCTGATCCCATATGAACCCATTGATTTATATAAATCCTTGGAGCCTCAGTGGTCTGAGAACATCAAGAGAGTTAATATGAAATGTATTTTGATTTGGATGATTCTCTTTAGGGACTTTGCTAAATGAACTTCCTATGTATTTGATATGGCCTGAAAGGATGGATATTTAGACACTTATTGTGGATCATCTAGAGTTAGGTAACTGCTTATATGTTGTAACTTGATTGTAGACCTGAGCTTTTGGATTTGGAAACAATCAGAGATCTCGCTGAAATTCCTGGGCATGACAATCACTCTGTTTTAAGGTAAATGAGAACAGTGGAGAGATAGTAGGTGCTAAGCAGCAACTGACACAGTGGAATTACTACTATGAACACTGACAGCAGATCCCAACAGCCCCAAATTTCTGCAAAGCAGTCTCAGAGCCTAGGGATCTAATAAATAGAGCAGAGAATCAGCAGCCATGAAAAAAACCACAGAAAGGACCAGAAAAACAGGTAACAGAGAAATATGTGTGGCATGACTGAAGGAAAGCCAAAGGGGATAAAAACAGCTTTTGGGGCAGAGTGATTGTTAAAAAGACAGATTTAGAATGTTTAAATACAAAAAAAAGAAAACATTCTATTGCTCTTCCTGTCATATCAGGGATTTATGCTTGCTCCTGGTAAATAAAATGGGTTGTACCAGAGCAATCACGGGCTATCTCATCAATTTATCCCCCTAACGAAACAATTGAGAAAACCCCAAATATCTGCTTAGCTACTTGGATAAGAAGAATAAGGATATAAAAGAGAGAACAATATTTCCAGCTGTGGAATTTGCTAGATATGCAGTGAAGTGTGTTGTTCAGCTGAGTTTTGCATAAGAAATACATTTATGTTGCATTTCTAATGCAAATTGCACGTATTTTACATGGACAAAATGAATTCTTGCTGGCTGGATCTTCAGCTTTTCAAATCAATAGAAAGACTCTAATGTATTTTCAATAGACTTTGGAGCAGGCCCTTCCTCCCATGCACTCAAAATGATTTACAATCAATTTATGGCAAGAATCCACTTCAGAAAGCCTGAAAACTATGAATATGCAGTTTCATGGGGAAGCTAGCATCAGTGGCCTAAAAATAGACTCAATTTCAATATACTGATCCAGATGCCCACGTGTGAAGAATTTAGTCCCTGTGCATATGTTATCTAGCTTTTAGTGGTTTGAACAAAAGAGGCAGAAGACTATGTTTAAGGAAGTGATGACAAGTGCCTCTTTTTATCAAATGTTCTGTGCACCAAAATGGAAATACTCAAGGAGCTTATTTTGATGGCATGTTGTTTCTGACCCCCCAGTAACTTGTCATGTGACTGACACCAGAATTGGTGTGCATAAATGGAGAAACCACTCATATTTTTACAGATCGGTCGCTAAAGAACCTTTTTATATGGCCTCTTCTAAATGCAGTGGCACTTTTTTTTCCCCTTGGCTACATCTGTACTTTAGGATTTGGGATTTTGCAGCTTCTGGCTATGGAGGCACACACCAGCAGTGTCCCATCTTCTTGCTGAGGTAAAACTGAGAAGCAAGACCTCCCTTCCTTTATGCCAAAAAATACACTGGCTGGAAGGGAGGGACACAGTTACACCAAAAGGTCCACCAGTCTGAACAGCTGGGGAATGAGGAGGGAAGATGTTTCACAGGCTTCGCGTCCCCAGTAATACAAATACAGACTCAGCACTGTATTGGGGAATATGTATATAGCATATATGCTGCAACCCTCAGTGTTTCTGATATTTACAAAGAAGGGAGGACCGAAAGAGTCAGTGAGCAGGAAAAAGATGGACTAGCAAATCCCCAAAGGCACAGAATATTTTGACATTAAAAAGTAGGGTAAGGAAAGATAATTAGGAAAGGAGATAATGTACTGCTCTGAGCAGGCAGATGGGGGAGTAGAGAAAGAGCAATGGGCAGTTCAGAGTAGAAAACTACCTGGAGCAGTTTGTGAGTAGAAGAGGAGGAAATGGGTGAGGATGACAGATTGGTATTCTGGTTTAGGAGCTGATAACTTGCTGTTGTGCATCTGACTCCTTGCAATGTGAAATAAGGGACTTTGGGGAGTCTTAACTGGGATTGAGAGAGGTTGTGGGAGTCTTATGTTCCAAAAATGTTTTTCTTTGCTGTATCAGCTAAAGCATGTCATAGCAAATCCATACTATGAACAGCCAGATGGGACAGCAGGAAAGTTGGTAGAGATACTGTTTAAAAGGTCTTGGCAGATTCAGCTATTCCATAATTAGCGTTGTAAGAAAATAGCAATCAATCTCATAACACTTTGCAAAGATCACAGCTCAGGGATGAACAATAAAAAAGAACAAAGTCTTGGTACACAGCTAACAAGATGTGTTAATCAGACAGTTAATTCTAAATCAGTCATGAGACCGAGCAATGCCGGGAATCCTAATCCTGCCAAAACAAACAGCAAAAGGCAGGTCAGAGCCACCTTTCCCCATGACTGTTAAGAGAGAATGGTGAATTCCATTGTGAAATGCCTGCCACCAGAACTTGGCATCACAAGTACTTTACCAGATTTCTTAGGATCAGATCTCTAGGAAGCAACTTTGTTCAGCAAGAAGCATGTCCAGAATGATAATGAGAGAACTGTGAATGTACCATACACTCACTTGGGTATCTGACACTGCAGCCAAAGAGAAAACTGCACTCTGGAAACTGATGCAGAAACTGCTTTATCCCTTACAAATTACAGGAAGACACTTTATTGCTCCTTTTGTTTCGTTGATAGAAACCAAGATTTCTTAGAAGTGTCAACCCAACAAAAATAAAGGTGAAATATACCCAGACATGTCTATACCACTGCAAAAACTGCCAGTGTCCTGCTGCTATAATCAGTGGAGAACAGAGCCAGCACCTGGTGTGAATGCACCTGCCAGCAAGGGCTGCCTAGGATGACTTCCGTCCTTTCTCGCCCTCTGCCTCTGTTTTTAAAACACTCCCCTTCATCTCCACCAAGTGTTGCTGAATAATTTTCCCTGTTTACATCATCATCCCTCCGGACTGTAGGAGAGGTCCACAAGGAGATTGCTCCCAACTCACAGAAGGGCTTCTTGGCATTTGTAAACTCCTGCTGTAGAATTGCAAAGAAAGGATAGAAAATGCTGCACTGAGCTGGGGTTTTAGTGGGATTGCATCAAACTGTCTACTTGGTCTGTGAAAGACTTAGAGACAGATAGAATGAAAAAAAAGTTGAGAAAATAACTGTGCATTTACACAAAATGAGGAGTATTCTGAGTATCCTTTCTTTCATCACAGTAGAAGAGTTTTAATAGTGCTGGTCATCAAGAATATAGTTCCTATAAAAGAAATACATTGAACAAGGAGTTTTCTCCCTATTGTTTTTACTATTAGTTTTGCATCCCTTTTCATCCCCAAATCTGTTGCTTCTAGGTGATGAGTCCTGGCATACACTTCCCCATGAATGCATGCTTTGATACTGATAGTTCAGCTCTGGACTCCTCTTCTCCTCCAGACCAGATGTTTGACTTCTCCCTGCTAATAGTTAACATGGAGCTACCTCATTATACACCTCTCTCTGGAAATTATGCCAGTGCTGCTTCAGCGTCAGCCAAGAGCCATGCAGAATCAATGGGACAGCTGGTGTCCTCCAAGGGGATGGACTACTTTACCTTTTGGATCCAGGCAGTCACTGTGAGCTGAGATCCAGGGTGCTGTGAATGATTTTTCATAGGCAGGTGAGAACAAAAGAGCTTTGAAAACCTACTTCAATAGAATCTGGAGACATGGAGCTCTCTTAAAAAAAGGAAGAAAAATTACACTTGCACAGTCCAGTTGCATTTTCATCTTAATTGATTTTTGTATGAGATGGAAAAGTGAATTTTGTCAAACAAAAAAGCTCATAGAAATCATTTCTTTACATACCATCAAGTAGATTTTTTCATGCACAACAGCTGTGTTGTGTTTGCAAAAATCAAATCATTCCCTTATAAAGCTCACAAACTGTAAATTGATTCATTTGATCTTGTCCACAACATATGCTAATCCTCAAATATCCAGGGAAGAAGGGGACAAGATAATGCAAACAAAATAAGCACCTGATTAAGATAAAACATTTGCTGAGTTTGAAGCCAACACGTAGTTAGTGTATTTGCTGTTGGGAAAAAAGCAAAAAAAATTAAGACTTTAAAAGGAGGGCTTAAGCAGGAAGAATTTGGGGTTGTTCTGTGAAGTCTCACTAAATTGCAAGTTGGAGAATTCTCCTGAAAATAAATGATAATAGACTCCTCTTAATTTTCTTCCTACAGTGTGTATGCCTACTTTCACAGAAGGTACTTGACAAAACTCATCAAGAATGAAGCAGTTAGTTTCTACAATCACTGTATGACTAAAATAGACTGGAGGATTCTCAAGGTCATCCCTACTTATGAGACTGCCTGGCTGATTTACAGTGTCTAGTTCAGACCATCCAAAGGGGCACTCTGTACATGGTACTATTTACCTCTGACACTGAATTTAGTTTCAGACTATAAGGCTAAGGACTGATCTTTGTCGGCACTTGAAAGTCTCTCAGTCATGCTGGATGCTGCTGAAAACAAGGATTAGTAATAGCTGTTATCCTTCCAAGGCAAATGATCTTCCAGTGTAATAACTAAAGGTGTTTCTGATGTCTCCCTCTGCCAGGACTGCATGGAATAACATCTAACCATGCCCTGTCTTTGCCAAATTTGTTGAAAACAGTTTTAACGCCCAATTTTAATCACATCTACTTGTTTCACCTCAAGGGGTTAATTCTTCTTGGATGTCAAGTCTCCAAATCTGCAAAACTCAGTGAAAGAGGAATAAAAGTGCAAGGTACCAATGT